>NW_027203826.1:18026478-19226478 GCF_024711535.1 Dipodomys merriami
CATTCTTGCTAAGGTATGACCTCAAAATTCTTCTCAGCATTGTGTTCCAAGCACCTGCTACCCAACAATCAGAAACAAATTCTGTTTGTTAACTATGGACAAGTATAGGAAGGAAAGTGTTCACCAGCAATTTCTTATCTCCGATGAAATTGGAAAATGTCTACCTGCTCAGTCACCTGCCTTACAGTTTCTCCCAAAGTCATCTTTTGGGATCTCTGTTTCTCTCCCTTTCCCAATTCATGCTTCAAACACAAGCCTCTCTTTCTCTATCCAAACCTTTCACCATTCAAGAATCTTCTCACCAGATTATAGGGCATTTCTGGCCACAAGCTCCATTGTGAACTTTCAACAGTATAAAATGGTGTCTGTCCAAAAACCTGCAAAAGAAAGATAGGAAATGGTGAAAGAGGTGGAATTGGTCTTCAGGTGCATAGCTCAGCTTATCTACGGACACAGAGAAGCAGAGACTCCACAGCCTTCCTGTTTTTCCTGTTGTTGTTCTTGTTTTTTCGTTATTTTTATTTTTTTTGGTCCGTTCCTGGGGCCTGAACTCTGGGACTGGGCGCTGTCCCTCAGCTCAAGGCTAGCACTCTACCACTTGAGCCACAGCACCACTTCTGGCTTTTTTCTTTTTGCTTATGTGGTGCTGAGGAATCGAACCCAGGGCCTCATACATGCAAGGCAAGCGCTCTACCACTGAGCCATCTTCCCAGCCCCAGCCTTCCTGTTTTGAGGGACCTTAAATCTTCAATGTATTCCATGGAATTAACTTGTTCTGCACCAGAATATTCTATCTACTGACTTGCAAGATTCATTTTTTTGGCTCTCCCATGCCTAGACTTGGGCCTTAGCTTGCCTGTATGCAAAAGCAAATGCTCTTGATATATTGATGTGTTGTATTATTCACTTTCTCCATGGAATAAGAAAGGTGTAAAGCTATTTCTAATGAGAAATGGCTTTGGATTTGCCTAAGCTTTTGAACTGAACAAGCAGACAGGACTGAAGATATGAAGTCTTGGGTTATAAATTACATATGGAGATAGAGTGTGTCTTAAATTTGTAATAATATATGTGCCTGTATCGAAGACTCAAACTTTCACTTGGCTTGTTTGTTCAAGGCTGCTGTTCTACCACTTGAGTCATGACTACACTTTTTACTGTTTGCTGGTTAATTTGTTGGAGACTTGTGAGACCTTGTGTGCTACAAAGAAGAAAACTGAATAGAGCTAAAGCCTGATACCACAGACAAAAATCTTTACTACTTCTCTCTGGCAAGCAGATATAGATTTTTAAAAAATATATAAAGCAAATTTATGGAAGAACAAAGAAAAGATTAAGCCTTTTATTGTCTATTAATCCATTCAGCTCAAGTGTCTATTCCCCTTAGATACAAGTTGTAATCCACACATATCACCTTCCAGACAGATATTGAAGGAGTGAGGTTATTATTGTCCCTTTCAAATTGCATTTTGTAGCAGGTCAATTCAATTCATCTTGCTTAAATTGCAAAAGCTCTTGAGTTGATAAAGAATTTTGTTTAAAAACAAAACAAAACAAAACGAAAACAGTCTGGCACCGGTGGCTCATGGCTGTAATCCTAGCTACGCAGGAGGTCTGAGGATCACGGTTCAAAGACAGCCCAGGCAGGAAAGTCCATGAGACTATTTATCTCCAATAAACCACCAGAAACTCAGAAGTGGTGCTGTGTCTCAAGTGGTAGAGCATAGCCTTGAACTGAAGAGCTGAGGGACAGTGCTTAGGCCGAGAGTTCAAGCCCCATGATCAAGAAAAAAGAAAACAATATCATCAAAACTAAACAGGCATTTGGGTCAGTGAGATTTACTGTAAGAAAACATTTGGATTTAAGTCTGAAAATGCTTACCGGGAGAGAAAGAAATGTGTTGAAAAAATCAGCAAAGATCTCATCCTCTAGAAGAATGATAAGGTTTGTAGAAGCGATGATCTCTATATGGGAGGAAAAATAAAAATCAAAAACCCCTGAACAGATTGTATTACAAGGGAATAAATGGAGCAAATGAATCCATCATCCATGGCCAACAGCCATGCTGACAGCCTTTAGTGTGATCGAACTCACATCTGTCCTTTTCCAGATCTTTGTCACTTGTCACTCTGCTTAAACACTCCCAGCTGTGGGGAGCCCCTAGTCTGACAGGTCTGCATGTCCCATTTATGCTGTGTCCCCAAATTTACAACAACATCCAGTCTTCTGCTTACTTCCAACTAATACACCCCAACACTTTCCAGAGCAGAGTACAAATGAACAATTGACTTTATTGCATATTGCCTTGGTATGGTTTGAAATGGGGTTTGCTTTGGAGGTTCTCCTGTGCCACTGTTTAGTCTACTATAATATATTTTGTATCTTCTTTAAGAACCTAAATTCAGGAACTTGTGTATTTCAATCAAACTTCAGCTGGTTTGTGGGGACCCAGCATTACAGCCTGGTAAGAACGTTCTTGAATATTCATTTGATCATGCAATGCATTAAATGCTTCTCTTCGCTTTGATAGTTGTTGTTTAAGGTAATAAGACAATACAAATGTTGATAGTCATAAATTCAAGTACAGGAATCTCCTGTGGACTAGACAATCCCTTATGCTTACTCCACATGTTTTTTTTTTTTTTTTTGGGTCCGGTCGTGGGGCCTGAACTCTGGGCCTGGGCGCTGTCCCTCAGCTCTTCAGCTCAAGGCTAGCGCTTTACCACTTGAGCCACAGCGCCACTTCTGGCTTTTTTCTTTTTGCTTATGTGGTGCTGAGGAATCGAACCCAGGGCCTTGAGCATGCAAGGCAAGCGC
Organism: Dipodomys merriami; assembly: GCF_024711535.1. Classification (NCBI taxonomy): domain Eukaryota; kingdom Metazoa; phylum Chordata; class Mammalia; order Rodentia; family Heteromyidae; genus Dipodomys; species Dipodomys merriami. Next base: position 18,029,297 of record NW_027203826.1, read on the forward strand.
TCTACCACTGAGCCACCTTCCCAGCCCTACTCCACATGTTTTTGTGGGGTTTTTTTTTTGTTTGTTTTTGTTTTTGTCGGTCGTGGGGCTTGAACTCTGGGTCCCTCAGCTCTTCAGCTCAAAGCAAGAGCTATACAACTTGAGCTACAGCGCCACCTCCTCCAAATGTTTTTTAGAGTACAGCATTCAATTATTAAATAATAAGTTAACTGTCTTAGCAATGGTCCAACATTTCTCCATCATACCCAAAGTTTATAATGAAAGACTGTAAATGAATGGCTTAAATGATTTATGTGAGGTACCTGGCTTCAACTAGTCAAGTATCTGATAATAGTGAGTCATTTGCAATCACTGGCTTACAGGTTTAATAACAAAACTAGACAAAGGCCTTGGTCACTTTTCCAGATGACACCAGATGGTTGCTGTCTTTGAATACCAGACACAGAAACAACCCAGACAACCAGACAGTATTATAAGTAGTAGATCTGGTGTCAGTCGCTACCTTCTGTTCCACAAATACCATTTTTCCTCCTGTCTAGCATAAAATTTCATGTGTGTTTTCCCTACATCCTGCTCTGCTTTTCTTTTTTATGAGTATCCTCTGATTTATGACACACAGATGATTCAAAAATCTGTTTTTTCAGCTCAGACCTCTCTTTTTTTGATTCTTGCTTTAATCATATGGCCATCTCTGTTTACATCCATTAGGCACATGCATCTCAATGCGTTCTATGTGTCCAGGCCTTCCGATGTGCATTAGACACATTACTGATTCAATTGCTTCATCCAGAAAATGGAGATTTGACTCCCCCTCCTGCCTGTCGTTCTTGCCTCTTCTATCTTCCCTTCTGCTCCCTCCTCCTGCCCATATGCAATAAGTGATCCCTGCTCTGTGGTTTCTCCCTATTTCTGGAATCTCTCTTCTCTGTCTCCATCTGTGCCCATTAACTCTGTGTGTGTGTGTGTGTGTGTGTGTGTGTGTGTGTGTGTGTGTGTGTGTGTGTGTGTGTGTGTGTGTGTGTGTGTACTGGTATTGGGGCTTGAATTCGGTGCCTTGCACTCTTGCTTAGCTTTTCACTAAAAACTGGCATTTGGTCTAGCCCTTGAGTCACACCTCCATTTCCAGATTTTTTTTTTTTTTTTTGCTAGTTAGCTGGAGATAAGACTTTTAGGAAGTTTTCTGCCTAGGCTGCCGTCAAACCATAATCTTCAGATTTCAGCCTCTTGAGTGGGTAGGATGGTGGGTATGAGCCAGAGGGCTCTGGATCCTGCACATTAACTCTCTCGGGTTCTTTTGGTCTCTCCCCTAGAAAACTGTGTCGGTTTCTTAAATGGTATCACTAGTTCCAGTCCCTTCCTATTCCAATATCTTCTAGAGCCTGCCACTGCAAATGCTGATGTCGTTACTGAGGCCCTTTAAATACCCTTCAATGTCCTGCAAGATAAAGCCCAAATCCTTCATAGTATCTGAGGCTTTAGTCTCTTTTTTTTTGTTGTTTTTGCCTATAGGCTCACCTCCTGCCACTTCACAATATGTTACCTCCTGTTTCCAAGTCCAAATCAAGACATTCCCAAAAGTGCTCCTACTTTAACAGCAAGAGTCTACTCGGAGTCTACTTTACTTTAAGTCTTTGTTCCCATACTCCCATTGCCAGAAGTCTCCTCTCCACTCCAGGTGACTTCCCAAGTTTCTAGTTATCCATCATGAATACATAATATTGGTGAACTAAGAACAGTACAAGTTTGCGAAGTGTTAGATTGGCTGTGATCTCTGCACCATCACAACTGATCACGATCACATGCCTCAGGATAATTCTGCTCCTGATCAGTGGCTGGAAGATCATGGTAATAGGTTGCATGGGTGGCACATCTCTGTCTGGTACTCTCTACCTCATACCCCTGCCTTGGCCTGCTTGTCTTGCATTATATTGACACATTGTTTTCATCCATTGATGTGGACAGCTTCCTAGCCAGACAGAGCTCTGTGACAGGAGGAATTTAGGTTTTGTCTTCTTTCTTCTCCTAGGCACTAAAATTATTTATACCTTATTCAAGACCTGTTAGCGTGGGCAGAGACAGGAGGGAAAAACTAGGAGAGAGCAAAGGAAGGGGTGACATTGTCTAAAGAGAAATGTATTATCTAATTTATGAAATGGTAACCCCTTGAATATCACCTTTACAATAATTAAAAATAAGAAAAAACTGAATAAAAAGATCTGTCAGTGCTGGAAAAATTGTTATTTCAAGAGAACAAAATGGTGAATCAAAGGACAAAGAGTGAACCAATGCAGCAGCAATACACACAAGACACTATGTTGGAAATGCACTTTGCAACTTGGCGGGTGGGAGAGAGTCGGGGAGGAGGGAAAACAGGAAAAAACAAGGGAGGAGGTAACAATGTTCCACAAAACATGTACTCATTACCTAACTTATGTAACTGTAACCCCTCTAACATCACCTTTACAACAAAATTAAATTTAAAAAAGAGATGATTGTTCAACTAAGATGCTTTTCCCTAGTGGATTAATAAAATCGTGGTCAGAATATAGTAATTGTTATAAAAATACTCTTATTCCACTGATTTGATTTTAATGGTGAATTATTTCTATTTCAATGCCATCTCTGAAGGCACAAATAGATGTACTTTTACTTCATGAAAAAGAGATGATTTTCTCTTTTTTATTAGTGTACATCAATTGTTCAAAAGGGCTTTCATTGTGTATTTCCATACATGCTTATAATATGCTTTAATCAAATTCACCCCTCTGTTACCTTCTTATTGCTTTTTTCCCTGCCTTTTAAACAATTTTTAAAAGGTTTTATTAGGCTCTTTTCATAAATGTAGATGAAGCACTTTGATGATATGGCCCTCTATTTCAGTCTCCCCTGATTGCTGCTTTCCATTTGCAGTCTCACCAGTCTGCAGATTGGTGAGGTCATCAGGGGATGACTTTTAGTTTTTGGATTGTTTGGTTTTCAGCCATTTATTGCATATCAGGTATTTTAAAATTATTTTTAATACTATGCAAATTTAGTTTTAAAATCACTGGGGGAAAAATCTAAACCTCCAAGCAAATGGAAATAATGATTCCAACTGCATGTTAAATAAAGGCCTTGACCAAAGGGATATGTGAGGAAAGATTTGAAATTAAAGAAAAGTTAAGGAGGAGCTGGGAAGGTGGTAGAGTGCTTGCATCACATGCAAGAGGCCCTGGGTTCGATTGCTCAGCAACACATAAGCAGAAAAAAAAAAAAAAGCCAGAAGTGGAGCTGTGGCTCAAGTGATAGACTGCTAGCCTTGAGCTGAAGAGCTAAGGGACAGCACCCAGGCCCAGAGTTCAGGCCCCGCAACCAACAAAAAAGAAAAGAAAAGAAAAGAAAAGAAAAGAAAGAAAGAAAGGAATTAAAAAAAAGGAAAAGTTAAGGAAAAGGGGAAAGAAGAAATTCAAGTTAATTTACTAAGTCAGTATTTGGCTATGAAGCCTTCGTCTTGGGCCTGTGGTATATGCATGGGACATTGTTACAGTAGTGAGGTTGAGGTAGTGGTAAGGAGAACTGCAAATAGATCCTGATCTTTTTAGTAGGTTCATGGTGGTAATATTGCTGAACTAATTCTGATACAATAGGAGATGTGTTATAGGACTGAGAAAAATAAATGTAATGTTGACAGCCAGAACCTTCTGTGGCAGAAAGAAACAAGTAAATATGAGCTTGGGAAAAGGAAAAGGACCTGTAGAGAAATGAGTTAGAACTGAAAAGTTAATGTGGACATGACTTCTAAGAAGAAAACTGTGTGTGTGAGTGTGGTCTGTCTGTCTGTCTGTCTGTATTGGGGCCTGAATTCAGGGCCTCTCTCTCTAGCTTGGCTTTTTCACTCAAGCTGACAATCTACATTTAAACTGTATGACCATGTATTTCTGTTATGTGCCTATGTATTTCTATATTTTAGCTACTTACACACACATAATGTATTATATATAATACACATATAATACTATATAGTATATAATAAATAATATACTATATAATATAATAAATACATAATATATAATAGATATATAATATAATATACTACATATGTACTATATAACATATATAATACACATATATAGCATATAAGTGTATGTACATGAGGAGTGGATCTTTTTAAAGTTTAATTTTTAAAAAAATTTATTAACAGAAGTTAATTGTACAAGGGCCTTCATTGCAATATTTACATATGATATACATATAATTTGTTTTGATCAATCATCCCAGCTATATTACTTTTTCTTAAACTCCTTTCCTCTCTTTCAACACCTTTTAATGTTGTTGTTGTTGGTTTGTTTGTTTTTTGTCGGTGGTGGGGCCTGAACTCTGGGCCTTGGGTGCTGTCCCTCAGCTTTTCGGCTCAAGGCTAGCACTCTACCACTTGAGCCACAGCGCCACTTCTGGTTTTTTCTGCGTTTGTGGTGCTGAGGAATCGAACCCCGGGCCTCAGGCATGCGAGGCAAGCGCTCTACCACTGAGCCACCTTCCCAGCCCCTAATGTTGTTTGTGTCAACACATAGATAATGTTCTTCTAATGTCCCCAGACACAGACTCCTTTTTACAACCATGGTATGCATTTTTTACTATTGTTTTCCATATCCACATCCACTGCTGGTGAAGAGGGGTTTGGCTGCGATAAGGATTGCCATTGGCCATATAGTCCTAATAAGAGAACAAGACTCTGGAGAACCTCCCAATCCTACCATTAACCAATCCTACCATTGCTCCAGGCTTGTTTTCCATTCACATTGCGTTAGCTCGGCAGGCGGGCAGCACTCAACTCGCACCTTGTTAGTACTGACTTAGCAACAAAGGAATCACTGTACAGTTCCAATCCCTGTGGGCCTTCTCCCTACAGAAGGAAGGGCGTGGGATGGCCCCATTTCCATCTGACCTCCTCCCTTTTGCCTTAGCTGTCTTAGGAAGGAGGCCTTAAAGTTCAAGAAGGAGAGCAGGAAAGCTAAGGCCGTGGATGCTTTGAAATCACTTGTAGCACCCCTACATGGCTCCCTCTTGTTAAGAACTGGGAGGGCGAGTGGTTTGCTCAACACCTCTGCGCGCCCCTCTCCAACACTCACCAGCAGAGCTCATGTCGCCTTGTTCTTCCCGCCACTGTGATTGGTTAGAGCAGAACCAATTAGCCTCTAGTCAACGGAACTCCACCCGCTGTGAGCACACAGTGACACCCCCGGCAAGTTCCAGATTCCACAGGCCCTGGCTAGCTATTTTCTGTGTAGACCTGGATCTGAGGACCAGCCTTCACCTTGGCTGGCCTTCCAGACCCCCTTGGATGCACTGGACTCATTCTGTACGCCGTCGATTCTATTCCGTGGGCACTGACGGATTCCTGCCATAGGGTAACTTTCCGCATGGTAGAACTCAGCTTCCACAGTTAATCAGCGATATCTCCTAGCTATGTCCACTTAAAATATCAATCTCCGAAAAGCCTGAACCCCTTTCTCTGAAGTTATCAAGGAATTGATTCTTCGTTTTGGTTTGTGTTTAACCAGTTCATTTCTCTTATCTTTTTCTAGTAGGATGTGAGTATTAAGATGAAAGGTCTTCAGTCTTGTAAGAAGTTGTTCAGTGTCATACTTTTCCCCATATTTTGGGCATGTGGAGTGTGGTGTGGTGTGGTGTGTGACACTCCTGGTGCTTGAACTCAGGGCCTGGATGCTGTCCCTCACCATTTTTTGCTCAAGGTATTCTATCACTTGAGTCACAGATTCACTTCCAGCTTTTTGTATTTTATTGGAGATACAAGTTTCACAGACTTTATTGCCCAGGCTGATTTCAAGCCAAGATCCTCAGATCTCAGTCTTCTGTAATTTAGGATTACAAGCATTAGCCACCACCAATGCCTGGCTTCCTAAATTTTTATTAATATAAATTAGTCATGCAAAGGAGTTTCCTTTTGACACGTGCATATATGCACAAAATGTTCCTTAATCAAACACTCTCTTCTTCTGCTCACCCTGCTTCTTAAACAGGCTTCCCAGTGTCATACTAATTAAAGGATTTAAAGAAGTTAAAAGTCCTGGAATTGTTGGAAAATGTATATAGTGACTAAAATATTTTTTCTTTTTTGATCTGGGGTTTGAACCCAAGGTCTTGTGGTTGCTGAGCAAATGCTCTACCATTTGAACCATTCTCTCAGAAAAAAACTTGGGAAGCTGGAAGGAGTGTCATTAATAATGAATTGCCAATAAAACACTACATTGGAAAGCAGCACACACTTGGAAGGCAGATCACTGCTCTATCATATGTAATAACCTAGGTTTGACTCCTCCAGCCTCAAAACCATGTTGGCAAAAGTGCTATAGTTTCCTTAGTATATATAAAGAGCAGACTCTCTTAACTGAAGTTCTTGTGAGAAGAGATTTTATTTTTCATCTTGATGTTTTAATATGTCCCAGGATAGGCTTGTGCCCCTCTGCATTTCTTCAATCTGTTACCAGTGACTTCATTCGTCATTCAAAGTAGTGTATACACACTAAGGAGAGGTTAGGGTAAAGCTCTGAATAGACAGAACCTCTCTTTTCATACCTTGGGTCATCACCTTCTTGGATGAAGGACTATCACATCTGACTAAAGTGGCTCATCCCTGTAATCTACCTACTGAGGAGGCTTAGATCTGAGGATCACTGTTCAAAGCCAGCCAGGGCAGTGAAGTCTGTGAGACTCTTATCTCCAAAAAATTACCCCTAAAAAAGCCAAAAGTGTAGCTATAGCTCTAGGACTTCAAGCTCTAGGACAGGAAGAAAAAAAAAAGAAATGAAATGAAGCAGAGTTACAATTGCTTCCAAAAATAATGGCATATAAAATAGTGATACACACACACACACACACACACACACACACACACACACACACACACACACACAGAGTTTTTAAGATACTATGGTTTTAGACTGATATTCATTCAAGTTGTGAGAAGCCCTAATTGCTGTTCCCATCATCTTTCCCTCAGTTTGGAGAGGCTGATTATTGGAGCTATTAACAACCAAAGGAGCGGGTATTATGCCAAACATAGTAAAGAAAATAAAAATAAAAAATAAGGGGGCTGGGGCTGGGAAGGTGGCTCAGTGGTAGAGTGCTTGTCTTGCATGCATGAGGCCCTGGGTTCGATTCCTCAGCACCACATAAGCAAAAAGAAAAAAAACGGAAGTAGCACTGTGGCTCAAGTGGTAGAGCGCTAGCCTTGAGCTGAATAGCTGAGGGACAGCACCCAGGCCCAGAGTTCAGGCCCCACGACCAACCTCCCCCCCCAAAAAAAGGGGGGCTGGGTCTGTGGCTTAGTGGTAGAGTGCTTGCCTAGCATGCATAAAACCCTAGGTTTGATTCTTCAGTACCATATAAACAGAAAAGGCCAGAAGTGGTGCTGTGACTCAAGTGGTAGAGTGTTAGCTTGAGCAAAAGAAGCTCAGCAACAATGCCTAGGCCTTGAGTTCAAGTCCCAGGACTAGCAAAAAAAAAAAGAGAGAGAGAGAGAGAGAGAGAGAGAGAAGTTAATGGTGATGCCTATATTTATTTTTTCCAAGAGACTTTATGATCACTAGCCTCTTTAATCATCATTGTGGGCTCATTCTGATATTCACACAGTGCAGTGTCTATTATGATAACCACCGTGGTCTTCTGAGCTTGATCAAAGCCAATTTCAATGCCAGCATAGTCTTCCAATATTTATGGCTGTCCCTACTTTTAGCTCACTTCTTAGCATTTGTTGTCAAAGGCACCAGCATGGGTAATTTCATGGCTCTTCAGCTTTGAAGTCATCTCCATATGATGAGTTCTGATAGCGGGGGTGGGGAGAAGGGATGTCCAATTGCCAATTCTAGACTGTGTTCTTGTCTAAATCTTTCCTTCCAAGGATGGCAAAGGGACTGACTGTCTGATTTCCTTCTGGCATCTGGGCATGAAACAGTCCCTAAGAGACTCACACAATTATTTTTCACTCCAACCAGGAAAGGTGGTCTGAGACTGAGTGACCAAGAAGTTTCTAGTGCTCTTGTGTGCAGTCACTTCTGTCCCCTACTGGTTCTGGTGTTGCTTATTCATGTCCACACACCTAACAGGAAACAGATCTGGATACCTGGACAACATTGCTGGTGTGTCCTTTCTTTCTTCTCATCCCTCCTTCACTGTTTTTAAGTCGGTATTTCTATTTACTATGAAGAGGAAGTACCCTTTCCAGCTCATGTGAAGATGGTGCCCTCTGGTGGAGGGTGGTGAAGACTACACCTCCTAAAATCTGTCATTAGGTGTTTTGTTTTTGTCTTTCCCCTAATTTGTTATTAGCTGCTTTACTTTCGGAAGTGTTTAGGATTGCGATCATGCTGTTCATACCTATTGTGATACTAAGAGTATGGAAAAGACTCTCTTCTCTAGAATTCAGCCCCATTCCTAAAAGCATTCAGTGAATGTTTGATGGACCAATGATGGAGTTAGTAAGGCGAATAGATGATCTCCACCATAGAATACTATATGATCTCGTTACAAAGACAAAACAGGTACAAATGAGGCTATGTAACAAATGAATGAAACAAATGACTTGAGGTATGCAAGTTAAGGAGATTACTTAACTACATGTAAGGGCAAACACAGTCATTCTTAATTAACAGCTAGAGAAACTATTACATCTGCATTCAAACTTTCTATGGCTCTTCCATCCCTGAGCACAGAAATAAAGAATAAAAGGATGTAAATAACTTGGAGGAATTACACCTTCTCAATCAGAGGCAAGAACCAATGTTTCTTGGTGCTCTTTACCTTTTGCTCCCCCAAGAAACTGTTTCTATTGTGCTGTTCCTTATCTTCTCCCTGTGAAAAGTTTCTATGATTCTGCTTTACCTAATATTTCTTTTTTTGGGGGGGGGTGGGGGTCCAGTCGTGGGGCCTGAACTCTGGGCCTGGGCGCTGTCCCTCAGCTCTTCAGCTCAAGGCTAGCACTCTACCACTTGAGCCACAGTGCCACTTCCGGCTTTTTTCTTTTTGTTTATGTGGTGCTGAGCAATCGAACCCAGGGCCTCATGCATGCAGGGCAAGTGCTCTACCACTGAGCCACCTTCCCAGCCCCTTTACCTAATATTTCAGAAGAAAGTTTTACTCCTTGATGTACCACTAACACCCAAGATGAGGGAGGAGCGAGGAGTTAACTACACGGTTCCCTGTGGTCCGTCCATCTGCCTTCCCCTTAGACAGGCCTCACATATGTACCCCTGGGGACACAACTACTTTCTTAATCTGCTTACTGCAGAGAGACCTGGTGGGCACAGACGCTAATAGTAAGACTTAACAGGACTGCATATCATAATCATTTTGGTGAAGTGTGTGTGCACGCCTGAGTAGAAATATTAGTGCTTGAACTCAGTGCCTTGCACTCTCATTGGCTCCCCCTCCCCCCTCCCTCCTCCCCCCTCTCCCTCCCCCCTCCCCCCTCTCCCCCCCCCCCATTGTGTTGCTCTACTTGAGTCACACCTTCACTTCTGGTTCCTGGCTGGTTAATGGGAGATTAGAGTCCCAGAGGCCTTTCTGCCTGGGCTAGTTAGAACCTTGATCCTCAAACTTCTGAGTAGCTAGGATCATAGTCGTGATGTTTCGATGTTTGAAAACAAGCTATTTATCTTCTGTAAGATTCAAGCTCTTCACTTTTAAGTGTAGAATTGTGGGGATTGAGTGGAATATTGCAATTGACAGCATGTTATGAAGTTATATTAGCATATTAAATATAATAAATAAACACTTTAAGTTATTACTATGAAGGGTGGATGAGAGCGTGAAACTCATTCCCTTTTCTAGAGATAAGAAATGTAAGCCCAGAAAAAAGTAGGTTAAGTGGTGTCACATGATCATTGGACTAGTTGGTAGCGAAGTATATGCTGAGCTATTCTTCCAAACCAGCTGTCCATGAGAAGCACAAAATCATCCAGCTCAGTGGCAAGCAACCATGTTAAATGGGCCAAGGTGGTTCCTGCTGCTCAAGAAAGCCCTCCTTTCCAGGGAGACTCCAAATTCACAGGAGCCCCCAACACTCGGATGAGACCATAGGATGGTTCTTGACATGTTGACCCTCACAGTGTCATTTCTCAGTGGTGGTCAGAAAAAGAGGCCAGAATTTGGGGACCAGGGAACAGTGTTCCACACTGAGACACCAATGCCACACACACCTGTGGCTAATATCCCCATTTCAGTATATATCAAAGGTAGAACCAGAATGGATGGTCAATTAGAAGTCCAAACACACAGACCCTTAAAAGCAAGAATTTGTCTGACTTTATTTGAGAAGAAAAATGTTCTCTATTACAGAAGTGGAATCTTTCTGGAAAAGGGACATTGTGTCAAATTTTTCCTTCACCTGCTATATTTTCCACTGAGGTCATCTAGTTATCTAGGCTCGGAGTCAATGTTCAATGGAAGGTCCTAATTAAGTTATCTCTAGGGTCAAAAATCAAAGTTCCAACAAATTTAAAGATCTTAATGTGTGTGTGTGTGTGTGTGAGTGTGTGTGTGTGTGTGTGTGTGTGTGTGTGTTGCACGGGAGTGGGGGAGGGGGGTGGTTCTAGAATGGGGAAACATCTCATTCTATAAAATAGGAGGTGTATTCTGATGAGCTGAGCAGGGCAGGTGGCTTTCCAGACAAGAAAGGCCGAAGACAGCAGAAAAAGAATCAAAAGTGGGTTAGTCACTTTCAGAGTTTCTTTCCTTGTAAACAATAAAGCAATGAGAACTTGTTATCATGTTAGCTAAAACTGCCCGGGGATTAGGTGTTATCTCTCCTGATTTCTTCTGAGGTCAGGTCACTCAGTGGCAGTGCGATGATATGAGACTTCAGCATGAAGACTGCATTTTGGTTTGGTCTCTTGGGCCTAGTGCAAGAGCTCAGTCCAAATCAATGGCCTCCGATACATTTCATTTAAGAGCAGAACCCGGGATCCTGGGTATGAAGAAAAGGGTGTGGCTGTGTGTGGCTGAGTGGGTGCAGAAGGAGCATTCTCCGCTGGAAATAGTCTTTTTTCCACTTTCAATATCTAGTGGTTGGTTTTTGATAGCTATTTTGTAATGTTAAAGAATAAAATTGACCTTATGGTTGATATTTTAGTATTAGCCAGTCCTTTGGAATCTAAATGGGCTGATACAATTGGGTTTTAGGATCTGGTAGACTTCTATTTTGGATTTTGAGATTTATCTGTGCCATACCTTCCCTCACCCCACCTTTTGTTTGTTTGTTTGTTTGCTTTTTGGTCATGGGGCCTGAACTCTGGGCCTGGGTGCTGTCCTACAACTCTTCAGCTCAAGGCTAGCACTCTACCACTTGAGCCAGCCACAGCTCCACTTTCAGCTTTTTCTGCTTATGTGGTGCTGAGGAATCGAACCCAGGACCGCATGCATGCAAGGCAAGCACTCTACCACTGAACTGCCTTCCCAGCCCCTCTTACCCCACCTTTTATCCTATCAGCTGCAAGAATATTCACATTATTGTATTTGAAAGTAACATTCCAGAAACCTTTTGCTCACTCCATTGCAATTCAGGAAATACAGGTTAATCACTTATAATCAGTCAGCATTGTGCTAACAGCTGGCATTATGTAAATAATATAATAAATAAATAACGTAAATAACCAGCCCTTAAAGAACTCAAAAACAGCAAACTTGCTACTTAAAGAGGTACACAGATCAGAATCACCTGGGAGTGTATGAAGTGCAGAGTTACCCCATCTAGCTTTTACCAAGATCTCCATTTGATTTGTACATAAGTTTGAAAACACTGAGCTAATAATAGAAAAGATTCAACTCAAGTTGTCTTGAATTCAATGTTATTGCGGTGGCAGAAAGAATGTCAGAACCTAGAGGAGGGAGGATTCATTTGGCTATCTGCTGGAGGAGGAGTCTGGGTAATCCCTTGAGTCACTAGCATTGAAATGTTAGCAGACTGGACATCTGGAGGGTAGGAAACTGGTAAGGGTAGGAACATTATGATAGGAGGTGGAAAATAGATCACTTGGAGAGTCAGACTAAGACAGATTGGATCAAAGGTCTTTTGGGAGCTTCTAAATCTCCTCACCTTGGGTGGACATTCATCCCCTCACCCCAGCTAGTGGGGGTTAGGGTCATTCTGGCCCTGGATACTGTGTATCTCGCCACCCTATCACCTGACTGCCATGCTAGTTGCTGACCAATGTGTGGACAGGACAAGATCTCTTCCCTGCTCCTCACCGTCTGTTACCCCTTAGGGATAAGGGGCTGATGTTTGCAGTCAGGAAGGGATGCCAGTCTCAGATCTTGTGCCAAGCCACCTGGTCCCTGGCAGCAACTCTGCAGGATGACCTTGATAGGAAGTAAATGCATGCATTCCCATGGATTCCCAGCAATCCACATTGCTTCCGGGAAAGTTTCTTCCACATTCAGCCTGTAATTGAAGTAAAGAAGAAACCATAAGTAATGGAAAAGGATTAGTGTAGGAGTCCTGTGCTGTCCTCTTGTTGTATGTCCTTTCAATGGAAAGGCCAGTTGGACAGTCTCCAATTCTAGCCTAATTTACATAGTTTTAGAAAGTTCTACTATTTCCTTGTTTTTCTAAACAATTTATAGTCTCTAAGAGCTTATTTCCCTACGGCAAAATAAAAGCTTCTTCTTAGAAACATGGTCTCTACCCTAATCACAGGAACAGTTTCTGAGTTGGATTGTCCGTCAGGATTAGGAGAAAATACACTGATTCATGATAAAAATAGTTATCTATTGTGCATTTTCTTTGGCAGCTGAGAAACAGAGTTGGGTTCAGACACACACATTTGGAGGAATAGGACACATGTTAATAGATCATTTCATAATGAAGTGTTCTAGTTATAATAATTGGAGCATTTTACAGTGCCAAAAAATGTTCATTTCTGCCATACAAATCTACAAGGCAATGAGGCCCTAGGTTCGATTCCTCAGCACCACATAAGCAAAAAGAAAAAAAAAGCCGGAAGTGGTGCTGTGGCTCAAGTGGTAGAGCGCTAGCCTTGAGCTGAAGAGCTGAGGGACAGCGCCCAGGCCCAGAGTTCAGGCCCCACGACCGGACCCAAAAACAAAACAAAACAAAAGAAAAAACAAATCTACAAGGCAACCAACCATTTAAGATGTTTCTAGCTGTAAGTAACAGGAAATACTGACTTGCTTGGCTATCCTCTCATTTAACAGAAACTCTAGAGGAAGAGTGTCTCCTGAGCTGGTTAACTTGGTGACTGAATGAAGTCTTCAAGGATCCAGGTTATTATAGATTTCTCTTGACCTTTCTCATTGACTGTATCCTTAGACAAGCAACCAGAACGGTTTCAAGATGGCTGCTCCACATGCAGATACTATATCCTCACTGGTCCAGAGGTACAACTATGTTTTATTTATCTAGAGCTGTGTCTGTGGAGATGCCTGTTTCTTTCTTATTTATGATAGAGGAGGGCCTCATACAGAGACCCTTAAGGAGGCTACTTCTCAAATTTCTCTGATTGAATCAATTTCATATCTGTACCTCAACCCATCCCCAGCAAGAGAAATCACATGAGCCCCTGAACTTGATTTACATGACTCAAGCTGGACTCAACCTGCTTAGTCTCTTCAGCTACAGCTGGTGCCCTGTCCATGCCCCCTGAGGTACCAGAGAGGAAGGAGGGAGATACCAAAGCAGAAAATCAACCAATAAATTAGTTAATAAATTAGTTAATTAATTCAAAATGTTTTAATATATTTTTCATTGTAAAGATACTTCAAAATGATGTTTTACAAGCATAAAAGGTACAAGACAAGCAAATGAGATTGAGATTGTGAGAATATAAGCCATTTGGTCAAGATCATGCAAGAGATAAACATTATAAAAGGAAAATTCCTTAGACCAATTAAATTGAGTAGTTTATTTGAGCAAAGCCAAACAAAGCAAAGCCAAACAAAATCAGATCACGAATCCAAAAATCGTCAGAATCAAAACAGGTTCTGAGAACTCTAACAGACAACATGACCTGAGAAATGAAAGAAAATGGGAGTGAGCTAGACATAACTAATTTCAGGAATATTTTCCCAGACTATCCCAGTACACGTGTAGCTGGAATGGCAAATGATAACCATCATGCCCATGTTGTTTGTTGAGGGCTCACTAATTTTTGCACAGGCTGACCTCAAATCAAGATTCTCTTGATGAATTGGCACAAACTGTTGTGCCTGGCATATAGCTTTCTATTTTTGAATCCACTCAATCTGTGGTATTTTGTTACAGCAGTTCTTGGTAACTAACATGATCTCTTTAGGCAGGGGCTGTTAATTTTTTATCAGGGACCTACTTCAGCTGGGGTTACTTTTCCCCCTAAGCAGTGTACCTTGCTTCTGCAGAACACTCTACAAACTTCACAAATCCGGTGGCAGATTTTACATTCATATCTTAGTGGGAATTTCTGAATCTTCTGAGTTTGAATAATGGGAATTTGAAGAGGTTTCAGATTCTCACAGTAGCCTCCTATTGTTTCTACCCTGGACCCCTTCTCTCTCTCTCTCTCTCTCTCTCTCTCTCTCTCTCTCTCTCTCTCTCCCTTTCTCTCTCTCTCTCTCTCTCTCTCTCTCTCTCTCTCTCTCTCTCTCTCTCTCTCTCTCTCTCTCTCTCTCTCTCTCTCTCTCTCTGCTAGTTTGGGGGCTTGAACTCAGGGCCTAGGCACTGTCCCTGAGCTTCTTTTGCTCAAGGCTAGCACTATACCACTTGAGCCACAGCTCCATTTCCGGATTTTCCTGTTTATGTGCTACTGAGGAATTGAACCCAGGGTTTCATGCATGCTAGGCAAGCGCTCTACCACTGAGCCACCTTCCCAGCCCCCTGACCCCCTTCTTGTTCTTCCCTGCTGGGAGAAGTTCGCTTTCCCACACGTGAAAGCGGCCACACTTCCAAACTTCCAGGGTCAGTCACATTAGTTCTCACGGGGTCCAGTTCTCTCCAGTTTACCACAGGATCAAACTCATGAGCTTCTCATTTAATGATGAGTGACATTTTGTATTTTATCATTTAGGGATTTGAGTTTTCTTCTTAGATCTATGCTAAAATGTTAAAAAAATTATTTTGATTCATCTTATTTATTTTATCCAGACTGTCTTTCCCTACAGGTTTAGGATTTGGTCAAAAGTATTTCCAGGGCTGGGAAGGTGGCTCAGTGGTAGAGCGCTTGCCTTGCATGCATGAGGCCCTGGGTTCAATTCCTCAGCACCACATAAGCAAAAAGAAAAGAGCCGGAAGTGGCGCTGTGGTTCAAGTGGTAGAGTGCTAGCCTTGAGCTGAAGAGCTGAGGGACAGTGCCCAGGCCCAGAGTTCAGACCCCCCAAAAAAAGTATTTCCAATAATGGAGGTCCTTGAAGTAAATACTTAAAAAGAACCCTGTCTTCTAAGGTGAGTGAGGGCAGGGTTCAGGTCTCAGTGGGTGCTTCGCTTTCTTCTCAGTGCACAACTGAGTACTTCTGTATTATTCCAAGGAACTATTTGTAGTTCTTCTGGTCATTCTGAAAGGCCATCAGAATAACTCATTAGAACAGCCATCAGATTAACACTTTTGCTATGTGAACCTTGGGCAGGAAAGGACACAAACCTGAGGCTAATGGCTATTGAAGTCCCATAAAATTTGCTAACCACCTCAGAAGAGGAGAGGCTTCAACAGTGCACTTGCTGTTACTATGACAACAAGCCCCTCTTTTCCCTCACTGACCTCTGCTCCCTCCCAACCCCATCTTCTTCAGGGAGCCAACTCCATAGTTTCTCAGGTGCCACAGCCGAGTGAAACAGAGACTACCACAGTCTAGGCTCTGCCCCAGCTGGTGGGGCTTTTGCAGGAGGACAGCTCCCTGAGTAGCCAAACTCATTCTGTACATTCTCAGATACCATACGCCATGACTCTCCAGTCAAGCCCATCAGCCTCCTCCTGTCTCCTCTGGGGCTCTACTCTAGTGACTGACTGCTTCTGCTCCCAGTCAAACCCAGCCTGTGTGTCTCCAAACCCCTGGGACATTTTCCAGGGCTGAACTGATACCTACCTTTTATCCTCTTGAAGCTCCAAAGACATCTATCATGGCTCATGTCCTTCAGTGGAGTATCACATCACCAGGAAGGGACCTCATTTTAGAGGGACAGGGAGAGGGGGAGAGGGAGAGAGAGGGGGGAGGGGAGGGAGAAAGAGAGAGAGAGGGAGAGAGAGAGAGAGAGACTCCCCCAGATCCAAATTTCAACCCAAGTTTATGCAGCTAATGAATATTAGAGTCTAGGTCTAAGCTTAGGCCATCCTATTCTACACTTTAGACCTTGTGTGTCCTGAGTGTACACTCAGGAGAAAAGGTTAGCAAAGGCCTTTTGGCTTGTGCCCCAGAGGCAGCTAGTGGCCCTGGGCCCACCCACAGTCAGCCCTGAGAAGATTTCCAGCACCCTCCTGGAGATGTTGCACCTGCTTCCCTCATGGGCCATAGAGGGTTTGTAAGTCTGCCCTTGCAGAGTGGGCACTGTAACTTTCCCTCAATGGAGAGGGAAGTGAGGCCAGGGTCCTTGGACATGTATCTGGCTGGGGTCTCAATCACCCAACCAGGGCCTAAGGTCTATTCACAGCTCAAAACAAGAATGTTGCCACATTATTTTAAAAATTCATGCTAGCCATATGTAGATTTTGGGTTCTTTGGTTTTGTCTTGGCAGTATTTTATCTTGAACCCAGGGCCTTGTGTTTGCTGGGCAGTCTTACTTCTGAGCCATGACTCCAGCTCTGGGTTTTTTTGGGTGGTTAGTCTTCATTGCTGCCTTGTCTATGTTAGGCTTCCTGTCTTAGCTAGAATGGCAGGTGCACACCACCACCCTCAGCTGTCAGTTGGGTTGGTGAACTCTTCTGCATAGACCGGCCTTGAACCATTATTCTCCCAGGCTCAGTCTTCCAAGTAGCTAGTGTACAGGCTTGAACTGACTGCATCTGACTATAGCTTTAGATATTTCACTATCCTCTCCTCAAGTCTACTGGAAAAGAAATCAATTGCTAATCTAATAGAAAGCTGTACTTCTGTGCATGTGTATGTGTATGCCAGGCCTGCACTAGAACTCAGAGCCTGAGTGGTATCCCTGAACTTCTTTTGCTCAAGACTAGCATTCTAGCACTTGAGCCACAGCTCCACTTCCAGCTTTTTGGTAGTTAACTCAAGATAAGTCACACAGACTTGCCTGCCTGGGCTGGAATCACAATCCTTAGACCTCAGCTGGCACCCTGCAGAAAGCTGTACTTCTGAGCTGTTAACAGAGCCCTAAGTCACTAGCTACTTTTTTTTTGCTTGTTCATTTCCTTCAGCTCCACAAGGGTCCTCTATATCAATACCAACGAGATCAAGCTGGGCAAGAACTGTGATTTGATGTGCGCTTAGGCAAAAAAGTCAGTAAGGCCGCATCTCAACAAAAAAAGCTGGCTGTGGTGGTGCATGACCATCATCTCAGCAATGGAGGAGAACAGAAAAATCATAGTCTAGACTGACCCAGGCAAGAAAAGCAACAATTTCCCTGAAAAATAAGTGGTAGGGTGCCTGTCTAGCAAACACAGGCTCTGAGTTCAAACCACCTTACAGCCAAAAACTCCAAGATAAAAACGATCATAGTCTAATGAGCTGAGGAGTGATTGGCAACATCTTGCTAGAACTTTTCTTATAGCCTGGACCATGTAGACAAAAAATAGGATTGCCAAAGAGTAGACAATTAGGGCTAGGGGTGTGGCTCCAGTGATAATCTCCCAGCAAGTGCAAAGCCCTGAGTTCAAAGTCAAACACCACTAGAAAAAGAAAAGGCTAGGTGGGGCTCAGTGATGTGTCTCTATGAAGAACTATCAAGTTCAAGTCAGCAAGTGTTTCTGCTCCTCCCCATAGCAATCCATTTCCTCCATAAATCACTGACTGTCTAGAACCAGATGCACTTAAAAAATAAATGCCAGCACCAGGGCCTGTAATCCTAGCAACTCAAGAGGCTGAGATCTGAGGATCACGGTTTACAGCCTGGGCAGGAAAGTCCATGAGACTCTTAACGCCAATTGAACACCAGAACAGCTAGCTGTGGAGTGGTGGCATAGTCACCTTGAGCACAAAACCTCAGGGACAGTGTCCAGGCCCTGAGTTCAAGCCCCCAAATCAGCATAAAGTAAAATAAACACGAGTAATAAACATTCTTCTTATACAACAAATGCTGTAGATTACTAAGTCTCATAATGAGCCATGTTTGCATTTGCCAGGTGAAGTCATTAAAGTTCCAGTCTTCTTTGAAGGCCACAGAGCAAGGAAATGAAAATCAGGATTCAAATCCAAGTCAATCTTGGGTAAAGCTCAGTGCTTGTCCCTAACCTGCCCTGCCTTGTGCTGCCTGGCCAGAATTTCAGTACCACATGTGACAAGGTATGTCACCCTGACTCTAAATGAGTCAGCTAGGTCCATTTTCTCATCCTGAGAGTGGTGTACATGGCCCTGCCTGGTAAGCTATAGCTTGCTAGTGATAGCCCAGCAAGAAGTGGGTATCTATCTTTCTGCAAAAGCAGCATATTCTATGTATTCATGCTGTGCTAGGGATCAAACCCAGTGCTGCAAATGTTAGGCAAGAGCTCTCTAACTAAACTACATCTTCAGCCCTTGGATTTTTTGAGACAGGCTCTCACTCTGGAATCCATGCTGTCCTTGAACCTGCAATATACTTGCTATACCTTCTAAGTATTAGGATTATAGGCATGCATGGCCACACCTACAAGTTCTAAAGCCAAAAATCAAATGTAGTCAGTCACTCAGAAGGACTCTTCTTTTCCTCCATTACACTCCTAAAATATTAAAAAAAATTCCATTTCCCAGTCACCTTTATCCCCATAATTTTGTCCCACAATTGCCTTGAGGGTTAGATTGGAAGTTGGAGTTATCATAACAATATAGGCTTTTCATTAGATTGCCTAGAGCTTGAGTTGCATGTAGCCTGTCCAATTTCTGGCACTTGGAACAGAAGCCCAGCATGGAGTCTGAAAACTACAACAAAAGCTACATCCCCAGAATATCCTGACAACTCAAGATCCTGTAACTTCCTATTGATTTATTAGACACAACAGAAAAACCTCTGTCTGGTATCCAAGGTCTTGGTCAGCTGTCTTCGGCCTCTCTATTCATGCCTGTGGTCACCCTAGCCCTCTTTCATGACTAACTTTCCTGGCAGGCTTACCCCTTGCCAACATCTCTGAGTGCTGTATGTTCTTCAAATTCTATTATTTCTTTTATAGCTCAAGGGTGAGTGGGGGGAGATGTTTAGAAGGCTTTCCTGACTATAAATTTGTTTGTAATCATTTCCTCAGTAGGCCAATATTTACTGAGCACCTCCTAAAGTGATCAAATCCCTCTTTGGGTAGTCTTTGCTGAGCTCTTTCTAAGTGCTAGGTACTAAGTTCTCTGCACATCATCTGTTTCCCTGCTCCCCAGGCACAGATATCTCTACAAGAAGTTGTTTGTTCTCGTATCTAAATTCCTGTCCTCCTGTGTTCTTTGGAACCAACTTCAAACAGACTCCTGACCCCACCTCTCTACTGAAATTGTTCTTCTCAAGGTCAGTAATGATTTCCATGCTGCTAGATCCAATGGTTGATTTTAGGTCTTCTCATTATCTGACTATATCATAGACCACTCTTTTCTGCGTCTGTGTGCTAGTACTAGGGCTTGAACTCAGTGCCTGAGTACTGTTCTTTAGTTTTTTTGTTCAAGGCTAGATCTCTACCAATTGAGACACAGTTCCACTTCTGGCTTTTTGGTGGTTAACTAGGGAAAAAGAGTCCCATAGATTTTCCTTGTCTAGGCTGGCTTTGAACCATGATGCTCAGATTTCAGTCTCTTGAGTAGCTAGGATTGATTACAGGTGTGAGTCAATGGTGCTTAACTTCCTAACTGCATTTATTTATTTAAGTTGTGGGGTTTGGGCCTGAGGGTTGTCCCTGAGCTCTTTTGCTTTAGATTATTTCTCTACCACTTTGAGTCATAGCTCCACTTCCAGTTTTTGAGTGGTTAATTAGAGAGAAGAGTCTCAGGGGGACTTTTCTGTCTGTGCTGGCTTTGAACCTCAGTCCTTAGATCTCAACCTCCTCAGTAGCTGGGATTACAGGTGTGAGCCATCAGTACCTAGCTTCCTAAATTCTTTTTTTTTTTTTTTTTTTGTCAGTTGTGCTTGAACTCTAGGCCTGGATGCTGTCCCTGAGCTCTTCAGCTCAAGGCGAGTGCTCTACCACTTGAGTCACAGCACCACTTCCAGTTTTCTGGTGGCTAATTGGAGATAAGACTCACACAGACTTTCTTGCCTGGGCTGGCTTCCAGCCGTAATCCTCAGATGATGAATAACTTTTGATAGAATTCTGGATAAGACACAGCATATTTATTTAAATGATTTAATATTAAGTGTGTATTAATCTATACTCAAATACTTTGTAACATGGAGCTTAGACCCAGATTGAAATACAGGATATTTTGTTTTTCACATAACTAAACACCTGACAGGACATTTGAAACTTATGTGGGACACGAGGTAATGTTTTTTGCTTGATTTCTCTCTCATACCTTAAGGAATATTTAATATCGTAGCCCTGGTCCATGAAATGACATAACAATCCCAATTCTTGTGATATCAAAATATTCCTTGAAGTTTCCACACAGTTCTCAAAGAGGGTGACAGACAGTTCTCCCTGGATTCTCTCTGCATGGCTCCTGAGCAAAGATACTGACTGCTTTTGCCTTTATTATCTTTTCCAATGATAGTTTCAGAGCAAACAGCTCTGGATGGTTGGAGATACTGGTACCTTGGAGCAAAAGGTAGGCATGGGTAGGCATGCTTATTGTCAAATACCAAAGATTTAGGCTTTCTAAGCCTAGGGTTTCTTTCCTCTCCCTACACTGCAACTCAGCGAATTGCAGACATCTTCTGAGGCTCTTCATTCTGCCTCAGGGTGTCCAGAGTTGGAGAAATGGACAGGAGAATGCAGGTGCTCTGGCTTCAGCTACTATTGTAAGTAAAGCCTCTTGTCTGTGAACCAGGAGCTTCTTGTCTTCTTCTAGAACACAGAAAACGGTGACAGGCTAACTTGGCTTGTTTCAGGTCTTTTCCAGTTCTGGATTGTGACTCCTTTGACAGTTACCAGAACTATATACTAACTCTAAGCCCGATGCTCTTGTCTTCACCTCTTCATGAACTGCTAACATTTATGACTAGTTACATAATAATTGGTTTACTTGATGGCCAGTTATAAAGTAAACTTCCTCTAAATCCTCTTGCTAGCTCTATGAAGTGCAGTCTCCTCTTTCCAATTCTTTTATTATTTTTTACTTTGTGCCAGTCTTGGGGCTTGAACTCAGAGCCTGGGCACTGTCCCTGAGCTTCTTTTGCTCAAGGCTAGCACTCTATCACTTGAGCCACAGCACCACTTCCAGCCTTTTCTGTTTATGTGGTACTGAGGAATCGAACCCAGGTCACTTCATGCATGCTAGGCAAGCACTCTACCACAAAGCCACATTCCCAGCTTCCTCCTTCCAATTCTTTACACTAAAATCCCTCCCTTCAGTTTTGATGTTGCTCTTTCTCCCATATCACATACCCAATAGATCTCTAAATATTCTTGACACTCACTCAAAGGAAAAGCTGACCACCTTCCACTCTCTTCATCTCTCTCATCCTGGTCCATGCCAGATCAGCTCCCAGTGGAAAATGGTTACAGCCTCCCAACTAGTCTTCCGGCTTTCCCCCAAGTCAGTCTTCAACACAGTACCCGTCATGAACTTATTTAAGCTTTGGTCTCATTAAGTCACCTTTTGGCTCAAATTTCCCTCCTGACTTATCTTGCTCATAGCAGAGTCCCTATGTCTACTTCTTTCCCCTGTCCACCCTTTATGGAGATCTGATAATGTGTGTATGTATTGCTTGCTTTTTTTTTTTTTTTTTTGTGGTTGATGGGGCCTGAACTCTGGGCCTGGGCGGTGTCCCTCAGCTCTTCAGCTCAAGGCTAGTGCTCTACCACTTGAGCCATAGCGCCACTTCTGGATTTTTATGCTTATGTGGTGCTGAGGAATCGAACCCAGGGACTCATGTATGCAAGACAAGCACTTTACCACTGAGCCACCTTCCCAGCCCCAGCTTGCTTATTTTTTATTACCTATCTCCTCCCACTTTGCTTATTGCAATCAAAGCATTTGAGCTTCACAACTATAGACCTAGTCCCCTTGACTTCTTGGGATTAAAAATATTTTCCCCATGAAAACATAGAGCCAGCTGTGGTGGCCCATGACTGTAACTTCAGCAACGAGGCCAAACAAACATCACAGAAGAAACAGGGGAAGTACAGCTTGCTATTTTAAAAACATTTCCCTGGACTTCTCTGCCAGTGCTCCTACTGTGTTTCACCTGAAAATCTCCCCCCTCTTGCTCAGATCCAGCCATTCTTTTGTTTTTTTTGGTTGGTCGGTCGTGAGGCTTGAACTCTGGGCTTGGGCGCTGTCCCTGCACTCTTCAGCTCAAGGCGAACACTACCACTTGAGCCACAGCGCCACTTCCAGTTTTTCTGGTGGTTTATTGGAGATAAGAGTCTCATGAACTTTCATGCCCGGGCTGGCTTTGAACCGCGATCCTCAGATCTCAGCCTCCTGAATAGCTAGGATTACAGGTGTGAGCCACCAGCACCGGGCAGACCTGCCATTCTTAAAGGAGCAGGTCCCATCTAACTTCCTGCATTATGTTGTTTCAGTTCCTCCAAGATGGGAATGATGGAACTTCGTATCTCTTTTGTGACATGTCATAGTCCCACTTCTAGTGTGACTACTTATGACACCCTAGTTCTTCTCCTATAATCTGAAATTCTTGAGGGCAATGACAGTGTCTTATTGGCCAGCAATTACACAAAACATTTAATAAGAGCATTAGAGCAAGTTTCCTGTACACAGCGGGTATTTGACACTTGTTTGTTGAACCATGTACACAGAGGCATTGCAAAAGATGGAATCTCAGGGATTCTGGTACCATAGCGCCTTGTTTGAAGCTCAGCTGTCCAAGATCTGAAGGTTTGCTGTCATCAAAAGCAAACGCTGGCTAATTGCCAGAGGGCATCTACCTCATCCTGGCTTCTGCTTCAAAGTTCCCCCAAGTTCCAGGCTCGGCTCTCTTTATCTTTCCTTGTTTGCTCATTAAAGTTAATTTGGGACATGAAAAGATCCTGTACTGAATATTTCATTAAAGCCAGGTCTTCCTAATGCAGCAACCACAGACAAAACAGGTAAAAACAGGGCAAAGGTGGCAAGTATGAGGAGAGAGAGTGTGTCTCAGGCCTCGTGTTCATGGGCTGACATCTGCATCTTGGCTCTCGGGATGCTCCATGGAAGAAAATGTGTTTCATCACAGAGACGTTATGAAGTCCTCTAGGAGCGCCACAGAGCCTTCTTGGACAATTAAGAAAACTATAATTTGTGCAAAAAGTCTTATCTAAAGTCTTATGTGAGGACTAAGATATTTAATGTTCAGATCAGCTACCATTTCTGGATTCTTACTGTGTGCCAAGGGTTCACTGAGTTGTTCTACAGATTCTGTCTTCTAGATCTCACAGTACATTTCTGAAGGGATACTACTGCTGACTCCTCACTGCATATGAGGAGAATGGGACTTTGAAAAGTTATTAGCCTTTGGGCTGGGAAGGTGGCTCAGTGGTAGAGTGCTTGCCTTGCATGCCTGAGGCCCTGGGTTCGATTCCTCAGCACCACATAAGCGAAAAGAAAAAGCTGGAAGTGGCGCTGTGGCTCAAGAAAAAGCCGGAAGTGGTGCTGTGGCTCAAGTGGTAGAGTGCTAGCCTTGAGCTGAAGAGCTGAGGGACAGCGCCCAGGCCCAGAGTTCAGGCCCCACGACTGGACCAAAAAAAAAAAAAAAGTTATTAGCCTTTCTACTGCTGAGTAGAAGATGTGACAAAGTTGAGATTTCAGCAACAACTGACTATTCCTAGGTTCATGCTACATACTATCTCATGCTATCTCAACGAATCCTGGTTTTGTTGGTGGCAGAAAGGGCAATAATGATACTAAGGGTGCTTCTCACTAAGGCAGGGCCATGATTTTCATTTACTCTTATATAGAAAAGCTTATTTATTTGAGGAACAAAGGAATAGGACTTTCTGTCTCTCTCCTTCTCTGTCTCTGTCTGTCTATCTGTCTATCTGTCTTTCTCTCTCTCTCTCTCTCTCTCACACACACAAGAAGCCAAGGACAACTTTGTCTATGTGACATGTCAATCTTTAGATTGAATGGGATTGTCAAGTCTTACACAGTTGGAGCTAGAATAGTGAAGACATTTGGAAGACAAAAAAATAAAAACCTACCATAATGTGTCTCTAATCTTTAGTTCCTCTAAGCTTCTATAGTAACAGACTCATCAGTGTTTTAAGGGAAAATTTAATTCTAGTAGATGCAAGTTACTCATTCTTATGGAATCTTTTTTTGCTGTTGTTTTGGGGTTCCTTGTATATTTTATTTGAGGGGACTGGGAAAGGTTCTCACTAAATAGACTAGGCTGACCTTGAGTTCCGGATTCTCCTACCTCAACCTCCTGAGTGCTGGATGGTTACAGATGTACACCACTGCACCTGGCTTCCTTTGGAAATGAAGGAAGAACTAGGGTCCAAAATACAAATGTAAGTCAAAGACTGAAGGATCTTAAAGTTTCATCGAGCGTAACATAGATTTTCAGAACAGAACAAAATATTAAGTCAAACTATGCAGTATTTGTAAGACACATTTTAAAACACTGAGGCACAAAAAGTTGATGCATAGACATATATGCTAGAAAAATCAGGCATAGAAAAATGAAAGGTAGAAAAATCTAGAAACTTAAAGGTAAGAAGCAATAATTAAAGGGACAAGTATATTTGCCTTCTTTCTACTATGTTTAATTCATCAAGAAGATATAATAATTATGAAACCCTAATGCATAATTGACCATTTGGCACATATTAAACTCTAATAGAAATACAAAGAGAATTGAACAATCCCATGATGCAGACATTGCCACAGTCCTCTTAGACAGAATTATACCATGAAAAATATTCTAAGACTATAGATGAGTTATTTGAATACAGCTCAAGGAACATTTATGCAAAAACAATATATACAGTTCATAAGAGCCGAAATAACATCAACATAAGAATAGTAAAAGTTGGGCTGGGAAGGTGGCTCAGTGGTAGAGTACTTGCCTTGCATGCATGAGGCCCTGTGTTTGATTCCTCAGCACCACATAAGCAAAAAGAAAAAAGCCGGAAATGGCGCTGTGGCTGAAGTGGTAGAGCGCTAGCCTTGAGCTGAAGAGCTGAGGGACAGCGCCCAGGCTCAGAGTTCAGGCCCCATGACCGGACCCCCCCCCCAAAAAAAATAGTAAAAGTAAAAACAATTTTTTATTGTCAAAGTGATGTACAGAGGGGTTACAGTTACATAAGTAAGGTAATAAGTACATTTAATAAGTACATTTCTTGTCAAACTTGTTACCCCTTCCCTCATTTTTCTCCTACTTTCCCTCCCCCCACTCTCAAGTTGTACAGATCATTTCCAAAATATTGTCTGGTGTATATCCCTGTTGCATTGGTTCTTTGTCTCACCATTTTGTTGTTCCTCTTTCCTTCCCTAATTCAAATACATGTATATACAATACCAGGGTACCAAATCAAATAAAGTGACAACAGGGGATATTCCATAGGGGGAAGAACATACAAAAGAAACAAAAAATCACATAGTACATTAAAAACAACAACAACAAAGAAAAACCTCTGTGTCTATGTCTTGGAGTTCATTTTGCTTAGTGTCATCTTATATGGTCATATGTACAGAGTTATGAGCTATTCTGCTCATCTGGTAAGGTTATCCTAGAAAGACTACTAATTATTGCAAATAAGGGGAACCATGTGACCTATGTTTCTTTGGGTCTGGCTTACTTCACTTAATAAGATTTTTTCCAAGTCTTTCCATTTCCTTCCTTACAAATTGGGGTGGTGTCATTCTTTCTAATGGAAGCATAGAATTCCATTGTATACATATACCATATTTTCTTGATCCATTCATCTACTGAGGAGAGTCTGGGTTGGTTGCATATCTTAGCTATGGTGAATAGTTGTACTAGTAGCTTGGCACAGGCCAAAATTTTCTTAATAAAGACCCAGAAGAGCCGAGCATTGGTGGCTCATGCCTGTAATCCTAGCTACTCAGGAGGCTGAGATCTGAGGATCGAGGTTCAAAACCAGCCCAGGCAGGAAAGTCCATGAGACTCTTATCTCCAATAAACCACCAGAAAACCAGAAGTGGCACTGTAGCTCAAGTGGTAGAGCTCTCGCCTTGAGCTGAAGAATGCAGGGATAGCGCCCAAGCCCAGAGTTCAAGCCCCACGACCGATAACTAACTAACTAACTAACTAACTAACTAACTAACTAACTAACTAAATAAATAAATAAATAAATAAAGACCCAGAAACACAACAAATCAAAGAAAGGTTGGACAAATGGGATTGCATTAAATCTCAGAGCTTCGGCATGGCAAACGACAGAGCTAGCAAGATCAATAGAAAGCCCACGGATTGGGGGAAGATCTTCACTAGCCATACAACAGACAAGGGCCTCATATCTAAAATATACTTATAAGTCAAAAATTAAATCCCCCCAAAACAAATTAATAAGTGGACTAAAGACTTAAAGAGAAACTTCTCTGAAGAGGAAATAAGAATGGCCAATAGATACATGAAGAAATGCTCAACTTCTCTGGCCATCAAAGAAATACAAATTAAAACAACATTGAGATTCCACCTCACCCCAGTTAGAATGGCTATAATAACAACTCTAATAACAACAGATGCTGGAAGGGATATGGCCAAAAAGAAACACTACTGTACTATTGGTGGAGTGTAAACTCTGGAAAGCTGTATGGAGCTTCCTCAAAAAACTACACATAGAGCTCCCCTATGACCCAGCAATCCCACTTCTGAGCAGTTACCCAAATGATCACATAAAAACACAATTTTTAGGGAAATTTGATTTTTTTCTGGATAACTTAGGTTAAAGAGAAAAACAGAATTAGAGAAACTATTTATTTATGTATGTATGTATGTATTTTCACCAGTCCTGAGGCATGAACTCAGGGTCTGAGCACTGTCCCTGAACTTCTTTTGCTCAAGGCTAGCACTCTACCACATGAGCCACAGTGCCACCTCTGGCCTTTTCTGTTTATGTGATACTGAGGAATTGAACCCAGGGCTTCAGGCATGTTAGGCAAGCACTCTACCACTAAGCCACATTCCCAGCCCTAGACCAACCATTTAAAAGCAAAGTAAAACAAAACAAACAAAAAACGAAACCTACCTCTCATAACAAAACCTGTAAGACACAGCTAGAATGAGATCAGAAGAAATGGGAAGTTTCCTCCACACCCTACAGAGGTTAGAATTAAGGACAGATAAGTAGGTTACTCCTTGTAGGTCCATTCCCACATTGCCATTTTCTTTCTTTCTTTCTTTTTTCTTGGGTCCAGTCGTGGGGCTTGAACTCTGGGCCTGGGCGCTGTCCCTCAGCAATTCAGCTCAAGGCTAGTGCTCTACAACTTGAGCCACAGCACCACTTCCAGCTTTTGTCTGCTTATGTGGTGCTGAGGAATCGAACCCAGGGCCTCATGCATGTGAGGCAAGCACTCTACCACTGAGCCAACTTCCCAGCCCCCACATTGCCATTTTCATGAGTTTTGCAACTCCTTAAGTTGAGACTATCCAATACAGTCCAGATGCAGGTGGCTCACGCCTGTAATCCTAGCAACTTAGGAGCTGAGATATGAGGATCACTGTTCAAAGCCAGGCTGGGCAGGAAAGTCCATGAGACTCTTATCTCCAGTTAACCACCAAAAACCTGGAAGTAGAGCTGTGGTAGATCTAAAGAGCTCAAGGACAGCACCCAGTCCCTGAGTTCAAGCCCCATTGCCCCCAAATTTTTTACTTGGTTTTAATTTATCTTCATTTTGATGTAAATAGTCACATATAGCTATTGGCTACTACATTGGCCAGCACAGCTTTAGACACCAAAAGGCATAGCAATAAATAGATAAAGGTAGAGAGGACTCTAGAGTAACACACAAAATATCCCTCACTTTCCCTGAGAAAGCTAGTTAGATGGGGCTTAGACTCTGACCTTGTAATGACTCCCCATACAAATGCCACCTATGAGTTCCTATCTAAGCCTGGCTACACAGTCTTCCCCATCCTGGCACTATTTACCATAGTTTATATCATATTTACCATACCAAGACAAGCGCCGAACACTGATGAAGATGGTGATGGTAGTGAGGATGATGATAGCCTGGGCTAAGGAGACACTAGCACCCCCTTCACCCCCACTGCCTGCAGTCAGTTTTGTATGACATGTCTAACAATGGTTCTACTAACCCTGTATATCTCCCCAGAACAACTCTTATCAACGAAAGAAACCCCCAAAATGTATTCTGTCATGATCTCTAATTCTAAAGAATTCTTCATTAATGTATGCTTATGTAGTGTGTGTGTGTGTGTGTGTGTGTGTGTGTGTGTGTGTGTTTAGTATAGTACTCTATTGTACTTTCTGTGAGGACAAGAAAGAGTGTCACTGAGGTTAGTAAATTCACACTCACTGAATTTATTTTATTTTATTCTATGCTCACTGAATTCTAAGAGCCTTATTTCTCATCATCTTGCACCTAGCGATGTAGGATAGATGGCACTGTGTCTGGAGAGACTCAGGGCCTTGGGCGACCCTCAGGCCAGGGGAAAGGTCAGGAGAGGGAAGGATTCCCATGGGCTCCTATGGTTACTTTGAGTTTCCTCAGTAATGGCTTTCCACCTACTCTGTGCCGACAGACTGGAGCTGTCTGTGAGTTCTGCTAATCATTCACCACACTTGGCTTCCTCTCAGCTTCTGTGGGCAGTGTCTGGTTTGGGATGGGCAATTCCTATCATCAAAGTCCTGAGATCAGGATGCTCATGTTTTAATGAACAACAGATTGCTTTGATGCCTGGCCAACGTGCAGCACGGCACATCCCAAATGGGGCTCCTTGTTCTGCATGTGTGCCACTTTCAACCTTCAACCTCTGCTGTCCTAGGAAATGTTCTGTCCTCCTCTGACTGTTGATACTCTGTCCCAGCTTCCAGGTGTGGTGATTACTGGTCCTAGTGATGATCAAGAGAGGAATTATATCTGCTCATCCCCTTACGTTACTGTGTCCCTAACACACAACCACAGGAATACCATTACTAGTGAGCAAATGCATCTCCCTCATTCTGCAGTCAGGACTAGGTAGACCTGGGCTGTTCAGATACATGCATGGGCTCCTAACAGACTTAGTAGTACCATTGAGTTTGCTGTACTGGGAGCTACTTTTACTCAAAGGAGCTTAACATTTTCCCTGAGCAAAGTCAAACTAAGAGAATGCCCAGCATTTCTATTTCTTGGTCTATTTCATGACTGTCACACACACAGCTTCCTTTTGTACTTCTTTTTGTTTGTTTGTTTGTTTGATGTGCTCATTTAGGGGCTTGAAATCAGGGCCTGGGCACTGTCCCTGAGCTTTTGTGCTACCATTTGAGCCACAGCTCCACTCCAGCTTTTTGGTGGTTATTTGGAAAGGGTCGCATGGACTTTCTTGCCCAGGATGGTATGGAACCATGATCCTCATATCTCAGCCTCTTGAGTGTAGCTAGGATTACTGACATGAGCCACTGGCATCTGGATCCTTTTGAACTTCTTTGATCTGGGCATTTAAGTCATTTCAAGTTTTCTGAGTGTTTTGACCATTAGCTAAAAAGGAAAACATGAAATAATAAACATACCTCCTTTCTATTCTCCTATGTATCCTTCTCTCTTTGTCTCTCCCTCCCTCCCTCCTTCCTTTCCTTTCCTTCCTTCCATCCTTCCTTCCTTCTTCCTCTTTCTTCCACACTCAAATGTTAAAAGCTCTCTCAAAGAAGCCGAGGCTAATTAGTAGAAATATTGGAACTGGAATGGTGAGCACTCAAATTCTAGTCACTTTGATATAACATCCCTGCCATCCTGTAGTAGGGTCCCTACAACAAAATGCTATTATAATAGTGCTTATTGTCAGCGTAAGATATGGCTAATGCTTATTTCTCTCTCACTTTTTGTTTGTGTATTTGTCCAAATTTTCTGAGGCCATATATTATCTTTGTTTTAGCTTGGATGACAAAGCTGCTGTAATGTGGTAATAGTTCCCATTCCTTAGCAGCAACAACAGAAAGTGTATGTCTTACTCATATGTGTGAGACTTTTCATTGCTGTGACAGACACATGAAAGGAACCATATAAAGAAGGAAATACTTGTTTTTTAGCTCACAGTTTCAGACCAAAGTCAGCTGAATCGATTGCCCTGCTTTACAAAGCTTGTGGCAGAGCAAAACAGCTCACCTCATGGTCAAGAGGAATAACAAGAAGGCCTATGGGCCAAAATATGCCCTTCAAAAGACACTCCAGTGACATATTTCCTCTAAGCCAGCCTCACCACAATCTCATCTCCTCTGAAATGGCTGTCCCAACTTTGAATCCACCGAGAGATTGAACCATTGATTAGGTTAACACCCTTATATTCTAATCATCTCTGGAACTACCTTTAAAGATCCTCAAAAGGGTCCTTTTCTAATCTTCTAGGCATTTCTCAATCAAATCAAGTCAACAAGATTAACCATCACAGACTGAATCAAGCTAAAATGAGAGTTTCTGTTTATGAGGAGGAATTCAGTAAACCTGTTTCTTACATTTAGGGGCTCCTCCATTCTCAACAACGTATAACTTTTAAGGAAATTAGTGTGTGTGTGTGTGTGTGTGTGTGTGTGTGTGTGTGTGTGTGTGTGTGTGTGTGTGCAGAAGAAAGGAAAGTAATTTGGAATATTATGTAAAGGAGGAATATTTTGGGTGAGACCAAACAGGAACATATCACTTCCATTCACAGTCCATTGGCTAGAAGTTGATTATACTATGAGGCTATTTTTAACTGCAAGGCAGGGTGGAAAATATAGTTTATTGTGGGGAAAAAGAGAGAGAAAGAAAAAGAAAGAGAGGAAAGGAGGGAAAGAGGGAAGGAGGAAGGAAGGAAAGATGGAAGGAAGGAAAGAAAGAAAGAGAAAGAAAGAAAAGAAAAGAAAGGGAAAGAAGGCATGAAAGGAAATTAGTTCTATGAGTTGCTAATTGCTTACATACGGAAGTCTATACCACATTGTATGGAAAAGAAAAGAAACTTGAGACCAAAATAGTTAAGGAAGGTAAGCCCCTGTGTGTGTGTGTGTGTGTGTGTGTGTGTGTGTGTGTGTGTGATGTGTGCTTGTTTGTTTTTTGCCAGTCCTAGGCTTGAACTCAGGGCCTGGGAACTGTACTTGAGCTTCTTTTGCTCAAGGCTAGCCCTCTACCACTTGAGCCACAGTGCTACTTCCAGCTTTCTCTGTGTGTGTGGTGCTGAGGAATCGAACCTAGGGCTTCATGCATGCTAGGCAAGCACTCTACCAGTAAGCCACATTCCCAGCCAAGGCAAGCCCCTTTGTAAAGCCATCTTAAACTTTGGTGTGGCATTTTCACAACTCTGTGCTTTTACTGGTAAAAACAAGCACACAAACTGACCTCCATCCTCAAGGCCTGGAGAAGTTGGATTTTCCAGGCACAAATGTTCCACCTGACTGGGAAGTTGGCTCAGTGGTAGAGCTCTTGCCTTGCATGCATGAGGCCCTGGGTTTTATTCCTCAGCACCACATAAGCAAAAAGAAAGAAGCCGGAAGTGGTGCTGTGGCTCAAGTGGTAGAGCTCTAGCCTTGAGCTGAAGAGCTGAGGGACAGCGCCCAGGCCCAGAGTTCAGGCCCTACAACTGGACCCAAAAACAAAACAAAAACAAAACAAATGTTCTACCTTACCTGTGGAGAACACCTTCCAAGGCTCCCAGTGAAATCCTGAAACTGTGAATAACTTCAAACCCTATATATACTATTATCTTCTATACATCCGTACCATGTTTAATTTTAACTAATGTGTGTGTAGCATTATATATTGCATGTAAGTATTAAACTACTATATATATATTTACTAATATAAAACTGCTTATATGATATGTATTTATAATAAACTCATAGTACATGTAACATATAATATTATATATATTATATATAATAATATATTATATTATATATAATATATTATTATAAATATACAATATGTAAAATATATTACATAAAAATAAAATGTATTATTCAATGGCTATAAAATACCATATTTAGATATTTATACATATTATATGTAATATCTTAAAAATGAAGGTGATTGTATCATTTGGAACAACTTGGATGAGCCCACAGACACTATGTTAAGTCAAATACACAAGACATATTGGCAGCATGGCTCAAGTGATAGAATATCTGCCTAGAAACTATGAAGCCCTGAGCTTAAACCTCAGTGCTACCCAAAACAAATAAAACAAAAAAATCTCTGTGCCTAGAACAAATACAAAATAAACAATGCAAAGTAAGACAAAAAGCATATGATATATAGAATCTATATAATAGATTCTATATATAGAATCTATAAAAGTTGAATTTATAAAGCCAGGCTACTCAGGAAGCTGAGATCTGAGGATCGTGGTTCAAAGCCAGGTTGGGCAGGAACCTCTGTGAGACTCTAATCTCCAAGAAACCACTCAGAGAACCAGAAGTGGTGCTGTGGCTCAAGTGGTAGATCGCTAGCTTTGAGCTGAAGAGCTGAGGGACAGTGCCCAGGCCCAGAGCTCAAGCCCCATGATCTACCAAAAAAAAAAAAAAAAAAAGTTGAGTTTGTAGAAGCAGAGAATGAATGGCAGTAATCCAGTGGTAGTGGAGGTCAGGAAACGAGGACACATTTGTCAAAAGGCACAAAGTGCCGGTCATATATAAGTTCTAAAAATCTAATTGCAATATACTAATGATTATAGTTAATAATGCTGTATTGCATATCTGAAATTTGCTAGGAGAATAGATGTTAAGTGTTCTTACCTAAAAAACTGTGAGATGATGGGTATTAGTTTGGATATGTTAATCATTTCACTATATAAATATATATATATATTTCAAAACAATGCCTTATATACCTTAATTATACTCAATTTCTGTTAGAAAAAAAAGTGAAGCTGGAAATGTTGCTGTGGCTCAAGTGGTAGAGCGCTCGCCTTGAGCTGAAGAGCTGAGGGACAGCTCTGAGGTCCAGAGTTCAAGCCCCATGAATGACAAACAAAACAAACAAAACAAACAAACAAACAAAAATGAAGAGCCTTGCCTTGGGTGAAATTCCTCATAGGTATAGGTATCTGGCTATCACCTAGTGCTGAAGATTCTTTCTGCCTTTCTTACCAAATGATAACAACAGAATAAAGCAGAGGTGCTAATTCTCATTAATATATAAGCTGGATCTACTTTTTCTCAACATAACTATATCTACCTTTTAATAAGAAATAACACCTTGCTGGGTACAAGTGGCTCATGCTTGAAATCCTAACTATTAAGGAGGCTGAAATCTGAGGATCTTGGTTCAAAGTCAGCTCAGGCAGGAAAGTCAATGAGACTCTTCTCTCCAGGTAAACACCAAAAGGCCAGAAGTGAAACTGTAGTTCAAGTGGTAGAGTGCTGTCTTTGAGCACAAAGGCTCAGGGACTGCACCCAGCCCTAGGACAACACTGGAAAAAAAAAGAAAGAAAGAAAAAAGAAATTATACCTTATCACTTCAAAATTGATCTCAGATTTTTTTTCAGACTTTTCTGCTCTCTAATGGAGATAGCAAGGGACAGGTGAATAGCCTTTTTGGTGGTCCTTGAACTACTTGCTACAAAAGAAGGAAGAGTTCAAGAAGAAGTTCAGTAGGAGCTCAAATGTAAATGCTGCTTATTATATGGTAGCCCATGATTACAATCCCATTGCTTTCTGCATATGACCCAAGAAATGAGTTAGGGCAGGTGCATGAAGACCTGTGAGTTATACAGACTTCTCTGCATAATCTCCATGTCCATGAATTGGACAGGAGCAGAAGAAAGCAACCATGCGAGAGAGGACAAGTGTAACCAGAAGCTCCTGAGAGCTCACTTTCCCACTGGTGCATACACAGACATATTTGTCCTCCACTCCCACTGGCAGAAGTCAGTGTACTACAATGAAATGGGTCAGTGAGCCTCCCTTCACCCAGAGTGTAGACTCTTATCTGCTTACAGCATTCTAGGCCATCTTCAGCCCACATCTCTAAAACTTTCTGAATCATTTCCCTAAACAAGCTCTCAAAGCTTTTGAGCCGCATACACGTATTTTCACAGCAACAACTCCAAGTCTCTAGTACCAATTGTCTGTGTTAATCATACTGCTCATTGCTGTGACAAACACTGGAGGGAAATAGTTTAAAGGAGGAAAGATTTTCATAGGCTCACAGTTTTCGAGGTGCCAGTCTCCAGTCAGTGAACACTCTTGTTCCTGGATGGTGGTGAAGCAGAAAATCATGGAAAACTGGGCAGAGTGGAGGAAAACTACTCACATGGTTGCTGGAAAAAAGAGAGGAGGGCCAGAGACAAGACACCCTTCCAAGGACAAAGATAGCATTCCCCCAGGGACATATTTTCTCCAGTTAGACCCCACTTAAAGTTTCAATCAGCTCCTGAAGTAGTGCCATATTAAACTTTTGATCCATGGAAGCTGTAGGATCATAAACTTGTATTGGTTAAGCTCCTAAGGGTGTGTTGATTTGTTACATAGCTACAGAAAATCATTATAGATAATATTAATTTTAAGACAGTGTATCAATACTGGTCAGTGATAGGACATACTATATCTGTTTCTGGGAAGTCCGCATCCAAAAGGAAGCTGAGATACAAATGGGAGAAAGAAGCTTCAGTATTGCTGAGTTCTTGTGCTGCAGGAAGGGTAGACAATCATGGGTCAGGATTCTATCTGGCTGGTTAAGAGATGCACCAAACTTGATAGAAAATTCCAGAAGATTGCTATAGTAACAACAGTAGGATTTGCTATAATGGAATTAAATGGCTTCTTTGTGTAATCAATCATTTTTCCTATTAATAGCACCATTGTTAGTAGTTTTTAGATGAGTGTGTTTCATTGGGGGGGGTACTATTAAGCCAAGTAAGGACTTGACAAACTCAAGGAGCAAAATTTTGCTCATTTATCTTCGTAGGTTTTTATGCTTATCTAAAGTAAAAGAGTTAAAATTAAAAAAAAATAATAATAGGAAGAAGAAATCTAGGTGTGATGGCACAGGTCTGTAATCACAGTACATGAGAGGTTAAAACAGGAGAATGGGTAGTTTGGGACCAGTTTCAATTATATAACAAGCGTGGGACCAGCTTATTGAGACTCTTTTACTAAAACAAAACAAAGAAGAAAAAGGAAGAGAAAGAGAAGGAGGAAGAAGAGAAGGAAGAAGAGAAGGAAGAGGAAGAAGAGGAGAAGGAGGGGGAAGAGAAGGAGGAGGAAAAGAATAAAAGGGAGAAGGAAAAGGAGAAGATGAATTTTGATGAAAGATAAGTTAACTCAATGTGGTGATATGTATGTTGGTTTGAAAAAAATCAGTCTATGGAAAGAGAGACTTGGGGAGTTTAAACTGTGCATGTAGTAGTATATGAGCATAATCAAAGACATGATATAGATATAACAGAGGTATGGTGAGTACAAGCTTCCACTGTGCAAAAAGTTTACAGAAGTAATAAGTAGACATTCACAGCTGTTGAAGACAATAATTAAACAGTACTTGAGGTCAGTGATATAAGCAGAGAGACCTATGTGTGGTTATGTAAGGTAAGTACAAAGCTCACATTATACATAAAAAGAGAAAAAAAATTGAAGAAGAAAATTCAGAACTGGGATGCTAGGAAAAATCAAGGACGTGTGAGTCCTTTTGAATTATGAGAATACTGTTTTCAACATCTTGAGAGCCTTGCTTTGTTAAGTTAGTACCACATTGCAAGGCTTAGCAGGCCTTACTTGAAATAAGAAGAGATTAGAAGCACGAAGAGACAGGCTGCTGTAGTGTTGATTTCCGTGGACTTGCTCCCATTGGACTCTCTCTGCTTGCCACATTGCTGCAGCATGGGAAGTTACATTCAGTTTTTGATGCTGATAATGTCCGCTTAAACTGAAAAGACATTAAATTAGAATACACATTTGAGAAACACCAATTTGATAATGTAGCTCTCAAGATGCCATTTCTGACCAAACTTTTACATCTCCAATGAACTGTACCTTTCCTGAAAGTTTGATTGATTTAATTTGCCATGCTGGGAATCAAATTCAGGATCTTATTGTGCTAGGCAAACACCCTACAACTGAGCTGTATCCATGGCCCTCACTAAAGCAAACATTTCACTAAATATGTCATTCTGTACTGTCTAAATCTGTATAACCCAATATGGTGGCCTCTACCCTATGAAGCAATTATCATCTGGCTTTTCTTGAGATGTGTTGTGAATGTAGAATATGTATCTAAGTTTGAAAACTTGATTTGAAATAAGGGAGCTAATGCATTCTGTATGATGTACTTGTTGAAATAATATTTGGGGTATGATAGGTTAAATGTCTCAGTAATATAACCTTTTTATTCTTGTCTAATGTGGCTGTTATCTATTTAAAATTATTATTTTTTATTTAATCTTTTTTTTTTGTCAGTTATGGGGCCTGAACTCTGGGCCTGGGCGCTGTCCCTCAGCTCTTCAGCTCAAAGCTAGCACTCTTACCACTTGAGCCACAGTGCCACTTCGGGCTTTTTCTGTTTATGTGGTGCTGAAGAATCAAACCCAGGGCCTCATGC
This sequence comes from Dipodomys merriami, assembly GCF_024711535.1. Classification (NCBI taxonomy): domain Eukaryota; kingdom Metazoa; phylum Chordata; class Mammalia; order Rodentia; family Heteromyidae; genus Dipodomys; species Dipodomys merriami. Next base: position 18,066,189 of record NW_027203826.1, read on the forward strand.
ACGTGAGGCAAGCACTCTGAGCCACCTTCCCAGCCCTAAAATTATTATTTTTTATTGGCTGGTCATGGGCTTGAACTCAGAACTTGAACTCAGGGTGCTGTCTGAGTTCTTTTGCTTAAGGGTAGCACTCTACCACTTTGAGCTGAAATTCCACTTCTGGTTTTCTGGTGGTTAATTAGAGATAAAGAGTCTTATGGACTTTCCTGCCCAGGCTGGCTTTAAGTAGCAATCTTCAGATCTCAGCCTCCTGAGTAGCAAGGATTACAGGTGTGAGTCACCTGCACCCAGCAAATATTTAAAATTATATAAGTGACTTTGATTTCTGTGGAACAGAGATAGTCTATGTGGTGTGTGTGTGTGTGTGTGTGTGTGTGTGTGTGTGTGTGTGTGTGTATGTGTGTGTATGTGTAGAATCATGCTTCAACTAAGTTCTTCAAGGGTAAGAGCTGTCATATTCTTCTTTACACATACCCTGAGTCCCACAGCAGGATCCCAGACGTTCATAAACTTTTGTTTAGGGGATGTCAGAGATCTTCTTACTGTGGTATGATGTAGGACAAATGGAACTGGTCTTTTGAGACCACCCCTCGCCTCTGGGATGCGCGTACCCTATAGTGGGGGTTAGATCTGGAGACTCTCACTGTGGAGCAGTGGGGACCTGAAGGATAGACCTCCATAGACTTCTGTGGTCAAGCTGAGTTTCTTCATCAAACAGCTTTACAGGTACTCTGTGTCCCCAGACTCTGGAGCTGTCTGACAGTTCTGCTAATCATTCACCATCCTTGGCTTTCCTTTGGGCTACTGTGGGCAGAGTCTGGTTTATGATGGGCGATTGCTATCTTCAAAGTCCTAAATTGGGATGCTCATGTGTTAATAAACAACATATATCCTTGCTGGTTAGCCAAGATGGGGGCCTGGTCACCCAGGTGGGGGCTTCAGCCACTTTCAATCTCCTGCTGCTATCGGGTCTGTGTTGCTTTCTCCTTCCTCCTCTGACCACGGGTGAGATACAGCTGGGGAAATAAGTGTGTAACAGGAATAATCTCTGATAGCTGTACCACATGTGGACCACAGCCCTGGAGGACTAAAAGCAATACTAAGAGTGGACATACACAGCTTTGAGGGCTCAGGACATGGCCCACCTGGCCTGGCCCTGCTGATTCTTAGAAGAGTTATGGCTCCTCTGTCTCCCAGAGCATTAACCTCAAAACGGTTACTGTCAGGTCCTTCTTTGGATTGACTCCTTCTGAGCACTCCACCTCCAGTGATTTCCAAGGAGTTTGATTATTCACCAGAAGGCAGAAATAGAAAGATAAATTTATTCACTTCTGTGTAATGAATTTACACGTGGGACTCTCTCGTCCTCCAACTTCTGGAGAGAGAGACTCTCTCCAGTCCCAAATTCACATGTGTGACAAATTTGTCCAGGCCTCCTCATTTTCACATTAGGAAATTAAGTCTACCACATTTATAATTTTAGGAAAGGGTATGCCATTTAGCAAATCAGGAGAGAACTGGAACTATAAAATTCAAATTCTGATTTCCAATAAATATGTTTTCTACTTCCTCATAGCCTTTGTAAACCTGTGTCAGGCAGTGGCCATTGCCAGGGATTGGATCACAGGTGTTCTGTTTTTTTTTTTTTTTTTTTTTTTTTTTTTTAATGTTCCTTTGGCTTAGGTAGTTTCCCTGATTTTTTTTTTTATCAGTGACTATACACTAAAAACACCTAAATTTAAATACGCAAAGTAGAGTCTTTTAGAAAGCAAAATGGAGTATTGTTTTTTCCAAATTGTATTTGAGCACAATTCCTGAACTTTAGCCAATTTCTCAGTAGCCAGAAGCAATCTGAATTTTGGAGTTCTTAAGGACAAAGGGAGATGTTTAACTCTCCTGGCAATAAGCTAACTTGAGAAAAAGTTCTAGCGGGCTCTGGTGGCTCATGCCTATAATCCTAGCTACTCAGGAGGCTGAGATCTGAGGATCGAAGTTCAAAGTCAACCCGGGCAGGAAAGTCCATGAAACTCTTATCTCCAATAAACCACCAGAAAACTGGAAGTGGTGCTGTGGCTCAAGTGGTAGAGTACTCACCTTGAGCTGAAGCGCTGAGGAACAGTGTTCAGCCCCAGAGTTCAAGCTCCATGACTGACGAGAGAGAGAGAGAGAGAGAGAGAGAGAGAGAGAGAGAGAGAGAGAGAGAGAGAGAGAGAGAGAGAGAGAGAGAGAGTTCTGACTTTTGATGGTTTCCCCTACAAATTTCCAGCTTTATGATGGTGCCCAAACAATCATATTCCATAGCATGGCTACGAACACACCATATGATTCTCTTCCAACTGGGTGGAGCCACAGCTGCAAGTCAGGAAATCCTAAGAGCAGACAAAGATTGCCTATCGGGTATTTTGTGGCTTGCTCTAGTGTTCTGTAGGTTTGGTGTATTAAAAGCATTTACATTCATGTGACCTGGGTGCTGGTGTCTCTTGCCTGAAATCCTAGCTACTCAGGGCTGAGATCTGAGGATCCTGGTTGGTTGGAAGGCAGTTTAGGCAGAAAAGTCTGTGAGAGTCTTACCTCCAATAAACTACTCAAGAGCCAGAAATAAAGCTGTGGCTCAATAAGTGGTAGGGTATCAACCTTGAGCAGTTGAGCTAAAGGAGAATGCAAGACCCAGTACTGGAAAGGAAGGAAGGAAGGAAGGAAGGAAGGAAGGAAGGAAGGAAGGAAGAAAGGAAGAAAGGAAGAAAGGAAGGGGAGAAAAAAAGAAAAGAAAAAAAAAGAAAAAGACCAATATCATCTCACTAAGATTACTGCTCTCAGTGGTATCTATATTTAACCTAATTTCTTGCATTAAGGATGGATCATAGAAACAGAGGAATACAGAAAAAGTAACATGGAATATGGATTTCTGATAAAAATCAGGCTTTTGCATATGGGATCCGATGGGAGTCTATGAAACCTGCTACCTCCCAGCTATGGGGTGGTCCTGGAGCTATTTCAGGTCAACAGTTCAGTGGGAAGGAGGAAATTATGTCATGAAACTGTGAACCGTGAAGAGCAAGGACAAACTGAAACCTACCAAGACAAACTAGGACCCATGACGATCTCCCTCTCTCTCTCTCTCCACTTACCCTCTCTGTCTCTCTCTCTTTCTCCCCCTCTCTCCTTCTCTCTTCCTCCCTTTCTCCTTCTCTTTCCCTCTCTCTCTTTTATTTTTTTGTCAGTCATTGGGCTTGAACTCTGGGCCTCATGACCGGACCCCCCCCAAAAAAAAATTTCACTTGTCAAGACACTATGTTAAAAATAACTTTACAGGCTGGGAAGGTGGCTCAGTGGTAGAGCGCTTGCCTTGCATGCCTGAGGCCCTGGGTTCGATTCCTCAACACCACATAAGCAAAAAGAAAAAAGCCGTGTTGTGGCTCAAGTGGTAGAGCACTAGCCTTGAGCTGAAGAACTGAGGGACAGCGCCCAGGCCCAGAGTTCAGGCCCCATGACCTGACCCCCCCCCAAAAAAACAAACATAAAAATAACTTTATAACTTTGGGAGGGGGGATGAGATGGGGACGTGAAGAGGAAAGGGATGGTAGGGGAAAAGCAAAGGAGTGGGTAACAATGCTTGATAGGAAATGGACTCATTACCTTGCTCTTGCAATTGTAACCCCTCTGTACAGTATCTTTTCGATAACATATATATGTTATAGTGTATATATATATATATATACATATATACATATATATATATATATATATATATATATATATATATATATATATATATATATAATTTCACTGTGGCTGGGTGCCGGTGGCCCATGCCTGTAATCCCAGCTACTCAGGAAGCTGACATCTGGGAATCGTGGTTCGAAGCCAGCCTGGGCAGAAAAGTCTATGAGATTCTAATCTCCAATAAACTACTCAGAAAAAGCCAGAAGTGATGCTATGGCTCAAGTGATAGAGCACTAGCCTTGAGCATAAAGAAACTCAAGGAAATGCCCAGGAACTGAGTTCAAGACCAAGGATTGCAAAAAAAATCATTTGTGGCCAACCTTAGCTTGTAGCCACATAGAGAAGGGATTTGCGAGAAACATGGTTCAAGCTTAGTACTGCCAATACCCTGCAAACCTACTACAACCCTTAAATCAATTTCAAAAGATGACTTTGAAGATTCATCTAGAAGCCAGGAAATGTGGCAGAGTGATGGTGTTGGTTATTGGAGGAATTTGGGAGGTGGAAAGGAGGTAAAAGACCCTTTCGTGGTCCTAATCAAGATGTGTCTAACACAAAATAGAAAAGTCAGATCGATGCTAAGTATGCATTATATAGTCCTATATCCAAATGTGTGTAGATCAAAAGACATTTGACTTCACAGTTAGACCAACATTTTGCCTGAGAAGTTCTAAGGATGCTCAGGAATCTGTATGAGTTCAGCTTTTCTTTGGATATCATAATGACCCCCAACTCCAACTCCATTTCCTTCTCTTCCTTCTCTGAGTAAGTACTGCAAAGGACAGGGAAGGTCTGTGGGAGACAGGGACAAGGATGACTAGCATGTTTTGGGGGCTGTAGAAAAGCATGTGCACTTCCCAATGCTCCTGAATGGAATAGAACAATGAAGCCATCTTCTGCAAATGTGTAGGTTTGTCTCAAGAAATGTTTCCTCTCTGTGGGGGAGCAGTGGGTGGGGAGAGATGATAAAATTAGATGGGAGGTGATTCTTTCCAAAGCCCACTTGTATCTATGACTGAGTTTTGTGCTTCTCTACTTCAATAGATCAATGGCAACCTTTATTGGTCGGGTGTACCCTGGCCTGTTTCTGGCCGTATATGGACTGTATCAGGCAACAGTGGTTTCTAAAGTCATGATATTCAGTGGCTTCCTCCTGTACCCTTCAGGCCTTCCCATATATAAGGAAAGATGGGCCAGGCTATGGGAAATCTCCCCTGGATGAACAGCCACCAATGTTTCTATACCCTAAACAATGGTAGCACTGCCAGGCACCTGTGACTCACATCTGTAATCCTAGCTACTGAGGAGACTGAGATCTGAGGAACGTGATCTGAAGTCAGCCTGGGCAAGAAAGTCCCTGAGACTCTTATCTCCAATAAACTATTCAGAAAAAAACCCAGAAGTGTGCTATGGCTCAAGTGGTAGAAAACTAGCATTGAGCACAAAGAAGCTCAGGGACAGAACCAGAAACAAGCAAACAAACAAACCCAACAACAATAACGGGGCTGGGAAGGTGGCTCAGTGGTAGAGTGCTTGCCTTGCATGCATGAGGCCCTGGGTTCGATTCCTCAGCACCACATAAGCAAAAAGCTGGAAGTGGTGCTTGGCTCCAGTGGTAGAGCGCTAGCCTTGAGCTGAAGAGCTGAGGGACAGTGCCCAGGCCCAGAGTTCAGGCCCCATGACTGGAAAAAAAAAAAAAACAACCAACAACAATAACAATGGCAACAGTTCTCCACGTTCATGCTCCTCACTCTCATTGGCTTTGTAGATGTCATCAGCAAGAATGTACTGCCCCAGAAGCGTGTGGTCCTAGGATGCTACTCCCTCTTGCTGCTGCTGCTGGCATCCCTCATTCAGGGTGTAAATTCTGCTCCTGGATGGCAAGCAGACTCCGCCCTCCTCACAGCAAAGTCTCTGCTCAGTACCTGAGTTACCTAGGCAACTGGCACACCTGAAAGAGGTCACATCTACATCAGCTAAGGTCACATCTGGATTGGATGTAGCCACTTCTTTCCCCGCCCCTACCCTCGATAAGGCCTAGCCCAGGGCCAGACACTCTTTTTCCCCAGCTCTCTTTCCCAGCCAACATGGCTTGGTGCCAGCTGGAGCAATGAATAAACCTACCCATTACTTGAATACCACGTTCGTGGTGTGGTTCTTACTCAGCAACCTCTCTTTAAAAAACCTAACACAGGGCTGGGATAGTGGCTCAGTGGTAGAGCGCTTGCCTTGCATGCCTGAGGCCCTGGGATCGATTCCTCAGCACCACATAAGCAGAAAACAAAAAAGCCCGAAGTGGCGCTGTGGCTCAAGTGGTAGAGTGCTAGCCTTGAGCTGAAAAGCTGAGGGACAGTGCCCAGGCCCAGAGTTCAGGCCCCATGACCGGACCTAAAAATAAATAAATAAACAAATAAATAAATAAATAAAAACCTAACACAAGGCTCATCAGGGATGGAGCTGCAAGTTCATTCTCTGCTCATCTTGGTGCTGCTGCTGCTGCTGCTGCTGGTGTTGATGGCAGAGATGTGGCTCCTGATGTGCTTCACCTCTGGATGGTTGAGACGTCTCTGTGTCTGATGATGGGCTTCTGCCTGATGTAAGTGGGCTTCATTTTATTCAGACCAGTCTCTGGTTACCTATTGGAGGAGAGTGACATTGACCCCATCTTGTTTGTTACCACTGTCTTCTGCTAGTCTGTGATAACAAATGCTTCATGCCTGTTGGGAATCTGTGCAGCACCGCCGCCACCTCCTCCTCCTCCTCCTCCTGTGTCAATTGTAGGGCTTGAACTCTGTGCCTGAGTGCTGTCCCTAAGCTCTTCAGCTTAAGGAGAGGGTTCTATCACTTGAGCCACAGCGCCACTTCTGGTTTTTCTGGTGGTTTATTGGAGATAAGAGTCTCAGGGACTTTCCTGCCTGGGTTGGCTTTGAACCATGACCCTCAGATCTCAGCCTCCTGAGTAGCTAGGATTACAGGTGTGAGCCATGGGCACCTGGCTGCCTTCTCTTCTTTTTGGCATCATCATTACAGTCCCAGTTTGAAGATGACAGGGTCCAAAGAAGCGCCATATCATAAGAGCACTCCAGAACTCTTCTGTAGGCTAATGCAGGAAGTAGTGCAGCCAGAGAGAAGACTCAGCTTCCCTTCTCTCCTTTCCAAAAGTTCACCCTGAGAGCTGGGTACTGGTGGCTCACACCTGTAACCCTAGCTACTTAGGAGGCTGAGATTGGAGGAAGCCAACCCAAGCTGGAAAGTCCAGAAGACTCTTGTCTCTAATTAACCACCAGAAAACTAGAAGTGGCGCTGTGGCTCAAAGAAGTAGTAGAGCACTAGCATTGAACTGAAAAGCTCAGAGAAAGTGCCCAGGCCCGGAGTTCAAACCCCACAACTGACAAAAACAAACAACAACAACAACAATAACAACCATACACACACACACACACACACACACACACACACACACACACACACACACACACACACACACACACACACACACACACACACACACACACACACACACACACACACACACACACACACACACACACACACACACACACACACACCAAAAGAGCTTACCCGGAGACAGAGCCTACTCCACCCATCATCCTATGAAGTTTTTCTCAGCTGCTTGTTTTGCACCTTTGTTGTTCCTCAGAGAAGATAATGACCCAAGATCTACTGGTGTGCTTCCCCTCCCTGCGGAGGAGGTGAGAACGAGGCTGGAAAAGAGAACCGGAGTGAAGAGGGCCAGGAGAACAGATTAGTGTTCAAACAATGCTGAGGAGGAAGAGGAGGTAACAGAATGGTAGGAAGTCTGAGAAAGTCTAGCAGTCACAAGTTATGGCTCTTTCTCTGGCCAGCAGAGTGCCTTTACTTGAGAGAATAAATTCTCATAACTCAAAATAGGACTCGTGTCAGGACCGGTGGCTCATGCCTGTAATCCTAGCTACTCAGGAGGCTGAGATCTGAGGATCGAGGTTCAAAGCCAGCCTGGGCAGGAAAGTCCCTGAGACTCTTATCTCCAATAAACCATCAGAAAACCAGAAGTGGTGCTGTGGCTCAAGTGGTAGAGTCCTCACCTTGAGCTGAAGAGCTGTAGGAAAGAGTCCAGGCCCAGAATTCAACCCCTACAACCAACAACAACAAATAGGACTCATTCAAATCTTATCCTGATCTTAGGGATACTCTGTTTATCAAAATGGTGCTGCCACATGGAGGTGATGTAACAGTATATAATCAATCTATTTACTTTCCCTTTCCCATTCCCAACTTTTAAGGTGTGGCTTTCTTTCACATTTTACTATAGTGACCCGAAGAAAATAATGAGTTTTGCTATGTACTGATGGCTCATGCCTACAATTCTAGCTACCCAGAGGCTGAAATCTGAGGACTATGTTCAAAGCTAGCCTGGGCAGAAAAGTCAGTGAGACCCTGGTCTCCCATTAACCACCAAAGAGATGTTAGTGGAGCAGTGGCTTAAGAGGCGGAGTGCTACCTCTGAGCAGAAAAAATCCAAGTGAGAGCATGAGACTCTGAGTTCATGCTCTAGTAATAGCGTCCACGTGTGCGTGTGCACGGGAACACGTGCACACACAGTTTATATAATTCAAGTTTCTATAGGATTTAAACTTGGGATTTTCCCCTCCAACTTTACATTTATTTCTTTCACTGTAGCTAAAGCTCTTTACTTCACCATTACGAAATAACAGTTATACTTGTAACTTATTAAATTCTGTCCTTGGAGTTTTGCAAATTTCCTCCCTTGCACTTCATAGAAAGCCATCTGACAATCCCATTTCCACCCAGAATGAAACTCACCTCCACCCTACCCCAAGGCGGCCTTCTCTAAGAACTCCAAATGACAGCTTTGCTCTACAGCTCTCTGGCACTTATACGAAATCTACCTTGTTGTTGTTTTTCTTCTGTACAGCCATTTCACTTGGCTTTGTTCTGTGTTAGAAATCATTTTCCTTGGGGAAGTTCTTCCTCACCAATGAATGTGTAGGTGCCTAAAGGGTAAAGACTTTGTCATAATCATGCTACGTAATTTCTTATGTGCATTCCAACTATGAGGCACAAATGAAGCTTACTAAAACCGTATTCCCCCTACTTTTAAATGTGCTGCAGAGCAGGCTGGGAGGTCTGAGGAGCTCTGGACGTTGCCAACAACGGTTCTGAATCTCGTCATCTATCTCATTAGTAATGACCCCAGCTCTTCCTCATTCTTGGGGTGGGAGGGGTAGTAAAACCCTTCAACCCATTTCCAAATTGTTTGCTCTTTGTTGGTCTTTTTAGTAGTCAAATTCATTTCTGTAGGACTGAGGCTCCAGAAGATGCTTGACTCGAGGCGAGAGGAGGACAGTATTTTGTGTAGGTGAGTCTGACTCAAGCCTGTTTCTGCGCCATAGTGACTTTATTTTGTCGGTCTTGGGGCTTGAACTCTGGGCCTGGGCGCTGTCCCTCAGCTCTTCAGCTCAAGGCTAGCGCTCTACCACTTCAGCCACAGCGCCACTTCTGGCTTTTTCTTATGTGGTGCTGAGGAATCAAACCAAGGACTTACACTTAGGAGGCAAACACCCTACCACTGAGCCACCTTCCCAGCCCCCCATAGTGACTTCTTAATGGCAGTGGAGAAGGACGTGAGTCTTAAATGAAGTGAGAGAGAAAGGGAAGAAGGGAAAGGGCTTTTCTATTATTATGTATTCGATGTAACAGAAAGGCATTCTCCAGGAAGGCCCACTCACATTCTGGGGGGAAACGTTTGTGATTTCACAAAGCTCCACCAGAGGGCACCATGCTCCCATGACTTGTCCAAACCTCTACTCAATCCTGGTAAACAAGTCTCCAGAGAACCGTTTAAAAAGGTGGGGGGAGGAGATAGAAGGGCAGGAAAAGTACAGAAACAGGCTAAATATTGCCCAAGCATCCAGAAAACATACCCTAGGGCTGTTTGTTTCCTGTTAAAATTTGGCAGAAGAATATGGAATCAACAGGGGTTCAAACCAACTAGTGGGGTTAGGGGTGAGGGAGAAAAAAAAAACTTGAATGCGGCTGAGGTTTGGGGGAAAGTACGCATTCTAATCTAGATAAATTTGGGTATTTTTTATTTTTATATTTTAGAATCAGAGTGTCAAATTTTTCTAGGCTTTTAAACTTCAATAGTGTTCCAATCAATCTAGAGAACAAAAGCTATGAAAATCCCAGAGAATCTGGGATTAGGGATAGATTACTATAAGTCAAAAAGGGGGGCGGGGCTGGGAATGTGGCTTGGTGGTGGTAGAGTGCTTGCCTATCACGCATGAAGCCGGATTCCTCAGTGCCACAGAAACAAAAAAGGCTGGCAGTGGCACTGTGGCTCAAGTGGTAGTACCTTACACAAAAAAAGAAGCTCAGGGATAGTGCCCAGAACTAGCAGAAAAAAGAAAGAAAAAGACTCCTGTTTGTTGCTGCTGTCTTTTGGTGCAGAGGATTGAGCCTAGGCACCGGAACATGCTAACAGGTACCTACATTTTCAGCTCCTCCAAAGATGTCTTCAAAGAAAAGGCTATACAACTTTGATTTTCTGATAAGCTAGTTATTTACAAAGAAGTCAATGGGTAAGCCACGTTGTAGAATTTCCAGTCTGGTCCCTGAACTCTGAACCACTTTTCTCAGTGGGAATGGCAGGAATTTCAATATTTTGTTTTGTTTTTTTGGGTCTGGTTGTGGGGCCTGAACTCTGGGTCTGGGCGCTGTCCCTCAGCTCTTCAGCTTCAGGCTAGTGCTCTACCCCTTGAGCCACAGTGCCATTTCCAGCTTTTTTCTTTTTGCTTATGTGGTGCTGAGGAATCGAACCCAGGGCCTCAGGCATGCAAGGCAAGCACTCTACCACTGAGCCATCTTCCCAGCCCCAGGAATTTCAATATTTTGGAAATGGTAGCCAGATCTCATCCCCCAGAGAAGCCAAGGACACTTGGCTTGGCCTATTCTTTTGAATGAAATTGATATTGGTTTATTTAAAAACAAACAAACAGCCTGGTGCTGGTGGCTCATGCCTGTAATCCTAGCTACTCAAGAAGCTGAGATCTGAGGCAGATAAAGAGACTCTTATCTCCAATTGATCACAGAAAACCTGGAAGTTGTGCTATAGCTCAAGTGGTAGAGTGCTAGCCTTGACCAAAAGGACCTTAGAAACAACACCTGTGCCCAGAGTTCAAAGCCCAGGACTGGCACAAAACAACAATAACAGCAATGTACTCATAACCTGAAACAGCAACCCCTCTGTACATCACCTTTATAATAGTAAATTCTTAACCAAAAAACTCACATTGTACTCGTCAATTGACGGGTGAGCTGAAACCTCTTTGTACAACTACTTAAATATAAGAAAACAAATAAATAGCACGTTATGGTTGAAGGTGGATGGTTCAAGGACTCAAGAATGAGTCTTTTGGAAAGAGAGAAAAAGAAGATACATGGAGAACTCACAGAGAAAGCCCAACCAAGGTGAGGCCTTCATTCATGGACATGAAAGCAATGTGATAAGTCCTGGGCTAGTTGCAGATTGAGAACAAACCCTTTCCCTGTCTTCTTGCCCTCCCACTCCACCCACCCCTGGGACAGAGCAACTCCACTCAAAGAGAAAGAACCCTGAGTTCAAAGGACATGCCAGCAAGTCCCCTACGCATATGTACCAAGACTACAAAGCCTCTGAATGCTCTTTTTCTGGAGGAGTTAGACCATGAGGCCATAGTCAATTTAGAGATGAGGGGGATGAATAACAAAGGGGAGCAGACACAGCAAAGTACAAGTGGACAAAACAGTCAGTTCTACTTTTAACTTCTCTAAAAGTACAGCCTGATTTTCTGGGGGTGAACCAATTAAAGGACTTTCTTCTGCTTTTTTTTTTTTTTTTTTTTTTTTTTGGTCTAGGGCACACTCTTTAACTTCCCTGGTCATTCCTTGCAGTTGTCTGGATTCTAATTTGGTTACTTTAACTAAGTATGGATTTGATCAAGGTGGCAAAGTCTCTTGTTGACTCGTAGAAGAGTCAGTGGTCACATATCCCTCTCCCAAACAGAACAGAAAGGATCAAAGTATTTCCCTTCTTGGAAACACTGCTCAAAGCACACGTTCTCTTGATGATGCCGCTGTCATTTCTGTGCGGTCAATAAATGTTTACTGAACACTCACCCTGGACACAACAGGATGAAAAACCTGCTAAGGAGGCGAACATATCTAGGAAAAAGAATATGGCCAGGAATCTTGCAATCACAAGGCAAAAATGATACAAATTTTGAACACTGCATTTGTTCTTTATTAAATGTTCTGTTATGTTTGACATTCCCTCCACCATGAGTACAAGAGAAAGCTTTTGGTTGATCCTGGAGTGTTTCACATCTGGAACTCAATGTTATTTAAAACAAGAAAATCACCATTGACTTCTCTGCCCCCTTCACTAGCCATCTAAACTGAAGACTTATCAGAAACAGAGTGACACAATAAGGACTTTGTTACTGAACCTATGTTAGCTTTCATTAAAGTTACAATGGGGGTGCTATGCTGTCAGAAAGTTCTAAGGAAGGAGTGACCAAGGGGAAATTAATGATTCAATCTGTTCAGATAATCCTAGCCTATCAAATGATAATCATCACTGTTTTCAAAGCACTTACTCTGTTCTAGATCTTATCCTAATTTCTGCTGTATAAGCTACCAAATCAATCCCTGTAATCTATAATACAGTTACCATTATTCCTAGTAGGCAAGGAAACAGAGGTCTTGTTTGGCTAACTGACAAAACTACAGGAAGAGAAAGAGCCTGAAGTTGAACTTACATTTCATAGTGCTTGTCAACATGTGTGCTCCCCTGAAATCTAAAATGGAAATTTCAAGGTGCCTTTCCCAGTCCAGAGCACACCAAAAGCCTGTTTGGAGATGAATGCGGCGTGGCATTTGGAAGTGCCACAGTGTTAACCACACTTTAGGGGAAGGGCTGTTGACCAAAGAAGCCAAGTTGTGTGTGTGTGTGGTCACAGACAACATTTCTTTTTCATATTTGTGGTACAGAACATAACCAGAAGAACAAACTTCTTCCTTTCCCCTTCCAAGGGCACTGGAAACATGGTTTCTTGGTCTTTTTAACAGAAAATCTCACTCTCAAACATTCGAGTTGCTGAAAGACATTAAAAAATAAATAAAATTTAAAAAAAGCCAAACACCCTCAGGCGGACTTCAGGTGCTAAAAGTGGAATGCTTAAGAAACTGCTGGGATAGCCAAACACGAAATTCGAGCATGATCTCAAGGGTTTATTTCAAGGTAGCGTTCCCACGTACCTTCGTGGGTGCACCATCACTGCCAGGCCGAGTCGGGGGGGGGGGGAGAGTTACTTATTCTCACTTTTCCAGTCATAATGAAGTACTTGGGAAGCACACTCAGGGAGCACTCCTCAAGGGTCCCTAAACTTTGTGTTGAACTCTGGAGTTCCAAAGGCACACGCTGCTTTTCCCTTCAGCTGCACTAGGGCCCGGTGCACAGAGCAATGTCAAATCTGCTCCTTTGAACGGCTTCCTTTTGTTGATGAGGAAACTTTGGGCTTAGAGCTCTGCCCGGTGGAATTATAGTCATGCAGGAATTAGATTAAATAGGTGACTTCCCAGGGTACTATGGAAGTCCTGGGGAGGTGGGATGTTTCCACCCCCCCCCGGGAACCACGTCCCCCTCCAGCCTTTCCTAGGGCTCCCCTGAGTTCCAGCACCCCGCAATCCCCATCACGCTGAAGAAGAGCGAGTGGCAAATTGTGTGTCTTAAGGCTTTCTCAAACAAAGGGCAAAAGTCAGTCCTGCGGTGCTGGATTTACACCGAGAGCTCTCCCCGCACAACGGTGCACAGCAAAGGCAGCAGGGGCAAAGATGCCCGCGTGGCTGCGGGGGGTTGTGTGGGAGGCTGGGGGGGGTCGGTGGGGCTCCCTGGCGGGCCGATGGCGGTGACTTCCTCCCCCGGCCGGGCCTCGTCCCCGTGCGCGCAGCCGGCTCCAACCACCATTCTGGCGTCCCCTCCTCCCCCTCCGCTTCCCCCCACCCCGCCCCCCTTTCTCTTTCTTTCTTCCCAGACTCGCTCTCTCGGAAGGGCGGAGTCCTCAAGACTCCTCGCCCAATGGCCGCGGGACCCCGGGGCGTATCAGCTAATGAGCTCGGGCTCCGGGCAGCAACGAACCAATCAGAGTGCCGAGGACGGCCCGGGACCTTGGATAAAAAGGTGCGGCAGCCGGCAGCCCGCAGAGCCGAGAATGAGACCCGCGCCGGGCCTGTGAGCGGCACCGCCACCTCCTCTCCGCCATCCGCCTCGCGATCGCGGCCTGTCCGCCCACCATCCCGCCAGCTCGCCGCCGGGTAAGCGCCAGGCCCGACCAGGGGTGCCCGGCTGATGGACGCCAACCCCGGATCGTGGTGCCCCCCCCCCCCGGGTGCTGCTTTCGTTCTGTCCCCGACCTCCCGTCTCCGGGCCTCGAGGCCCGGCCCGCGGGTTTCGGATCTCGGGTTCTGCCCGGTTGGCGAAGGCCGGGCGGTCCCGGGGCCGAGCTCAGGGGAAGGGCAGCGGTGGGGAGGGCGGGTTGTTTTGATCTTCCTCGGCTACTTTTGCGGCCCGAGGCACCGCCCCCCGGAAACGGGCGACCTGGGGTGGCCCGGGCGCCGTGTGCACCCGGTGGCCGTGTGGTCCCCGGCCCGAGCGCACGCCGAGCGCTGGGTTCCCCCCTCCCCCCGGGCGGGGCGGTTTAGCCGGGAGTTGGGGGCGACCGGGGGTCCCGGGGGCCCTGCCGCGGGGGGTCCCGGAGCGCCGCCCGTGTGACGGAACAATGGAGGGGAGCTGGGGCCGCGGCGCGGCCCGCGGGCGGCGCAGTGGAGAGACCTGGCCAGGCAGAGGCCGCAGCGGCGCGCGGACTCTCCCGCGGACCCCCTCGCTTTCCCCGCCGGCCTCCGCCTTCCCGGGCATGGCCCTGTGGAGGAGACCCTGAAGTCACCGCCGGCCCCAGGGGCGAGCGACAACGTTTAGGACCTGTCCGTGGGAAGGGGTTGCTCTCAAAGTGGATTATCCTAGCTCCCCCGGGGCCGGGAGGCGGGGAACCTCCCCCAGCCACAGAGCCGGGCGGAGATGTGAAGATGAAGACCTGGGGTCGCGATCATCGGAGTCTCCCAACTACCTCGGCTTCCTCACCTACTCTGTGAACCCGGGAGAAAAATCGTGGGTTGGGTGTAAAGGCTTTGGGCCTGGCTTTTCTCGGCAGGAACGCTCCGGGTCCCCCACTCCATCATCACCCTCGCCCAGACTCCGAAGGCGCGAGGTCGAGGACGATCACGGCTGTAAAAAGAGAAGGGCTAGAGACAGTCACCCCAATCCCTTAAACCAACTGCCGCTGGGGTGAGTGAGCTGTCAGGGAGACAGGACCCGGGCTCTGGCAGCCGCGTTGCACCCCACGTGAGCTTGGGCGCCGGGTGGCCCCTTGTGGATCGAGAATTAGGCTGCTGGCATCCAGCTGGAGGTGTTGAAAGTGTGACTTGGTCGTGGGAGGTGTAACAGGTTGGAAGAGAGAGGCTGACCCGGCTTGTAGTCTAGAGAGCACCCCAAAAGGTTCAGGGATTTTGACACTAGGTCTCTAGAATGCTGGAGGTACAGGCAGGGGTTGGTTCTCTAACAACTGCTCCCCAGGGGAAGGGTGAGGCTGTTGGAGGAGAAGCAGTTGTTTTCAGCTGGGCAAACATGGACGGTTGCCCGTAGAAACTTTGCCACTGTACTTCAGAAAGTTGCCCAAGTCATTGGAGGAGAACAATATGTTCCCTTTACAGCCACCCTGGGCGAAGGAGGGGGGGGGGGGGGGGGGGGGGGGGCGGGGTGCATTTCCTCTTGTGTTGAGTGAGGCTGGTTTTGTGGCCTCAGTCTCTTCTTCCAGAGGTTTTGTGGCTGTGGCTTTTATAGCATGACTCCAAGCTTTCAAAATCCAGGATTTTTTTTAAAAAATTATTAAAAGTGGGAATTTCCTACTTGAGAAGCTTTTCTAACTGCCATGTCCAGAGATGGTTATTTTCACCCTAACTCTGTGTTTGGTGGTGAGAACTTTACATCATACCGTCTTGAAGTCTGCCTTGTGTGGGCTGTTTTTGTCATCTTGGTGATAATAATACTGCAGGACTTTTCAGGTAGCCTCCAGTCTTTATTAAATCTTTTAGTTAACTCCCTATTTTATTTCTCAAATGGAAATGATTAAGGGGGGGAGGAGGAAGGAGTCTCCATTAAGATCAGCTAGGGTCCAAGGGCTAAGGGAGAAAGACTCAGAACAGAAACCACAGCCATGTCTTCATTTGTTCCCTCATACTAGTTTTTTTGTTGGGGGGGGGTGGTCAGTCGTGGTGCTTGAACTCTAGGTCTGGATACTGATCCTCAGCTCTTTATTTACTAAAAAACTCTAAATCCCCTGAAAATAGAGGGAATAATGCACCTTTGGATATATTCATTTCCAAAGGGGAGAGTTTGCCCCAAACGTGTGTGTGTGTGTGTGTGTGTGTAAAAGTGTGTAAGTGTGTAAGTGTAACTGGTACTGGGGTATTGAATCCAGGGTCTCTTAGTTGCTCTACCATTTGGGCCATACCACCGTCCATTTAGATAAGGTCTCAGTAACTGCTCCAGGCTATCTTTGCATTCTATTTAACCTCCTGGGTCCCTCCCTGAGTACCTGGGATTGCTAGAGTGCTTCTCCATTCCCCACCCTCTCTGCCTCCAGGATTCGGACATTCCTGCAGAGATTATTTGGAGTGGGTATTGATAGTTACTTTTCTCTTTCCAGAGCATCTTCCACCATGGCCACCTCAGCAAGTTCTCATTTGAACAAAGGCATTAAGCAGTCGTACATGTCCCTGCCTCAGGGCGAAAAAGTCCAAGCCATGTATATCTGGATTGATGGTACTGGAGAAGGGCTGCGCTGCAAGACTCGAACCCTGGACTGTGAGCCCAAGTGTGTAGAAGGTGAGATTGGGCGGAGAGATTGGGAAGAATGGGGGTGGGGGAGGGGTATCAAGTAGCCTCAGGTGGTCAGCAGCCTTAGACCAACACAGCCACTGGATTTGACCTTTGTTCTGTTTGCAAAGCTTTTCTAAGGCAGGGCTTTTCTGACTTCAGTCAACACTAAGCTCTTGCTCAGCCTCAGAGTAGAGTAACAATGGAACCTTTGATTTAAATAAGAGACTTGTTCATATGCCAAATATATTAAAGAAGAACATTGAATCTGGATAGTGGAGTGTATGGAAGTAGAGTCCTTGCTAACTTGCTCATCCCCACTTAGCTGCCTCTAAGATATCCCCAGGAGCCCAGTTTGAAACCTGACTGCTATCTACTAATTTTATTCTTTTTGTTGGTCGTGGGTCTTGAACTCTCGGCACTGTCCCTGAGCTCTTCAGCTCAAGGCTAGCACTCTAACTTGAGCCACGGCACCACTTCCAGTTTTCTGGTGATTAATTAGAGATCAGAGTTTGATGCATGTTCCTGCCCAGGCTGGCTTTGAATTGCAGATCTTCAGATCTCAGCCTCCTGAGTAGCTAGGATTACAGGAGTGAGCCACCAGTGTCTAGCTATTTTTTTAATTTTATTTTAGCAGTGCTGGGGCTTAACCTCAAAAGTTCATTTGCTAGGCAAGTGGTTTTCCATTTAAGCCATGTCCTTAGTTAAGACTTTGATTGATAATGCTCATTTTAATAATCTAAACAAATTAGCACGGGGCCTATCCATGGGCTTTTAGAAATTTTCAAATCCTCTGGTCTCATACTTCCAGAACTATTATATTAGCATCAAGTCCTTCAATTTTCAGTCTAGAATGAGCCATAGGCATCTCCCTTTTTGGGGAGGGGCAAGGAGGAAGACTGTCACCTCTTACCAAATTTAGAAGAGCTTGCCCTTTCTACAGTGTTCATATTTGAATAAGTGATGTAGAGCATATATCTTGTGTGCTTATGTGGCAGATTGGACTATGAGTATACATAGTAGGAGTCTGGCCTCTGAGAACTCATAGTTCACAGGAGAAACAAAGAAACTGCCCCTCAAAACAGTGGGGAAAGTGAATAAGTGGTATGGATGCATCTGTTACTTTATCTAAAAGGACATAGCTTGAACTAAAACAGTAACAGGCATAGAGGACAGTGAGTGAGAGAAGGAAGCAATGATTTGGCTTAGTGAGAGAAGCAGAATCCTCCCCCATCCCAGTGAAGTTATTTTAAGAGGTCACCAATGTTTGCCCTTAGGTGTTTCTTACAAGGAAGTGATACAATGGTCTTATTTGGAACTCAGGGAGAGCTGTAAGATGTATAGGTTTATATAATGCTGGGGCCTTCACGCCCTTCAGGGAAAGACAACAGATCCTCAGAAATAGAAAGGATCTGGCCGCTTCCTCTGTAATCCTAGGTACTCCGGGAGACTGATGTCTGAGGATCGCAGTTTGAAGTCAGCCCTGGTAGAAAAGTCCTTGCAAAAAGCCAGAAATGGAGCTATGGCTTGCTCAACAAGTGATAGAGTACCAGTCTTGAGCAGCAAGCAAGTCAAGCAAGAGCCTGAGGCCCTGAGTTCAAACCCCAGTACTAGCTCACACACACAAAATAAGTAAATAGAAAGGGAGATAAGGGCCTGCTTGGCTGTATTCCTGCCTTGAAAGTTTCTGTATGTTTTTAATTTTTTTCCTTCTTTTTCTCCAGAGTTACCTGAGTGGAACTTTGATGGTTCCAGTACTTACCAGTCTGAAGGCTCCAACAGTGACATGTATCTTCTCCCTGCTGCCATGTTTCGTGACCCCTTTCGCAAGGACCCCAACAAGCTGGTGTTGTGTGAAGTATTCAAGTATAACCGGAAGCCTGCAGGTATGCACAGGATTGGGAAACCACCACTTCCTTTTGTCCCTACCAGTTCATGCCTTCTGTGGAAGGAAGAAGACAAAGCAACATTCTGAGTTAGTATTGGGAAGCTTAGATTATCTCAGCACTATTTTTAATTTTATGAATGTCAGGGATTGGTTGTCCATCTCTGTGCCCTGAACTTCTTGAAAAGAGACGATGGGGCCTGTCTTTCCATGGACCCTTTTTACTGGTTGCATATAAAATGGTATTGAATTCTTCTGTCTTTACTAATTAGAGTTCTTAGTGACACAGGCCTGCATACGTTTAAGAACCTGTAATCCTAGCTACTCAGGAGGCTGAGATCTGAGGATCATTGTTCAAAGCCAGCCCAGGCAGGAAAGTCTGAGATATTTTTTTTTTCTGTGAGATTCTTATCTCCAATAAATCACCAGAAAACGGGAAGTGGTGCTGTGACTCAGGTACTAGAGTGCTAGCCTTGAGCTGAGGAACTGAGCAACAGTGGCAAGGCCAGAGTTAAAGCCCCATGGCCAACCAAAAAAAAAAAAAAAAAGGAATCTATATCCTGGAGTCAGGAAAATTATGTCTTTGATCTACCTCTTATTGCCAATGAACCTGGGCGATTAATTTATTCCCTGTAATTCATTTTGCTGAGCTTTTTGGGGGGGAGGGGAATCTGGTTGTGGAGCCTGAACTCTGGGCCTGGGCGCTGTCCCTCAGCTCTTCAGCTCAAGGCTAGCGCTTTACCACTTGAGCCACAGCGCCACCTCCGGCTTTTTTCTTTTTTCTTATGTGGTGCTGAGGAATCGAACCCAGGGCCTCATGCATGCAAGACAAGCGCTTTACCACTGAGCCACCTTCCCAGCCCCATTTTGCTGAGTTTTAAATGGAGGAAATAAATACTAAACTGATCTTACTCATTTGAAAGATTTGAGTTAATATGTGTGGATTATTTGGGAACAAACACATTCAGTATTGGCTATTGTTTGATTCTTATGTCTTTCTATTCACTGATTAAAATGAGTGTCTTGGTTCACTGAAAATGTTTTCCCTTAGCTTTGCTGTAGCTGCACTTCTGAGTTCCTGTTTCTTCTGTGACTTGTCTGTTCTAAGACATGTTTATTTTCAGATAGTCAGCTTTTTTTTTTTTTTGAGGCAAGGTTTTTATTATGTAGTCCAGGCTGTCCTTGAACTTGAAATCTTCCTCAACTTTTTTTTTTTTTGTCGTGGGGCTTGAACTCTGGGCCTGGGTGCTGTCCCTCAGCTCTTCAGCTCAAGGCAAGCTCTCTACCACTTGAGCTACAGCGCCACTTCCGTTTTTTTGGTGGTTTATTGGAGATAGATGTCTCACGGTCTTTCCTGCCTGGGCTGGCTTTGAACCGCTGTCCTCAGATCTCAGCCTCCTGAGTAGCTAGGATTTCAGGCGTGCCACCAGTGCCCGGCACTGCCTCAACTTCTTAATGCTAGGATTATAGGCATGTACCA
This sequence comes from Dipodomys merriami, assembly GCF_024711535.1. Lineage (NCBI taxonomy): Eukaryota > Metazoa > Chordata > Mammalia > Rodentia > Heteromyidae > Dipodomys > Dipodomys merriami. Next base: position 18,086,265 of record NW_027203826.1, read on the forward strand.
CTATGCAGTTACCTTCTAAAACTTCACTTCTGTGAAGTTTTTCCCACACTGCCAGTGTTTCTTAGGGGACTCTGGTTCTTCTATGGCTTTGCTTTAAGAGACTATTGTTGGTGAAGGGCCTGGAATATGAAGCCAGCAGACAGCTGTGGATTTCCTGACTCTGCTGCTTGCCCTGTAATTTGGGCAAGTCAACTAGCATAGCATTGCTGAACTTTTTCCCTTCTCCCCAGTCCTGGGGCTTGAACCAGATTCTTTGTGCCCACGGCTAGCACTCTTGCCACTTGAGCCACAGCGCCACTTCCAGTTTTTTCTTGAGTAGTTTATTAGAGATGAGTCTCATGGACTTCCTACCTAGACTGGCTTCACACCACAATCCTCAGGTCTCAGCCTCCGGAGTAGGTAGGATTATAAGTATGAGCTACCAGCGCCTGGCTGCTGAACTTGGTTTTCTAGTCTATAAAAAGGAAAACTTCTAATACCCACCTCAGGTTGTTATGAAGATTCAGTTGAATGGTTTGTCTTTCAGAGTTCTTTTCTAGCTTGGAAGCTGTTGTTTCCAGTTGAATTCATCCCTTAATTGTTTTTCATTTGTAACAGCCAATACTATATAACTGGTATGTAAGCGTCCTAAAGGACAAATTATTCTCAGTTACAAAAAAAAATAGATTTGGCTGTAAGTGCTGAGAAAAAACAGGATAGGGCTGAGAGTTAGAAGCAGCTATCCTGTGAATAGAGGGTATAAGAGCCTGGTACTTGGAAAGTAGCCAGCATGCTGATAGGTGAGCACTTGCTCTGCTCTGTATCCATTTCCATGTGACTTAGTTTTGAGTTTAATTATGCCAAGTCTTTCAGAGTGTTTTCCCAGCTTGATGTGGCCTGCAAAGGTTTGCCCTGGGTTGCCATGGGAGGGGCCATGTTCCCTCTAGCATGCACATTCAGCATTCGTGTCCCCACATACCCCTGATGGCATGCCAACTCGCTTTCTAGAGACCAACTTGAGACACACCTGTAAACGTATAATGGACATGGTGGGCAGCCAGCACCCCTGGTTCGGGATGGAGCAGGAATACACTCTCATGGGCACAGATGGACACCCCTTTGGTTGGCCTTCCAACGGCTTCCCTGGGCCCCAAGGTAAGTCTTCTCTGGAGGTATAAAGATTAATTTGGGGTTCTCCCCTCAAGTACTTAGTAGCTAGGGAAGCCCAAACCCCTTTCTCTAGAGATGGGAGCAATGCCTGAGTGAAAGAGCTGAGATGGGCTAAAAATGACTGAAACCCAGAGGTGGATTTAAATGTACCAAGAGAGGAGAAAGGATTGAGAGGGGAACCTTTGGCTCCCCCCAAGGCTGTGCAAAGATGTGCGCCTGAATTGTCCCATCCCCTACTTGGTGGTGAAAGCAGGGATAGTGTCAGGAGAGCAAGCATGAGGGCGAGGGCCTTCTGATTTCTGCCTGGGGTTTTCTGGATTACTTGACTCTTCATCACTTTTGTCTTGATATCACTCCAGGTCCTTATTATTGCGGTGTGGGAGCTGACAGAGCCTATGGCAGGGATGTTGTAGAAGCACATTACCGGGCCTGCTTGTATGCTGGAATCAAGATTACTGGGACAAATGCTGAGGTCATGCCTGCCCAGGTAAGTGGCTCTAGATCATCTCTTCCTGTCTGACTTCAAGGTGGGTAGGTAAATGGGGACTTTGGCTAGCAAGGGCTGCCACTGCCCTACTTATTATTAACCTACAACTTGAATGGGCTGAATGAAGAAAGCAGGTTCAGGAGCTTGGGTTGAGGCAGAGCTGTTGACTTTATTTTTAATGCTCCACCTTACTCTTGCCAGTGGGAATTCCAAATTGGGCCCTGCGAAGGAATCCGCATGGGAGATCATCTCTGGGTGGCCCGTTTCATCTTGCATCGTGTATGTGAAGACTTTGGCGTGATAGCAACCTTTGACCCCAAGCCCATTCCTGGGAACTGGAATGGTGCAGGCTGCCATACCAACTTCAGCACCAAGGCCATGCGGGAGGAGAACGGTTTGAGGTAAATCGCTTCTACTGAGCCCAGACAGGGTTATTCATTCTTGTGGCAGAAAGATTGAGCAGACAGGATCAATCCAATCAATCTTTCATAGTCTTTGTATTGGAGATGTGTCATCTTCCCATTTGAAAAGTACTGGATAATAATACTCTAGGAATACTGATAATGGATTCAAACACTTGAAAGTCTTTAATGAAAACTACTAACAGAAAACCAGGAGTTGGGGGGGGGGGGCATGACTCCAGTGGTAAGAGTAACTGCTTAGAAAGTGCAAGGTCCTGGGGCTGGGAAGGTGGCTCAGTGGTAGAGTGCTTGCCTTGCATGCATAAGGCCCTGGGTTCGATTCCTCAGTACCACATAAGCAAAAAGAAAAAAGCCGGAAGTGGCACTGTGGCTCAGGTGGTAGAGCGCTAGCCTTGAGCTGAAGAGCTGAGGGACAGCACCAGGCCCAGGGTTCAGGCCCATGACTGGATCCAAAAAAAAAAAAAAAAAAGAAAGTGCAAGGTCCAGAGTTCAAGCCCCAGTACAGCTAGATAATCTTTTCTTCTTTACTGTAATGGGATTTGAACTCAGGGCCTGGGCCCTATTTCTTAGCTTTTTCGATCAAGGCTAGCACTCTACCACTTGTGCCACAGCTCTCCACTTCTGGCTTTTGGGTGGTTAATTGGAGATAAGAGGCACACTTTTTTTTCCTGAACTGGCTTCCAGCTGTGATCCTCAGATCTCAGCCTCCTGCCTAGGTAGCTAGGGTTATAAGTGTGAGACACCTGTGCTTTGCACAAATGGATATGCTTAATGCTTATGATGGGAAAAAGTCAAGTAGTTCCGATCTTTTTGTTGAACAAATAATATCAGATGCTGTAGTGAGCATGGGAGCACCCAAATACCAAGGCAAAGCCACTCCCCACGAGTATCTATTTGGGCCATATATTTCAGTGAACTTCATTTTTTGATTCCTACCTGCTCCCAACCTTGCAGGCCAGGTCAAGGGTTAATCTTGTATCTCCTGTAGGTTCATTGAGGAGGCCATTGACAGACTGAGCAAGCGTCACCAGTACCACATTCGCGCCTATGATCCCAAGGGGGGGCTGGACAATGCCCGTCGTCTAACTGGCTTCCATGAAACCTCCAACATCAACGATTTTTCGGCTGGTGTGGCCAACCGCAGCGCCAGCATCCGCATTCCCCGGACTGTCGGCCAGGAGAAGAGGGGTTACTTTGAAGATCGTCGCCCTTCTGCCAATTGTGATCCTTACGCAGTGACAGAAGCCATCGTCCGTACATGTCTTCTCAACGAAACTGGCGATGAGCCCTTCCAGTACAAAAACTAAAAGGACCTACCTAGACCTGCAGCCATCTAGCCCCTCCTAGCTCTTCCTCCTCTCCTCCTCCTCTTAGTTACCTGATCATCCCCTCTGTAACTGAAGGGTGCAAGATCAAGGTCTTTTTATTCCCTATGCTCAATTAATATTGCTTTCTTTGGTCAAGGTAGAAGGGTCAAGTTTTTAATCTTTTACACCCATCACCCCCTCTCCCATTTTTCCTGTCGCTGGAGCTTTCTAATGTGGTAGTGGGGGGAGAGGGGTAGCCACTGCTCCGATCTCATCAGGTATGCTTGTCTATTAGGCATAGGGGGGATGTGTTTCTGAAGGAGGGGGGAGAGGGAAGGACTTTTCTCTGCAGGGTAGATGACAGGGGAGGGCCTAACTGATCAGGTTAGGATTTCCTCTTGGTAGAAAGCTGCTTCTCAAGGTAAAACCAACTTTGTATTACAAAGGGGAGCTAGGCAAGGAGGGAGGGGCTGGGGTGAGGGGGGAATGCCTCCTTCTGTTGCTATGGTAATTCCCCTGCTGGGGGCCACCTGCCCTCCCATGAACACAAAGCTCCGACTGGAAACTGAGGACTGCATCCCTACCCTGAAAGAAGTCCCTCAATTGCATGGCCCTCCATTGGTAACACAAAGCAGAGTAGTATTTTTATATTTAAATGTAAAAACAAAAAAATGTTATATATGCGTGGGTGGACATGTGTGGTTTTTTTCCTGAAGGAGAAAAATCATCCTAGTTACTGGGTGCCAAACTGGAGACTAATAGTTGGGTTTCAAGATGAGGATCTCCTTTGCCATAGGGGTGAGGGATGTAGTTCTGGAGAAGCTGTTCTTGGGGGTTCTCAGTCCTCCATTAGCACCCACAGTTTTCCCATCTACCCTTCTGCAGGAGATGATAGATACATGCACATGATTCGCCATCATGAGAGCCTGGTGGAGAGGTTTAAAAGGCACACATGGACTTGTCCACATGTGGGTTTAGAAGTATGAGTTGGCTGGTCAACTTGAACACTTACTGACAAGGGGTGGGGGTTGGGGGTTACTTTTCTTGTAGGCTAGCATGTCACTAAAGCAGGCCTTTTGGTATATTAAAGATTTTCTAAAGCAAAACAAGTTTAGATTTTAATCAAATTTGTAGGCTTTCTAAGTCTAATTTTGCAGAATTGTCTTCAACTGCCTCCTTCCACTCTGCTCTTCCCAGGAGTCAGGGACAGGACTGGAGTTAAAACACTTGTAATTTTTTTTTTTTTTGTATCCTGTGTCTTTTCTCTCAGTGCAAAATATTTCTTTCTTTGTTAAGATTCTTAAGGAGTTATTTTTTTTTTCCTTTTATAATAAACACACTCGATTTCCATCCCTACATACTCTGGTTGTTTTTCTGCTGGCTGCGGCAGCTGACTGTGGCTTTTCTTTCTCTAGCCATGACGACTTCTAATTGCCATGTACAGTATGTTCAAAGTTAGATAACTCTTCCTTGTAAACACCATGCAACTGCCCAGAGCAGCGCTTATAAATCAACCTAACATTTACAAGCTTCTCTTCTGACTTTCTTCATGGTTTTCTTTTTTAAGGAAACCTAAGTGCCGTTTCATTCCTTCATTTCCTACCCCCCCCCAATTTTTTAAAATGGAGATGTTTGGTTTAGAGGCAAAATAAGCTCAGACTTAATGGTTCTGTTTTGTGACAAGTACAACTGATTCCTGCACTTAGAGTTTGGTTTTGACCTACCATGCTTTAATATGGATTCCAACAGTCCTAATCCTGAGTTAGTTTTATAACAGGTCAAAATATTTAATGTGGGATTAACTGCTTTTACATTCCCTATTCTTCCCAAGTTATTCCTCTACCCAGCTGCCAGTGATTCATGTAAATAGCAAACATGGGCTGTTGCTACCCAGTTGAAGTCTTAGCCTTCTAGCCCTGATGTGTCCTAGATATAGGATTGTCCTTTGAATATTGCTTGGTCATAGGCTAGTGGACCGTGACACTCTCCAAAGCTCCATGGGTTTAATATGTGATACTATTAGGAGTATTAGCATTATGGATATTGTTGGCATGGTGATTTATTTAAAAGGTGGTGTCCTACCAGTTTGGAGGTGACTGGAGTGTAATAATTTGTAAATATCACAATTTTCCTTAGCCAATTGAGATCTTTCATTCTAGTCTTATGAAATTGAGACATCTACCTTGCAGAGTGTGATTCCTGTCACACCTGTTGCTCCAGCGTGAGACTGCCCTCCTCCACCCGTTCAGCACTTTTCTGGCTTTAATGCTAAAATGAATATACTTTTTCTTTTTTTTTTTTGGTCGGTGAACTCTGGGCTTGGGCGCTGTCCCTCAGCTCTTCAGCTGAAAGCGAGCGCTCTACCGCTTGAGCCACAGCACCACTTAACGGTTTTCTAGCGGTTTATTGAAGATAAGAGTCTCAGGGACTTTCCTGCCCGGGGCTGGCTTTGAACTGCAATCCTCAGATCTCAGCCTCCTGAGTAGCTAGGATTATAGGTGTGAGCCACTGGCACCCGGCCTAAATATACTTTTTCTTACTTCAACTGCGTCTTTTTTTTCCCTTCCCCAGTTGAAGTTAGCCTCCCTTTACTGGGCCAGTCCTATAGGTAGACTAGAGAGACAGTGACCTGAGCACTTGGGGGGTTTGTTCATTGTGACTAATTCCTTGACAGGGATAACCCAGAGCAGGATTTGAATTAATAGAACCAAAATTTCAGTGGAAAAGAGCAGCCTATTTTTTTTTCTCCATCTTCCCTAGAATTAGTTTCAACCAACAGTTCACAGTGCAATCTTGTATATTTAAGGTACTGGGTTACCTGATAGAAGTTTATCAGTGATAGGTTAATAGAATGAGGAGATAGGCTAAGTAAGAATAGCCACGCCTTTAACCTTAAAGGGACAGGCGAGTATTCACCAAAGATTATATATGAGCTTTCTAAGCATAAATTTCCTTACTGCCGTCCAGTACCTGGATAAGAGCTAAAATGGCAGCACAAGCCACCAGGATTCTAAGGAGGAATTCTTGCATGAGTGTGCTCTCAGGCCATTTAAAAAGCCAGAGCTAGCAAGAGGCTGAGATCTGAGGATCTTGACTTGAAACCAGCCCAGGCAGAGACTCTTACCAGCAAAAAGCCAGAAATGGAGGCATACTCAAGTGACAGAAAGCCAGCCTTGAGTGAAAAAAGGCAAGCTGGAGGGAGAAGGCCTGAGTTCAAGCCCCAGTACTGGCACATACCTACACAGAGTAGAGCTAGTACATTAGTGGTTAAGACAGTTTCTTTGAGGGGCTCCAAATAGCCCAAAGCCTAACAACTCTTGCCACTGCTGGACCTTTCTAATCAGGTGCAAAGTTCAGATAGCCCTTCAAAAGCACTTCCTAGTAGCAAATGTCATGAAAACAGGGTTCCTGCTTGGCTTGCTTGCTTCTGTGTCCCCAGACCAGTTGCCCTGCAGAACTTGTTTAATGAGTTATTTTTAAGTTATTTGTAAGCTTTAAGCCTACAACCCTATCCTACATCCTTACCCTATGGTGTCAAAGTCCTAGTTTGGCAATTTCATCTCCAGCCACAGTACTAAAGGGGATGTTAATACTTTTCTGAGCTTAAACAATATGTTGACTTTCTTTTTCTTTTTTTTTTTTAAATTTCTGCCACAAATACCAGGCAGACCCTTACTAAAGATTTTTCTCGAGAGTGGCGTGTGATCTGGGTCTGATGTCTGTCACTTCATTAATTGCCAGAGTTGATCTGGCTGGCTAGGTGGGTATGCCTGGCAAAGATGTGTGCTTAATCGAAGAGGACAATGGTCCCCGTAGAGGAAGTCCATTTTTTTTTCTTTTTTTTTTCCTAGTTAATCATGGGGCTTGAACTCTGGGCCTGGGCATTGTCCCTCAGCTCTTCAGTTCAAGACTAGCGTTCTACCACTTGAACCACAGCACCACTTCCAGTTTTCTGGTGGTTAATTGGACAAGAGTCTCACGGACTTTCCTGCCCAAACTGGCTTTGAACCGAGATCATCAGACCTCAGCCTCCTGAGTAGCTAGGATTACAGGCATGAGTCACCAGACCAGCTGGAAGTCCATTCTTCAGTCAAGGGTATAAGAGCAGCGAGTATAGTGGAAGGGAGTAATTTACTCCGTTAATTCAAGTCAAAATCAAGCTTCCAAAAGCCGCCTGTTGCTTCAACAGATAACATGTAAAAAGGCAGCTCATTACTTAATTCCAAAAGATTCAGAGAAATGACAACTAAAAGCAAATTAAGCTGATACAGCCTTGCCTTTTTGTAGCTCAATCACAAACCATAAAAATTTAAATGTATAAAGTATGAAAATTTTGATTTTGCATGATTCAGATGTACATATACATATGTACAATTCAGATACATATAGATATGCCATATTAATAAGAATATGTATACATGCATGCACATATACATAGGTACACAATATTGTTCTTATGTAGGATTTTTTTTCTTCCTTTGTACATCTTACAAAGGACAAATGACTGGACAGCTCACACTTGTAATCCTAGCTACTCAAGAGGCTGAGATCTGAGAACTGAAGTTCAAAGCCAGTCCAGGTAGGAGGTCTATGAGGCTCTTATCTCCAATTAACCACCAAAACCTTGGAAGTGAAGCTATGGCTTCAAGGTTGAACAAAAAAGCTCAGAGTTCAAGCCCCGGGACTGGGCAAGTAAGTTAATAAGAAGTAAATAAATAAATACAGAAAATTATGAATATATCCCACAGGGAAGAAGAATTTACTGAGCCAAAAAAAAATCATATCATTGGGAATAGGCAAGTGAGACAAACTGTAACAATCACTCTTAAAAACCAGGTCCTGTAATATTAACTGTAATAAATCCCACCCCATGCTTTGTGAGTTCTCAGGTTCTGTCTGCTAGTTGGAATAACTACAGGGAGGCCCAGTAATGGAGAGTGGTGGTCTAGTACCGTGTCTTACCTAGGAAGTGTGTGTGCAGTTGCAATGGTCAGTAGATAACTGCTTTTCTGGGTCCTTGGGCTTCAGCAAGTTACTTGCATTGTGTTGAAATCACAGCTTGTCTCAGCTTGGTCAGCTCCTCCACCACACGGCAGTCAGCAGATCTGTTGACCAACTTCAGTGGGCACTTGGCCACACTAAATCTAAACTGTGTTGACGTTATTCTGCATTTGCCTAACTCTTCTCATGTAACTATCATTCTGCTTTGTTGACATATTGAAGAGACCTTCAAGATAACCTCCAAAGAATGAATAAATTAGGAATCAAATAGGCAGGCACTATTTTGATTTTTTTTTTTTTTTTTTGGTAAAAACAAAACAAAACGTGAATGAGAAGGCCAAGTGAAGAGAAATTCCTTTCTTTGGGGCTGGCAAAGTGGCTCAGTGGTAGAGTGCTTGCCTAGCATGCATGAAGCCCTGGGTTCCATTCCTCAGTACCACATACACAGAAAAAAGCTGGAAGTGGCGCCTTGGCTCAAGCAGTAGAGTGCTAACCTTGAGCACAAAGAGACTTAGGGATGGTGTCTAGGCCCTGAGTGCAAGCCCTAGGGCTGGCAAAAAAAAAAATGCTCTCTTCCTCTTTCCCACGTGCCGCCATCCTCACACAACTCAAAGGTGTCATGGTCATTACCAACTAGTATGGAACTTGTGGGATTCACTATGTGTAACAGCTTATCTGCAAATGATTTTATGAGATGATATTAGTACAGGATTATATTGGCGGAGGAAGAAGTACACTGGAGGGAGATAGAGTTGAGTGGGCAATACATGAACACTTCTGGTCTCTGAGAAGAAACGTGTGGTCTCATTAGGAGCTAAATTTAGAGAGAGAATTCAGTAGAATCCACTCTTCAGAGGTTCTTCTGGGAGAGGGGATTTGTTTCCTCCCCAAACATGCTACTACCAGGCTCCTCCTGGGGGGAGTGTAGGATTCAGAAACAGGCAGGCTGTTAACATTTTACCATCACCATATTGCTGGCTTAGCACTTAGTCAAACAAATCCTCAATAAGTGTTTGTCCAATTTAAACAATCAGAGATCACCACTAATATCCCTGGACATAGACACAAGGCAGAGTGGGCAGGAGGAAGGGTCAAAGACACCTAATTCAAAAGTATTCATCTTAGAGGTTAATTACTTGTGAATGAATCGCTCAACTCCCCCTATTTAATCCCAAATCACCTATTTCAAGAAACCTATTCCTCTCCCTGATCCCAACCTCAGGGACCTTGGGGAGAATCACCCCAGTTGCTAGCCTTCCAGGTGCCCCCCTTCTCTTGGGAGGGGACAGTTGAGAATGTACTTAGACTATCTGTGGCATCAAATGATTAACTGATAGTTTCTCTATGATATCAGCCTGAGATAAGCTAGGATTTGTCCACCAAATTCCTTCCAGATTGAGAATTCTGTGCACCAACCATCATTCCAACACAGGCATGAAAAAGCTCTAGCTTAAATTTGTTATCTTGGGAGAAAATTTGAGTCACCATTTTATATTATAGTACTAGGAATGATTAATCATAAGATAATTTTAGCCTCTCTCTTTTAGGGAGAGTTGTTTCTTTCATGAACTGACATCATGTATGTAGGAGTCCTCAAGCTTCTTACCCATCATTTTCAGTAGCTCACCCTAAAACCGTCCATCCCTACAGTTCAGGAGGCAGGGTAGATCAGGGAAGATGAGGCATGGGAAATAGCAGCCAGGATTTCAGAGACACACTATATTGATGAGTAGCTGTATTAAAAACATATAAGTAGGGCTGGGAATGTGGCTTAGTGGTAGAGTGTTTGCCTAGCATGCATAAAGCCCTGCATTTGATTCCTCAGTGCCACATACACAGAAAAGGCCAGAAGTGGCGCTGTGGCTCAAGTGGAAGAATGCTAGCCTTGAACAAAAGAAGCTCAGACAGTGCCCAGGCCCTGGGTTCAAGCCCTAGGAGTGGCAGGAAAAAGAAAAAAAAGCATACATTATTTTCCTTCTTTACATTCTTTATAAGATGTCATATTAGTAAGAAAAGGAAAACCAGAAGCTTTCTTCCTGGAAACAACCAGGATTGCTTTCTTTCTTTCTTTTCTTTCTTTCTTTCTTTCTTTCTTTCTTTCTTTCTTTCTTTCTTTCTTTCTTTCTTTCTTTCTTTCTTTCTTTCTTTCTTTCTTTCTTTCTTTCTTTCTTTCTTTCTTTCTTTCTTTCTTTCTTTCTTTCTTTCTTTCTTCCTTCCCTCCTTCCTTCCTTTCTTCCTTTGCCAGTCCTGGGTCTTGAACTCTGGGCCTGGGCACTGTCCCTGAGCTTCTTCTTGCTCAAGGAGAGCACTGTACCACTTGAGCCACAACATCACTTCCGGTTTTCTGGTGGTTAATTGGAGATAAGGGTCTCACAGACTTTCTTTTTCTTTTTTTTTTTTTAACAAATTCTTTTTATTTTATTTTATTTTTTTTGGGGGGGGGGTCCAGTTGTGGGGCCTGAACTCTGGGCCTGGCCGCTGTCCCTCAGCTCTTCAGCTCAAGGCTAGCGCTCTACCACTTGAGCCACAACACCACTTCCAGCTTTTTTCTTTTTTGCTTATGTGGTGCTGAGGAATTGAACCCAGGGCCTCATGCATGCAAGGCAAGCGCTCTACCACTGAGCCACCTTCCCAGCCCCTCACAGACATTCTTGCATAGGCTGGCTTTGAGCTGCAATTCTCAGATCTCAGCCTCCTGAGTATCTAAGATTACAGGCATGAAACCATCTGTGCTCAGCTTGGGTATTTATTTTAATTTTTGGTCACTTTGGAGCTTGAACTCTGGGCCTGAGCACTGTCCCTTAGCTCTGCCACTTGAGCCGTAGCACCACCTCCGGTTTTCTGGTGGTTAATTGGAGATAAGAGTCTCATGGACTTTCTTGCCTGGGATGGCTTTGAACCGTGATCCTCAGATCTCAGCATCCTGAGTGGCTAGGATTACAGGTGTGAGCCACTCACACCTGCCTTGAGCAAGGTTATCTTAAAGAAAGACACTCATTCTAGAAAAAAACAAACACTTGGATAAATGACTCTTGTTGACACAAAATGAGTTTAAAATTCTTCTTTCTGCCAGATGCTGGTGGTGCATGCCTGCAATCCTTGCTACTTAAGGAGTCTGAGATCTAAGGATCATTATTTGAAGCCAGCCTGGGCAAAGAAAGTCATGAGATGCTTTAATTAACCACCAGAAAACCGCAAGTGGTGCTGTGGCTCAAGTGGTAGAGCGCTTGCATCCAGGCCCAGAGTTTAAGACCCACGACCAACCAAAAAAAAAAAAAAAAAAAAAAAAAGGTTATAGTCAGTCTGCGAAAACTGCAGTTCTTAAAAGTTCTGGCTGGGTTCTGATTTTTGCCACACAAACAACAGCCATAGGGCTGTTCATGACAAATCTTTCTCCAGAGTGACCACACAGCAGCAGTAGAAAGAAGAGCTCCTTCACCATGGCAGGAGGGAGTACCAAAGAATTTGTGGGGGATACCTTTAAATTTCCTACAATGGGCATTTGGACGCTAAGTCAATCAATAATAGTCCAGGTAAAAGTATGACCCTGGAAAGAAAATCTTTTATTTAAAGTTTCTGGTTTCCTTTGATTTTTAAAATTCCTTTAATCCCTTAATTCCTTTAATTAATGCTCCTCTAGTCTGTCAGAGAATAGGATTAAACATTTCCAGTTCAGGTCTAAGTATAGCTCAGTGGTAGATTGATTACCTAGCTTTGTGCAAGGTCCTGGATTTGACTCATGGAGCCACAAAAATAACAAGAAAACATACAAAAGCATTTATAGTGAGGTACTGCTGGTGGCTCATGCCCATAATTCTAGCTACTCAAAAGGCTAAAATCTGAGGATCTTGGCTCAAATAGGCACAGGCAGGAAAGTCTGTGAGACTCTTATCTCCTTGTAAGCACAAAAAGCAGAAAGTGGAGCTGTGTCTCAAGTAGTAGGGCACTAGCTTTGTGCAAATAAAAAAGCTTAATGCCAGGCCCCAGACCTGAAGTTCAAACCCTAGGACCAGCACAAAAAAGAAAAAATAAGCCAGGTGCTGATGGCCCACACCTGTAATCCTAGCTACTCAGGAGACTGAGAGATCTGAGGATCATGGTTCCAAGCAAGCCTGAGCAGGAAAGTCTGTGCAACTCTTATCTCCAATAATCCACTCAGAAAACTGGAAGTGGTACTGTGGCTCCAGTGATAGAGTGCTATCCTGGAGCTGAAGAGCTCAGGGCCAGCGCTCAGGCCCAGAGTTCAAGCCCCATGACTGGCAAATAATAATAATAATAAGGCATTTCCATTTGGGTCTCTGTGGAGAGATAGGTGATTTTGATTACTTTCTCCTCCTCTGTTTCCATCTTAAGCACAAAGAGGATGCTCTAACAGCCACTCAGCGGACCTGGCACAGGGAAAAAGAAAGATGTACTATCCATGGGTTTGGAAAACCTCTAAAGTGTGTATGTGTTAAGATGAATTCCTAGTCTCAACTCCTGTACATCTTCCAATGCCAGTTGCATATGAATTTGCACTCATATCAACCACTGTAACGCCAAACCCATGTGTTTCTATATGAGACATCTCCTTATGGAAGACTGCTGTAGAATTGATTGTAATCACATTTCACCTGGATTAAATCTATTTTGGGACGATAGATACACATGGTGTGATTGTATTCCTCTTTTTAGGCCTAGCTTTCTTCAGTCCTTAAAAAATGACTTTTGGTTCAACCCGTTTTTATTTTATTTATTTATTTTTTTTGGGGGGGGGGTCTGGTTGTAGGGACTGAACTCTGGGCCTGGGCGCTGTCTCTCAGCTCTTCAGCGCAAGGCTAGCACTCTACCACTTGAGCCACAGCGCCACTTCCGGCTTTTTTCTTTTTGCTTATGTGGTGCTGAGGAATCGAACCCAGGGCCTCAGGCATGCAAGGCAAGCACTCTACCACTGAGCCACCTTCCCAGCCCCTCAACCCGTTTTTAGTGCTTGAGTAAGAAAGGTAAGTCCTTAGCAGAAGGAATACAACCTACAGCTTTCTCTTCAGGAACCCAGGAGGTCTTATTAATATTTCTGTTTGCATTTCCAGAATCCAGAGTCATGGATACCTCCAATGAACAAGTTCATCATATAAGTTATTTCTAGGAGATTGCAAATATTTTCAAGGCCCCTATCCTTTTGCCTACACAACTGTTGGATCCAAGAAACACTTCTAGAGGCTATTCAGCAATATGAATAGTATAACTTCTTCTCCTTTTTCTTCCTCCTCCTCCTCCTCCTCCTCCTCCTCCTCCTCCTCCTCCTCCTCCTCCTCCTCCTCCTCCTCCTCCTCCTCCTCCTCTCTTCTTCTTCTTCTTCTTCTTCTTCTTCTTCTTCTTCTTCTTCTTCTTCTTCTTCTTCTTCTTCTTCCTCTTCTTCCTCCTCCTCCTCCTCCTCCTCCTCCTCCTCCTCCTCCTCCTCCTCCTCCTCCTCCTCCTCCTCCTCCTCCTCCTCCTCTTCTTCTTCTTCTTCTTCTTCTTCTTCTTCTTCTTCTTCTTCTTCTTCTTCTTCTTCTTCTTCTTCTTCCTCTTCTTCTTCCTCCTCCTCCTCCTCCTCCTCCTCCTCCTCCTCCTCCTCCTCCTCCTCCTCCTCCTCCTCCTCCTCCTCCTTCTTGCTTTTTCTTTTTTTTTTTTTTTTTGTCAGTCCTGGGGCTTGAACTCAGGGCACTGTCCTTGAGCTTTTTTTGCTCAAAGCTAGCACTCCACCACTTCTTTTTCTGTGATTTAATTGGAGATAAGAGTCTCACAAAATTTTCTGCCTGGGCTGGCTTTGTACCCTGATCCTCAGATCTCAGCCTCCTGTGTAACTAGGATTACAGGCATAAGCCACTGGCACCTGGGTTAGTATAATGTGTCAAGAAAAAGGGCTGATTGAAAATTCCAGAGCTGGTGATGGAGGCAAGAAAGAATGGAAGAATCTTGATTTAGTCCTTCCTTACACTATTTAACACTGAATTGGTCTTTGTCACCACACTGGCTCCCGCCTTCCCTCTTCTGTGGCATGTCCTTTCTCCATCCTTAAGGAGCTCTAAGATCTGGCTGAGTCACACAAGAGACTTTGAGTCTGGTACTTGTGAAGCCTGTACTCCCTCTCTAGTTCCCCTTCTCTGTCTGTCTGTCTGTCTGTCTGTCTGTCTGTCTCTCTTTCTCTTTCTCTCTCGGCTATTACTCTATCACTTAAGCCACAGCTTCAATTTGGCTTGTTGGGTGCTTAATTGGAGATAAGATTCTCACAGACTTTCCTGCCTGTCCTGGCTTCAAAGTATGATCCTCAGGACTCAGCCTGCTGAGTAGCTAGGATTACAGGAGTGAGCCACCAACATACCTACAAGCTCATCTTTCTTCTAGATATTTCAGAACAGTCCAGAAGTGCCAAGCACTGGAACTTTCTTTTCTCTCTGGATTTCACCCAGCTTGGCACTGTAGGTAGCAGGTTGTTTTTCTTTCATCTGTGGAGTTATGTAACTAACATCTTGAATGGTAGTAGTGAGCCAATTCAGAGATAACAGCAGAAGTGGAATAGAAAGACAATAATCAAAGAAATGGAGAAACAATGAGGAAGGAGAATAAGCAGGGAGAAGAAGAATAATGGAGGGAGAGAGAATGAATGAAACAAAGGGAGAGTGGAAACTGGGAGAGACTAGTATTTGCTCATGGGTCTTTGGTCTCTATCAGTAGGATCTGCTACCTGAGAAAGTTTTCTCAGGTTACCTGGGCATTAGGTCTTGTAAATGTGAGTGTGTATATCAGTGCTGGGACTTGAACTCAGGATCTGGGCACTGATCCATAGATTTCTTTTTTCCCTCAAGGCTGGCACTATTTGATTCACAGCTCCACTTCTCTTAGTTTTGTTTTTTGTTTTTATTTGTCGGTCATGGGGCTTGAACTCTGGGACTGGGCACTGTCCCTCAGCTCTTCAGCTCAAGGCTAGCTCTCTACCACTTGAGCCAGAGCACCACTTCCACTGAGGAAGGGCCTCATGCATGTGAGGCAAACACTCTACCACTGAGCCACCTTCCCAGCTCCACTTCTTTTTTTGTTAATTAGGGATAAAGAGTCTCACAGACTTTCCTGTATGAGCTGACTTTGAACCATGATCCTTAGGTCTCAGCCTCTGGAGTAGCTAGGATTACAGATGTGAGCCACTGTGCCCAACTATTCAGCCTTCTTTTACTCCTACCCAGGATGACTGGAGTAAGTGCCAAGAGCTGGTAGGCCTTACCCAGAGCCCACTGGTGTCCTTCTAGGGGCAGCTGGCTGGCAGGGGGCTACATTCAAGGTCTCTTGGTAGAAAACAAGCAGGCCTGGCATTGTCTATATCCACCCAGCTTCCCCCACATTTTCATATTGAGTCTACCTAAGGAACCTTCTCTCCTCCCTAGTCTTGGTTCAGTGGAAATTTCACTGACTTTTTGTGCTCAAAGATGTGGATGTTTGGGCTGGGAAGAGCTGAAGAGCTGAGGGACAGTGCCCAGGCCCAGAGTTCAGGCCCCACAATGGACAAAAAAAAAAAAAAGATGTGGAATGTTTGTGTCCTAGTACCAGAGCTGAAAGACACCCTAAAGTTTTATTTTGGCACTCTGGTTTAGACATGCAAATGAGAGGGGGTAGTGGTGGCTCTCACATTTAGTCCTTAGTAGTAGTGAGGCTGAGGTCTAAGGATCATAGTGGGAAGCCAGCCTGAGCAGACAAACCTGAGAGATTCTTTTTTTTTTTAATTTATTTTTATTACCAGAAGTGGCAATGTGGCTTAAGTGGTAGAGCACTATCCTTGAGCTGAAGAGTTCAGGGACAGTGCCCAGGCCCAGATTTCACCCCATGACCACAAACAAAATTCATTTTTATTTTTTATTTTTTTGCTAGTCCTAGGGCTAGAACTCAGGGCCTGGGCACTGTCCCTGAGCTTCTTTAGCTCAAGGCTAGCACTCTACCACTTGAGCCACAGCGCCACTTCTGGCTTTTTTTCTGTTTATGTAGTACTGAGGAATTGAACTAGGGCTTCATGTCTGCTAGGCAAGCTCTCTACCACTAACCCACATTCTCAGACCCAAGAGAGATTTTATTTATTTATTTATTTTGGTCGGTCGTGAGGCTTGAACTCTGGGCCTGGGCACTGTCCCTCAGCTCTTCAGCTCAAGGTGAGCGCTCTACCACTTGAGCCACAGCGCCACTTCCGGTTTTCTAGTGGTTTATGGGAAACAGGAGTCTCACGGTCTTTCCTGCCTGGGCTGGCTTTGAACGTAATCCTCAGATCTCAGCCACCTGAGTAGCTAGGATTACAGGCCTGAGCCACTAGTGCCAGGCCCAAGAGAGATTCTTGTCAGGAATTAACCAGCAAAAAGATGGAATGCTTTTTGTTGACACACACACATAAACACAAACACATACACATACACACACACACACACAGATGAGCAAATGAAACCACTTAAAAGTATTCACCTTTAACTTATCTTAAAGATAAGCTCAGAGTTTCCAAAGACTCCCTGAAGCTCCCGCCCACACCCTAAGAGATTCCGGTTAGGAACGTGAATTCCTACCCCCAAGACATTGTGTTCCTCATCTCAGGTTTAGGAACCTTTTTTTCCAACAAAAACTCAAAACTCTCCAGGGCAGAAGTTCACTGTCATTAAAGCCCTTACATTAATTCTTTCTTCCTCTTTCTTTCTGTCTTGTCTTGTCTTTCCTGTGCCGGTACAAGGGCTTAAATTTAAGGCCTGGACACTGTCCCCTTTGCTCTACCACTTGAACCACAGCTTCATTTTGGCTTTTTACAAGTTAACTGGAGGGCTGGGAAGGTGGCTCAGTGGTAGAGCGCTTGCCTTGCACACATGAGGCCCTGGGTTCCGTTCCTCAACACCACATAAGCAAAAAGATAAAAGCTGGAAGTGGCGCTGTGGCTCAAGTGGTAGCGCGCTAGCCTTGAGCTGAAGAGCTGAGGGACAGTGCCCAGGCCCAGAGTTCAGGCCCCACTACCGGACCCAAAAAAAAAAAAAACGAAAAACAAAACAAATTAACTGGAGATTCCCAAGAGTCTGGTGGATTTTCCTGCCTGGGCTAACTTCGAAATATGATCCTCAGATTAGTTAGGAGTACAGGTGTGATCCACTTGTATCCAGCTTGGACTAATTTTTATTCTCATTGATGGGGCAAATGTACCTTTGTATCTTCTTTCTGTCATTATCATTCTGCCTCCTGAAACTACAGACTGAGGTAGATCACTCACACAGTGAGCATTGAGAGATTTGAAAACAGGACATCTCCAGTGGAGTCATTTCTCTTTCAGGATAAATACCTTTGGTTACTTAGGCTCCAGCAGGATTCCTGGAACATTCATTAGCCCTTCCCCTTCTGGAGATCTGGATTGTCACTGGCCAGTACTAAAAGGCCAGTTCTCTAGGAGGACTCTGATTTGTATGTGAACTCACAATAGGATTGTTTCTTTCTTCTAGATATTGTTGTAAGGTGAATCAACTCAGAAGCCACGTTTTATCTATTTATTTTTATTTTTTGCCTATCGTGGGGCCTGAACTCTGGGCCTGGGCACTGTCTCTGAGCTCTTCAGCTCAAGGCTAGCACTCTACCACTTGAGCCACAGAGCCATGTCCAGACTTTTCTGATTATGTGGTGCTGAGGAAGAAAACCCAGGGCCTCATGCATGCATAGTAAGCACTCTACCACTAAGCCACCTTCCCCACCCAGAAGCCACATTTTGAAATATAGCATATTGGAGTCTTTATTATGCAGTTAGTAGGCTTCAGGCAGCTAGTTGTTACAAAGGCCTGCAGCCCCCAAATACACTTAACATAGCTAGGAAACATGCTAGGGAGGAAAGAAAGAGCCAAAATGTAAGGTATATTAAATAGGTAGGTTTCATTAGGTAGCCAGTGAAGAGATCACCATGCGCTGCTATTCAGGCAGGAGAAGAAGTTTATTTACCAAACTGCTGCCCCCACCTTGCATGGAGAGCAAGTCTGAAAAGGAATGGGCAACCCAACCCCTGCCAGGACTTATCTAGGCCAGGGACAGGAAGAGGCGTGGCCAGATAGGGGAAAGGTGTGGCCACATGGGATCCAGACATGACTTCAGGGTCTGGGAGCCTCCTAAGGTCAGATGGGAGGCTTGTGACCAGAGGTGGCCCAGGATGTGACCTAGCAGGAGGGGAAGGCGACTGCTGCCAGGTCTGTCAGTTACCTAGGTAACAGATACTAGGCAGAAACTTAGCCAAGAGGTAGGGAGATGTCCCTGTGCAGACCTTACACAAAACAATACCAACAAAACCAACAATCCAATTCAGCTCCGATGGAGAGCTGAATTGGGATACCATGATGAATAATGATGAGATAGGAGACAGGACACTGGAGACAATCACAGAGACACATGTGGCATGTCATAATGGCAGCTAGGCTGGCCCGGGCCTAAGTAGATCAGCACTGGGGGCAGATCCACAGGAAAGTCTCAGTCCCACACATTGGACTGACAGATTTAGTAACCTATCAGCCAAATGCCCACCCCTGCCTCCAGGGATCCAGGCACACCCATCATCTAGGAGGTGTGTGATGGGTGGGGGGATTTCTTCCCCCAGCATGAAGACAAGATGTCAGACCCTAACATCCACCATGTGGCCAATATGGCGCCAGCCACATCTGACCTCCTTATTTCAATTAAAAAATTCACAGACTTTTTGAAAACCTTGATATAGTTGTTGCTTTTCATTCTATGAAAATCCTGTGGGAGGTATGGTGCCTGTGGCTCACACCTGTAATTGTAGTTACTCAGGAGGCTGAGAGCTGAGGATCACATTTCAAAGCCAGCCTAGGCAGGAAAGACCACTTATCTCAATTCACCACCAAAAAAGCCACAAGTAGAGCTGTGGCTCAAGTTGTAGAGCACTAGTCTTGAGCACAAAGGCTCAGGGATGGCTCCCAGGCTAGGACTAGCGCTTGTGCAAATATACACACACACACACACACACACACACACACACACACACACACACACACACACACACACACACACACCGAAGTGGAGTCTGAGATGGGGCCCCAGCTGGTATGATTCCATTTTGAGCTTTGCCTTTGTTTTAGGGATTTTAGACTTGAAGCGCCTAGTTCTCAGAATGAAAAAAATGCATCTGTTCCCCCTCCCCTGAACAACCTAATCCACCCTTGATCATTGAGTTAAAGACTGACCCATAAAACAGATAGATAGGTTGTAATCTGGCTCCAACTGGTGACACCACGTGCTTACGGTAAACCCTGCCTTTTGCACATGCTTACAGTAAACTCTGCCTACTGGCCACCTGTGTGTGGTCTGGTATGACTGTACAATCCTTTGTATAGTACGATCCCATTGGTCACCTGCATGTGACCAGTCTCGACCTCATGGATTTTGCCTTTAAAAACCAAAGTATGTGGGCTGCTCCGGTCGCAGTATCAGCTCCCGAGCCTGTGCTGCGGCCCTGGCTGGTCTGTGTAGGAATCTTCTTAATAAAATTGCTTCTTTGTTAACAACTTTGTTGCGGTGGGCTCTGTCACTCTGGATGACTAGGTGGGCTTGCTTGCCTGAGTAGGGGTCTTCCTATTACAACACACACATACACAATCCTTAGGGACGATGTTGCTCTTACATACTTGGGAGAATAGCATAGAGATGTAAAGTTTATCTTCAATACATTTTATATTTATGACTTTCACCCAACTTTTCCAAGCCATTATGTTTTATGAATTTACCTTGGGTATCTATGAGTCACTGATAAATCATTTAACTGTGTATTTCTATAATGTCTTCAATCAAGTAAAAGATAAAAGTCTGAATGAGGGCAGAGGCAAATAGAATACTGTGCTACAAAAACTCTAAGACTTCCTTTCAGCTAGGAATCAGTCCACCAACCAATGCTTTATGAATGTTGACTGTTCCACCACTAACTAGCCTTCCTTCCTTCACTCTACTTTTTGTTTGCAGCCTGCTTAGTTTGCTCATGAAGTGGACCCTGAGATGGAGCCCAAGATGGTCTGATTCCATTTTGAGCTCTGCCTTTGTTTTAGGGATTTTAGACTCCACCAGCCTAGTTCCCAAAATGAAAAAAAAATGCATCTGGTTCCTCTCCCCTTAACAACCTAACCCACCCTTGATTGCTCAGTTGAAGACTGACTCATAAAACAGATAGGTTGCAATCTGGCTCAAACTGGCAACACCAGGTGCTTGCAGTAAACCCTGTCTTTTGCCCAGCAAAAGGTAGACCCCGTCTTACCCGCTAAATTTGCGTGCCATTTTAAACCAAAGTGATAGGCTGGTTTAAACAGCCATTACAGGCAAACTGTAACCTCATTGGCCACCTGCGTGTGGTCTGGTATGACTATACAATCCTTTGTGTGTGTTCCAATCCCATTGGTCACCTGTGTGTGACCAGACACAAACTCATGAATTTTACCTTTAAAAACCAAAGTATGTGGGCCGCTCAGGGTCTCAGTGTCAGCTCCCGAGCCTGTGCTGCAGCCCTGACCAGTCAGTGTAGAAACCTTCTCAATAAAGTTGCTTCTTTGTTAACAACTTTGTTGTGGTGAGCTCTGTCACTCCGGACGACTAGTTGATCTTGCCTGCCTGAGTAGGGGGTCTTCCTACTGCACTCAGAGCTCTTCAAATGTCTTATTGGAATCAAGACAGATTGAACAATAATAGCAACAACAATAAAAAACAAAGAAAAAGAAGAGAATGGAAAATGAAAGGCCAGAGCGAAGAGTAAAGCAGATAAAGGTATGGGCTGGGAATGTGGCTTAGTGATAGAGTGCTTGCCTAGCAGGCATGAAGCCCTGGGTTTGATTTCTTAGTATCACATAAACAGAAAAAAGCTGGAAATGGTGCTGTGGCTCAAGTGGTAGAGTGGTACCTTGAGCAAAAGAAGCTCAGAAACAGTGCCAAGGCCCTGAGTTCAAGCCCCAGAACTGACAAAAAAGAAGGAGAAGAAGAAGGAGGAGGAGGAGGAGGTGAAGAGGAAGATAAAGGCAAAGATAAAGGTAAAGGAAAAGGCAGGAAAGTCCTTTACACTCTTACCTCCAATTTAACACACACACACACACACACACACACACACACACACACACACACACACACACACACACACACACACACACACACACACACACACACACACACACACACACACACACACACACACACACACACCAGAAGTGGAGCTGTAGCTCAAGTGGTAGAGCAGTAGCCTTGAGAAAAAATTCAAAGACAGTATGCGGTCCTGAATTTAGACCCCAGAATTAAAGGGGGTAGGGAAGGGAAGGGCAGAAGGCAGCTGGTGTGTGTGTGTGTGTGTGTGTGTGTGTGTGTGTGTGTGTGTGTGTGTGTGTGTGTGTGTGTGTGTGTGTGTGTGTGTGTATGTAGTGTAGTGTGTACCAGTACTGGGGTTTGAATCACAGACAGGGTGATCCCTATCTTTTTCATTCAAGGCCTATATTTTACCACTTGAGCCACACTTCTATTTCTGATGTTTCTTTGCTGGTCAATTGGAGATAATAATCTCATGGATTTTCTTTCCCCAGGCTGGCTTTGAACCATGATCTTCAGATCTCAAGTTTCCAGAGTAGCTAAGATTATAGGTGTGTGTTACCAGCACCCTGATAGAAGGCCTTGTTTGCTGTTGTATTTCAGTACCATTTGAAATATCTAAAACCAGGCATGCATTTGTGATCTCTTCAATGAAGTGTTTAGCAGCTGATGCCCAGAGCTGGTGAAGGAGCCCTGTCTGACTCTGTTACCTTAAGGTAAGTCAGTTAAGGTCACTAAGATTCAGTTTCAGCATTTGTGATCGTGACCCCTTGCACTATATACGGTCATTATGTAGACATGGATGTGCCAAAGCACTGCCTCAGGAAGACAGCAGATGCTTGAAGAGGGCTTGTTAGGCCCCTTTACCTGGCTTTCCCGCCCCACCAGAGGAAGATAGATCCACTGTCATGTTAGCCCTCATGGCTTGGATTTCCTTTCTCTGGCCAGGAAAGTTGATCGTAGATGCTGAAGCTATTTAAATCAACTGACCTTTCCTGCTAAACCTCCAGGCTCTATCTTTGGGTGAGTGATGACGGAGGTGGCTGATGACAGAGGTTCCTTGGGGGTGTGTTGGGAGGTGGGGCAGGGGCAGGGCCTTACAGTCAGCAGGCCCATGTGATCTAATGGCATTTCTCCTGATAAAGCAGCCTGCACACCATGCCTGGTAATCTCGAGGATAGAAATAGCAAGTTCTTAGTTCCAAGTCTGCCTCTCTGCTGGGCTCGATGACTTTCTCCAGTGTTGCCAGAGCTTTGGTTTCCTTTGTCATCTTGGCTGCCTTCAGCTCTGCTGAGAGTCATGGAGCCATGGCAGAGAGCTGGTGTGGGCTGGCAGGCACTCCAGAGAACACAATCGGGGGAAAATGACAAGGACATTTTGACATTACCTATTTTTTCTTTCTTTCTTTTTTTTGGCAGCACTGGCATTTGAACTTAGGCAGGCCTAAGTTCAAACTTTGGCCACACACCCAGTTTCTGAGATACATATTTCTTCCATTTTTGCTCAGGGCTGGTCTCCTAGGTGGGGTGACAAGAGTGTACCACCACACCTGGCTTATTGATTAAGAGATGGAAATCTAGTCATTATTTCAGCTCATCTTAAACCTTGATCCTTCTGATCTCTTCCTCCTGAATAGGAGTATCTGGGGTCTGGCCTCTCATTAGACCAGATAAGCCAAACTCAAAGAGGCAAACACATATTTTCATTTTCAGAGTCTAGACTTTAAACACACACACAAAAGCCAGGCTCAGATGGTTCATGCTTGTAATGCTAGCTAATCAGGAGGCAGAGTTCTGAAGATCATGGTTCGAAGCCAGACCCAGCTGGAGAAAGTCTGTGAGACTCTTAACTCCAATTAACTACTAGAAAGCCAGAAGTGTAGTTGTGGCTCACATGGTAGAGAACCATCCTTGAAAGGAAAAAGCTAATGGACAGCAACCATGTTCTAGCTCCAATACTGGCACAAGGATGAAAGAAGAAAAAAAGAAAGGAAGGAGGAAAGGAGGGAAGAAAGAGATGGAGGGAAGAAGAAGGAAAGAAAAGAAGGGGAAGAAAGAAAGGGGGGTGGAGGCTGGACACTTCAGCGGTCGCCACATCTGGCCAGCTGCCTTTCTGAAGGGCTTGGCCCATCTCATTTCCTCTTAGAATGAATGCTCTTCTACTTAATGACCGGATCTCTTCCCTTTGACTTTAAGTCAACCTCTAACTCTATTAAGACTGAGCCTGCATGAATCCCAGGCTTATAGGATGGCCAGGTGAAATCCAGCCGTTCTGAAAACATCGAGATTGCCTGGGGAAATGTGACACTTCAGTTGACACATCAAGTTTCCATTTCAAGGGTGCACACCATTCTTCTTTTCCTTTCTCCCAAGTTTCATTTAGTCACCCACCTACTTCCAGCGATCCCTTTTTCCTCCTCGCCATTTGATCAAATGTTTAGGGAGCTGCCCAGGCCTAAGTTCCAACAGGCAGCTGCCAAAAGCACTTGCTGGCACTATAAGGAGAATGGGGGTCTATATACACCTAAATGCTGGAGTAGAATTACCCTCTGTTTCCCCTCTAGCCTGCTGTCATCTACCCTGTGCTTTTTTTTTTTAACTGTCTTTTCTATCAAAATGTATGGTTTATTTATTTTATTTATTTATTGTTTAGTCGTGGGGCTTGAACTCTTGTCCTGGGTGCTGTTCCTCAGCTCTTCAGCTCAAGGCTAGTGCTCTACCACTTGAGCTACAGCACCACTTCCGGCCTTTTCTGCTTATGTGGTGCTGACGAATTGAACCCAGGGCCTCATGCATGCAAGAAAAGCATTCTACACTGAGCCAGCTTCCCAGCCCTGCCCTGTGCTTTTGCTGAGGGGGATTTGGAACTCCATGTATCCTTAGCTTCAGCCCACATTCCCCAGTGTATCTGAAGCTGCACCTCTATCTAGAGCAGCGATGCTTCCTATTTTCATAACCAGGCTAGGCAAATTTCATACATCTCTGTTCTTTCCCCAGCACGAAGCTAGAAAGATCTCAGTGTGTTTATACAGGGAGTTTGCCTGTAGGTTTAACAAAACAAAAAAAAATAGGTTTAATCTGAAGGTTGGTGGCTCAAGCATGTTAACTACTTAGGAGACAGATCTAAGGATCAAGGTTCAAAGCCAGCTCCAGGTAGACAAATCTAAGAGATTTTTTTTAAATCTCTAATTAACCAGTAAAAAGCTGAACATGGATATGTGGCTCAAGTGGCAGAATACCAGCCTTAACAAAGAAGCCAAGCAAGAGAGAGAGGTACTGAGTTCAAGCCCTAGTACCAGCATACACACACACACACACACACACACACACACACACACACACACACACACACACACACACACACACACACACACGAGATGATGTTTCTTATGCAGCAAGAAGTAAAAGACTGAGATCTGAGCACTCATGTCATTGATGACCAAACTCTTTTTATTTTTATTTTTGTCAGTTGTGAGGCTTGAACTCTGGCCTGGGCTCTGTCCTTCAGCTCTTCAGCTCAAGGCAAGCACTCTACCACTTTGCCACAGCACCACTTCTGGTTTTCTGGTGGTTAATTGGAGATAGTCTCACGAACTTTCCTGCCCAGGCTGGCTTTGAACCGTGATCCTTAGATCTCAGCCTCCTGAGTACCTAGGATTACAGGTGTGAGCCACTGGCACCTGGTTTGTACCAAACTTTTTATGTATTTGCTCCACTATTCTTAGAAAGTGGCTTTGTCTTAGAGGCCTAGAGACAGTTTTGGCATGATCTAGCATCATTCTGATGTTCTAGGCCAGGAAAAGCGATGAAAGGTGAAAGGTAAAAAGTCAAAGTGGCATTTACCAGCCCTATGTTCCCTTTGTGAAATGTTCCCTGAAGCAGCCTCTACACCCCATTGACCAGAGCCTTGTCACTAGGTATTTTTTTTTAAATGAAGCTAAGAGTTTTTTTTCCTTACGAACTTGCACCGCCAGGGTTCTCTTAGTGAGAAGGAAATTGGTATTTTATAGCTAGTTAGCGCTTCTGCCTCAACTGAGTTCACAAGTATGTCTAAGTCTTGACTCTATCTGTGTAGATCATGAAAGCTTTCATTGTGCTCAGGCACAGCGTAGTAGTTAAAGGTCTAGATGCTGGTGCTGTGTGGGGGAATTGTTCTCATTTATTAGAGTTGTGGTAAAGACAAAAATCATTCAAGAACTCCTTATGCAAAGACATCGCTTCTTCTGTCTGCTCCATTTTAACCATCCGAGCGACACACACATTCTGTTGCCTTGTAAAAATTTAAAAGAGAACCGAGCAGGGTAAAGTCCTCCCTGACCATCCTCTCCTTTTATCATCCCTTTCCCAAACCCTGGAAGTCAACACTGTTATCAGCTTGTCATTTTTCCTTCAGGACTTAAAATACGGCATATACTACATATCCTACAGAAAACATGAGGTATTAAAAGATATACAGCTCATACAGCTCATGCCTGTAATCTTAGTCTCTGGGGATGCTGAAGTCAGGAGGACTGTGGTTCCAGGCTAGATGGGGGGGTGGGGGGTATGGTGGCATGTGCCTGTCATTCCAGCTATGATGGAAAGTGTACTCCCAGCTAGGATGGGAAATCTCAGTCTAGGCCAGTTTGGGCTAAAAGTGAAGCCCTATTAAAAAAAATAATAACCAGAGAGGACCTGGAAGTGGTAGAGTGCTTGCATAACATGCCTGAAACCATGGGTTCAATTCCTTAGTACCACATACTTAGAAAAAGCCGGAAGTGGTACTGTGTCTCAAGTGGTAGAATGCTAGTCTTGAGTAAAAGAGGCTCAGGGACAATGCCCAGGCCTTGAATTCAAGCCCCGAGACTGGAAGAAAGAAATAACCGGGAATGTGACTTAGTGGGAGAGTACTTGCGTAGCATGCATGAAACCCTGGGTTTGATTTCTCAGTACCACATAAACAGAAAAGGCCGGAAGTGGCACTGTGAGAGCACTAGCCTTGAGCACAGAGTGGCTCAGGCACAGGGCCCAGGCCCTGAGTTTAAGCCCCAGGACTAACAAAAACCAAAACCAAAACCAGAGAAAGTGGGGTGCTAGTGCTTCATAACTGTAATCCTAGCTACTCAGTAGTCTGAGATCTGAGGATTATGGTTTGAAGCCAGCCCAGGCATGAAAGCCCATGAGACTCTTGTCTCTAACCACCAAAAAGCCGTAAGTAGATTTGTGGCTTAAGTGGTAGAGTGCCAGTCTTGAGCAAAAAAGGCTAAAGGACAGTGCCCAGGCTGCGAGTTCAAGCCCTAGGAACAGCATACATACAAAAATATACTGCTACTATGACTAGTAATAATAATAAATAACAGTGAAAAGAACTGGAGATATGATTCAAGACGTAGGGTTCCTGCAGAGCAAGTAAGAAGCCCGAAGTTGAATCCCCAGTACTTCAAAAATGAAAGAAAAAAGTCAGTTGTGTTATATTTCATACAGAATCCTTCACTTTCTTTCCTTTTTTTCTTTTTAAATTAACCATGTACCTTGTCAATCTATTCTTTCTTAAAATGTAGACTTCCCAATTTTTTCTTTGCTTTTCCCCAAACAGCTACCTGGTATTTGCTAGCATAAGGAATAGCATTATGTAAGTATATTATACACTAATGTAGTTATTCAGCCAACCCCTGCTCATTGACGTATAGTTCATTTCCACCTTATGCTATTACAAAGTAATTGTTTACACACACACACACACACACACACACACACATTCCTGTGTTGCATATGTAGATTCATTGCTGGGCTTTAAGATGTGAGTGTTAAATCTCTGAAGATGTTGTCCCATAGCTGGGTGCTGGTGGTGCCTATAATCATGTATATAATCCTATCTACTCAAAAAGCTGAGATCTGAGGATCATGGTTCAAAGCCAGTCTGCACAAGAAAGGCAGTGAGACTCTTATCTCCAATTAACCATCAGAAAACCAGAAGTGGAATTGTGGGCTCCATGTGCTAAAGGGCTAGCACTGAGCAGAAAAACTCAGAGGTGGTGCTCAGGCTCGGCACTCAAGCCCCATCAATGTGTTGGGTTTGTCTTTTGCTGAGGTTTACCTTGGGCCTCGTACAGTTTAAGCTCAATAAGTGTTTGTTAAATTGAACATCTCTCATCAAGATTTTATGTGCAGATTACATAGAGAACTTTCTGTACCCTGAATCCCCCATACACTGTATGCTGTATTAGAAAATTCTTTCTCTTGAGTCCAAGGCTATTCTAGCTTTTGACTTTGCTTCCTTTTTACTTCTTAGAACCAGAGGGGAGAACCTTATTTCTGTTTCACACAATGTACATGTTCTGTAACAAACTCAGATTCCTGCCTCCTCCCCATTGCTGAGAAAGCAGCAAGTGTTCTTTCCACGAATAGAGTGTAAGTATAGTACCACTGTGTCCTAGTATTTAAGGATAGATTAGTTTATATAATTCTCTCTCTCTCTCTCTCTCTCTCACTCTGTCTATCTCTCTCTCTCTAACTCTAGCTTGTCTTAAGTGCTTTCCCTGATTTTTTTTTTTTTTTTTTTTTTTTGCTCAAGGCAAGTACTCTACTATATGAGCCAACAGATCCACTTCTGGCTTTTTGGTGGTTAATTGGAGGTAAGTGCCTTTCCTGCCCAAGCTGGTTTCAAACCTCGATCTTCAGATCTCAGTCTCCTGAGTTGCTAGGATTACAGACGTGAGCCACTCCATGCCTGTCATTTTTTTCTTTTTGTATGGGATCTTGAACTCAGGGTTTTAAGCTCATTTGGCTTGCTTGCTTGGCTGATGCTCTACCACTTGAGTGACACACCTCAGGCCAACATTTTGCTAGTTATTTTGCAAATGGAACCTCCTAGACTTTTTATCCTGAGCTAGCTTCAAACTTTGATCCTCCAGATTTCTGCTTCCTGAGTAGTTAGGATTACAGGTTTGAGTCACCAGCATCTGACTCATTATCTGTACTGAAATTGTTCAGTATATAGTATATTCACATGATTAAAAGTATGAAAAGGTGCTGGGCATGATTCATGCCTGTAGTCTGTACCATTCAGGAGTTTGAGGGTTTGAGGTTAGTCTAGGTTACATACTAAGGTCCTATGTAAAAAAAACTAATAGAATAAACAAACAACAAGGTTTACATTGGCCAAGAAGCATATGAAAAAATGATCAACATCAGTAGTCAGGAAAATGCAAATTTGAAAGTTATTGTCAGAAGATAAGAATAACAACAAATGGTGATAAGAATGGTGAAAGGGGAATTCCCATATACTTCTAGAGGGAATGGAAATTAGTGCAGCCATAATGGAACAAAGTGCAAAGGTACCTCCAAAAAGAAACACTAGTCCCACTATGGGGTATCTATCCCAAGGAAAGGAAATCAGTAGTGCTAAAGAGATATCCGTGTGTTTGTTGCTGCGGTAATCAAAGTAGCCAAGATAAAGCAACATGTGTGTCAATTAGTGGATGAATGTATAAAGAAAATATAGTTCAGTTACGTGATGGAATACTATTCAGCTATTAAAAAAATGAATGAAGCTGGGCACCGGTGACTCGTGCCTGTAATCCTAACTTCTCAGGAGGCTGAGATCTGAGGATCACAGTTCAAAGCCAGCCTAGGCAGGAATGTCCGTGAGACTCTTATCTTCACTAAACAACCAGAAAACTGGCTCATGTGGTAGAGCTGAAGAGCTCAGGGACAGTGCCCAGGCCCAGAGTTCAAGTCCCACAACCAGGAAAAAAAAAAAAGGTAACCTGAGCCAAAACATTTATGAAATTCCATCTCCTAAAAAACAGGCAAAAAGCCAGGTTTTAAGGCATGGCTCAAATGATAGAGTCCCAGCTCAGCAAGCAAGCCTGCACAAAGGCATGAGACCCTAAAGTAGAATCCCAATAATGACATTCATGCATAAGTAAGTAAACAAATAAATAAAATAAATCTGTTCTCTTACCTGCTGGTACTAGGTCTTCAACTCAGTACCTTGTGATCTGCTTTGGTTTAGCTTTTTCTTTTTCTTTTTTTTGGGGGGGATCCGGTCGTGGGCCTGAACTCTGGGCCTGGGCGCTGTCCCTCAGCTCTTCAGCTCAAGGCTAGCGCTCTACCACTTGAGCCACAGCGCCACTTCCGGCTTTTTTTTTTCCTGCTTATGTGGTGCTGAGGAATTGAACCCAGGGCCTCATGCATGCAAGGCAAGCGCTCTACCACTGAGCCACCTTCCCAGCCCTGGTTTAGCTTTTTCACTCCCAGCTATTGATTTTTTGTGTGTCCTATCAACTGTGTTTCCTTTGTAAGATCTTTGTCAATTTCCCCATAGTTCACATTGAAGGTTGCTGACCCTAGAGTATGGGCTATGCAGGGCTTTCCTGGGCCTTGTAGAATGGTGAGAAGCTTCCTTGGTCTCCAGCATCACCCTCTGCTCTCACCTTTTTTTAATTTAATTTAATTTTTTGTTACTCATGGGGCTTGAATTCTGGGCCTGGGCACTGTCCGTGAGCTCTTCAGCTCAAGGCTAATGCTTTATCACTTGAGCCACAGCACCACTTCCAGTTTTCTGGTGGTTAATTGGAGATAAGAGTCTCATGGCCTTTCTTTCCCCAGGCTGGATTTGAACTGTGATCCTCAGATCTCCGCCTCCTAGGATTACAGGCGTGAACCACTGGCGCCCGGCTCTCACCTTTATTTCAATCCTCAAAAATGTCTGCAGGGGCTGGGAAGGTGGCTCAGTGGTAGAGCGCTTGCCTTGCATGCATGAGGCCCTGGGTTCGATTCCTCAGCACCACATAAGCAAAAAGAAAAAAGCCAGAAGTGGCGCTGTGGCTCAAGTGGTAGAGCGCTAGCCTTGAGCTGAAGAGCTGAGGGACAGCGCCCAGGCCCAGAGTTCAGGCCCCACAACTGGACCCCCCCCCCAAAAAAAAAGTCAGCAGACATTGCCGAGTGTTTCCAGGGAATTATTGCTTCAGCCTCAGAGCAGAAGGACAACTAGATTTTTCTCATGGAACTAGTAGGCTGAATTTTGTTTCTATCTGTGTTTCTATCCCAGAGCTCTAACTTACTAGTTTATTTGGTTTATTTATTATTATTATCTTTAAGTAGTTGTTCAACAGGGCTTCAATTCAACATGTCAGTTTACAATACAATGCATCTTAAACAAGGTTTGAGAATAGATATGGAAACAGAAGAAATCTTAATTCTTTTTTCCAGCCAACAACTCTGGCTGGTATCTCCTAACAGTGACTTACCTCAAATACTGTGTGACTTTTTTGTATGTACTTTCTGAGTCACTGTCTCCTTTCCCATTAAATGTCTCAAAATCAACTTGATAAAACTGAAACAGTTTTTATTTGTGATAAGTGTGGGGCCACATCTTGATTAATTTCTGCAACAAAAGTTCTGTTTTCATGTCAGTGAGTTTCCAAATATGTGTTCAATTTTTAAACTGCTCTGGGTTTCGGATGAGAAAGTAGGAGAGGCGTGTGAAGGAGCGGCCTTTGTTCTCCTTTTGGAGAAACAGCTTGTTCTCTGTGGATTTAAAGTGGAACAGAATTTTCCCAGCTGTTCAATGGCTGTAAAGCCTGACTAGCTATCAGGGACTGCTTTCTTGGGCTGACATTCTACCATTTGAGCCTCATCTCAAATCTGACATTTTGCTAATTTTTTTTTTTTTTGAGATGGAGTTTTGAGAATTTTTCTGCCTGGGCTGGCCTCAAGCCACAGTCCTTCAAGTCCCAGCCTCCATAGTAACGAGAATGATCGACATGAGCCACCATCGTCCAACTTCCTTGAGTACTTTTCTATGAGGCTCCTGCAATCAATTGGGCAAAACCAGGCTTGCTCATCCTTTCTCTTCCAACAGTGTTTTCTATTCCTCCCTCCCTTCCTTTCTCCCTCCATCCCTCCTTCCCTTCCTCCCTCCCCCCTCTTTCTTTCTTTCTTTCTTTCTTTCTTTCTTTTCTTTCTTTCTCTGTCTCTCTCCCTCCCTCCTTCCCTCTCTTCCTTCCTTCCTTCTTCCTTCCATTCTTTTAAAAAAATATTTCCTTTCTTCCTTTCTTTCTTTCTTTCTTTCTTTCTTTCTTTCTTTCTTTCTTTCTTTCTTTCTTTCTTTCTTTCTCTTTCTTTCTTTCTTTCTTTCTTTCTTTCTTTCTTTCTTTCTTTCTTTCTTTCCTCCCTCTCTCCCTCCCTCCCTCCTTCCTTCCTTCTGTTCTTTTTCCTCTCTCTCTCTCTCCCTCTCTCCCTCCTTTTCTTCCTTCTTTTATTGTTACTTTCATTTTTTTCTTGGCTTTCCTGAGGATTGAACTTAGGGCCTCCTAATCACTGGAGCTCCTACAACAGTGTTTGGAAACTGCCTAACATCAAAGTGAGATGAGATTGAAGGTTGCTTTAGCCCCTCATTGCCTGTAGTGAACATCTTATAGGCATGAACTTACCTACCTGCATCCCTCTAATCACCAAGTACTCATGATGGCCTTTGGCATACAAGGTTAAATAAGTGTCAGTTTAGTTTGGCTAACTTTTTCCTCTCAAATCTTACAATTGCTTTAGCAGTGGGATTCATTGTGTTGGGTGTAGTAGGGCATGTCAGTCATCCCAGCACTGGGCTGAAGCAGGAGGATGATGACTCTGTCTCAAAAAGAAAAAGTAGTGGGTTTTATTTATTCTTCTTGGAGTTTATGCTTTTGGAATATCTCTTCTAAACCACAGATCAGCAACAGTACTGCATTACATTCAACAAAAGATTTATTTCTTCACCACCATCATCAGCTTGAGTTAAAGACATTTTTCTGGGAATGGGGCTTAGTGGTAGAGTGCTTGCCTAGCATGCATGAAGCCCTCAGTTTGATTCCTCAGTACCACATAAACAGAAAAAGCTGGAAGTGGTGCTGTGGCTCAAGTGGTAGAGTGCTAGCCTTGAACAAAAGAAGCTCAGGGATAGTGCCCAGGCCCTGAGTTCAAGTCCCAGGACTGACAAAAAAAAGACATTTTTCATTTCCTCTCTCACAGGGCACTGGAAACTTTGATGGGCCTGGTTTTTAGGGTTTTCCTCTGCAGGAGAAAGTCTTTAGCTCTGAGAGATGGGAGGGGAGGCCTGCAGGATTTGTTTGTTTGCAGCAATGAAGGGACCTTACCAGCAGGGTCATCTGGAGCAGCCAGAACCCACTGGCATGGTGCCCCCTCATTTCCCTTTGTCTTGTAGACCAACGCTGTGCAAGGAAAGGTACAGCAATGTGGAAGGGCACATCCAGGACAAGCCAGCTGGGAAGGGATGTGGGGGGGGGGCAGGTCCAGAGAACATCAAAGTCCTCAGCAGGCCTTTTCCCTGCGGGCTGCTGAGTGAGCTCTTGGGCAATTCTCTTTTTATAGATTTTTCCACTCTTTGTCTCCTGGTCTACATTGGATAGGGTGATTTGGTAATTTATTGCCTAAATGAAGATGATGTTGAAAACAGAACACTATTAATAATCACAAGGGAATAGGAGGTGCCAAGCAGAATTCTCCTGGGGGAGCTTGGGTCCATGGCCTCCTGCTTTGGAAGTCCTGTTTCCGTGACTTCTCAGACGCTCAGAGACGGAGGTCTCTGAGACCTTTGAACACAGAGGTCCTGCAGTGGCTGGCTGGAAGACTTATCAAGGCAGTAAAAATGGACAAGGCCTTACTTTTCAAGCTGGAGAATCTATTCCATTTCCCGGAACTCAGTATACTCATCTATCCAACAGGCACGATGAGATTTTTCTCAGAGATTCACTCGGAGTAGCTAAGAGATCATGTATACCATATCTGGTACATTGTCATCATGTTTTCCAGATGGATTGGGGACCCTGGTGACTGTGGTGTTGGGGTGGGGGGTATTAATTATTTAGTCCGGGTTTGGGAGAACTCTAGAAAACCATGAATGATGATCTGAGATTGAGGTTTCCCTGAGTTTGGAGACCCTTGGTCTTTTCTTAGTTGATGGAGAGAGGCTCTGCCCATTTTGACAGTTTTGGGGGAATATTCATCTACCATTGGGGGATAGAAAGGCAGAGTCATAGCACAGTGACACAGTGCTTGTCTAGTCTGCATGAAGCTCTAAGTTTAACTCCTAGAATACATTATCTTCTCAAAAATGTGAGGTAGGAAGGAGACAAGAAAAAAAATGCTTCTTGTACTGTGGTAGAGATGGGGTTTGGAGAGGCAGAGATCTACCTGTGACAACTTGGGAGAACATGGGTACTAACCTTGACAGCCCTGCATTTCAATCCATTTCTACTGAGCTAAAATGGAACAGAAGGCAAGAGCTCACACTCAAAGCTTAAGACTGGGCTAGCCAGTTTCTACCTTTTATTTGTTCTTTTTGTTTTTTGTTTTAAAAGAAAGGACAGGATAAAGAAAGGCCCTTGAACTCAAGGCCTCTTGCTCTACTGCTAGAACCACACTTCATTTCCAGCTTTTGGGAAGTTAGTTGGAGATAAGAATTTCATGGACTTTCCTACCCAGGCTGGCTTCAAACCTTGATCCTCAGATCTCAGCCCCTGTGTAGCTAGGATGACAGGCCTGAGCCACCACTTAGTCCTCTCACCTCTTTTTATTATTCCTGACAATTGCCTTGCAACCTTCTGAGGGAACCATGGTCCTACAGGCATGCAAGTACAGGAAGTGTTTCCCAAGATCAGTTTGAATTTGGGAGAAGATTTGGTACAGACCTCTGTCTTCAAACATCTTCTACTCCAGGCCTTCTTGTCCTGAGGGGAGGGAGGAAGGAAGGAAAGGGGAGACTCACTACATATTGGATAAGGAGATGTCTGTTTTCTGAGGCTTCGCTGGGACCTAGCTTACCTTCTACCACCTGGAAGGAGGGGACACAGAAACCCAGGTTACAGGCTTTGCTTACAGAGCAAAGGATCCTGATTCATCTTTTACGTCCCTGCCCCCTTCCCTGAGTGTTTTCCACACTCCAGGCTCCCCTTTGTAGCTCCAGCCTGGTAAAGAACGGATGGGAAATTTCACAAAGCACCACACAAGGGTGATATTTCTGGTTTAGACTGAGTTTATTTTAATTTATGTATGTATGTATTTATTTTTGGTTGATTGTGGGACCTGAGCTCTGGGCCTGGACGCTGTCCCTCAGCTCTTCTGCTCAAGGCTAGCGCTTTACCACTTGAGCCACAGTGCCACTCCGGGCTTTTTTTTTTGCTTATGTGTTGCTGAGGAATGGAATCCATGGCCTCATGCATGCAAGGCAAGCACTCTACCACTGAGCCACCTTCCCAGCCCCTAGACTGAGTTTAGAAGCTTGAAAGAATGTTTCTGATGGTCTTCTGGGAATTCGTGAGGTTTAGGGACAACTCGGGTAAGTCTGTAAGACTCATATCTCCAGTTATCCAGCAAAAAAGAGCCAGAGGTAGAGGGGTGGGTCAAGTGGTAGAGGATTAGCCTTGAGAAAAAAAAAAAAAGCTCAGAGATAGTGCCTAGGCCCTGAGATCAAGCCCCAATGCCAGAATAAAAATAGGTGAAGGAGCCCAGACACTGCCTTGGGACAGTTTTGGAAATAATAGAAATCCATTCTTTTATAATTCTGGAGTCTACAGGTCTAAAACTAAGGTGTGGTCCTTTCTGGAAGTACTGAAGACTCTTCCCATCTTTCTCCTAGCTTCTGGTAGTTGCTGGAAATCCTTGGCTTCTAGACCCATTACTCTAAGCTCTACTTCCATGTCACATGACACTGTCCCTGGTATTTGTCAACTGTCCCTCTATCTATAAGAATATCTGCTATATTGTATTTATTGCCCACCTAAATCCAATACGTCCCTGTCTTAGTTTGATCATTTCTGCAAAGACCCTATAAGTTCCCACAGGTTCCAAGTAGGCATGAATCTTGGGGAATATTACTCAACTTAGTACCACTGTGCAAGTCATGTCAGAAAACTTCATCTAGATAATTTCTTTTCTTTCTTCCTTCCTTCCTTCCCTCCCTCCCTCCCTCCCTTCCCTTCCCTCCTTCCTTCCTTCCTTCCTTCCTTCCTTCCTTCCTTCCTTCCTTCTTTCCTTCCTTTCTTTCTTTTTCTTTCTTTCTTTCTTTTGTGTCGATTATGGAGCTTGAACTCAGGGCCTGGGCACTGACCCTGAGCCTTTTTGTACTCAAGGCTAGCACTCTTCCACTTGAGCCACAGTGCCACTTCTGGTTTTTGAATGGTCACTTGGAGAGAATACTTTCACAGGGATTTTTCTGTTTGGGCTGGCTTCAAACTGTGATCCTCAGATCTTAGCTTCCTGAATAGCTGGGATTAGTCTTCAGTACTTCCAGAAAGGACCACACCTTAGTTTTGAGAATACTCTCATGATGGTAGCTGGACATGGTTGGTTCTTGCCTATAATCCTAGTACTCAGGAGGCTGCCAGGCTGGCAGAAATGTGTGCAAGACTTCATCTCACAAAGGGAAGCTGGATGAGGTGATACATGTAACCCTGTAATCTGTAATCCCAGTAATGATAGAAAGCCTAATTAGGTAGATCATGGCTCATGAAACAACTCTTTATCCTAAAAATATCCAGTGATCAACACTCCTCAAATTGGAGGAGTGATTTAAGTGGCAAAGCACTTTCCTAGCAAGGTCCTAAATTCAAAGCCTTTATCATATAAAACAAACAAAAACAAAAACCGGAACAAAACTAATAAACCCGAAAATATTTGTCCAGGGCTTTAGAGTATCCAAAACTTTCCATCTCTTGGAGCCTTTCACAGAGATACCAGGAAGTTAATGACTATGATTATCCCACTTTACACAGGAGGAAACTGAGGCTCAAAGGGGCAGATAGAGGGGGATAAAGCAAGTTAGATTAGAATTCTGATTTGGGTATCCTTTACCTTCCACAGAATACCAGGTCAGTGTGCTGTCATTCTGTTTGAAACAAACAAGATGTATACATCTAAGGGGAAAAAAATGCATCCAAACAATAGTTTTTGGTGTGAAAAAGGAGCTCATGTTGACTATAGACAACTTGGCCTTAAGGCTTGTTTTCCTGTGGGGGCTGCTTCTTCAGGGATTACAGAAAGGCGAGGGTAGGAACAGATTGTAACAAAGAGGACTCCCCCCATTTCTATCAACCCCCAAGAACGACTTCTACAGTAGTAGTCTCCTCATTTTTGCCTGTCAAGGGTGATGTCTGGAAGGAGATTTACAGTGAAGTTCAAACAGCTTCCCACTCACATTTTTCTAGCCCACGGATTGTTTCTCTATGGGACAAACATTGTGGCAAGTCACTGAGACATAGCTTAGTCTGAGACATAGCTTGCTTTTTTTTTCTTCTTTCTTTTGTTGCTTGACCTCAGGGTCAGGTACTGTTCCCTGGGCTTTTTTGCTCAGATCTAGCACTCTACCATGTTGAAACACGGCACCATTCCCCATTTTTTGAGTTGTTAACTGGAGATAAAAGTCTCATGGACTTTCCTGACCAGGCTGGTTTTGAACCTCAATCCTCAGATCTCAGCCTTCTGAGTAGCTAGGATTAAAGGCATGAGTCACCAGAACCTGCCTGAGCTTGTGTTCTTAAGTCCCTTATTCAAGGGCTACTGAGTTCATTCTGATCTGGCTTACCATTTCTCAAACCTTGAGGACAATGCACTGTAGTGATTTGAAAACTCAAGCTCTATATTTATAATCTCTAGGAGTTTGGCCAGGTCCTGTGGCCTTACAGTCTCTTAGGTTCACAGCAACTTCCTAAATGAATAGCTTTTGTCTTGGGTTCTTGGAGACCCCCATCTTCTGCTCCTTCCTTCGGCCCCCCCCCCTCTCTCCTCTTGATTTTCTGTTCTTATAGCCTGGAGTCTATCTGGTTATGCAAGTTTCCTGGTCCCTGATCAGCTTCAAGGTGGTGCCCTGCTCTTTCCCAGCCTGGAGCAGCAAGCTGGAGTGGAAAGCAAACCCTGCTAATGGGGTCCAGCTGACAGCCCTGCTTTCCCAGAGGAGTCTGGCAAGCCCCTTGAGCCCAGGGGAATGGTAAAGTCATCCACCAGCGGAATTCCCCACCTCCCTTGCTCATTTCCTGTTCTCTCCCCTCTCACCTTTGGCTGGAGATCACTGAAGAAAGTTCATATTAAGCTCCTCTTTGCCCTAGGGCTCTTTTCTTTCCCAGTCCTCCTCTTAGAATGGAATGGTTTTTGTCTCCTGACTTAAAGTTCATGTATTAAAACCGCAGTCCCTAACAGGATGTTGTGAGGAGGTGTGGCCTTTGGGAGGTAATTAGGTTCATGAGCATTAATGGAATTAGTGCCTTTATAAGATGAAGCCAAGAGGCAAGGAGTAGCCAAGAAAGACATGGAGAAGGCCTTTGCTTCGCAAAGCAAGAAGTGCCCCCTCATCTGAGCCCTACCACGTCAGCCCCAGGATCTTGAACTTTGCCACTCTCAAGCTGTGAGGAATAAACATGTGTTGCTCAAGCAACCAAGTCTATGGCATTTTGTTACAGCAGCGTGGAATGAGGCAGTTCCAAAGTCCTGCATCTTTACCTTGGCTCTCTAGAAAGGCTTGGGCGAGAAGTGAGTCTGGTAGGAAAGAATGTGCTGCAAGCTTGCTGTTCCAGGTAGCCCCAAAGGCCCCCCTCTTTTCAGCTTCTTGCTACAGACTAGGAAATGGATGGAGAATCCTGAGGGTGGACCCTGGCTGATTGTGGACACAGCATTTCTGACTCTCCTTATTTCCTTCTTTCTAGGACAGGGACAGGTGTTGTCACCCTGCTAAACTATTGGAGTACAAGCCAGGAAAACCAAACCAAACAAAAAAGCCCAGATTCTAGTATAGGTTCAGCCAACTGGTCTGCCCTCAAGGGCCAGGCAGCTCACTCCCAGACTCACCTGACACTTACCTGAGAATGGTGACTTGTTACTTGTTCTATCCACTAACATTAAGCACGCCAACTCCCTTTGTGTAGCTCCTTGGTATTAAGTTTACACTTTCCATTGGTGGTGTACAATGCTAAACAAGATGGCGGTGATCTCTGCCCTCATGAACCTGGAGATCGGCGATAAGTAGTAATTGTTGTAAGTGCCCTCTGGGTGATAATGTAATGATGAAACTGATAGTAACTTAGAGGACAGAGTGGAGTTGTTATTTATTAAAATAAAACCTGTGACCAGAGAAAGTCTTAGCTCTGTCAGGTGAGGGTAGAGCCTTCTAGGAAGATGTATGACTTAATAGAAGCAAAAAACATTGCTTCAGAAAGAATAGAGTGAATACAGAGATCAAGTTTGTAATCAAAACAAACTGATCCTCAACATTGCTGTTTCCTGATGATCACCTAGAACTGGCACAATTGGCTAGCATCTAGAAAGCACATCACGGATTATTTAAGTCACCCAGCGTTAGGGCTCTGAGTGGGAGGGTGGGAATGACAGATGAGTGGACTACATGTTCTGTTCCTATTATGGATGTGATGATCCAGTCCACACAGAGAAGGGTCTCTCACTACCTCATATCCGAAAATACTTTGTTCTTTGTGATCCTTCCCCCACCCCCCAATATTCAGCTGGCTTTTATGGAGTACCTGCTAAGAAACTGATTGTTGCCTCCTTGTATCCTGAGCCATGTAGGTCATTTCCCTCAGCCTCTCCACCCTTGGGCCCTTGTTGTTACAGTCCATTTTGCTTTTTTTTTTTTTTTTTTTTTTTTCTCTAGCTAGGTAGATCCCTTTGGGAATCCAGAGGGGCCATCAGCACATGGTCAATATTTCTCTCTCTCTCTCTCTCTCTCTCTCTCTCTCTCTCTCTCTTTCTGTCTCTCTCCCTCTGTTATCCCCCCCCCCCCAAATGTCTAGAGGTAGAGTGGCAAAGGAATCTCAGTGGCCAAGGACTGAGCAACTGAAGAGCCCAGCAAGGTGGGGCACAACAGGGCAAGTTTTAGATTTTCCCTGGACACCTTTCTCTAGAGCCAAGGGGCACTGGACAGGGAGTCACAATGCTGGGTTTCCCCTTGCTGAGTATGAGACTTGATCTGAATTTTCTGAGTTGTGCCTCTTGGATGCTGACATTCCATTTCTGTGAGTCTTTAGGGGGACAGGAACTTTCTAACTGCAACTGGTGATGGAATTCTCTAAGAACATGTGAAAATGCAGACTCCTTGGCCTGCTGAAGGGATTGCATTGGATGGCATACAGGAATTTACACCTGGTGATTGTCCAGTGTATTTTCCATGTCTCAGTCATCTCTCTCTTCTGATGCCCCAGTGTCTTTCTCCTTTCCCATGCTTAGCCATTGACCCTCCCATCTCCATGTGCTTCCTCTAGCTCCTCCTCCTCCTCTTCCTCCTCCTCCTCCTTCTTCATCTAAATGTTATAGCACAATGCATTATCATTTATGGGTTTGTGGAGATGCTAGTATAAACAAACCTATTGTGTTTCTGTGTGTGTAACAGAACAACCACTAATACATGACTGTATTAGTGGTTTTCTCTCTTTTTTTTTTCTTTTTGCCAGTCCTGGGCTTTGAACTCAGGGCCTGAGCACTGTCCCTGAGTTTCTTTTGGTCAATGCTAGCACTCTATCACTTGAACCACAGCACCACTTCCAGCTTTTTCTGCTTATGTGGCACTGAGGAATTGAACGGAGGGCTTCATGCATGCTTGGCAAGCACTCTATCTATTACTAAGCCATATTCCTAGCCCTAGCACTGGGCTCTTAATCACAGTTTCAACTCTTTCCTCCAGGCTAGAAGGCAAAGTATTTGTTATGCCATTTCAGTTCCTCTGGGGCTCTGAGAAGTCAAACACTAGGGGCGCTGTTTTGAATATTAAACTGGAAACTCTCCCTTGTGCCAAGGACCTGTTAGATTCATGGCTGGCTGAGTAAGGATGACTTCAGCTTGCTAAGAAAGGCAATTTATCCTA
The DNA here is from genome assembly GCF_024711535.1 of Dipodomys merriami. Taxonomy (NCBI): domain Eukaryota; kingdom Metazoa; phylum Chordata; class Mammalia; order Rodentia; family Heteromyidae; genus Dipodomys; species Dipodomys merriami. The sequence continues at coordinate 18,126,554 of NW_027203826.1, forward strand.
ACATATCTTTTCTGAGCATAAACAAATTAGTTTAGAATTTTGGAGCTTCCTATGACAGAGAAAGATCTAAACTGATCTAGGTGTACAACAGCCCACTGGTGGGAATTCATCCATAGTCTGACATTGAGCCCTGGTATTACTCCTTCTCTCAGTTCAATCACTAATGACTTGGTGGCTGAGATCTCTAGCTAAGCTGTAAATTGTCTCTGCAAAGCTTGGCCACCATGTGATGTGATTCAGGGCCTGTAGTTCTACCTTGACCTCTCCTCTTATTGTCCTCCATTAAGAGAACTCCTGTTCCCTGTTCCAGTGTCATGTCATTTGATGTTATGGAGCTATTGATATAGAGTTTGACAGTGACTTTCTAAATACTTTATTCCTTATGTTTTGCAACAAATTATCAATTATTTGTTAATCACATTCTTAAATTTCACATATATCAGCAGGAATTGGCTGTTAATTGGAACTGTGACTACAACAATGAAGATACTCTTTAATATAAGGAGAGAGTTACGGAGGGCAAGGGGGAAAATATAGCAAGAAGAAAGACAGATACTAATTTACATATTGTAGATATGTTGCTATGGGGGGATGAGGTCTCTAAAAGCTTTCTCAGATCTTCATGTAACTATATGTGTTGTTTTCTCTAAGTCATTGTGTTTGTGTGTGCGTGCGCGTGCATGTGCATGTGCATACAGGTATTGGAGTTTGAATTCAGGACTTCACTCTTTACTACTTGAACCACACCTCTGCATTTGGCTTTTGGCTGGTTAATTGGGCAGGCTTTGATCTGTGATCTTCAGATCTCAGTCTCCTGAGTAGCTACAATTATAGGTGTGAGCCATTGGCACTTACCTAGTTCAATTTTTCTTGCATGAAGTTTGATATAAATCTCCACCTAACTCATATTGATATCATATATTGCCAAATTGAGAATACTGTAAATCTAGAATGCTGCCCTGTTATTCATTGAAAATTTATTAATAATTATACTTATAACACCATGCTAAATAATCCCATTACTACATATACAAGGCACTGTACTAGGCCAGAGTATATATACTGAAATAAAATACACAAGATCCCTATCCTCATGGTATGACATTCTAGTCAAAGATTAAAGTGATAAACAATAAACAAATAATACAAAATAATACTGGATAAGTAACTGAAAGGAAAAGATGGAGGAAGAACTTGTGACTACAGGTATATTACATGCCTGTGATCCCATCATTGGGAAAGCTACATAGTGAGTTCCAAGCCACAAAGTTTTGAGACCTTGTCTCAAAAAAAAACAGCTGGGCACCAGTGGTTCATGCCTGTAATCCTAGCTACTCAGAAAGCTGAGATTTGAGAGTCAAGGTTTGAAGCCAGCCCAGGTAGAAAAGTCTGTGAGACTCTTATCTCCAATTAAGCAGCAAAAAGCTGAAAGTGGTGATGTGGCTCAAGTGGTAGAGCTCCAGCCTTGATTGAAAAATCCAAGTTCAAGCCCCAGAACTGGCACAAAAATCAAAACACATCTGGAATTTGCCTTATGTTTGAGTTTTTCTCCTCTGAGCACATCAAGCTCCTCTAAAACGGACTCAAATTCTCAGTTGCAATTTAAAGGTACCTGCATAGTCTCTGGTTTCCTTAGACCCTTCTCAGCACTATATTCCTGACTTTCCCCCAGGTTCCTAGAAACGAAAAGCAAGTCTGCACAGTCAAATCTGCTTTCCCATGGCAGAATCTCCCTGTAGATCACTGCCCCAGCTTGTGTAAGACTGCATACTCAGAAAAACAGATGGCCAAGGTGATGGGCGAATTTTAAAGATTTGTGAATCATCAATTAGGATATTGTTCAGAGCTTTATCTTAGATTGGACTTTTGTTTACTGCTAAGTGGATTTTCCTATGTGTAGATCTATTGCTTATAATGCAAGTGGTTTACACACACCTCCTCATCTAGTCCTTAGGAAACTCACTGAACAATGCAGTACTTTACAGCTAGGATTGTTGTTCCTAAGTTTGGACTGGTGGTGTCCTTCATTCACCCATGGGAGTGGGCAGTGGAGAAAAGGGTGACTTGTTTAAAGTCTAACAAATCAAATTCAAATCTAGGACATCTCATTTCTGGGTCTCTGTTCTCCAGGCACGAGATTAGCTCCCCAGTCTCAGTCAGATTAGATAGGACGTGTGCACACAGTATTATCAGAATGCCCTGGGGTTCCAGCATCTCAGATTTTTTTTTTTGTCCTTGTTGATTGTAGGAAAGGCCAGTTCTGATTTAGAGAAACAGAAACTGTCTATTAAATACAAAGATATGGTTGTTACCATGTTGGAGTAAAAACACAAATAAAAAAATTTTAAAAAGTTGTTGGTGATATCACTTGGACAGTGATTATAGGTGTGAGCCACTGGCAGGAGAAAGAAAAAAGAAGGAGAGAGAGAGAGAGAGAGAGAGGGGAGGGGGAAGAACAAAAGAAAGGAAGAAAGAATCCCAGCTCAGTTCTGAAGTCTTTTTTTTTGGGGGGGGGGTCCGGTCGTGGGGCCTGAACTCTGGGCCTGGACGCTGTCCCTCAGCTCTTCAGCTCCAGGCTAGCGCTCAACCACTTGAGCCACAGCGCCACTTCCGGCTTTTTTTTTCTTCTTGCTTATGTGGTGCTGGGGAATTGAACCCAGGGCCTCAGGCATGCAAGGCAAGCGCTCTACCACTGAGCCACCTTCCCAGCTCAGTTCTGAAGTCTTATTGGTTGCCCAAGAGTCTGTGAAACGAGTTGGTTTTCAGTTCAGGGAAGGTTTGCCTTTTCCATCCATTGGTATCCTCGACTTGAGGGAGAGGTACCTTCATCCACTTCTGAGGGTCCCTTTGCAAGGGTAGGCCTCAGTCATGGCACTGTTAGGAATGAGTTGGTATAGGGGCTCTCCTTTACACACGACAGGCTTGGCAGTGCCCCAGAGAATGCACGGGAAAACTCCAGAAAATGAAATGGGCCTGAGCTGGACAGATTTACTTCTCAGGGAGCCATTACATGGTTATGGAGAACCTGGTCCAGGGTTCACACCCATCACTGAACAGGTTTCACAGCCTAACCTGGAAGTCCATGACCTTCCATCTCCTAAGTCTAGGAAATACCAGTCTGAGCTAGATGGAGGGCAGTTTTGCATTGGGAGAGACTAAATCCAAGCCAAACGAGAGAGAGACTTCTCTTCCTTTATGTTATGTAATCTAGTTAATTGCAGAGTTTAAACTCAAGCCCATTAAATTTCTGGGAAATGCCCTGTTAGAGGCGTTTATTTCTGTTCAGCAGAAGTGCTATGAATGCTATTTTAGTGTTGTTGCTAAGGGAATACTTCTATTGCCCCTCACCCTGGACCTCGGGGGGAAAAGGGTAGAGATCAGGTGTTTGCCATGATCAAATCCACTGTTGCTTCCACTTAGTCCCACACGCCTACCTTAGGCATGCACTCCAGAATCTCCCTTTTTTTTGTCGGCTATGGGTCTTGAACTCTGGGCCTGGCACTGTCCCTGAGCTCTTTAGCTCAAGGTGAGCACCCTACCACTTGAGCCACAGTGCTATTTCCAGTTTTCTGGTGGTTAATTGATGAGTCTCATGGAATTTCCTGCCCAGGCTGGCTTTGAATTGTGATCTTCAGATCTCAGCCTTATGAGTAACTAGGATTACAGGTGTGAGCCACCAGCACCTGGCTCTCCCTTACTTGTCAAGCCACTACACAGGTTAAATACTTCTGTGATTCTTCATATACAGTCTAGCCATTATATGAAGCTTGCACTAAAAGCTTCCTTGTGGCCTAGAGGAAATGAGGAAGTACAATTAGGAAATGGGTTCTCAGTGTCTCGTGTATGTCTTAAACTGGATGAATGCCTTTTGTTATTCTAGTTGATTGGCACCCACTCAGAATACATTTTTACCCTTTCTCCAATCGGTGGGCAAATTTCCATGGCTATTTGGGCTGAATCACCCGTTTAGTGCTGTGAGGAACTTGGGGAAGGGGAAGTACCTTCTCAGCACTCCTTAGGCCCAAATGCACAACATTCTTCTCAGGAATGTGATCCTGGCAAAGCTGCTTGGAAATTTCTTATAGATTTCAGGAACACATAATCATAGACAGCAGGAGAGGAGGGACACAATACTGGCTTCAAATTCTGAAGAGAAGTTCTTATGCAGAACCAGGAAACTAATGTACAGACACATGGAAATAGGGGAAAAGAAAGCAGAAATAAGGATGGAAGATCCACTGGGGTTTCTTGGGCTCAAGTCAACATCTAAAGTGACATCTTTGATTTCTCCTTCCCTCTTTCTTCTCATCAACCTATTTACAAGTTCTCTTATTTGTCCTAATGTCATCTACTCTCTCCAGTTTCATTATAGTAAACCCAGCCAACCCTCTGTTCTCACCTGGCCAATCAGAATACCTTTTCTGACAAGTTTTGTTTTGTTTTGTTTTCTGGGGTTTGAACTCAGAGCCTGGGCACTGTCTCTTAGTGTTTATGCTCAAGACTAGTGCTCTACCACTTGAATCACAGCTCCACTTCAGGCTTTTTGGTGGTTAATTGGAGATGAGTCCCACGGACTTCCCTGCTTAGGCTGGCCTTGAACTGCATCTTGATTCTTCACGTATCCCACCACCACAATGATGTCTCCTGATTCTCCAAAATGGATTTCATTTTTACATTACAGTTGTCCATTTCAGTGTCTCCTCTTCCTGATGACTTTTTGAACCTATCTTATTGTTGATTGTGGGGCTTGAACTCTGGGCCTGGGCGACGTCTCTGAGCTATTCTGCTCAAGGCTAGAGCTCTACCACTTTGAGCCACAGCACCATTTCTAGTTTTCTGGTGGTTAATTGGAGATAAGAATCTCATGGATTGGGCTAGAAAGGTGGCTTAGTGGTAGAGTGCTTGCCTAGCTTGCATTAAGCCCTAGATTTGATTCCTCAGTCCCACATAAACAGAAAAAGCTGGAAGTGGTGCTCAAGAGGTAGAGTGCTAAGAGCTTGAACAAAAGAAGCTCAGAGACAGTACTGAGGCCCTGAGTTGAAGCCGCAGGACTGGCAAAAAAAAAGTTAAAAGAATCTCATGGACTTCCTGCCTGGGCTGGCTTTGAACCACGGTCCTCAGATCTCAGCCTCCTGAGTAGCTAGGATTACAGGCGTGAGCCACCAATGCCCAGCATTAAACTCACTTTCTTTCTTTCTTTCTTTGTTTCTTTCTTTGTTTCTTTCTTTGTTTCTTCCTTCCTTTCTTTCTTTCTTTCTTTCTTTCTTTCTTTCTTTCTTTCTTTCTTTCTTTCTTTCTTTCTTTCTTTCTTTCTTTTTTAATGTTTTTTATTGTGAAAATACTTTACGGAGAGGTTACAGTTACGTGAGCAAGGTAATGAGCACATTTCCATCAAGCATTGTTGCCTCCTCCTTTGTTTTTCACTTCCATCCCATCCCTCCCACCTCCTCAACTACCCCTCCCCCACCCCCGGCCTAAATGGTAAAGTTTGTTTCTCGACATAGCGTCTTGTACATCTTATTGTTGCAATGAGTCAATCTGTATCCCTATTTAAACATTTATTTTTTCCCTTCCCCTCCCCAAATTATACCAACATCAAATACAGTGAAAACAGGGGTTATACCATGTGAGAGGGACATACAAAGCAACAACAACAAAAAAATCACATGGTACCTTATAAATATGTTAGAAACAATAGCAAGGAAGAAAAAACCACTTGTGTCCCTATCTTGGGGTTCATTTTGCTTAACATCATATTTTTTGTGTGTGTGTGTTTGTTTTTTGTTTGTTTTTGTTTTTTGGTTTATTTTGGGGTCTGGTCGTGGGGCCTGAACTCTGGGCCTGGGCGCTGTCCCTCAGCTCTTCAGCTCAAGGCTAGTGCTCTACCACTTGAGCCACAGTGCCACCTCCGGCTTTTTTTCTTTTTGCTTATGTGGTGCTGAGGAATCGAACCCAGGGCCTCAGGCATGCAAGGCAAGCGCTCTACCACTGAGCTACCTTCCCAGTCCCATGCTTAACATCATCTTATTTGAGCTTTCTGCTTGTCCCAGACATATACTAATTTTTACAAATAAGGGAAACCTAAGTTTCTTAGGCCTGGCTTACTTCACTTAATATAATTTTCTCCAAGTCTTTCCATTTCCTAACAAATGGGGTAATGTCATTCTTTCTGATGGAGGCATATAATTGCATTGTGTATATATACCACATTTTCTTGATCCATTCATCTACTGAGGGGCATCTGGGTTGGTTTCATATCTTAGCTATGGTAAATAATGCTGCAATAAACATAGTTGTGCTGGTAGCTTTAGTATGGTCTTGTTTGTAATCCTTTGGGTAAATGCCCAAAAGTGGGATTGCTGGGTCTTAAGGGAGCTCTATGTGGAGTCTTTTGAGGAACCTCCATGCTACTTTCCAAAGTAGTTGAATAAGTTTACACCTCTACCAACAATGCAGTAGGGTTCCCTTCTGTCCACATCCCCTCCAGCATCTGTTGTTAGTAGAGTTCTTGATTCTAGCCATTCTAACTGGTGTGAGGTGGAATCACAATGTTGTTTTGATTTGCATTTCTTTTATGGCTAGAGAGGTTGAGCATTTCTTCATATGTCTATTGGCCATTCTTATTTCCTCTTCAGAGAAGTTTCTTTTTAAGTCTTTGGTTCACTTATTTATTGGGCAGTTGGTTCTTTGAGGATTTGTTGTTGGGGGATTTAATTTTTCATTAAACTATTTTTAATATCACTCCTAGGATTTTAAATTATGTACATGACTCACATTATATACCTATTGGACAGGACTGATCTGGACTGTCAGAAACATTCCTCAGTGTGCACTATTTGTTTTCTGAGTGTATGCATTATTCCCTTTCACTTTCCCTTTGTAACCTGCCAAAGATAAGTGAGTGTTAGAATTGCCATTTCCTTTTCCCATCTGTTTTGAATTAGGAGAAAGACAAAGCAAAACTCAATACCACCACCACCACTACCTCCATCAACAAAAAAAATCTTGAGCCATGACCTTCAGCTGCAAGCCAAGGATGGACAGGCTACAACTGGGAACAAGCAGGTTCCTCAGATGGGACTAAGGGGATTTACAGTTTTGGCAGCCAGAGATCTGCCCTTAATCTGAGAAGGTGACCTACCCAACTTTTTCAGAACCATCCAGACAATGAATCAGGAAAACAAGATCCCAAAGCCAAGGAGCTAAGTCATCTCCCATTCCCCTCCACTCAGAACTCCCCCCCCAACAAACAAACAAACAAACAACTCTCTCCTGATGTAGTGGGAAGAGCCACAAAATTAGAGAAGCAATGTGTGGTGGTGGTTGTGGTGGTGGAAGAGGATCAGGGAATAACCACAAGGCCTGTAAAAAGCCCTAATGATTTATTTTTTTCCCCAACTCTCCCTAAAGGGTCTCCAGAGATAGTAAAACTTCTATCTAAGAAGGAGCAAAACTTTAAATTAACTAACACCAAGCTGAGCTCTTTTAATTAAACTTAGGACCCGGGTACAGATGGCCTCAGGCTGTTTTTGCACAGCCTTAAGTTCCATTCTCACCTTGCTTTCCTCAACCGGACAATTCATTCATTGCCATAAGTGACTGCTAGGGGCTAGGCCTTTGTTAGGGCTGTAGGATGAATACTCTGTAGAACTAGCTGTATGAGATCTCCAATTTGTTGGAACTTACCTAGGGAGGAAGAGCAAACAATGAAAAGGTAAACACAGCAAAAGTAAACTGGAAAGTTCTATGAAGCTGTTCTAGGCAGTGTGTGGAGAGCAAAGATTTCTCAAGAGTAACCTTTAGCTGGGAATTGATGGCTCATGCCGGTAATCCTAGCTCCTTGGGAGTTTGAGATCTGAAGATCTGAAGATCATGGTTCAAAGCCAGTTTGGGCAAGAGTCTATGTGACTATTTTTTTTTTTTTTTCTTTCTAGTCCTGGGGCTTGAACTCCACCTGGGTGTGGTCCCTAAACACCTTTTGCTTAAACCAGAACACCACTTCCAGATTTTTTCTGTTACTAACTGGGGATAAGAGTTTCATGGACTTTCCTGCCTGGGCTTGCTTTGAACCTTGATCCTCAGATTTCAGCCTCCAGAGTAGCTAGGATTATAGGCGCGAGCCACCAACGTCCAGCTCCCATGTGATTCATCTCCAACTAACTATCAGAAAACTGGAAGTGGTGCTGTGACTCAAAGTGATAGAGCACTAGCCTTGAGCAAAAGAGTTCAGAGACAGCACCCAGGACCAGAGTTCAAGCCCCACAACCAATAACAACAAAAACAAAAAAAGAAGTATCCAACTCTGATTGCAGTATAATTCTAAGGCAAGTCAAATTTTTTTTTTTGGCCATGGGACTTGAACTCAGCACCTGAGAACTGTCCTTGAGCCTTTCTACTTAAGTCCTAGGCACCTTGCAATAGAAGGGTAGGTGTTGTAGGAAGGCAGGGAGTGGAAGTCATTCCCACCAGTGAGTCCACTTAAGAAGATACAAACCATTAGTGTGGCTGTAGTCCCACAAGGAAGAAAGTGCCAGAGAATGGAGAGCCCACACCAAGACCAAGGACTTCCTGTCCCAGCAAATGAGTATAAAAAACTAGACATTCTCCAGGCTGGGAAGGTGGCTCAGTGGTAGAGCACTTGCCTTGCATGCATGAGGCCCTGGGTTCGATTCCTCAGCACCACATAAGAAAAAAGAAAAAAGCCGGAGGTGGCGCTGTGGCTCAAGTGGTAGAGCGCTAGCCTTGAGCTGAAGAGCTGAGGGACAGCGCCCAGGCCCTGAGTTCAGGCCCCACTACTGGACCAAAAAAAACCAAAACAAAAAAAACCAAACAGGCATTCTCCAAAGGCAAGGATGGGCTCTGGGAGGTATATAGATAAACAAGATGGTTTCAGATGGCCTTGAAGAAGAAGCAATTTAGGAGGACAGGAAGCCAAGGGAAAGAATTATGAAATTAAAAAGATCTTGACTTGTTGGACCCTAGTGGCTCTGCTTGGCCAAAGGCTTCTCTTGTGTTTCCAGCATGCTTTATGTACATTCTGCTAGCTAATCTAGGCATTTGTTATGACTTCTGCCTAATTATGTTATTTTCAACATAAATCTAAGCCTGGATTTTTTTTTTTTTTTTTTTTTTTTTTTTTTGGTGGTAGTACTTGAGTTTGAGTTCAGAACCTTATGCTTGCTAGACAGGTACTATACCACTTGAGCCGTACCCTCAGCCCTTTCAGCTTAGAAATTCTTTTTTTTTGGGTCCAGTCGTGGGGCCTGAACTCTGGGCCTGGACACTGTCCCTCAGCTATTCAGCTCAAGGCTAGCGCTCTACCATTAGAGCCACAGCGCCACTTCCGGCTTTTTTCTTTTTGCTTATGTGGTGCTGAGGAATCGAACCCAGGGCCTCATGCATACAAGGCAAGCGCTCTACCACTGAGCCACCTTCCCAGCCCCTTAGCTTAGTAATTCTTGAAATAGAGACTTGAGTTTTATCATAGTGCACAGCCATTGTAGACTGTGATCTTCCTATTTAACACATCCATTAATGCTGGAAGGACAGGTAACTGTTACCATGCCCAGGTTTGTATTGGCTTAGATGGGGACAGCGAGGATCGGGGGTGGAGGGAAGGGTCCTTGAACTCTTTCTGATCTCTACTTTTTGAGCTGGGATTATAGATGTGAGTCACGGTGACTGGCTCAGAGTATAAAATCTTACTACTGGACCTTGGGTAAATTACTTCACTTTTCTTTTTGTCAGTTATAGGGCTTGAACTCAGGTTTGGAGTGCTGTCCTTGAGCTTTTGTGTTCAAAGCTAACACTCTACCACTTTATTCCACAATGTCACTTCCAGTTTGGGGGTGGTTAATTGGAAGTAAGAGCCTTACAGACTTTTCTGTCCAGGTTGGCTTCGAACTGTGATCCTCAGATCACAATCTCCTGAGTATCTAGGATTGCAAGCATGAGCTACCAGCACTCAACTTATTTCATTTTCTATACCTCAACGAGAAAAAAATAATATCTTCTTTCTAAATGTCCTGCAAGGATTAAAGATATTAAAAATGCTAAAATGTATCGAAACCTACATTATTGTTGTACATATAGTATACATTTAAAGTATATATTAAAATATATGTTAAAATGCTTTGTACAGTGGTTTGTATAGGACAAGTACTAGATAAATATGGCTGTTATTCTTACTTTTACTATTACTACTTGTCTATACTAGGTAAGAAGCCCCCAAAGACAGTGACATTAAATATTTAGTATTCTGCCTGGCATCAATTAGGATTCAGTTGATATTGAATCTGTACCACTCTTCTTTTTTTCAGTGTTGACTTTGACATTGCATGTCTTTTATACTCACAAAGGATTGGTGAAATTGTCACTTAGTGTGTATGTGTGTGTGTGAGTGTGTGTGTGTGAGAGTGTGTGTGTGTGTGTGTGTGTGTGTGCTGGTACTGGGACTTGAACTCAGACCCTCACATTCTCACTTGGCTTTTTCCACTCGAGGCTGGTGCTGTAACCTTTGAGTGATACCTCTACTTCCAATTAAACGATGCTGGTTAAGAGTATCATAAAGGTTTTTGCCCAGGTTAGCTTTAAAATGTGATTTTTAGATCTCAGCTTCCTGAGTAAGCTAGGATTACAAGTATGAACCATCAGCACTCAGTTTTAAATTTGGCTTTTAATTAAATTATTTCCTAATTAAAATGGAAGAAAAAGAGAAAAGAGAGTGTTCATAGGTTTTTCAGCCCTGGACCATGGTGCAGCTGCCAGGGGACTGGTGGGAAGTTGTTTGTTTGTTTGTTTTTTGGGTCCGGTTATGAGGCCTGAACTCTGGGCCTGGGCGCTGTCCCCCAGCTCTTCAGCTCAAGGCTAGCGCTCTACCACTTGAGCCATAGCACCACTTCTGGCTTTTTTAAATTTTTGCTTATGTGGTGCTGAGGAATCGAACCCAGGGCCTCATGCATGCAAGGCAAGCGCTCTACCACTGAGCCACCTTCCCAGCCCTGGTGGGAAGTTGTTATCCTGTTATAAGGGAGAATTTTGGTCCCTGAGCTGTTCTTTCTCACTCATCCACCTCCCTTGGTCCACCCTGTTCTTCTTGCCTCCACTTACCATCCTTGGGATCTTTGAAGATTTTCAAAGAATGTGGTGATATGGGGGGAAGATTAGTTTGTACATATGTACCTTGGGGGAAAAAATCAACTTTTCCCAGACAGTCCCAGGAGAGATGCGAAAAGATGGGGGTGGGAACTTAGGTGAAGGGCCTGGTGGCTGAGAGCTCCTTCTCTGCCTCCAGCACCCACCTGGTCCCAGGTAGCAATCATTCCTTTAATGTTTTCATTGGAGTAGTTGGCAGTCTGGAGAATAGAGGGTTCATTCACCATGCAAAGTCTCACATGAGTGGGTAGCTAGCCTAGAGGAGGTAATTATTGTGACTATGATTTCCAAGCTTAAAAAAGGATAAAGTATGACTTGCTTGTTTCAATATGTCATTTTATTTATATAAAAAGTCATGCCAAGATAAACCAACAACAACAATGAAATTGTATTAAATGAACTGTCCTTATTGAAGACAGTCAAAAGAAACAAAAGCAATGAAACTATTTAGGGCTGGGTGTGGTGGAACATGGCCTGATATCCCAGCACTTGGGAGCGGAGGCTGGAGGATCTCGAGAGCTTAGGAGTTAAAGACCAGCCTGAGGACCTAGAGGAGGGCCTGTGTCAGATAAATAAATGAAGAGCTTTTGTCATGTTTCATAATAAGGAAGGTGTAATTCAAATCTTTTGCCTACTTTCACACCTTTTTGTTTGTCCACTTTTACCAAGAGATTTTAAAGATTTCTGGGACTGATTGAAAATACTTTTTTGTCATTCAGTGGCTTGCATATACCACCCTTCCTGACACTTTTTTTCTTGTTTGTTTGTTTGTTTATTTGTTTCTTTCTTTTGTTGGTCATGGGCCTTGAACTCTGGGCTTGGGTGCTGTGCCTTAGCTCTTCAGCCCAAGGCTAGTGCTCTACCATTTGAGCCACAGCGCCACTTCCGGTTTTCTGGTGGTTTATTGGAGATCAGAGTCTCATGGACTTTCTTGCCTGGGCTGGTTTTGAACAGGGATCCTCAGATCTCAGCCTCCTGAGTAGTCTCCTGAGTAGCTAGGATTACAGGTGTGAGCAACTGGCACCCTGCCCTTGTTTCTTTTTAATTAAACCTTTTTTTTTTTTTCTTTTTCTTTTTGGTCTGTTGTGGGACTTGAAGTCAGGGCGTTTTCACTCAAGGCTAGCTAGCCCTCTACAACTCTGAGCCACATCACCACTCCTGGTTTTCTGGTGGTTAATTGTAGATAATAGTCTCACAGACTTTCCTATTCCCACTGGCTTCAAACTGCAATCCTGGCTGGGAATGTGGCTCAGTGGTAGAGAGTTTGCCTAGCATGCATAAGGTCCTGGGTGTGATTCCTCAGTACCACTAAACAGAAAAACCTAGAAGTAGTGCTGTGGCTCAAGTGGTAGTGTGCTAGCCTTCAGCAAAAAGAAGCTCAGGGACAATGCCCAGGCCCTGAGTTCAAGCCCCAAGACTGGCAAAAACAAAACAAAACAAAATACCCTGTAATCCTCATATCTCAGCCTTCTGACTAGTTAGGACTATAGGCATGAGCCATCAGAGCCTGGCTTAAACTTATTTTTTTTATTATCTTTAAATAATTGCACAAATGAGGTTACAGTTCACCTTTTTTTGTTCTTTTAATGCTGTCCTTTGATGAACAGCACATTTAATGACTACTTTTTTTTTTTTATTGACTGAGCTAAAAAGATGCTTAATATAGTTGAAAGTTTTTGCTTCCTGTCTGGGCCTGAACGAGCCTGGCCTGTCTGTGATACATGCTCATGTCAGCCTGCTCTGTAGGATCAACATGAGAAAAAGCGTGGCCATAAGTGTGGTCACCACCAGGACCACTCCCCTACGCGTGTGGAGAAGACACCAGAGGGAGCAGAGATGGATGTGGCCCGCCTTGGGATACCCTTTTTGAAGGCAGATCTGAATGAAGCTTTGTTTCTCATTTCATTTGTCCACACAAAGAAGCCGCCATGTGAGTCTTGCAAACGAGCGTGGAAATGAAGTCGAGGTAGCCATTGAGGACCTTGCCCTTGGTGCTTCCTTGAAAGGTTCGTGAAGTTTCTGGCTTTAGCTTGGAGCTCACACTGCTCTCATCCCAAAGGTAATTGAAGTTGAAGTTGTGGCTGCACCGGTAGGCAGTGACCGGATTTGTGTCTGGCAGTGGTTGCAAGAGCTTATCTAGTTAGTAGATGCGCATGTGCTGAGCTACAGACCACAAGGTGTGGTGGCTTGCCAGGTACTCCTGTCTCACATCTATAATCCTCGCTACTCAGGAGGCTGAGATTGAAGCCAGTCCGGGCAGAAAAGTCCCCACGAGGTTCTTACCTCCAATTAACCTCTCAAAATCTGGAAGTGGAGCTGTGGCTCAGTGGTAGAGTGCTAGACCTGAGCTAAAGAGCCCCCTAAAAAAAAAAAAGTGTGTGGTGTCTGGTCACCAGCATAAATAATTTTTCTTGACTGTTGCCAGCCGCTGCTGCTTCTTTTTTCTGTAGGTCATAGGGCTTGAACTCAGAGCCTTGGTGCTATCCATGAACTTTTTTGCCCTACTACTTAGTGAGCCACTTCTAGTTTTCTAGTGGTTCATTGGGGGGTAAGAGTCTTAAGGACTTTCTTGCACTGGCTGGCTTTGAACTGTGATCCTCCAATCTCAGTCGCCTCTGTAGCTAGGATTACAGGCATGAGCTGCCAGCACTTGGCTTTACCAGCTGCTTCTTAACCAGGACAACTAGGTACTACCCATCTGCAGGTCTTGGCCATCTTGGGGAGGTCCGCAGAGTTGCCGCATTCCAAGCATCACTGTCTCCAGCATGAAAATAACCACAGGCATGTTGTTCTGTGGGATCTTGGAGGCTGTAGGGTCTGGGGAAACTCCAGTGCTTGAAGGTTGTGGTGTTGGTGATTTGTGCAGAGTCGTTGCCTAGGTAGTTGTGGTTTCTGGTCAGCATGTACCAGCATGTTGAGAAGGGAATGGAAAAAGCAGGCTCAAGGGTCATCTGGACCTCTTGTTATTGGAACAGAACTTTCCATTTCCTTCTTCTCATCCATCCTCCCCTTCCTTCCTTTCTCTCTTCTTTTTTCTCTCTCACCCATCCTCCCTCATCCCTTCCTTTCTCCCTCTTCTTTTCTTTTTTTTTTTGCCAGTTGTGGGGCCTGAACTCTGGGCCGGGGTACTGTCCCTCAGTTCTTCAGCTCAAGGCTAGCGCTCTACCACGTGAGCCACAGCACCACTTCCCGCCTTTTCTGTTTATGTGGTGCTGAGGAATGGAACCCAGGGCCTCATGCATGCAAGGCAAGCGCTCTACCACTGAGCCACCTTCCCAGCCCCTATTTATTTATTTGCTGACAGAGTTTTAGTATGTAACCCATTCTAGTCCTGAACTCTTGATGCTCCAGCCTCTGACTCCTGAGTGCCAAGATTGCAGGGGGAATTCACCATATTGGGTACTCAGAACATTTAAGTTTGTTTTAGTTTGTGTTGTGTTGTGTTTATTGGTAAAAAGTAAACTTTCCATATTGGTAACAATTTTGGTTGCCCCATTTGTGTAAGTATCTTAACAGGAGTTACCAATAGTGAATATGAACATTGAACATTTCTATTTAGTGGAAGTCTGTGGTCTCATTTTTCCCTTTATGGATAGTTTTGTGAATCTTCTAGTGAAGACACCTTTACCTATTTCAAGGTAATGAAGATATTCTACATTTTCTTATAACAGCTCTATTATAAAAAAGAATTCCAGATGGCTATTAAAGGTACAGAAATATGTCTACATCTGTCTACATTATTAACTGAGAACATTCAAGTGAAATCTCTAAGTGAGATACCTCTACACTAGGATGGTGGATAAAAAGATGAATTGCATTCATAAACTGATCTGTTGAATGGCAACTCCTTTGTACAAATACTTAAAGATATTACAGTATAATTTTTAAAATACCCACAAAATTTGATAATGTTGCTTTTTTCCCCCTTTTCCCTTTCCTTCTCTCACTACATGTTTCTATCTTGTGTGGGCTGGCAGTTTGATCTCCCCCCAATAAACTCCTTTCTGCTTGACCAAAAAAATTTTTTTTATAATGGTAAGTGTTGGAAAGCAACTAGAATTGCTATAATCTGTTGGTTGATGGGTAAATTGGTACAATAGATTTAGACTAATTCCATTGGAAAACTTTTTTTGGGGGGGAGGGGTCCGGTTGTGGGGCCTGAACTCTGGGCCTGGGCGCTTTCCCTCAGCTCTTCAGCTCAAGGCTAACACTCTACCACTTGAGCCACAGTGCCACTTCTGGCTTTTTTCTTTATGTGGTGCTGAGGAATCGAACCCAGGGCTTCAGGCATGCAAGGCAAGCCTTCTACCACTGAGCCACCTTCCCAGCCCCATCCATTGGAAAACTTTTTGGCAAAATCCACTAAAGCTGACTATAAGCTTACCTTGGTGATATAGCAAGTTCACAAAGAGGCTTACACACAACAGATATGTACATATGTCTGCAAAACCCACGAAATTGCTCACAGAAGTCATAGTCATAGTAGCAGCATATTAGAAAATCCATATGTAGAATGGATTGATAGAGGTGAGAGATCAGAGTTGAAGCTGGGCATTGGTGGCTCACACCTGTATCCTAGCTGCTCAGGAGGCTGAGATCTGGAGGACTATGGTTCAAAGCCAGCCTGGGCAGGAAAGTCTGTGAGACTTTTATACCAAAGTAACTAGCAAAAAGCCAGAAATGGAGCTATGGCTCAAATGGTAGAGTACTATCCTTGAGCACCAAAGCTTAAGGACAGTGAATTTAAGCCCCACCCACCAAAGAAAAGGAAAAACTAATTTGTAGTAGAAGAATTAAAAAACTGTTCATCTCTGATGGGCTTTCAGGAGGTTAGGTAGAAAGACAGAGAGAGACTTCTAGGGTGAAGGTAATTCTCATATTTACCTCAGCACACATACGGATCTTATATTTATAAATGTATATTGGTAAAGATTAATCAAGTGTCATATCAAAGGAAATAGTCCAGGAGATATGTTAGCTAGCAAAATGTTTGAGTTGTAATTTTCATCATTCATTGCCCTTACAGTTTTGTTTTGCTTGTATTTGTGTTTGAAGCCCTCTACTTACTAAAATCATTGTACTGCTTACTGATCTGACTCATTTGAAGATTTTTTTCAAGAATATTAGCATTTCTGTGAGGTTTTGAATTTATGAAGCTTAGTGAATTTAAATTTTATATAACCCCAGAAAATAGAGGAAGTAGAGTTAGGAAACCTCTAAAATCCCTTCTTGTTCTAAGATATGACTTGAGATTATAAATATATAGAGAGTGTATATAAATATAATCAATATATTGCTACAATTATTTTATTATAAACGCAATGAGGTTACAAACTTGCCTGAGGTCATATAGAACAACAATATTGTACTTTATTATAAATACAATGTAGAATGTTTTGAGTTCTGCTTTTTGGAAGTATTGTATCAAATTTACATTTTTACTGTTGAGATAGTCCACATATCTGGATCTTCTTATATCATTTAGAGAATTTTTTTTTTTTTTGGCGGTTGTGGGGCTTGAACTCTGGGCCTGGGCGCTGTCCCTCAGCTCTTCAGCTCAAGGCTAGCGCTCTACCACTTGAGCTACAGCGCCACTTCCGGTTTTCTAGTGGTTTATTGGAGATAGGAGTCTCACGGTCTCTACTGCCTGGGCTGGCTTTGAACCACGATCCTCAGATCTCAGCCTCCTGAGTAGCTAGGATTACAGGCGTGAGCCACCAGCACCCAGCTTCATTTAGAGAGTTTTTCTATATAGTGAATGCTCTACTACTTACATGTTGAATGTATGCATGAATTCATGAATAAGCAAAGGAATACATGATTCATTTTCTTGTGCTGCATGCACAGTGGTAAAATCCAGACCCGTTTCCTCCCCATTAGTCTAGTAGGAGAGACTGAAATGCTAGGGCAGGGATTCAGGGTCCTAGCCAAAGGGATTGCTGGGAGTTTCCTGAAGAATCTAATACTAAAATATGAGTTCAAGGTTGTGAGATAAAGGGAAAAAAGAAAGATGCCTGAGCAGAAAAGATCATGTTCCCAAGCCGCAAGAATAAAGAGCAACATGTTGCTTTACAAGAAAAAAGAATACAATTGTTTGGACAAAAGAAGTTGAGGAAAAATCCAGCAAGCATTAAATGTGTACTATTTCAGAGCAAGGAGAAATCACTGCAGGTTTTTGTTTTTTTACACCAGTCCTTGGGCTTTAATGCAGGGCTTGGGCACTGTCCCTAGGTTTTCTTTTGTTCAAGGCTAGCACTCTAACACTTGAGCTACAGTACCACTTCTGGCTTTTCTGTTTTTGGTGGTACTGAGGGATCGAACCCAGGGCTTCATGCCTGCTAGGCAAGCACTCTACCACTGAGCCAACTTCCCAGCCCCTGACTTCAGGTTTTAAGCAAGTATGTGAATAACATCTGTATTTTAAGAAAGTCAAACCCCTCTGTACGGTATTTTCACAAAAAAAAAAAAAATTAAAAAAAAAGTCAAAGTGGAGAACACTCTTTTTGGTAGACTCTTTTTGATTAGTCGAGCCGGAATTGAAATTTGCCTTCTAGTGTCCTTGTTCTGTGTGTGTGTGTGTGTGTGTGTGTGTGTGTGTGTGTGTGTGTGTGTGTGTGTGTGTGTGTGTGTTTGCCAGTCCTGGGGCTTGAACTCAGGGCCTGGGTACTGTCCCCAGGGCTTCTTTTGCTCAAGGCTAGCACTCTATCACTTGAGCCACAGTGCCACTTCAGGCTTTTTCTATTTATGTGGTATTGGGAATTGAACACAGGGCTTCATGCATGCTAGACAAGCACTCTACCGCTAAGCCACATTCCCAGCTCCTTGGTCCTTTTTATTCTAACTTCCCTGCTCTTTTTCTCAAGCTAATTGAAAAAGACAACTCCTATTAGAAGTAATGCTTAAGAGTCTAGCTTCTTCCTTTTTCTTTTTCCCAGATGTTCACTGCTGTATCTCAATAAACAGTCATTGCCTGTGGGAGGTGGAGTCCAGCCTGTTTCCTTCCCTCCTATTCCATTTTCCTAAAACCAGATATCACGCCATGTGCTGGAAAGAGAAAAGATGAACTCTGCCTATACATTCACACTGGCCATTTGTACAGAGGAATCCATCACAGGGCTTACACTCAAGAAGGGCTTTTTAAATCCCTTTATCAGTAGTATCTAGAAACACTTTTTAAAAACATAGTTGTACTGGGGGGTTATCTTTAACAAAAGCAGTATTTGAATGTAGCACATCTTGACTATGTCACCTGGAAATGCTTGTCTGCAGGAGCAAAACTGCAAATCATGGGTTCCCATAAAAGACCCACTTGGAACTTTCCGAAAGAGCGATATCATACCTTGGAGAATGATAAAATAGAGGGGCATAGCTCCAGAATCCAGAACCCAGTGAAGTGAAAGCAGAGGTGTTTTCTAGAACTTGAGAGAAAGATGCAAACAATCTAGGAAAATACAAAATAGTGCAAATGTCACTTCCTAGAGCTGCATTCTATTCCTTGTTTCTGCTTCTTTCAATGCTCAATTTCAGAGTGCATGAGAATTTCCCTTTTGCTCTCCTCCCAGCACTGCCCTCTCCTGAGCCAGGACTGCCCATCATAAGCCCAGCAGTTGTCTGGGCTCTAAAACGCCTTGCTTTCAACTCACTAACCCTATGCGTTATGTTCTGGAAAGAGACCAGTGGATTTTTATAACTCTTGGTGACATTTATCATTTTACAGAATTCCCAGTGGGCCTCGTGAGAACCCATGATTTGAAGGTTTTGCTCTTTGCATTTTATTCCTTTGAACTTCCTCTTCAGCAACAGAAAGCACCAGCATTCTCTTCTCCTTGGCTTTAGTGACTCTTCTCATTCTGGTCCTCCTTTTCCCCCTGTTTTAATTGGGTTCTCTTGCTTTGTGCCCCCATTGAATCCTAGTATTCCTTAAGGTTCTAACTCCACTATTTTCCTTCCATACTTTTAGGGTATTGTGTGATGTTTGAGTACACGTACATGAAGTGCCGATTAGATCAGGGTAATTGCTATATCCATCACTTGAAGCATTTATCATTTTTTTGTGTGTGTTGGAAATTCAATCTTTTTTTCATTGTGAAAATACTGTACAGAGTGGTTACAATTACATGAGCAAGATAATGAGTACATTTCTTACTAAGCATTGTAGCCTCCTCCTTTGTTTCCCCTTCCCAACCTTCCTCCCCCCCTACCAAAATTGTACAGTTCATTTTCGACATAATGACTTGTACATCTCATTGTTGCAATGGGTCCACTTATATCCCTATTTAAATGATTTGTTTTTCCCTTCCCCTCCATAAATTATACCAACATCAAATACAGTGAAAGCAGGGGTTATACCATGGGGGAGGGACATACAAAGCAACAAAGAAATCATCTTATAAATGTGTTAGAAACAATCGCATGAAAGAAAAAAAAACATTTGAATACATATCTTAGGGTTCATTTCCCTAACATCAACTTATCTAACTTTTTTTGCTTGACTCAGACATATACTAGTTAATTCAATCTTTTTTAAAGCTATTTTTAAATATGCAATAAATTATTAACTAATGTAGTCACCCTATTGTGACAAAGAATGCTAGAACTTAATCTGTTTATCTAACCATATATAAATGCATATATTATATTTTGGTTTTTGTAAGTTTAATACAACATGTCAATAGAAGTTAACCAAAATTTATGGTGGGAACACTAAAGCTGCCACATGCACTTAAACAAATGAACACAGTTGATCATATTTAACTATATTTTATGTAGCTCAGGCTAGCCTCTAACATGGGATTCTCCTGCCTTAGTACTAAGATTAGAAGTGTGTGTCACTGTTCCTGGCTAGATTTTTTTTTCTCTTGAACTCAGGGCCTGGGCACTGTCCTTGTGGTTTTTTTGCTCAATGCCAGCACTCTATTACTTGAGCCACAGTGGGCTTTTTCTGTTTGTGTGGTACTGAGGAACTAAATCCAGGGCTTCATGCATGCTAGGCAAGAACTCTACCACTAAACCACATTCCCAGCCCTTGGCTAGATGATTCTTAATCTCTAGCTCATACATTATCTAATCTCTAGACCTAAGTAGCAGTAACTTCTTACTGGATTTCTTTACTTGGTTGACCTAAAACTGTCACGAGCCACAAATACCAAATTAATTATGGCCAAATATCTTCTTCATTTCCCATTAGACTATCTTCCTTTACCTTTTCCTGTCTCCATTAATGATACAAATATCAGTCCAGGTGGCCACTCCAGAGACCTAGGACTCATACCTGAACTCTTTTCTCTCCCTTTATCTAGTGGTTTGATATGTCATGAAGTCCTGACAACTCAGCATCCAGAATCTTTTTTTTTTTTTTTTCTTATTTGTCGATCATGGGGCTTGAACTCTGGGCGTGGGCACTGTCTCTGAGCTTCAGCTCAAGGCCAGTGCTTTACCACTTGAGCCACAGCGCCACTTCCCATTTTCTGGTGTTTGGAGATAAGAGTCTCACAGACTTTCCTGCCTGGGCTGGCTTTGGACCGCGACCAGGATCTTTCTTGGCACCACCCTTCTCCATCGCCCATGACCTGGTTGTTTACATCCAAGCTTTCTCCGTATCACTCATCCTTCCGTGTTACTACCTACGGTCACCACAAAAACACATGTGCTTTTCTCTCTTCATTCCTAGAATCTCGGAATGTTCTCATTACCTCATCACCCCTCCGTGTGGCACAGAGGCCTTCCACAGTGCAATTTCAGCACAATCCCTAGTTTACTGCTTAGCCCTTCTGTTTGAACATACAGCTTCCTTTGCTTTAACCTGCTGTTTTCCTGTGCTATGAAGGGAGGGTGTTTTCCTTTCTTCTTACCCAACCAACTTCTCTACTCTTCAGGGCCTCTTGGGCTAAAGCTACCACCTCCCTGTGACTTCTCCTGTTATTTCTCTTCAATACATACCCTAATATAATTAATGATCGTTACCCCCCTCAGTGTTTTGTACCCAGTTTCTATTTTGATACTGCATTGTTTTATAACTATTTGCCTTTTGTTTGCTCTTTCCTTTTCATGAGCCTTCCCTTGTCCATGACTTCAGTGCCCCAAGTGCCTGGCACAGAGGAAACACTAAGTATATATCCTAATGCTCGCTTTTTCTCATTCTTTTTCTTCTGACCCCTTTCCATTCTGATGAAAGGTTTCTAGACAAAGCTCCACTCGAATTTTTCCCAGCTGAGCCTGTTCAAATGGAAACAGCAGGCCCTGAGAAATAGTAATAAGAATGAAAGATCAAGGGCTGGGAGAACAAAGAATACATTGAGTTTTTTTCAGTAGGGGTGACTGGAATTGCACCACCCCCAAGTGCTTGCTGAGAAAATAACACTCATACTTTATAGACTAATCCTGCCTCTCACTTTCCAAAGGGTGGTGTTAACCACTTTGGGGCAAATGAGCCAAGTGGTAGATTTGTGTGCCGGTGAGGGGTTTTTCTTGGTAATTGTTTTTTCTTGGTAATTGGTTTTTGTTTGGGACATAGGAAGCCAGGCTGGAATTGGATGATGATTCTACACAGATTGGCCAAGCTTTTCTGTAAAGCTAGGATATAGTTTACACACTTTGCAGGTCCTGGATCTTGGTCCCTTACTCAGCTCTTTCATCTGAGCATCATGATAGCCAGCAAAGATAAAAAAGGGAACGAATGTGGCTATGTTCAGAATTTTTTTTCCAGAGGCATTCACTTTAAACTATCATCATTTTTAAAATAATTGGTTTCATTTGTATGGTACTGTAGAATCAAACCCATGGCCTCATGCATGCTAGCCAAGCACTCTACTGCTAAGCCACATTCTCTGCCCCAGAAGAAAATCTTTCTGATGCTAAAATCTGAATTTCATATATTTTTGAAGTAGCATGAGAGAGGCTTTTCCTCCTTCCTCCCCCTCCTCCCCCTCCTGCTCCTCCTCCCCCTCCTGCTCCTCCTCTCCCTCCTCCTCCTCCTCCTCCTCCTCTTCTTCCTCCTCCTCCTCCTCCTCCTCCTCCTCCTCCTTCTTCTTCTTCCCTGGGGCTTGATCTCAGGGCATGGGCACTGTCCCTGAGCTTCATTTGCTCAAGGCTAGCACTCTACCCCTTGAACCACAGCACCATTTCTGGCTTTTTCTGTTTCTGTGGTGCTAAGGAATCAGACCCAGGGCTTCATGCATGCTAGGCAAGCACTCTGCCACTAGTCTGCATTCCCAGCCCTGAGATTTTTCTTCTTTTATGACTTCTTTTCCCCCCTAACTGTTTAAAAATATAAAAATCACTCTCAGGTCTGAGCAGCAGGCAGAATTTGGCCCTCAGGCCATGCTATAGAGCCCTCCCCTGCTCTGATGCACAGTGCATTAGTTTCACACCTGGAACAAGCTGCATTTGGAGCAATCTTCACATGGAAATTGCTGGTACAATCCTAACAGTCTTTATCTATGAAGGGACAATCTTATGTGCCAGGATGCATTTCTCAGCACTAGATATAGACCTTCTCCTTATTTCTCACCACAACTGTAAGGAAGAGCCTGGATCATCCTTTCTTTGCAGATGACTAGAATGCTTTTCCAGATGTTAACTGTGGAGTCAGTCTTTTGCTAGCTGTCTAGTTTTGAGGTGCAGGTTCTCATGACCACATCATATTGCCTTCCATGGCAAAGTACTGTTGCCTTGGATTTGTTGCTGTTGTTGTCTGGTCCTGGGGCTTGAACCCCATGCCTGGGCACTTTTTTTTTGTCAGTCATGGGGCTTGAACTCTGGGCCTGGGTGCTGTCCCTCAGCTCTTCAGCTCAAGGCTAGCGCTCTACCATTTGAGCCACAGCACCACATCTGATTTTCTGGTGGCTTATTGGAGATAAGAGTCTCACGGACTTCTCTGCCTGGTCTGGCTTTGAACAGTGATCCTCAAATCTCAGCCTCCTGAGTAGCTAGGATTACAGGCGTGAGCCACTGGCATCCGGCTTCTTTGAGTCTTTTTGCTCAAGGCTAGTGATTCTATCACTTCAGCCACAACTCCCACTTCCAGTTTCTTAGTAGTTAATTGGAAATAAAAGTTTCACAAGTATTCCTGCTTGAGCTGGCTTTGAACCACAATCCTCAGTTCTCAGCCTCCTGAGGAGCTAAAATTACAGGCTTGAGCCATGGGTGCCCAGATTTACCTTGGAAATGATACGTGACAGGTTGTATATTTTCTAGGCTGCAGACATTTAAAAAAAAATCATAAATGGTCAATCATTCAAAAGAAAAGTTAGGGACCTAAAGGAGCAATGGATCATACTTAGTTATGGGAAGATTGTCTCCAAATTCCCCAAGACTTAATGAACTTTCCTGAATTTTTAAATTGGGTTGTTATACCCAGGAATTTGGAGGAGTATAAATAATTCTCTGACTCTCCAGAAAGACATCTCCCCACAACCACCACTGCCATATGCGCATCCCCCAAACACACACACATATACACGTGTGCATTTCAGGTCTTAACGGTGCACATTAAACTTCCTTAAGTAATCTGTCAGTTGTAAAAAAAAAATGTTGACTTATTTCCATTTTCAGAAGACCCTATCAGAAAAGCCCTAAAGTGGGCAGTCCCCCTGTGGGGACTAGCCTCTCCTTCCCTTGGCTCTATGGTTTTTCTCTTCAGACACTGAGGCCCTCTGGGTCTTACACTGAGGATGGCTAGAGGGTTGGCAGACCATAGTAACTATAGAGATGCCGGTGACCAAGGGCTGGGCACTCTCAGTCACCCTCTCTGCAGTTCTAGGAAGTTTACTCAACTTTGCCTCTTGGTCCTGCCCCTGCACTGCTCCACCCTGGCTTCCTCCCTTGACCACATAAGCTAATTCCCTTGCCAAAAAATGGGGTGTGTGACTGTCACTCTGGCAGCCTAGCAACAGCTGCAGGCCCTGAGGAAATAGGCTCAGCAGAGAGTGATGCAATTTAGTTGGGTGGGGGGTGGGGATAGGGGTGGGAGTGGGGGGGGGTGAAGGAGGGGAATGAGAGAAACACAAAAGTACTTCAAAACATCTGACAACCTGTGGGAAACATGGAGCTGGAGAAGCAGCTGTCCCTGCTCTGAACCCCACAGTGAACCTCGTTCCCACTGTTTGATTTCCCCCCATTCCTTCTTTCCTACCCTCAGTGGTCTCTGGAGACCTGCTGGGTCCTGAATAGGATAGTTTCCATGCTTTACTAGAAACATCCTTCTCTGCTCCTGTGTTTGATTCACCATTTAGGCCCAGAATCTCTTTGGAGTAAAGTCAAGAGGCAGCTGAGACTTGAGACAGACAGACAGAGCTGTGGACCCTTGGCTGTGCCCAGGTGTGAGCTTGGTTTTTGCAGGTCTATGTGCTTGAACCACCTCTCCCATGTGGCATGCAATTGCCCTCTGCCCGCAGATAAGGGTAATAGCTGTCACTGGATACTGTGCTGGACAATGGGAAGGAGTGAGCCTGTGCTGGGGGCCAGGAGGATCTGAAGGCCTTTGTTCTCATTCGCTCAGCCTTAATCCCAATTTCCCAAGGAAACTGCCTGTTAGATAACATGTTCTACGTGTGACAAACACATTTAAAATTTGATTCTTCCCAACTCCTGCTACTAGATTCATGTTTGCTCACAGAAAAACCTTGGACAACACTGAAACATATAGGAAAGAAGAAAAGGGAAGATCACTCATGACTCAACAAGTCAAAGAAAACCTCTCCTGCCATTTGGTGTATCTGTTTCCTTTTTTTTTTGTTGCCAGTCCTGGGGCTTGAACTCAGGGCCTGGGCGCTGACCCTGAGCTTCTTTTGCTCAAGCCTAGAACTCCACTTATTGAGCCACAGCACCACTTCTGGCTTTTTCTATTTATGTGGTACTGAGGAATCGAACTCAGGGCTTCATGCATGCCAGGCAAACACTCTACCACTAAGCCATATCCCCAATTTCTCCATTTCCTTTTATTCTTTGGTCAATGATTACACGCCCGCCCCCCGGCCCCCCATCTTTTCCTGGAACATATGCATGGACTATTTGAAATCTTGCTCTGCCCATTGGCATTCTTTTCTGAAAATTTCCCATAAAGAAGTCATGCATGCTAGTGGTTCACACTTTGCACTCCTAAATTCAGGAACCTGAGACCTGAGGATCGAAGTTTAAAGCCAGATGAGACACTTCATCTCTAACCACTAAAAAGCCAAAAGTGGAGCTGTGGCTCAAATGGTAGAGTGTCAGCCTTAAAAGGAAAAGCTAAAGGACGGTATTTGGGCTCTGAGTTCAAGCCCCAGTATTGGCATGATTTTTTGTTTTCAAATAGTGATTATCAGTTAGTGATTAGATACTTGCCTTTCAAGAGCACTAGAAAGGTTTTATCCAGGAATTAATGAATTAATTTTGAGAATATAAACCTCTTTACTCACCATCTCTCTCTCTGTCTCTCTGTTTCTCTCTCTCTGTCTCTCTGTCTCTCTGTCTCTCTGTCTCTCTGTCTCTGTCTCTGTCTCTCTCTCTCTCTCTCTCTCTCTCTCTCTCTCTCACACACACACACACACACACACACACACACACACACCAGTAAGGCAGGTGGATCATCAAACACCATTTGTTTGAGGGACAGGCTTCCCAGATGAGCTTTAAGGACATGACACTGGGCAGGAAGCTGAGGGTGGGAGGTGCACACAAAGGGATGTTTCACACCTGCTCATGATGCCTCTGGAATTCCCCACCCCTTGACCAGTGAACTTCCTGGGGAGGGAGTGTGAACTAATTATGTGACAACTGGGACCAAGGCTTGAAACTATGTGGGTGTGTATTTTGATGCTAAAGAAAGCAAAATGTTTGATAGGAATTCTGCCAAAACAAAACAAAAACAAGAATAAACCCTCAACAACCCAAAACTGAATCAGATGAGAGGATGTTTCCAGTTTTCCTGCATATCAATACTTTTCTTCCATAGCATCCTTTATTTTCCTGCTTCCTGGGGCTGCCCTTGATCTAGACCAAATGATCAGAATAGAATGAGCCATTTTTCATGGAGTTGGTAACCAGTATAGCACAAAGACCACCAGCCCAGCAATATTTCCTAGTCTGCCCTGGGTATTATAGGTACTGGGGCTAGCACAAGGTAGGATAGTCAGATCTGGGGAGAAGGGCGGCCAACAGCAGCTGTGAATGCAAAACCCTAAGATACCTGACACAGGCCCAAGAGAGTTCCTAGAGAATGGTTCCAAGCTCTGAGATTCTCAGCTTTCAGAGTCTGTGAGCTGGACTATACAACTCTAAGACCACTGGGAACAGGAAAGAAGTAAGAAGAATAATGGTAGTAAAGATGAGGGAATAGGAGCAGGGCTCATTACCTGAGAGACAGAAAACAAGAAGACCATCAGTTTCTAACAAATAGAACTTAAGATTTCAAATTGTTCCAAGACTATCATGTACTGCCTGAGGTGAGGGCAGGGAGGACTAAGTTGGAAAAAGAGAAAGTTACCTGTTTTGTGTGTGTGTAGGTTTTTTATTTATTTTTATTTTATTTTATTTTTTGGGGGGTCAGTTGTGGGGCCTGAACTCTGGGCCTGGGCGCTGTCCCTCAGCTCTTCAGCTCAAGGCTAGCACTCTACCACTTGAGCCACAGTGCCACTTCCGGCTTTTTTCTTTTTGCTTATGTGGTGCTGAAGAATCGAACCCTGGGCCTCATGCATGCAAGGCAAGCGCTCTACCACTGAGCCACCTTCCCAGCCCCAGCTTTTTATTTTTTTATTGTTATTTTGAAGGTGGTGTTCAGAGTGGTTACAGGATATGTAAATCAGGTAATGAGTACATTTTGTTTTGGACAATGTCCCCTTTCCCTGCCCTCATATATTTTTAGTGATGAGTAGCTCGACAGGTCCTAAATGGGCAGGAAGAGATAAGAAGGAAGGGAAAAGCAAAAGAGAAAAATGGAGGATAAGATGAAAAAAAAAAGAAAGAATGAATGAAAGAAAAAAGAGCAAGAAAGTTATGTCTTTACAAACAAATATTAGTGTCTGCTAATGTTTAGGCTATAGTCAAGGAACTAAAAATATAGAATTAAAATTCTCATGCGCTGCCTTCAAGGTAGCACAGATTATTTGTCACTTAGATTCTTCCTCATGTGATGGCTTCTAAAGACCTTGGTCATATGACCTCATGATCTAGGGCTCCAGTTCTGTTGAGACAAAAGCTGCATATAGATTTCTCATTGTGTTCTCTGGGCTGGCTCCCAGTTGGCAGGCATTGATTTATGAATGCCTGCCTTTCAGATAGAAGCATCTTTAGATATGCAGTCCTATACCAATGATGCTCCACAAATACAACTATGATTGAGCAAGACAATATCGCAACAAAAAGCTTCCCATCATCCTTGATGCCATCCCTTCTAAGGTTCAAGCTTAAGATATTACACATGTGTGGTTGGTGCTGGAGGATATTCCTACTGCTCTGCTCATTGTATGAAAGTATAGCAACACCTCTTGCCTTCTACACACAGGGCATAAGACTCAGAAATGAGGGCATTTCATTTTATTATGGATAGGAGCACAGGAAAATTCATGGAGGGAAGATTCATTTCAGCTGGGCCTTCAAGGATAAATAAGCTGTCACAGAAATAGAAAAGCTAGCTTAAGAAATGCTTGGGCTATGGGATTTCATGGAAGTAGGAAGGCATGGATTGGCTTTCAGGAAAAGTAGCTCTCTGAAGGGGCTCGGAGAGAGCTAGGTAACTAGACCCTATGTTCGAAATGAACTATACAACTTTCCGGCTAGGAGGGTTAGTAGGGCAAAAATTGGGAGAAAATGAGGGAAGGTGTGTACCCATTACTTGATTTATGTAACTTTAGCCCCTCTGGCACATCACCTTTACAATCAAAATTTATAAAGAGAGCTAGTGCTAGGGTGCAGGGAGTCGTGCGGCAAAGTCATGGAAAGGGCACATGACAGATTCTCAGATAGCAACTTGGCAACCTGCCCCAGACATATGGTCAGGCGGAAGTCACCACAGCACAGTTCAGTGCGCAAGCTCTAAGCACCATGGCTGTCCTTAGTCCGAGTCCAGAGCGCCATGCTTCTCCTCTTGTTATTGCGGATTGACCTTGAACAAGTTATTTAACTTTATTAAGTCTAATTTATATATATATATATATAATATATTATTGTAAAGATACTGTACATGAATAAAGTAATGAGTACATTTCCTATCCAGCATTGTTACCCCCTCCTTTGTTTTTCCCCTACCATCCCTTCCCTCCCCACCTCCCCAACTCCTCCCTCCCCCCACCGAAGTTGTAAAGTTCATTTTCAACATAATGTCTTGTAAGTCTATATATAAGTTGAGTATAATACAACAACAGCTCAGCAGGGAATTGGAAGGATATCAGGTTGAATGAGCATGACAACTCTTAATAAATGTTGCCTTTTATCCCTTTGGGTGGAGGAAAGGAAGAAACAGGCATCAGAAAGTTTTCTATGCCATCATCACTTTTACAAATAATTATTGACCACCTACTATGTGTTAGGCTCTGCGTTAGATGCTGCAGGATATTCAAAGATTCAACTTTTCAAAGAGAGAATAATATCATTGGTGGGAGAATCTGCAAAGAGATCAATGGTTAAACAGCAGTCCAAAATAAGTCATGAGAGTCGTGGCAAGCCGTGCACCATGCATGGCAAATGGACTTCCAGACCATGGGTACTGGACTCGTCCACTCTGGTGAACACAGAGTGATGTGATTTCAATGTAAGGTTCAGGGGGGCTGGGGTGGGCTGGACAAATGTTGATGACTAGGAGAGACAGATCTGGAGTATGGTTAGCTTTTGGAGAAGTGATGAAGAGGAAGGAAGAGGAGGAGGAGGAGAAGAAGAAGAGGAGAAGAAAGAGGAAGAGAGGAACTCATGGTAAATAGCTAACGAAACAACAACAAACAAGAGACTCTAGTCATGAGATTAGGGGATAATCAATTTAATTATTGGGAAGAATTGGGAAGAATTATAGCAGACAAGCCTGGGAGAGAGGGTAAAGCCAGGTGATTGAAAGCAAGCTACAGACAGCCTTCCATTTCCATAAAGAGTGACGCCTTTTTCATTACGTGTTATGGGCCTCAACTTTACCATGCACTTTTTAAATGCCACTTACTCTTTATTATTTTTATTACCTGTATTATTTTCCTTGGGGGATGCACGCATCACACTGGGCCCTAAACAAAATTGTAAATCCTGCAGGAGAGGTCACATAAAGGCTTCCTAAATTGACCTGACTTCCTGGGGTAGCATATCTTAAGAGGCTGGGAGCTAAGAAAGGCTTGGAAATACTGTGGAGAAGCTGGGAGCACACTGTCCTCAGTTCTAGTAAATTCCAACCACAGTGTTGTCATCACCCTTGAAGTCTCCCAATCTTGACTGTAAAGCTCTTGATTATTTAGGCCTATAGTCTGAGCCTTATGTCTATAAATCATATTTGGTGCTAGTCCTATCTACTATTATAGAGAACCCTCAGCTGCAGGTAGGAAAGACACATTTCTGTTGAAGGGTCCTAGATTTTCTAGTCTTTTGGCTTTCCCTGCTCAAGCTACTTGATTTTACTCAGATCAATCTCTCTCACCCTTTGATAAGAGAACAAACGTTCTTCCTCAGTAGCATCCCCAATCCCTTCATGTTCCCAGCTGCCTTTTCTCACTTTTATCCAGAGGAGGCAATCAACCAGGAACCTTGGGAATCAGGTGACCAAGGGCAGAAAGCAAGAACTGGGCAGAGCAAACATGGCCTGCCTGTGTGTTTGCTTTGGTTTAAAGAGTTACTGGGGATAATATACTAACCTTTTGTTTTTCAGGAAGCTTTGCTTTCCTTGAAATAGCTGGTTTTTAAAGTTGCAGTTTCTTCATGTGACTGGTCAGAGAAATTCTTAAAATAGACCTGATCAACTTCTTTGTGATCGATCAGCCAGAATGGCAAAAGTGATGCCTGGGCTATTGGTCTAAGTCACAGTTCAGTAAAATAGCGACTCCAGGGTATGTACTAGGATACTAGAAGTGCCCTTCAATTCTATTTCCTTCCCTTTGTTTTCTCCTCTTTCTTTTTTTTTTCTCCTCTTTTCAATGGGCACCCAGGAGTTTCCTTTGTTTTTTCGAAACAGTATTTCATCATGTAGCCTAGGCTAGCCTTAAATTTGTGATCCTGTTGTCTTAGTCTCTCAAGTGCTGGAATTACAGGCATGCTCCACCATACTCAATTTCTACTTTCTTTTTTATCCAGGCACAGACCTTCAACTCATTGTCTCTTGAAGTCTTGGTGGCATCCCCCAGCTACCACCAATTATCAGACTCCTCTTACAATGTGTGAGTTAAATAAAACTGCTAGAGATTATCATGATAGGGTATGAGCACAAAGATCTTACTGGTCAAGTTCATTACTAGCCGGGTGCCAGTGGCTCATGTCTGTAATACTAGCTACTCAAGATGCTAAGATCTGCGGATCATGGTTTGAAGCAGGAAAATCCATGAGACTCTTATCTCCAATTAACCACTAAAAAATTAGAATTAGAGCTGTGGCTTAAGTGCTAGAGAGCTAGTCTTGAGCACAAAAACTTGGGGGCAGAACCCAGACCACCAGTCCAAGATCTAGGACCTGCACATACACATAAAAAGTCCATTACTTTGATTTTACCAATGCCCTTTATGATTCTCCATAAAGCAAAGACAACTCACTGGGATGGGGATGGGGTGAATCTGGACAAGAGGTTATTTGTAGTGATATAAGGGAAGAGGACACAATCATCCCTTCCCAACAGGAATCTATGTATGCTGTTGGGGGCTCTGTGGCTATGGGTCAACTGAGTCAGGTCCAGTCCTGAAGGCCCTGCAGACACCACCCATCTTCCTCTGCCCCATATACATTTTCGATGGGCATAAGCAGCTTTGAGAGACACTCCCAAGTCACACACAGGGCCTCCTTGGTGCCAGCTAGTTCTCTCTTTAGCCTTTGTTCATTTCGTGCTTTCTTCCTGATAAGTCCTCCCTTTCTCCTGTATCCATTTGAACCCTTTCTATCGTTCAAGGTCAGTGCAAATCTATGTCCTCCACAAATCCTTGCCTAAAGAAGATTCCTCTTGTTTGGCCCTCACTCTGTTGTCCTTGTTTTTATGTGGGTCACTCTGCTTTCCCATCGAGCCTGGACATGCTCAGAGGGGCAGAGACTCTGCTTAAGAGGATTGCCTCCAGGCCTTCACATATTTTCTCATTTCCTATATTGATTATGACACCTTTGTTGCCCCTAGCTACTTGTATAAAGTTGGAGGCCAACAGTGCTTGCTGATGATTAATCCAAAGCTTTTAGTCAAGAGAAGAAAATAAAAATAACCAAAATGATAAAAGCATGAAACATGATCCACGTGTTTATTTTGCTTAAACGTAGAATTTTCTTGATGTGTATTTCTCTTCCATCTAATTGTCTACAGGAGGAGCCTGGCTCTAGCCTCTCTTATACTTAGAATACTTCACCATAATAAATCTTAAATGAGCATCTATGAAGTGCTCCTCCTTGTGCTGGATCCTGACACCTTAATTCTGAAGAGAGTGAATAATCAAGTAGCCATCAGTCAGTCCTTTGTTTTCCTCTCAGTCCTAATGGAAAGTAGATGTGATCCCTATGAGCTATTGTCACAGGCTATTTGAAGCAGAGTCAGAAGCTGGAATAGAGGACTTGGGTTTCCAGGAGAACAAATGGATGGGTTCTTAAAGAACACAAGTGACTCAAATGGCCACTTGTGCAAGTGACACCCACAGTCACCAGAACCAGATGAGGTCTCCAAGCAAGGGGAGCCATTCACAGCTCTTTCTGGGGAGTAGCCAATACTTTCACAGTCATGGAACGAAGTCCAGAAAGGTTCTCGAGAAGAGCTAAATTTACCCAGTCACTCGAGGGCACGAACTTCAGAGAAAGAGGGCAAATGAGGAAACACACACCAGGGAAAGAGATCAGTACCCATGCCTGGCGATCCACTGTGGTAAAGCAGGGAAATCTCAGCAGTACTGACCAGAAACAGCTTCCTTGCCATATTCCAATGTGCTCCTGTGTGGAGTGTCTTTAAATACGGTGACTTAGAGATGACAGGTCAGGAACTACATCGTACTTCCATCACCTCTGATGACTTCTAGAAACATGACGTTTTCTCAAATAAAGATCCGGGGGTTACAAAAGCATGTCAGCTTGTCCCTAAGATGAAGAGACTTTGCCATAGTTTGGTATGGACCTGAGAATAAGACTGAGATTGTTATCAACCTGGACAAAGTTGGTTTTTTTTTTTTGTTTTTTGGTTTTTTTTTGGTCATGGGGCTTGAACTCTGGGCCTGGGCACTGCCCCTCAGCTATTCAGCTCAAGGCTAGTGCTCTATCACTTGAACCACTGTGCCACTTCCAGTTTTCTGAGTGGTTTATTGGAGGTAAGAGTCTCATAGACATTCCTGCCCAGGCTGGCTTTGAACCACAATCCTCAGATCTCATCCTCCTGAATTGCTAGGATTACAGGTGTGAGCCACTGGTGCCTGGCTTGGGACAAAGTGTTTAATGGACATGAATCTGGAAAAGACCACAATGATGCGTTACCTTTAGGGAGCAAGGTAGGCAACAAGAGGTAAGAGGTGAGAAAGTACTTGCTAAGTCGCTATTTGGTGCCTTTTGGAAATAAGGTGGTTCAGTCCTGTGAGGTACATGCCAATTTACAGATACATAAGGGGCTGGGAAGGTGGCTCATGGGGCTGGGAAGGTGGCTCAGTGGTAGAGCGCTTGCCTTGCATGCATGAGGCCCTGGGTTCGATTCCTCAGCACCACATAAGCAAAAAGAAAAAAGCCAGAAGTGGCGCTGTGGCTCAAGTGGTAGAGCGCTAGCCTTGAGCTGAAGAGCTGAGGGACAGCGCCCAGGCCCAGAGTTCAGGCCCCATGACCAGATCCCCCCCCAAAAAAAAACAGATACAAAAGCCAAGATTCATGGTATGAACATAATCTTAATAAGATTTCATTAATGATAATGATTAACATCAATGTTCTAAACTGAGTGCCTATCTTTAAAGCTTGGGTTCATTCTATTGGGCTCCAGAGATTTCTAGCTCTGTGGTATATTTTTGGTTGTGGGGCTTGAACTCAGGGCCAGGGTACTGTCCCTGAGCTTTTATGCTCAAGGCTAGTGCTCTACCACTTTGAACCACAGCTGCACTTCTGGTTTTGGGGTACTTAATTGGAGACAAGGGTCTCATGACTTTCTTGCCTTGGCTGGCTTTAAGCCACGATCCTCATATCTCAGCCTCCTGACTAGCTAGGATTATAAGCATGAGCCACCAGTGCCTGGCTACTCTCTGTTCTTCATTGGTATAAAATTTAAACCAAGGAGCGCATCCAAAGACCCTAGCATAGTCAAGGCATGGGGGAAGAGATAGAGAGCCTTGTTTGTGAAACCTCCTGGATTTTGGACTAATCAAAGCTAACCATCAGTCAATATTCATCTCCAGGCAGATTTATTACTTTCCTACTTGGAATTTTAATTTCTTTCAGAATGAAATTTCTTTGAGAAATACACTCAATGAGACAAAAGGTGACATCATTTCCTTTTGCTTTTTGTTTTTAGCATATGCTTGCCTTTCTGGTCATGTCCCAGTCTCCTTGAACTTTGCCCTAGGTAAGTGCATATTTGCCCAGCCTTTAGGCTACATGGCTGTGAGCAGCACATGCTCTAATCTGGACTAAGTCCATTTAGCAGAGGGGTAGATGACCTTTTGCTGACCCTTCCAGGAAACACTCATCCTCTCCATGTTCTCCTGGGACCCATGGTAGGGGTACTCATGGCAGGAAGGAGGCAGAGGGGCAAGAGGCTACTTCTTTACTGTAAGATTAGACATGCTCTCAACAACTGCTCCAAAATGAACCTGAAATTCCTTTGCCCTCCCTTAATTCCTTTTAACTCTCTTTAGTCTCTTCGACAGATGTCAATTTTAACATTAGCTGTCATATATTATGTATACGTGTCCAGCTTTAAGACACTCCTGTTTGCTTAGCTTGTCCATTCTTCTTGCTCCCTACACAGACTAGCAGAGGAAGCAGTGGCCTGAGCAAACCAGGTAAAAGTCCCTGTGTGGATAACTGTGCATAAAGACTATCACTTCAGGCTGATAACTTCTTTATCACAAATGTGCTCAATATGAGAACCTTTGCATCTATTCACCTTGGTAAACAGCAGAGTTTTTCTATGGAAGCTGCTATTTATTCCTGATAATAAATCAGTTTCAACGTGAATCAAAGTTTAAACAAGTCAGGTATGCTGCAAACACTTAAAACAGCAATCTAGTTAGCCTCCGGGTCCCCATATTCTGCCTCCCAAGGGCAAGCAACATTTAACCTTTCAGCTTTTCCTTAGAAAGTAGACATTCATATTTAAAAATATGTACATACTACTGTTGCACAAGTAATAGTTTAACTTCCTTTGTGTGTGTATAGATAGAAACCATATGCTTTTTCTACTTATATATACCCCATTTTTCTAGTAGAGATTTAACACCATAGTCAATGTTTAGATGATTATGATCATTGAGTGTTCGTGCAAATAGAAAGCTATGATTTTGAACTTTTGGGATATGTGTGTGTGTGTGTGTGTGTGTGTGTGTGTGTGTGTGTGTGTGTGTGTGTGTGTGTGTGTGTGTGTGTGTGTGTGTGTTTTACTGGGACTTGTTCTCAGGGCCTCAAGCTCTTACTTAACTTTTTTTCCCACAGGGCTAGTGATCTGCCACTTAAGTCACACTTCTACTTTTGGCTTTTTTCTGATTAATTGGAGACAAGAGTCTCAAAGGTTTGTCTTCCTAAATGGGCTTTGAACAGTGAGCCTTAGATATCAGCCTCTTGATTAGCTAGGGTTACAGGCAGGAGCCATCAGTGCCCAGTTAGCCATTTCATTTTTTTCTTATTAGATAATTAATGATTGGATGCTTATTAATCTTTTTCCTTCTTCTCTCTCTCTTTCTTGGACTTTATGGTTAAATTCCTCTATCCTATCCAAATGCTCACTATGTACATTTCCATGTGGTCAAACCTGTGTCTACAGGTGATAGAGGAATTTTACACTTCATCTTGAAATCTCTTATAGCTTGATTTCTTGTTGTTTTTCCTGTAGCCCTTGCCTTTATCCTCTTGGTCCACTTTGATCTGGTCCACCAGGCCTGCAAAGTTGTCTGCACAAGCTTTCCCTACCCAGTCTTCTCAGGAATTTCCTTCATCTTTCTCTTATATTGTAGCCCCTATCCCTTGCGTCATCTGTATTCACCTTTCTTGAATTACATCCTCATTGTGTTGGATAACATTCTTGAGAAATCCTTGATAAGTGGACAGAGGAGGCAAACATTTGAAGTCTTGCTTCTAAAGTTTGTCTATCAGCTAGGATCATATTTAATCCAGACATTTGGTTGGAAATAGTTGAGAATAATTTTCCTTAAAAAAAATCATTTTATTGTAAAGATGCTGTCCAGAGGGTTACAATTACATGAGTAAGGCAATGAGTACACTTTTTTTTGGCGGGGGAGTCCGGTCGTGGGGCCTGAACTCTAGGCCTGGGCGCTGTCCCTCAGCTCTTCAGCTCAAGGCTAGCGCTTTACCAGTTGAGCCATAGCTCCACTTCCGGTTTTTTTCTTATGTGGTGCTGAGGAATCGAACCCAGGGCCTCAGGCATGCAAAGCAAGCGCTCTACCACTGAGCCACCTTCCCAGCCCATGAGTATACTTCTTGTCAAGCATTGTTATCCTCTCCCTTGTCCTCTCACTATCCCTTCCCTCCCCCACCTAATTTTCCTTTCTTTAAAAACAAAAAAATAGTTTGCCTTGAGCTGGGTGTAGAAGCAGAGACAAGAGAATTGAAACTTTGAGGCCAGTCCGGAGTAGTAAGTGACACTGTCACTTTTAATGCTGGTAGTGAAATGTTGATTGCCATTCTTACTACCCACTTATTTTTTGTGGCTTTTTCTTCATGGTGATGCACTGTAGTCTAATGAGTCTTGACATTTTTTTCATTGTGCTCTGTACTTGAAAGTTGTGTGTATTAATTTCTTTTTATTATTTTCTTCCTCATTTATTTTCTAGGATTTTTTGAAATGAAATATCATTGGTAAGAAAAATAATTATGTGGGTTGATTTCTTTTTCTTTCTTCCCTCCCTCCTTCTTTCA
Organism: Dipodomys merriami; assembly: GCF_024711535.1. NCBI lineage: Eukaryota > Metazoa > Chordata > Mammalia > Rodentia > Heteromyidae > Dipodomys > Dipodomys merriami. Next base: position 18,162,887 of record NW_027203826.1, read on the forward strand.
TTCCTTCTTTCTTTCCTTCCTTCCTTTCTTCCCTTCTTCTTTCCTTCCCTTTAATATAGGTTTTCACATTATATAGCCCAAACTGACCTGGAATGGGAAATCTTAAATATTGGGAATAGAAGTATATGTCAACATGTCTGGCCAATTCTCTAATTTTAGAAACTACTCATATGTTATTTTCATAAATTTCACCTGTCTCTTGAAAGATTTATTTTTCAGCCTTCCATCTTCCATTGAGGGATTCTCTTCCTACTTTTTATGGTTTTCATTACATGTTCTATGTCAATATATACATACATATATATATATGTATATTTACTAATGTTCATGTCCATGAATATTATGTCCTTCAGATGTAGCTAATGAGTATAAATGAGCAAAATTCCTCTTTCCTTCTTCCTCTCTCTCTCTCTCTCTCTCTCTCTCTCTCTCTCTCTCTCTCTCTCTCTCTCTCTCTCCTTTCATACAGGTTGTAGGCTTGAATTCAGGGCCTGGGAGCTGTCCCCATGCTTTTTGGTTCAAGGCTAAAACTTGACCACATGAGTCACCATTCCATTTCTGGAATTTTTTTTTTTCTGTGGTTAAGTGAAGTTAAGAACCTAATGGACTTTCCTGCCTAGGCTGGCTTGGAACCACAATCCTCAGATCTCAGCCTCCTGAGTAGCTATTATTATTATTATTATTTTAAAATTTTGTCAGTCATTGTGCCTGAACTCTGGGCCTGGGTGCTGTCCTTCAGCTCAAGGCTCAAGGCTAGCACCGTACCACTTGAGCCACAGTGCCACCTCTGGCTTTTTTCTGCTTATGTGGTGCTGAGGAATTGAACCCTCCTCATGCATGTGAGGCAAGCACTCTACCACTGAGCCAACTTCCAAGCTTCATGAGTAGCTATTATGGTAGGTGTGAGCTCCTGACACCTGGTGTATCTAATGTTTCTTAAATTAAATTACCTGGGCTATGTTTTAAGGGTCAACTTTCTCACACATGGGAAAGACAGGAAATACAGTGCAAAGCCAGGACTTAGAATCTACATAACCAGTAAATCTTCAGTGCCACCTCTCTTTTACTGAAAGCACCATTCCTCTATCCACTCATTCTTGCTCTTTAGAAATATTGAAGTTGATTAGTTACCTGGCTACCCACTTGAGATCATGTCAGATTCTACCGAGAGCTTCTAACTCAGAAGCAATGAGTTCAGGAAGCTCTTCACCTCATAGAGGGAGACAAGCCAGTCTCTAAACCTACCACAGGAAACAGCCCTAAGTCCTTACTGCTTGTGAAGTGAGAGCTGCAGCTCCTCTAGCCAGAAGATCACTCTTTTGTGGGATGGGCACAAGTAGCCACTTGGACAAGATTACAAGTGAAACAATCTAGATATTATGACTACCCACGGAATTGGAATCATGTGATTGTGCCAGCCAAGTGAGAGTAGTGCTATTTTGCAGATATGAAATCTGAATGTTCTGTGATTTTTGTGTTTGTGCTTCAGGGGATTCACTTCTTGCAATATCATTGCAGGATTATTGTGGTTGATGAGGAAGCTGTCTGCCCAGGATGCTCTTGTGCTTATTAAAAAGCTAGAGACGAACTGGGTGCTAGTGGCTTACGTCTACAATCCTAGCTACTTAGGAGGCTGAGATCTGAAGATCATGGTTGGAAGCCAGCATGGGCAGGAAAGTCTGTGAGACTCTATGTCTAATAAATTACTTGGAAAAACCAGGAAGTGGAGCTGTGGCTCAAGTGGTAGAGCAATAGTCTTGAGCACAGAGAGGCTCAAGGACAGAGCCCAGATCCTGAGTTCAAACCCCCAGACCAGCAAAACAAACAAACAAACAAACAAACCAAACACTTAGAGATGAAACCACCTTACATAAATTGAAATATTTTCTCCATTGTTTGAAAGCAAGACATTTTCAGGCTTATAATGAAAAGATGCAGATCTATGTTCCTCACTTCTAATTGTGACCTGCCACACAAATGTATTGAGTCCATCTCTGAGCCTAAGGGATTGCCTGTCTCTCTTTCATCTATCCATCCAACCATCTGTCCATCTAACCACTTTCCTACGTACTTGTCAAGATCAACCCTAAAAGTCTTCACTCAGCTCTTTAATTTTAGTGATTTCTTCTTTCGCCAAATACTATGGCATTGGTGACTTAGATTGCTTTCTGGAGTGGTCACACATATTTTATCTTCCAGGGGCTAAGAGGTAATGGACCTGGCATCTATTCCAAGAGTCAGATCATAGAGTGCCAGGGACTGGTATGAGCTAGAGAATGGGTGTTCTCAGTAGAGCCAGCTGTTCTTTACTCCAGGCAATTTTCACCCAGCCGGAATGCATTTCAAGGAGTGGAGATCTTCCAGTTTTTCAAGAGAAGCCAGATATCTAGGATTTTATGAAGTTCTAAAATGAGATTTCAGTTTTGCTAACGCACTGTGTAGGATGATCACAGTGAGTGCTTCACTGTCGGCTTGCAGCCTCTGGCACAAGTCGCTCTCCATGAGTTAGTGAGCTTCTTGAACTTCTTGTTCCTGAATTCCACATGGCAGCTCAGACATTACCCAGCATATATAACAGGTGTCTGACACCTGTTTGCCCAACTTCCTCTAACACCGCACCTAAGCCAAGTACAATTATTGTCTGTAGGTGATATTAGAGAACTCGCCCCTAAAACTCACTGTTGTATTAAAGACACTTTTATATGCCAACCCTGTGGGGTTTGATGAATTTTCTTGCCAGGTGTAAATGAGTTGTTAGTATGTTCCCTCTCTATTAAATAAAGTCCTCTCTCGGCCCTTCATTCTTCTGTAGCTACCTCTATAGTGTCTTAACACTTCTTCTTTATCACTTGTTTGCTTCTGTCTTTCTCCCAGGTGTCTTTCTAGAAGTCCTTCTCCAGAAACCCCCAGTGACTGTCTCCTCGTTAGCTGACTTGGTCTAGGCCTTTGGTGGCACCAATCATTTCCTCTTTTTTGAAACTCTCATTTTCCCCTCATCCTTGGGGTGTTTGTGAGTGTGTGTGTGGGTGTCCCTACTCATTCCTGAACTTTCTTCAGCCTCATTGGAGGCTCCTTGTCAGGCTCCCACTCAGTTTCTATCCTGTTGCTATTCTGTTGCTGTTGTTCCAGGCTCTCTCCTCCCCTCCCCCTCCTCCCCCCTCCACAATCACCCTGGGTGACCCAGTCCCCTCCCGTGACTATCCCCCACATGAGCACTGACGTTGTTCAGTTCCTATCTCCGCTCCAGTTCGTTTCATCTAATCAGCTGCCTTCTGGCAGTGTCTGTCTCCATTGACACTTCTTCAATTTCCAGGCACCCAAGGCTGAGCTCATCCAACCCACTCCACCACCCTGCGCTCCATTTCCTGCATCTCTCTTCATTGTGAGGGCCTTTGACATCACCTAGTGGCCTCAAAACTAATTCCTCCCGCTCCTTCCCAGTGTTGGATTACCGTATAAGCACAATCAAACAGAGGAGAAAACAAAACTGGGATGCCAAAAAAAATATAATATTTTGTAAGAGTTTAGTGCTTTAGTGGACACTGGCAGCACATGCCTGTAATCCAAGCTACTCAGGAGGCTGAAATCTGAGGATCAAGTCAGAAGGATAGCCCAGGCAGAAAAGTCATTCTTTTTAAGTCATTCTTATTAAGCACCAAAAATCCATAAGTGGAGTTGTGACTCAAGTGGTAGAGCACTATCCTTGAGTAAAAATAATCAAATAGTTGGGCGTGGGTGGCTCATGCCTGAAATCCTAGCTACTCAGGAGGCTGAGATCTGAGAATTGCAGATCAAAGCCAGACTGGGCAGGAAACTCCGTGAGACTCTTATCTCCAATAATCCACTAGAAAACCGAAGTGGCGCTGTAGCTCAAGTGGTAGAGCGTTCACCTTGAGCTGAAGAGCTGAAGGACAGTGCCCAGGCCCAGAGTTCAAGCCTCACGACCGACCGAAACAAAACAAAACTCAAGAACCGTGCACAGGCCCAGAGTTTAAGCCCTACAACCAGCACCAAAAACAAACAAACAAACAAACAAAACCTATCAAAGTGGTCATCCAGGAAGACATAAACACACACCTATTTTATAGTTAGATATTATCATTTTCAGTTTGAATGGTGTCTATAAGACAGTGAGCAGTCTAAACCCCTTTACTAGGGTTTAGACAACTTGAAGTTCTGAATCGAGCCCAGTCTTTCTCAGCTATTGGGTTTCCATGTCCAGTTGGTTTCCAAATGCTGTTGATTCTGCCTCTGACAACAATCAAACTATCTCTAATGCTATATCAGGACTTTGCTGTCTGAGACCTAGATGGCTCAAAATAACCTCTTAACCAGTTCTTCTTTATTGTCCAACCATCAGAGGGCTGTGGTCTGCTTTCAGTAATGTCACTCATCCACTTAAAGTCTTTCCACTGCTTCTTAGTAACTTCAGGGAGTTCCAATTACCTACCTTAGTAAACAAGGCCCACAGGGCCTCCTTTCTCTCCAGCTCCGTTTGCTGGCTGGGGAAAGGGTGCATAAGAAATAAAAGGCCAAGACTCTAACCTTGCAGTTTCTAGAAAGAAAATTAATTTCTGCTGCTATTCTGTGAATATGGTATGTCTCCTCAGAACTCATGTTGAAATGCAACTCTCATTATGGAGTAAGTAGCAAGACGGTAAAGAGCCTGGCACTCACGGCTCTGCCTATCATCCTAGCTATTCAGGAGGCTGAAATGTGAGGATCAAGGTTTGAAGCCAGCCTAGGCAGAAAAAAATTAAAAAAAGGTGGAAACTTGACCTAAGGCGTTTAGAGGTAAGGCCTTTGATTAGGAGAAGATAAGGCTACCCCAGGAGAGCCCCTGTGAGTCCAGGTTGGAATCCTAGTGATGCTAGAGGGAGGAAGGCCAGAAGAGAACACATGTGCCCCCAGTCTCTCGCATGCATGCACTTGACCAGATGAATCTCTGCTGAGATCCCTTAACCTTGGGCCTTTGGCCTCTAGCACTGTGAGTCAGAATAAGCCACTTTCCTTTAAAGCTTACTAAGTTTATAGTTTGCATTATTAGCAACAGGAGCAAACCAGCACACCTCCATATTTCTTTTTTTCCCATTCTCTGCAGCCTGCCCCTCCTAACTAAGCCTTCTCACCTCCCCCACTCCCTCCGTCCCTCCGTCCCTCCGTCCCTCCGTCCCTCCTTCCTTCCTTCCTTCCTTCCTTCCTTCTTCCTTTCCTTTTTTTTGTGGCTAGTACTAGGGTTTGAATTCAGGGCCTTACCCTCTGGCTTAACTTTTCTGCTTATAGTTAGAGCTTTAACACTTGAGCCATCCTCCACTTCTGTGCTTTTTTTTTTTTTTTTGCAAGTCCTGGGGCTTGAACTCAGGGCCTGGGCACTGTCCTTGGGTTTCTTTTGCTCAGGGCTAGCACTCTACCACAGCACCACTTCCAGCTTCTGTTTATGTGGTACTAAAGAATCGAACCCAGGTCTTTATGCATGGTAGGCAAGCACTTTACCATTAAGTCACATTCCCAGCCTCCACTTCTTTTGTATTGTTTTTATTTTTGCTTGCTAGTTAATTGGAGATAAAGAGTCCTGTTGTCTATTCAGGTTGGCTTTGAGTCATGATCCTCAGATCTCAACTTCCTGAGCAGCTAGGTTTACAGGCATGAGCCACCAGTTCCCATCAACAATTCAATGTCTTAAAAGCCTCCAAGGGAAAAACAACCAAGCTTCCAGAAAAAAGAAACAGAACATTTCCCCCTTCTGCCTTGTCTTTTGGTCACCTTTGCCTCTAAAATGCAGGTAGATTCCTTAGGGAGGCCATGAGCAAGAGAGGGCCATTGGCCTCTTTCTCTTAAAGATGGGCTCAGTGAGAACATCTTCATATCACTAGCCAAGAGAAGTCTGCTCAGCTGACAGAGCCTATGTCCTTTGTAAACAGTGCCCTGGAGAACTCTCTGCTACTCTGTGCCTCCGCCTCCGGTCAGGGGCTCAGCCTTGGCAGGGAGAATGGCATTACTCACTAGAGCCCCATCCTCTCTTCCGCATTGTTTGCCCGGTTTCACCAGGGGCATCACAAGGGTGGAAGGCGGGGCTTGGAGGGCAGGAGAACACAGGAGAGTGGAGCTGTTTGTTTTCTTCTTTGTGTTAACAATACAACATCTGTTCCCCAGCCTGGCAGCTGGACCAAAGTGAAATGATGTGAGCATTCATTGCTCTCTGGGTCAGGGAGTGAAGAGGGGAGGAGAAAGGGGGTGTAGTGAGGGAGGGTTCAAGCCTCCCTGAACAATAACAATAGCAACAATGAGAATATCTTCAATACCACTAGACAGGCGCCAAGCCAAGAGCCCACGGAGCCCAGTAACTTAATGTTCTGAGCAATTCACTCATTGTAACTAATACTGTGTGCATGTTGAAAAGAATCACAAGGATAGTGTTTACCTAGTAAATATCTATATTGGCTGGCTCATGCACTTTGATTAAAAAAAAGTTCTTATTTGCCTAAGAGTAAAGCTGACAGAGGTGGAATGAAATCAAAAGAGTAACCTGAGAGTTAGAGAAAGAGCAGGAAGAGAAAAGAGGAACCACGGCTTCTAGGTTTTCCTCCAGCCTGTTTCCTTCTTTCTCTTTGGGAACTTCCTCTCATCTGGCTTAGGCCATGGCTCAGTCTCTCACTTGCACTCACCCTCAGTGATCTTAGCAGTCCCAAGGCTAAAGGATCCATCTAAACACAGGTTGCTTCCCATTTGTATCCCAAACCATCCTCTGAATTCCATTCTCTCATAGTCCACTGTCCACTTTACCATCTCTAGCAAAACATGGTAGAGCAGGCCATGCTAAGCATTCTCAAGTGAGCTGCTGATGTCCTCCAGCCTCCAGACTTGTCTACCCCTAGCCTTTCTTGTCTCTGCTCATGACAGGTTCATCTTTCTCTACTCTTCTGTGAGGGCCTACTTTAGTGACCTCTTTGCCCTGCCTGTTATCATTGAGGGCCTGTGAAATTATGATTTAAATTGGTCCCTCCTCTGTTTTAAACCCCCACCATACCCTCTCAGAATAAATACTGAAGTTGTTAGAGTGTTTTCTGAGATTTTCTATAACCTGCTCATCTGTGAACTCTCTGATTTGGCCCATTTCAGCTTTGCCTACTTTTTCTGTTTTTTGAATAGGCCAGGCATATTCCCAGCTCAGACCTCTTCCTGGACTGCTCTTCATCCAGATTTTTGCTTATCTCAATTTTTGAGCTTTATATATTTACCCTAGCATTCTCTATCTCCATTTTTTTGGGGGGGGGATTTCATTCCTAAAGAGTTACTGTTTCTTCTACTCATGTATTTTTTATTTTATTTTATTTTTTGCCTCCTCTAAGATCTGGGCAGGCAGGGATTTTTTTTTCTGTTTTGTACTGTGCTGTACCCTCAGATGCTGCCACAGTGCTTCGTACATGGAAAGCACTCATATGTGTTTGATGAGTGGTGTGTTGATGAACAAATAAGCAAGTGAATGAGGAATTCTGCTATTGGTTATGGAAGAATGGCTGCTAGTGGGTCTTCCCACACCATGTGAACCAAGGGGAAGGTGTTTGCTCTGTTGTTTGTTTTGGGTGTAACAGCTCTCTTCCCCTGACAAGATAAAGCAAAATAGACTCCTCAGTGCTGGGGACCCACTGGGGTTTGGGAATTCCTGGGGTGAAAACACATAAAAACTGCTATCCTAGTTCACAGAGACCCACCTTGGCCGTTTTATTGATTGGCTGCTATTGAAGACTCCTGGGCAAAGGCAGGGCTAGATCAATGATGAGGGGGGCATGGGGACAGCCATCACTCAGAGAAAGGGTCAGGTTTGGGTCTAACTCTCCACTTCCAGGAGAGACCACCATCTTCTGCCCTGCAACCCTGGAGGCTGCCTTGGTTCTCAAAAGGTGGTGACCTTTCATATAGCTTTGGTTCCTGATTCATCACTTTCTATCCTTTAGTAACCATGGCCGGGAGAAAGAAAATAATACATCAAAATGGGATTTTGTCTTAAAATTATCTTATATTTGCACAGTTTGCTAAGAACTCCCACACGGATCTTGCATACATCTTTCCCAATTTTTATTAGTGAACATTGTGTAAAATACTGCTTCATTGTGCTGTTTTCATAATGCATGTGAGGTACTTTGATCGAATACACCCCTCTATTACTCTCTTATCCCTTCCATCCCTCTTCCTGATCCCCTTACTCTCTTCCTCTTTTTTAATAGTTTCCCCTTTACTTTCATGTCTTTTCCTCCCTGATTCCACACAAGAAAGAAAACCTGTGAGACTTGTCTTTATGAGTCTTTATTTCACTTAACATGGTGAAATGGGAATCCCTGGATTTCTCTGGAAAACACAAAAACAAAACAAAACATGATTTCGTTCTTCTTTGTAATTCAATAATACTCCATTGTGTGTGTGTGTGTATGTGTGTGTGTGTATACACACATACCACATTTCCTTTATCTATTCATTATTGAAGGGTACTCTGGCTGATTTAATAACTTGTCTAATGTAAATAGTGCTGTGATAACATGGGTGTGCAAATATCTCTATTGTTTATTGACTTATATGCCTTTGGCTATGAGTGAATCATATATCTTTATTTTTTATGTTGAATAGGTTTAATTTTTTATGTTTTTTATTGTAAAAACAGTGTACAGAGGGCTTACATGAGTAAAGTAATGAGCACATTTCCTATTGAGCATTGTTACCTCCTTCTTTGTTTATCCCCTACTGTCCCTTACCTCCCCACCTCCCCACCTCCCCCCTCCCCTACCCCAAGTTGTAAAGTTCGTTTTCAACAGTGTCTTGTACATTTCATTGTTACAATGGGTCAACCTGTATGCTTATTTCCGCGTTTTATTTCCCTTCCCCTCCCCAAATTAGAAAAGTGCTATACCTTTATTTTTAAATTTTTATTTACTTATTTCTATTTAGTTATACCTTTAGTGTTTGGTTTTTGTTTATTTATTTATTTATTTGGGCATGAACTCAGGACCTGGGTTCTGTCCTTGAGCTCTTTTTGCTCAAGGCTAATGCTCTACCACTTTGAGCCACAGCACCACTTCTAGTTTTCTGGTGGCTGGCTATTCAGAAATAAGATTCTCAAGGACTTTCCTGCTTAGGCTGACATTGAACCACAATCCTCAGATCACAGCCTCCTGAATAGTAAGGATTACAGATATAAGCCACTGGTACCTGGCTTCTTTGTTCTTTTTGATGACAGCCATTTTGACTGGGATGATGTTAAATCTTTCCGAAGATTTAACAAAGATTTATTTTATTATAATAAGATAAAGTAGAGGAAAATGGAAAAAAGGAGATAAATAGAATTTTTTAGGTATGGCCTTTATACATTCTGGGCTGGGAAAATTTATTCAAATCCTTAGATAGGTGATCTGTGAGTTTGGTGGGTAAGATAGGGAGAGATGTTTTCTAAAATATACAGGGACAATCAATGTTTTTAGAACTTCCCTTTGCCTTTTAATTTCAATGTATTTTTATTTACATTTTCTTGTTGCTAAGTGATTAGCATTTTTCGTATGCCTTTTGACCATCCGTCCTTTTTCAGGGAGGCAGAATTAGGATTAACCCTATTTGAGGGAAGCACTCTTACCACTTGAGCCATACCTCATACTTCTTTGGAAAAGTATTGATTCAATCCATGTGTCAATTTGTTATTTCTTTTCATGTTTAACTTTTTGAGTTCTTCATATATTCTGACTATTCATTTTCTCTCAGAATTGTGGCAAAGATATTTTCTCATTTGATTCTATCCAAGTGGTTGTTTCTTCACTGTGGCACTTGTCTTATTTGCTCTGTAAAAGTTATATAAGTATGTATGTATGTATGTAGGTAGGTAGGTAGGTATGTCAGTCATGAGGCTTGAACTCAGGACTTGTTGTCTCTGTGCTTTTTCACTCAAGGCTAGTGCTCTACAACTTTGAGTAACAGCGATCCTCTGTTTTTCTGGCTGTTAATTAGAGATAAAAGTCTCAGAGAGGGGGGAAGGGGAAAGTATGGGAACGGATGGGAAGGGGATACAAAGAGGAAGCAACAATGCTTGATAAGAAATGTACTTGTTATCTTGCCCATGTAATTGTAACCCCTCTGTACCATATTCTCACAATTAAAAAAAAAAAAAGTCTCAGAGAGCCAGGCGCTGGTGGCTCACGCCTGTAATCCTATTTACTCAGGAGGCTGAGATCTGAGGATCATGGTTCAAAGCCAGCCTGAGCAGGAAAGTCTGTGAGACTCTTATCTCCAATAAACCACTCGAAAACCGAAAGTGGCGAAAACCAAAAGTGGCGCTGTGGTTCAAGTGGTAGACTCTCGCCTTGAGCTGAAGAGTGCAAGGACAGCACCCAAGCCCAGAGTTCAAGCCCCACAACTGACCAAAAAAAAAAAAAAGTCTCAGAGATTTTTCTGCCTGGGCTGGCTTTGATGATCACCATACCCAACTTTGCAAAAGCTTTTTAATTTGATGTAATATCATTTGTCAATTATTTTTCTCTCATTTTCTGACTTCTGGAGTCGTATCCAGAAAGTTGTTTGTTGTTTTTGTTTTGTTTAATCAATGCCTTGCTCTTAAAATAGTGGTATCAGAGTTTCAGGCCTACTTTAAAGTCTTTGGCTCATTTGAGATTACTATACAAGATGAGCAATTAGGAGCTAGTTCCAGTCTTCTGTGTATGGACATTCATTTTTCTCAGCATCTTTTGCTAAAGTTCATTTCTCTCTCTCTCTCTCTAGAATATATTTTTGGCCTATTTATCAAGAATCAGCTGGTAGTAGCTTCATGGGATAATTTCTGGTCTATTAATTTCAGTTATATCACTTCTATTATTTTAATCTATTTTTGAATACTCTTTGAAAGACAATAATACACAGGAAAGGTGTGCTAAGTATACTACAGGTAGCCCTAATAGAGTATTACATGTATCCTGAGATGTTATATAATTAGGCAACACTGAAAAGTGTTGAGAACTGCAGTTCCTTTTCACAGAATAGAAACAGGTGCAAAGACTAAGTTGCTCACAATACTTGGGGGTTAAAAAATTCACTAGGAGGGGGGCTGGGAAGATGGCTCAGTGGTAGAGCGCTTGCCTTGCATGCTCGAGGCCCTGGGTTCGATTCCTCAGCACCACATAAGCAAAAAGAAAAAAGCCAGAAGTGGCGCTGTGGCTCAAGTGGTAGAGCGCTAGCCTTGAGCTGAAGAGCTGAGGGACAGCGCCCAGGCCCAGAGTTCAGACCTCATGACCGGACCCAAAAAAAAAAAAAATTCACTAGGAGCCTGGTGCTGGTGGCTTCACGCCTGTAATCCTAGCTACTTAGGAGGCTGAAATCTGAGGATCACAGTTCAATGCCAGCCTGAGCAGGAAAATCTGTGAGACTCTTATCTCTAATTAACCACCAGAAAACTAGAAATGGTGCTGTGGCTCAGGTGGCAGAACACTTACCTTGAGTTGAAGAGCTCAGGGATAGCGCCCAGGCCTAGAGTTCAAGGTCACATCAGACAAAAAAAAAAAAAAGAAAAGAAAGGAAAAGAATTCACTGGGGACTCAGTTTGACCCAGGTGTTCTGGTGCCCAATATAGTGCTCTGGTCTTTCTGTTGTGCACCATTCAAGGCAACTTTCCCATCATCTCCTGTATCTACATGACTGATCCCATTCCCTCTCAGCCTTCATCTACCTGGTCCAAAGACATCACATGAAGTTGTGTGTGAACTATGTTTTTATACTTGAAGTCTGTCTGGTAAGGTTAGTGATAGGATGTAGGCATCCTGGGTAAGCTGTTAAGGTTTTATCACTCATGATTGTCCTAGCTCTGACACTGATGAAGTTAGTTAACCTCTTCAAAACTTAGGCTCTTCACTTGTAGTAAGAGGATAACAGTTCCTCCATTAACAGATCATTAAAGGATTGATGAGCTTACACTGCTCAAACATTGCCTTAGTTTACAAAGGCTGCCATAAAAAGGTGCCATGGGGTAGCTTAAAAAATAGAGATTTATTTCTCACAGTTCTGGAGGGTAGATGTGTAAGGTCAAGTCCTTCTTCTGAGACATCTCTCCTTGATTTGCTGATAATCACCTTGTTTTTACTTTTTTTTTTTTTTTTTTGTGGTCGTGGGGCTTGAACTCTGGGACTGCACGCTATCCCTCAGCTCTTCAGCTCAAAGCTAGCACTCTACCGTTTAAGCCACAGAACCACTCCCGTTTTTTTGTAGTTTATTGGGGATAAGAGTCACATGGACTTTCCTGCCTGGGATGGCTTTGAACAGCAATCCTCAGATCTCAGCCTCCTGAGTAGTTAGGATTATAGGCATAAGCCACTGGTGCCTGGCTTTTACTGTCTTTTTTTTCTTGTGCTGGTACTGGGGTTTGAACTCAGGGCTCTGTGCTCTTGCTTAGTTTTTTAAATTCAAGGTTGGAGCTCTGCTTGTTAAGCCACATCACTTCTGGCTTTTTGATGGCTGATTGGAGATAAAAAGTCTCATGGACTTTTATGCTCAAGCTGGCTTTGAACCTTGACCCTTAGATCAAGATTCAAGCCTCCTGAGTAGCTAGGATTACAGATGTGAGCCACCAGTGCTTGGCTTTGTTTTTAGTTTTAATTTTTTTGTTTGGTTTGTTTTTTAAATGTCAGTTGTGGGCCTGGCCACTGTCCCTGAGCTCTTCAGCTCAAGGCTAGCACTCTACCACTTGAGCATCAGCTCCACTTCTGGCTTTTTCTGCTTATGTGGTGCTGAGGAATTGAACCTAGGGCCTCATGCATGCAAGGCAAGCACCCTACCACTGAGCCACATTTCCAGCCCTTATTTTTTATTTTTTTATTCTAGTTCTGGGGCTTGAACTGAGGGCCTGGGCATTTTCCCTGAGCTTTTCTGGTCAAGGCTAGTGCTCTATCACTTGAACCACAGCTCCACTTCTAGCTTGAGACTTGTTTTTAAATCTATGTTGTCAGTCTATTTGTTTTATTTTATTTATTTTTTGTTTTTTGGTGTGATTTTTTAAAAAATAATTTTTGTTGTGATTACATAAATTTCACAGTATTGTGAGATAGTGATACTTAAAGTCACAAACACATTCTAACTTTCATGAGGCAAATTGTCATTATTGTGGTCTATGAGCTTTGAGAATACAACTAATGGGTTGCTTTTATATGTGAATATGTGACTTTTTTGGGGGGGGCAGTATTAGGGCTTGAACTCAGGGCCTCATGTTTGCAAGAGATGTTTTCTTGTCACACCTACATAGGGCCTCCCCTATGTACTACCACTTTCTTCACTCTTGCAATTTTTAATATTTAATATTCTTTCATTGATCTATATATTTAAGTTATATCTATAATAATATGTCAAGAGGGTCATTTCTGATCTTGTCTGGTGCTGTAAAAGACTGTCTGGATGACTATTTCTTTTCCAAGACTTGGAAGTATATCAATTATTTTGTTGAATTGCTTCCTTCCTTCCTTCCTTCCTTCCTTCCTTCCTTCCTTCCTTCCTTCCTTCCTTCCTTCCTTCCTTCCTTCCTTCCTTCCTTCCCTCTCTCCCTTCTTCTTTTCTGTCTTCTGTTCTGGCCTGGGGTTTTGAACTCAGGGCCTGGGCACTGTCCCTGTGCTATTTTTGCTCAAGGCTAGCAATCTACCACTTGAGCCACAGCTCCACTTCTAGTTTTTTTTGGTGGTTAATTAGAGATGAGTCTCATGGACTTCTTGCCTAGGCTGGCTTGGAACTGCAGTTCTCAGATCTCAGCCTCCTAAATAACTATTATAACAGGTGTGAGCCACCAGCACCTGGTAAAATATGTTTTTTATTCCTTTGACTTGTACCTCTCCTTTTTCTATGCTTATGATTGATTCCTAGGTTTGATCTTCAATAGTGTCCCAGAAGTCTTCTATGTTCTCTTTGTAATTTCTTATTTTTTCTTTACTATTGTTGGAACGTTCTAATTCATCTATCTTGTCTTCAAGCCCTGACAGTCTGTTTTCTTTTTCTTTTTTTTCTTTTTTTTTTTTTTGTCAGTTGTGGGGCTTGAACTCTGGGCTGTCCCTCAGCTCTTCAGCTCAAGGCTAGCACTCTACCACTTGAGCCACAGTGCCACTTCAGGTTTTCTGAGTGGTTTATTGGAGATAGAGTCTCATGGTCTTTGCTGCCCGGGCAGGATTACACGCGTGAAACACCATGCCCAGCTGACAGTCTGTTTTCTATTTGATCCACTCTAATGGCTTTCAGCTGAGATTTTTATTTGAAATGTTTGTGTGTTTGTGCAGGTACTGGCGCTGGAGCTCAGGGCCTTGAACTCTTGTTTTTGTTTTCACTCAAGGCTGGTGCTCTACGAGTTGAGCCATATCTCCACTTTAAAGATTGTTATTGAACTTTCATTGCCAAATTTTTACTTGATCTTGATTTCTAGTATCTTTGTTGAATTCATTTCTGTATCCTTAATTGTCTTATTTTATTGGGCGCTTTGTATTTTCTTTGAATTCATTTAGGTGTTTGTTTGTGCTCTTTTTTAGTTCTTTCAGGAATTTTGTCCTTTTTAATTCTGTTCATTTCTCTTTCTTTTTGTCTCTGTTTCTGTCTCTCTTCCCTTCTTCCTGTCACTGCCTCTCTTCATCCTCCAACTCAAGGCCTTGTGTTTTGCTAAGTAGTCACTTTACCACTTGAACCACACTACCAGTCCCTTCAAGATCTTGCTTTATGCCCAGACCAGCGTGGATGCAACTCTTTTATTTGTGCTTCCTTTTGTTACTGGGATGACAAGTTTGGCTACTGTATCCAGACATTTTGCTTCTCCCATAGCTTGACATGACAGGTGTGCCCAGCCACTAATTGAAATGGAGTTTCATTAACTTTTAGGCTCCATCTGGAATCATAATCATCATCTTACCAGTAACTACAATTATAAGCTTGAGACACTGCACCTAGAAGGCTAGCACTCTATCACTTTGAGCCACAGCACTACTTCTAGTTTTCTGATGGTTAATTGGAGATAAGAGTCTCATAGACTTTCCTGTCCAGGCTAGCTTTGAACTGTGATCCTCAGATCCCAACCTCCTGAGTAGCTAGGATTATAGGTGTGAGCCACCAGCACCCAGCTTGTTGATCATTCTTTAGAACCTTTGTGCTTTAATTTACTTCACTATCAGTAAAGAGTCTATTATTACAGAATTGTTTACTTTTGGAGAAGTCATGTTATCTTCTCTTTATTTTTTTGTCAGTCATGGGGCTTGAACTTTAGTGCTGGGCACTGTCCCTGAGCTCTTTAGCTCAAGGCAAGTGCTCTACCACTTGAGCCACAGTGCCACTTCCAGTTTTCTGGTGGTTAATTGGAGATCAGAGTCTCATGGACTTTCCTGCCTGGGCTGGCTTTGAGCTGTGATTTTCAGATCTCAGTCTCCTGAACAGCTAGGATTACAGGCATGAGTCACTGGAGCCTGGCTTGTTTTCTTGTTTTTGTTTTTCATATTCCTTGTATTTCTGTACGTGGATTTGTGCATCTGAGGCCAAACCAACTAAAGGTTTTAATCACTTCTGGTTTTTTTCTTTGGTTACAGTCAAGACTGGGTGGTGGCAGGGCTAAAGTATATTTCCACTGCACTGGAACTATAGCTCAGTAGACAACCATTTGCCTACGTGCTCAGAGATCTGGGCCTGGAGATTACCATGTAGAGAGAAGGTGTTTCTAGTAGTCCCTTCTATTCAGTCTGGTAGGAGCTGATGAACATGGGTAGAAAGTCAGGACAATTGAGGATCACTTGTTATCTTGAGAATTTCATTCGCTTTACCAACTCCCTTCCTTGTTCACCAAGAACTGCTGCTTTGTAGAGCCTGTGTCCAGCATGTTTCCATTCACTTTACACAGCCCTGGTTTGTGCAGGCAGCAAGCTTACAAGTGCAGGTATGCCCTCCAAATTTGTCAGGGAGTTAGGGAACAAACTGAACATTGAATTCTTCAGGACCAAGTGACTGAAAATTAAGCTTAGAATAGCTGTGACTTCATTCCTTCTTCAATTCTGCAAGCAAGCAAAAATTTTACAGAAGTTCTGTTTTTAGCAAAAAATGAAACTTACAGCAGATTTTCATATAAGAGAGCAATTTTTCATCACATCAGCATTTTCTCTTCTGTATTCAAATAGTGTCATTCTCAGTCCAGCCGTGTTGCTATGACATTTCTGCTGAAGGTTGCCTTTTGGGCTTCCACCTTAGAGTTCATGAGTAGCCAAAATGTCCAGCAAATCTGCTAATATACACCGAAGTCAGTGGCCATGTGGCAGTCACCAGACATTGTTTAGTAATAGTCTGGAAAACACATAAAATTATAGTTGCATTCTTTTTTCTTTTGGTACCACTAGGGTTTAAAGTCAGGACTTCACACTTGCTAGGCAAGCCTACTACTATTGCTTCTGTTATTTATTTATTTTTTGATGTTGTTGTTGTTGGTCATGGAACTTGAACTTGATACGGGGGTACTGTCTCTGAGCTTTTTTGCTCAAAGCTTGCACTCTACCACTTTGAGTCACAGCTCCACCCCTGGTTTTCAGGTGGTTCATTGGAATCTCACAGATATCTGTGTCCCAGCTGACTTTCAACTGTGACAGATTACAAGCGTGAGCCACTGGCACCCAGCTTGCTCTGATTATTTTTAGGATGAGGTCTTTTTGCCCACACTTGCCTGGGCCATAATCCTTCTATTTATGCTTCTCTTGTAGCTAGATGACAGGCGCATACCACCATACTCAGCCTTTTCTGTTGAGCTGGGGGCTCGTGAACATTTTTTCCCCCAAATGGCCCAAAAGAATGATATTTACCAATCTCAGCCTCCCATGTAGCTGAGTTTGTTTTTTTGTTTTTTTTTGGGTCCGGTCATGGGGCCTGAACTCTGGGCCTGGGCGCTGTCCCTCAGCTCTTCAGCTCAAGGCTAGCGCTCTACCACTTGAGCCACAGTGCCACTTCCGGCTTTTTTCTTTTTTCTTATGTGGTGCTGAGGAATCGAACCCAGGGCCTCATGCATGCAAGGCAAGTGCTCTACCACTGAGCCACCTTCCCAGTCCCCCATGTAGCTGAGTTGACAGATACATGCCATTGCATTCAGCTACTTGTTCATATGGGCCTCCTAAACTTTTTGCCTGGGCTGGTCTCAAACTACAATCCTTCTGATTTCCACCTTCTTAGTAGCTAGGCTTATAGGTGTGAGCCATTGAAGCCCAGGACTGTATTTGAATTCTTTTTTGGGGAGAGGGGTGTTCCGGTCATGGGGCCTGAACTCTGGGCCTGGGCGCTGTCCCTCAGCTCTTCAGCTCGAGTCTAGCGCTCTACTACTTGAGACACAGCACCACTTCCGGCTTTTTTCTTTTTGCTTATGTGGTGCTGAGGAATTGAACCCAGAGCCTTAGGCATGCAAGGTAAGCACTCTACCACTCAGCCACCTTCCCAGCCCAGTATTTGCATTCTTATATGCAAATTTATGGTTTATTTTATTTCTTAGGCTCTAGTAGTACTATTAAATTAATTATATCTGCCTTCTTAGTTATTTTTTGAGATCTTTCATTATTTTTTTCTAATAAATGCTTCTTTTTAATTACATCTTTTCAATTAATATCACCCTTCTGGTAATTCTTTGTTCATATAAACTTTTCTTTGTCAAAAAAAAACAAAACAAAACTTTTCTTTGTCATTTTCCTCTTGGTTCTAATTGGTTTTACTTTGCCTTTTGACAGCATTTCATTCATTCTTTTTTTCTCATTTGTGGTACTGAGGATGGACCTAGGGCCTTGTGCTTGCTGAACAAGCACTCTAGCACTAGAGCTATATCCTCTGTGTGTGTGTGTGTGTGTGTGTGTGTGTGTGTGTGTGTGTGTGTGTGTGTGTGTGTGGTATTGGTCCTGGAGCTTGAACTCAGGGCAGCTAGTTCTACTTGGTAGAACCCATGTGTTGAGTTCAAGTTCCATGACCAACAACAACAACATCAAAAAATAAATAAATAACAGAAGAAATAGTAGTAGGCTTGCCTAGCAAGTGTGAAGTCCTGACTTTAAACCCTAGTGGCACCAAAAGAAAAAAGAATGCAACTATAACTTTATGTGTTTTCCAGATTGTTGCTAGCTTTTCTCTCAAAGCTAGTACTGTACCACTTGAGCCATAACTCTACTTCTGGCTTTTTGCTGGTTTAATTGAAGATAACAATCTGACAGACTTTCCTGCCTGTGATGGCTTCAAATCACAATCCTCAGCTCTCAGTCTCCAGCGGCTATAATGACAGGCATTGAACTACCAGCGTCTGGCTCCCCTTCTATTTTTATTCTGTTTTGGGGACAGAGTTTCACTAACTTTGACTTGAACTCTTGATTCTCCTGCCTCAGTCTCCTGAGTAGCTAGGATTATAAGTGTACAGCACCAAGGCCTGGATTCTTATTGTTAATTGTAATCAGAGCTCCTGTGGAGCTGTCTACCTTCATTCATTCATTCATTCGTTTGTTTGTTATCTTTTTTCTTTCCCTATCCTGAGATAGAATTTAAAGGTTGGTAGTGACAGGGGCTCTGAAGAAAACAACAAGACAAGTAAAAAGTATGTGAAATGCCAAGGTAGATGTTGATAGGTTGAGACATGTTCAAGGAAACCCTACTAAGAAGGAGGCTTTGAGTAAAGTGCTAGAAACTGAGGAGCCAGCCATATGGTTGTCTAGGAAAAAGCACCACCGACAGAAGAGCAAGTGGAAAGGTCCTGAGGCAGGAGCGAGGCTGATGACATGTAGAACCAGCACAGAAACTAGTGTGGGTAGAGCCAAGTAAAGAGGAAGAGGTTTAACAGACGAAATCAGGGAAGTGATGGAAGGAGGAGGAGGTTATGTAGGTCATAGTGAGAAGTTTTGTTTTTAGACTAGATGATGATGGGATGGATGAGGTGTGTGTGTGTCTGTGTGTGTCTGTATGTGTGTCTGTGTCTGTGTGTCTGTGTCTATGTTGTACACACTCATAGTAAAAGTGGGTGGCATATTTAGTCTTCATTATTTTCACTTTTCATGCCCTTCACATGTGGCTTCTGCCACAACTGGCAGCAGAAGTGTTGAGCTGGCATGAGAAAGACTTTTCTGGAGACAGCTGGGACAGTGGCTGCAGGAAGCACAGGAAATTTTATGAGGTGGTCTGTTCCTGAACACTTGCCAACCTGTGTCTGCACACTCATGAGGTTAAGAGAAACATCCCAGTTACTGGGGAGATTGCTGGAACAAAGCCCCAGTTTTTAACCGTCTAAGGCCCCCCCATAACTGGCACAGTGACCACAGGGTACAAGTGTCAGAGCTCCTGCCAGATTATGGCTCTGGCACTGCTCATTGGAGCATGCTGGGAACCAGCAGCTAAAATTGGCATGAAGAGCAATCAAGCAAGTTCACTCACTGGTTGTTCCACTGTGCTGGCTCACAGTAAAGACTTGTGAGATCATACAAGAGGAGAGGGACTTAGGCTGTTTCGGTGATATAGAAAGGGTGGCAGCTAATGAGGGAAGGAAAAGCGATCTGAGTCACAGACACTAGCTAATTGCTGTGGAAGACAGAGTGGGGCCCTATGACACTGTTCTACATTTCTGGATCATTTAGTTTACAAAATTGAATGTAAACTCCAGGGTGAAGAAGGTGATACTGAGCCACCAGACTGCTGAAAGTCTTATCCTTTATCAAGAAAGTGAAAGAGAAGAAGGAAAGGAGACAAGAAAGGAAAGAGGGAGGGAGGGAAGAAAGGCAAAGAGAAAGGAGAGAGAAAAGACACAACAAAGACTCAGAGGCAGAAAGAAAAAGAGGCGATAGGGGGAGAAAACAGGGGAGATATTTTTCCAGTTCCATTTCTGGAAAATGTTTTATGATACAGTAAGCTCCATTCTGTTTTCGTTTGTTTGTTTTGCTGCTACTAGAACTTGAACTCAGAGTTTCTCTCACTTAGTTGGCTTTTTTTCTCTCAAGATTGGCACTATCACATGAGCCAAACTTCCACTTTTTTTTTATTTTAATTTTTATTTTTTGTGAACATACTGTACAGAGGGGTTACAATTACATGGGCAAGATTATGAGTACATTTCTTTTTTTAAATATTGGGGATTGTTTTCATTTTTTTTATTGTAAAGATACTATACAGAGGGTTACAGTTACATGAGTGAGGTAATGAGTACACTTCCTCTTGAACATTGTTACCTCCTCCATTGTTTTCCCCCTACCATCCCTTCCCTCCCTACCTTCCCTGAGGTTCTTTTTTTTTTTTTTTGATTATGATTAAGTGATTACATAATTTCCAGAATTTCACAGTATTGTGGAATAATGATGCTCATTTGAAGTCACAAGTTCATTCTAACTTTCCTGGAGCAAATTGTCTATCACAGTCTATAACATATAACGGTGTTCACATGTTATACACCATACATGTGATTAGCAGCATGGGGATATTAGTAGTGGTTCGACCAGATGAGTGGGAGTTCTTTGTTTCTTAAGTCCTGTTAGTTTTGTCGTATCACCTAACATTTTGGATTTAGCATCCACTTATCAGGGAGACCATGTACCGTTTGTCTCTTTGCTCTTGGCTTACCTCGCTCAACATGATTCCTTCTAGCTCCATCCATTTCCCTGCAAATGCCATTATTTTGTCATTTCTAATGGCTGCATAATATTCCATTGTGTATAGATACCACAATTTTTGGATCCATTCATCTGTGGTGGGGCATCTGGGTTGTTCCCATATCCTAGCTATTGTGAACAGTGCTACAATAAACATGGAGGTGCACGTGTCCTTGTATATTGGTTCCTGTTGTTCAGGGTAGATGCCTAGAAGTGGTATGACTGGGTCGTAAGGGAGGTCAATCTTTAGCTTTCTAAGGACCTCCAGACTGCTTTCCAAAGTGGTTGTATAAGTGTGCATTCCCACCAGCAGTGTAATAGGGTTCCTCTTTCTCCACATCCCCTCCAGCATTTGTCGTTGGCTGATCAAACTTCCACTTTTTGCCAGTTAATTGGAGATAAGTCTCATGGACTTTTCTGACTTCAGACCACAATGCTCAGATCTTAGTCTTCTTCTTTTAAATTAAAAAAAAATTTTTTTTCCAGTCCTGGGGCTTGAACTCAGGGCCTGGGTATTATCACTGAGCTTCTCTTTTGCTCAAGGTTAGCACAGTACCACTTGAGCCACAGCACTGTTTCCAGCTTTTTATGTTTAATGTGGTGCTAAGGAATCGAACCCAGGGCTTCATGCATGCTAGGCAAGCCCTCTATCACTAAGACACATTCCCAGCCCCAGATCTTAGTCTTCTGAGTATCTAGGATTACAAGCGTGGGCTACCAGTGCCTGGCTTGCAAACTCTACTCTTAAATAAGGCTGGGCTTCTCTGTAGGGTTTGCTGAAAGCAGTGCATTAACGTCAACATAGAAATACTCATCCTAGGCCTCGTGATTGGGCCCATCTGAATCTAACCAGGCCTGCACCCAAATACTACAGCCTTTCTCTTTTTATCTGTTGCATCTGATCAGGAGAACTAGAGGGGCTGGGAAGGTGGCTCAGTGGTAGAGCGCTTGCCTTGCATGCCTGAGGCCCTGGGTTCGATTCCTCAGCACCACATAAGCAGAAAAAAAAAAAAAAGAAGAAGAACTAGAAACCAGTGGCTGGGCTCTGCTATACACACTCCAGAACCACTGGGCCAGGCAGAGTTCCTAATGAATCCCGAGAATGTCTTCTTCAAGCAGCCTATCAGGTCAAACCAATCTGGAGGGAGAGGGAAAGGCAAGCCAAAATATGGCCAGAGATGAGAGATAACCAGAGACCACCACCCACCCACATCTTCTGCAACCTCTCTGTCTCAAGTGGAACTCTTCCCAAGGCTGAAATCTTGGAGAGCCTAGCTGGGCATTGGTGAGAGGCTGTGTTGATTCTAGCCCTGAGCTAGGCCTGCATATCAGGGAATCAGGGGACCAGGACTGAGTTCTCATCTGACTCACGTCTTGGGGTGCCAGTAAGGCCTTAACCTGCCAGTAGGAATGGTAGTTTCCCAGCGAGCACAGAAGTGGAGCTCACCAGACACTGTTGAAAATGAACGGTACAATTTGTGGGGCGAATGGAAGGGAAAAACTTGGAGAGAACAAGGGAAACTGTGACATTGTCCAAAAAGAAATGTCACTCATTATCTGATTTATATAACTGTAACCCATCTGTATATCACCTTTATCATGACAATACAATATTCTCTTTAACTGTATTTTTTTGTCTTTTCTTTTTTGGTACTGGGGATCGAACCCAGGACATTGAACTTGCTAGGCAAGCACTTTGCCACTGAGCTACATACCTGCCCAGCAATAAAAATAATCTTTAAAAACCAAAACAAACAAAAAGGGACATTGAGTAAAATTTTTTTCACTGTATACTATGTGGAAAATGACCTGTGAAATTTGTGGGACAGGAAGGGAAAACGGGAAATGTGAAGGAAGGGGTGATATTGTTCAAAAAACAAATGTACTCATTGCTTTACTTACAAAATTGGTAAGCCCTCTGTATAACACTTAATAATAACAATAAAATTGCATTAAAAAGAGAAGTTTCCCAGGTTGCTAATAATTTCGACACAAGTCCAAACAATTGAAAAATAATTGCAATTGCATAATTGTAAAGTAAGTTGTAACATATATATATATATATACACATACACACACACACACACACACACACACACACACACACACACACACACACACACACACACACACACACACACACATATATATATATATATATATATATATATATATACCAAAATAATTTGCTTTTTTAGAGAAAGCTCAGCTATTGGTAAGTGAATTTCCTCCTTCTTGGCTCTCCACTCATACAACTTGCTTGGTGATTTCAACAATCTTTTGCAGGTTTCTTCAATATACAGTTGAGCTCTAATGGAGAACATTTCTTTGATAGATGCCAATTCATGTCATACAATTAAGTCTATATTTAGGAAACCCTGTCTCTCCCACCTCCAACCAACCAAAAAAAAAAAAAAAAAAACAATCACAAGAAATTGCTGGGTGCCAATGGCTCACACCTATAATCCTAGCTACTCAGGAGGTTGAGATCTAAGGGTTGCAGTTTGAAGCCATTCTGGTCAGGAAAGCCCAGGAGACTCTTATCTTCAATTAACCACACAAAAAAAGCTGCAAATGGAGGTGTGGCTCAAGTGGTAGAATGCTAGCTTTGCACTAAAGAAGTTTGAGACAGTGCCCAGGCCCTGAGTTTAAGCCCCAGGACCAGTGCAATAAAATAAAACAACACCAGAAGAAACTATGCCAAGTAGGTTGCATCCAGTTTGGTAAGACAGATATTTTTCTTTCTTCCTCCCCTCTCCTCCCTTCCCTTCCTTTCCCCTCCCCTCCCCTCTCTCCCTCGCATCCATCCCTTTCTTCCTCCCTCCTTTCCATCCTCTCTCCCTCCATTTATTTTCTTACTTTTTACTTATTTACCCAGACTGACCTGGAACTTGCTATGTAGCTAGAATTGGCCTTGAATTAAAGGTCCTCCTGCTTCAGCCTCCTGAGTGCTAGGGCTACAGGTATGTAACACCATGCTTGGTGCTTCCTTTTCATTTTATTTGAAGTAAAATCCTCTTATAAGTTAAACCAATATTGTAAGAAGGCCAGAATGAAATTTCAAGTCCCTGACTATGACCATTATGTTTCTAAACACCATCTGAAGTTATAATATTTTCTGCAATAGTAATGTTGGCATGATATGACACTCACAGGGCTTTAGTTGATTTCCATGATGCCTCCTTAAGATCAATTGGCCCAATTTTAACACTTCCACTTTGCAGCTTGGATCAAGGCCATATAATTTGCTGATAAAAATATCTGCTCTCTAGGTGAGCTACTGAGTTCTGGCGGAAACCGAATGCCTGATCATGTCACAGCAAGGGATTATCAAGACTGTCACTTTAAATTGGGTTCTGTCACTTCCATCGAGTTGTAGGTCTGGTAGACCTAGCATGATTCATTTATACAGTGGAATAACGGCGCATAACCAGGCTGAATATCAGGCTGCTCAGACCTCATGGCATCCACACTGCTTCACAGAACCCCTGGGTTATAAGGAGATTCTTAACTACCAACTCAAAAGGAGAACAGAACAGGAAGTCCAAGCTTACTTGATGGACAGATTGGCTTGGCAGTGTGTATGTGCAAGTTGAATGCTGATGACAGCTGCTGTAGTCTTCCTAAGGCCTGATCTTGAGAGAGACAGGAAGAAAAGAAAACCCTTTTAGGAATTATGCTTTGAGCAGTATACTTGGTCACCACTTTGTGTGGAGATAAAAATAGTCCAAGGTTAGAATATATATAGACACATGCACTGGATTGTGATTCTTACTGGTGTGATCTCTGATGGCTTATTCAGCTTTACAAGTTGGAGGTATGGAATTTTACTCTGTAAATATAAAACATTGTTCTAGTACCTTTCTGTTGCTTTGGCACTGATCAGGACCCTCACAGTCTTTGTAAGCCCATGCTCCTTCTAGAAATGTGAAGGTCCAGAATGAAGACAACACATAGTCCACATAGAGAACATGCCAAAACTAAGTTACTTCTGAAACTCTATTCCCAGCCCTTGGTTAGGGCCCCTCCTGGCACAGACTTCTGAGAACTCTGACTGTAGCCAAGTGATGTTCTGTACCAGGATAAGTTAAGCTATAGAATCCATTGTAAACATACTCTGGGATATGGAGGAAGACTTGTATTTCTAACTGGCAAGCACTGGGGAAAGAAATAGAAGGGGATTCCTCAGTTAGCTACATGTTTGATAATATCACTTAGATCTCTGACACCACAAATTGGTTGACAGAGAAGAATGAAAAGCTATGCTGAGATCTTTTTTTGGGGGGGGAGGGGAGGGTGGGGTCCGGTCATGGGGCCTGAACTCTGGGCCTGGGCGCTGTCCCTCAGCTCTTTTAGCTCAAGGCTAGCTCTCTACCACTTGAGCCACAGCGCCACTTCTGGCTTTTTTCTTTTTGCTTATGTGGTGCTGGGGAATCGAACGCAGGGCCTCATGCATGCAAGGCAAGCACTCTACCACTGAGCCACCTCCCCAGCCCCTATGCTGAGATCTTTTAAGAAATTTATTTAACAACAAGTGTCATTTCTTTTTCTTTTTTCTTTCTTTCTTTCTTTTTTTTTTTGTTGGTCATGGGGCTTGAACTCTGGGCCTGGGTGCTGTCCCTCAGCTCTTCAGCTCAAGGCAAGCACTCTACCACTTGAGCCACAGGGCCACTTCTGGTTTTCTGGTGGTTAATTGGCAATAAGAGTCTCACAGACTTTGCTGCCTGGGTTGTCTTGTACTGTGATCTTCAGATCTCAGCCTCCTGAGTAACTAGGATTACAGGCGTGAGCCACTGGTGCCCCGCAAGAGTCATTTCTTGATCACAGAAAGAATTCCATAAAGAGCATGACCCCTTTCCTCCTTTGATTCTTCAGCCACCTCAGGATCTCCAAGTACCCATGAAAACAGAGTTAGGAAAGGCTGAGATCTAGTGGATTGTATCTATTGCCATAAATTCTTTCATTTTATTAAGATATTGTTGGCAAATAATTGTATATATTTAGAATGTAACATAAAATTCTTTTTTTTTTTTTGCCAATCTTGGGGGTTGAGCTCAGGGCCTGGGCATTGTCCCTGAGCTTCTTTTGTTCAAGGCTAGTACTCTACCACTTGAGCCACAGCACCATTTCTGGCTTTTTCTGTTTATGTGGTACTAAGGAATGAACCCAGGGCTTCATGCATGCTGGGTGAGCACTCTACCACTAAGCTATATTCCCAGCCTGTGACATGAAATTCTTACAGAGTTAAATTGGCACATAATAAAAATGATAAAGCCACTATCTCTGATTCATAAACTTTTCTTTATATAGACACTTGAAAAGATTTAGAATACACCTGGGATTCATACTTAATAGATCTGAGAAAAAGGCTAAACACACTCTTATCTCCAATAAACCACCAGGAAACTGGAAGTGGCACTGTGGCTCAAGTGGTAGAGTGTGACGGACCTGCTCAGCCGGAGCACTGGAACCGACGGGACAGGGATCTCAGGATAGGTGGGCAAGGAGTCGGCGAAGTGACAAACAGACACAGACTCAAAAGAGTTGCATCTGAGTGTATCTTTATTGAGGAGAATTAACATTTTTATACAGTGCGTGATTGTGGCATAGATTCTTTGTTTATTTAAGCACGTAATCAATTTTTTTAAAGGCAAAGCATTGATGAATTACATGAAAATTGATGACTGTCCCACCAACTGTTTAAGCTAAGTGGTGCGAAACAAGTCTAGCATATTGTTTAATAGAATACGTCATCTATTCAGCCTTTTTATGTTTAATAATTAAACCTAAGACAGGGCTGTACTTATATTGTACTCTTTTTATTTTTTTTTATATATTTTAAGTCCCTTTGAAACCATCCTAAAAACCACTTTCATGTTAAGTCAGGCATTCTTTATTTCCTATGACTTTAATCCCAATATTCATACACATAAATTTCTAATTGTTGTTTTAAACTATCTTATTGTTGTTTAAATAATAAACACCATAATAATCTAGATCTACCTAATCTTTGTACAAAATCTAATGAGTTTCAAAATACTCTTTTTCCTTTTATGTTTATCCAACTATTTTCATCTTTATAAGCTCCTGTATAAGGAAATGGTTCATCGGTTGGTTCAGGAAATACGATGTTACTAACTTTATATTTTGTGTGAAACCACCATCTATTCCCTATAACGTAAATTGGATTAAACTTAATCATAACTGTTGGGAGAATCTTTTTCTTTTTCTTTTATAATCAGAGGTCCATTTTTTTTTTTAGAACTCTCTGAACTACTGGGATAACTCTTTCTAACTCAGTTTAATTCATTGACTTTGTCTGTTGTGACATATCTGGAAATTTTAAGTCTCTATATTTACTATGTGTGAGCCACAAAACCGCTTGTGAAGTTGTAGGAGTTTCTGGAGACAACGTCACATCAGATGATAGATTGATTGGGGCATTGCCCACATTTAATCTTTGGTCTTAGTCTTTATTACTTAGAGAAGCCGTCTCTATTGGACTGGAAAGATACAACATGCTTTGTTCGCGGATCAATAGAAAAATAGCCAAAACAAGAATAAAGACAACGAATGTACAGCCAAGAATATAGTAGAATAAAAGTGGAGGCTATAAAGGTGCAGCCAAGTGTATGGGAAGCCTTGAACCAACACCCCCTTCCTGCAGGCATGCTTCCTTGAAGCTCTTTGTCTAATGCGATCTCTCAAGCAGACTCCGCAGGAGGTGGCGTGGCAGTAGAGGGCTAGCCTTAAGCTGAAGAGCTGAGGGACAGCACCCAGGCCCAGAGTTCAAGCCCCATGACTGACAATAAATAAATGAATGAATGAATAAATAAATAAATAAATAAAATGTGTTTTTTTTATTTTTTATTTTTTTATTGTAGAGATACTATACAGAGGGTTACAGTTACATGAGTGAGGTAATGAGTACACTTCCACTTCCTCTTGAACATTGTTACCCCCTCCATTGTTTTCCCCCTACCATCCCCTCCCTCCCTCCCTTCCCCAAGGTTCTTTTTAATAAAATGTGTTTTTAAATTTAATGTCCAGTTATTCAACTAGACTTTGATCCACTATCAGATGCCTACACAAGACTATCCATGGTGTGTGTGTGTGTGTGTGTGTGTGTGTGTGTGTGTGTGTGTGTGAGATAGATAGATAGATAGATAGAGAGAGAGAGAGAGAGAGAGAGAGAGAGAGAGAGAGAGAGAGAGAGAGAGAGAGATAAGGGAACCATTTAAAAAGGCTCTATGGATACCAGGTAAACTGTAACTATTTTGTTTTTGCCAGTCCTGGGGCTTGAACTCAGGGCCTGGGCACCACTATCCCTGAGCTTCTTTTGTTCAAGGCTAGCACTCTACTATCTGTGCCACAGTACCACTTCCAGCTTTTTCTGTTTATGTAGTACAGAGGAATCGAACCCAGGGCTTCATGCATGCTAGGCAAGCACTCTACCGCTAAGCCACATTCCCAGCCTATAACTATTTTTTAAGACATCTCGCAGTCATCAACCATGATCCTGTGACTCTTGCAAAACATGATATATAGAAATCCACATTTGTAGACACCAGCCTAGAACGATCAAGGCCCAGAGTTCAAATCCCAGTAGTGCTGATGTGAAATTTTTTTTTGTTAATAATGAGGCTATGAATGTAAGTTTAGTATTTTACCATTTTTGATTTGAATTCTGTAAATGGGCAAGAAAATTCCTTCCTGGGTGTGTTAAATGAAAAAAATTCCATTCTTCTGTGGATATTTGCACAAGGTCCCTAACACACAGCAAGCTGTTAATGAGCTACCACAGTGGATGTCACATTTGTCCAGAAGCTATGTGACACAGGTCCTTGTTTTGTTTCTGATACTGCCCAGTAAGTGTGAGAGTTCATTATAAGTGATCCATTCTCAGGATATCAACTCTAGAGGTCTTCAGGCTTCAATTTAATTTACACCTGTGTTTTAAGAATTTTTTGTTTCTGTAAATTCACATTTTATTTTAGCTATTTGTTTGTTTGTTTCTTTCTTTCTTTATTGTCTGTCATGGGGCTTGAACTCTGGGCCTGGACGCTGTCCCTCAGCTCTTCAGCTCTACCACTTGA
Organism: Dipodomys merriami; assembly: GCF_024711535.1. NCBI lineage: Eukaryota > Metazoa > Chordata > Mammalia > Rodentia > Heteromyidae > Dipodomys > Dipodomys merriami. The sequence continues at coordinate 18,191,592 of NW_027203826.1, forward strand.
GCCACAGTGCCACTTCCAGTTTTCTGGTGGTTTATTGGAGATAAAAGTCTTGCAGACTTTCCTGCCCAGGCTGGCTTTGAACTGTGCTCCTCAGATCTCAGCCTCCTGAGTAGCTAGGATTACAGGCATGAGTCACTGACACCTGGCTAAACTCATGTTCTAAATAGGGGATATACTGGGACACAATATCAGTCTTTTGTTTCCCTTAAAGGATTAATTTAACTAAAAAAACTTAGTGAGGGGTTACAATGAAGTAACTGATGGAATGCCCAGGGATTCATTCATTCCTTTAGTATTTCACTGCTTAGTAGGTTCCAAGTCCTGAATGAGATGTCCTGTATTGTTGAAGGAGTTTCTACTTTGGTAGAAAGAAAGATAGTAAAGTGTTTAAAAAGTAATCCAGGTACCCCAGGTGCTCAGAATTGGCTTCTACAAGTCCATTTTGGTTGGAAAATTAAAAAAAACTTCATGGAGGAACAGGCAGAGAAAAACTGAAAAAAATATATATGGTTTAAAAATAAACCAAAATGGGCTGGGAATGTGGCTCAGTGGTACCGTGTTTGCCTAGCATGCATGAAGCCCCAGGTTTGATTCCTCTATACCACATAAACAGAAAAAGCCAAAAGTGGCATTTTGACTTAAGTGCTAGCCTTGGGCAAAAGAAGAGCTCAGGGACAGTGCCCAGGCCCTGAGTTCAAGCCTCATGACTGGCAAAAAAAAAAAAAAAAAAAAAAGAATAAACCAAGATTTATTATTATTCTGAAGATACTCACTTAATAGAAGAAAAAAGTATCATTTCCATACTTCTTTTTGTTTTTTAAGAAAAGTTTTACTAATGTGTTAATATTTCAGCAAAGTTAAAGTTATTGCAACATGTTTAAAAGGCAGACACACTATTACAGGCTATAAAGTCATGAATATGTTTTATACAATTAAATATTACACAGAGAGATGGGACATATTAACTACCAGACAGAAATTAAATTTGTAAGACTAAATCCAGTATTAGTACCTACATTATCTCTGCTTCATTATCTAATACATTCCTTAACTTTCTCCCAAATACAGTGCTGTCAAATCCTGAAAAAAAATGGAGAACATAAGAAACTCCAGTACTAAGAATGTACAGATGAAAGAACTAGAAATCTCAACTGAAGACTTGAGAGTTTCACATGGGTCACTTAGCTCACTTTACTTGAACCAAACCTAAAGTTTCTGTGTACTGAATACTGTATATGAGGAGAATATGGATCAGAAAGTTTGTCAGTAGGATTAAAAATTAGCAGTATACAGTACTATTTCTATCAAACTTTTTCTCATAAGTTATATTTATAACAAAACTATAATTAAAGTATTTATTACACTGTGTATTACACATTCAGGAACAGAGCAGGGACATTTATGTGTTTGACAATTTAGCATCCACTTCATTGTGCTTATTTGTGTAAATAAATAAGCAACACAAACCACATCTCCCCATATTCAAAGGTAATACAAATCAACCTAAATCTCCCCCAAAAAGAATGAACATTGCATTAATACTGATTTAATTAGAAATAATTGCTGTAATAAAACAAACATTATACTTCTTTTTTTTTTTCATTGAGCTTCAGGTTGAGAAACTGAACAGCAGAAATAAACCTTAAGATTTGAATCATGACAGAAATGATAATTCTCTGAAATCTGGGCGATACATTGGCAAAACCACAGACATGATACTCCCCTCACCTAGAGAAAAGCTTTTTTTAATCTGAATTTTGGCTAAGATATGACTTCTTGAAGTTTAAAGCTACCAGGGAAACTGGCTCAAGGAATGAAGAGAACCAATGACAATTTCTTACCTGGTAGCAGGTAAGAAATTTTGTATTAGGCCCTCTAACTGCATACTTTGTTAGATGACTGAATTTAAAAATTCAGTGAAATGCTTCATTGTATTTTCTCAGAAGCTAATCAAAAGATGACAGAGTCCTACACAATTTGGAGATACAGAGTGGATGTTGAGTGACTAAAAGTCACGTCAGGTGTGGAACTTCAGAAAGTCCTTGGCATAAATGGCACCATGGCTCTGGCAGCAGATACAAAGGAATGATACTCTGGAGAGGAGCAAGGGACACTCTGCAATTGGCCCATGGACAGGGTTCCAAGTAGAGGTGCAATCTTTAATTCTATGGCTTATCCTCCATTGCTCAAACCTCTGTCTTCGTAAGTGGTAATTTCAGTAACTCGAAGTCCTCTCTCAATGGGGTCTGTCAGGAGGAGGCCTTGGGGAGCATATATCTTCTCATTCTATTCTTGAATATATTTGGAGACTTTCTTCAGAACCTTCTCATAATGGGTTTCTATGCACAAGAAAATGGCATATGCTGTTAATTAAACAAGCTAGACAGCTTTCAAGATATGACTGGCCCCCAAGCTTCTCTGCTTCTGCATAAAGATGATTTAGAGTTCGAAGTGTTTCTTCAAACTGCTATCAATCCTGTTCTCCAACTCTGCGGGGAACTTGGACTACAGTGTGAGCCACTGCTGTAGTCTTGCAGAATGAATAGCTTCCCGGAACCTGGCGCCTGCTGCGGCCTCATGGCCAGGACAGCACCCTCCGCCCCGCCTCTTCTGCGCTCCAGCTGCTGTCCCGCTGCCCATTTCCATATTTCAAATATGGGGAAATATGGTATCAAAATAATACAAATGACATAGGAGGTCAAGACATAGAGTAACAATTTCTAGACCAGTGAATGCTCTTTTTAGTAAACGATGGTCTTCAGTTCTTTCATCTACCTGAAAGTGCCCTGACGCACTCTCTCTCTCCTCTGTCTGTCTGTCTGTCTGTTTGTCTGTCTGTCTGTCTGTCTGTCTGTCTGTCTGTCTGTCTGTCTGTCTGTCTGTCTGTCTGTCTGTCTCTCCAGATGTTGCCCAAAGTTCTGCATTCTTTTTCTTCACCATGATGTTCCTGTGACTCCTTTTGGGCATTCTTCTCAGGAAGAATGAAGGCTGGCGGCTAGGACAGTAAGGACAGTGTGTCTGCTTCTACTTCTACCACAGCAGAATTTCTCACAAGGGTTTTGAGGTGGAAAGACATTCATCATATTGAATTTTAATAGAATACTCGGTAGCACTTGACTTTCCTGGAGTATCATGGCTGTATTGGGGTAGGGGAGAATGTTCCACCAGAAACCTGCGGAACGCTTGGCCCCTCCCTCAGCCCTGCTGCTGGCTCACTGCAGAATCTTGGCTTTGAAGAGTCCCAGGGGACCCGGGGTTTGTAGATGCAGGCCTTCATGTTTGGCCATGAGGGAGTGAGTCACCAGAAACAATTCTAAACAAATTTTCATTTATTGTTATAATTACTTGTGAAGTGAAAACAATAAGCCAAGTGAAAGGGTCAAAAGTGGAAGGAGGAAGGGAGGAGAGGATAGAAGGTATGCTCACCAGGCAGTGTTTAGGCCACTTGACAAAAAATATTGAGAAGGGTACTGCTGGCTCATGCCTATAATCTTAGCTACTCAGGAGACTGAGATATGAGCATCGTGGTTCAAAGCCAGCCCAGGAAGGAAGCACCATGGGACTCCCCTCCAATTAGCCATGAGAAAACTGAAAGTGATGCTGTGGCTCAAAGTGGTAGAGTGCTAGCCTTGAGCAAAAAAAGCTCAGGGATGGTCCCCAGGCCCTGAGTTCAAGGGCCAGGATCAACAGGAAAAATAAAAAAGACTATTGAGAAGATGTGAAGATAGACAAACTAAGAATGGACTCAATAGCCATTTGTTTCTTCTAGTCAAAATTTCCCTACATATACAGTGAGAAGGGATCATATTTTAATGGAGGGTGTATTTTAAAAATATTTTGCATATGCATATTTTAAAATGTTTTTTATTTTTGAAATATTTTGCATATTTTCTGTTAAAAGCATATGTGTGCATTTTGAAAAAAAAAACTGTAAATTAGACAACAAAGCAATATGCATCTTGGTCAAACCCAGAGACATTTCCCAAGTGTTCCATGGTAGACTGAAGTTAGCACTGTAAATGAATAGCTGAAATAGTATGCATTTGGAAAATCATGGCTTCTTTTGGAATATTCCCTAAGATAAGGCCATGTTGGTTGTAGTTTCTTAAGTGTAATGAGCAAGGGAGTTGGGCTATGTCACCTTGAAGAGGTGGAGAATAAACAGATTTCATGGAGAAATGTTAAATAGTACTAAGACAGCTTCAGATTTGCTTAGATGAAATCAAGAATGAATAAACTAAAGCAGCAAGGAGAGAATTTTGATTTAGAAAAACAAAAACTGGGCTGGGAAGGTGGCTCAGTGGTAGAGCGCTTGCCTTGCATACATGAGGCCCTGGGTTCAATTCCTCAGCACCACATAAGCAAAAAGAAAAAGGCCGGAAGTGGTACTGTGGCTCAAGTGGTAGAGCGCTAACCTTGAGCTGAAGAGCTGAGGGACAGCGCCCAGGCCCAGAGTTCAGGCCCCACGACTGGACCCCCAAAAAACAAACAAACCAAAACCCAAAAACTCCTGGGTATGGTAGGAGGGAGCGGGGGTGGAGGTGGGGTGGAGGGGGGGTGGTGGAAGTGTGTCCTTGGTACTCTGGTCCTGATAAACCCTATGTAGTGTCGGATGGGGGAAAGCATCAGTCTGTGATGGCATGGATGTCAGTGAACAGATCCATTTGCCCTGAGAGCTACCTAATGCTTGGTTTTTATTCAATGCATTTTTTAAAATTAGCAAGCCAGGGTTGAAGCTGGTGGCAATAAATGCCACCAGAGCTCTACCCAATAGGTACTGTTCAAAAGTGTTCTGCTCCCTACAGCCAGCCACTACAAAGTTCTATCTGACATAAGACATCCAGGATTTTCCACCAAGTAATAGACACTGCGTAGGCCTTTCTTTCCAGCCTCAGAGGCCTACACACATTTCAGGAAGCCAGGAGCTGACTGGGAGAAGCAGGTCCTACCCTGGCAATGTTTTTAACTGGTTGTGAAACAGGGACAGGTAGCTTCATGAGGAAGTTGTGGATATCTAATCTCAAAGTTTGACTGTAACCTGGACTTTCCTGGCTACTGCTGACTTAGGTTCAAATGAGGTCTTCTTAACAATAGTAATTACGATTCCAAAGATCCTGCCCAGTGCCCACCTCCCTTTCTGTGACATCTCTCCTCCCAGTTGAGTTCCATGAGTCCCCACAGATGCGTGTGCTCTTATGGTCTCACCTGGCACCTGCTATGGGCTTCCTCACTTGCCATGTCCTGTTTATTGATATTTACTTCCTTGGAAGACGCTACAGAGTCCCCACTCCTTCTGACCAGGCTGATGTCCACCAATGCTGCTGGCCTCGGTCTTGCCAAAACTACTGACAACCAAGCTGATAGTCTCCGGAAAAACTCAATACCCGCAAATGCCACATCAATACAGAAATGTGTTCCTTTACATTTTCAGTCACCTGCCACCTCAGGTATGCTGTTTACTTCTCCTGCAGCTTCTGAAAACTGGCATTGTAACCTTCAGTTTCTAGCTCCTCTTTGCCTGTATAGACGAGTATGCTGATGTCGGAGAAACCCAATTCCACTCAGCACCAGGGTCAACATCCTTGCTACTAGAATCTCCTTCCAAAATGACTTTTGACCCACTTTTCCTCACATACACCCAGACCTTGGTGTGGGGATGGGTGGGGGAAGACCTTCCTATGCTATTTAAAGAAAGAAACAAAAAAATCACAGGCATTTTGAAGCTATTCATCTTGAGGACTATTCATGGAAGCTGGGGAATTAAACACAGTATCCTGGAATATATACTCTCCACACATGAGCCTGGGCTATTGTTCCTTCATAATGGGGTTTTGGAAGGGAGCGTGTCTCTGCTTAACACAATGCAAGTGCCTATCAGGTATCAGGGGGAAAGGAGAAGAAAGCAACATTGTCGGGAAACCTGAGGGCTGACTCAAACACAGCCCAGCTACAGAAGGTTATTCTGGAAAGTATTTCCTACATAGCTGCCTGTGGTTCTTCAACTTGAAGATTGGACTAGAAGAAGAAAGCCACTTCTAATAGGGAGGGAATCACAAGTAAGGGCAAAGATGTGTGAACTACAACTCAGAAGAGACCACTGGTGTGCCTCCACTCTTCTCTATCCCCAACTTCTCTTTCACAGGGTCAAGAAGTTGTGTGTGTGTGTCGGGGGGGGGGGTGTGTTCATCCATTCTGGGGCTTGAACTCAGAGTCTGGGCATTGTCACTGAGTTTTTTGCTCAAGGTTAGTGCTCTACCACTTGAACCATAGCTCCACTTCTGGATTTTTTTTGGTGGTTAATTGGAGATAACAGTCTCAGACTTGCCTGCATAGACTGGCTTCAAACTGTGATCCTTAGATCTCAGCCTCCTGAGTAGCTAGGATTGCAGTGTGAGCCACTAGCACCAACTTAAGAATCTTTTCATTCTGTGATATAAGCAGCTATCATCCAATCTCTAGGAATTAGTGGCAAATATAGGAGTAGACCTCTGGCTTTCCATTGCTAACTCATACATCTTCTCTGTTTCTTGATATTTCTAATACCATAGTAAAAGTACAAACACCTTTTTTTTGGGGGGGGTCTGGTTGTGGGGCCTGAACTCTGGGCCTGGGCACTGTCTCTCAGCTCTTCAGCTCAAGGCTAGCGCTCTACCACTTGAGTCACAGCGTCACTTCTGGCTTTTTTCTTTTTGCTTATGTGGTGCTGAGGAATCGAACCCAGGGCCTCATGCATGCAAGGCAAGCACTCTACCACTGAGCCACCTTCCCAGCCCCATACAAACACTTTTGTATGATGAGGATGTCCAAAAGCATGCAGAATTCCTCCTCATTTTTCTTGAGTTTCTTTTATTTTTTCATGAAAACTTCAATATTGAATTATGTAGTAAGGGCTTCTTACGATACAAAACAAAATAAGATAAAACCTTACTAACTAGCATGTTCTCTAATGGAGCAAATACTATTTTAATGCTCTTTAAAGCTCCTTAAACATCAACCTTGCTACTAGACTTTTCATCTGGTTACCTGCTTATTTGATTAACTAGATTTCCAATGAAATCCCAGATATGAGGGTGACCTAATCCAATCTTATTGGATTATTGGACCACAGAGACTCAGGTGGCATCTAAAACGTGTCTCTCACCAATAAGATCCTTTGGCTCTTCTGCTTCTCTTGCTAATCACATGGAGTGTCCCCAAGTAGGTTTCAGTGTGCAATTAGAGGTCACAGAGGGGATTACAACGGTTTATTTAAACTACCATTTTGGCAATACTCAATTTCTCTAGAATCACGGTCTTTCAGGATTCTCTCGTTGAGTTTTTTTTTTTTTTTTTTTGGGTCCGGTCGTGGGGCCTGAACTCTGGGCCTGGGCGCTGTCCCTCAGCTCTTCAGCTCAAGGCTAGCGCTCTACCACTTGAGCCACAGTGCCACTTCCGGCTTTTTTCTTTTTGCTTATGTGGTGCTGAGGAATCGAACCCAGGGCCTCGAGCATGCAAGGCAAGCGCTCTACCACTGAGCCACCTTCCCAGCCCCTCGTTGAGTTTTTTTTTAAATATTACTTGTAAATCAATTCTGCTTGTTTTTTTTTTGTTTGTTTATTTAAATTTTGCAGGAGAAGCTCCTAAAGGGGAAAAGAGAAGGCACAGCTAAGTACGAAGTGAGAAAAGGACAGCTGAGCAAGTCAACTCATATGAATGGCAGCAGCTTCTGGGAATTGTCTATGTATTCATTTTTCTATTCTGTCTTATTGATTCATTGATTCAATGTACATCCAGAGTGGTCCTATTGCTTGTGAAGGTTTTGAATGTTGAAGATAGATGGGTGAACTCACCGCTTCCTTGGAGCTGATAGCCTGGTAAAGGAATCAGACGAATAGGAGCCAACTCACTTATGTAACGGTAAATACGCAAAGTGCTTGCAAGTCTAGGAAGGAGAAACAAAGGTGCTGTGAACACAAATAGCAAGAGCAGTGAAGGGTCAGAAACTTTCCATGAAGAAATCTGAGCCCAGAGGGATTAGCCAGACATAGGGGAAGGGAGCTGGGGGAAACAATGGAAGCAGGAAATAATAGCAGGAGTGAGGGGGGAAAAGACAGGTGCAAAAGGAAGTCTCAAAAGAAATGAAACCAGCAGTTAAGAGCAAGTGAGCATAACTAAAGTGATAAAAGGCAAAAAAAACCCACAACCAAACCACAGCAGGGTAGAGATCTGCTCTGTCAAGCCACCAATTGTGGCAGCAGCAAGTGCAGGGCCTTTCCACCTATACTGTCTTATGCGCCCATTATTGCTATTGCCGGGCTATTGGCCTTTGTGGAAGCCAATGTCAAGTCTTCCACCCAGCATAGTGGAAATGGTACCTGAGACAGATGTCACAAAGTCCTCCTCCTACCCCTCTTCTTACCTCCCCCTCCTCCTCTTTCTCTTATTCTGTAAGTACTGAGACTTGAGCCCAGGGCCTCCTACTGTCATACAGCTTTGTTTGCTCAAGGTTTATGCTCTACCACTTGACCCATGTCTCTGTTTCTGGCTTTTTGCTGATTAATCTGGGCGAAGTTTCTTGAGGATTTGTCTGCCCAGGCTGATTTCAAATCGCAATCCTCAAATTTTAGCCTCCTGAGTTGCTAGGATTATAGGTATGAGACATCAGTGTCCAACCTCCTCATTTTTCTTAAGTTTCATCCTTTTTATTTCTCTATGAAAACTTCAGTGTTGAACTATATAGTAAGGACTATTGTACAAAACAAAATATGGCAAAATTCTATTAAATGATATATTTTCTGATGAGCAATAATATTGTAATTATATATATATAGATATATAGATATATAGATATATATAGATATATATATACATTTGCCATTCCTGCAGTTTGAACTCAAGGCCTTGGACACAGTCCCTCAATTTGTTTGTTTGTTTTTGTGCCCTACCACTTGAGCCACTTCCAGTTTTTTGTTGGTTAATTCAAAATAAGTCTCACAGACTTTCCTTCCTGGGCTGGTTTCAAATTGTGATCCTCAAATCTCAGCCTCCTGAGTATCTAGGATTACAGATATGAGTCACCAGTGCCTGGCTGTAATGTATTTTTTAAATTTAGATTTTTGTATTTTGAGTTCTCTTAGAGCGTGCTATCGCTAACAACTACTTATGTCTTTTATATGATATTCTATATTAATCTGATAAACTATAGTGTATATTACATTGATTGGTTTTGCTAATAAAATCTCATATCCAGAATAATATCTTAGTTCATACCTTGAACCAGTGAAACAATACCATGCAAATAGGAAGCTAGAAAGTAGTAATGCCAGGTACATGTAATTCTGTAATCCTAGCTACTCAAGATTCTAAGATGTGGGATGGAGATTTGAAGCCAGCCCAGGAGGGACAGTCCATGAGATTCCTTGCTCTAACTACCCAAAAGCCAGAAGTGGAGCTATGGTTCAAGTAGTAGAATGCCATCCTTAAATGAAAAAGCCAAGAGATACCAAGTCCTGGGTTCAAGTCCCAGTAATGGCACATGCACACAAAAAATTGGTAACCGTTGTTCTACCAGAAGGAAGTCTACACTTATTTGTATCTAATTAATTTAGACTAAATATATCACTTTAATCTTCAAATGTTTGATTCAACATTTGGGAAAAAGAGTTCTACCTTATGGTTTGTGGTGATCCCTTCTAGCTTTGAAGTCCAGAAAGACTCATATTCATAACTCGTCTATCCTCTCATTCTTGGTCAAACACCAACATCCCCACCTGTTAGGTCTTTGAGGTTTAATTTTCAGCCTTTCCCTAAGGGATCTTAGAACTAATTTACAGGACATCTGAGATGTTCAATTCCTGGGCCTGAGCGCCCCCTATGCTCAGATCTTCTGTGCAGTGACAGTCTTGGAAAAACCCAAGGCTCTGGAAGTTGATATTTAAGGTCAGTACCAAATCCACAAACTTCCCTGTCTGTGCTCTGGACACGCAGTGAGAGACTTATGGAGGGAAGGGGTTGAAAGGGCTAAAAGGAGTAGACAGCAAGCTCAGCACCTCACAGATGCTGCAGAAGCTCTCAGCCCTCAGCTCCTATGCCAGGAAATGAGATTTTTCCAGGCATTGCTGAGAGAATTCTTCTGAGCTTCTATGCCAGAGTGGGAATGGTACTTCCCACGGCAGCCAGTACTGACTGTCAATGACAGAATTGGGCAAGTGCCTTCCACAGCAGACATCTGAGAACCTGCAGCGTCACCGTGCCTGGGGATGTGACGTGCAGCAGCTTCTGCAGAAGATCATGTCTGCACTTATCAACACAGTCAGCACCCTAAACAGCTATTATCACAGGCACCAGAGTGCTGGACTTTCTGGGGTATGTGTTTTTGCTCTAAGATATATCCATTTTCTACTAAAAGAAAAAAAAAAAGAGAGCAAAATATCTCTGCAGTTCACTGTCAGTTGGTCTGTTGGGTAGCAGCACCATCAGACACAGGAAGAGGTGCCACCTGTGCAAATCCGCAACATGATCTGGCCCTAATGTATACACAGTTCTGTCTTACCCTCACCATGTCCTAACCTGGATGTTACTCAGACCATGAGCTTAGGGGCCACAGCATTCTAGGAATATTTTTCTGTTTAGTTCCATGATGGATGAACTCCCCTACCATTCAGCAAGTTAGATGTCACCTTATACTGGGCTAGTTATGAGGAGTTGTTGACCTGTGGTTAAGATCATGGCTTAGAATACGATGGACCCATTTATATCCCATCCTCACTCCAGACTCTGTGGCTCAGGACTGACAAAGTAACTTTCTTAAGATTCTATGATCTTATTTGTGCAATAAATACTCGCCTTGCTGGGTTATTTGTGACTAACCTGACAGAGGGACAGTAGCTAGAATATGGGATTCAATTCAATGTAGGAACTGACTCACTCAGTCTTCATTCCAGCCTCCACCTGCAGCTAGTTAGAAGTTGGGAAGCTGAGTACCATACTTCCCAAACTTCGTTGCATTAGCATTCTAGAAGCAGAGTATCTTCTGTGCTTCACATAGGCTGTGCAGTGCCTTTTTGAGCTCTTTCTGTTGGCAGGAAGTTGTAGACATGTGAGCGTGTCTGCAGTGGTGTCCAGAAGTGGGAACTCCCTTGGTGAGCCATTTCTTTTTTTTTAATTTAATTTAATTTTTCTTTGGTGAACACACTTTACAGAGGGGTTACAATTACATGGGCAGGATAATGCGTACATTTCTTATCAAGCATTGCAGCCTCCTCCTTTGTTTACCCTTCACATCCCTTCCCAGCCTCCCCCCCCATCCCCCCCCCCCCGCACCAATGTTGTAAAGCTCGTTTTTGACATGACAACTTGTACTTCTCATTGTTGCAACAGGTCCACCTGTATCCTTAAACGACTTGTTTTTCCCCCATCTCCTCCACAAATTATAACGACAACAAATATAGTGAAAGCAGGGGTTATACTGTGGGGGAGGGACATACAAAGCAACAAAGAGATAATCTTATAAATGTGTTAGAAACAAATGCATGAAAGAAAAAAACATTAAAATACATATCTAAGGGTTCATTTTCCTAACATCACATTATCTGACCTTTTCTGCTTGACTCATACATATACTAGATATTGCAAATAAGGGAAACCATGGGACCTATGTTTCTTTGGGCCTAGCTTACTTCACTTAATATAATTTTTTCCAAGTCTTTCCATTTGCTAACAAATGGGGCAATGTCATTCTTTCTGATGGAGGCATAGAATTCCATTGTGTATATATACCACATTTTCTTGATCCACTCATCTACTGAGGGGCATCTGGGTTGGTTTCAGATCTTAGCTATGGTAAATAATGCTGCAATAAACATAGTTGTGCTGGTAGCTTTAGTGTGGTTTTGTTTGTAAACATTTGGGTAAATGCCCAAAAGTGGGATTGCTGGGTCATAGGGGAGCTCTATGTGAAGTCTTTTGAGGAACCTCGATACTGTTTTCCAAAGTGGTTGAACAAGTTTACATTCCCACCAACAATGAAGTAAGGTTCCCTTCTGTCCACATCCCCTCCAGCATCTGTTGTTGTTAGAGTTCTTGATTTTTGCCATTCTAACTGGAGTGAGGTGGTATCTCAATGTTGTTTTGATTTGCATTTCTTTTATGGATAGGGATGTTGAGCATTTCTTCATGTGTCTATTGGCCATCCTTCTTTCTTCTTCAGAGAAGTTTCTCTTTAAGTCTTTAGCCCACTTATTCATTGGGCAGTTGTTTCTTTGAGGATTTGTTGTTGGGGGATTTAATTTTTTGAGTTCCAAGTATATTTTAGATATGAGACCCTTGTCTGTTGTATGGCTAGTGAAGATCTTCTCCCAATCTGTGGGCTTTCTATTGATCTTGCTAGCTATGTCATTTGCCCTGCAGAAGCTCTGCAATCTTATGCAATCCCATTTGTCCAACCTTTCTTTGATTTGTTGTGTTTCCGGGTCTCTATTCAGAAAATTTCGGCCTGAGCCAAGGAGACCTAGGGTTTCTCCTATTCCATCCTGTAATGTTTTCAGAGTGTCTGCTTTGAGTTCAAGGTCTTTGATCCATTTGGAGTTGATTCTGGTGCAGGATGATATATAAGGATCTAGCTTTAGTTTTCTACAAGTAGTTAACCAATTTTGCCAGCTTGGTGAGCCATTTCTATACTGGTATCTTCTGTATTGTCTAGAACCTGCTGCTCCTTTGGCCCTTTAAATGATTTTGCAAACATTTTATTTCTTGATAAATTCCTTCCCTACTTCACATAGATAAAGAAATTTGGTTTCTGCGCTGAATACTGATAGAAAAACAATTATTATTTGTATATAAAAGAACAAATGAAAATAATAGCCTCTACCACATATTTACTGGTTATTCCATAAATCTAGTTTTGTTTTTTTTTTACCCATGGTATTTAATTCTATCTTCCCAGAAAATCTTACAACTCTTAAGAGTCCTAATGAGGGTAAACTTAGGTTTTCTGCTACAAGTATGAGTGTCTAGCCACTCCACTGGACTGTTCATTCTGTAGAATAGTTCGCAATTCAGAGAGGATACAATTAAGCCAACCGATGGCTACAAGCAGGTGAGAAATGCTGAAGAGCTATGAGTGGGGTTTATCTCTTTCGAGAAGATACTTCCAGTGATCTAACATTTTCTAAGTAGGCTCCATGTCTTAAAGTTTCCTCCCACCCCCCCCCCCCCCCAACCCTACCAATAATTCTGCCAGTTAGAGATCAAAACTTTAACACATAGGGCTGGGAAGATGGCTCAGTGGTAGAGCGCTTGCCTTGCATGCCTGAGGCCCTGGGTTCGATTCCTCAGCACCACATAAGCAAAAAGAAAAAAGCCAGAAGTGGCGCTGTGGCTCAAGTGGTAGAGTGCTAGCCTTGAGCTGAAGAGCTGAGGGACAGCACCCAGGCCTGGAGTTCAGGCCCCACGACTGGACCCAAAAAACAAAAAACAAAAAAACAAAAAACTTTAACACATGAATTAGCTCTTGGAGGAACATTGAAAAAATGCTAAATCATAGTTGATAGCTCACGCTTGTAATGTTAGGTATTTGGGAGGCTAAGAATGGAAGGATAGGGGCTGGGATGGTGGCTCAGTGGTAGAGTGCTTGCCTTGCATGCATGAGGCCCTGGGTTTGATTCCTCAGCACCACATAAGCAAAAAGAAAAAAGCCAGAAGTGGCGCTGTGGCTCAAGTGGTAGAGTGCTAGCCTTGAGCTGAAGAGCTGAGGGACAGCGCCCAGGCCCAGAGTTCAGACCCCACGACTAGACCCTCCCCCCCAAAAAAAAAGAATGGAAGGATCATGATTTGAAGCCATCCTAGGCAGAAAAGTTCCTGAGATTCCCCCTTTTCACAACCTATAGCTATGTATGTGATACATTCCTGTTATCCAAGCGATATATGTGGTTGAGATTGGGAGTATTACAGTTCAAACACAGACTGGGCAAAAATGTCTGAGAGGGAAGCTGGACACAATGGCATGCACCCGCAATCCCTTCTACAGTGGAAAGCCCAACATAGGTGGATCATGTTCTAGCATGGTCTATGCTATGAGACCCTATTCCAAAAATAACAGAGAATACATCTGTGTAGTAAGTACAAGGCCTTGACTTCAAAACCCTTATACACAAACACAGCAAATTAAAGAAAACAAAAAACAAAAACAATCCAAATGGTAGCATGTATCTTAAATTGTATGTTTGGCTAGAAAAAAAAAAGAAAACTTTCTCCCTTCCTAAAAACAACTGAGACTAATTATCATTATTGATGTTTTTTTCTATTTAATTACCTGAGGTTTTCCATCCTAAGTAGTTTTCCATTGTATCTGAGTCTCCTCTCTCCTTATGAAATGTTCACTTAAAGCTCCCTTGATCAGCTACAGAACCTCCTGCCACACTGATCCTGTCCTGCTCTGTCTCTTGGGAAGATCCCATTGCTCTTTATTGTTGTAAGCCATAGTCCAAGAAAAAAAATCTGTTTTTCAATTTGTTTCCACCATCTCTGTTTCTCTTCCAAGGTCAGGACATTCAATTGGGATGTAAGACAAAATAATCTTCAGTGGGGGACATTTTGTTCATGATTGCACAACCATCTGAGTTGCACACCTAAAGTTCTCTGTATTGGATTGGATTAGCAACAGTGGGTATGGTCATCAGGTATGGAGATACATGTCAAACTGTTTTACATTTCAAGTACTTGTGTCCAAAACAGAGCAACAACAAAACCACAAAATTCATGACCATTGTTTTCTCCCAGTCTTTTAGACTATATATATTTGGATGTGTGTTGGTGCCTAATGAAGCGGGGTTGAAATAATACTGTCCATAGAGTTTGTGATAATTCTGAATGTGTCTTTCCCTCAACTGTTCCCTTGATGGCCTGTGTGCTCTGAGAGTGAGGTGATGTCACTCCATATTCTCTCTCTCTCTCTGTCTCTGTCTCTGTCTCTGTCTCTGTCTCTGTCTCTGTCTCTGTCTCTGTCTCTCTCTCTCTCTCTCTCTCTCTCTCTCTCTCTCTCTCTCCCCTTCTCCAATCCTGGTCCTTGAACTCAGGGCCTGGGCATTGTTCCTGAGGGTTTTTTTTTTTTTTGCTGAAGACTATCACTCTACCACTTGAGCCACAGCACCACTTCCAGCTTTTTTTCATTTATGTGGTACTGAGGAATTGAACCCAGGGCTTCATGCATCATAGGCAAGCGCTCTACCACTAAGCCACATTCCCAGCCCAACCTGTACTCTCTTAATGAAGAAGAACCTAATCTAAATTGTATCCCTTAGCTGCTCATCTAAATTCTACCCCTCAGCTGTTCATGAGGTCTCTGGAGGACTTGTTTATATCCACTAAGAAACTTCTGTAAGGTCATACTTTTTAATGACTATATTTTAATTACCACTTAAAAGACATTTGTTTTTCTCTTCTCATCTTTCTTAATCACAGACTATAATTTCATTCTAGTCTTAATTGAAGGATTATACACTGATGCGAGATGTGACTCGTGTTACTATACTCTGATTCATTACAGGCAAGTAGAAGTGTTTCAGGGGAGGGGACTATGCTAAAGCAGTCATAAGCTTGATGCTCTAGTGGTCATCTTGGACTTTGAATTGACCTTGAGGATGGAAGTGTCTTGTTTGTATATTATAGAAGAAAGTCAGCCCTGGATGATTCTGTTTAGATTCCTTTATATGACCAAGGAAAATGAAAGATGTCGAGAATGTATTTGTGATTTGAAAGATTGTTTCTAAAATTTATATGAAATAAAGATACAGAATAGCTGACATCCTAGTGAAAAGTATTATACGTAGATGGACTTGTCCTTAAAATATTAGTCCTTACTTCAGAGTATATACTAAAACAGTAAGCTTTGTATAAGGATTAGAGACATTAGTCAAAGAAATAGACTAGAACTCAAAGAAAGAGTCAGAAATATATGGAATCTGATTTATAAAAGAATATGCGAAGCCGGGTGCCAGAGTCTCATACCTGTATTCCTAGCTACTCAGGAGGCTGAAATGGGAGGATCGTGGTTCGAAGCCAGCCTGGGCAGCAAAGTCCCCATGAGACTCTTATCTCTAATTAACCACTCAAAAGCTAGAAGTTGTGCTGTGACTCAAAGTGGTAAAGCATGCCTTGAGCAAAAGAGCTCAGGGACAGTGCCCAGTCCCTGAGTTAAAGAAAAGAGAGAGGGGAGAGAGAGAGAGAGAGAGAGAGAGAGAGAGAGAGAGAGAGAGAGAGAGAGAGAGAGAGAGAGAGAGAGAGAGAGAGAGAGAGAGAGAGAGAGAGAGGGAGAGGGAGAGGGAGAAGGAGAGAGAGAGAGAGTATGCAATGATCATCATAGGGAACGTGGTGAGTTATATAATAGAGTTGGGGAAATTGGGTATCCATGGGTATCCATGTGGAAGCATAATGAAAATGGGGCACTATCTTATACTATACACAAAGCGCTGCTTCTTAGCATGTTTAATACTTAAATATGAATACACTTGAAATTTAGATGTGGGCTAGGCACTGGTGACTTATATCTGTAATCATATCTTCTCAGGAGACTGAGATCTGAGGATCATGGTTCAAAGCCAGCTTGGAAAGAAAAGTCCTAGAGACTCTTACATCAGTTAAACACTAAAAAAACAGAAGCAGGGCTGTGGTTCAGGCGATAGAGCTTTAGCTTTGAGCAAAAAAGCTCAAGGACAGTGCCTAGGCCCTGAGTTCAAGCCCCAGGACTGGCATACATACAAAAAAAAAAGCCTTAGATGTGAAAAGTTGCAGCACAGAATCTTTAGATGATAAAAGAATCTTTATGGAAAGGGAAGATATCTTTTTTTAATCTTTTTAAACTTTTTTATTGTGAAAATACCGTACAGAGGGGTTACAATTACATGGGCAAGATAATGAGTGCATTATATTAAGTGAAGTAAGCCAGGCCTAAAGAAACATGGTTTCCCTTATTTGCAATAACTAGTATATGTCAGAGACAAGCAGAAATGGTCAGATAAGTTGATGTTAAGCGAAATGAACCCCAAGTTAAGGACTCAAATGTTTTCTCTTTCTTGATATTGTGTCTAACATATTTATAAGATGATTTCTTTGTTGCTTTGTATGTCCCTCCCCCACAGTATAACCCCTGCTTTCACTATATTTGATGTTGGTATAATTTGTGGAGGGGAAGGGAAAAAAAACAAATTGTTTAAATAGGGATACAGGTGGACCCATTGCACCAATGAGATGTACAAGATGTTATGTTGAAAATGAACTATACATTTTTGGCACAGGGGGGCAGAGGGGGAGGATGGGAGAGGGTGGTCAGCGGCGGGGGGGTGGGGGAGAGTGGAGATGGGAAGGGATGGGAAGGGGAAACAAAGGAGAAGGCAACAATCTTTTAAAACTTTTATTAAACTTTTTTCCTTTCAGAAATAGTTACACAAATAGAATAGTAGCTACATAATAGGATACTAGGTTAAATATAAAAAGGAAAATACAAGCATCTTTCATTATTTTTCTTCATATGATCATGACAAAGGGTTAAGGTCTCTTCCTACCGTCCTACCAATGGGAACAAAACATAATATGTCAACTAGAATAGAAAGGATTTCTAAGTTTAATTACCTTAAAATTAAAAAAAAAAAGTGGTCACAACCCAGGAAAAGGCAAATGACAACCTGAGAGGAGATAGTCACAGCACACTGTATTGACAAACACCAATGCAATCGTAATATTCGATGTTCATATACCAACATGGAAGCAGGTAAAGTTAGAGGATAAATGCTGTTGGGAGAAATGGGGAGAAGTATGAAAGGGGTGTCCATGATCCATACTGACGCACTGAATTGAACTGAAATCCTTTGTACAACTACTTAAATAAAATTAAAAGGAAAAATAAGAAACCAGAGCCAATGGCTCACACCTGTAGTCCTAGCGACTCAGGAGGCTGAGATCTGAGGATTGTGGTTTGAAGCCAACCTGAGCAGGAAAATCCATGAGACTCTTATCTAAATTTAAAAAAAAACTGGAACTACTTTAAAAAGCTGGAAGTGGTGCTCTGACCCAAGTGGTAGAATGCTTATCTCAAACAAAAGAAACTATGAGACAGGCCTAGAATTCAAGCACCAGGACTGGCAAAAAAAAAAAAAAAAAAAAAAAAAAAAAAAGGTAAAAATAAGAAGGAATCTATAATTCATAAAACAAATCAATATTTTAAAAGTATAATTCAATTAGAAATAGGAGTTAACCATGATAGGTGTTTCCTTTAAAGAAAACATTTTTCAACTAAGACATGTTCAACCTCATTAGCAAATAAGGAAATGCAAAGTAAGAATACAATAAAATACTATTTGTATACACCTACTAGATTGGCAAAATTTAAGGTAAGTGTCAATGCCAAGTGTTGACAGGAATGAGGAACAATGAGACAGTTTAGACACTGTTGTGGGTGTGTAAATGGGTAAAAGTACTTAACAATGATTTCCCACACCCTGTGACTCAATAATCCCACTGCTAACTGAATGCTTTCCAAACTGGCACTTTTGTACCAGGGGCCATGGTATAGGAATACTCACAGAAATATCATTTGAGATAGCCAAAACGCTCAAAAATGAATAAACTGCCATATAGTAACACATAGGACTATAATATAGCATAAAAAATAAGAACTTCAACTCATACAACAATGTGAGTTAATTTTAGAAATAATGTTTAAGAAGTAACTAACCTCTGGTGTGTTTTTTTTTTTTTTTCAAAGACTTTGCTGCTTGTTTGCTTGCCTTGCCTTTCACAAGTTCATGTAGATTTATACTTCTCTGATTATCATATAGAGTTTTTCAAACTTCATATTTTCATCCTCAGTATCCCAGTAATTCCAAAGTAATATTTGTTGGTGATTATGACAATGAGAATTTGTCTTAGTAATGACCTTTCTCATCCTATGAACACGCACGCACACACACACACACACATACACACACATTTCTAAAAAAAAAAGTGGCCCATTTGAATTTGTGCTTCATGGAGACTTCAAATTCTCCCGGAGACAGCATTGTAAATATTTCAATTTGGACTATTACATCCAGGGAAGGAACTCTGTAAGACCTTGGGGGTTGTGGATGTCAGTTACTGATCTTTAGTTCTGTTAGAGTAAGGCCTCACCCCAAATAAGGTTCTAGCAACAGTTACCATGATGTGTTAGTTCCAAGTTGTTGCATAAAGTACAAACTTCATCACCAGTAACTCATTCTATAAATCACTGTGTGAATAACAGATACGCATCTGAATGGGTGACCAGTTGTGTTACTTCTTTTAAAGTCTGTCAGTGATTAGTCACCACATATCTGTTATTCAGTTCATGCACAGATGGCAAGGTGTATAGCTATGTTGTCTTCTTGGCTCCCACACAACTTTTTAGAATAATGAGCTTGAAAGAGGAGAGGAACTGATTGACAAAGATAAAATTGCAACAACAAAAACTCAAACGTGAGATGCTCTAGCTAAAACTCAATTACAAAAAATAAGTGAAAGCCAGCTACTGGTGTCTTTCAAATGTATTCCTGTAGACCCGAGCATAACATTTTGAAGCCACCCCGAGGGAAAAATGACCATGCGACTCTTATTTCCAATTTTTTAGCAAAGAAGTGGGAAGTGGAGGTATAGTTCAAGTAGTAGAGTGCCATCCTTTTTTGAAAAAAAAAATTCCTAAGGGAGCTGGGAAAGTGGCTCAGTGGTAGAGCGCTTGCCTTGCATGCATGAGAGTCTGGGTTCGATTCCTCAGCACCACATAAGCAGAAAAAACTGGAAGTGGTGCTGTGGCTCAGGTGGTAGAGCGCTAGCCTTGAGCTGAAGAGCTGAGGGACAGTGCCCAGGCCCAGAGTTCAGGCCCCACAACCACCACCACCAACAACAAAAATAAATAAAATAAAATATATTCCTAAGAGACAAAATCCAGGCCCTGACTTCAAGCCCCAGTACCATCATACACACAAATTACAAACAAACACTAAACATAAATCAGTGGCCTACTTCTTCCATCTGGGCCCTACTTCTAAAGTTTCTAGAACTTCCAAAGAGAGCACCAGTTGGGGACCAGTCGTGTGATATATGAGCTTTGGAGGAGAACACATATCCAAGCCATACCAAAGGGATTTATTCTTCCAATTACTTAGACTGGTAAAATATTTTAAAGGGTATTTTTGATTGATTGGTTGCTTGATTGTGTTAATTAGAGGGTTCCCTTTCAGAAACATTTGGTCCCAGGGAAATATTTCTTTTACACTATAAATCGCAATAAGTAAATGTTTAATCAAAACATTTTTATGTGTGGTTGGGCGGTGAATAAGGAAGACTCAACAGTGTTGAAATAGATTATTTGCAACCATGAAAACAGAAAAAGGAAACCTATTGGGGATATTATTTCTTAGAAGGAAGGGTATGACAGACGAGGTAAAGTTCATTAGAATACCATGTAAACGTGTGGAGATGTAACATTGACATTGCCTCTTCCCATATAACTGATATAAAACCAGTAAAAAATTGCAACAAAAAGTGTTCATGCCTTTAATCACCCCTAGGTGAAATCTGAATTCCGCAAGATGGCCCTTAGGCGTGTTGATCCATCTCTGTCTTCATCTCCTACTATCCCTGTTTGCTTCACTAGACTTTCTCACTGGCTTTCCTACCAAAAGGCTTTCACCCAGTTGTTCCTGCTGCCCAGACGCTCAGCATCTACCTAATTCCTTCTATTCTAGTTATACTCACTCATACAAATGTGCCATGCACATTTCCTTTGAGGCCTTTGCCACGGCTTTTAATTCTGACATGTATTTGAGTAATTATAGATCAATAGTGGATGACCAATTGCAGAAGGCAGAGCCCTATTAATTTTACTCAGAAGTTAATGCCCTGTGACAGGAGTTCAGTAGTTGTTTGTTGAATAAGTGAAGGTTTACAGCATTGATTGATTCCCATGAGTGTGGCTGTCCCATCAGGACAGCTTTTGAATATTTATTTATTTATCTATTTTGCTGGTCATGGGGTTTAAACTCTGGGCCTGGGTGCTGTCCCTGAGGTTTTGTGCTCAAGGCTAGGGCTCTGCCCCTTGAGCTACAGTTCCACTTCTGGTTTTTTGGTAGTTAGTTGGAGATAAGAGTCTTACAGACTTTTCTGTCTGGGTTGGCTTTGAGCTATGGCCCTCAGCCTCCTGAGATTTAATTTTTTTCACTAAGGTAAGTTTCTAATGATTACTTACAGCAAATATTCTTTCCTTCCAAGCATTCTTTCCACTATGCGATGTAGGCTGGTTAAGAAAATACCATCTCCCAGGAGCAGTGGAAGGAAGAAGGGTTGCTCATTGTTGGAGAAGGAGCCATTGGAGCTAGAATGAGATTCAGGGCGGCAGCTTCTTAGCTCAGCAGAAAGGGTGGGGTATCATGGAAGGCGAGAGAGAGAGAGAAAGAGAGAGAAAAAGAGAGAGAGAAAGAGAGAGAGAGAGAGAGAGAGAGAGAGAGAGAGAGAGAGAGAGAGAGAGAGAGAGAGAGAGAGAGAGAGAGAGAGAGCGTGTGCAGGGCCCAGCCAGCTCTGTCTTCTATCTCCTATCCCAGTTTGCTTCACTAGACTTTCTCACTGTCTTTCCTTCCAAAAGCCTTTCACTCCAACTGTTCCTGCTGCCCAGAAGCTCAACCTCTACCTAATTCCTTCGTATCTAGTTATACACATACTGTCCTTCACTTCTCCTTCATCATTCAGGTACCTTCCAAACAGGAACAGTTAGCAGAAAATGGAATTGAGACCACTAAGTCTCCCTGGTTTTTTGTTTGTTTGTTTGTCGGTTGTGGGGTTTGAACTCTGGGCCTAGGCCCTGTCCCTGAGCTCTTCAACTCAAGGTGAGTGCTCTACCCCTTGAGCCACAGCACCACTTCTGGTTTTCTGGTGGTTAATTGGAGATAAGAGTGTCATGGACTTTTCTGCTCATGCTGGCTTTGAACCTCAGATCTCAGCCTCCTGAGTAGCTGGGATAACAGGTGTAAACTGACTGTTTTATAATTTGGTTAAATTGCAATACAATAACTAGCTTCCTCAGCATCTTAGAGAAAGGCAGGGGATTTGGTCAGTATAAAAAAGGAAAGGCATGGTCAACAAGGAAAGAGAAAACAGACCTAGGCTCTCTGGATAGACTTAGCCGGCAGGACAAAGCAGAAAATTCTGCTAGGAAACAGTACATTCCAGCTACTTACCAGAGGAGACTCAACCCAAACCAGCTGAACAAGATGGAGGGGAAATTAAAGAGGTCTGAACAGAACTCCAGTAAAGTCAGATGTCTACCGTTTGCTCTCTTGCATGTTGTTCACATGTTCCTCGTATTTCTGTGTGAGGTTGCTGGCAACTCATACAAAATAAGAGATGTCGTGGAAACCAGATGAATGCATTGAATACATACAGTCATGATTGTAGCTCAAAGAGGGCATCCGGTTTTCCCGGCCCATCTTCCAAAAGTGGAGAAAAGGTGAGAGCTAGGAAGTGGCAGGGGAAGCGAGCTGAAGTGCAGGAAGGCTCTGAGGCTTACATGGCTGTTCATGTTGTACAAAATTTTGGACCTTGACATGCTGCACCTGCATCAATGAGGACACTCAAAGGCCAACATCTCAGGCAGAAAGAGAGGTCTGTCTTTACCACCCAGAAGTCTCTCCTAACTGTGATCATGGGTCAAGTCCTCATCCTATGGGCTCTTTGCTACTTCTGAGAATGAAGAATAGAGAAAGAAAACAGGAGAAGACAAAAAGCAGTAAATATATCAGTTAAGGTATATGAACTGCTGCAGCTGCTTAACGTGATGATAGTTGTTTCTATTCCCTCTCAAGCCTAATAAGTAGGAAGGGCTAGTGAAGTCAGACAGCTTCATCTTTAACTTCAAGCTGCCGCCATTTGCCCTGAGCATCAATTTCCAATGTGAAGATGGGAAGTTCCAAGCAGGAGGCTTTATTATAAGCCTGGAAGGAGCGCACATCACTTCTCTCACATTCTGTTGGTTGGATTTCAGGCCTGTGGCCCCATTTAACTCAAAGGAGACTGGAAGATAAGGATTATCTGCTGAGAAGGAAGAGGGAATCAGCGTGCAGTCAGCCAGTTGTATGAACCATAGTGCCCATGAAAGGCCTGGTAGAACATGCTGGAGGACACTAGAGCCATGAGACAGTGAGGGCACAGAGTAAATCTTGTCTAAAGATGGTTAGTCTTCCCGTGGGGCCATCTCTGATTTGTTTTCCCTGGTCCTATTGCTTGATTACCCAACCCGACCATCTCAGAGAAATAACGTGCAAGATAGATTCCCATGATCATAGAGCTTGCTAAGAATCTGGAATCAGCATTCAAAGGTACTCAAAATTTTACACAGCTCCTGCCAAGGAAGTACTGCTTAAATATCTTTTATGCAGGGGAGTAGTTTACTTTTTTTTGTCTTTTGGCAGTTGTGGGGCTTGAACTCTGGGCTTGGGCACTGTCCCTGTGCTCTTCAGTTCAAGATGAGCACTCTACTGCTTGAGCCATAGCACCACTTCCAGTTTTCTGGTGGTTTATTGGAGATAAGAGTCTCATGGACTTTCCTACCTGGCTGGCTTTGAATCGTGATCCTCAGATCTCAGCCTCCTGAGTAGCTAGGATTACAGGCATGAGCCACCGGCACCTGACTGAATCGTTTTTTATAAACCAACCCACACTATTGATTTACTAATTAAGTATATGTTGAACACATTCTCTCTGCCAGTCTCAAGAATACAAGGTGACAATAATATAGGCCACTGTTAAGAATTTCATCATCTTCAACACATTTCTCTGCTGTTGAGTTTGGCAGTTAAGTGAAGCTGCGTGCTTTGCAGCTGCTGAGGGGACTGAGAGTGTGATACTGCAGTCTTCTCATATACTACTGTGGTGTGAATGTGTGTTGCCTTCAAATTTCCTATGGTGGAAGCTTAGACCTCAGTGTAATGGTCTAGGGTGATGAGGCCTAACGTTTAGGTCCAGCTGGTCTCATGAACGTATGAATGCCACCATAAATAGGGCTTGTAGGGAAAATTCTCTCTTTTGCTCTTCTTCCAAGTGAGGAACAAGGTCTTTGGCCTACCAAAGATGCGGTATTCAAGGTGCCACCTTACCAGCAAAGATGAGTTTCTCGCTGACACCAACCCTGCCAGCACTGCCAGCACCTTGATCTTGGACTTCCCAGCCTTAGAAGTGTGAGAAATAAACACATAATAGACAAAGATAACACATACATGTTTGGCAGTACTGAGCTTTCAAACTTGAAGGTTTATTCCTAGGCAAGGACTCACCACTTGAGCCATGCTTCTATCTCATTTTGCTTTAGTTATTATTATTATTTTAGATAGAGACTTGTACTTTTACTTAACTGGCCCTGGAAAACAATCCTTCTGCCTCTGCCTGATGAGTATGCAGGATTATAGATATGTATCACTGTGCCAGACTTGGTGAGGGTCTTGCTAAC
The DNA here is from genome assembly GCF_024711535.1 of Dipodomys merriami. NCBI lineage: Eukaryota > Metazoa > Chordata > Mammalia > Rodentia > Heteromyidae > Dipodomys > Dipodomys merriami. Next base: position 18,216,073 of record NW_027203826.1, read on the forward strand.
TTTTTACTCTAGATGGGCTTGAACCAGGATTCTCCTATCTCTGCATCCTTAATAGCTGGGATTATAGGCATAAGGTTTCATGCTTGGCCTAATTTTTGTTTATTCTTTTTAAAATAAATTACCCACTCAGTACAAATAGGCTAAGATAAGCCCTACTATACCTCACCCTAATTATCCCTAGAAAAGTCGACCCTGACTCCCACAAGGTATTTGGAAACAGCCCACACATTTTCCAAGCCTTCTTCCCTCTAGGGAACATTTTGGAGTCAACCATTTGTCCATTTGTTATGACTCTCCCTGACTTTCCATTTTAGGTTTCTAAATAATGTCCCTGGATCCATTTCAAAAGTTGTAATTGGATCCTTCATGGGCCAAGCCTTACCATGGAGTGAGTGTCTCAGCCTTCTCATCTATATTCATCCTGGAATAAACAGACACTGGGACTCACTTTTCATCACAAATCTTCCCTATGTTCTGTATTTCAAAACCACTATGGGGCGGCGTCTGAAAAAAAACGGCCACCCACCTCCCAGCCACCTCCTACTTCGTGCTGACAGATCAAAATGTGATTTGTGTCTAGAAACTAGGGTGCTTTCAAAATTGTTATGTAAGATGTTCTAGATTGTTATAGAACCTTGAGGATCTTCCCTGACTGTTCCCCAACCCCCCCGCCCCCCCCAAAAAAAAGAAAAAAAAAACAAACCTTCCACACTGACCTTCCTTGATTTAGACTTCAGGTCAGCTACAGGTAAGCTTTCCAGCCTTTGATTTTTGGCCCTGCCACTAAGGATTCTTCCTTGATATATCAAACTCTGCTGTAAAGTTGGCCCTTGGGGACTGGTAAGCATACTAAGTCATTTCTAAATGTTCTGATTTCAACATGTAGGCAAATCTCATTACGTGTTTAAGCTCTACTCACTTCCTCCTCCTGGGCTTTTCCCTGTCCTAACCAGCCTGGAATGTTTTAATGATGGAAGGAATCAGCAGGAGCCCCTACAACTGACCAGGGCTTCCTAGACACTGATGCAGTTAGTTACCCCTCCTCCTCTCCATCCTGCAAGGCCGGCTCTTATTATTCCAATGTTGCACACGAGGAAATGAAGCAGAATCAGGCCAGTCACTTGTCTAAGGCCACCAAACTGGCAGGTGGAATTTCAGTTCACATATGTCTGACTTCAAAGCCAAAGTTTTCTACTGCTCCATCGGATTAAATTTTGTATGTGAAGGTTGGAATTAGTAAAGCATATAACCTTGGGCTAGCCAATTAACCTCCCCTGAACCTCAAGTTTTTTTCCAAATGGCTAGGTAGAATGCAGTGAATGCCAGGATCTTCTGCCTCTAACATTCTCTGTTCCTATTGTTCTGAGGTAGCATGTGCAGCAATCTCTAGCAACAGCACCAGCAGTAAAGTCAGTGATGCTCATTAATTGAGTGTCTGCTCTGTATGAGGTGGGTTATAACTTTAATCCTTCTAACATGTTTATGAATGTCTGATTATTATTCTTTTTTATATTGTTAAGACTGAGGAGAAGAGAAATTCAGAAGCATACTCTAAGTCACGCAGAATCTAGAGCATAAACTGAGGATGAGCTGATTCCCAAGTCCAGGCCCATGTGTCCACTGTGTGCTATGGTTGTGAGGAAAGATGAGGAGGTTTCTTTACCTTCCTTTGCTTGTTTCTTACAAGCACCACTTTGTAACCCAACTGACTTAATCTGACTGTCAGGTCTACAGATTGTCTGACCCTAAGTAACCATTCCTTTTTACCCCAGGTTGATTTTTATTATTATTAATTGAATTGATTTTTAACTGATACATAAAAACATGAAAATGGCATATATTAATAGGATTTTATATGATTTTTGTGTCCTTATATGTCTATGTCTATTTCTTCCCTCCCTCCCTCCTTCCTTTTTTTCTTTTTCTTCTTTCTCTCTACCTTTCTTCTCTCTCCCTTTCTCCCTTTCTCCCTTTCTCTCTCTCTCTTTCTTTCTTTCTTTCTTTTTCTTTCTTTCTTCTTTCTTTCTTTCTTTCTTTCTTTCTTTCTTTCTTTCTTTCTTTCTTTCTTTCTTTCTTTCTTTCCCTTCCTTCCTTCCTTCCTTTCTTTCTTTTCTTTCTTTCTTTCTCTTTTCTCTTTCTCTCTCTCTTTCTTAAACTCAGTGCCTAACTGCTGTCCTTTACTTTTTCCCTCAAGGTTGGAACTCTACCATTTGAGCTCCATTTCTGGCTTGTTGTGGTTAACTGGAGATGAGTCTCACAGATTTTCCTGCCCTGGCTGCCTTCAAACCAATATTCTCAGATCTCAGCCACCTAGTCTGTCTTCCCAATTCTATAGGCAAATGTGCTGTTTACTTTTCTACCCATGGCACTCTGCCCTGAAAGGAGCTTTGCTCTGAAGAGCCTGGCTTGGTGCCTAGTCGTGTTTGTGGAAGCTGTTTAGTCCCCAAGTTACTAAACCCTTTGCTCCTATCTCATGTTTTCTGACTTCTTTGAACTTTAGCTTAGATGACTTCTAGAAATTGCCAAACTCTAGTATGATCAGGTTTTCTGGGCCAAAATCTTGGTGTGAAGTAAAGAAGCCTTTCTCAAGTGTGACGGTATCTATCACTAGTCCAGATGGAAAAGGCAATCAGCGAGAAAGAAAAACTGGGTTTCTGTGGGATAAGCAAGAGTCTACCAGAGATTAGTCAAAGGTCAAATTGGGTTTGAAAAGTGGGTAGCCTGGTAGAGTCAGTCTTTGGGACCAGACAGATTTAGGTTTGGGCAATATTGGCTTCTTCCCCTTTCTGGCCTCAACTGACAACTTCAGTCAATAAACTAAGGAAGATTCTTTTTTTTTTTGCGGGGGGGGGGTCTGGTCGTGGGGCCTGAACTCTGGGCCTGGGCACTGTCCCTCAGCTCTTCAGCTTAAGGGTAGCGCTCTACCACTTGAGCCACAGCACCACTTCTGGCTTTTTTTCTGTTTGCTTATGTGGTGCTGAGGAATCGAAGCCAGGGCCTCATGCATGCAAGGCAAGCGCTCTACCACTGAGCCACCTTCCCAGCCTCTAAGGAAGATTCTTGTTGGGTGGCTCTACACATTAGAAAACTACGCATGGCCTTTAAACACACTGGAGAAACAGAAAGGAGGTGGGTCCTATTATCGTTGTTACTAAGGAAATAGACTGAGGCGGTTTCCTGTCCTGAGCACGCAAGCATCACCATTTTTCATGTTGTTTTGCTTTTCCAAAAACTGGGGTGTGACCACTTGGTGAGTCAATGCTGACAGTACCCACTAGGCACTGAACAAATCTCTGTGATTGAAAACCAGCTCCCGAGGCTGTTGGAACACCCCATTCTGAGCCTTAATGGAAGAGTCTTGCAGCTGTTTATATGGGCAATTTTCAAAAACTGCCCCATTCCTATTTCAGCATAGAGATGCAATTATTACCTGAATTTTAACTGCTGTACAAGAAAATAAAAGAATAATAGCCCCTGACAAGTGAAAGTAAAAGATAAATTGGTCAGAGCAAAAATAAGTCACTTGTGAAGCAGGCTGGGCTTTGATAGTAAGAGGGACATGCAGGATGCTACACAGACTCATGTTCCTGCAGGGAGCCTAATGGCCTGGCTGATTGCTTTGTCCTGGAATTGTTTGCAATAGAACCCTGGCCAGCGATGTCTCAATAATGGCTGACAAACTCCTGAGTCACTCAGCCTTACCATTCACATTTATTGGTGAAGAGGAAACTCTACGTGCTAATTAGGTTATTAGGCTCTAATTATCCCAAAGCAGAGGGATATTGTTAAGAAAGAACTTCTAGCAGGGCACCAATGGCTTACACCTTTAATTCTAGCTACTCAGGAGGGTTGTATTTCAAAGCCAGGACAGGAAAATCTATGAGACTTATTGCCAATGAACTACCAAAAAGTCAGAAATAGAGCTGTGGCTCAAGTGGTAGAGCACCAGCCTTGAGCGAAAAAGCTAAGGAACAGTGCCTAGACCTTAAGCTCAATACTAGTATTGGCACAAAAAAAAAAGAAAGGAAGGAAGGGAGAAAGGAAGAAAGAAAAAAAGAAAGGAAGGAAGAAAGGAAGGAAAGAAAGAAGGAAGGAAGGAAGGGACGGAAAGGAGGGAAGGAGGGAAGGAGGGAAGGAAGGAAGGAAGGAAAGAAGGAAAGAAGGAAGGAAGGAAAGGAGGGAAGGAAGAAAGGCAAGCCCTAGGATTCTGCTTCCTGAGCCAGCACACTTTTCCTTCTATTTGTACTGTTTGATTATTTCTGAGGCTCATTTGCTAGCTGATCAAATGGAAGAGGTCAGAGGAGAAAATAAGAGTACAGGGGTGAAGCAGGGAGGCTAGAATACGCTTGAAGAATCACAAGATTGTCAGTCAGTGACTTGATGCTGTGAAATCAAATGGATGGAATGACTGTGCTTGCCTGCTGCACATCCATCTGTCTTTCTGGAAGCAGAAGTGTTGCTTCGAGAGCAGACACCATTAGTCAGTGGCCTGGCTCTGCGTCAGTCTCCTTACTTCAACTTTCACACAGTTGCATGTTCCCAAATTTCTCTGAAAGGTCCTGAAGGAGATCACCAGCTTCTGACCTTTGTGAGCTAGAGCGTCTGAGACTTTGGGGGTCTGTCCCAGCCCTGGAAGAAGGCTGTGTGGGGGTGGGGTGGGGAAAGGGTAGTGGGAATGACTTGCTGATCCAGGAAATGTACAAATCTCCTCCCTGGCCTCTCTTCCCTGCCCCCGCAGCCCTCTGTGTCTATTTAAAAGCTCTGGGCTAGGCTGCTCTGAGGTCTGTCCATCCCCTCCCCTCCTTGTTTACTGGAACATTGGGTCACTGCAGTGCAGTTGGAATGCAAGCTCTGGACCATCTAGCAAGGCATCATGTCATTGCACGCTCTGTTTTTCCCTCCCTCCCACCAAGTTTTTCAGAAAACTGAGCCAGGCTCAGTGTGTATCTCCAGAGATGCATTCCAAATTCTCGGCTTGCAACTCAGCAGTTTTCATACATCTCCTTTTAAAAATCCAGGTACCCTGAAAGGTTAGAGGTGAGAATGACTGGACACAGGCAGGGAGGGAGGGTCAGAAGCTGGGGGAGGGGTAGGCAACTGAGATAGTTGTGGCTTGCGACTGACTGCTCTCTGCCACATACAATTGACCAAACATTTCTCCTCTTAACAAAGCAAAGAGGAAGTAAAGCACCAGTCGCTCATGCTGGTCATCCTACTCAGAACGCTGAGATCTGAGGATCATGGTTCAGCCTAGGCAGGAAAATCTGTGCAAGTTATCTCTAATTAACCACCTGAAAGCCAGAAGTGAAACTATGGCTCAAGTGGTAGAGTGTTAATGTTGAGTGAGAAAGTTAAGGGATAGCCCCCATGCCCTGAGTTCAAGTTCCAGTATAAGCATGTATACATGCGCGTGCACGCGCGCGCGCACACACACACACAAGCAAATAGGAAAAGAAGTTTTGTATAAGAGGTGTTTCTGACTCAGTTGAAGAGAATGAAGGAATGAAGAGCAAACTGGCCTCTAGCTTGTGCATCAAGACACAGCTAAGAATATACCAGCAACAAGAGAAGGCTGTGCTGTCCTTTTCTTCCTTAAACACAAATTAGCTGGATCTCCAGCGTCTAAATTCGGCCTATTTCCTATTTTCCTCCAGAATTCCTCCCCCTTGCCTTTTCTTGCGATTAAATGATACGTTGATAATTTAAGCACAAGTTTTGGTTCTCAAAGTGTGATCCTTCAAATTGAAGCATTGACATCTTTTGGAATTTATTAGAATATGTGTTTTCTCACCTTGCCCTTCTAGACATACAGAATCAGACACTCTTGAGGTAAAACACAGCGTGCCCTGTGTGTGTGTGTGTGTGTGTGTGTGTGTGTGTGTGTGTGTGTGTGTGTGTGTGTGTGTGTGTGTGTGTGTGTGTTAGTATTGGAGCTTGACTCAGGACCTAAGCACTGTCCCTTAGCTTTTTGGCTCAAAGATGGCCTTGTCTGGGTAATTGGAGATGAAATTCTCAGACCTGCCTGCCCAGGCTGGTTTTGAACCTCAGTCCTCAGATCTCAGTAGCTAAGATTACAAGCCTGAGCCACCGATGCTGGTTAACACATAACAGTCTTATGTGTTAACAAGCTCTCCAAGTGATTCTGATTGTGTGTGAGACATAGAGTAGAGGATTTTCCACAGGCCTGGGAGAAAGGAGAAATGTTCATGTTTTCCTGGCCCTCCAGATGTGAGGAGTGCAAAGTGTGTGCCACACTGGTGAGCTCTGGCTCTTACCACTCACCTTTCAAGCTGGAGAAAGGGTGAGCATGAGGATAGGGAGGGGAACTTGAGGAATCTGCTGTTGCCAGTGAGCTGGTTTTACTGGCCAGGGATCTGGACCTGCACCTGCCTAGTGTTTGTATTGTGCCCAGAAGACCATGAGGTCTTCTGCCATCGGTTACATACTGATACAGATCCCATTAGTGCTTCTCACCTGCTTGGGGAAACTAATTGACTCCTGGCTATAGATAGAGGTGATAGAGTCTATTCCTTTATTCTGTGACCCCTTTCCATGAGTAATAAAGCAAACAGCTAAAACCACACTCTTCACCTTGACAATTCTTTCCTTTTTATTCTTTGAAAGACACTCAGAGAGAGCCTTCAAGATTACTAAGGGGGTTGACTTATATGAATTTGAATTTGCCATGTTGAAAATTCAGTAACTGCTGGTCATGAGTGGTTATTGAGCAGTAGCTATGAGGGCAGCCAGAATCACAAAATCCTATAAAATCCTCAGCCATCTCTTTCCTATTGAGTTCATGTTGAAATGGTAACTCTTTGGATATATTTGTTTTAAGTAAAATCTATTATTAAAATAAATTTTAGTTCTTTCTCCCTTCCTTCCTCTCTCCCTCTACCCTTCCCCTTTTCCTTATTTCCTCCCTTTAAACTTTTTTTTTTGTCTCTCTCCCTTATTTCCTTTCCCTTCCTTTCTTTTTTTTGTGCTGGTACTGGGACTTGAATGCGGTGTTTGGGCCCAGTCCCTTACCTGTTTTGCTCAAGGCTCACTCTCTAACACTTAGCTTCACTTCTGGCTTTTGGGTGGTTAATTAGAGCTAAGAGTCTTATGAACTTTCCTGCCAAGGCTGGCTTCAAAGCATGGTCCTTGGATCTCAGCCTGCTGAGCAGCTAGGATTACAGGTATGAGCCACCAGCTCAGGCATTTTTAAATATTTAACAATGTGATTGCTAGGAAAACTAAAATTATAAGTGTAGTTTGCATTTGTTGCTCACATTATGTTTTCATTAGGCAGCATTGGTTAGCTTGGGGCTGTGGTTTTGGTCAGGACTAGTGGTGATCTGAGGAGTAAATACCAGGAAACAGGTGTAATAATGAATAGAGTAAACATTCAGTTGTGACAAGATAGCATGAAACATGCTGGTCATCTTGTGGCCTCTGGACTGCCTTATAACTAGGGTTGAATCAGAGTCTTGCCACTAACTTAAGCAATTAATCTCTCAAAACTTTATTTTTGTATTCATGAAGAGTTGTCTTAATTCTTAAAGGATTTTCATGATCATTAGCTAAAAGTGAATGCAAATAGCATAACAGTGTCCCTGGCTGTTAATAATAACCCAATCAACACTAACTCTTGTTAAATAAGAAGAAATGCTGTTTCTAGACTGTCTTAAGTACAGATTGTGGAATCTTCATGTCCAAAGGTCTCGAATGTTTATACAGATTTTCTCTATCTGGAAACTTATAGCTGGCTATGGAGTCTAGGACTCTGCCATGATACTTAAGATCCAGAGGATGGTTCCTAGACAGGGACCCTATACAACTTAACCATTTATATGGCATAGATGATGAATGAATTCTGGGACAAAAGACAGGGTGTATTCTGAATGAGAAGCTAGTCTCTTCACTTGCATCTATGGAGTTGGATGGAATTCCGAGAAGACAAGAAAGCAGTTCCTCTTCCCACATGCTAGCACAGAACATCTAGAGTAGGTTCTTCCAAAGTAAGGCCATTCTCTCATAAAGTTTACATGGAGGGAGTGAGGAAAGGAAAGAAAATAAAGCAAGTACAATGAGAAAGGGGCAAACCCTGAGCACACAGAAAGCGGTGGTGCCAGGCTTCGTCTCAGAAAATACTGAATGTAGAATTCTAATAGCCTATCTCTAGTCATAAAGCCTCTGAACTCCCAGAATGCCATCATCATTGTGAAACCTGTAACAGGATTTTAGCCATTAATACCACCATAACAACAACAACAAAGCTGAAATTTCCTTCATGGGTATTGGTCAATACTATAGAAATGAAGAAGTTGAGGTTGGGAAAGGTTTCCAGTTGAGACTGGGTGGTCCAAGGATCTGTCTTGAGCTGTAGTCACCCTTGGGACTAAAAGAAGCAAAGCTTAGACATGATGTACTTAGTTGGAGAAAGGGTTAAAGATTCCCCCGTCTCTCTCTGAATTGTACCACTTAATTTACCACCATCACCATCTTGTCACTGTCCTCTTCATCATCGTTGTCATCAAATAGGTACTCTTGACTCAGTACTTCCTACATGCCAGAAACTCTGCAAAGTGTTTTTCCTGGTTGAGCTCATTGAATTCTCTTGACAGATGTGAGGTAAGTGCTGTTATTAAGCTCTTTTAGTAGGAAACCATGCAAAGACACATCAAGGAACTTGGGCAGTTAACGCCCTTGCTGATGAGCTTGCTGGGACCTTCATGAACAATAAACAGTGACGCAAACCGAGACTTCTATATTACAGATCATGAAAGGAATCTCTCTAGATTGGAAATTATTTTTTTCTTTTTTTTAGGTGGTACTGGAGTTTGAACTCAGGACCTTGCACTAGGCAAATGCTTTACCATTTGAGTCATGCTTCAGCCCTTTTTGCTTTACTTATTTTTAGATAGGGTCTCATACTTTTGCTCAGCACATCCTAGAACGATGATCTTCAGGCCACCATCTCCTGAGTAGCTGAGATTACAGGCATGAACCTCCCTACCTAGTCTTAGATGAGATATTCTTTTTTTTCCCCTTATTTAAGTATTTTATTATATCCCTTCCCACAAATTATCAAAATGTATACACAAGCAGGACACTGGAATCAGATCCAGTGAAAACAGGTGTTTTACCATGAGGAAGAACATACAACAGAAACAAAAGAATCACATAGTGCATTATAAGGATGTTAACAATAGCAAGCAAGAAAACAAAAACAAAAACAAAAAAAACAACAAAACACTTCTGTCCCTTTCTTGTGCTCATTTCTCTTAGCATCATCTTATATGATCCTATGAACATAGCTTTTGACAATTTCTGCTTATCCTAGACATATACTAGCTATTGCAAATAAGGGAAACATGGGACTTATGTAGCTTTGGGCCTGGTTTATTTCACTTAGTATAATTTTCTCCAAGACTTTTCACTTCCTAACAAATGGGGCAACCTCATTCATTCTGATGGAGGCATATAATTCATATATACTCCTCGTACAACATTTTCTTGATCCACTTAGATGAGATATTCTTAACTTTATGCCAACTTCAAGGTCCCTTATTATTTTAAAAAATGTGTTACAAACCTATATTTCCTTGAGGTGAAATGTACAGATTATATAACTCATCTGAACATACAATATTTGAAAGTCAATAATTTGTCATAACAAAATAGGAAATGAATATTTTTCGTAAGGAATGTACAGTTCAATAAATAAACACCCAAGCATAATGGGACTGTCAGATGCTTGTGCCTTCTACAAAACATCACCATGAAAAGCATATGTATAAATATAAACCCACAAATACCATAATTGATGCTGAATGCCTGAGGTGACCACCTGAGAGGAAGGCATTCCTGGCAAAACTTTAGACAGAATACAGTTCAATTTCTATCATGTTGATTACATTCTGGGGAAACTCAATGCCTATCTATGCAAATCACACTAAAACACTATGTATTTATATATAAGAAAGAGTTAGCCAGGCGCCGGTGGCTCATGCCTATATACCTAGTTACTAAGGAGGCTGAGATCTGGTTCAAAGCCAGCCTGGGCAGGAAAGTCCGTGAGACTCTTATCTCCAATTAACCACAGAAAACTGAAGTGGCATTGTGACTGAAGTGGTAGAGCACTCGCCTTGAGCTGGAGAGCTCAGAGAGAGTTCAAGCCCCATGACTGACTAGAAAAAGAAAAGAAAAGAAAAAGAAAGAGTTCAGTTCCAGCACAATAAGATTCTCAAGCATACAATATCCAGTAGGACACGTAAAGCATAGATAATTTTTTTAGTATAACAGAACTGACCAAAGCATAGAACAACATTATATTGACATTTATGTCATACCTGTGCCAAGAAAATGCCAGTGACACATCTACTTCAATGACTGGACTTAAGGGATACTTTGCTAAAGATCCTCAATCTTGGCTTCACATTTAATTGACCTAGGGAACTTAAACTGAAATTCTGATTGGTGTCACCAGTAAAGTCTATGATGTGATTGGTCAGGGCCACTTCCTGGTCACTGGTGTATGTTTGCTTTAATTTATTAGCTTTTAATTTACAAATAGTGGCACAAGGTTATCCTTAGTGTTTTTTTTTAATTATTTCAAAGCTATTCAGTTGTTTGGTAACCTTATCTGAATGGGAACATCAATTTTTGAGATGACAAATTGTCTTTTTTTTTTTATGGAGCTGTTTCTTGGTCAGAATGGCCTTTTTAGGGCCAAAGAAAAATCTTAGATTATAAGATAGGACAGGCAGTACATGACTTCAAGCTCTCACAAGTAAAAAATCCAGTCCAAGAAATCCCATGAGTTGAGTACAGGAGTATAGTTTACTTGCAAATGTAGAATAAATAGAAGGAAAGTTCAATTAAATAAAAAATAAATCAGCCAGTGATTTCTTTTTTCTTTTTTAGGGAAGACACTCATATTCATATTAAGCTCTTCTAAACTCCAAGCTATCTTTCCTTAGGCTATATTTGTGCATTTATGCTTGTTTAAAAAACACCAAGAAGGGGCTGGGAAGGTGGCTCAGTGGTAGAGCGCTTGCCTTGCATGCATGAGGCCCTGGGTTCGATTCTTCAGCACCACATAAGCAAAAAGAAAAAAGTCGGAAGTGGTGCTGTGGCTGAAGTGGTAGAGCGCTAGCCTTGAGCTAAAGAGCTGAGGGACAGCATCCAGGCCCAGAGTTCAGGCCCCATGACCGGACGCCCCCCCCCCCCAAAAAAAACAACAAAAACAAAAAAACACCAAGAAAACAAGAAGCAAAAAAATCTAGAGCCACTGTGGAGGAGCTATGTGCTGTATCTGTAAATCAGGAATATACTTTATCTTTAGTGCCAACTTCAAACAGATAAATGTGGGTTCCTGGACTCGAAGGATTCAAAGCCCAGTGCAGGGCCATTGAAGGGTTTTGAGATATGTTGGTTAATGCTATCTGTTTTAGGCTTCCAGTGGAGGGACATGGAAATGACCCCCATCCCTCCCTTAGGCCCTAAAGTTATCATGAGAGAGGAAGCACATTTCTCAACAATAAAAAGTGAACTGCCTACTGCTGGATGCCTTTTTGACCTGATGGATTTTATCACCACCACCACCACCACCACCACCACCACCACCACCATTATCATCATCATCATCATCATTCCCATTACCCAATGATAATTCCAATTTACTGAGGCCCAGTTATTTATCTTGAATTCTACACTGATTACCTCATTCATCATTACTTTACAAGACAGAGTTTTCATCAGAATCTGTGTTCTCAAACCTGGTGGAAAGAACTACTTTTCAAATCTGTACCTGTCTAGCTCTAAAGTCCCAAAGAGCAGTATTTTGGACTAAAAATCTAATTTGAGACCATGTTCCAAAAGTGCTGAAATCTTTACCCTGAATTCACTGTTTGGATTTTTGCTCACATGGCATGAGATTCAACAAAGACCAACTAACAGACTTATAGTACACATTCTAGTTTTGCAGCATTTCAATGAAATTCCTTGGTATTCAATCCTGACTATGAGTTTAACTGGAAAACATTAAAATATAATAGGGAACTTCTGATTTTTTTCTATGTTTAGTGTTATTTCTTAGTTCTAATCTTTGTGAAATGTTTGTTGTTCTCTTCTCAGCCCACAATAATAGAGGAAATCCCATTCATTGTCATAAAATCTGGCATCTAAAAGGGGACTGATACTTAATGAACTATAAATATTTAGAATAAATTAATCCATGTACATGATATTTTTTAAAGTACTTTTTAATTTTGGTGCAGTTATGTTGATTAAATTTTCCTTTTATGGTCTATCAGTAAATCTTGAAATTTCAGCTTTACTAAAGATCACAAAGTTGTTGTTGTTGTTGTTGTTGTTGTTGTTGTATGTGTGTGTGTGTACCTGTCCTGAGGCTTGAACTCAAGGCCTGGGTACCGTCTCTGACCTTCTTTTGCTCAACACTAGCATTCTATCACTTGAGCCAGAGACCCACTTCTAGCTTTTTTAAAAATTAAATTTATTAAAAAAATGTATTTTTTGTCAGTCGTGGCACTTTAATGCAGGGCCTACGTGTGCTAAAGGCTAACACTCTACCACTTTGAGCTGCAATGCCACTTCTGGTGGTTAATTGTAGGTAAGTGTCTCACGAACTTTACTGCCTGGGCTGGCTTTGAACCACAATCCTCAGATTTTAGCCTCCTGAGTAACTAAGATTACAGGCATGAGCCACTGGTGCCCAGCCAACTTCACAAAGATTTTTGTCCTATGTTTTCTTCTCCAAATTATATTAGCTTTTATATTTAGGTCTATGAGTCATTCAATTGACTTAAAAACATCAAGATTCTTGTAGACTTTAGTGTTGGCTTTCTAAACATGTTTTCATCTGCTCTGCACTTCCAAGTGAAACAGTTTGAGTGTAGATAATGTTGTTTCTATCTTGAAACATGTTGTAAAAATTGTTTTTCCAAGTGGATTTCTTTAAGTAGAAATATCATGATAATTTGGGTTTTAATTCATTTTCTTCTTTATTTGACTTAGCTCCATTCAATTAGAGTAATAATTGTAATTTTTAAGGCATGTTTGCTAAATAAACATGAAATCATCCAGAAAAAAATTGTTTTTCTAGGCAGAATCTCTCATGGTATCATCATCATATTTTTTTTAATCACTTGACTTTGTTCTTCTAAGAGGAAGCATGTCTCTCCTGTTGTTTTCCCCAATTCTTTCTCTCCTACTTCCAAAATCTCAAGGCACAGAAAACTTGTCTGGCTAATGGTGTTATAGTCTTCTGTTTCAGAATAATCCTATCCAAAAAATGGAGGTATTGCTCAATACTTTCTATCCACTTAACCAGATAACTACTTAACCCTAACTACGACTCTGGAATCTAATCCTTAAATTATATGCAAAATAATCTTCAACCCAGTGCTTAAGAAACAGATCACCAGCAGGAAGATGAAGTCTTTGGGTAAGAGCTATAATTACAGAGGCCAAGGACTGTTCTGACTAAAGTCTTGCTGTTCTCACCTCAAGCTGTGAACACTGTGAACAAGACATTGCTGTTTAAGAACTTCTCAAGGGATTTGGGGGAGGCAGAATCTTCTCTGAATTTCTGAGAAGCCTTGGTTTCAGAGGTACAATTAACCAAAATGTCTGCTCACAATTGCTAGAGCAGATTTATCTCATATTCCCATCTGTTTGGCTTTCTGGAAAGGACAAAGAAACAGAAGATAGAGTGATTTGTATCCAACATGTGGAGGAATGTCTTGCCTCTCCTTGTTGGGGTTGTGTCCTTTATTGTTTCTTGAAGGACCTCCCCTCTGCCCCTTAACAACCTGCGTAGGAAAGGGGTCAAAGGTACCAACAGTTTATATAATGCAAGTCTGCAGTAAGATATTCATGGCCCATAACGGAACCCAGAAGTTGGTACCTAACACAGGTCATCCCAGGCCAAAGCATGGTAGATTTTATGAAGAACTTCTGTTGAGTTTTGGGGTAAATTTGAGATTGACATTGGAGATTACCAGTGAGTTGATCCTGCGGAAACCTGTGAAGCGCACAGAGGTGTGAGAGAACATCAGAAATCCAACAGGTGGTTCAATGGGCCACAACCAGCCCACTGTAGGTGGGCTCATAATTAGAGGTTGCTTTCAACTCATCTTCTCTGATTGTGGTTGAAGGACAAGCTGGGTGTTACACTGGAGGACTCTCATAGTCACATGCCTGTGTTCTCAATTGTCCTAAGAAAACCAATTCCTTGGCTCATTCAAGGAAAGTTTTATAGTTAGGTGGATCCATTCCTCTTAGAAAGCATTGAGAAATGTTTTACTGAGACAGGCATGGGCATGAAGGATAGCTCTTCCTACGCTTAGTAGTTTATCAAGAAGCACACCTCTTCCTAACAAGTTTATCCTCTACACTTTCTTGCTTGTTTTTCAAGCCATGTGTTAGATAGCTTTTGAGATTGGCTCCCTGAGGAACCTACCCTTAACCTCATCCAGTCATGGCTGAAATAACAATAAGGAACAAGAAATGTGGCTAAACAGAGTGGGAATGGGAAACTAGACTAAGAAGATCTTCAAATGCCAAATTAAGGAGGTTGGACTTGCTCCTGTGGGTAGAACAGTCCTGTGCATTATATTCTTGACAGTCGCCGAGCTACAGAGACTTGCTTGCTCCTGATTGGTTTAAGGCGCCAACTGTTCTGTCCTAACTGAATTATACATAGATATCCTGAAAGCAAAAGTTCTGCTAGTATTTCTTTGCCATCCTCTGGGATTTCAGGCAGATGTTTGGAATGACCCCAAATGCATAGGAAACATAAAGGAAATGTATTGGAAAGTGCCACAAATACGTTGTTTTAAGTTTGCATGGGCTCCCAAGGGAAGTTGTATAAAGAGAGATGTGGGTACCTTAGATAGATACAGTTTCCTAAAATTCAAGGTGAGTAGACGTTGTGTTTTAATGTAGAGTCAAAAATCATCCTCAATTCCTCCAGTCTATTCTAAATGGTTATATTTTGCTCCATTTTCCTGTCTCTCCCACTAGGAGGCAGCAGTATTCCCTTTGTCCTCATGCAAAGGGCTCCCCTAAATCAACAACTACACCTCACACGCACATAGACAGGCAGGCAGGCAGACAGACAGACAGACAGGCAGGCAGGCAGGCAGGCAGACAGACAGACAGACAGACAGACAGATAGATAGCCATAGTCTGAAGAATCATCCTTAGTTTTGACCTTTACTGATTGGGAGAATGTTGCCTAGAGTCTTGGCTGATCAGCCAAACAGGAAGTTCTGGAACACACAATCCTGTGACCTCCATCTATCCCTGGAGAAGCTGTCCCACAAGCCACATATCAATAAAAACATCTCTCCGTGAAGCGTCCCCATGGCTGCTTTGATTTTGCAAGCAGCAATTGGCAAGTTGAAAGATTACAGAACCTATGGTGGGGAAAGAGTCTTTAAGAGGGTGTTGTGCTGTCTTTTCCCATTGAATTTTATGCAACCTTGGGTCCCTTAGGAATTTCCACAGAAAGTTGGTCAGGGTATGCTGGATCTCACACCCTAGCTTGCTGTTTATTTCACAGTTGGTTGCAGTGTGGTGGCCTTGATGCTCACGTCAGCAGCTTAAATCCTGTGAGTGCACCAGAAATGGAACGTCCCAGAAAACCACCAAAGTATGTTCTGCACATGTTTTACTCAGATCTAGGGTTTCTACATTACTTCCTCCAGTGGTGACAGGTATTAAATTTGATCATTATGGTCAATATGCTTCTTGCACATTGCCATCTCAATATACCCTGGGAAAGATCTGCCCATCAGTTGGGCAGAACTTCCCAAAGTTTGTTACACCAGGGGTATTCAGGTTATTTATGAATCACAAGAGAGGATAGCCAAAGGCCATGGTCAGCCTCTCTCACCTCACTTACACTGTGGCTTCCATCAGAATTAAAGCCTTCAGCTGGCCTCCTGCTCAAACCTTTTAAAGGATTTGAGAGATGCCTGGTACCACGTTGAGGATCAGAGGTGATTACATGCATGTAGAAGGCAGAAACCAGGGGATGGTTTAGGAGGAAATTCAGATTTTCCTTCTTTGAGTTCTGCTGAAGTCCTTCCCGGGCTTTTCAGAGAAACAAAACAAAACAAAAACAGCCCAGCTCCTTCAATAAACATGCACTAAGACTGAACTCGCCTTAGGGCCAGGTCACAGGAGGGAGAAAGACTTGAGCATGGCTTTGTCTGTGACACCCGTTACTTGCAAAAGGCTTATATGCTTGCTCAGCATGGCAGGCATGCAAGTCCTTTGTAAGTAACAAATCCATCAGGGACTTGATGGATTAGCAAAAGTCCTAGATCTCCTTGCTCATTCATTCAGTAAAATAAGCACTAAAGAGACGAATTACTATAACTTTTAGTAAAGGAAACAGATGTAACAGCAGAACAAAAGTATTCTGGTTTCTAGCAACTCCCATTGATGTAGAAGAGTGGATACATACACTATATACAATAAAAATGATTCTAATACTGATACTTGTCATTCTGTAGTATAGGTATTTGCAATTGCTATGAGAATGCAGAAGGAATTATTAAGAGATTAGCTTGTTTTCCCAGTGAAAAATTCACAATACTAATGATTGAGAAAGCCTGGTATTATCCACCAGGAAGCCTATGGGTTTTAGCTTCAGAAAAATTTTATTTATTTACTTAACAGATATTCATTGAGCACCTCTTATGTGCTGCTAGGTTCTAGTGATACATAGTGAATAAGAGAGGAGAAACACCTTGTGTTTCAGCAAAGCGACACACAGGTATTTCCTAACAGAAGTAAATCTAATTGGATTTTTGTGGTTCAGATTATTCAATACTGTAGGACACCCCAGCACCTGATACTGAAGCGACTCTAAGCAGTAGTATCAAACAGTATGTCTGACTACTGACCCACCCCAAAATACAACACACCCCAGACATACTGTAATCTTAACTCCATACCCTTGCAATAAAACAAAAACCACAATATGAGCCACATGACTTTCTTGGTTATTTACAGCATATAAAAGTTAGGTTTAACCTTAGTATTAGTAGCTCACAACTGTACTCCTATCTATTCAGGAGGCTGGGATCTGGAGGATCTTGGGTTTGAAGCTAACCCTGGCAGAAAAAGCCTCAAGATTTTGTTTTCAATCAACCAGCAAAAAGCCAGACTGGAAGAAAAACTCAAGTGATAGAGTGTCAACTGAGTGAGCAAGAAAGCCGAGCACAAGGGCAAGATGGAATTCTTTGCTCCTACTATAATGAACAACAAGAAGTTATGTATACAATTGTATGATATCTGTGCTGTACTGTATAACTGTTATTTATACAGAAATGTACATACCTAAAATAAAATATTTTACTGCTGAAAACAAAAACAGTCATTTACGCTTTTGGAAAATGACACCAATAGACTTGTTCCATGCTGCCTTGCCTTCAATCTGTAGATACTGCAGTATCTGTGAAACACACAAAAGGCAAAACACAATAAGATACAGCATGCCTGCATACATTGAGGGTGCTTTATATGTCAGTGGTGTGCTCAAAAATGCATAACAACTGGTTCTGAAAAAGAGAAAAAGAAAAGTAAAACCCTGATTCATAGCACTTACCAATTTCTGTAGTATACTCTTGTCAAGCTACCACTGAGACACCCTGAGCCCAAAGTAGCAGAGGGAACATTACTGGCTAGCTGCAGCTCCCATTGGTAACAGACTTTACAACAAGGAAACGCAGGTATGGGAGACCTTAGCAGTGAAAAGTTCATTTTCAGTGATGTGTTGAGATCAATTTCTTGAAGTCACCCCACCGATTCCACAAAAGAAAGCATGGGCAAACATTATTCTACTAACTAGGAGAGAAAAATAGATGCATGTCTACTTGTAGTGGTTTAAGATTTCTTTTTTTTGTTTGTTTGTTTGTTTGGGTCCAGTCGTGGGGCTTGAACTCTGGGCCTGGGTGCTGTCCCTCAGCTCTTCAGCTCAAGGCTAGCACTCTACCACTTGAGCCACAGCGCCACTTCCAGCTTGTTTCTTTTTGCTTATGTGGTGCTGGGGAATCGAACCCAGGGCCTCAGGGATGCAAGGCAAGCACTCTACCACTGAGCCACCTTCCCAGCCCCTAAGATTTCTTTTTAAG
This sequence comes from Dipodomys merriami, assembly GCF_024711535.1. Classification (NCBI taxonomy): domain Eukaryota; kingdom Metazoa; phylum Chordata; class Mammalia; order Rodentia; family Heteromyidae; genus Dipodomys; species Dipodomys merriami. The sequence goes on from NW_027203826.1 coordinate 18,234,228, forward strand.
GGATTTAAACCATGGGCAGCTATGTAGAACATGGTGATCGGGAGCCTCTCTAGGAGGGAGCTTTACTGCTTCAGTGAGTTCAATGCTGACTATTAAAAAGTATATTAAAAAAAAAAAACACCCTTGCCCTCTCCACAGCCTCTCTACCTGCCCCCAACACTCAACACACCCACAGTAAGCTGTAGCTTTTAGAAAATAGGTGTTACTCTTTTTTTTTTTTTTTGGTCCTGTGGGGGTGCTGGTCCTAGAGCTTAATTAAACTCTGGGCCTTGGCACTGTCCCTGAACATTTTTGCTCAAGGCTAGTGCTCTGCCACTTGAACCACAGCTCCACATTTAGCTTTTTTATTTTTTGTTTTTCTTAATTTTAATTTTTTTAGTAGTAGTTAATTGGAGATTAACAGACTCACAGATTTTTCCTACCTGAGTTGGCTTTCAACAGTGATTCTTAGATTTCAACTTCCTAAACAGCTAGGATTACAGGCATGAGCCACTGGTGCTTGGCTAACAGGTGATACTCTTTATTCCAAGATGCCTTTACTATACCACGTGCTCTGAGTACAAGAAAAGCTCACGTATTCACTTATTTTAGTAAAGCTATGGTTTTATTGTGTCCCCCCAGAAGGGACTATGGGATATCTTTTTAATAGTCAAATAAGAGAGAGCAACAGTCTCTAAAACATGTTTTGTTTATTAAAAACAAATTTGCTCCTGTGGCTTACTTTTGCTTTACATGGAATCACACACACCCTTCCAATTAAGTCAGGTTATTTTTAGTTGTTTAATCAAAGACTGAATAAAATATTTACAACAAATATGATGAAAAAAAGAAAGAAAAGCAATTTGCAATGCCTTTTCTAAGCCTGGCGTCATTCTGAATGTAGGAGTACTGTGTCCCCTGTGTAACAATCATGTATCACCAAGTAGGTCAGCTGAAAACCATCCACAGTGTGTGCCTACTATGTGTCCAACTCACACTGAAAACCATCCAAGTGTGTGTCAGTGACTCACCATCATCCCAAGTCTGAGCCAACTCTCTGCTTTCCAGTATCTCTTCCTCTTCCGGGAAATGCAGCAATTCAGTTATATAGCTTACGTGTTTGTGCACACCAGGGCTTTTAGGAACTGGCTGTTCATGTTTCTTTGGCTCAGAGATCTGTGTTCCCATACCATTATTTATGATGTAACCTCGAATCTACTTTATAGACTTGAACTCAATTCAGTTTGGAAATTGTGTAAGAGATCTGCTCCACCCATTTTTTTTCTATTAAATAGCACAAGGGCTGTATAGGGACAATTTATGCAGGGTCCCTGGGACAAATCCCAACCTATTATTTTGCCATTTCCTTACATCTCACTGAGATGTTATCCCCCAGGATAACAGGAAAGGGACGACTTTCCTGAATGACTGTTTGGTCAGCCCGCAGTGCTCACAGCGATTACACTCCCCGTATCCCACTATCTCAAGAGATCCATCCCCGTACCAGGAAAGTCATTTCAGAGACAGGCTGGTTGCAGATTGGGAAGTGAAAACTGGAAATTTGGCCAATGACAGGGAAGTTAGGAAGTAATTACTAGAATATGATCTTTTGAGAATATGATCTAAACCCACATCATCACCAGCATCATTAATGACTTGGCTCAGAATGGCTTTGTAATGTTAAAATGAATGTTGAGTGAGTGAGTGCATACATGCCATATTCTTGCCTCCTGCTCTAAGAACTGTACAAAAGCATCTCATTCGTGTGTCTTCTCTACACCAGGAACCAGGGACTTGGTGAGCCATAGAGCCCAGCATCCTGAAAGCATCTTGTTAATGACAAAGACCCAGGTTTTGAGGTAAGAGAAAAGATGGTTGGTCTTTCCAGACTTTCTCAGTGGGCTTGTGCCCTGTCCCATGTGGCTTGTTTCAAGCTTCTTTATCATCATCCCACTGTGTTGAAAACTGGGATCACCAGTATATAACAATGGGTTATTGAGCTCTGCAGTTGTACAACCTTGTGTCCTTGGGGAAATGACTTAAATATATTGACCTTCAACTTATACTCCATAGACTAAAGATGACAATAGATCCTTCTTGCACAATTGTTATGATGACTGATTTATATACAATTCACACAAAGTACTTGGCACAGCCCCTAGAACATAGTAAGCTCTGAATAAATGAGAACTATTAGTATAATTAGCTCAAGACACAGTACATGGCCCTTCAGAGATGATTTTCCATTGTCGGATTGAAACAGAGCCCAGCTTGGAGAAAGCAGAGCAAACGAGACTGAAATAGTCTATCAGATTCCTTCCAAATCTGTGATCATGCTGAATGAAACTCAGTTCTTTTCTTGGTCAAGCATTTCTTCAAGTGAGGACAGCGTAGCAGTATTCGCACTAAGAAAATGGGTGTATTGGGAAGGATAGTTCAACGTTTGGGGGAAGCCCCTGCTGGGATGGTTTTGAGGTTACGTGTATCTGGTTGAGTTCCCTATAGTACTTTAGAGTTGTAGAAGAGCTATCCTCTTTTTCCTAGTTTGGTTAAGGAATGATTGGCAAAACTTTATATATTTAACATATAGTGTAATGTTTTGGTAAAGTAGATCAAATATATATCAAATGTGTACACCTATATAGATATATCATATATAATGAAACAATTAATGCAAACTAATTGGTATGTCTGTCACATGCTTTTCATTTTGTTTCTGTGTGAGAGAACACATTAGATCTATTTTCTTAGCAATTGTTAAGTATTCAGTGCATTATTGTTAATTATAGCTATCACACCATGCAATAGAATGTACTGATTGTGTCTAACGGAAACTTCATAAGCTTTTCCCAACATGTCCCTATTACTCTCCTCCCAGCTGCTAGTAACCACCATTCTATGAGCTCAACTGTTTAGATTCCTTATAGGAGTGAGATCATGTAGCAACAGTCTTTCTGTGCATGGCTTATTTATTTAGCATAATGATCTCTAGTTCTCTCCGTGTTGTCAAAAATTATTGAATCTCATCCTTTTTATGGCTGTGTATTATTCCATTGTTTATACATATCACATTTCTTGTTTTGTTTGTTTGTTTTTGGTCGGTCGTAGGGCTTGAACTCTGGGCCTGGGCTCTTGTCTCTCAGCACTTCAGCTCAAGGCGAGCGCTCTTACCACTTGCGCCACAGCGCCACTTCCAGCCTCATGCATGCTAGGCAAGCACTCTACCACTGAGCCATCTTCCCAGCCCCCATATCGCATTTCTTAATCCATTAATCTGCTGATGGATAATACTTATGTTGCTTCTACATTTTAGCTGTTATGAATAATGCTTCAATGAACCTCTTTTAAACATAGATTTCATAGAGCTATTCTTTACCTCAATTGAGGAAAAGATGAAAAGAGGAACTAGGACCTAATGGCTACCGGAGCCTTTGTTGCTAGCCAGGAAGAAACTATGAAGACAAATTAGCCTTCACAAAGAGAGGTGATATATTATCCCCTTGGTCTTTATTGAGATATGATTTATATATAATGATGCTTTTATTTATTGAGTGGAATCAAGCACATTTTCACAAATGAATACACTCAGGTAACAAGATACTACACATCTAAATCACTCCAAATGTTTCCTGGCATTTTCTTATTACAGCAACCTATCCCCATTTTAGGCCCCAAGAAATCACTCATCTGCGTTCTCTCTTTATAGGCTAATTTTGTCTATTGTAGGATTTTTTTTTTTTGGAATAGCAAGTAGCTTATTGATAAGTACTTGGTTTAAACTGCAGTAATAAATTCACTTGAACAAGAGACAATAATCAAGGCAAACAAAGAAATACTTGCCAATCAACAGAAAAGCTGTGGCCTTTGGGTCATCATGTAGAAATCCAAAATCACTCAGAGCCAAATCTTAAAAAAGGTCCATCCTCTTTCATAAGAGGATTCACGTCCCCATGGAGTAGATAGGCGGGAGCCTAGAATCTGTAGAATTCTGGGATGAACAGAAGGCAATTGATCAGTGTTGGGAGTGAAATGCAAAGGATGTGGGAAGCCTGCTTTTAGAAGTCTCAGGTGTTTGAGGAACAAATGACTTGGGGTCTGGGTTCTATTAGTCATGACTCTGAAAAGCCAGTGCATGCACAGCACTGGGGAATAGAGACTGTTCCACAAAGTTTCACAAAGCCATGTCAGCCAAGGAAGGCATGTCAGACATATGAATGGAAGATGCATCCTGTGGATCCTGTTTGTGGTCTCTTTTTAGCAGTAGTAGTTTCAGGGTCCAGGTCCCCAAACAGTAACCTCTTACCAGCTTGCCATCTGGCCCTACCAGTTATAGCTTTCAGTCCAACTTCTTAGTTCTTAGTGACTTCAACTCTTTTTTTTTTTTTTTAATTGACAAAGAAGCATTGTTAGGGGCTAAACTGCCAAGGACCCAAATTCTGACTTGCATATTTTCTAGTACTGGGATTGTGGACAGGTGGCTTCATTTCTCTAATTCTTTCACCTACAAAATGGGGGCAATCATACATAGATGAGTCTTCCTATTTTAACTCTCGAGAAGATTATAAGAAAGTAGAAAGAGCACTGTCTTCCTCAAAGATACATTGTTAAGATAAAGGAGGTCCCCTAAGTTTTACATCAGCCTTGTATTTTCCTGTCTGGGTTTGATGGTCTTAGATTGGGTGAGGAGATGGGATCAGAGCTGGCAAGTTTGGGAGCAAAGCTAATCTCGCCCATTGGTTTGCTTCAGACACAAGGCACTCCAGTCACCAGTGAATGAGCAGAGCCTTTAAGTAGAGTTTGCCTGATGTGAACATGGACTCATTCTGCGCCCCAGACTTTTCTCAGGGCCACTTGCCATCAGGGAATCTTCACAGTGACACGAATATGTGGCTTGCTGGGTGACACTGGAAGAGGAGAAAATGACAGAAGTAGCTGGGTGGGAAGAAGGAGTTCTAGAAGCAAATATAAATAATCTCCAACTTAGGATGGTTCAATTTCATTTTTTTAACTTCATAATAATGTTTAAAGCCAGGTGCCAGTGTTTCATGCCTGTAATCCTAGCTCCTCAGGAGGCTGAGACCTGAGGATCATGGTTCAAAGCCAGTTTGGGCAGGAAAATTTGTGAGACTTTTATCTCCAATTAGCCAACAGAAAACTGGAAGTGGCTCTGTGTCTTAAAGTGGTGGAACACTAGCCTTGAGCAAAAAAAGCTCAAGGACAGTGCCTAGGCTCTGAGTTTAAGGCCCACAACTGTCCCCCTCAAAAAGTTTTAAGTACTAATGCATTCAGTAGAAACTGTGCTTCACATTTTGAATATTGCTGTATCTATTCTTAGGTTAGTGCTAGGCAGGGATAACACTTTTTTGCAATGCTTGGCAGTGGAGTCAGAGATCTCAGTCAGTGGCATGACAGGGAATGGAAATCATGGTGTGTGTGTGTGTGTGTGTGTGTGTGTGTGTGTGTGTGCGTGTGCATGTCACACACTGATACTGGAGCTTAAACTCAGGGCTTGGGCCATCCCTTAGCTTTTTTGCTCAAGGTTGGTACTCTACCACCTGAGCTACAGCTCTGCTTCTGGCTTTTTGCTGGTTAATTGGAGACAAGAATCCTACTTACTATCCTGCCTGGGCTGGCTTTGAACCACTATCTCAGAACTTAGCCTCCTGAGTAGCTAGGATTATAGGCATGAGCCACTGGCACTTGGCCTTGTATTATGTTTTGAGCTATGATATCCTGTAGGCAGGTGAATTGGTTATGTTTTGTCTTATGATCACCTGAGGCTTTAACAGGTTTATCCTTTTTATAAATTACCAACTCTTAGAGAAAAGATGGACCTGTCTTAGTGGACCAAGAAGCTCCCATCTGTACAGCTGTCATAGGCCTGTAATGTCTGATTTGATATCCCTAAACCCAGACTAGAGCTTGGACAACGGTTAGTGCTCCACACCTACTTATTGAACTGTATTACATACTAACAGTCGGTGCCTTAAACAGAGCTTCAAAGGATCAGAATCGGAAGAAAGCTCTTTGTTGTTAATGAGGCTAAACATTTTTTGGGGGGAGGGGTCTGGTCATGGGGTCTGAACTCTGGGCCTGGGCGCTGTCCCTCAGCTCCTCAGCTCAAGGCTAGTGCTCTACCACTTGAGCCACAGCGCCACTTCTGGCTTTTTTCTTTTTGCTTATGTGGTGCTGAGGAATCGAAGCCAGGGCCTCATGCATGCAAGGCAAGCGCTCTACCACTGAGCCACCTTCCCAGCTAAACATTTTTAATAGGCCTGGGTGGCTGTATTTCTTTTCTGGTGAATTGTTTGCTCTTTGCCAAGTTTGAACTGGAATTCCACTTTTTACTTGTTAATCCAGAGATATAAAAGTTTGGTTTGATATGCTTGCACATAATTTTTCCTGGATTTTCATTTGCTTTGAAATCACTATGCTAATGTTGTGTTAATAAATGCTTTAATAAAAGTACTAAGAGTTTGAAGAGCCTGGCTAGAAAGTGAGAGAAAAGGTTCCCAGCCCATCCCATAGCTGGTCTGCAATCCTCACCATGGAATTTGAGTAGCTGTGTTTTCAAGCATCTTGTAAGCACATCTTGGCCCATTGCCTGGAGAAGACTTTCACGTAAGCAGCAGACTGGACTCCACACATGTGCACAGGATTAGGTACCGAGTGGGAGGAACTACACACAAGAAGGTGGAGCCGCTAATTGGGCCTAGGGAACTTGTGTGGCTGTGGGCTGTCCAGTGATCTCTAGAGTCATGTAGCTCTTTCCTAGAGATACCTACTATCCCTAGGTGGTACCCTCCCTCACCACCCCTTCTTAGAGGGAGCTCTGCTTACCTTTTTCTATAATAATCATTGCCATTTTGCTTCTCCTTCTTTGTCTGTAGATTCATTCTTCAACAATGAGACAAAGAATCCAATCTCGGTGTTGCAGTTTAGCAGTGTCAAGAGGACAGTTAAGAAGCCCAAGAGAACACAAAATTCAACTAAGGGTGGGTGTCTGGCAGAGGGGTCAGGACCACTGCCTTGGATCTGGCCACTCAGTTTGTGGATGCCTCTTGAGATCATCTGTTGGTCTGCCTTCAAATGTTGGAAGGGTGACAGGCTGGCCCTGCAGCATAGAAATGATCTTGACTCCTGGGTTATTCTATAAAGCCAGACCTACGTTATCTGGTAGGGATGCCACCTCTGAACTCCAACTTTCCTGGGAACCTTCCACTTCACCTCTTGTCCCAGGGAGCTGCTAGCAATGTTTCCTTTTCTCCACAGAAGTGCTGGGATTGGATAAATGATGTGGCCCTCCCTCCATCCCTCTTCTTTCTAGCTTTAATCACTCAAACAATGCTTTATGGAGGAATTGCATTATACAGGCAGATAATAATACTTATCAATAAACAGTATTCAAGTTCTACTTTAATAAATACATTTTAAAATGCACATAGAACCACTAGACAGAGTAAATTTTAAAAACAAACTTACTGCCTCAGCTCTTTGGCAATCTACCCATTCTCACTCTTAGTTTTTTTCTTTTTATATTAACCACAAATTTCCTATTGTGAAAATACCTTAACTTTTCCCTGTAAAACACAGACACACAGACATACAGACACACACAGACATACAGACAGACATGAACACACATCTCATCTTATTTTCTCAATTCCTATACTTTTTACCTGTCACATGTTTTTTTTTCCCTTAAAGATCTGTGTATAATGCGCTTATTTTTTAAATCTTTTCTCTGACCTTTTAGTGGAGTTTAGACTCAAGGTCATCTTTGCCCCCACACCCTGCAGTTCATAGTGCACCTGTAAGAGTGTCTGCCCCATCTCATTGTCATACTGCTCGCTTCCTGAGAAACAGCCTTGCAGGAATGCCTATGCCTTGTGTATAAGGCTTTGTGATCACTACTTCGTGACCATTGTGTTTTTAGCCCTTGAATTCCATTCAGTTTGTATGGCCTGTTAAAGTTTTCATTCAGGTCCCTATAAACTCCATTTCTGTACATATAATAGCTTATGAGATGGATTCACTCCCCTTAATTCAACAAAATTTCAGAGAGGTACATAAAAGTGATTTTTAGAGCCAAGAAGGTGGCGTACTTTACATGCATGAAGCCCTGAGTTTGATTCCTCAGCACCACATACACAGAAAAAGCCGGAAGTGGGCACTGTGGCTCAAGTGGTAGAGCGCTCGCCTTGAGCTGAAGAGCTAAGGGACAGCGCCCATGCCCAGAGTTCAGGCCCCACTACGGACAAAAAAAATGATTTTTAGAATGGTAGGGAGTTAATATTCAAATAGAAACATCATGATTCTTATCAACAATAACAAAGTGGATAAATTCATACACGTAAATTATGTTATAACTGACCATCTCGGGGTTTTGGACTGCATTTCTAACTCTATAACATTCAATAAAGAAATGCTGTCAGACTTGGTTTCTGGGATACAAGATAGAGGAGATTCTTTCCACGATTTAAATCCATCAATCAATTAACCAATCAATCAATCAATCAGCAAGGCCTTTGGAAGCCTTGAAACTCAGTTGCTCACCCTTTTCATTCTATAGTGGCAACAGAAATCCTGAAAGGCATTAGCTTTTGCATACATGAATACACGTATATTATACAACACATAAAATTTTATACACATATCTATCTATACATCACGTATATCTGTGTCATACCATATCTGTTTATCTATACAATGTATTCTTCAAATGAAGAAATAAAGAGTCCCACAAATTCATTAAACTCCCAATTTTTGAAAAATTTTGCAGGAATGGAATTATAGAATATTATTTGGCTGAACTTTTACATGGATTCAAATGCCTTCCATGGAATTCAATGGGCGTTTTTACTTGGCATGACTGGTGGTGATGGTGATGTGTTATGAAGTCTGGGATCTGTGAAAACATCCTATAATTAGCAGAACAGCCACCATGACTACAAAGCACAATCTAGTTAGGAAGTCTTCTAAAACCTGTGATTGGGCCAGTGATGGATATTTGACCTACTCTGACTCAACCAGACAGAGAAGAGGGCTTTGGGTGTGACTACTTTTATTCCTTGCTGGGAAAAATTGTATAGTCTATCAGGGGGAGCCACTGTGACATTGAGAAGAACCAGCCTTTCCATGAAGAGCTGTGAGAATAGCAGAAGACAAGAATAGAAATAATCTATGTCCTTGAACATGAATAGCACTGAACCATGTGCTCCCTGAACCTTAGCTCTCCGTGGACTTCAAGTTTGTAATGCAATAGATTCATATGACTTAAGGCTGTTCTAGGACAGTTTTCTGTTTTGGGCAGTTTCAAATATTATGATCAGTTCGGGCATTTGTGGCTCATGCTCCTAGTCATGAGGCTGAGGTCTGAGGATCAGAGTTTAAAGCCAGCCTAGACAGAAAAGCCCATGAGACTCTTATCTCCAATTCACCACTAAAAAGCCAGAATTGGAGCTGTGGCTCAAGTGCCAGCCTTGATCAAAAAAGCTAATGGACTGTACCCAGGACCTGATTTCAAGCCCCCACTGTCAGCCCAAAAACCAAAAGAAAACTCAAGTATAACTAACACACAACACTAATCACAGGATCACAGGATCACATTTATCTTCAGAAATATATACTTTACCCTTCCTGGTAAAACTGTTTTATGAGGACACTAGGAGACAACTTCCTTAATTTCATTCTCTCGCTGACTGAACTTACACAAGAGACTTTGCAATCAGGCAGTTTGCATACAGTCCCTCGTGATGAAGGAGAAAAAGCTCAAGAGAGAAGTTGCAATGCACTTAGAGGATTTACCACATGGAAAAACCACGCAAGATGTGAACTGTTGAACTCTGTGGTGGTAAGGACAATCTGTTTATTGGAATGGAAAATGGAAAACATGAGCTGGAGTTGTTTTTTTAGTAGGTGGGCTTGGAAGTAAAGATTGTCCCCAGGTAACTTGGGATGATGCATTAAAGGAATTCGGCAAACATGAGTTTTAAACTTTGTTCTGGTCTTAAGTTCTAGCATTTTAATCAAAGTGAGCTGTTTGGCATTCTATGGATTCCACTAATGGTAATTTCCATAATTTATTCTGGAAACCATGTATCTGAGTGAGATGGATAACCAGATGTGTGTCTGGTTATCTAGACCATGTTAGAGGATGTCTTAGAGTCTGCCTGGATGGGTATCATTTTGTTCTGAAAGTCAATTCTGAACCCTGGAAAATGTAATTAGTTCAACATGATTTGTCAGAAACAATAGGTACTTTTTTTCTCTTGTCACCATGTGCTTTCCCAGATGATCTAGTGATTGTCAATTTCCCTTCATCTAGGTTTGACCGCCAGCAGCTATAGGCACTGCCCGCTGCACACCCAGGGGCATCTTCCTTCAGCCTTCTGGCCACAAACAGGGAAAGCAGAACATGCTTTGTTCTCCAACTGCCTAGATAACATAGGAAGAAAAATGGAATTCACTGCAGGATGGATTATTGGATGTGAGGGGGCTCTGAAAAGCACTTACACCACATGTGTGCTAAAACATTCCTTTTTCACTTTCTTTCTTGGAAACTCAATGGACTCCTTCCTGAAAGTTTATCAGAACCCTAGAGTTTCCTGTAACTGCCTTTTGCCTAATTGCCTACATCAGATCACATTTTATAATTCTTCAGAGTAGCATCAGAGAAGGATGAACTTCGCTGACTTCTGAGTTCAGTGATCCTTCTGAGGCAGGGAGGGATCCCAACTTCTCCCCTCACACCTGCCATGTCTGGCCACATGGTTCCCAGTTTGTTCCTAAGTTGCCACATCAGGCTTTGCCTCTGAGATGGAAGAGAAATTGACTTACCTGAAGAAAGAGGCTCACCTTAGGGTTTTGTTTTTGTTTGGGGCCAGTACTGAAGTTTGAACTCAGGGCTTGGTACTTACTTAACTTGTTTGCTACCACTTGAGCCATACTGACATTTTGCTGATTAATTGGAGACATAGGCTCTCAGTCTTTTCTACCAATGCTGGCTTTCAATCAAGATCCTTCAGATCTCAGCCTTCTAAGTTCCTTCAGATCTCAGCCTTCTAAGTAGTGAGGATTACAGGTGTGAGCCACTGGCTCCTGGCTTTACCGGAGGTTTTAATCTGGGCATCAGGTACATTGTAGTATTTTTCAATGTATAGGTGGAGACATAGTAGATATACATTTTAAGTAGAAAAGAGAAGATAAAATATCGCACACAATAGGGGCATGTTTGAGAAAATGTCAGTTTTTGCTTTGATTGTATGAATTCATCAATTTAAATACTAACATGGTGTCACAATGTAAAGTACCCATAGTAATGTGGATTGCATTCAAATTGATCGGAACTAGATGTTGTGGTACATGCCTATAGTCAGCACTTGGGAGGCAAAGGAAGAGGATCTGAAATTTAATGCCAGCTTGGGCTACACAGCAATAACTTGTTTCCAATAAGAAATGGAAAGCTACTGAAATATTAATTTGGAGTTTTATTCCATTCACTCCATTGTATGTATTGTTTATTTAGGAGCTGGAGAGAAAAGCTATTCGTCATTCGTATAAACCCATTGGCTCTGAGACCCCATGTATCTCTTAAGAAAGCAGTTGTGGGCTACCCTGGAAACTGCCCCAGAATTCAGCCACCTTCCTTTCCTGTGGTTCCTTCCAACTCCCTTTGGACCCCTCAAGAAGAGCAGGCCTTGGGACATTGAGACAGAGGAAACAAATTGGAAAAGCAGAACAGATTCCACACAGTGCTGAAATTCACTGAAAAGGTGTACTGTGAATGTACCCATTGGCTGCAAAGCACCACCATCCTTCAGTAGAGCTGGAGTAGAGCAGCTTGTGCAGAGAGAGGGCAGAAACTTCACCCATCACATGGACACCCTTTTCCATGATGTACAGACTTTTATTGTACAGAGCATAAAGCTTTCCATATTAATTTTGGGGTGGGGGCAGTCCATGGGCTTATATTCAGGGCCTAGGCTCTGTCCCTGAGCTTTTTTGTTCAAGGCTAGTACTCTGCCACTTGAGCCATACCTCCACCACTGGCCTTTTAGTGGTTAATTGGAAATAAGAGTCTCACAGACTTTCCTGCCCTGGCCGGCTTCAAATCATAATCCTCAGATCCCAACCTCCTAAATAACTGGGATTATAGACATGAGGTACCAGTGCCCAGTAGGGCAGCCATTTTGCTACATATTGTTCATCTCTCCCTCACTACCCAGGTACAAGATGACTGAGATGGTCAGAAAGACCATCTTCATATCTGTAGAGAGTGAATTGTTAGAAATGAGACTGGAAGTGAAATTGAACAAAGGGCTCTCGTGTTTCAGTTTCTGAGGACTAAGGGACACTTTTGGGTGAGGAAAAGACATGACAATGCTTTATGCTCCCAGGACTGGGACCCATCTCAGTATGTATGGGGGTGCTATGAGCCTGACCACTTCCGGTGGCTAATCAATAACACAATCACACTCACATTGGTTGGGCTGGGCTCTTTCCTGCACTTCCCTCACTTAATCCTCACAGTAACCCAATGGAAGGGTCTACTGGGATCCCTGTTGATAGATGAAGACAGGGTAGATGACTTATATGATGTCACACAGCAAGTAGATGCAGAGCCAAAGGTCTAGCTCAGATGGAACTGGACTCATTTCCCTGCCCCTCACTCAACTCTTGAACCCAGAAGTTGAGGTAGTGATTGGCTGGTGATCAGCTCAGTCTTGCAACTGCTTCCAAAGGCCTTTACCAGTGAGCCTCTCTGGAGAGTTTTTAAAAATAGCCAATTCATGGTGATCCACTGAGGAAACATGGCTGATGTCTTTGTCACCTCTCTGTGGGGACAATATGAAGTAAGGCCAGCTTAAACAGAGCTCGTTGAGACATGAAAACCATTAAAATTCTTTGATAAAATTCACAAATTAAAGCTGAGCACCTGTAGCTCATGCCTGTATTCCCTAGCTACTTGGGAAGTTGAGATCTGCTGATTAAGGTTCGAAGTCAGATGAGGTAGGAAATTTTTTTAAGACTCTTATCTCCGATTAACCACCAAAAAGCCAGAAATGGAGTTTTGGTTCAAGGGAGAGAATGCTAGCTTTGAGCTTAAAAGATCAGCCATAGGACAAGTTCACCAGCTAACTTTGAATGTCTATTTAAAAGACTAGCACCAAGGTAGAAATTAGGATGGATGCAAAGCAATAGGACAAGATTGTCACCCTTCCCTAAACCAGACATGGGAACCTACACAGGGTCATGTAAAAGTAGTTTTTGGACAACAGTCTTGAACAGTTGATAGTGGTCCATTCAGGGACCTCACTACATTCATATATATTTATTATGTGGTGGCAGCCCACTTTCCCCAGAAATAGTCATTTATACTGGTCTTTACAGTTGAGATCTACGCAATTCCCGCATTCCTCTCATTGAGTCCTTTTGCCCAATTTCTTTTTTAAAAAAATTTCTTTTCTTCATCTCTTTTTCTGTTTTTCTTTTCATTTTTTCTTTCTCTCCCTCCCTCCCTCCCTCCCTCCCTCCCTCCCTCCCTCCCTCCCTCCCTTCCTTCCTTCCTTCCTTTTCTTTTTTTCCTCTCCTTTACACACGCTCTCTCTGTGACTAGATTTTGTTATATAGCCTAGACTGACCTTGAACTCACATTCCTCCTCTCTCTGCCTCCTAAGTACTAGGATCACAGGTAGGGGCTACTACGTATAACTCTCTATTCATTTAAGAATCAACATATTCTTCACAAATGTCCTGACATTCTTTGCCATTAACTAGGATAGCCAAGATGAGATGAGGTTGAGAGTAAAGACTATTCCTTATGTACAAATATAATCTCACTTCCAATAACCCACGCCAGAGGGGAAAGCAGGGTCAACACAAACACTTATCTTTGCCAACAAGATAGACTTTTCTCCCAGCTTTTTGGTTTTGGTTATTTCGGTTTCTTTTCTGATTTATTTCAAGAAACTTTCCCTGGGTCTTATTTGGGTTTGAATGAGAAATGATAACCGATGAACCTACTGCGAGTCAATACTGAGTGAACTCCATTTTTCTTAGAGTTCCCAGAGCTGCCCTGGAGGGGGAACTGGAGCGCAGGCTTTCCTAGGAGGAGAGCAGGACCTTCCTGCTTTGGAACGTTGTCATGGTAGCTGTGAGAAGCCGAAGGGCACTTGGCAGCTCTGAGAAACCTGAGGAGCACACATCCTTGGGGTCAGGAAAGACTCTCCCAACCATCTACTGTTTATGCTTGAATCCCAGCCACCTCGTTGCTGCGTACCCTGTGGACTTGACTACATTCCACTGGAGGTGACCCCTGAGAACAGCTTGTCCAGAACATCCAGTAAAACTTATATAAACTACAGCGCTGGTGAAAATGCAGATTTAGGATCTCCGCTGAAGACTTAATGACTGGGGATCTTCGCGTTGGGGACAGGGAATCCAGGGTCCACATTCTTTAGCATTCCCAGAGTGTCTTTTCTTTTCCTTTAATCTGTCAGCTGCTGACAGGGCAGGGGACCTGCGCCAGCTGGGATTTGGGCCTTGGGAACAGGATGGCTAACGGTGCTTGCCTTCTAGCAGGTCAGAATGATAACTAGGAAGGACCAGAAGGGAGAAGTGACTAGTGGCTTTGGCTATTAAGCTTGGGTAAATGCCAGGACTGGAAGGAGAGATGAGCTCAAAAATCAAATGATCAAGGGAGGACTCCAAAGGTAACACCTGTGAACAAGGAACAAACCATTTAACAGAATGAATTCAGGATGCTGAAACATGTTTTGTCAATGGGGGGAGGGCAAGAAGAAGGGAGACAGGTAAATGGAGGGAGGATGTGTAAGCAAATACAGCTTTCTTCAATATACATTATGTAAACATTGAATTCTGTTTGAGGGTATGGATGAGATTGGGAAAGATGGCAGAGAATAATGGTAGGGTGACATTGATCAAGATGCGTTGTACTAGTAGTCTGATTTGTGGAATTGAAACCCCATTGTACAACTAATTTAAGAAAAATCAAGCCAGGCTCTAGTGGCTCATGGCTGTAATCCTAGCTACTCAGGAGGCTGAGATCTGGAGATCACAGTTCAAAGCCTGTCTGGCCAGGAAAGTCCATGAGACTGTTCTCTCCAATTAACTACCAGAAAACCAGAAATGGAGCTATAGTTCAAAGTGATAAAGCACTAGCCTTGAGCAGAAAAGCTCAGGGACAGTGCCCAGGCCCTGAGTTCAAGCCCCACAACTACTACCACCACCAACAAAATCAAACAATATCCAATACGAACTCCACATCCTGATTGCGTATTTATATTGGGGTCCACTGGCTTTTAATTCCCAGATAGCATTACAACCAGGCTTCTTCATCCTACTTCTGAACATCCTTCAGTTTCCACCATTCCCAAGACCTCTCACCAAACCTGCACTTTATCCAAAATGTAGGCTGGGCCCAAATGGAAAGTTTCTTAGAGGAAAAAAAGTGGGAATGTGCAGCTGCTGGGGGGAAAACCGTTGGTTACCATGGGAACCCTGCTGCAGCAGAGTCTGAATGGCTTTCTGTTCGCTGACGTCTATTCTTTAGGGCAGGCCCTGACATTGGCAAGAACTGGGCACCGCATCCACTATGTCTCCTGTTTCCAGCATCCGGCCCTGTGGCAAGCACCCCAACATGTCTCCTGGAAGCAGGCAGGGCATCCGGGATTGAATGCTTCCCCCTGACCTCTTGTCAGGGGCAGCCGCCCCTCCCCAGCTGGGAAATGAAGGGAAGCAGAGGGTGTTCCCCAACTGTTTGAAGAGACAGTTCTTGTTTTCCTCTTGCATTTTATTCTTTCTTGTCTTGTCATCCAAACACGAACACTTGGCCACTTGCCTGTCTCCTGCTGGTCAGCTGACCTTGCTGTTCTCCGATCTGAATTTCGATTTCCATGGTAGGAACTGCAGAGATTGCTTCCACCCGGCTCTGCAGACTGCCTGATCTGCTGTCTCCAGCACGCCTCTGAGATGTTCCCACAGCAGCTGACTAGAATGCTTGGGATAACCACTGTCCAAATGATCCAAGAACACATTAGACAGGGTGAGCCTATTTGAAAGGTATGTTTTAGACTCTAGTTGGGAATGCCTAAGGCCTGTAGGTATACAGACTATACTAACATTGCAGCCTCCATCCCATAGGCCAAGTTCTTAAACTGCCAACTGCTTTTGCACCTCTAGGCCTCTATACAGACTCTTCCCTCTGTCTGGAAAGTCTTTGCCACCCAGTGTTTGCGTTTCCTCCGTCCCTGTAAGGCTCGAAGGCATCTTCCTGTCTTTTCTCTCTAGCAGCACATCACAGTCTCTCCTTGTCTTCCTCTGGTTCTAGACACGCAGGTCTTTTCTGTGGTTCTTAAAATAGGTTGAGCTGCTTCGGGGCCTTTGTACATCCAGGTTTCCCCCATCTGAAACACAAAGTCTGGAAATGATCTGGATATCCCTCAAAGTCTTTGGGTTAAAGGCTTGGTCCTCGGTACCAGTATTGGGAGGCAGTAGAGGACCCTATAATGAGCTATGATCTTATGCCATTAGGAAGGCTCTTATCAAGAAAACAAAAAAGAAAAGGACTGGTAAGAAGATAGAGAAATAAAAGTCCTGGTATGTCATTGTGAAGAATGGGGTATGGGGGTGGTACATTTGCTAGGTGCTCGTAGCTCATACCTGTAATCCCAGCTACTCAGGAGACTGAGGTCTGAAGATTGAGGTTCAAGGCCAGCCTGGGCAGAAAAATCTCATGAGACTCTTATCCCCAATTAACCAGCAAAAAGTTGAAAGAGGAGGTGTGGCTCAAGTGGTAGAGCATTAGCTTTGAGTGAACAAAGCTAAGCAAGAGAGGCTTTGAATTCAAGCTCTATTATTAACATGTGCATGTATGCACACACACAGACTACAACAGCTGTGAAATTCTTCAAACAATTAAAAACAGAATTACCATATGATATGTCAATCCTGTTTTTGAGTATATACCTCAACACTGAAAACAGGGACTGGGGAAGAGAAATTTATTCATTTTCATAAGCATCAATAGTCATAATGGGTAAAAATTTAAAGTAACCCAAACATCCACTGATAGATGACTGGAAAAGTATGCATGTGTATGTGTGCATTTTTTATGAAAATGAAATTTATGGGGCTGGGAAGGTGGCTCAATGGTAGAGAGCTTGCCTTGCATGCATGAGGCCCTGGGTTCGATTCCTCAGCACCACATAAGCAGAAAAAGCTGAAGTGGTGCTGTGGCTCAAATGGTAGAGTGCTAGCCTTGAGCTGAAGAGCTGAGGGACAGCGCCCAGGCCCAAGTTCAGGCCCCACAACTGACAAAAAAAATTAAAAATTAAAAAATAAAAAGAAATTCATGGGAAAAAACTTGAAAAGCTTTTAGGCTCGTCATGAAAATATAAGTTCTGTATGATTCCACTTATATGACATAGTTAGAATAGTCAAAATCATAGACGCAGACAGAGAAAATGAAATGTTAGTTGCAAGAAATTGGAAGTTATTGGTTTAATGAGGACAGAGTTACAGTTTTATAAGATGTAAAGAGTTTAGGAGATGGATGATAGTAACAGCTGTACAGCATTACATGTGTACTTAATAGTATTAGCCTGCTTTTTAAAAAATAGTTGAGATTGGGCTGGGAAGGTGGCTAAGTAGTAGAGCGCTTACCTTGCATGCATGAGGCCCTGGGTTCAATTCCTCAGCACAACATAAGCAGAAAAAGCTGGATGTGGCGCTGTGGCTCAAGTGGTAGAGCGCTAGCATTGAGCTCAGTGCCCAGGCCCAGAGTTCAAGCCCCATGACTGACCAAAAAAAAAAAACAAACAAACAAACAACAAAAAAAATAGTTTAGATGATAAATTTTGGCTGTGTGCATTTTACCTTGAGACATTATTTTTATAAAGAATTTATGACTGGGTGTTCATGGCTCACACCTGTAATCCTAGCTAATCAGGAGACTGAGAAAGAAAGAGAGAGAAAAGAAAAGAAAAAAAGAATTTAGAATGCCTAATAATTGATCAATACATTTGTAAAAATAATCATTAGGAGAAAAATCAACATCTTTCAGACCTTTCATTTCACTTTTGACCATGGACTCATTAGTTGGTCGATTGGTAATGTTGGTTGTGTTAACTTAAAATAATTGTTGTGAATGCAATGTGTTATCCTAGATTGCTTCCTGGGTCAGGAAACTAGAATCAGAATAAGGTGTCAAGTTTAGTCAATATTAATGGATGAATATTGGCTTCTTAGTCTCAGCAAAGGTACCTGGTAAGGTAGGATGTTAACATTAGGAAAATCTGGGTGAAAGGCTAAAAGGGGGCGTTGAATAGACAAATGATTGGCTCAATAGGGTTCAGAACAGAAAGAGACATGGAATAATACAGGGGAAATGCTGCCACATTGAAGAGATACCGTCAGGAACTTATAAATCACAAGGAACTAGATAAAAGCGGTCAAAGGACCCCCGCGCCCCGCTTGATTGTATTTTCCAAATTGTTTGAGTGAGAGAAATTAATTAGCGTTATCTTTATTTTTCCCTAAGGTATCTAACAGGAACTGGAAGGGGTGGGCCAGGACAATGGGGTGAGAGATGAAAACAAGCCTTTGATGAAACTAAATCCTAGGTAATTAAAGTCCTGGAAAGATTCCCTGATGGCCCGGCCTGGGCTCCACTGCCCATCAGGTAGTCACAGAGTGACAGAAAAATTAACTGAGCAATAAAACAGCACACAGCGATCCAAGAGATCGTTGTGGGTTGGGGGTCAGAGAGACACAGGTCAAGGGAATAGGTTGAAAGAAAATGGAAAGAGCTTGAAACATGTTCTCAACTAGGTAAGACAGGTCTTGAAAGACCACAACAGTGGCAAGTGAGGACAGGTAGCTGCTGTTATTCACACTCATTTTACTTAAGACCAAAGCAAGGACCTTGGATTTGGTTAAGGGTCAGACTTGTAAGTCAATACCCTGTGGGTGGGTGTCACTTCCTGCTTGGGCTCTCTTCTGGTGCCCTTCCACCTAGGACACCCGTGTTTGCCCAAGTTCTTATTTTGGCCTGCCTACCTTTCCTTTTGTTGTGGTATCCCAACAGTATTCCACAGTTGCTGAGTCCCTACTCCTGTACCCCCCCCCCCCGCATCTCTGTAGTTCATGTTAACTATGCCATCCTTGCTATGCATTAATCAAACTTTAGTTATAGGCACATGACAGAGGAAGTCAGCCCTCCAGAGTCACCTCATCCTCTTCCTCTCTATGGATGTCTGGAGCTGGTGCCTATACCCTTTTTGTGTAATGGGCAAAGCAGATATCATTATACTTTGTTGGATGGCTGTGGATACTGCCTTTGCTATAATTATTCTAGCCTGTGTTATACAGAAATGGACCTGAACAGCAGGACCATATTTCAATGAAATTTGACTGACCTGAAATTTAAATTTCATGCAATTGTTACTTATCATAAAGCATTATTCTTTTGATGTTTTGGATAATTTAAACACATGAAAACTATACTTAGACTGTACATAGCTAAGTGGATGATGTCAAAGCAGGCAGCAGACCATATTTTCTATGTTGTAGGAGAGTAACTTCCAGAAGCCAAAGGGCCAGAAGCCCTTTGAAATGTCACTAGTCTGAATGGAAATGTATAAAACAGATGAACATTTCTAAGTTTTACTACCAAAATATCCAATCATGTTGCATTGATTATATGTTGAAAGAAACGATCGATTGAGTTAAATACAGGATTAATTCCACCCAATTCTTTCTTCTTTGTAATGTGACCACTAGGAAGTTTTCACTTATGTATACAGCTGCCTTCTGCTCTTGTTGAACAGAGATGCCCTCGTGGCCATCCCTCAGCCATTGCAGAATGAATTCATCGACTCACCAAGCATCTTGGTGCTCCACAGACCCAGCTATAAGAGGGGAACTTCTCCCCTAAATCTCACAACTGCCTGGCAAGACCAGTCTATGGCATTTGCATCCTAACACATAGGTGCAGGTGCAGTGATATGATGGTGAGCCATAAGTAGTCAGGGCCCTGCTTTCCTAGGAACTACCTACTTACATTTCTGCTAGGCCTGGTTGTTGGGATAAACCCCTTGTAATCTTTCTCTCTAGCCTTTCCATATTTTCCCTCAAAGTTTGGTCACAGAGCTAATAAAAAGGGTTCTAGATAAGCATATATATATATATATATATATATATATATATATATATATATATATATATATATATATATATGATGTGTCTGCCAGCCTCAGTCCGATATACAGAGTCAGTGGGCTGACTCAATAATTTGTAAAGAAGTACCTTAAGTAGTCCTTTTTTCTTTTCTTTTCTTTTTGTCAGTCCTGGGGCTTGAACTCAGGGCCTGGGCACTGTCCCTGAGCTTCTTTTGCTCAAGGCTAGCACTCTACCACTTGAGCCACAGTCCCCCTTCCAGCTTTTTCTGTTTATGTGGTACTGAGGAATTGAACCCAAGGCTTTACTCATGCTAGGCAAGCACTCTACCACTAAGCCACATTCTCAGCCCTTCCTTCCTCCCTCCCTCCCTCCCTCCCTCCCTCCCTCCCTCCCTCCCTCCCTTCCTTCCTTCCTTCCTTCCTTCCTTCCTTCCTTCCTTCCTTCCTTCCTTCCTTCCTTCCTTCCTTCCTTCCTTCCTTCCTTCCTTTCTTGTTTCTTTTCTTTTCCTGACAGTACCATGATTTAAATTCAAGAGTCTACTAACTGAGCCATGCCTCCAGCTCATTTTGCTTTTGTTACTTTTAAGATAGGGGCTCACATTTATCCCCTGGCCAACTTGGACATTGAACTTTTTATTTATGCATCCTGTGTGGCTAGGATAAGAGACATGTGACATCATAGCTAACTTTGTTGATTGAGAAAGCTCTTGCTTTCTCAACTTTATTTTGGGAGGCAATCTTCTTGACATCTGTCTTCTGAATAGTTAGGAGGATAACAGGCCTGAGCCACCATGCCTGTCTTCCCTTGGGTGATTCTTTTCACATTCATTTTTCTCTTTGCCACCCCTAGAATAGCTTTGGAGTCCTGATCTATATGACACAGAGACAATTTCCATAATATGGTAGGAAGAAAGACTAAAGATTAAAATGATCTAAAAGCCCTTATTACAAACACCCTGTTATGTCCTTGAAGAAAGTAATCAAATGAATCACACACGTAACAAAATATGATGTGAGCCTTTACGATTGGCTAACCAAGGTTTCTCTATCTTCTTTGTACATCATCAGGTCTCTCTAGAAAGAGCAATTTGAGATGTGAAAGGCAGCTCTAAGGCCTTTGAATTCCCTTTAAATTGAGCCTTTTATCATTCTGTACAACACCTGCTGCAGGTGGATGCGCAACATACTTTAATGTTAGCCAAAATACTTGGGATGCATTGTAAGGAATGAATGCTCAGCCAGAACTAATCATAACGGTTGCTGTGCTTTACAGGTTTTATTTATTTGTTCCTGTCTATACTGGAATTTGAAATCAGGACCTGATGCTTGCTAGAGAGTTGGTCTACCACTTGAGCCATGTCCCCTAAACCGCTGTGGTTTGCAGATCTACACTGCATGCAGTACGGACCAGAAATTCAGGCCAACTCATGTAGTCTGTAAATTCAGGGCAAAAATAAATGCCTAGTTTCTCTTGCCATTTTTGAGATTTTGCTGATAGTAATGTTATAAGCGGTGACCACATCTCATTAAAATCTAAACGCTTGGAGGAATGCCAACTGCAATCTTCATACTGAAAGCAGAAGAATATTTTCATATTAAAGTTAAGCAAAGTAACACACTTCTGAAATAAGTCACATTACCAAAAAAATCTAGCTATGGTCCAGGAAAAAGATCTTTCTGAGAAAACTTCATGTTCTCCTGCAAAGTACCAGAACTGGGACTTGAACTTGGAACCTCACACTCTTGCTTGGCTTTTCACTTAAAGCTGCCATTCTACCACTTGAGCCACTTCTGGCTTTTGGCTGGTTAATTGGAGATAAGAGTCTCACAGAAGCCGGGCGCTGGTGGCTCACGCCTGTAATCCTAGCTACTCAGGAGGCTGAGATCTGAGGATCGCGGTTCAAAGCCAGCCCGGGCAGGAGAGACCGTGAGACTCCTATCTCCAATAAACCACCAGAAAACCGGAAGTGGCGCTGTAGCTCAAGTGGTAGAGCGCTCGCCTTGAGCTGAAGAGCTGAGGGACAGCTCCCAGGCCCAGAGTTCAAGCCCCACGACCGACAAAAAAAAAAAGAGTCTCACAGACTTATCTGTCCTGGCTGACTTCTAACCTCTTTCCTCAGATCTCAGCCTCCTGAGTAGCTACATTTACAGGTATAAGCCACAGCAGCCTGGGCATGTTTCTACAATCTTCAGCAGCCAATTAAATATCAGAGGTTTCAGTAAGGTTTTCAGATAGAAAGCATAAACCTTGATCCTTACCTTGTATAAACTCACTTGGATTCTTAAAGCAATTGGTATTATCTTGTTTTGAAGAAATAGAAATATCCCAGGGAAGTTAACTATTACCATATATATAATATATATGATATATTATATATATACCCATTCATTAATATGTAAGTGCCTAAGCAGATGCAAGTCATTAGAGAATATGTATAGACCCTGTTCTCAAGTAGCCATCATCTAGAAGAAATATCAAAGAGATACTGTAACAAAAACCCAACAGAGAAGTGGTAAGTACCATATGAAGGACATGAGCCTGGAAATGTAAGACCTGAGAGCATAACATTCTAAGTCTAAAGGAAACCAAAATTTTGTCAAGTGTTGATGGTGAATTACCCGTGTAATCCTAGCTACTCAGGTGGCTGAGTTTTGAGGATCACTGTTCAAGGCCAGCCTAGGCAGGAAAGTTCATGAGACTCTGATCTCCAATTAACTAGCAAAAAGAGCCAAGTGGCTCAAGTGGTAGAGTGCTACTCTTGAGAGAGAGAGAGAGAGAGAGAGAGAGAGAGCGCTCTTAGGCCCTGAGTTCAAGCCTGTACAGACACACACACACACACACACACACACACACACACACACACACACACACACACACACACACGCCAAGCCAGCAAAACTCAGTTATTGAAACACAAGGAAAACAAAGAGATGAACTGAACTGGAGTCCACAAGGATGTTTTCTATAATCAATCATTTTATCAAGGCCAGGTGGGGACAGCCAGTCCTAAGACTATAATACATACTGCAGACAGAGAGTAAACACATTAATCAGAGCGACTTCATTATTCTTTGCATCTATACAGCAAAAAACCAGATGAAAATATTTAATTGAGAAATATTTATTTTGGCTCTTGGTTTTAGTCCATCGCAGAAGGGTAGGGCAGAGCAGAGCAGTTCACCCGCTTGGTGACTAGGATGCAGAGAGACAGAATCCTGCTCTACTCAGTTTTCTCCTTGTTCCCCCTTTATTCTACATGGGCCTCTAGCCTACAGGATGGCACCACCCACGTTCAGATGGTTCTTGTGCCTTAGTTAATCCTCTGTAGAAACATCCTCACACACTTTTCCAGACGTGTGCCTTACTCATCACCCATGGGTTTGGCTCAATTGGTAGAGCACCAGTCTTGAGCAAGAAAGGCAAGCAAGAATATAAGCTCTGGCTCGTTAATTGGAGATAGGAGTCTTACAGACTTATCTGTCCTGGCTGATTTCTGACTTCTGTCCTCAGATCTCAGCCTTCTGAGAGCCCTTTAGACTTGAACTTGGAGGCTGAGTTCAAGCTTGAATACCTGCACACACACACACACACACACACACACACACACACACACACACACACACACACACACACACACACACAAGTTACATGATTTTAAGATATAGTATATTCCCATTCCAAGTAGGGAAAACCAAGGTTCAGTAGGGAGAGAGGGACAAAAGCATACAGAAGAGAGGCAGGGAAAGCATTAAATCTTGTAGGAACATATTGCTATGGAGTAAGCAGCATAGGGTGAGAGTAGCAGCGTTCTGTGGCTTTGTCACTCGCAGCCTACATTTCCTGTTGCTTGGGCCAGATCCATGAAATGCCTGTGGGTCTCATCAACACAAATTCTACAGTTTCCTGGCATCCTTAACTTCCTGGTGTTTTCACTGTGTTTTTGAGTTTCGTGTATTTTCTTAGTTGCTGCCTAGGAAGACTCTGGCCTCTTGTCTGGCCTCTTAGGTCTGCCTTTGAAATCCTGGTGGAAGCCTTTATGATGTCATAACTCATGCTTTCTATATACTATCAAAACTAGCATTCCAAGAATGACATCAAAGTCTGTAACCAGCTCAAACCAAAGTCTGGTTGCTAGGTTACCCTAGAGCCCTCTGCCAAAGCAAAGTATTTCAAGTGAAGCTTAAAAATTATATAGTTGAGCCTGAGATAGGTGATATCTGGTCAATTTTTAAGACGCATTAAGGTACCTTTCTTGTTGTCCCAACGTAAAATATTTGACTTCTTTTTAATGGCCCCACTCTCTTCAGCAGCCCTGTTTTCCTTGGCCATACATGTGCAGGAGCTTCTTTTCTGGTCAAACAGCATGTTTTTCAAGCCTTACATTCTGCTCCTTGCCCACAATTCTCACTATAAACTCAACCCTCCTCAGAGCCTTCTTCCTGCTTTTTTTAAAAAATATTTTTAAATTGTTTTGAAAAATATCAGCACTCAAAAACAATCAGAAGTCAGAAGTTTGATCTCAGATAACCACAATACTAACGAGACCCTTCCACCCCCCTCAAATACTAAGTCTCCAGTCTCCAGAACCCATCATTAGGCCATAGGCCATGGCACATCTTACGCCTGTTCCAGCACCTAAGCAGTACATGGTAAGATATGCAAGTGTTTGCTTACTCTTGAATTTTTTGGCTGCATCCCTCATTTAGATTACAGCCCTGACTCTTGCCTCTGTTCATCTCCCCATAGCCAGCCCCTTACTTTTAGATTTCTCAATAACTTCCACTCCGTGAGACTCATCTCCAATTAACCACCAGAAAACCAGAAGTGCCATTGTGGCTCAAAGTGGTAGAGTACTAGCCTTGAGCTGAAGAGCTTAGGGATAGCACCCAGGCCCAGAGTTCAAGCCTCACGGCCGGCTGAAAAAAAGAGGAAAGGTAGAAACTGTAGCTAAAGGGCAATACCAGTAATAAGAGGGAAGGAAGAAGGGAGGAAGGGAGGAAAGGAGGAAGGAAGGAAGAAAGGAAGGAAGGAAGGCAGGAAGGAAGGAAGGAAGGAAGGGAGGAAGGAAGGGAGGGAGGGAGGGTAAAAGGAGTGTAGAAGGTAGGAGGAGGTACTATAACTCCTTTCTAGGTGCTAGGATCATTATGCTCCTCCATGTACTGTCCCATGCACCTGTGCCCAAGGCTCCTTTGCTCACTACTTAGGTTTCCAGGTAGGGGGCTGATAGGAATCAATGGGGGACAGAACATTCTACCCTGTTTCCCTGCAAGGCAAGGCTCTTGGCAAGGGTCAGGTCAGGGCTGTAGCCTCTCTTTGTTTCTCCCATGGATTGGAAAGAGATGCTTGGAACACATCTGACGTTTACTCTCCAACCCATAATTAGTGGTGTCATCTTAGCTTATATGACCACTGAGCCTCAGTTTTCCCCAGTTGCGTAATGGGGACAGAGTAGCTAAGACAGTGGGTTACTCTGAGAATGAAATAATTTATTCTTGGAAAAACCATAGTTCATGCTCATTTAGGGGGAGCTAGCAGTTATATCAGGGACCTGGGAATGTATCTTCTGATCATCCAAGCATTTAACCAAACTCAAACATTAAAAAGTTGCTATCAGAAGTACATGTTTATGAACTCATTTGAATAAGCAGCTCAAAATTGTGCAGATAGGAATCCTTGGAAAAGAAAATCAAATATCTTTATAAGTGCTTCTCCTAAACCAGAATGCATCAGTAAGTAAGTGAAAAAGTCATTTCCCCTCACTTTTCTAAACATTACCAGACAATTCAGCACATTCCAGAGCTAGGTTCTGGAGATGACTTATTAAAAGGAGAGTCTATGGACAAAAGCCACTTATATCATTAGGGTTAGGAATTAACTCTTAGTAACCAATTTCTTATGGAGAAAAATAGTTAATTTAAAAGGCATCTTTCGCCAGGCACTGGTAGCTCACACTGGTAAACCTAGCTACTCAGGAGGCTGAGATCTGATCACTGCTCAAAACCAGCCTGAGCACGAAAGTCTGTGAAATTCTTATCTCCAGTTAACCACCAGAAAACCGGAAGTGGCACTGTGGCTCAAGTGGTAGAGCGCTTGCCTTGAGCTGAATGAAGAGCTGAGGGTAGACCAGGCCCAGAGTTCAAGCCCCATGACCGACTTAAAAAAAAAAAAGGCATGTTTCTTACTACCTTCCAGTGAATAGGAATGACTGTGTGTGGTGTGTGTGTTATGTGTGTGTGTGTGCGGGCGGGGTGGGGGGTGTGGATCTTGAACTCAGGGTCTGAATGCTGTCCCTGAATTTTGTCAAGTGACACATATCTCAACTAAAGGGACTAAAGGAAAAAAGAACCAGGGCTATGGCTCAAGTGTAGAGTGCATGTCTAGCAAGTGCACAGTATTACAAAAAAACCCAAAAAGTATGCCTAGCGGAAAGTGGTGATGTGTTAAATGGTATCACCAAGCTTTTGCGGGTATGGTGGTGAAGTAAATAGGTCAGGTCTGGACAGTGCCATATTGGCCACATTGGAGCTGAATTGGTTTGTTGATATTGTCTTTGTTCTTTCTTTCCTCTCTAGCCCGTTTCCTAACTGTGTTATGTGTATTTGGGGGCTGCAGGCATTTGTAACAGCTGGCTGCCTGCAGCCTGCTAACTGTATAATAAAGATTCCAGCCAGGTGCTGGTGGCATATGCCTGTAATTCTAGTTTCTCAGGAGGCTGAGATCTGAGCATCCCAGTTCAGAGCCAGCCTGAGCAAGGAAAGCCCATAAGACTTTTTATCTCCAATTAACCAGAAAACCAGAAGTGGTATTGTGACTCAAGTGGTAGAGTGCTCGCCTGGTGCTGAAGGACTGAGGGACAGTGTCTAGGCACAGAGTTCAAGCCCCATGACTGACAAAAAAAGAGACTCTAATATGCCATCTGCCATAATGTGGCTTCTGGAATAATGCACCTTACAATAGTCAGCCATGTCAGGGTCTGTTACCTGAGGTTTTGAGTACCACACACAGAGTTGAGAGTCTCGAGGACAAGAAATAGAAATCTACTGGGCCAGTGTAGAAAACTAAAGCTAGATCCTTATATATCACCCTGCACCAAAATCAACTCCAAATGGATCAAAGACCTTGAACTCAAAGCAGACACTCTGAAAACATTACAGGATGGAATAGGAGAAACCCTAGGTCTCCTTGGCTCAGGCCGAAATTTTCTGAATAGAGACCCGGAAGCACAACAAATCAAAGAAAGGTTGGACAAATGGGATTGCATACGGTTGCAGAGCTTCTGCAGGGCAAATGACATAGCTAGCAAGATCAATAGAAAGCCCACAGATTGGGAGAAGATCTTTACTAGCCATACAACGGACAAGGGTCTCATATCTAAAATATACTTGGAACTCAAAAAATTAAACCACCCAACAACAAATCCTCAAAGAAACAACTGCCCAATAAATAAGTGGGCGAAAGACTTAAAGAGAAGCTTCTCTGAAGAAGAAAGAAGGATGGCCAACAGACACATGAAGAAATGTTCAACATCCCTAGCCATAAAAGAAATGCAAATCAAAACAACATTGAGATATCACCTCACTCCAGTTAGAACAGCAAAAATCAAGAACTCTAACAACAACAGATGCTGGAGGGGATGTGGACAGAAAGGAACCTTACTTCATTGTTGGTGGGAATGTAAACTTGTTCAACCACTTTGGAAAGCAGTATGGAGGTTCCTCAAAAGACTTCACATAGATCTCCCCTATGATCCAGCAATCCCACTTTTGGGCATTTACCCAAATGTTTACAAACAAGACCACACTAAAGCTACCAGCACAACTATGTTTATTGCAGCATTATTTACCATAGCTAAGATATGGAACCAACCCAGATGCCCCTCAGTAGATGAATGGATCAAGAAAATGTGGTATATATACACAATGGAATTCTATGCCTCCATCAGAAAGAATGACATTTCCCCATTTGTTAGGAAATGGAAAGGCTTGGAAAAAATTATATTAAGTGAAGTAAGCCAGGCCCAAAGAAGCATAGGTCCCATGGTTTCCCTTATTTGCAATATCTAGTATAGGTATGAGTCAAGCAGAAAAGGTCAGATAATGTGATGTTAGGAAAATGAACCCTTAAATATGTATTTTAATGTTTTCGTTTCTTTCATGCATATGTTTCTAACGCATTTATAAGATTATTTCTTTGTTGCTTTGTATGTCCCTCCCCCACAGTGTAACCCCCGCTTTCACTATATTTGATGTCAGTATAACATGTGGAGGAGATGGGGGCAAACAAGTCGTTTAAGGATTCAGGTGGACCTGTTGCAACAATGAGAAGTACAAAATGTCATGTCAAAAACAGCTTTACAATGTCGGTGGGGGGGCGGGAGGGGGGTATAATTGGGTGGGGGGAGGGGGGAGGCTGGGAAGGGAGGTGAAGGGTAAACAAAGGAGGAGGCTGCAATGCTTGGTAAGAAATGTATGCATTATCCTGCCCATGTAATTGTAGCCCCTCTGTACAGTATGTTCTCAAACAAAATAAAATAATATTAAAAAAAAATTACAGAAAAAAAAAAAAAAGAAATCTACTGGGCCAGGAAGGAGATAGTCAGAGGGGAGGGCTGCCCTTTGGGAACATCTTACTGCCCCATAAACAGCTTCCTTTGCTCTTGACTCCAGTCCTCATTCAAAATGGCAGCCATTCCACTGCTACTTCTAGTCCAAGAGACAGCATCGGGGGTGTCCCGTGTCTTACAAGTGACCTGCATGTGATTGCCCCAGTGTTTCTCCTCTTCCCCCTTGAGCTGTTATTAACTCTGTGGTGGCGAAGTCTGTGGCTTGCAGACAACACAGCTTTAGATGTTTACAAATGGCTTTGAATGTGGCGCTTCACGTGCCAATCTTGACTTATTGTAACCATTGCCTTAAAATCCCACATTAGAAATAAATGGCCCTCACTTTCCATCTTGATTTGTCTTTGGTTAGACATGAGGCCCGGGTGCAGCAGGACACAGGTCAGAGTTCTTTGGCTTGACTTTGTATCTTATCTTCGAGGGACCTCAGACAGTCACAATGCTTCCCTGGGATGTAGCTGCGTACAGAGAGCTAGGAGTCAATCTCTAAGTCAAACACAGAACAGGTAAGGCTCCCAAGGAATCTGTACTATATGTCCACGATTGCTGTTGGGTTAAGGCCCCTCCACAGGGGCAGCCACCCCATGGTGCACCCAACATATAGACTCGGTTTGCCTTGCTGTGAAGGATAGCAGTCACTCCAGGATCCCTGAGGCCCTGCTGCTCCCCACTTCCTGTCTTCCACACTTATACTTCTTAACACATGTGGCAAGCTTCTATTCTAGCCAGTTCTGGCCATCAGGCTCTGTGTAGGATCCCACCCCCTGCAGAGTGGGATTCATGACAAATGAAGACAGGGAATGAGGCCTTCTTTCTATCCACGGGAATGAGGTCGTGGAGCTCTTTCCCGGGACTGTGGAGAATGGATCCTTGCCCAGCTCTGCCCAAGAGGCTCAGGTGAGGCCTCGCCACTCATCCTTGAGTTTCTTCATCTACCAGAGAAAGCTCAAGTTAGAGCGCTTCAAGTGAATGAGTTTTACTGTGATTGGTTTTCTTTATTAACACAAGATACCAGTTGCTGGTTTTAAGCCTTTTCCTGTGGGCAAGTACCAAGAAAGAATGGAAGTGATAAGGTCCTAGGATGAGAAGTGAAGAGAGAGGGGGGGGAGGGGAGAGGGAGAGAGCAGGAGGCATACCTACCCTCTTCTCCAAAGCTGCCTTGCTACAGATTCTAGAAGTTTTGGTGGAGACACAGTGACTCCAGCTCCTCCAAGGATAAACATACCTAAGCTTCAATGATTAACTTTCAATATTATTATTGAAAATATTTATTTTAATAGTTTTTTTCTCCTGTTGCCCCATAGCTGATCCCTTATCTGCTGTTGCCAAGAATAAGAAAGAATGAACCTGGAGAAGAGCCGGGTGTGGGTGGTTCTGGTCTGGAATCCTAGCTGCTCAAGAGGCTGAGATTTGAGGATCTCGGTTCAAAGCCAGCCCAGGCAGGAAAGTGGTGTGAGACTCGAATCTCCAATTAACCACCAAAAAGCCAGAGGTGAAGGTGTGGCTCAAGTGGTAGAGTGCCAGCCTTGAGTGGAAAAATAGCTGAAGGTAGCAGATGCAGTAAAGATCGTATTCACGTTTCCCAGAAGGCATGCCCTACCTTTATCATTGATATTACTTTTCTATTTTTTAATTGCACTTTAGAAGCAGCACGCCTGGAAACCCATGCTGTTTACACTCAGAGGAACCAGAAATTTACAGGGCTTGACCCAGAAAAGACAGCTCAGCAGGGGGAGGGGAGGGCGGGGACTCACAATTCCAGCAAAGCAAAAGCAAAACATTCTCAGAGATCGAGACCCAAACTGGGCTGTACAAATTCCCCATTTGGGCCTTTCGCCTGCACTCCAGAACAGCAGCACACTTGCGGGTCTCCCAGTATTAAACCACCCCCAGTGCACACGCCCCTCAAGCGGGCCATGCACGCTCTCCGGTGCTCACGCTGGTCAGGCCACGTGCTCAGAAGGCAAGAAGGGCAAAAGGAAGGCGGGCTCTGCTGGCTGGCCTTGGCCTCTGAAGAAAACAAGCTGAGACAGGGCAGAAAACATACTGTTCCCTGCAATCTGATCACCTCTGTGCAAAACCCAGGAAGCCAAGGCCCAGAGGCAAGTTGATTAGACCAAGCAGGAAAGAGGAGCTGGTGACTGTTCCCAGGCAGATGAGAAACACATTGTGGGAAGGTGGGGGAGGCAGGCCAGGGTGTGTGAGGCCGCTCGGCTGGAGGCTGGGTGTGGGGCAAAGGGACTGTGCATAATACTCTGTTTGTGAGGCTCCAGCTCCTGGGGTGGCCCCTGGCAGCTGTTGGAGGCTTCACAGTGAGAAATCTGGAACAACAAAAATGCTAGGACAAAAGGGTCTCTGGCTGGAGGGTCTGTTGGCTTTACGGGGCCCAGAGCGTCACTTGTAAGGGGTCACATGGAGGCACCTGGGGGCCGAGGAGTGGAAGGAGTGGAAGGCTGGGGAAAGGAGCCCAAGCTGGCTGGGCATCTGTTTGGTGTGCTAGGCACTGAGCTAGATCTTCTTACATATTGCATCCAGTTTGGGGGGGGGGGGTCATAGCGTGGAATTTTTCACTGGTTGGAAAAGGGAAGCAAATAGCGTGTGTGTGTGTGTGTGTGTGTGTGTGTGTGTGTGTGTGTGTGTGTGTGTGTGTGTGTGTGTGTGTGTCTTTTTAGGTCAGTGACACGTAGAGTTACCCAATATCACACCAGAGCCATTTGGTTGAAAAGTTAACTAGAGGCCGGCTGGGAATTTTGTCACTGGGAAAACAGTAGGGCATGCATGTTCAGAGGTGTGAGGATCAAAGTACTCTTGGTGTTCTTGTGTCTTGACCACCACCCTTGGATCCTCCTCTGCTCTTCCAAACGCCTTGCTGCTGGGCTCCTTCTCATACCTGCAGACAAGGTTCTCATCCTGTAGCCTCTACTCTACTGCCACCTGGTGGTCACACTTATCGCTGAAAGCTTAGACTTGATTCTAACTACATCAAAGGTCAACTGTCCAGCTTTGTGGGGGGTGCATGTGTGCCCATCTAATCGCCACAATGTCGCCACTTCCCCCCACCCCTCCTACCACCCACCCCGCCCTCCGCTCCCACAACCTTCCAAAGTTCTCTGCTGCTCCATCTCTGCAAGTCCCCTCCACTGTTAATTTCTGGCAACCTCCCAAATCAGAGACTTGCTTCCTTTGCTTCTTACAATGTTTCCACCCTATCTTTTTTTTTTTTCTTTTCAGTTTCATAAAATAGCTTTCTCCTTTCCTCCCCCAAGAGATTTAGAACATTCTTTTGAGCTTTGTTTAATCCTGTACAAATAATTCAGTGTTGAATTCAGCTAGAATTTCATGTATTCTCCAATATTCAGTATTTAGGAAAACTTGGCAGAGCTTTATTGAGTAAGTAAATAAGCAGGCAAGCAGGCAGACAAAAAGCAAACAGAAGGGCAGGGGCATACTCTATTAGAGTGTGGATGCTCTCATAGGGAGATAGAGAGAGACACAGAGAAACAAACACAAGGAGACAGCCAGAGAAATACACTGCTCCTTGGGCTGTTGGAAGTATTCATATGGCAAAGGCAGGGGGACTGTCTTCAAGTTATGTAAAGCTAGGTACTTTGTCTTTGCTCTTACCACACCTGGTGTTAATTCTCTGAGTTTCCAGGTAAGAATGCATCTTGCCATAAAACAGATCCTTATTCTTGAGACAAGGAGGTACCCTGCTATTTTGGGGCAGGTGGCTGAAGTTTGGGGAAGCATTTTTTTCATGAAGACATACATAAACATCTCCCTCAGGAATGAATGCATCCTGTTGTCTCTCCATGAAGCAAAAGATAGCACTTTTATGTTTTTAAATACCATATTTCTGAGTTGCCTTCACTAGGCCTCAGTTTCCTTAAGTTACCCTGCTTCTTTTCCCCCAACATGACTTTTGTTCCCTTAATCTTAAGGGAAGTACAGGGAGGACTATCTCTTGTATTTTGCTGTAAGCTGAGCATATCTCATTTTTCCTAGTCTATTCAGCTTCAAGACCAGTCACAAGGAAAGTTCTTGCTCACCTGAGATCCTTCCTCCTGCCCCCAGAACACAATTTGACCCCTTTGCTCTGATTTACACTAGAACACTCAGTCTTGATGTCTGATTCCCATCCATGCAACCTGACCAAGCATGGTGGCCAAGTCAGCCTTTGGGCCAGTGGATGTGGAGGTTGACTTTGGATGACCTTGAGGTTGACCTTGAGGGATTTTGCTCCGTGGCAGCAGTAGGAGCATTGAAAGAGGGAAATGGTCATTTAAAAGGTAGGAATCAGAGAGGCAGGATCAGGCTGAGAACACAGAGGAGCTCAAGAGTGTTAGCATTATGCCCACCTTTAGTCCTCAGCTCCACCCATACCTAAGCTCCTCCCTGCCCTGGAGTTCCCGCCCTATAGCTGGCCACTCCCTCTCTCCCCTCAGACTCCTGCTATCTGGATAGGGACTATGGCCATGTGCTCCCTCTCCTGAGAAATACGGCCCCTATAATAAACCTTATAATCATCTTTCTCATGTGCCTGCTTGCCTCCAGGTGGTCCCTTGGGATGGATGGGAAGGATCCTTTCAAAGAACACAGAGAGAGGAGAAGACTAAGGTCCTGTTTTAGGAAAAGACACAGCAGCTGGTTAATTAAATTTTTTTTAAATCACTTTCTATTTCACCACTGTAGAGTTGATATCAAAACTCAGAATGGGAAGTAGTGAGGACATGGAAGTGGATTCATCAAATATAGGTCATGGCTATGACTCCTTCCCTTCCTCCTTTCCCCTCCTTCATTCTTCTCTTCTTTCCTTAGTATCTCTCTCTGTAGCCAAAGCTGATCTCAAAATCACCATCCTCTGGTCTCAGCCTCCCAAGTGCTGATTCTTTCTAGAGACCAAAATTCTGCCTAAGTCACAGGTTATCCATGATAATTATTGCAGGAAAGGTAGCTGTGCACTCAATTTACAGAAAGTGATTCTCCTCTGTACAAGTCAATTAAATCAGATTATGCCTTTGAATGAGAAATAGTGACACACACTCTGGAACTTCTTATTCAATATTCTTATTCAATTCAACAGACCTATCCACAAACTCCATTTTCTGGACGAGATTGCCAAATAAACTCAAAACATAGCTAGGAGGGAAAGGCAACTAAACCAAGGAGGAGAGAAATCAGTAAGAAGTTAAGAACTTAGCGAAGTGAGCTGGATTTTGGCCCTGGGAAGGAGATTGGACATCCAAGCAGTTCAGTGTGCAAAGCTGCCCTGGGCCAGCTCCCAGCTGCTGGAGAAAGGCCAGTTCTCCTGACAGAATAAGGAAATGTCATCTATTTGACTCTCAGTTCAGTATAGAAAGAGGCAAGTTCCACAAACAGCAAAACATGGACAACCTTGAAGAAAAAAATCACAGTCTTCTTGATAAATACCCAAACTTCTTCAATCTTTCCAACACCGGGTTGAAAATGAGCTCTACAATTTGGGGGTGGGGATGGGAGGGAAAAACTGGGGGAGAACAAGGGAAGGGGTGATATTGTCCAAAAAGAAATGTATTCATTACCTGACTTATGCACCTGAAACCCCTCTGTAAACACCTTTAGAGTAGCAATAAACATTTTTTAAATAAAATTAAACAAAAGAAATCTTTTGAACACCAAACCTTTCGTTTGTGAGGCAGCATTACAAATAGCCACATACAAATTCCTTTAGGCAGGTAAACAGCTAAGTTTACACCAACCCTGGTTGGTGTATAAGTCTTTCTCTGGTCAATAGCAGGTAGCATCTGCACCTGAGAAGACTTTTTCTAAGCCCTACCTCCTCCTGATCTCCCTACAAATCCATCTCCCCTATGATCTGTTTGCCCTGGATCTCATTCCTGAAATTTCCCTTCCTAGCTCCTTTGCCTTGATGACCACTCCCTGGAATGATCTCCCTGAATGTAAGTTCCCTCCTCACCTGGAGTATTTGTCTCATCCCCATGAATTCCATCTTGTGAGATTCCTGGTGCTCCAGGACTCCTGGACCACAGCTGTGTCAATTTCCCAGGGATCCTGCGTACCTAGAGCCAGGGTTAGAGCATGAACTTGGGTGTTTCCATTTATTGTGACACAAGATCTCAGAGCCAAGAGGTACAAGAACAAAGTTGAAGTTAGGCAAAGAAGGAATTGGGTCCTGAGTAATGGCAGCCAATTCAAGTGGGCTTTCCAGCTTCTCTTGTGCCAGCAGACTCTGAAAGTGTTCAACTTTACTAAAGGATAGAAACAAGGAAGGTCAGTGGGTCTCAGCTCTAGCTGGAATTTTAGAATCACCAGGAAACCATGTAAAGGAAAATACCAATGCCTAGACCCTGTCACAGACCAATTAGGCCAGATCTCTGATGGCGTTCTTAATATCATTTGTAAACCTTCCCAGGTTCCACTGTGCAGGCAATTGAACCAACTTTGATGATGAGGGGATCAGATCCTTTTCTTGGGTCTTCAGCATTTCTCGGTTTCAGCTAGCAAGGTCCTCTTAAAAGCAGCTTGATACATCGAGAGATACATAGCTTTGTTATCACAGATGAGTTTGAACTTGGGTCCCATCACTTAGGAGTTGTGATTTTTTTGTGTGGTCTTAATGTTTCTGAAGGCACCTGGAAGATTAGATGAGATAGAGTATTTATGTACATGGTGTGTGTGCAGGTTTAGAACATGACTCCTTCCTTCCTTATCACTACCCAAATAACCTCCCTTAGAGGCCTTTCCAAGGTGCTGGCATAGACCTAGCAGAGATGGGATTTGTATCAGAGTTTTGACCAACAGAGCTGGGAGCAAGAGATTGGCAGGAGGTCCAGGGAGGGAGCCAACCATAGCTGCTGAGAACCCTTACTTTCCCAGGGGCTGGTTCACTACCAGTCAGTGTGCTGGTATCTGGTTGCCCAGATAATCCCTAAATTGCTTACATTTCTCCTTCTTCTTCTAGGCCCACATAGTGTTCTGATCAATATATTTGGGCTTTTGGACTGTTTACTGTGTTGGATTCTATCTAGCCATCACTCCTAATAGGGAGATCAATCTTGAGCTTAACTTCCCTTAACTCCTGCCATTCTTCTTCCCTGGGACCAGCACTGGGCCTTCATGTCTCAGTCCTGGGTATTTTCTAGTTGATGTCAGCACAGCTTCTAAGTACTCACTTCTGCCCACCTGAACCCCACAGGCTGGAGACTTTGCCTCATCCCTCTACGTGCCTGCTGCTCCAGCACTGAGACAGATGACTGTGCTGTCTTGATTCTGCTCCGTGAGTACCCAGCCTCCCTTCCCAGGAAACAGCCTCCCACCTGGGTGGCTCATTCTATTCTCTCCCTCTGATCAAAAGGAGTAAGTCAGCTGGGTACTGGTGGCTCATGCCTGTAATCCTACCTACTCAGGAGGTTAAGATCTGAGGATCACAGTTCAAAGCTAGCCCAGGTAGGAA
Organism: Dipodomys merriami; assembly: GCF_024711535.1. Lineage (NCBI taxonomy): Eukaryota > Metazoa > Chordata > Mammalia > Rodentia > Heteromyidae > Dipodomys > Dipodomys merriami. The sequence continues at coordinate 18,270,482 of NW_027203826.1, forward strand.
AATAGGTGAGACCCATATCTCTGATTAATCACCAGAAAACCAGAGGTGGCAATGTGACTCAAAGTGTTAGATTGCTAGCTTTGAACAACAAGAGCTCAGGGATAGTGCCCAGGCCCTGAGTTTAAGTAAATCTATGCTTGATGCATTCAGCTTCCTATCTTCCTCACAGCCCAGAAATTGCCATACGCCACTTTCAAATCGTCTCTTATACTGTGTATGTAGCCCAAGTTTCAGTGACAAATTCTGATGGTGTGGAGTTGGAGATAAGAGGGATTCCAGTTGAGCAAGGTGTAACAGTCTATCATCTTTATTTTAAGGGCTCTTTATATGGAATAATGAGGCCTTTAGTGTATTAATTCTACCTTCTGAGTTAATTCTAGCAATCTAGATATGTGGACTATGTAGTAAAGGGTCATAATCTTTCTGGAATCAATTCTGCAAAATTTTCCTCAATGTTATTCTTTATAGACACTCATTGTCAGCTTGCAGATGGCTTGAACACCTTATGTGTTTTTCTACATCCACAAATGACCACTATAGTTCAGCCAGGGGAAGCCATACACTCCGAGTAAATATGTCTGAACACAACTTGTAGTGCTAGGTCAGCACTGGGTGTCACTTACAGAGGCTTACAGCGCTGAGTCATAATCCAGAGATGAACTTAGATGACATCTCTTGGATATGGCCTCACCCAAACCACAATTAAGGTCATCTCATATACCCCCTCAATCTTCAGTGACTTCCTAGGACACTATCCTGAAAGAATTAGAGAGGCCGTATCAAGACTGCAGGAAAGAAAATACAATGATTGATTAGTGATGTCTGCCATGGGCATGACAACATCAAAGGAAAGAGCTTGGGAGAATGGAGGGATAAAAATTCAAGTCTTAGTCAGGAGGGAAAAACAACTGGGAGAAAATGAGGAAGGGGATGTCATTGTTCAAAAAGAAACATACTCATTGCCCGACTTATGTAACTGTAACCCCGCTGTGCACCAACCCCCTTTAGAGTAAAAATTTTTGAAAATATATTCAAGCCCTGACTCCACCACATTAGTAGCTGAGTAGTGATATTGAATAAGTGACCCAATCACTTTTGGGTGTGTTTCTCAGCAGTAAACTGCAGATGGATTTTAGAAACTGCTTCACAGGGTTATATGCAGATTAACCGAGATAATTCATGTCAAGTGCTAATCACAGTACTTGGCAGAGTGCTCAATAAATATTAGATGTTCTTATCATAAATAAGAACACTTGGGCTCAGGTGTGAAACAAACAGTAGCTTATATTCACCATCCTGCCGTCCCAGGTGGAGGCTTAGGATCTTAGGAGTCCTTGAACTTGTGATTAGGCACTTGTAGAGATAAGAGGAGCTTTTTAGTGTCTAGGGAATTAGCAAACAGCCCTCAGTTGATGCTGGTATTTTCATTCTATAGTTACATTTTTTCCTTCATAGAGAGTAAATGCTATCTTAGCATCGTCAACAACCCAGATGCTCATTTATACCACAGGTAAATGCAGGCTTCACCTGACTTTACAATTAGCTCCTAGTTGTTTACAGGACAACAGGCTTCTATTGCCTGACTTTCCAGGGGCATTTTCTAATTCTCTCCTAGTAAGTTCCCTGAGCCCTAGTTAGAATGAGTAGTACTCATTGTACTCATTTCTGCCTTTGAATTTTTGCAAACACTGGCCTGACTATGATTCACTATTCATGTCACCTGGCTAGACATTATTTTCTGGAAAGGATAATATAAGGTTGGAGTTATTTTCCTTTTTGGACATTTGGTTGAATTTTCCAGTGAAGCCCTTTTGGACTCGGGATTTCTTTGTAGGAAGATTTCTTTATTTCATCCTCGGTGTCTTTATTGGTCAGAGATTGAACCAGTTTCTGGTAAATTGCAGCTTGATTTTCTTTTATAAAGAAATAAATCAACCTTGTTATTTATCTGATAATCATAATTCTATGAAAATATTTTGGGAAAATTGTTTTAGCGAAAATTAGAAAGTTGTAAACACAATAAAATATGTGCTTAATTTGGAACACTCTACAACATGATAACTAAAAGCTATCATTTTGTTACCACTGCATTGGTTCTGGTCAAGTCTCTCAATTTTGCTAAGCCCTCAATTAGTTCACCTAGGAAATAGCACATCAGGTTAGGGTCCTCCTGAGTTTGTTCTAGCACGGAGTTTCTGGTGTCTGTTGCTGTGCCTGGGGTACTGTCCCACTAAGTTAGATGGACACCTAGGGACATGTCCGAATGCTTCTGGTTTCCTGTCTTCAGCCACTGGTCTCCCCTCCCCACTGCAGAAGCTGCTTCCTCGGTAACACAGGGAACTCTAATTCTAAAATTATGAGTGGCCAGATGTTGCATCATTTAGTAAAACTCAGAAGTTTGTAACAATACTTCTCTGGGAGTTCTTACTCTCAGCCGGGACTTGGATTGAAATCTTTGGGCCACTGACTCTCCTCATGCAGGTATTGTCCCACTTATTGGAAGTGGAAATTGTCCCATAGATCATCTAAGTGGTCCATAAGCCAACAAGGAGGCTGAGGCCAACCTCTTGGTGGTGGCTCTTCTTGGACTGATTTCACAATCTTGAGAGAAAACCCTATCTTGTAAGCCAGTGTGGTCTGAATGGCTTTGAGGACTACTCAACAGAAAAAGAAACATAAACGACCCAATTACACAGCATCTTCACTGATTTAGAGTCAAGCCATTCTCTGATATTTTTCTTGTAGGGTTTGAGCCCCATACAGCCAGGGTTTCAGAGGGCTCTGTGTGGTGCCCACCTGAGGAGCGAGTGTAGCCCTCATCAGCAAGGGCCCCGGTGCAAGGGGTGAGAGGGTGAACTTCCCAGAACTGAGCAGTCCAGCTTTGGCTAAATGAAAGCCTTCCAGAGTCTTAACATTTCCACAGTCAGCTGAAGAATGAAAATAGCAAAACAAACTTGGGTTCCATTTCAAAAGAAACAGGCAAGGAAGGAGGAAAATCCAGCAAATTTACTGGTTGGTAAGGTTTACAGGAAGTAAGCAACAGTTGGGAAACATGATTGTGAGTCTTAAGGTGGAGCTAACGCCAGGCCCCGCTGTGGTCAGGGAAGCAGCTTTTTAGGGGATGAGTGTCCAATTGCTGAAGATAGAAAGCATCACAAAGTAGATGGAAAAGCCAAGTCACTTGCAATTATCTCATTAGGTATGCTTTTAACTTAGCATGACATTACCCCAGGCACTCTAGCACACCATCAGAATCTCTGTGCTGGAAAAAACTCTAGAGGTTCTGCAATCTGATGTGCTCTGTTTCCAGATAGGGTTAGAGAAATTGAGAGTGTGCCCAGAACCAATGTAGTGATTGAGGGGCAGCTGCAGGAAGAAGCAAACTCTCTGCCCTAGGACAGTGTGTTTTTCCTAGTCCATAGTTGGATTCCTCATATATGATGTCTTGGAATTCTTCTTTGCTAAAGGTACTATGTCTCTGAGTATTGTTATTAATCTTATTTATAGTTAGTAGAGTTGGTGGTGGAGATTGGGATGATCGTGGTTCAAGACTAGCCTGGGCAAAAAGTTCTGATCTCTCATCTCAACCAATAAGCTAGGAATGATAACACATGCCTGCAATCCTAGTCAGGTCAGAGGTATAGGTAGGAGGATCTTTGTCTGAGACTGACCTGAGCAAAACCAGAAGCCCTTATCTAAAAAAAACAAAAAACAATTAGAACAAAAAAGGGCTTGGGAATGGGCTCAACTAGTAATGTCCCTTTCTTACAAGTACATGGGCCTGGGGCTGGGAAGATGGCTCAGTGGTAGAGCTCTTGCCTTGCATGCATGAGGCCCTGGGTTCGATTCCTCAGCACCACATAAGCAAAAAGAAAAGAGCCGGAAGTGGTGCTGTGGCTCAAGTGGTAGAGCGCTAGCCTTGAGCTGAAGAGCTGAGGGACAGCGCCCAGGCCCAGAGTTCAGGCCCACGACCGGACCCAAACAAACAAACAAACAAACAAAAAACAAGTACATGAGCCTGAGTTAAAACCCTGTTAATACCAAATGATAATTAATAATAATAATAATAGCAGCAATGATGTATAGCCCCTCTAGTGGTAACTCACCAGATTTTGTCAGCCTAGAAACTGACTGCGGAAATTAAAACAAACATCCTTTTCATTTTCCTTTTTGCAAAACAAGATTCCCAATGCAGTCTTTCTTCTGCAAGCTGCCTCTGGGGTAGTAGGTAAAATTCAGGATATTTGCACAATGGCCACAAGGTAAGTTGTTTTATGGTATTCAAAATCAAGGAGTTTATTGTGTGGCCTGTACAGTGTGTAGTCTGGCCCGTACAGAAATGATGACCTCTAAGACTCAGAAGGTACATGAACAGGAACAATCAGCTCCGTGGAGTTGGTAGAGGGAAGGTCAGTGTGGGCTAGAGATAATCAGGTTTCAGGAGGAAGAAGAGTATGTTGTAGACATTAGATAAGAGGAATATATATGGTGGACACCATGCCAAGGAAAGAGGGCTGTGGTGTGGGAACAAGCAGAGAAGAGACAGCTGAACATCACAGGAAGTGGGTATGAAGGTAGGATGACAATGTCTTTGGAAACCTACCGAGAAGCATGATACAGAATCCATCAGCACAGGCTATGGGGCCACAGAGAGATTTGGGCCAAGAATGAACACAAAGTTGCAAAGGATAATTGGTTTGCCCTTCCCTGCAGGACAAGTCAAAGGACACAGAAGAATGAGATTTGGACATTACATCAGAAGAGTAAGTTGCAAATGTGAAGCATCAAAAGTCTGAAGGTGGTATCCCACTATAGATGTTTAGGGAAGAACATGCCACTAGACACCCCTGGAAATAATGAGTGTATACTATCTGCTCACATTACAGAGAGTATGTTCATTTGTTTTCCAAGTGATGAAACACCAATTTTTTTCTGATTTTATTTTATTTATTTATTTATTTGGATACAATAGGTTTTTCTTTATTGTTATTGTTTTTTTTTATTGTAAAGATACTATACAGAGGGTTACAGTTACGAGTGAGGTAATGAGTACACTTCCTCTTGAACATTGTTACCCCCTCCATGAAACACCAATTTTTAATAATTATGGAATATTGCATTTTGCAATTGCTTAGGTATGGTTATGTGTATTGGTCATTTTTCATATTTTAGTTAACTTTCCAAATGTTTAATTTAAATGATGTTTAATATTTTGGGTGTATTTTGTAGGCTGGAGCTTTTTTTTCTTCAGTACTGTGAATTGAACCCAGGGCTTCCCAAAACCTCCATGAACTTCACAGAGCTTATTATTTAAGTTCCCAAATTGGCTGTGTCTTATTGGGTCAATGTTTCTTTATATGGGGCCAGTTTCAACTTTATATGGGCTACATAATAAGTTCCTCAATTTGAGATGGAAGAAAAATATTCTCCTTATTGCCACTTAATACATTTCCTGAATCTTACTTACTTACTACCCAAGAAACTGTTGTGGAAAGTTATCCCTTCACCTCTAGCCTTTTTAATTTTAATTTTAATTTTTAACACGGTGATTCTTCTGCCTCAGCCTCCCTACTTGCTGGGATTCCGGGGTATGTGCCACCACACCCAGCTTTTGTAGAATGGAATTCTTATTTCCAGTTTTCAAAATAACATCTCAAATGTTTTTGAAACATCTGATTGCTCTGAGCGGTTCAACAGGTGACGTATTAGTCAGGCGCCTACAGATTCCAAGAAAGGGACACACCCAGGTTGTGTAAGGTGATGGCATATTGCTGGAATTCACAGGGAAATAGGTGATAGGCCAAATTCAAATAAGCAATAGCACAAGCACTCAAAGCCCCATATACTGGCCCAAGTCTTTCAGAATGGATTGTACAGTGAGCCTAGCTTAGACCCAGGAGCAATGGAAGAGTGTGACATGACTTGGGTCACTAAACAGGCTCTATGACTTACCTTCCTTGAGGGCATTGTCACTCTCCCATCACTGGGTAGAGTTTCCCCAATAAGCCACATAAGAGAGTGCTGGGCATGTTCGTTATTCCACACTTAATTGCCTTGACTGGGGCCTAATTTCTGTGTGGTTAGTTGTGCTGGACTTGTATCTCTCATTGCTGATGACACAAATCATAACAGGCAGCAAGAAAAACCTGGGGCCTCTCCCTTAGCAAGTATCTGTGTAAGACCTTTGGAGCTCTCAGTCTAGTTTGGATGAGGTGGGCAACAGCAAATATGTGTGTGTGGAAACAGGGAAGAAGTTATGATCAAACAGATATCCAGGAACTTTTAGAGTTTTCAATTGACAAAGGCGAGCTGGTTGTGAATAGGCAGAGATTACCATGCAATTTGAGCTTCTTGTTAGTGTGCATCAAAATTTAAATGGCTGTGAGATCAAAACCAATATTTTCTCTACCCTTTGGTGATGAAAAAGGAAATGCATCATACTGTTCAAATTCTATTGTGCTACTTATGGGAACCAGTTGGGTAGTGATCTATGTGGTTTGTGAGGTCATTTATGCCTTTATTTTTTGTACTGGTACCTGTAGCTCAGGTCTCTGAGCCTTTCTTTTTTTTGTGTGGCTTAAGGCTGGTGTTCTACCATTTGAGCCACACTTTCACTTCTGGATTTTGGCTTGTTAATTGGAGATAAGAGTCTATAGTTTTGTTATCCTAGGCTGGCTTCGAACTTTGAGTCTCAGATCTCAACCTCTTGAGGAGCTAGGATTACAGGCATGAGCCACCAACTAGTGCCTGGCTTATGTGGCGTATTTAGATACCAGTGAGTGCTTTTTCTTCCTGTAGTCAAGGATTTGTCTGAACTAACTTGAAGTCATAACAAAGAACTCACAATGTTTAGCTGTCAGTTGTAAGCTCTAAGATGACATTTCCTAAATACATCTCATATACCAGATTTGATTCTTTTTGGAGCAATTCCTGTCACATTTAGGTTGAGGAGCTTTTAGGGTTTGACCCTTCTGGGAATGAAAAGATGCTGTCATTTACTAATGACAACTCCATGAGTACCGAGGGAGGACAAGCAGTAGGTGTCAACCTTCCATCAACTTTATATTTTATGTTGTTAACAGGAACACACTTCTCCTTATCCTCACCCTAGATCATTAAGTCCAGACTTGGAGATTTCAAGAATGCCTCACTGATTGCCTTCCTAACTCCTCGATCCAATATATGTCCACTGTCAAGGCCTTGTTGAAATTTTTTCTTTCTATTCCTCTACTGCTGAATGGGGCCTCCGCCAGCTGTTTAGATATTCAAGGCATTGGTCACTTAGAAGATATAGGATGGTCCAGGAAATAGCCTTGTTAATTTTCAGTTCCTTGAGAATTTCATCCTGTTGTATTTTGGTCCTTGTCTAACCTTCCTATTCTAAAAATCTTCATTGTTAGCAGCATCCCTAAGTGGATTCAGAGGGTAACTATTTATATGAATCAAAGCCATTGGTGAGTGATATCTAAAACATTATGGAAAAACAAATACTGCTTTTAAAGGATCTGTACTTTGTTTGCTCCTGGTGGGGAATTTCTATACAAACCAGGATGTGAACAGAAAAATGTTTGATGAGACAAACCTGAAGTCAGGGACCACTAGTATACAGAAAAGAGAATCAACCCCCTTGTACAATTACTTAATAAATAAATTAAGCCAGAGCTGGTGGTTCACGCCTGCAATCTTATCTACTAAGGAGGCTCAGATCTGAAGACTATGGTTCAAAGACAGCCCAGGCAGGAAAGTTCATGAGACTCCTATCTCCAATTAACTAGCAAAAAATCCAGAAGTGGAGCTGTAGCTCAATTGGTAAACTCAGAGCATCCAGGCTCTGAGTTTAAGCCCCAGGAGACACACACACACACACACACACACACACACACACACACACACACACACACACACACACACACACACACACACACACACACACACACACACACACACACACACACACACACACACACACACCTCTGCCCAGTGCCAGGCCTCCTGCATATCTCCTGACTTGGAAGCCCTTACTCTTTCAGCTACCAAATCCCTTGTTCTTTTCTCCACTAAAATCGTCAATAAAAGTTCCAGATCCTTAGGCTCTCACCCAGATTTTCCATTCTGCTCAGTTAGGCAAGCCTTGCTCCCATTCCCATTTGCCTCACCTTGGCAGGGCCTAAGCAGAGAGAAAGTGAGTTCAGAGTGTGCTTCTGGCTGCCATTGGATGCCCTTCCCAAGCTACATGGGGTATCAGTTTGGCAGGTCACCCTCTGCTGGCCCTGAGCTCAAGGGCATTGAGATGCAAGAGAGGAAGGATGGATAGTTGACCGAGAAGTGAATATTTTCAGTGCGTGTTTGACTCTCTTCTCCATTCAGGGCTCCTCATTAAGCCACAGATACCCCATGGCCCTGTTCTTCCCTGTGAGATTGGCAGAGCCTGAGGCCCCATTAGTGGCAATGGGCACCAGGAGGACTCAGTGAGAGGAAGAAGTCTGAAAGAACTGGACTTTCTGGTCCAATTTTTAAAGAAAAGAAGAGAATGAAAGGCCAGTGAAACCGGCACCACTCTCCCTTGGCTCATTCACATGGAAATACAAAGTGTGATGATTATGGACCAGGAGGTGATGGCCCCTGGAGGAGGGGTCAGGGTGACCCCCATCCCCTCCACGCCAGGCCCAGGAGCCAGCCAGCAGGGCCAAATGAAAAGACTTGAATGTCATGTCTTTGGACACTTGGCAGGAATAACTATAAATGTTCCAATTACTGAGCTAATAAGCACTCAAGACCTAGAATAGCTCCTCACAGAGCACGTAGTCCCCAAAACTGGGTGCTGGGAAAATTCCCCATCAAGCGCAAAGGGCCCTTTGATTGTTGTATTCAGGATACAGAGCAGAAGAGGGACACTGGTAAGGACTCTTCCAGGCACGATGTGTGCTGGGGAGAGTGAGTTCAGGCCTGGTAGGCATCAGGGGTAAGGTTGCAAAAAGAAGCTGCAAGTCCTGCTTCTTGAAAGTGAAAGATGCTGGTAGCCGGTAGTGGAACAGGATCCTTCTTTTGCATCCTGTTCTCTTGATGACTGGCAGAGAGATAGCTCAGCTGCATGTGCACCTTTGTCACTGGTACTTGCTTGTTATTGAACCTGAGAGTCCGCTATCCTGTGCACAGAGCCACAGAATGCCTACAAGAAACCCAACCTAGTTTCCGTGCACACAACTCTGCACTTTCATCGGCCAGATTCTCCATCCATCCCCATGGCCACCCAGGGAAGCACGGAGGTTAGTTTCTCGTCTTACAAATGAAAAAGTGATGATGTGCCTATGGCTAACAGAGTTAGCACTCCAGAGCTTGTGACCAAGTACCAAGTACCAAGTGCACACACATACACACACACACACAGCTCAAAGGTTTGCTCCTCTGCCTCAGCCTCCCAAGTGTTGGGATTGACAGTCCTGTCACCACCATGTCCAGTGGAGGTTCCCGTCTCCAGGGATAGCCTGACATTAACATCATTAAAACAGAGACCCTGCAGCCTCCCCTCTACAAAGCTGACTCCACACATGGTTTCCCAGCTGGCTTTTTGCTTGCTTGTCCCCCATCCCCAGCTACTGACCTTGTTCTTTTCTTCCTCTGAGGTTACTACCCTGCTGCCTTCTCTTCTAACCTGTGTGAAGATATTTGTTGGTGAAAGCCAGAGAATTTTACACCTTGAAAGGCAGTTAATGAGGCTACAATATAGGAGATTTCTTGCAGGCATCTATACCCTCATTCCTCACTTAAATTTCTTTAATTTGTTTCCCCTAAACTTCTTATTCATATCCATCAAACAGGATTCATGCTTTAAAGCTGGGTCCGATTCCCAGAGTTCTGCTTAGGAAATAGAGGGTCTGGGAGACAGAGATGTTCAAGGGTAAGTAAAAACAGGAGGAATCATTTCTGTCAGCATTAGTCTCAATTTCCCCACAACAGACCATTCAGGTATCTATTGCTAAGAAGGAGTGGGAGCAGTGGGTGGGAGTTACAAGAAACAAATGCCCTCTAGAACTGCTGTGAGAAGACAAGTCACAGAGCACAGAGCACACACTGGCACCACAGCCCTTCTTTAATCCCACAAGGTGCCCTTCTTGTATTTATTTTTCCCTTCAATGTTGACCTCCACTAGATAATAAAAACTATAGAGAAGTCAAGAATTGCATGGGAGCTGAGTCACAGTGGCTTATCCTAGTAATCCTAGTTACTCAGGAGGCTGAGATCTGAGGATGGCAGTTCAAAGCCAGTCCCAGCAGAAAAGTCCGTGAGGCTCTTATCTCCAACTGACCACCAGAAAACCGGAAGTGGCTCTATGGCTCAAGTGGTAGAGAGCTAGCCTTGAGTGACAAAACTCAGGGACAGTATCCAGACCTTCAAGCCCCACTACTGACAAAAGGAGAAAACCAAAAGGATTGCATATGATTCATTCTGAGCTCCATGTCCAAGCCCACTTTTCCACCTCCACTCTGCAGGGCTGGCTCCATTGTGGAATTAAGAAACAAAGGGAAGCAGGGCTGACTGACAGAAGAGAGATTTGACCAGAGTCCTTGGGATTCCTGGAGGTTGGCCTGGGAACAAGTCAACAGGGGCACATTCCCTTGATTGCTCAAGATTAAATCAATACTGTTGGTTTCTACACTGCTCCTCAGTTGTCAAAATTAGAGGTGTAATAACTCTCTTAGATGACACAAGTATAGATCAAGCTCCTCAGTTTATTTTAAGCATGTTCAGTGATGGCACTTCATTATTTGCATAAAAATCCTGGACAGCCACAATGTGTATTTGATTCTTTAAATATTCTCAGATTTCCTCTTCTAAGCATCTGACTAAACAACAAAGCAAATTGAGCAAAACAAAAATATCACTATTATCATCAATCTAAATGAATCTATGAAAATAATCTTCATGTTAGCTTCTTGGGGCTCCTTTGGAACAATTGTAGTTTTTCTACCATAGTTCTCTCTTCCACGAGGAGATAAAGAACTTGCCTTCTGCTGGGTGCTGGTGGCACACAAATGTCACCTTAGCTACTCAGGAGGCTGAGATCTAAGGATCGTGGTTCGAAGCCAGCCCAGGCAGGAAAGTCAGTGAGACTCTTATCTCCAATTAACCCCCAGAAGACCAGAAGTGGTGCTGTGGCTCAAGTGGTAAAACTCTTACCTTGAGCTGAAGGACAGCACCCAGGCTCAGAGTTCAAGCCCCATAATTGACCAAAAAAACAAAAAACAAACAACAACAAAGAAAAAACCAGTGCCATTTGGTCCCTGTTGAGAACCACCAAAGGAGTCCAATCCTCCACTTCTTCAACCTGCAGACCTGAAGAGAGCCTGCTGTACCCACCACCTCTAACCCAGCCCAGGGATGCCCAGGGAAGCGACCTCCTTACAGAATATTCTTTCCTACAGCTCCTGCTGTCTGTTCTGAGATACAGCAAGCCTGGTGCTCTATCCTCTTTGCCAACTATTCGCTTATCACTTGGCTAAGCAAATATTGTTGGAATGTCTCAAAAGCATTGCTAATCAAATTCCAGCCCAATCCAAATCACCTGGCTAAAGGTTTTGCGTACTCATCTGATCCTGGCATTGGCAGGCTCTTGAGGAAGGTCAACAGCTTCGATGAGGTGGACAAAAGCAAAAGAAATCCCCCAGAAGTGAGAGGAATGCAGGGAAATCATCTACATAGTTCAGCCTGGCTAGATGGGGCAAAGAACAGCAAAAAGATAAGGCCAGGAGTGAAGGTTAGGGATTAGCATGTATTTGGATGTAGAAGAATCTCTGGGCACCACATTAGACACTACCACACGAATCACTTGCAGAACCAGGTGAATTACCTCTGCAAGTCTATTCATAAGGTTGAGAGCATGAACACATACACACTGTTTCTCATTATGGCCCTAGAACCACATGGAAGGAGCATTATTCATTTAGTGTAAACACATAGAAAGCATGCTCTAAATGCCAGGCTCTGGAAGTTCAGTGAGAAGTCCTGTTTTCCTGACAAATTGCCTAGTCTTGGGTGTACTGTCCACCAGAAGCCCTTTTAGAAGTAATTATTGAATAAATAAATAAATGATCAACTTGGATTCCTGTCCAAAAGCCTATGTCTGCTGGGAGACTCAGAGAGGTAAACAGTTCTTTATCATATTAAGTGATTACAGTTAAGATGGAGCCAGGTATTTATCCTAAAAATTTCTGCAAGAGTCAGGCACATAGAGTAAATAAATGAAATCTCCAGTGGTAGGACAATAGGAAATAGTGGGGACCACAGCCAGTGGTGAATCTGTACCATTTTAAGGCAGAGAAAATTGATAGTGAATTGTAGGCAAATTAGGTTTTTCTAAAATCAGGAAATTTATAATATTTTTTCTGGTCAAGAGACCTGTCATTATATCTAAATTCCTTGCTTCAGCATATCCAGAACCCTAGAATAATCAATCCAGAACTATCTATCTGTAATGGGAAGTAGAATTCATTGGTTAGTAAGCTACACAGGGCCTGAGAAAATACCTTTCAAGATGGACAGTGGACCCAGTGACCTCTGTAATCAAAGGGGGCCACCATAGCCTTCAGAGATAAGAGGACAAACAGTGTCAGAACTCCCACTTCCCAGCAGTCCTCTGGGCTCCTGTACATGTTTTAGGTTAATCCCCAGACTTCTTAGGTTTGGATCAGGCTCCAGGACAGCTCCTTCCCCAGCCTGCCACGACCTGTGTGGCAGCTGCTAATTCCCTGGCCACAGGGATCTGTTTTATGTTGTTTGTTCTGCAGAGGGAAACAGAAGACTGCAGTGTGTTGGAATCTTGCCTCACCCCTCCCTGCACCCCTGCCCTCCTCCCCCCTCCCCCCACCACATGAAAGCTGCTGAGCAAACAGAGAAATCAAAGATGATTATACACTGCTGGAAACCCGCGTGCTTCCGCCTGGCTGCCTCTCCCTGCCAAACTGTTATGTAAGCCACAGCCCCACTCAGGCTTGGAATCAGACCCAGATGCCATTGGAAGCCCTTCCAGGACCTGCTTGTCACCTGCAGCTTTCCTGAACTCTGTCTCACCTGGAACACACCTGGCCTCAGGGCAGAGCCAAGCACACTGACAAATGGGCTTTCCCATTTGAGTTAGATATTTTCTCTCTCCTTCCCGCCTGCCCCCTCTCATCCCTTCCCACACAGAGATATGGGTGGGTCAGGACCAGGAGTTTATTTTGGTCAGATTCCAAGTGACTAAGACATTTTTATGCTGGAAAACTCCATTTGACATTCCAGGGGAGATGTTTTTCTTTTTTCTTTCTTTCTTTTCCCCCCTCCTAAGTGAATAATTCATTTTGGTTGTTTAGACACTAGAACTGAACAAAGTAACTCCCGGAGCCCCAGATGACCTTCTGGGCCAGGAAGAGGCCATCCACACTGCCGTGATAACCAATACTTAGATCTATTTAGGGACACTGGGCACATCCCACAGCCCCAAACTACCTAAACATGCTCCTACAAGCTTATCCTCTGGTGTACTTGTGATTGGGCAAAGCAGCTGGATTCCCAGGGCTTCAAGTTGTCTTTCTGCATTTCACCTTCCCAATGGTTCCATAACAGGGCACCAGAGGTTTCAAATTTTAATATCATCTTTTTTTTGGCGCTGTTATAGCCACATCTAAAATGAGACTCCAGGCTTCTTCATATTGACTGCTCAGGAGTTTATATATTTGCATATAATCAACACTGAGCGTCCATTACGCTCAGCCTAAACTGGCCATACCATGTGTGAGGAGCTCAGATCTCAGGCACAAGGGACTCGAGCTTTAGAGTCAGATGACTCTAAAGTCCTTGGAACTATGTCTTAGAGTCTATGTGACCTTGTGAAGTAGCCTAAACCTTAAGTCCTTGGAACTTTCTATTTTCTCATGGTTTTTGAGAATGCATAAGACTTCTGAAGGGACTGATTTTGTCTTTGGAGAATCAATGACCACCTCCAGCTGTCAATTGTTCCATCATGGCAAGTGTGGTTAGGACCCCATCTTTAGTTGCTAAGAAGACCCCATAAGTGAGGAGTTGAACTCGAATCCCTGGGCTTCATCCCTACTCCTGGTCCTTACCTTGTTTCCCATTAACACTGAAGAGGGGAATGTCACAAGCCAAGACACTTGCATGGTGCCTTGTTCAATTATGTTCAAATTTTTCTCACTCTTGGCAACCAAAATGCCACATCTGGAAGATTGACAGCAAGTTCCTGTTCTTTATGCAGACATTTTGAAAAAGTTCAGATCTTAAAAGGAGTTGACTGTTCTATACTCACCCATGGAAGAACTAGCCAACTAGCCTAAATTGAATGCACAAGGGCCTAGGTTCCATCCTCAGCAAGAAAACAAAGCAAAATGAAATAAACAAAAAGCCCCAAATCTAGATAAGAGAAGGGACTTTGGGACTCTGTATCCTAAGGACTGTTTTATCTAATCACACTGGAACCATGCTGTGAAATGAGAAATTGTCCTCCCATTTGTCTGAACCTAAATGGGGGGGATTGCCCACACATTTCAACCCCTTTCTTCAAAGAGGCGACTTTTGGCTGGGGAAAAATATAAAGCTTAGGTTCTTTTATTCTATTTGGCTCTCTTGATCTAGATGGATACAAATCCTTGCTCTGAAATTTTAGTAGCCTTTTCAGTGAGCTCATCCAGCTTCTGCTGGTTTCTGGATAAGAGTCTACCTATGCTGTTCAACCTGTCTGCACTCTATGTAAAAGAGAGTACTCTATTTAAAAAGTTGAGATGGGATCTTGTGGAGCAAGCCTTTTTTTCTGTTGTGATTATTGTTTTGTTTTTGGGTTTGGGTTTTTTTTTTTTTTTTAGTACAACTTCTCTCTGTCTGCCCATGTTGTTGGCCACCTGCCTGGCTATACAACCTTGGCTCTTGGACTCTCAGCTCTCTGCTTGAAGAAAGCCAATGAGAGTGAAATGAAGTTGAATAATTTTGACTAAGGGGAGAGGAGCCTTTGTGAAGTATGCTCCTTTGATCTGGGTGGTGGTGGGGAAGCTGGGGCAGGCAGATGACAGGGAAAAGCAGCCCAGATACTACCCAGAAGGTACATTGACTGCACCCCAATTTCACCCCCTATCACTATGTAAACGAAGAACAACTGGAATGGGGGTGGGGCATAGCACAAGAGAGCACTTTTGTGTGTCTGAGCATGAATGGAGTAAGAAGACTGATCAGTTCTCAGTCCAAATCTATAACATTAGCCTTTGAAGCCCTTTTCACACCAACTCTTGAAAAATGGACAGAGGAGCAGTGAGGAACTTGTAGTTCAAATGACTGCAACCCCCAAAGACACTGACCTCACCGTAAAAAGTATGGAACACATGATTTTTGTCACTCAGATATTGTCTATAAAATCAAAATAAACAAGAAATCATGACATTTATGTGTGTGCGTGTGTTCATGGTGTACATATACAAATATATGTATAACTTTCCAGTATTTGATTTGGAAGTTTAATAATTAATAATTCTTGCTCACCTTAACATAGACCATCATCTTATGTTTAGTAAATGAATTGTTTCTGTAGGGTTCTTTTTTGTTGTTGTTGTTATTAAAGAAGCAACTTTATTGAGAAGGTTCCTACACTGACCGGCCAGGGCCGCTGTAGGGTTCTTAGAATAGGTTCTGGAATATGTATGTCCCTTGGGAGAATTTTTGTTGTTGTTCTTGGTCGTGGGGCTTGAACTCTGGGCCTGGGCACTGTCCCTCAGCTCTTCAGCTCAAGGCTAGTGTTCTACACTTGAGCCACAGTGCCACTTCTGGTGGTTAATTGGAAATAAGAGTCTCACGGACTTTCCTGCCTGGGCTGTCTTTGAACTGTGAACCTCAGACCTTCTGAGTAACTAGGATTACAGATGTGAGCCACCAGCACCTAGCTTTGGGAGAAATTTTTAAGTAAAACTTTTTTTTTTCAATGCTAGGATTTAACTCAGGGCATATTATTGGCTTGGCATCTTACATGGATAGTGCTCTACCATGTGAGCCAGCCATGCTTTTTGCTGATTAATTGGAGATGGAGTCCCATCAACTTTTTCTGCCTATCCGGGCTTCAAACCACGATCTTCCAGATTTTAGCTTCCTGAGTAGTTAGGACTACATGTGTGATGAACCACTGGTGCTATTAATTTTTTTTATTTTGGCTTTAGATTTACAGAAAAGTTGCAAGCATGGTACAGAGTTCCATGTACCCCTCACCTGTTTTTCTCTATCAATAACATGTGATAGTACATTTGTTATACTCAGCAAATTAATATTGATAAATTCTGATTAACTCTGAAAGTCTCTATTTTAGAAAATGAAGATTTTTTTTCTTTTACAGAAAATGGCACTGTAGTTCTTCAGAGATAGCTTTTTTGTTGTTGTTGTTGTTCCTTTTTTCCAAATTCTGACTAGGTAGCCTAGGATGGCCTCATGATTTTCTTGTCTCAGCCTCTTAAGTACTGGGATTACAGGAATGTACTCCTCAGAGATTTCTTTTTTTTTTTCTTTTTTTTTATTGTGAAAATACTGTACAGAGGAGTTACAATTACATGGGCAAGATAATGAGTACATTTCTTATCAAGCATTGTAGCCTCCTCCTTTGTTTCCCCTTCCCATCCCTTCCCTGCACTGTGGCGCAAGTGGTAGAGTGCTAGCCTTGAGCAAAAGAAGCTCAGGGACAGTGCCCAGGCCCTGAGTTCAAGCCCCAGGATAGGCAAAAAAAAATTGTAAAATGGAAAGGATGACAGTTCTTTCCTCATGGTCTTTCTTTTCTCTGGAAAAATATCTTTTAGTTGCCTCAGGCACATAGTACCCAGATCTCTATAGCAGTTCTCATCGAACTGAAAAATCTAAGCCCTTTTAAAGATGCAACCATGCTCAACAGGCTGGTCAATGAGTGTCTACATCAATTTAATAAGAAATAGCTTTTCAACAAATACCAGTTCCAAAGGTCAGGAGAGAGAAGAGAAATAGTTGTATAAGCGTAAACTTAATTGCCTGAAGAATTCTCTTCAAATTGGAAAAACAAGGTAATTATACAGACTACTGATGTAAAAACCTGTAAGGGGGAATTACTCACAGGCCTTTTCTGCTTTACTATTCTGCCTGTAGGATTAACATCTCAGTGCATGTTCAGAGCAGCAGATAGTTCTACCGAAGGAATCATCCAGGAAGAAATGATGTCTTAGGTCAAATTAGGTACAGTGTAGAGAGCCACCATGTTGCTCATCCCTCTTTCCATGTGTCAAACATACTTTCCAGGCCTTTCGAGTTCCACTCCTGCCTGGGAGACCCCCACCAACCTGGCTGACAAACTCAGCAGGAACATGAGCAGGTATCATCTCCTCCAGAAAGCCTTCCATGGTCATTGCCTCTTAGATACAAGCTCCCGTCCATTTCCAGCCTTCATTCTCATGTCCTCTAACCCACTTCACTTTGTTACCTCTTGTCTTCATTCTGTTGTGAACACAAATGGTACTCAATTCTAGCCTGGTTCCCACATCATGGGGAATGCTATGGGAAATGTTAGTGACTATTCTCTTTGCATCCAAGCCCAAGGCCTTTTGAGTCTTCTCTCAAAGTGGAGGCAGCGAGGAGAGGCACACAGACCTGCATGTCCACACCTGAAACATGAAGGAGAAAGCTGACAGGGCTTCTCTTTTCAAGATTATAATGAGAGAGATGCTGTTGGAGAGATTATTTGGGGCAGCAGTTTCCAAGCTCCAGTGCATGAAGCAGTGTTTTGAAATTTATTCAGGAAAAATCCTTAAAAATCTTTAACACAATGAACTCCGGAAAATGGAAACAATTTCTTTCTAGCTGTTTTTGTTTCCTTTTCCTCTTATCTTGTTTGTTTCTATGTCTTTGGGAGTGTAAGGGGAGGCACAGAAATGGAGGGACAAAAGGTGAACAAATTCAGCAGTGGTACTCACTAGACACTATGTTGAAAATGAACTATGCAACTTGTGGGTGAGGATGGGAGGAAAAAAACAGGGAGAGAGGGAGGGAAGGAGTGACATTGTCCAAAGAGGAATGTACTCTTCACCTGAGTTATATAACTGTAACCCCTCTGTACATCACCTTTAGAGTAATAGGTTTTTTTAAATACACATTAAAAAGCATTAACACATTAACAAAGACAAAACAATAGCTATTTGTTCCATGAGCATATGGTGTGAAAAGTCTATGGGCTAAGAAGAGTCCCAGAAAGGAGTTCCCCACAGCCTGCTTCCTTCTACTTGCCAGGACAGAAGCTTCATCTTCTCCTACCAACCTGAAATGAAGCACATATCAGATTAGAACAGTAGAGCAAACAAAAGTAAGGCAGTGCCTGGGCACTGCCCTTTAGCTTTTCACTCAAGGCCAGTACTCTACCACTTTAGCCACAGTTTCACTTCTAGCTTTTTGGTGGTTAGCTGGAGATAAAAGTTTCATGGACTTCCTTCCCCAAGGTGGTTTTGAACAGTGACCCTCGGATGTTAGCTTCCTGAGTAGGTAAGATTAGAGGTGTGAACCACCAGTACCCAGCTTAAAGCACCTTCTCTGAGGCCACACAGCTGCTAAATTTGACATTAGAATCTGGGCATATCTGACATCAGAGTACTGAGCCACTGTGTGGCAACACTGGTGTGCAGAGGACAGACTCCTTGTAAGAAGCTGAGCTAGCAAATCGCCTGCACATGAATTCCCAGACTGGAGCCTTCCTACCATTTAGGAAGTCTTTTGCGCCATCGGATTCCCTTCCCTCTTCATCCATCACTCTTTCTGGTGCTAGGTAGAAAGGTAGGATTCTATTTCATCAATCTTAGAATTTGCCAAACATCAGGATCTACTCCATTCCTAAGGAGTACATGAGAATCCCCAAAGAATAAATATAGCACTGTGGGTGTTATAGTGCTACAATGGACTCCAAGACTTCCTATAAATAAATCAATTGAACAAGACTTTGCCATTCTTTGACTAGATAAGTAGGTCATTCCTGGTGTTTGGGAAATGTGTTTAGCCTATAAGATTGTTATAATTTTTGTTATTTTCTTGGCAAGGCATTCAATCTTACCTAAAACATTCTCTATAGAACAGTTAGAACTTTTGGTTACATTTTTAGGATGTTGGGTTTTTTTGAAGGCCCACATAACCAGTACACTTGGAGCTATAGGATAGATTTGCACAGATCTCCTGGACTCAGAAGCTAAGGAGACTCTGGGGTATGATTCTTCACACAGCACCAAGCAGTGGTGAGCCAACCGACTGTCCATAATTCTGCACTTGAGGAAGACATTGTCATTTCTCTCCGAATGATCACTTTGACTGACAACATTCTTTCCCACCAAAGAGATGAGGTAGCTCAGAGGTCAAATAAGAGCTGATTCAGAAATGAAAACCCAGTGAACAGTGATAAAAACAGACAGAAGCAGAAGGCAGACCCAGAGCAAGTGTGGCCTTGCCTTTCCCTCCCTGGGAGATTAGTCTGCGGTTTTGGCACCAGACCACAGCTAAAGAGAAAAAGTAAAGTCTATGGAGATGGTTGCCTTTTCTCCTCTAAGCCAACTATTGCCTTGTTTTTCTCTGAGCCTGCCACTGTGGGAAAATTGCTAGAGTGTAAAGTTTCCCCCTTTGTCCCCAGCGTACTTCATTTACCAGTGAGCCAAGCTGGGAACAGAGCCGCCTCTCACACAGCCCATGAATGACTCCATTTTCTCAGGGCAGCCTCTGCCTGTCCATTGTCCAACTGTCATGGCCTCTTGTATAGGTGTTCTCTGCAGTCCGCACTGTTATGTAATGCCTGGGCAGGGAACAGTACATGAAAGAAAGGAAATTGGAGAGAGGAAAACTCCAGAGGGTAACCCAAACTGAAATGTCTTCCAAGAGGAAAGAGAGAGAGAGAGAGAGAGAGAGAGAGAGAGAGAGAGAGAGAGAGAGAGAGAGAGAGAGAGAGAGAGAGAGAGAGAGAGAGAGAGAGAGAGAGAGAGAGAAATGCTAGCCATTTGTCAGCTCATTTCCTCTTGGTTTGTTTGGCTGAGTGATAAACTTTGATTGCTGCCATACAAATCCCCATGGCTGGCTCAAGTGGCTTCTGTTTATATCCATGAGACAGGACATGCTGTTCCCTTATGTCAGTGTCAGGGCAGCTGCTACCTAGGGCCTCCCTCACAACTCAAAGAATTCCTCCCTCCTCTCCTAATGTCTGCTAGGAATGGAATTCCCTCCACTACTGGCCATGCTGTCTATTCCTCTCTCTTGCTAGCTCATTGACCCAGGAGTTTCTCAATCTTGTTTAGAAAAAAATGCATACCTCTCTTGGTATTGCTAATGGCCATTTGCAGGTTGCCTTGGCTTTCCATCAAGTTCATTGTCAAAAGGCAGCTATTACTTGGCACCCATGAATGAAGCCATTGTCCTGCGCACCTGCAAGTTCCTAGACGCAATGTTCTAGGCTTAAGAGTTTCCCATCACCCCCTTCAGTCAAGCTGCCAATACCATGGCAAAATGAAGGGGAATGGAGGCAATACCCATTATTCTTTTCCTGTCTGACCCAGTGTTTCCCTCAAACTTGTTTAGCAGAGTGCTAATCCTGGGTACATAAGAGGAGATGTGATGACAGTAAAATAGGAATTCATAGGCAGGTAGTTTGGTAGAATGCTTCACACTCCGCTCCACTCATAGAAAGTCACAATTCATGCTGCAGAATGAAGCCCTGAACCATTTTCAGCAGAGAAACCTGTATCCGTGTGATGTGACCTCTCCCAGCTTACTTGGAACTAGTCTACATGTTCCACAAAAACAAGCACTTGGCCTAGAAATTAGTCATGGTTGAATTTGGGATTCACAATTCTATTGAGTGTTAAATTAATGGATTCGCCTTTCCACATCCTATCTATTAATCCCACAAAACCAAAGTCCCAAAGAACATGCTTTGGTGAATGAGTTGTTCTCCACCATTTGCTAATTCTACCAGTAACTCTATCAGTGAAAAGAAGGGAACAAGAGTACAGGGAGATCCAAGATGAGGTCTTTCTGGGTCACATGTAAGAGGGACTACCAGAGGTGACTGTACTCTTGTCCATCCCATTGGTCTCTCTTCTAGTGCGCCATCTTGGTTTGAGCACTTGATAACTTCCCAGCTGAGCATCTTTTCTCACTCTGCTGGGTTAGCCTCATTACACTCAGGGCAAGGACTCCAGTCCATATCTCCTCTGCCTCTGGGGACCTCCCTCCTCTCTTCTTGGCTGTCCCCTCCTTTACCACAGCCTCACCTCTTTACAACCTCATATCTTCTTGGAGTCTTCACAGAAGAAAGTAACTCTACATTAATAAAGCATTTTGTAGTTTCCAAGTTTCTTTCCTATGTATCATCATCACGCTTAATCTTTACAACAATGCTTTGCAGGCTGAGGTATCTTCCTATATAATGGAAGAAAAATCCCACAATGACTTGGTTGTTGTAATACAATCAAGGAGCAAAGAATATATTTGTAGTCAGCTCTGGTTTTTTCCATCTCATTTAGAACTGGCATGTGGGTAAAAATGAAGTAAATGAGAGAAAGAATCCTGTGCTTTGAGAGTCTCAGGACCTGCCTCTCTCTCTCTCTTGGCCAGTCCTGTGGCTTGAACTCAGGGTCAAGGCACCATCCCTGAGCTTCTTTTGCTCAAGGCTAGCACTCTATCACTTGAGCCACAGCATCACTTACGGCTTTTTCTGTGTATGTGGTACTGAGGAATCAAACCCAGGGTGTTGTGCATGCTAGGCAAGCACTCTACCACTAAGCCACATCCCCAGCCTCTATATCTCTTTCCATTTCCACTTAGGACTGTGAGCAGCAATAAAAGGAGATCTGGAGGCAGAAGGTAGAAATTGAGAGCCCATGGAGGAAAAGAGGAGAGGAAAGAGTAAGGTAGATCAACTGAACTTCTAGCAGAATATAGATTCTTTATCTTCCTGCCTGCAAGGGTCCTCAGACTCTGTTCCTAGGACAGTGGTTCTGGAAGTGCTCAACTCTAGTATCAGCAAACAAAAAAGCCAGTGAACTATGCATAAGAAAATTCTGATCATCACACTAAGAGTACAGTGTAAGAAATCTGCCAGGTGCAGATTGCTGTAAATTCTCAGGAGGCTGGGATGTGAGCATCAAGGTTCAAAGCCAGCCAAGTAGGAAAGTTGGTGAGACTCTTATCTCTAGTTAATCCCCTAAAAATCAGAAATGGGGAGCCATGGCTCAAGTGGTAGAATGCTAGACTTGAGCAAAACAGCTAAGGAATAACATCCAGGCTCTTGAGTTCAAGCCCCAGTATCAGCACCAAAAAATGCTACATTGTTAATAAATAAACACCTCAAAATTGTTGAGTCCGTGGTTTATTGAGAAAAACATACCAACACCACTTCCACCCGTATACTCACGTCTCTTCACAGTGATGTAAAGCCATTAATGGAGTTCTTTTTTTTTTAATATGTGATACTCTTTATATCACATCTTACAGGATATATGGGAAATCCATACTTGATCATCTAAGGATCAAGCGTGGCTTTGTAAGTCACAGAGCCTATAAAGGTGAGTTATTGTGAAGGAATAAAACATGGGCTAGAGTTGAAGACACTCAAAAGTCACAGTAATTCTTGGGCAGCACCATGGACAGTCACTCAGCTGTCTCCTGGTCCCTCAGGCCTGAAGCTCCAGACATACAGAAAGAACAGGAAAGAGGAGAGGGAAAGATTTGCCTCTATGGAAGAATCACACACTAGGAAAAGTAGGGCTTTCGTGTTCTGAGAGGTAGTGAATGCCGTGCTTTGAAGAATCAGGCGTAGTCATCCCATGCCCTCTGGGAGGGAAGTAACAGGTATAGCAGGGCACAAGTTTTTCTTCTCTTTCTTTTGGACCACTACAATTTTCCTGTGCATCTTGTCTTTTCTAGCTCTGAAAATGCATCTTCTGTGTTATTTTTGCACAGTGGTCTCAGCATAGATTTGAGGTCCTTCTGACTTGTCATTGCAAAGCACACTTAGACTTTTAATTTCCACTATTTTATTAACAGAAAACACACAAAGTAACAGTTCAAGTTTGAGTAAAGACTATGAAAGGTGTTCTGCCTGTGTATTCTTCCCAAACCCACCACACTGTACTGACTTAAAATATTAATTTTGCTGACAATTGTTTTGTGTGTGTGTGTGTGTGTGTGTGTGTGTGTGTGTGTGTGTGTGTGTGTGTGTGTGTGTGTGTGTGTGTGTGTGTGTGCCTGGCAGGTCTTAGGGCTTGAAATCAGGGCCTCGATTCTGTCTCTGAGCTTTCGTGCCTGGGGCTAGTGCTCTACCACTTGAGTCACAGTGCCACTTCAGGCTTTTCTGATGATTTTTTGGAGATAAGAGTTTCATAGACTTTTCTGCTCAGGTGAGCTTCAAATCATGATCCTCAGATTTCAGCCTCCTCTGTAGTTAGGATTACAGGCATGAGCCACCAGTGCCTGGCTTTTGTTCATAAGTCTTGAATATGAGTAGGATGTGGAAGGCAGAGCTCATCTTCACTTGCTTGGTATCAGTTGGAACTGTGTCAGCGGCAAGGAACTATATGAGTATTTTGAGGATCTCAGCTCCTGGCTTGAGTCTTTCAGGGAAGATATAAAACTAGGGGCTGTAATAACTGGAGTTTTTTAGACATCTTTCTCTACCATAAGCTTTTCCAGCACAGAGCTTTGGTATAGCTGGACCCCTTTGAGAACAGCTTCGTGTTGCTTCCTAAGGTGTGGGTTGCTTTTCACAACCTAACATCACAAGTTACCCGTATTATTTCTAATACATTGAGAGGGAATGGAGAAGAACTTCACTTCTTGTTCAAAGATGATAAGCATGTGAAACCACAAATATATTTGTGGGTGATTTTGGATAATTCAGTCTGCTTCAAGGGTAAATCAATGGATAGAATGTCAATATATTTGGTTACCAATTTGTGAGCACTCAGATTGGACATTTTAAATTGGCTTTTGAGGGTTATATGTTGTGAGAGAATAAAGCAATACTACCAAATGGAGTCAAATCAGTTGTAGAAAAGACAACCACTCTCTCTTCTCTGTTTTGTTTCTTCAAACTACTGTTGACAGACATGGAAAACCAACACCACCATTTTGGTTAGTCAGAAAGACAAGGGAAGCTGGTATTTTTAGACCAAAGGCAAGAGAGCTGGCAGTGAGCTTCAGGGTTGATAGCTGGGTGAGAAGAACATGTCTAGCTATTGCTCCAACATCTTAAAGTCATCTCTGTGATGGGAAGAGCTTTATTCTGGGAAAACAGAGGTAGAGACCCATAGCAAGAACAGAGGCATTTATGCAATGAAGGAATGCATAAAATTTTATAGGTTCTGTTCTACTGGTAAAGGAATGTAATTGTCAATAAAGATAGTCCTGCCTGATATGGGAAATAAGAAGGAAAGAGGAGTGTCTTTCTGTTGAGTTAAGATTTAAAAGTAAAGGTTGAAATAAGTGACTCTTAAAAAAAGAAAAAGAAGCTTGGTATCAATGTGCCTGTCTGACAGTGTTTAAAAAAAGTGCAACATCTAGTCAGCCAATGGTTGGTAGGTCATGCCCATTAACCTAGCCACTTAGTAGACTAAGTTATGAGGATCGAAATACAGAGCCAGCCTGGGCAGAAACATCTACAAGACTCTTATCTTCAAACAGCCAGCAAGAAGGCTCTAACCAGAGGTGTTGCTCAAGTGATAGAACATTATGAGCAAACAAGGCTCAAAGGTGTGAGGCTTTGAGTTAAGCCTCAGTACCAGCATGAAGAAACAACTCTATATCAGCTTCTAATATATCTTTAAAAATATAAAAGTTAGCCAGGTGCTGGTGGCTCACGCCTGTAATCCTAGCTACTCAGGAGTCTGAGATCTGAGGATCATGGTTCAAAGCCAGCCTAGGCAGGAAAAGATGGTAAGACTTTTATCTCCAACAAACCACTCAGAAAACCAGAAGTGGCGCTGTGGCTCAAATGGGAGAATGCTAGCCTTGAGCTAAAGAGCAGAGTTCAAGCCCCATGACCGACAAAAGAAAGAAAGAAAGAAAGAAAGAAAGAAAGAAAGAAAGAAAGAAAGAAAGAAAGAAAGAAAGAAAGAAACTCTACCCCTACCCTGCCCACATCCTTGAGTATTGAATTAATCTGATTCCTGTAGGTAACAATACAGAACTCTGGTTCAGTTTTAAATAAGCTGTTTTTATTTTTGTTTTCAATTAAGCATAAGAAGGTTTGGTATAAAATGAAAGGAAATAGATATATTCAAGCTATTTTATATGTAGTCCTCTAAATAAATTCATCATCTCTCAAGTTTGCAAAACAAACAAAGAAACAACAAAACGAAACTATATAAATCAGAACCATTTTCCTTCAGAAGCTGCTAGAATGCATACATATGACTGTATAAGATGATGCCAAGTGAAATGAACTCCAAGACATGGACACAAGAGGTTTTTCTTTGGAGTTCTCAATGTACTATGTGATTTCTTTTTTCTTTTGTGTTTTTGTTCCTTCTATGGTTTATCCCTTGTTGTCACTGCATTTGATTTTGGTATCCTGGGTATTGTATATACGTTTATCTGAATTAGGGAAGGGAAGAAGAACAACAAAATGGTGAGACAAAGGACAAAGGGGAAACCAATGCAACAGTGATACTCACAAGACAATATGTTGGAAATTATCTATACAACTTGGGGAGGGGGGAGGGAGAAAAAGTGGGAGAAAAATGAGGGAGGGGATAATAAGTTCAACAAGAAATGTACTCACTACCTTACTTATGTAACTGTAACCTCTATGTATATCACCTTGACAATAAAATTAAATAAAATTAAAAAAAGAAGCATTGAGGGTAAACCAGAAAAAAATGAGTTCCTCACAAAAAATAAAAAAGTTGAAATTACAAGGGAGTTAAGAATTACAGAATGATTTTTGGATCTCAAGGAAATAAATTTGGAGATATAGGTTCTTTGCTTTGGAATATTTGGAATTTCTGAAGGGTTGAAGAGAGGCTAAGAGACTGATGAAAAGTATGCACCAACCAAGGGGTGACATTGTTCAACAAGTAATATACTCTTTATCTGATTTATGTAACCCCTCTACGCATCACCATTATAATAACAATAACTTTTTGCTTATTTTTTTATTGTGAACATACTGTACAGAGGGGTTACAATTACATGGGCAAGATAATGAGTACATTTCTTACCAAGCATTGTAGCCTCCTCCTTTGTTTCCCCTTCCCATCCCATCCTCTCCCCACCCCCCCAACCCTCCTCCCCCCCCCCCCACCAAAGTTGTAAAGTTCGTTTTCGACATCGTCTCATTGTTGCAATGGGTCCACCTATTTAAACGATTATAATAGCAATAATTTTTTAAATGGCATAGACAGCCTATAGTCTGCCAAAGTGAGGAGGGCTGCTTATAACCCCACAGTGAGATGTGGGGTGCTGAAGAAATAAGGATAAACCAGACCTAGATTTATCTCCCTAGAACTGGGACAATCCCAATCCTCCCTAAATAAAGAATATATTTCTAAAATATATTCTAAGAGAATATTCTTACAATATATTTCTAAAAGCTATTTTATGCATACAATTATGAGAACATAAATTTTACATAGGCACATGAAATAAGAATATACTAATGATAAGAGCAGAAATGAAAGATAGTAGAAAACAGATCCACATCGGGGTTAGTTTTATGAAAAAATCAAACACATTCCCTCATATAAACATATCAGTAAGTTTCCAGCCAGAAACAAATAGCTCTGTTAGATTCTGATACTGTGGGGGAGAAATTAATAAAGGAACAATTTATAAAGATGTAGATAGTGATAAGGGAGAAATGGTCCAGTTTCTTGGGGCAATTAACAGGAAGAGTCTTTACAATCTCTGTGCAGGAAGAGTTAAGAATTGAAAGAGCTATCAAAAATATAAGAATATAGAGACATAGAATCTGGGGCCAAAGATGTACCCAGCCCACGGTGACCCCCACAGGGGAGACCAGGCAAATCAACATTAAATCTCACTCTCCCCTTTCTCTCTGTTCCTGCTGGTACTTAACATTAGCCAAATACAACTGGAAGTCAGAGACTAGGAAAGTTCATTGACAAAGTCCATGTTGATCAGGCTTCTACAGAGGCAGCAGGGGAGAGTGGGGTGAAAATATACCCAAACACTTGAGCAAAGATATGCTATGTATGTGCCTATGTTTTTCAGTGAAATAAAAGAAATGATTAAGGACTTAAACACACACATAGGACTTTGTATAAAAGAGACAAAAATGAAATTTCATAACTAGAAAAATATAATAAAGTTAAGAGCCCAGTGAAAAACCTTAATAGCTCATGAGATTCAACTGAAGAGAGAATTTGTGAAGTAGAAAACAGGTCAGAATATTGTATGTGTGTGTGTGTGTGTGTGTGTGCGCGCGCGCATGTGCGTGCGTGCATAAAGAGAAAGAAAGCAAGAAAGTAAGTAAAGGAAAAGGAAGAGAGAAGCACAGAAAAGAAAAGGATGGTAAATACACAGGAGATGATAAGAGATATAGAAGATGCAGGACTAATATACCTGTTTTAAGAGTAGTAGAGAAATGTAAAAGGAGGAAAAGACAGAAGTCATAGCTGAAGAAATAATGGGTGACAATATTCAAAAACACCAGAGTCAGCTAGAGAAAGAGTCAGGGAGCCCTCTAAAGAGACACTGTAAGACTTAGAACTGACTTGTAGCAAAGCCAGTGGATGCCAGGAGATAGTGAATAACATCTCTAAAATATTGAAAGAAGAGGGAGGGAGGAGTTGGGGAGGTGGGGAGGAAAAGGATGGTAGAGGAAATATAAAGGAGGGTGTAACAATGCTCGATAGGAAATGGACTCACTACCTTGCTCATGTACTGTAACCCCTCTGTACCATATCTTTACAATTAAAAAATATATTAAGAAAAAACCCAACTGGCTATCTAGAGTGTTGTGTCCAAGAAAAAAAATCCATCAAAAATGAAAGCTAAGAAAATATTTTTCAGGGGAGGTGAGAGGGGGGCAGGGAGGAAGATGGGAAGGGATGGGAAGGGGAAACAAAGGAGGAGGCAACAATGCTTGATAAGAAATGTGCTCATTACCTTGCTCATGTAATTGTAACTCCTCTATACTGTATTTTCACTATATATATATATATATGTATATATATATATACTAAAAAAAGAAAATATTTTTCTTGAAAAACTATATATAAACAAAAACAAAAAGAACTATTACCAACAACCTCACAATTAAGGAAAGATTAAAAACAAATCTTTGGACAAAGTAAGTTTTATGATTACAGATAGAAGTTTTAGAGATTCAGGAAAGAATAATAAGTATGAGGGACTTCAAATATATAAGAAATACATATAAGAAATCAAAGTTCATAATGATAAGGAAACCAATAAAATGAACACTTAAGAAAATTAATAAAATATAACTTCCAAGTTAACAAATGAAAAAAACAGAAAAAAAACTTCATCAAATGTTGGAAAGGTAACATTGATCAAGACACATTGTATTCATAAACTCCTTTGTTAAATGGCAACTCCTTTGTACAACTACTTAACTATTATGTATATATATATATTATACACACACACGGCAAAAGAAAAAGTGGAAAAAGAACAAAATGAGAGATGTAAAAAATGCTAAGATGATAGATTTAAACATAAGCATGTCACCAAATATAAATTTACTCCAGTTAAAAGAATAGATTGTCAGGTGTGGTTAAAACACATTTAATCACATATCATTTAAGAGACACATATTTAAAACTGAACAGCAGTGAAAGGTTCAAAGTAAATACATAAAAATGGACATCAATAAATAATAACATAAAAATTCTATATGATGACTAATTTTTGGAGAGCTGTGCCAGAATCACACAGAGTTAATAAGTGATAGCAACAGTGGACAAAGGTTGAATTTAAGAAAAAAAGACACTCTTGGCACCTAAGAAAAATGGCACCAGAACCTGATAGAGATTTCTATGAAAAGCCGGGATTACTCATTCTTGACAGAAGAAGATCATATTTGAAGGGTGTTGTAAAGTGCGGTCTCTGGGGTTTTGGCAATGTCTATTTCTTGACTTTTTTCTCCTGAGTATGTTTGTTTTGTGATAAATCATTGAGCTGAACATTTTGTTTTGGTAGGTTAATATAGTTTGCAGTAAAATGTTTTATACACACATTTTGAATACAAAACATATGTTAAGCACCTAGCTTCCCAGCTGTCACATAACTTACAGTTGAAAAACATGAGATCACTTTTCTTCCTTCCCCCAATTCCTCCTCCCTTTCTAGCAGAGAAGAATATGAATTTTCATAAACATCTCATTTTCCAAGTATAGGTACAACCTCTTTGGCTCTCTAGCAACAACCTTGTTTCCATAGCAACTGCAATCAAAGGTAGAGCCTGTACCAAGAAGGAGGAATGTGGGCCAGGCAGCCTGAACCTGGTTACCTCCTCACAAGAGGAAATCCTGCTAAAAACTGAATTGCTAGGTCCCCAAGCCGAAAAGTGGCCATTAACAGATAATATGTTTTATATTTTACTTTCCCTTCCAACAACAATGCAAAACCTTTGTTTAAAAGCTTACCTTTGCAGCAGGCTGCAGTTAATCCCTTAATCACTAGAAGAATATTTACCTCGCTAGAGAACCTTTGTGTGTCAGAGAAGCAAGAGCTAGGATTGGAGGTATTATCTTATATCCTATATGGTTGCATTTGGGAGGAAGGATTGGATGGGGTTGAGAGGGCGGTGGGCTGCAGAGAGCTACTTGTATTCTCTGGCAGGCATGCACTATGTGTACTCCTGGTCTGGGTATATGCATCTACTCTTAGGCACCTGACGTGGTTGGGAACCAGAGAAAAAAAAAGCTATTAATACTTGGAGGAAATATTTCATCTCTACCAGATGAAAAATCAAGGGCATCTGAAAATCAAGCAATGCTAGAGACCACTTAAACAATGATTTCTCCTAGGACACTCACCACACACACATAGCCAATTCACCTGAAAAAGATCCACCTCTGAGAGAGTGAGAGAGACGAAAAATGAGATTTATCTCAGAGAAAGAGATAGGAAAAATGAGATTTCTGGGCCTGCAAATAACTATTCTAAAGGGCCAAAAAGTGAAATCGTAAAGGACCTTGGAGGCTTAACTTTCAGCTGATGTTGAAATTCCTCTTGTGACTTCCAAGGACATTGTGCCTTTAGCAGAGATTTCAAACTGGGAAGGGAGTCAGGAGAGGTCCTTTAGACCCTATTTTCTTGGACTTGGAATTAGGCAAGAGGCAACTTGTTGGTTTTGTAGACAAAGGAATCTCTAAAGGACAGTTTATGCAGCCAGCATGTAGTTACTCAAGATCTATAGTATGCCCGAGGAATTACACTGGAAAACCGGAAGTCCCTCACTCCATAGCACCTAAAAACACAAGGCAATGGGACATAGAAGTGGAATCCAACTGAGCCAGAGAATCAGAGAATCTGCAGGTCAGAATGTCCTCCAGATGCTCTGTTTCAACTGCAGAAAGCTAGCAGGAGGGACAACAATGGGAAAAGAGGGAATGAGGGACCACCAGGACCCTACTAGAACATGATCAAGATGGGCAAGGGGAAAAGGGACCCCAGGAAAGGGTTTGGAAATATTGGTCATCTACAGAAGAGGAAAATAGAAACTGCAACAAGAACTTGGGAGATTAGCTAAAGGCCCACATACAGCCACCTTGAAAAAGACTTGAAGTAACGCCACAGATGTTTTTCTGACTATCTTCTTCCAGGGAATCTAAAGTAGAGGGAACAGAAAATCAGAACACGACAGACAGGTGCCAGGCTGACCACCCACAGGATAGCTAATAAAGAAAAGCACGCAATGACATGACAAGACGGGAGGATTTCTAGACTCGAGTGTTAAGGTGGCAGCAGAGAGAAACATTTCCTAATTTTGATTCTGCTATGTATCCCTCTGCATGACCCTTGGCCAGCTTTTTCCCCCAATGATTTCCTCATCCACAAAGTAGCAAAAACATTTATTGGGATCCCAATCTTATTACTTTGATCATGTTCAGCCAGTGCCGTAATTAAACACTGTAACACCAACATGGCCTCCGTTGATTGTCTTCTATGGCTCTGCCTATATCCAATATTTACAAAGTATTTTTTCAGATAAAGCCTAACAAGGTGAGTAGGATTTTAACATCATGAAGCAGTTATGGCTTTCACATAGGTTCTTCTAGATGGTGCCTGGCTTGGGTAGGACCAAGTCATCTTGGACTACTGAACACAATGGAGATTTTTCCAAGCCCTCATTCCTGGTAGGACTGCAGGGTACAGAGCGGGACCTGGCCATGGGCTTCTGTGTGTTAGTACCCCCTAAATACACATCTTCTCTCCTCCCTTTGTTGTTCATTCTTTTTTATTTCTCTCTCAGTATCTGGAACTAATGCTAAAGATTCATCCACCTCTTGTCTGGACAATACCAAAAATTCAACAGATTCCAACCAATTTAGTAATATTAAGTATCATTAAACACATCTCTATATAGAAGATATTTTATTATTTCAAAGTGATCCCATAAAACATGATACATGATTGGTACCAACTAATATGTTGCACATTTCTTTGTTTTAAAAATGGTTGCTTCATGTAGTTTACACTTCTGCTGTTTTAGTTTTCATCATCCTCTGAAAAACCACTTTGGCTTGCTGAACTAGGGTTCTCATTAAAATTTTGATAGCTGCTGAGCACTGTTGGCTCACACCTGTCATACTACCTATTGAGGAGGCTGAGAACTGAGGACCGCAGTTCAAAGCCAGCCAGGGCAGGAGAGTCCATGAGACTCTTTTCTCTAATTAACCTCCAAAAATCCAGAAGTGGTTCAAGTGGTAGAGTGCTAGCCTTGAGCACAAAAGCTCCAGGACAGCTGCTTGTGGGCCCTGAGTTCAAGCTCCAGGACCAGCACATGCACACACACACACACACACACACACACACACACACACACACACACACACACACACACACACACACACACACACACACACACACGCTTTGGTAGCTGAAAAAAATGTTTTATTTAAAGGTGCAAGGAACTTTTCAGGTAAATGCTATTACAATGTTGTTATAAACTGTTTTTAGAAACCAACCCATTGAATCAATGTTTATCCCAGCATAGTTATTGCCATGAAGCGACACAGGATGGGACCCCTTCTCTACTTTCACACAAGCCCAACATCCTGCAGATTGTGCCAGCTCTTGTTCAAGTGCTGTGCTGAGGATCTTAGCTGAGCCGGATCTCTCAGACTCGAGGTATTGATCAGGGTTACTTTATCGTGAGTTGAATTGGTCTCTGAGATTCAGATAATGGGAGCGTGGGGAGGAGGTACCGTGGAGGGGAGAGGGGATTCAGAGGACAGAGAGAGGGAAACATTTCACAGTGAGCTGAGTCAAGTGTGTTCATGAATGCTTGCAAAGGAAGGAGCAGCACTTGCCTTCTGATGAGATGAATGGAACCCAAGTGGTTTTTTTTAAATCAAGTCTGTCCTTAGGAACAAAGCTTAGAAATGCTCTCTGTATACCCATACCCAGCATCCTGACCTGAGCAGACCCAAGCAGGTGTGATAGACACACTTTTGTGCATACTTCCAAAGAAACCAGGCTTGTAGGGACAGGGTGTTCTCTGAATCTTTATTAATACCCTTTAGCTGAGACTAGAACCACGTCTCACTACCCTGACTCAGCAGGCTTCCTGAAAAGCTGTTGATCTGTATCCAGAATGTTGTAGAAGGTCGCTTCTATAGACAGCGCCTCTCCAGCCTCCTACCCCTCTCCCTATCCACTTACCAAGGCATAGTGGCCATGAGGCTGAGGGCTCAGAGACATTGCATCTTCGCTGTGATCCTTCCCTGCCCACAGAGCTGACTTCCTGCCAGACCTCTGTGAGAATTCACACCTGCTATGACCCAGAGTGAATCAGGGCGTCAGTATGAAGTTGAATCTCTGTGTTCCAAATGCAAGGAGACAAAGGTTTGGTGGGTCAGGAGCCATGGCTCCCAGAATCAAAATGGCTTTGCTTATGAGCCACGGCCAAGAGCAGAGTGTGAAGAAGAGGGACCCCCCAGCCCAGGCCTTGGAGACAGTGCATCCAGTGGAGCCTTCTTACCACAGATATTGGGAGAGATCTAAATCTTTAATCTTTCCTTCTCCAAGGGTAATCATCTCATCCTCATCTATGATCAACCTTCAGCAGAGGGCACATCAATTCTCCTAGCCTCTCCTTGGGATTGGTTGGCCTGGAACAAGACAGTCAAGCTTTTCTTTTCTCTGGCCTCTCCATTCTCAGTTATAGCAGTCATCATCTTTCTTTCTTTCTTTCTTTCTCTCTCTTTCTTTCTTTCTTTCTTTCTTTCTTTCTTTCTTTCTTTCTTTCTTTCTTTTCTTTCTTTCTCTTTCTTCCTTTCTTTCTTCCTTTCTTCCTTTCTTTCTTTCTTCCTTTCTTCCTTCCTTTCTTTCTTTCTTTCTTTCTTTTCTTTCTTTCTTTCTTTCTTTCTTTCTTTCTTTCTTTCTTTCTTTCTTTCTTTCTTTCTTTCTTTCTTTCTTTCTTTCTGTTGTCAAGATGATGTACAGAGGTGTTACAGTTATATAAGTAAGGTAATAAGTACATTTCTTGTCAAACTTGTTACCCATTTCCTCATTTTTCTCCTATTTCCTTCCCCCAAGTTGTAGAGATCATTTCCAAAATCTTGTCTTGTGTATATCCCTGTTGCATTGGTTCTTTGTATCACCATTCTGTTGTCTCCCTTCCCTTCCCTAATTCAAATAAATGTATCTATAATACCAGGGTACCAAAATCAAATGCAGTGACCACAGGGGATATACCATAGGGGGAAGAACATACAAAAGAAACAAAAAAAAATCACATAGTACATTAAAAACAACAACAAAAAGAAAAACCTCTTGTGTCCATGTCTTGGAGTTCATTTCACTTAGCATCATCTTATATGGTCATAAGTACATGGCTATTGAGCTATTCTGCTCATCTGCTAATATGATTCTATATGTATACTAATTATTACAAATAGGGGAGACCATGGGACCTGTGCTTCTTTGGGTCTGGCTTACTTTGTGTAATATGATTTTTTCCAAGTCTTTCCGTTTCCTTTCAAATGGGATAATGACATTCTTTCTGATGGAAGCATAGAATACACACACACACACACACACACACACACACACACACACACACACACACACACACACACACACACACACACACACACACCACTTTTCTTTCTTTCTTTCTTTCTTTTTTTTTTGGTCATGGGGTTTGAGCTCTGGGCCTGGGTGCTGTCCCTCAGCTTTTCAGCTCAAGGCAATCACTCTACCACTTGAGCCACAGCATCACTTCTCATTTTCTGGTGGTTTATTGGAGATTAGAGTCTCACGGATTTTCCTGCCCAGGCTGGCTTTGAACCATGATCCTCAGATCTCAGCCTCCTGAGTAGCTAGGATTATAGGCATGAGCCACCAGTGCCCAGCTATATACCACATTTTCTTGATCCATTGATCTACTGAAGAGCATCAGGGTTGGTTCCATATTTTAGCTATGATGAATAATGCTGCAATAAACATAGTTATGTTGGTAGCTTTAGTATGGCCTTGTTTGTGATCATTTGGGTAAATGCCCAGAAGTGAAATTGCTGGATCATAAGAGAGCTCTATTTGTAGTCTTTTGAAGAACCTCCATGCTGCTTTCCAGAGTGGTTGAACAAGTTTACACTCCTACCAACAGAGCAGTAGTGTTCTCTTTTGGCCACATCCCCTCCAGCATCTGTTGTTATTAGAGTTCTTCATTATAGCCATTCTAACTGGGGTGGAGTGGAATCTCAATGTTGTTTTGGTTTGCATTTCTTTTATGGCCAGAGAAGTTGAGCATGTCTTCATGTGTCTATTGGCCATCTTTCTTTCCTCTTCAGAGAAATTTCTCTTTAAGTCTTTAGCCCACTTATTAATGGGGTAGCTGTTTCTTTGAGGATTTGTTTTTGGGGGATTTATGTCATTCTTTTTAAGACATGACACCAGCTATCAGAATGTGACCAGCCACAGTCCTGGGCATGAAGATGACTAAGAATATTCAGATAGGGAAATAAGTACAAAGCCCTAACTGCCATGTGCCATGTACTGTAGGAAGGGCACAGTCTACAGCTGTGGGGACTTATTTCCGGGGTGCCTGACGTCTGAGTTGGGTGTTGAGAAGGATGAATGGGGTTTTCCAGATGGACAAACAGGAAGGGGAGGCATTCTACAGACCTCAGTACTGATTCAGTTGTTTTTGCATTCATTCAACTAATGTTTACTTAGTGCCAGTTTTGTGTCAAGACATGCTCTAGTTAGGAATGTAAGAATAATAAGAAAGGAAACAGTGTTGCCGCCCTCAGGGAGCTTACAGTCTAGTTTAAGGAAACAAGGCAATGATGACATAAGACAAGAACAACACAGGGGAGAAAATAGGTGCTTTGAGAGCCAGAAGTGACAGCAAGCATGGTAAGGTGGCAGGATGGCAGGGCACAATACTCACTGGAGGAGGAGATGGGGAGGAGTTGGGAAAAGACAGGCTTAGGACAGGGGGAGTCCTGGGTTTTACTCTTTCAGCAGTGGGAAAGAACACTGGAGTCTTTGAGTAAGCGAGTGATGTGATTCTATTTCTTTCCAAGGAAAATTGCTCTGGGAGCTGTATGGGACGCTGAAGGAGATACAAGAAATGGGGACAGGAAGCCCAACAGGTTGTAGTCATATCTATGGGCCCTGATTTTCCTCCTTCAACTGTGCCCCTCCTTAAATGTGGTGCCAGAGGAAAATCATTGTTGTGAAACGATCAGCACAATGTTCCCAAACGAAGTCACTAGTGCACGTCTTGTCCTTGCTGTCCAGATGACATAACTTCAGATGGCTTTACCATCTGCTACTTCATATAGAACTTATCACCGACACAAACTCCCTGGTCACAATGGAATAGAATAGACAACCTAGAAAGAACACTACAAAGCTACCCCCATCAACAGAGGCTACAGAAATATACTTGGAGGAGGAAAGTCAGGCTTTTCCACAAAGGGTGTTGGGAGCACTAGACATTAGCATGGAGAAGGCTGATATTAGCCCTCAAGCTTGTACCTTGTGCAAGAATTAATTCAAAATTGATCAAAGATCTAATGTAAGGTCTGAAACTAAAACTACTAGAGGAAGATATAGGGAAAAAAGTTGAGGGCACATTCATGGGTAAAGACTTTCTGAATGAGACTTCAATTGCTAAGAAAATGAAAGGAAGAGTGGAAAAATGGTATTGAATCAAAATAGAAACTTTCTACACAGCAAGCAAAACAAGTACAATAGTCAAGAGGCAACACACAGAATGGGAGAAAATCTTCACTAGCTATACACTAGATAAAGGACTAATTCAGAATATACTAAGCACTCTGAAAATTAAACACCAAAAGGATCAATAATCCATTTACTAAGTGGGGAAATGAACAGATAACATTGAAAAAAAAAGAAAAAAAAAGAAATACAAATAGCTAAGAGTTACATGAAGAAATATCCCTACCAATAGAGGAAAGACTAATCAAACTATATTGAGATTCCATCTCACCCCAGTCAGAATGGCTCTCATTAAGAAAACAGACAATAAATATCAATGAAGCTATGGGTTGTGGGGGATGGGGAAGATCCCTCATACTCTGTTGGTGAGACTATAAATTAGTGCAGCCACTATGAAAGTCAGTATGGAAGTTCCTCAAAACTCTAAAAATACGATTCCTGGGCATATATCCAAAAGAATCAAAGTCAGCCTAAAATAGAAATGCATGCACACAAATATTTCTGGAAGTACTATTCACAAAAGTCATAGTATAGAATCATCCCATAGTAAAGAACCAATGAATGGATAAAGAAAAATGTACGATATACACACAGTTGAGCATTATTCAGCCATAAAGAAGAATAAAATTGCATTGTTTTCAGGAAGAATACGAATGGAACTGGAGATCATAACGATAATGAAATAATCCAATCTTTCATATGCAGAATCTAGACCTAAGAAAATCAGTGACCTGAGTATAAAACAGGGACTCATTCAAGCAGATGAGCAGACAAGAACAGACTGGCTCCCTCTGCCCCCAGGGGAAGAGCACTCCAGGGAAGGGCTTGTGTGCTATGTAAGGTGAGCAGCACGGAGCTTGTACCCTTCCATCATGAACAGAGCTTGCGCCCTTCCATCATGGTGATCCTGGTTGTCTCTTCCACCCAATGTGTTGCTTGAGCACCCAAGTTAGCACCCCAAATAGGCAGCCCCTCCTGCTTCTCTATTTCTTTGGATCACTGTCCAGAACCCAAGTATCCTTTCTGTTATTCAAGACATGCTCATGGACTATCTTCTTGAAGCAAGTACCACACTGAATATTAGAGTTAGGTAGCTTCCAAGGTAGAAAGGGCAGACCCATGGATATAGTTACTGTCTCCAATGGAAAAACCAAATCAGCCATGTGGATGCAGGGATGGGAGCAGGGCACCACAGGGATGGTGTGTGTGTGTGTGTGTGTGTGTGTGTGTGTGTGTGTGTGTGGTGGCAGGCCTAGAGGAAAGTGTACTGCTTGTTTCCCAGAAGCCATAAGAAGCTCACTATTTGTCTTCTGTGTCAATTCACCTGGCTCCCCAGTGCATTACCTCTGCTCTTCCTCACCGATGAAAGGTCGTCACAAAATGCTGCCCTCGGGCCCTGTGTGTGGATCTGCCTCTTGCTCTCCTGGCATCGCAGTTACAGCCTCCTTTTGCTGCTGTTAAGGCAGGCCTCATTTGGGTGGATCCTAAGCTGCACCTTGGGCTGGGGCTGCTGATTGGAGCCATGAGCTGATGGTTTTCCCTCACGAGGCAGTAGGCGGCCTGGGGTAGGGGATGGGTCTGGTCCAAGGCCAGCTGGGGTTCTGCGTGAACCAGAAGTGCCATCTTGCTGGTGTTAGGGACGGAAAAGCCTGCTCTCACACCAGTCACGACTTTTTCTATTGTTCTGAACTCAGCAAATGTGGTCTTTTAGCAGACCACAGAGCGCCTGAAGGAGGAAGAAAAGAGAAGCAAGGAGAGACGCATTTTTTGGCTCAAGCACTATCAGATAGTAGAGAAAGCACATTCTCCTCCAAGGAAGCAGAGCACACACTGCGTCCCTGCTCCCTGCGATGCTATTTCTCCAGACAATAGGGGTGAGGCCAGACAAGCATGGAATACCAGCCATGTGACAGGCCTACAGCTCCCCATGCTGTCCTCACACGCCCACGCTCAGGAGCTTTGCTGGGGAGACCTTGAGGGGAATCCCCTGCTGAAGCTTTCCTTGTCTTTTGCAAACAGAAGGAAGTATGGAGCTCTGGACAGTGCACTCAGGGTGGGTGGAGTAGGAAGGAACTAGGTTTTCTTCATGTCACTACCTGTGTCTTCTCCAACCACCCTGGCCTGGCCTTCACTCAGCCAAGACTCCAAACTTCTTAATGAAGGGGAGTGACTGCTCACAGTCTCAGAGTCTGGGGATAAATATTTACTTTGAGGGCGCTCACAAACCTGCAGCGTCCTCACATTCCAGAGCAGGGAGCCTACCTCTCACCTCTCACGCCCACCCTGGCCCAGGGGTTGATGATGGGCGTGGCTTTCTAAATGCCACATGGGGTTCCCCACTGCTTGCATGAGGTTTTTCTCCTCCTGGTCCTGAGCATTATCTTCAAATCTCTTAGGGAACTGTGCCAAACCTCTTCCCTCCCTTGATCCATCCACAGTTGCTAACCTTGCGCTCATCACTTGCTGTGTGGCCTTCCTGTCATATCATCACAAGGCACTTGAGCGGGGAGGGGGATGTAATATGGCACTCTTATCCCTCAGACTTGCTCCCAGTATAGCCATGTGGAGATTATACAGTAATCACAGACTCATTACATAGTTCTTGTGTGCGTGCGTGTGTGTGTGTGTGTGTGTGTGTGTGTGTGTGTGTGTGTGTGTGTGCATACACGTGTGTCAGAGCTCAGTGCCTTGTGCTCTTGCTTGGCTTTTTCACTCTCTTCTGGAGCTCTAACACTTGAGATAGGCCTCCACTTCTGGGTTTTTGCTCATTAATTAGAGATAAGAGTCTCACAGACTTTTTTCTGTCCTTGGCTGGCTTTTGAACCTTGATCCTCAGGTCTCAGCCTCATGAGAAG
Organism: Dipodomys merriami; assembly: GCF_024711535.1. NCBI lineage: Eukaryota > Metazoa > Chordata > Mammalia > Rodentia > Heteromyidae > Dipodomys > Dipodomys merriami. Next base: position 18,309,748 of record NW_027203826.1, read on the forward strand.
CTAGGATTGCAGGCATGAGCCACCACCACTGTGCCTGGCTACCCATGGTTTTGATCAGGAGTGACTGAATGAAGGCATACATAAATAATTCAGAGAAATTTCAGAATGAAATCTCTACTTTCTGCGCATGCCTTCCATGGCACGGTGGACCCAGGGAGGCCCCAGCCAGTGCTGGGATGGGTAGCGGTGGCGAAATCATGAGATCTGCTGAGTGTTTCTCAGCTCCTCCTTTTGTGAAAAATCTGACCCATAGAAAGCCAACGCTGTTCCTGAAGTAACAGGTGAAAGCTAAGGTGCTTATTTAAGTGATGCGCATGAGACTTCAACAGTGGCGTGTCTTTAATTTGGTAGCAATATGAAGGGGGGAAAATGAATCAAGCTCCTACAGGACAGCATGAACCCCACCCATGCATCCTGAGCATGCATGGTTTTCTTCCACCCACAACCTCCTTGAACCATATACCTATGGACATCAAGAGATCAAGAGTCTACTAGCCATACCAAAGCTGCGCCCCCCCCCCCCATTTCCCTAAGAGGTTAAAAGAAAGCCTGCATTCCCCTGAGTGGGCAGCCAAGGACCCCAGGTAATACCTAGAAATGGAACTCCTGCCAATACATTGGGTTTAGATGATGGTAGTAAAGGAGTCCGTGTAGAAAAAGACTTTCTGGCAGGGTGGATGAGGAGACAAGGTGATGGATGGATGGATAGGGAACAGCCAGGAGCCAGCTGCAACCAGGCCAGCTCTCCTAAATTGCCTCCTGGGTTTCCCCTGTTTGAGGCTTTGCTGGCTTTGGCAGCTTTCTGCTTAGGGCCATCTGTGGGCAGTGACTTTGAAAGGCTTGTTCTCTGAACAAGCAACACTGTGGTCACCTGCTGCTAAGACAACACCTCTACCGGGCACAGATGGTAATGCCTATAATCCTAGCTACCCAGGAGGCTGAGATGTGAGAATCATGGCTCTGAATCAACCCAGGCAGACCCATCAAAGAGAATTCTTGTCTCCTATTATCCAGCAAGTGGAGGCATAGCTCAAGTGGTAGAGTGCCAGCCATGAGGAAAAAACAGCAAAACAAAATGCAAGGGAGAGGGTGAGGTGGGGTGAACAACAGCTGGTGTAGGCAGGGTAAGTCACGTTAGGGCAGCCACTGGGGCATGGCTATAGAAAGGAGCAGGGAGACAGAGGAATGTCCACTGGCAGCGTGGACTGAGTGGCAAAGGCTCTCGTCATTTTAGCCAGTGGCCCTCCTGAGGGCTTGCAAAGATACCTTGCTCAGCTGGGCATGGAGGACACATACACACACGTATAACTCCAGCCGCTTGGAGGAGGACGGTCCCAAGTTCAAGGCTAGCCTGGGTAAAGCTAGCTTGAGACTCTAACTCCAAGAAACAAAGAGGAGTGGCTTCGGTGGAAGAATACATGCCCAGCAAGGGCAAGGAGGCTCTGGGTTCAAATGCCAGTATTGAAAAACAAATCTTTCCCAGCCTTTCAGGGAGAGGCCAGAGGCCAAGACAATAGTGTACTACGTCGTCCTCCTGCATTTGGTTTCCCTAATGGATAAACCAAGTTTGGAATCACCAGGCTGGGTGTTTAGATCCCAGAGTCACACAGAATTGCTGCCACTGGAATCAGCCAGATGTTCTTGAGATTCTGATTCAATGGTTGCAGGTGAAGGCTCATGCATCTGTCCTTTCTCCTGACTTCCCAGCCTTCTTTTCTTCTTTGAGTACATTGGAATAAGAAAAACACAACAATAACAGCAAGAACACAAAACCTGCACCCACAAATGTTTACGGATCTCTATTTTGTGCAGGGCAGCTGATAGCCTGGCCTTGTTTGTACCTCAAATCACTCACTCTCTGAGACTGGTCTAAGGGAGATCTGTTGACTACCTCTGGTTGGGCATGAAAAGCTTTTGAAGAGTCCTTCAACCAAGGTTCAATGCCACCACCTGCTGGTCAGTCTTAGAAATGTTTCTCTCTTTCTCAATGTGGGATATACAGCAAATAGAAGCCTGGAGTGAGGAGAGCCTGCCCCTCTCTTTTTTTTCTCTGTTTTTGATCTCCTGTTCTATTTTGGTGCCTCTCATCATACATGTCTTTGTTAAGCAGACACTGACCCACATGCATCTGGTTCAAAGTGGTGGCACCTTGTCTTGAATTTGGTTAACTTAGCATGTGTTATAGAACACCTGATTGGACAAGACTCTTACTTTTGCAGAAGGAAGTGCAAAGTGAGAGAAAGCCAGGAACACAGATAGACTCTGAAGTGATGTCTGAGCTGAGTTCCAAAGCATAGGCTAGAGTCTGCCAGGTAAGGAATGGGAAAGGAAATTCTAGGCATAAGCACTACTGAGATAGCATGTAGAAACCTAATTGGTTCTGCAGCACACGTGTGCATGTGGGTGTGGGTATGTTGCTGGTATTGTGGCTTGACCTCAGGGCCTCTTGTGACTTTTTTGCTCAAGGCTGGTACTCTTCCAGTTGATCCATATTTCCACTTCTTTTTTATTTGCTAGACTTTCCTGCTGGGGCTAGCTTCAAACCTTGATCCTCAGATCTCAGCCTCCTGAGTAGTTAGGATTACAGGTGTAAACCACCAGTACTCAGTGAATTGCTTTTTTCTTTCTTTTTCTTTTTCTTTTATATTTTTAAAATCATTATCTTTAAATAGTTGCACAAAGGAATTGCTATTTATGAAAGCCGTTTCTGAATGCAGTATATCTTGATTAATATGACCCCTTTCAATATTCTCACCCATCCAGCTCCTGTCCATTTCGTCCCTCACTCTTCTTAGTTTTGTAGGATATAGATTGAATTCTTGTCTGCATTTTTCCCCTTGACCCCCCTCCCTTCCGAGTACCCACTTCTTGGTGTTTTATTTTGCTGAACTTTTACTTTGGCATTCTAAAAATTACACTATATAAGATCTCCCTTAAATTTACTTTATTTTAGTTAATGCATATGTATATACTTCCACACCACCCAATGTATTTACTTACAAGTTTGTAAGCTAAATCTAGCTTCCATATATAAAGGAAAACATGGGACCTTTGTTTCTTTGGGCCTGACTTACTTAACATAATTTTTTTCCAGGTCTTCCATTTCTTTACAAATGGGACAATATCATTCTTTCTAATGGATGAGTAAAATTCCATTGTGTAGGTATACCACATTTTCTTGATGCATTCATCTACTTCTTTGTTGCTCCAAAAAGAAACAGAAATAATCCCTCCCTCATCTTCTGGGCAAGCGTAAAGATGAAATGAAAGGGAATTAGGCTCTGGATTTTAGGCCTTCCTGGACTGCTACAAAAGGATAAGAAGGTGGCCTGGGGTTGGAGGAAGATTCAGCAGAACCTGAGACAGCAGAAGACAGAGGAAATTTCTCTCCCAGTAGAGAGTCCTCCAGGCCAGCAGAGGGCAAGGATTGTAATCATCACTGTCACATCTCATGCAGAGGGAAGTGGATACTTAGTATTAGGCTGCTATTGCAGTCAGTGTCCAACCATGCAATGGGTCTCCAGATCCCCAACGTGGCAGAGAGGCATCATCTTAAGAGGGAGGGAGAAACAAAGGAATGAAGGCACAGGAGTTAGGTGAAGGTGCTCATGCACACACACCATGTTCCTCTGTGCACATGTGCTGGGTGTTCTTGAACCACAGAGCAGAGTTTGCAGTGAAGAAAACAAGAAAACAAGAAAGACTGTCTCTGGGCATCACACTCACGCTAGTAGAGAATTTCATCATGACTTCAGACCTTCCCACATGGAATGGTAGAGAGGGGAAACATGCAACAAGTGTGTTTTCCCTGGCTGCATGTGCATGTGCTGGGGTAGCACCCAAGAGATCCAGAGATGGACTATGGACTATGATACTTTTTTTTTTCTTTGTCGGTTGTGGGGCTTGAACTCTGGGCCTGGGCGCTGTCCCTGGGCTTTTCAGTTCAAGGTGAGCTCTCTACCACTTGAGCTACAGCACCACTGGTTTTCTGGGGGTTAATTGGAGATAAGAGTTTCACAGACTTTCCTGCCTGGGCTGGCTTTGAACAGTGATCCTCAGATCTCAACCTCCTGAGTAGCTAGGATTACAGGCGTGAGCCACCAGTGCCCAGCTATGATGCTTTTATTAGTGGCTGCAGAAAGAGTTTACTGAGACTTCCATTGCCCAGGCCAGTAGAAACCACAGGCAGGCAGACTGGCAGCCTTCCGAAACCCACTGCCTGCAGAGACTTTTTCCCAGAGATTCTAGGCCTGTTTGAAACCAACAAAAATGTTTTGGTCATCACTGAACCCCTAAGTTATTGAGCCTAATTTCCCCTCAGCCTGGCAATTTAGAAGGCACCAGACTCAGAGGTAGATGGAAATGTTGGTTTAGATCCCGGGTATGAACCAAACGTCATGCGTTTGAATCTCCCACCAGTGATTAGCTTTGTGACAAAAGGGAATTATTTATTTTCCCTGTGCTTCCGTTTCCTCTTGCATAAAATGGAGATGAAAGCAACTTTCTCTCTGTTCTGTCGTGTGGCCTAGCACCCAATAGGCACCAAATAAATGTAAGCAATCATCGTCTTGTGTTCTCGCCATCAGGCTATTATTGTGGTATCAACTCAGAAAGAGGAAATATGTGTCTGGACAATAGTATGGACAAGAACTGGGGAAAATATTAAATGATTCCAGTTAGTGATTTTCTTGTTATTTGATTCAAAACTAGGGCACTTTCCTTTAGCTTTGTCGCTCAAGGCTGATACTCTATCACTTTAGCCACAGCTGCATTTCTAGCTTTTTGGTGGTTAATGGGAGAGAAACTTTTCTGCTCAGGCTGGCTATAAACCGATATCTTCAGATCTCAGCCTCCTGAGTAACTAGGGCTATAAACATGAGCCACTGGTGCCTGGCTTCTGCTCTGATTTTTGTTCTTAAATCACAATTCTTACTATAATCCTGGCTACAAGCAGCTGTCCATAACCAGCCTGTGTGCTGGACTGCTTTGTCTTGTGAATTCTGGGCCTATAGGGAGGCAGAACATCATGGCAGCATGAGCATGGGGAAGAAGCTCTACCTTATAGTGGGCAGGAAGCAATGAGAGAGGGAGAAATAAAGAGAGAGATTAAGAGAGAGAGATTAAGAGAGAAAGCCCCATAAACCAGGTATAACCTGCAAAGACATGCCCCCAGTGACCTACTTCCTGCAGCTCAGCCCCAGCAAAGGCTCCCATTACCACCCAATATAACACCACCAGATAGGAGACTAAGAGAGTCAACACCTGAGCCTATGGAAGCACTTCACCATCAAATCATAACAATCTTCTCCATTTTATAGCTTTAGACTTCATGTCTAGGTCTTTGATTTATTCTGGGTTAATTGTTGTTGGTGTTATTGTTATTATTATTATCATCACATTTTTTGGTTGGTCATAGGGCTTGAACTCAGGGCCTGCTGCTGTCCCTGAGCTCTTTTGCTCAAAGCTAGTGCTCTATCACTTTGAACCACAGCTCCACTTCTGGTTTTTGAGTGGTTAATTGTAGATAAGAGTGGCATAGGGATTTTTCAGCCCAGACTGGCTTTGAACCATGATCCTCAGATCTCAGCCTCCTGAGTAGCTAGGAGTACAGGCATGAGCCACCAGCACCCAGGTTAATTTTTCTGTGTGATATTAGCTAAGAGTCCAGCCTTATTCTGTTCACCCAGAACCATAGTGTCGCTACCGCCTCGACCAGCAAGGAGACGCGACACCGGACTCTTCTCTCTGCCGTTTATTCAGGACCTTTTTTTTAATCTTGTGACCCCAACCCCGGGGAGAATTCCCCACAGCCTTAAGTACCCGCTGGGTAGCCAACCCTGATACGCCACGTGGGAACCACCAATAGGTTCAGGTGCGCGGAAGCAAGCCAGATTCTTTGCCTTAGCCATATCAGGAGTTGTTTACCACGAGAGCACTCGCCATCGGGAAGGCGGAGGGCGGAAACCGGCACCATCTTCCAGGTGCGGCCTCTCGCAGCTCTCTACAGTTCCCCCTTTTTTGTTTAAAGAACACAGATGAGAACAGAGGTCTGATCCCTGTTGTGCAATTGCAAGGACTGCATACAAGCCTTCTCCCATAGGGCGCCTTCTCTAGGGATGACTCAGCCTGTCCATTGATTCGTTTTTCACAAGGACGGGAAAAGGCGAATCGAACCCGTGTGCAATCAAACATGCTCTCCTCGAGGGCAAAACTCATGCCTCTCGACTGCAGTACTTTGGCTTTGCAATCTGTGTTCATTGTTTTAGGGTGGCAAGCCACGCTTAGGGGGACTGACCTGCTCCAATGACTGTAAAGGCTTGGATAATCATGGCTGCACTGCGACGCTGAGAACCTCTAATTTGGCAAATGCACCACAGACATACCAAGGAGGCTAACACCAGGAGGCCTGTCAGGGCTCCCAAACCCGCCCCCTCCTTGAGATGAATCATAGCAGCGGAGATCCATGAAGATAACCCCTCCGCCAATCCGGCATCCACTCGGGTCGAGTTCACCATGACGATGGCAAGCCTGAGCTGTTCCATCAGGCTGTCGAACTCCCCAGTTCAATTACCTAAAAGATAACTAAACAACTGTTTAGACAAATTTGCAGCGTTTTTTGAATAGGTTTTTTCCTAGGCCTGAACTCTGGGCCTGGGCGCTGTCCCTTAGCTCTTCAGCTCAAGGCGAGCGCTCTTACCACTTGAGTCACAGCGTCACTTCCGGCTTTTTCTTTTTGCTTATGTGGTGCTGAGGAATCGAACCCAGGGCCTCATGCATGCAAGGCAAATGCTCTACCACTGAGCCACCTTCCCAGCCCCTTTCTTCTGGGTTAATTGCACCACAGCAGCAGCTAATCCAGCATTAGTTAGTGGTCCACCCAGCTCTCTGCAAACTTTCATCCATGCTTCTAGTCCCCTGTTCTTATATGGGGTTATGGCGGCTCTGCATTCCTTAGTACACTGCTCGTAAACAAGCTGTTTAATTAATGGCATGGCTGCGTCGGGGTCACCAAAAATTCTGCCAGCGGCCTCGACCATACGAGCAACAAAGTCCGAAAACGGCTCCGTAGAGCCCTGCAGGATTTTGGTGAGATTGCCACTCACCTCGCCTTTATTTGGTAAGGCCTTCCATGCCTTTATGCCAATTTTATTGATTTGTTCATAAACTTGGACCGGGTAGCCTATCTGCTGATTGGCAAATCTCCCCTGTCCAAGCAGCATATCTCTGTCCCAAGCTGGGTTTCCCCCAGCCTGATTGGCCGCAGCCTCTTCACTAGCAAATTCAATCAAAAAAGCCTTCCAATCTAAATACTGACCTGGGCTCAAACAAGCTCGTGCGAGCCCACTCCAATCACTGGGTGTCATGCAGTGTCTGTTTAGGGCCTCTACCTGGGCTACAGTAAAGGAGGCCGTGATTCCGTATGTCCGCACAGACTCAGCTAAAGATTTTATCACCTTAAAATCTAAGGGTTCATGATACCGCTGTCCCTGTGGATCCTGAAATATTGGACAGGCTAGATGTAACTCAGTTCTGACCGCTTTCCACACGCCTGGGCTGAAAGAACAGCCGGGGCTGCCACTTCCAGGGTCCTCCGCATAGAGCGGAGGGGCCGAAGGTGTGGGGCGGTGCACGGAGGGCGTGCATTCATCTTTATCTGGGTCCTCTCTCTCCTTCCCTTTCCTCCTCTTTCTTATCTTTGTTTTTTCTATTTGTTCTATGAGTGATTGTAGTTCCTCTGAGTCTGTAGACTCAGAGGTCTCTAGTTCGGCAAAATCAGGGCATGACCCCCCCCTGCTCTCCTCCTTTTCGCTGTCTGCCCTTTCTGATCTTTCTTCCTGCAGCATTTCTAAGGCGGCCTGACCATTCTCTACCGCCTCACTGCAACGCTGGTCCTCGAGACAGCCTCTTATCAGTTTCCATATTGGTCTCACTCCGCTCTTAAGCGTTCCTTGTTCAGAGGCAAAATCTAGGTCCCTCCCTAGTTTCTCCCAAGAGGCCACCGTGAGGCTTCCGGAGACAGCGAACCATGGGGCAACGATGTCACATTCATTCAAAAATCTCTCTAAAGTACTCTTTTTTATTTTTAACTTTTTTGAGTGCAGTAGCTCATTGAGAGCCAAAAAAATTGGGTGCGAAGAAGAAGCGCCCATGTTTTAAACATTTAAAGCTGGTAAACAAACTTTTACTTTCACTTTTGGCTACTCTATTGACTAGCCCCTGGTTCTCACTCTCTCTTTATCTACCGAGAAGAGCAAAAATCCCCCCGCTCTTGTGGCGGATTCCCCTTTTACCTGGGAACTTACTCCCCGCTCTTGTGGCGGATTCCCCTTTTACCTGGGGACTTACCCCCGCTTTTGTCGCGGATTCCCCTTTTACCTGGGGACTTACCGGTGCACCACCCTGACCGCAGAGAGTTCTGAGTCCTCGTTGGGGTTATGGCTGAGTCCCCGTACGGGCCGCCACGTGTCGCTACCGCCTCGACCAGCAAGGAGACGCGACACCGGACTCTTCTCTCTGCCGTTTATTCAGGACCTTTTTTTTAATCTTGTGACCCCAACCCCGGGGAGAATTCCCCACAGCCTTAAGTACCCGCTGGGTAGCCAACCCTGATACGCCACGTGGGAACCACCAATAGGTTCAGGTGCGCGGAAGCAAGCCAGATTCTTTGCCTTAGCCATATCAGGAGTTGTTTACCACGAGAGCACTCGCCATCGGGAAGGCGGAGGGCGGAAACCGGCACCATCTTCCAGGTGCGGCCTCTCGCAGCTCTCTACACCATAGTATGAAAAGACTAAACTCTTCCCATAGAATGGTCTTGGCACAGTTGTCTAAAACCATCTGACTATATATGTAACATTTATATTTGGTTTCTGGGCTGGGTATTCTATTTCATGGGTCTTTCTATCTGTCTTTATGCCAGTTTTGATGACTGCTGCTTTTCAGTAAGTTTGGAAATCAAGAAATGCAAACAGGGAGATAAATAATATGTACTGATTCATAAGACAAGAGTGATGGGAAAAATCACAGTAAAAAATTCTTAGATTTTTTAAACCAACTTGATTGTTGCCATTGATTGCGACAGTAGATTCTCGAAAGGAATAGGTTTGGGGGATTCAGTTTTGAATGGTTAAGTTTAGGATGTTAATGAGCATAATTAGGTAGTTGAATATACAAATCTAGAATTCAGAGGAGATGTATATTTAGTAGTTTTAGGATATAGATGGTATTTAAGGCTGTGAGCATAGATGAAGCCATCTACAAATAGTGTACAAGGAAGAGAGACAAGGAAGGGAGAAGAGAGAAAGGGAAAGGAAAGGGGAAGAAGAAGAAGGAGAAGAGAGGAGGAAGAAACAAGAGGAGGATAGAACTCAGGACCAACTTCTGCGAAATGCTTATGTTTAGAGAAAAGAAGAGGCAGAAGAGAGTCATGGAGAAAGGGCAGTGCTATGTAAGGAAGCAGAGGAAGAAAAGTATTTAGGATATATGGAGAAGCCAACCATGCTGGCAAAGGCTGAGAGTTGGAGCAAGGGACAAAAAAAAGGACTTTCTGCAAGCGGAAAAGGTCAGATAATGTGATGTCAGGAAAATGAACCCTTAGATATGTATTTTAATGTTTTTTTCCTTCATGCATGTGTTTCTAACGCATTTATAAGATTATCTCTTTGTTGCTTTGTATGTCCCTCCCCCACAGTATAACCCCTGCTTTCACTATATTTGATGTCAGTATAACTTGTGGAGGAGATGGGGAAAAACCAGTTGTTTAAGGATACAGGCGGACCTGTTGCAACAATGAGAAGTACAAGTTGTCATGTCCAAAACGAGCTTTACAACGTCGGTGCGGGGGGGGGGGGGAAGGGGGGGGAAGGAGAAGGATTAGGATTGGGGGGAGGGGGGAGGCTGGGAAGGGATGTGAAGGGTAAACCAAAGGAGGAGGCTGCAATGCTTGGTAAGAAATGTACGCATTATCCTGCCCATGTAATTGTAACCCCTCTGTACAGTATGTTCACAAATAAAATAAAATAAAATTAAAAAAAAAAACTGAAAGAAAAAAAAAAGGACTTTCTGGAATTTTCCATATGGAAATGATGATTTCTGATGACAATTTCAGTGAAATACAGGATAAAAGCCAGCATGGGACAGTCTTGAAGAGTAGTGGGATGAGAGAACGTGAAGGGAAATGTCTATAGAAGGTTCTAGAAACTTACAAGGGGAAGTACCAGAAAGGAAGGAAAGTCCCCTTTCACAGGACAGCATGCTCCATCACTGGCCCCTGGAGCTGGGTGGAAAGGCACCAGGAGAGCTGCAGGCGCCATGCCTGGGCACAGAGCTCACGGCCTCTATCTGGTTGTGTTGTCCAGGCTCTCTCTCGAGGAAGACCACGTGGTCCAGATCGCAGAGCAGACCGCTTCTGACTCTCAGCCTTTTCAGGATTTGCCTTAGCCAAAGAGAGGCAACTGGTCAGGTCCGCACCTCTCCCAGGCATCCTGAATTTGCTGACTTGCCTAGAGAAACTGGCTTCTTGCTCTCTAAAGGGTGATGATATAAAACTGTGCAAAACATGCCTTTCTGTATATATTTTGAATCCTGGTTATGGGAGCTTGAACTTAGGGCCTTGTTCTCTTTCTCACAACAGGTGCTCTACCACTTGAGCCACGTGACTAGTTCAGCCTTTTTTTTTCTGGGTAAGTAGAGATGGAATCTTGGGACTTTTCTCCCTAGGCTGGTTTTGAACTGTGAGGCTCACATCTCAGCCTCCCTGCATAGCTAGGATAACAGGAGGGAACCGCCAGAACCCATCTATGCCTTTGTGTTTGTATGCTTCATTCATAATACTGTGTGCTTTCAGCGACATTTGCACTCCTGTTAAATTTGCTGGAGGTTTTCATGAGCTATGCAAATACTAGATGTTTTCACTTTTGAGGTTTGAGGCTGGACAGGTTTGGTTTGCTCTGGTGAGAACACACACACACACACACACACACACACACACACACACACACACACACACACACACACACACACACACACACACACACACACACACACACACACAGACTGACTTCCAGCAGCCTTAAGGGAAATCTCCTTTAAAAAAGGGAAATCAACAGACTTGGCTTCCCATTCGTGGCCAGGACACTATGAAGAGCACGCCTCCCTCTGGTTAGGGAGGCGTGATTGTATGGAAATCTCAACAGCCTCTCCTTTGCTGTGAATTGCCTCTCTGTTCAGGCGGCCGAGCTAGATAGCTGTGAGGGAAGGTGTGCGGGTGTGATGGGGATTTTGGAAAGTAAAAGGTCCCTGGTAGTCCGGACAGTGCTTCTAGGTGTGTGACCTGGAAACTCCCAGCAGCGGTGGCTAGAAGCCAGAATCCCGGTGCCGATGCTCACGTCGGCCAGAGGGTGGGCTCAAGAGCTGAGAGTCGGGAGGACCCAGCCAGAGGCAGCAATGCAGAGCAGAGACCTCCAAGATGGGTGAGCCAGGATGCAGAATGCTGCTGACAGTGAGACCCTCCCCGTCCCTTCTTTGCCTGGAAAACTCATACTCAACATTCAAGGCCAATTCAAAAGCCATCTTTGGGGATGAGTCCCCCAAATCCCAACAAAGCCAATTCCTCCTTGCTACTCCCAACATTGCCTGCCCAAAATAGAATTGTATGGCCAGGAAGTGCTGATAGCTCACCCTGTAATTCGAGCTACTCAGGAGGCTGAGGTATGAGGGTCACAGTTTGAATCCAGTCCAAGGAAGACATGTTCATGTGACTTTTATTTCCAAAATGCCAGAAGTAGAATTGTGGCTCAAATGGCAAAGTAGCAGCCTTGAGGGAAAAAGCTAAAGGAAAGTAGCCATGTCAAGTTCAAGATCCAGTATCCTCACCCCCCCCCCCAAATAGAATTGTCTACACATGGCACAGCTGGCAAAAGAGGAACAAGTCCTGGTTTCTCTGTGCCAACAGACCAAGCTCTGATGATCTCTAGTGTAGCTGGGACTCATGCGTCAGCATTATGCAGGGGTTGTTAAAGTGCACATTCTACAGTCTGCATAGGCCCAAGAATCTGGGAGTATGTCCCAGGCTTCTCAGGAACTGAGGGACATAGGTGATCTCATGTTGCACACAGTGGTCTGCACTCTGCCAGTGACAAGCATGGCCTTGAAAACCAAGGAGGAGTCCTGAGCACTTTCCATGGAGGTCCCATAACACGTGCTCAGTAGTCAGTTGTTAGTTTGCAGAAAGGAAGGGAGGGAGGGAGGGAGGGAGAAAGAAAGCAAAAGGGGGAAAGGGAGAGAGGGAGGGGAAACAAAGAATGAAAGGGAAGGAAAGAAAAAAAGAAAGGAAGGAAAACGAGAGAAAGAAAGATGAATAAATAAAGGGAAATGGAAGAAGGGAAGGAAAGAGAGAAATAAAGAGAAGGAAGGAAAAAGAAAAGAGAAAGGAAGCAAGGAAGGAAGACAGGCAGGCAGGAAGGAAGGAAGAAAGGAAGACAGGCAGGCAGGAGGAAGTAAAGAAGGAGGGAGGGGGGAGGGAGGGATGGAGGGAAGGAAGGAAGGAAGGAAGGAAGGAAGGAAGGAAAGAAAGAAGGAAGGAAGAAGCCAGACAGGCTATCAAAGCTGATGAGAATTTACGGGGGCCATTGCTTGGGCTGGTGAGTCTAGGAACTGGCATATCATTGAGGGTACTCACACAGCATGGGGTGGGGAAACAAAGGGTTTCCAGAAAGGAGAGTGGAATCAGGCGAAGGTCAAGCATGCAGGTGTGAAAGGCGGTGCTTGGGGATCATGTGCAACTGTGGTTAAATGTGTCTTGGTTCAAATTATGGGACTGTGAGCATGGGAAGAGGTACTTGGCTTCCTGATAGTGGTCACCCCATCAGGATGTGTCGAGATTAATTATGACACTGCAGTGCAGTACTTTTCTTTATTAGCATAGTATTCGTGTTAGCTAGTGATGGATGAATGTGCTCCACTGTTGAGGCTGAGGCTGGAGTGTTGAAGAATACACACACACACACACACACACACACACACACACACCAGATCCAGCTTTTACCTCTGCCAGCCCCTTCTCCATTCAATGGGAAACTAAGTGCTTCCTTGCTAAAGGTATGTAAAACCCAAAGCCTGAATGATTTGGCAACTTAGAGCATTTTCAACCACTCTGCGGGATGTGAACTGATAGCAACTCATACATTGTGAGGGGAGATATGGTAAATACTTCCTACCTCTAGGAAGGCCAATAGTTCTTAACCTTGTTTTGGTTCACAGCCCCTTGGCAAATGGCTGATGATTCTCTCACCCAAACCCAAAGAATGCATAGCCACGTCTCTGTTGTATTCTGTGTGTGTGTGTGTGTGTGTGTGTGTGTGTGTGTGTGTGTGTGTGTGTGTGTGTGTGTTTTGTAGGTACCCTGCAAGCATCGGGATTTGAACTTTGTTCTGGGTCTTCAGATTTAGGTAGTGTAAGGCCTGTCCCTTCCCCTGAAGTCATGCCTTTCAAACACTAAGAGACAGAGACCCCTACTTCTCTGGATGGTGCTTGGAAGACTGCTGCTCTGAACTTTGGATTGCACTATTCCTACCAGAGCTGGGCTCCACCAGGGACTTGGGAATAGTAAAGGAGTCCCAGTAGTCATGCCTTCCCCTTCAACAGTGATGTTAATAGTAGTCATGAAGCTGGTCAACTCTTCTCTGTGTTCCAGGCACTGCTGAATTATTTTCAGACATTCTCTTATTTAATCCCTCTGAGACCTCTCTGCTGGTGACAATAGCCTGCCCCTTATTATACAGATGGAGAGCTGGGACGATCAGAGATTAAGTTACTCATCTAAGGCCACATGGCTAGTAAGTGGTAAGATTCAAACCCAGACCCAGAGGAGTTTATTTTTGACTACTTAGTGACATCACAGGTAACATGCCCATCTCCTATTTTAGTATTCAGAGTGTTCTCACCAGTTACGAATGTTCACTCATGGAAGCCGCACTGTGGCTCAAGTGGTAGAGTGCTCGCCTTGAGCTGAAGAGTTCAGGGAAAGTGCCCAGGCCCAGAGTTCAAGCCCCATGACCGACCAAAAAAAAAAAAAAGTTCATTCTGAATCCCCTTGGTTTGAGTAGACATGCGTTCCAAGCATACTGAGTCTTCTATCTTGGGTCAACTCTTCTTTGCAGAATGAGTTTTCATGGGAACTGGTTCTGCCAGAGTTCTCATATAGGCCTAACAGCTGTACAGATAAAACAGAAAACTATACTTCTGCTGCGTGTGGTGGCAGAGCCAGCCCTAAAAGGTTTGTGAGTATTGTATATGCTATGTAACACACACACACACACAAACACACACACACACACACACACACACACACACACACACACACACACACACACACACACCCCTGATCACACCTAGCTACTCAGAATGCTGAGTTGGGAAGATCATAGTCCAAGGCTATCCCCGGAAAAAAGTTAGTGAGATCTCTATTCCAAGCAAACAAAGCATGGCAGCTCTATGCCTGTGATCCCAGCTAGGCAGAGGGAAGCATCTATAGGAGGATCAAGGACCATAATGCACACCACCTGCGGGGGGAGGGGGGGAGAGGGGAGGGTGTGGGGCAGCAAAAACATAAGACCCTATGTGAAAAATAAAGCACAAAGGCTGGCGGATGCAGCTCAATTGCAGAGCACCTACTTAGCAAGCATGATGCTGTGAGTTCAAACCTTAGTATTACCAAAAAAAAAAGAGGAAAAAAAAAAGAAAAGAAAAAGAAAAAAGTAATAAAAGATAAAGGCAGGGGCTGGGAACGTGGCTCAGTGGTAGAGTGCTTGCCTTGCATGCATGAGGCTCTGGGTTCAATTCCTCAGCACCACATCAGCAGAAAAAGCTAGAAGTGGCGCTGTGGCTCAAGTGGTAGAGCACTAGCTTTGAGCAAAAGAAGCTCAGGGACAGCGCCCAGACCCTGAGTCGAAGCCCTACGACTGGCAAAAAAAAAAAAAAAGAAGGAAAAAAAAAGATAAAGGCAGTAAGAAAGGAAGCAGGGAGGGAGGGAAAGGAAAAACTGCCTGTCTGTACCCCACTCCTATGTAAATGGCTGTGGACATCTTTGAGCCAATGAGTGGACAGCTAGAAAGATTTCTGAATTCCATCCCCCACCCCTGCTCAGTCAAATACCCTGTCTGACCTCCAGGGAGGGAAGAAATGACATTCCCCAGGAAGATGAGAGGTGATTGGTGGCCCCTGAGTCCATCAGAGTGTATGTGTGGGTACCCTCTTCTTGTTCTGTTGGCGGGGGGAAGGAATGAGTGGACAGGAGGCCACCTGCAGGAGGCCTGGGCAGCCTCTGAGGGAGGGTGGGAGGAAGGAGAGGGAGCTTGAGGATCTGTTCAGGCAGCAGGAGGGCAGCCTCACTGATTTGGCAGACAGGAAGGCTGAGTGTGGACACTGGCTACACCTCCCGAGGCTCTCTGCAGCTGCTGGACCGGACGCGAAAGTGTGAAAGGCAGAGACACCGTCTCTGTTAATTTGTACCCAACTCTGGCTCCTGTTGCTGAGGGGCTACGTGTGATCAAAGCCAGGGCAGCGCCCCATCCTGCTGTCTACATTTTTCAAGTAAGCAATTATGTTGAGTCTCAGCCAGAGGCGAGGAACAAAGTCTGAGCAGGGGAGAAAGTGGAAGGCAGCTACCTTGGGCTGGACTTAGCTCAGCTGGATGGAACAAAGGGAGAAGGGCCGCGACCTAGAACTGGAACAAACTTGAGCCAAGCATCTACAGAGCCCATGGAAGCGTTGGGGGACCTGGAGGCTGCACCAGAGAGTGTCTACTGCTGGTGTGGGCAGAACTCCAGGAAAGGGCTGGGCTCTGATGGTCTTGGGGCTTGCACATCTGGAGAGCAGAGGGGCCTGCCACACTATGGCAGTAGTGTTCCTTTTTCTAGCTGGATGTATTTGTGCAGACTTTGCCAAAATTAAAAAAAAATGCCATCCTGAGCTGATGCCCTTCTCCTGGGTTTCCTGATTGTTGAGAGAGGGGCTTGAACAGCTACAGAGGGAAGAGAGCAGGGAGATGTATTCGTTGTGACTATAGCTTCACCAGAAAGGAGAGATTCCTTATGTGTAATCTGCCATCTGTCTCCTGAACAAGAGTCAGCTAGCAGAAGGCTGTGCACCAGCCCAAGGAGACTCACCTCTGTCCCAGAGGAGGAAGGGAGTCAGAGGCTCTGGAGAATAGGGTGCCTGTGCCAGATGTGGGGTGGAGGAGGGGGGAAGGGAAGGCAGACCCTCCCACAGGAATGTGCATGGCCTGTTGTCAGAAAGAGGAAGTGACCTCAGCAAGCTGCATCTCCCAAATTCAGCATCCTGAGCTGGTCCTAAGAGGTTCACTCTTAGTTTGTCTGTGCTATGTACTACACACACACACACACACACACACACACACACACACACACACACACACACACATACCTGCTCTCAAAGACCCATTGCTCTGAAATTACATTAGATGTACTTTCCTGGCATGCACTCTAGAGAGAGAGAGAGAGACAGAGAGATAGAGAGAGAGAGAGACAGAGAGAGACAGAGAGATACAGAGATAGATAGATAGATAGATAGACAGACAGACAGACAGACAGACAGACAGACAGACAGACAGACAGACAGATAGATAGATAGATAGATAGATAGATAGATAGATAGATAGATAGATAGATAGATAGATAGATAGACAGACATCCAGCTTCACACTGACATGTTACAGGGATAAAGTGTCAAGGTAAGAAGGGGTGACCAACCCCTGGGTGTCAGGTCACAAAGGGACACCAAGACACTGAACCCAATCAAGAATGCAACCTGGGCACTGGTGGCTCATGCCTAAATAATTATCTAGGATAATAGCTAGGATGCGGGATATGAGGTTTATGGTTCAAAGCCAACCCAGGAAGGAAAGTCCATAAGACTTTTATCTCCAATAAACTACACAAAAAAGGTCTAAAGTGGTGCTGTGGTTCAAGTGGTAGAGTACTAGCCTTATGAAAAAGAATCCCAGGGACAGCACCCAGGCCCTGAGCTCAAGCCTGAGGACCAGCAGCAATAACAACAACAAAAATAATGCAAACTAGGGCTGGGAAGGTGGCTCAGTGGTAGAGTGCTTGCCTTGCATGCATGAAGCCCTGGGTTCAATTCCTCAGCACCACATAAGCAAAAAGAAAAAAGCCGGAAGTGGCACTGTGGCTCAAGTGGTAGAGCACTAGCCTTGAGCTGAAGAGCTGAGGGACAGCGCCCAGGCCCAGAGTTCAGGCCCACGACCAGACCCCCCCAAAAATAATAATGGAAACTGTCCTCCTTCTAGCTGGGACTTCTATACCCAGAATAGAAAGTGAGCTTCACCTCTTACTGTTTCCCTTCACGCACACAAGTAATTGGTGATGTAGCAGACAGAAGTTAGGGAGGATTTTGATGAGATGGGATACGTTACAGCACACACTAAGAACAAAGATCATTTCTCTTATTCCTGCTGAGATGGCAGTGGAGGGTGGCTGAGACAGACAGAGAAGGAGCTCCCAGTTACTGAGTGACTTCCTGATTTGTTTGTGCAGTTTGTGCAGCACGTGTCCTGACTCTCACAGGCCCAGGCCTCGCTCTCCTGCACAGGGCAATCGGTCAATGAACACAGGGAGGAGCTCAGGGGTGAGGCCAAGGTTCCTTGGCCCAGGAAACACAGGGACTTTGGTGCTTGCAGAGTACGGCAGATCTTTCCTGCTAGGATGCTGTGGGCTACTCTTGGCAGGGCCCAGCCCTAGGGCAGGCCACAGCTGGGAGGTAGTAAGGCTCAGGGCTTAACGTAGCAGCCTTGGAATTAGAGAGAAAGCCCAGGATGTCTATCTATGTGAGCAGTGTGGCTTTGGGCGGGTAAGTAATCCCAATAGGTCTCAGCGATTTGACAGTGGAAAGAAAAATATAATCAAGTAGTCTTTATCTTAAGGATGCCTAGAAGGAATAAATGAAAGCATTTTTATGAAGTATTAGGCATAATTCCTGACTCACAGTGGGTGCCCAGAAAATGAGTGCTGTGAATACTCCCTCCTCTGGGATTCCTGAAGCAAGCTCAGGCCTCTGGTCAGTAATGCCTCCTACCCAGGCCCTCGGTAGGCCCCGGTTCACTCCAATAAGTCCTGCAAACTGTATTACTCACACAAAGGGCTCTTCTCCACCGACCCCCATCAGGCTTTCTCTCTGTTTTCCAGCTGAAGTAAAATCTGTTTGAAATTAAGCCCAGATGACTTCGGTGTCTCATACTATCCAAACTTTAAATCGGTCCCTGTCAAGTTGGGGACTGTGGCTTCTTCAGGCAGGTAAGGTTTGCCAGGGGTACATATGGTACACTTGAAGGGGAAGAGTACACAGAAGATAACCTGAGTACTAGTTTTCTTTTTTCTTTTCTTCTCTTTTCTCTTCCATTCCTCCCTCCCTCCCTCCCTCCCTCCCTCCTTCCCTCCCTCCCTCTCTTCCTTCCTTCCTTCCTTCCTTCCTTCCTTCCTTCCTTCCTTCCTTCCTTCCTTCCTTCCTTCCTTCCTTCCTTCCTTCCTTCCTTCCTTTTGTTCTAGTACTGCTTAAATTAAGAGCCTGGAAGCTAGCTGTTTCTTAACTTTTTTGCTCAAGGCTGGTGCTCCACGTCTGGCTTTTTGGTGGTTCATTAGAAGGAAGCAAGAGATTTGTGGACTTTCCTGTCTAGGATGGCTTTGAGCCTTAGTTCTACAATATCTGACTTCTGAGTAACTAGGATTACAGGCATGAGCCACTAATACCTGGCTTAAGAACTATTTTTGTATTAATACAAACATGACATAAAACATAAATTCTTGAGCATGTCTAAAATGACACATCTTTTCAAAGGCAGTTCAAGCTCTCAGTTAGGTGTACCCCCCTCTCTGGATATTAGAAGCCTGTGTATGTAGTAAGGGCTGGGGTTTCTTGGAAACCTGTCTGCTATCTTCCTAACTCACTCTTTTCTACCAGAGAATGTCTCTGTCTTTGGACACAGCCCAGAACATGAGCAAAAGCCCCGGATGATACCAGACTTGTACTCTTGGCAAGGACAAAGGAAGTTAGCCTGAGAGGCATTGTAAGAGCAGTCAAGGAAGACAGGAACTCTCTTCCTGACATCTTATCCAGGCTTCTTCATGCTCGCACAGGACTAATTTGGTTACTGAGCACCCTGGACACAGACAGGAAATAGCTAGCATCCAGAAATTGCCTCGCCCTTGATTCCCTCTGACAAGTGGTCTCCGGTGCCTTCCAGCAAGTGGGATATCCAAAGAGAATAGGCCCTAATTCTCTCCCCTCCCCAGATTGATGCCCAAGAGGCTCAACCACATCTCCATCATGGATAATAGGGACACCTAACGTGAAAGCAATAAACGAGCAGTCTTGGATGCTTCATCCAGCTTCCTGAGCCCTGGAAGGTATTTCTGTGTGCCAAAAGGCACAGACACATTCCCCACACAACTCCTCTGTGGTGTGCTTTCCCAGGCCAAGAAGCAGTTGAGACCTCTTAAGGAGGAACACACACACACACACACACACACACACACACACACACACACACACGCATCACACATACCAGGTCAGGCATTGGTCACCCCAGCCAGCTTTGTAGCAGCAGCAGGAACCAAAGCCCAGGAGGTCAACAAGCAAGAATCAGGTGGGCACCTCAAAGGACAGGCAGGTGGAAGTGCGTCCTCACAGGGTCTTTTCAAGCAGGTGCACTCCTCCAGAAGTCCAGCAAGCTGCCTGGTCCACCATGCACAGCACAGCCAAAGCCTATGAGTGTGAATCACGTGGCAAGGCATACTCCCATCCAGGCACCCTGCAGCAGCACCCAAACATGCACACAGTGAGCAGCCCTACCGAAGTGCCTTCTGTGACAAAGCCTGCATCTAGTTATCCAACCACCGCAAACACATCTGCACCCACACAGGTGGGAAGCCTTACCCGTGACAGGCCTGGGGGAAAGCCTTCATGCGCTCCTCCGACCTTTATAAACACCCAGCACAATTTGCACAGCAAGGACAAGCCATTCCCATGCACCGAGTGCGGCCTGACCTTCAACAAGCTGCTGTCATTGCTGCACCACGGCACGTTAGCCGTAGCTAGCTACATGGCACAACACTACAGCATGCATTCCGGAGAGTGACCTTTCCCAAAGTGTCCAACCTATGCAAACAAAAGATGCTGCGTACTGGCCAGAGGCCTTTCAAGTGCACCGAATTGGCATGGCCTTCACGCCACCCTCGTGCCTGGTGAGGCTGCCTTCAGTGCACCACGCGAGTAAGAGGCCCTTTCCTTGCCCTCGATGTGGCCAGGCCTTCCCATGCTCCTCCATCCTCAAGCAGCACCAGCAGCTCCATGCCAGGGTGAAGAGCCTCTTCCGTGCCCAGGGTGGCAAGGCTTTCTGCATCAGAACTGGGCCAGCACCTCCAGATGCCAGG
Organism: Dipodomys merriami; assembly: GCF_024711535.1. Lineage (NCBI taxonomy): Eukaryota > Metazoa > Chordata > Mammalia > Rodentia > Heteromyidae > Dipodomys > Dipodomys merriami. Next base: position 18,330,213 of record NW_027203826.1, read on the forward strand.
CCTTCTCCTGGTCCAGTCACCTCCAACAGCATGGAGCCAAGCACGACACTTGCAGGGAGGAGCCTGTGCCTCCATCCTCTGATGAGTGAGGGTTTCTCCTGATCTTCCTCAGGGAGTGTGTGGAACCATCAGTAATTATTTATGGAAATAGATGCTGGAACTCTGTGCAACTCTCTTAGGGATACAATGAGGACAAGGTATCTTGTCTTGCCCTCAAAGCAAATATGCAAATAGTGAGAAATAATCAGGAGCTTGCTCTGTTTAGACAAAGGTGCTTCTGGTTTTTATATAACTCACAACTATAAGGAATCCTCAGAAGTGGTCCCTGTGATGGACTCGTCCCAAGAATCAAGCCTACCTGGTAGTAACTCAAATCCAGCTAGAAACCCCGACATCAATTTGCAGAAATGACTTTGCCGTTTGGGTAATGTCTCTGCAAGTCTTGGCTGTAATGTACAGGCCTCTACTTCAAGAAAGGTATGGGGATTATGACCTATGTTTAGGAACCAATTCTTCCAGAAGTTCTGAACAGCTTTGGCATTTAAAAAAGAGGCTCGTTCCTCTTTATTACAGTACTGGTAAATGGATCTTACCTACAACAATTTATATGTGTCTCTTCTCTACCTTTCTCTTTCCCTTCTCACACTTTTTAACACGAGCAGGGGAATTGGCCTATTTGGAGAGAAACACAGAATTCCTCCAGATAAACCTAACTATGACTCAGGAAAGCCTTTCGGTCCATTTAAATTTGCCTAGATCATTAGCTCTGATTTGAAGTAAATAAAATAAAACATCATTTGCCTAAGTGCCAATTGGTTTGTCTGTGTTTGTTGCAAAGTCGTTAAAGCCAGGTGCGAAAGTTTAGATGACTCACTGTTATCCTCCAGTGAGATTATTCAAAATGTCCTCTACTAACAGCTAGTCTCCTAGCAGCATTATACATGCACTCATTTTTGTACAGTCAATAGTTCTTAGCTCTATACCTTGAATGTGAGCAATCTCTGGCTTCACAGAGATCCTTTGGTTCACACAGGCAAATGGCACTTCTAATCTTACCAAAGTAAAATAATCCACAAAAAAGTAGTCTTCTCTGTTAAAGGTATCTTTATTCATAAAATTGCCACCGAAGTATGCCAAATATGAATTCTTCTTCAATTCCACCTGATTTGGATCCAGAAAGAGAGCTGAATAGCATTCTTATGACACATGGGTGAGGAGAAAGTAGCACTATAGGGCTGGTGATGTGTGTGTGTGTGTGTGTGTGTGTGTGTGTGTGTGTGTGTGTGTGTGTGTGTGCATATCTATGTGTATCTGTCTGTCTTTTGTCTTTTTATGCCTGATTTCACAAAGGCCACCTTTGGCTTCATTCCTGGAAGATTTGTATGTTAATTCTCACATATATATATGTGCATATACATAACATGCATACACACATATGTATATTTATATGTAAGTCCAAAGGACAGAACCAATCTATCTTCATAATTTTCTAGTGATACAGCCTTGGGATTTAGCTTCTGCATCTACTTTGGTAAAATTGGAATGACAGGAATTTTAAGAGCATGGCTGAATGTAAAGGCATTAAATTGTTAGAAAATTCCAAAGGATGAATTTCTGACTCTGAAGACAACAAAGGTTAGTGTATATATATATATATATATATATATATATATATATATATATATATATATTTCTTAGCAATCAGTGAAATATTCAATTATTGATGGATTATTCCTTTTCTTTTTATTATTTTTCAAAGATAATTGCTAACATTTTTCCTACTAATTAAAATACTGAAAGATTATTCCTTTTCTTTTTATTCTTTTTTGAAGATAGTTGTTAATATTATTCCTACTAATTAAAAGTTGGGTTCTATAATTTGTGTGTGTGTGTGTGTGTGTGTGTGTGTGTGTGTGTGTGTGTGTGTGTGTGTGTGTGTGTGTGTGTGTGTATGTGTGTGTGTATCTGTCCTGGAACTTGAACTCAGGCAGGATCTAGCACTGTCCCTGAGCTTTTTTGCTTAAGGCTGGCACTCTATCACTTGAGCCACACTCTACTACTGATTTTTTGTAGCTAATTGTTGATAAGAGTCTCACATGGGCTGGGAAGGTAGCTTAGTGGTACAGTGCTTGCCTTTCATGCATGAGGCCCTGGGTTCAATTCCTCAGCACCACATAAGCAAAAAAGAAAAAAGCTGGAAGTGGCGCTGTGGCTCAAGAGGTAGAGCACTAGCCTTGAGCTGAAGAGCTGAGGGACAGTGCCCAGGCCCAGAGTTCAGGCCCCGGGACCGCACCCCCCCCCCAAAAAAAAGAGTCTCACAGACTTTTCTGCCCAGGGTTAATTTGAACTGCAATCCTCAGATTTCAGCCTCTTGAGTAGCTAGGCATAAGCCACCAGTGCCTGGCAGTTCTATGATTTTTAAAGGAGAGGTCCCTCAAAAGTAATTCACAGAATAGTTATATAGGCATTGCCTGGACTGACCTTCATACAACTTGCTAAATCTAACTTTGAATATTGATGGAGGTCTATAATATAGTATCTAGATTTGGCTTCCAGGTGGGCTGTTTAAAGAAAGAATGAGTTTTTGTTAATGTGCAGAAAAGATGTATTCACTTCTGTATAGCTAATCTAGCACTATATATTAAATTTCTGGAATATGAGAATAGAATGTAATGAATAGGACAAAGTAGTTCAATAATTGTTCAAGACTATCACATAAATAGGTTACAGCTTAATGAAAATTGTCCCAATCAGTCTTTTCTCACATAGTTGCAAAGATCATGCTAAGTAGGTAGTTGATGGGGTTGGGAAGAGAGGTTGGAGAGAATTTTTTTAGCTGTAGTTTTGGGTTCTGAATCAGACAAGAGTGCATATGAGAAAGAGAATACCATGATACAAGTGGCCACTTCTGAGGGGGTCTCCACACAAATCTGCCCAATAGAGTGTGACCTTCCAAAGTGGAGCAATAGCACAATATCTTTGGGAAAAGTCAAAGCCTGAAGATTATTGTCCCAAATTATGCTGCACTACTTTTCCAGCTTTCTATCAGCTCATTCTACATCTGTGCAGATGTTTTTTTCCCCTATTATGTAATTAAAAATGCACAGTGTGTGTGTGTGTGTGTGTGTGTGTGTGTGTGTGTGTGTGTGTGTGTGTGTGTGATCACACTTAAAGCTTCTCTCTGGACTAATGCTGTTTCCACAGTTTAGCTTGCCAATATTAATTTGAATATATTCAGTAAAAATGCTCATTTCTGAGTTTCCATGTGATAAAAAATCCTGGTGTATATTCACCAGAGTTTACAGTAATCCTGACCCATATTGTTTAGGGAGTATTCACACTAAGTATGTAGAGTTCTGTGTATTTACATATATTAACTATTTAATTTTTAAAGCAAATTACATTCATTATTATCCCCATTTTTTAAATCAAGAGACAAAGAAATTCACTTGCCCAAGAAATTGAGAATGATTGGCCATATAGGCCTGTTATTTCAGAGTCTATTCTAAACACAAGGCCAACTGCCTCTTTTAGCATGGTGAAATCCTCTGCAACCATTGATAACAAACATTTAAAATGTTGGTGGTTGGCTGGGAATGTGGCACAGTGGTAGAGTGCTTGCCTAGCATGCATGAAGCCCTAGGTTCAATTCCTCAGTACCACATGCACTGAAAAAGCCAGAAGGGGAACTGTGACTCAAGTGGTAGGGTGCTAGCCTTGAGCAAAAGAAGCTCAGGGATAGAGCCCAAGCTCTGAGTTCAAGCCCCCAGGACTGGCAAAAAAATAAAAATTAAAAAAATTAAAAAGAATTTTAAAAATGTGGGTGGCCATAAATTCAAGATTAGGTGAAACTTGAAATCAGGAATCATGATGTAACCCAGGAAAGAAGACCTAAAAATTACTTAATAATCCCATTTGTCTATAAGAGCCTGGGTTGGCAGCTACTAGCCAAGGGAGTGATAGTTCATATAAAGGCTCACCATCATTTCACCTTCTTGGCTACAGGAACCCTTCTATGTCTGTACACAAAGAAACATACCAGCAAAGATTTACCACATTTTATAATCTCATTGCATGCACATTACAGAATAGTTACAACCAGACCTTTGAAAATCCTTACTTGGAATGTAATTTCATATAAAGAATGAATTTAATTACTTGAATGCTCAAGGCATTCTAGAAGTCATTGCTAAACTCAGAACCAGGATACAAATAACAAATTCACAATCAATGAAAATACAACCAAATGGAAATATAAACAAGTACAACCACTCTGGGCAAAGGGCTGGAGTTTCCTCAAAAACTTAAACATAGATCTTCCCTACAACCCACCCATACCACTCTTGGGCATCTACCCAGAATATCACAATCTAGGATACCATGAAGACACTTACATATCAGTGTTCATTGCTGCATTATTCACAATAGCCAAGTTATGCAAACAGCCCAGATGCCCTACAGTAGATAGTGGATAAAAAATGTGATACTTACACATGGTAGAATTTTATGCCACCATTAGGAAGACTAATATTATATCATTTGCAAGGAAATGGATGGACCTGGAAAAAATCGTGTTAAGTGAAGTAAGCCAAGCTCAGAAAGATCAGTAGCATATGTTTTCTCTCATATGTGGAAACTAGATCTAAAATACATCCAGACATGATAAATTATACAGGACTCTAGATATTCACACCCAGTGAAACCAAAGGTGGATACTCTTAGCTGAAGAACATAAAGGCCCAATGCCTATATGCTTCTGCTCATATAAAATAATACTTATTTAAATAAATTCCAGGAAATAGAAATGAGATTTTTTTTTTGTTTTGCTTTGTCTGCTTTTGGAGAGATTGGAGGGAACAGAAATGGAGGGACAAAGGGTGAACAAATGTAGTAGCAGTGGTACTCAGTTAACACTATGTGGAAAATGAACTATACAACTTGTTGGTGGGGATGGGAGGGAAAAACTGGGAGACAGTGAAGGAGGGGGTGACATTGCCAAAAAGAAATGTACTCATTACCTGACTTATGAAATGGTAATGCCTCTGTACATCACCTTTAATAACAACAAAGAAGAAAATATAACCAAAGATGGAAGGAATTACTGTTTCGTCAGACCAGAAAAGGGGTGGTTGACTAGGTTATCAGGTATCCTTATCCTTACCATTAATTGTTTTCTGTCTATTCTGCTTAGGTCCATTCAACAGCCATTCTCTAAATTTCCGTGTCCGGAAGTAATCCTGAGTCACAAACTTTAAAATTCCAATGAAATCTATGAATCCTATCAAAGAACCCACTATGATTTTAGGGCACTCAGAGCCTTCCCAAAACTATTAACTGGGTTGAACTTAAGTCTGTTAGGGTCCACTTCCAAGTACGTGGCCAGCTCCCAAACTTAGGGATTCAAATCAGTAAGAAAAGGACTTCAACAGGCCTAAAATGAAGCTCAATCAAACAATATCTTTTCAATAATCGTTTTAAAAGAAAAACTCATGGAAGATGACTAAGTCAGTTCATGTTCCGGAGGGGTGAATAAATTCTTTCAAACATGGCCAATATATAAATAATTGTTGGTCGGTTATGGGGCTTGAACTCTGGGTGCTGTCTCTGAACTCTTCAGTTCACGGCAAGTCCACTTGAGCTACAGTATCACTTCTGGTTTTCTGGTGGTTAATTGGAGATTAGAGTCGCACAGACTTTCCTTCCCCGGGCTGGCTTTGAACCATTATCCTCAGATCTCAGCCTCCTTAGTAGCTAGGATTACAGGTGGGAGCCACCAGTTACCCGGTCATGGAAAATTCTTCGAAAAGTGTGTTCATTAATGACAAAGGTAACCCAAATGACAAATGTGTTTCAGGAAAGAGTCTAGATTCACATTCAGGATTTCATGCAGGGGTTACAATTGTGAGAAAGAAAAAAAATCTCATCCTAAAGAGGCCAGCAGAGCACCAAATCATGAAAACAGGCTTTTTTGTAGGGAGATTGCCAACTGCAGAAATCCATCCAATTCTGTCACTAATAACAGTTGTTATCTTTACCTGTAAACACCTATTTTACTTTTGCTAGAAATAATCATAGCATTTTCGAGAAGAGAAAAGACTATATTTTTAGATTTTTAGATTCTAGGCTGGGGAAACAGCATTTTTGCACCTGAATGGTCAAAGGCAAGTTAAAACATACAAAGTGGGGATGTCTTAGATACTGAGTTCTCATCCAAGGCAGATTCTATCACCACATAGTGTGAGGATTGAATTGAACAAGAGGATACCCAGCTGGCATCCAGTATAGAACTGCTTGCTTACTGAGGAGAAAACACCCCATTTATTTAGGGGTCACAGAAGGCTTCTGTGCTGATTGTTGTTGAGTGAGTACATAGGAGAAACCAAGTTTGTTTGCTTCTGTTTTCCTATTCATGTCATTACTATTTGACACAGGTGTTTGAAGACCCACTTATAAAGAAAACACCTAAGAAAATGGACAAATTATAGAACCAAACATAGTATGTAAAAACCAACAGATTTCTACATTCCAGCAACAATCAATTTTAAATGTAATAAAATATGCAATATTCACATTAGTAATCAAACCTCTTTGATTACTAGGAATAAAAATCCAATTAAAGATGAATGGGATTCTAAAGGAGAAAACCGTAAAATGTTATTGAAGAACATAAAATGGGACCAGATTAAATAAAAGATAAATCAAAATCATGCTCAGATGAATATAATCAGTACCATAAAGATTAGATTATCTGTAATTAAATCTCTAAAGTAGAACATTTCTGATAAGAACCCAAATATGAATGTTTTTAAGATTATGAAGAAGTGATTTTAAAGCTCATAAGAAAGGGTTAAAGGCCTGTGAATGGCCCAAATAATTTTGAGAGGGAAAAAAAGGAGAAAGAAACAAGAAATAACTTCCTTACCACTTAGCAAAACCTCTGATGACACAAGTCATGTAGAATAATTCAGTGTTCTCTGTTGATATAAGGATGAGCAAATAAGTTTATAAAGCAGACCAGAGAACCCAGAAAGAGATCCAAATGCAAATAATCTTCTGATTCATGGTAGACTCCCTGCGCATACCATAAAGGACTAGTAGCTAACTATGAACAACAAAATGGTAATAGTAAAAGTAACTATGAATATTTTTACAGCACAGAAAGGAATTATTTTTACTGTGTGTGTGTGTGTGTGTGTGTGTGTGTGTGTGTGTGTGTGTGTGTGTGTGTGTGTGTGTGTGTGTGTGTGTGCTTGCTAGTACTGGGGCTTAACCTCTTGTTTGGCTTTTTTACTCAATGGTAGGGCTCTACTACTTGAGCCAGACCTCTTCTTTTGGCTTTTTGGTGGTTAATTAGATTTGTCTGTTCAGGCTAGATTTAACCTCAATCCCTAGACCTCAGCTTCCTGTGTAGCCAAGAATATAGATGTAAGCCATTAGTTTCTGGCTTATAGAAGAGAATTTTTTTTAAGGCGGCAAGAGCAATCATAAAGAAAATATGAAAGAATTAGATTACATCAGAAAAATTTAAAGATGTAGCCTGGTGTGGGTGCACATGCCTATAATCCTGGAAGAAGACAGGAAGATGACAAATTTGAGATCAGTCTGGACTACATAGTGAGACAATGTTCAAAAAATGGAAGGAGGGGACAAAAGAAAAGAAAAAGTTATACATGCCTGTCATCCAAGGTACTTGGGAGATGAAGTTAGAGGATTGAAGTCCGATGCCAGCCTGTACTTTTGCATGAAACCCTCTTTGAAAAACAAAGTAAAAAGCCAGAGAACTGAGGGCATAGTTCAAATGACAGAGCATTTATCTAATAACCACGAGGCCTTGAGTTCAATTCCTAATTCCACTAAATAAATAAATACATAAACACATAAATAAATAAATAAAAATAAAGATCTTTAAAACATGAGCAACAATTTGGAAGAACATTTATGACATAATTGTTAAAGGAGTGGTATCCATAATTTGTAAATAACTCATGCATATCAATAAGAAAAACACAGCCTAGAGAAAAATTGAGCAAAGATTATGAAAAAAAAATGAAATAACCCAAATGATCAAGTATGGAAAATCACAGACTCAGAAGTAATTAAGAAAATGGCAAATCAAATACAATGTTAAAAACATGACAATGTTTTGATGTGAATCACTGAGGACACAGCAGCATTAGCAGCACTCCAGCCTAAAATGCATAATCCATCTAAGGACAAGCAAACTATTATCTATCTCAGATTATAGGAGACTAAAAAGGAATGGCAATTAAATACAATATATGCTCTGGGTCAGAGAAAAATACTAGGAAGGATCTCATTGGGAAAATTAGTGGATTTTCTTGTTCTATATTAACATTAAGTTTCCTGAATTTCGCTCTCTCTCTCTCCCTCTTACTTTCTCTCTCTGTCTCTCTTTGTCTCAGCCTCTCTGTCTCTGTCTCTGTCTCTGTCTCTGTTTCTGTCTCTGTCTCTGTCTCTGTCTCTCTCTCTCTCTCTCTCCTGTCTCTCTCTCTTTCTCTTTGTGTGTGTGCATGTGTGCTAGGCTTGGAGCTTGAACTCAGGACCTGGACTCTGTCCCTAAGCTTTTTTGTTCAAGGCTTCACCTCTGACCTTTTGGTGATTAATTGGAGATGAGAGTCATACAGACTTTCCTGGCTTCAAATAGTTCTCCAGACTTTCCTGACTTCACAGTGTGATCCTCAGATCTCAGCCTCTTGAGCAGCTAATATTACAGAGCCACGTGTGACCTGCAAATTTGATCTTTTTATATGGTTACATTAGAATGCCTTTTCTCCTGGGAGTTGCTTGTGGGACTATGAATGATTGAAAAGTCATGATATCTGCAACTTTCTCTCAAAGACTTTGAGGAAAAGTGACATAAATGAAAACCAAATCTGTACGATGAGGAGATGACAGAGGAGATAAGAGAGAGCTAGACAAAGGGAAGATAAATGGAAAGTGTTTATAAATTGTTGAATCTAAGTAAAGAATATATAAGAAGTCATCGACCCATTCTGACCTCTTTTTAACTTGTTTGAAATTGTTTTCAAAATAAAGCATCAAATGAAACTATATTAATTATTGTTAAAATTGTAGAAAAATGGAAATTTTCACATTCTTCTAAAAAGAATACAAATCCTTTATACAGTTCTTTGGAGAGTAATATATACAATGATGATATATTTTATTGATATAGTAATTAATGTAGGAAGATGAGATGAATGATGAATGATGATTTAAATTAAATTAAAGTAGCAATCAAAAATAAGTATGTCCATATCTTATACCCTGGCAATTCAAATGAAATGTGTGAAGACAATAACAGAGCTTTGCATTTATTTAATCTTTTTAGAAAAATACATCTTATGATAGATATTGCATATTGATATCATAGGACATCTATAAACAGAGAAATAATGGGGATATGAAATTAAAATATTTTATTGATAGAAATGTATGCTCCACCAAACAGGAAGTACTTCCCTCTGAGAAATACAAAGTATATAAGGAGATATGCACTAATTGAAGCATAATTCATAATAACATTTTTTTAAAACTCTAAATGCTTAGCAGTAAAAGAATAGCTCAATAAATTGTGTTTTATTTATATGCCAGATCATTAGTTTTGCTCTGAATGAAACAGAATTTTAAGTATTTAGTTCATAGAAAAATTTAGAAAGTAATGAATTAAAAAGGAAGGCATGAAACTATTAGTCCTTTTACATATATTGTGTTCATCAGCCTGAGTTGCTACAACAATGTACAAGGAGCAGCTTATAAACAATGGATATTTGTTTTTATTAGTTCTGGGGGGCTGAAAGCTCAAATTAAGATGTAAGTGTATTCAGGTGCTGGTCAGAGTCTTTTTCCCAGTTGTATATTGCTGTCTTGGACTCTCACATGGCAAAACAATAGCATAGCAAGTGAGCTTGGTGGTCCTTCTTATACTAATCCAATCACAAGGGCTCCCTCCACCTTTATGACCTAATTACCTCCCACAGATGTCAATGTGATAGTGGGCTTGGGGTGTTACAAGAATTGTGGGATAGACACAAATATTCATTCCATTGCAAAATTTCAACTGGAAGCTAGTCATGCGTTGAGGGAATGTAGGATGAACATGACCATCTACCAGGCAAAAATGGAGCCCTAGAATGGCTTCTGCTTACATCTTTTAGAATGAACCAGCCCTGCTGACACCTTGATATCGGACTTCTCACCTCCACTAAGAACCACAAGGCCAGAGATTTCTGTTCTTTAAATCACTTGTGATAGTTTCTTATGGCAGTCCTAGCTAATAACACATCTGTAACTTATGAGAAAAAGTTATTGTTATTTTTTGTTTTATTTTTTAAATTTTATTTTAGTGTAAAGATGTTGTACAGAGAGGTTACAGTTACATGAGAAAAGTAATGAGTACAGTTCTTGTTGAGTATTGTCACCCTCTATTGTTATTTTTTAAACAATATATTTTCAACATAGGGGAAAATTTTTTCTGCCCTCAAAAATATAAAATAAGCAGTTGGAAGTCAAGGAGAGTGGCCTGCTATTTAATAGGATGTCCTTTCGACTTTTAACAGTATAGGTTTAAAATCTTGTATCTGGAGATTTGTGCTTAATAAAACTGGTTGGTCAGTCTTATTGAATAGGGGAAAACAATCCCAGATCCTCTGAATTGTGTTTTATGACTTCCTAATTAAGAATGAGAAAGACAATTCCCATGTTTCCTTTGCAGAAGATTGGCACCATAAACACAATTAAATCTAAGAGGTTCAATAATAAATCACCAGATCTCATAGGCATAATCAACAGAACTAGGGAATTATTTTAACATAGACCCAGTAGAATAGACACAAATTCAACTTCTTCCGAGCAGCATGAATTATAAATATAGTGAAGATACATTAAATTTTATGGAAAGTCAAATGTTAAAAGAGTTCAATTTTCTTAGTACAGATCTTGGGATATACTCATTTTAATGTCGCTTGCTTGTAGAAAGAGAGGAACATAATAGTATAATTTCAGATGTCCTAAAGCAGTGTTACAAGAATAACAATTTCTTACACATTCTTCATGACACCTTGTTATGAAGAAAATACGAACCAACTAAATGAGAGTATGAAACAATATGAATATGGCCCATAAGAGAACTTCCTTAAGACCAACTGTAGAATTCTGCAATCATACAGACATGTTTTCCTGTTATTGCCAACATGTTCCCCAAAACACATTGCTTTGATATTATTATGAGCATTTTGAGGCTCCCATGTCACATGTTCATAACAGTGCTGCGTCCAATGATAACCGATGAATGGGACACACACTTGGATGATGTGATTTCATCTTTATTGTGTTCTCATAAACCCAGAGCAACCATATCAACAGCCATAAGTACATCCATCAATTACAAACCATTACCTCAGACACCCAATATGATATGAGAGGTAAGCAGACAACTAACTGGGCTGGATCAGTGGAATTGTTAGGTTTAAATTACCTCAAAATTAAAAAATTCTCCAAATTAAAGGGCCACCTAACTCCTTAGTCAATGGTTAAAAACAGAAGAAGAGAACCTTGCAAACCATCTTCTTTAGTTGTTCACTTAATGCAGAAAACTCATAGATGGCCACCTAACCTCTTCCTAAATACTTGGAAGTTTGAGTGACAGAAATCTCAGTGTATGTGTTAGATGTCCCATTCTACCATTTGACGGCTTTAGTTATTAGCTTCCCTATAGTTACATATATATCTCTCTATATAACTATAGATAGATCTATCTATCTATCTATCTATCTATAGTTATATAGAGAGATATATATAGAGAGAGTTGCTATAAACTCCCAATAGATAAATTCACGCATAATTCTCAATTTACCATCGGTACATACAAGAAAAGAATTCATCTGAGAAATGACATTTCATCAATAGAAAGAAAGAAATCACATCTATACACAATTGATTTGAATGATACAATGAACATGTTTTTATATCTCGATAAGTGGCAATCAGTAGGGACTGAGGCAAAGATTTGGTTAAAGAGCAACTGCCACTTTAGTTTCTTCTTGCAAGTTGGCAATATCCTCTTCTAATTTGTATCTGAACTGCTTTTTCACACACAGGGAGTACAAGAAATATCCCTAAAGAAAGCCAAGAAAGAACCAGAAAGGAAAAAGAAACTGAGTTGAAGTGAACAGAACTTGTATAGTTCATATATGAAATGTCCTTCTAAGGCCCATGGATAAAAGATGGGGACCTTGGCTTGTGGCACCACTGGGACGTGGAGCCTATTGGAAGTATTCTGGTCATATGAGGAAAGGGAGTGCCCTTGAATGAGACCCCCACCCCTCCTCTTTCTCAGTTTTTGCTTCCTGGCTGCCATAAAATGAGCAGCTTCCTCCCCCACAGTATATTCCTCCTGCTACCATATTCTACCTTGTCACAGGCACAAAAGCAATGGGGCCAGCCAACCATGGACCCAAACTGTGAAGCTATGAGCTAAGCTAAACCTTTTCTCTGATTAAGTTGGCTTGCCTGGGGTGTTTATTGTAGTAATACAAAGCTGTCTGAAACAAATATCTGCAGAAGCCATCTGGAACGAGAAACCTTCGATGATTTTTGATTGTTTATGCTATCTCTTTCTTAATTCTTGTTTCCTACCTTTCAATTATAGGCAAGAAAGATGGCTCTAAAAAATTAATAGGACCAAAACATCAATTCAACCATGTACTCACTCCTCTTTCCTATATAGCCCAGGTTTATACACTATAATGACTCTATTTGCCCACCCTTCTCCTCTCTTGGCCCCCTTACTTTTGCTTCCCACTGACTCTGCTCAAATTTCGAAGGATAACTTTCTTAAAAGGAATACTGAAATAGTGTCTGAGGGTGAACTTAATGAATAGAAACCATCTTCTACTTACTATTCATATATCCAGGAATAACAAGCTTTCCCCATGTACACAAAATATTAATCATTCTTGACTCTCCAGATTTTATGTATGAACATTTTACATTCAAATTGCAAAATAGATGTACACAGTGTACTATTCTGTAATGTTTATTTTTCATGACATGGGTATATTTATCTTCAATTGGCCAGATCTATGCTCTTGTCTTTTCCAAGCTGATCCAGTGTTCCTATTGATGCTGTTTCTGGTCATGCCTCCAGTCTGTCATTTCACTACAGCTTTAGAACATCTATTATAAACTACTTTTTTTCTAATTTGAAGTTATCCTACTTTTACTTTCCAGTCCAACATAACTATGTTGTGATTAGCATCAGAAAAATATATTTCAATGTCTTTTTTTTTTTTTTTGCTGATTGTGAGGCTTGGACTCAGGGCTCGGGCACTGTCTCTGAGTCTCTTTGTGCTCAAGGCTAGCACTCTACACTTGAGCCACAGCACTTTGGAGACAAGAGACCCATGGGGGCTTTTCTGCCCAGGCTGGCTTCAAACCACAATCCGATCTCAGCCTTCTGAGTAGCTAGGATTAGAGATGTAAGCCGCCCTACCTCCCAGCTTCAATGTCTTTTGTAATAATGTAAAATTGCCAATGTTTGATAAACACGCTTGATGATAGATGATTATGGTAGATGATTATTCCAGAAACAATCTTATTTTTCAAAAGGCAAAGTTGGAGAAAGAAAAATAAAGGCCTAGAAAAATTGTTAATTGATCCAATGCTACAAACTTAATTTTGAAAATTTAATTCCTGTGAAGTTGCATTATTCCTAAAGCTCCAAAGATGCCAAAATATGACATATTGTGTGAGTTGTAAGAAGTATTTAAATTTTGTACATATATAAATCTCATATACTTCATATAAAAATATACTCATAGAAAGATCTCCACAACATTCAGAAGCACGTACCTACACCGGTCTATAGATTGAAAATAATGAAAATTTCAGGGTGATTGTCATTCTCTGCATCTTAAATTGGGTTGTAGAGGAGTAACAGTTTAGCAAAACTCACTGAATGTTTTTTATACATGATATTCAAGTTTAAAAGAAAAAATCACAAGCAAATATTAAACTTGAATAAAGTGTGCCAATGTCTGCGAAATGCTTCACTCTGAGATCACAACAATGCAAGTCACATGCTTCTCACAGAGAAGGAAAGTGCTGAAGAGAGCAGTATAGACTGGGCACACTTAATGTCTCTGTTAGTTATATTGTGACCCTAACAATCCATTGACCAGGAAATACAGGTCCAAGACCAAAGACGGGAGTTAGAGATGAACACTCCCCTACTCTACCAGCAGACACTGCAAAGTCACTTTGCGGAGAGCCAGAGGAAAAGAATAAAAAATTGAGAATGTTAATCCCATCTATTATAGTGTTCTGTGTGACAATGAGAATATCATGCAATTTCCTTAAATTTCTGTTTATTTTTTATTAATAAAGTAAGAATTTCAAGTAACAGAAATTTATTATGAAAGTCAAATGGGGTTTGCTACACAAAAGATTTCCACATTTCATCAATCTCTACATAGTTCCTAATTTAAAAAATTGTTTTTGATAGAACTGTGTATTGAACTAAGGACACCATGCTAGGTGCTCTACCACTTGCCTCATGTCCCTAGTAATATTTCCTAGTTTTATAACCATCTTTCTATTAACTTCCTTCAGCTGCTATTAGATCTTTGTAGTGTTTCCAGCAAGAATTTTTAGTTAGACTTATTATTCAAACAAGCCTTATTCTCCTTTACTCACCTACCCAATTTTAGTCCAAGGAAGCAGAAAATAATTGGCCTAAGAATTTCTTTTTTAATTTTTAAATATTTTATTGTAAAGATGCTGTACAAAGGGGTTACAGTTCCATGGGTAAGGTAATGAGTACATTTCTTGTCGAGCATTGTTACCCCCTCCTTTGTTGTTCTCCCAGTATCCCTTCCCTCCCCTACCTCTCTCATCCCCTCCCCAAAGCTGTAAAGTTCATTTCAAACAGAGTGTCTTGTGAGTATCATTGTTGTAATGGGTCATCTTGTGTCCTTGTTTCAGCATTTTGTTATTCCCCTTCCCCTCCCCAAATCTAACAAATATACATACAAGATGCAGGGTACCAAAATCAAGTACAGTGACAACAGGGGACATACCATACAAGACCATACAAAAGAAACAAAAAAATCATATAGTGCATTAAAAACAACAACAACAAAGAAAGACCTCTTATGTCCGTATCTTAGGGTTCATTTCACTTATTATCATCTTTATAGTCATATGTACATAGCTTTTGAGCTTTTCTGCTCATTTGATGAAATTACCCTAGACATGTACTAATTATTGAAAATGAGGGAAACCATGGGACCTATATTTCCTTGAGTCTGGCTTACTTCACTTAATATGATTTTTTCCAAGTCTTTCCATTTCCTAACAAATGGGATAGTGTCATTCTTTCTGATGGAAGCATAGAATTCCAATATGTGTATATATATATATATATATATATATATATATATATATATATCACATTTTCTTGATCCATTCATCTACTAATGGGCATCTGGGTTAATTCCATATCTTAGCTATGGTAAATAATGCTGCGATAAACATAGATGTGCTGGTAGTGTTAGTATGGTCTTGTTTGTGATCCTTTGGGTAAATGCCCAAAAGTGGGATTGCTGGGTCATTAGGAGCTCTAGGTAGAGTCTTTTGAGGAACCTCCATGTTGGTTTCCAAAGTGGTTGAACAAGTTTACACTCCAAGATGCAGTAGGGTTCTCTTTTGGCCTTAGTATTTCTGCACCAAAATTCAACTGAACTTGGCACATAAAGTATTTGGGATCTATTTCTGTAGCAAGTAGTTGAGAATCAGTAATTACATACAAAAAAGCAAAATTTCATTCAGTCTCATGTAGTCAGTCATCTCATATGATCAAACCCAATAGTCCAAAGGCCTCACAGTCAGGTGATCTCTCTACTATATCCAGCCTATGAAAGCTCATTGTTCATACCAATGCAGAGGTCTTGGAATCTCTCCTGGTTCTGAGTGTGAAATGATTCATGAATTGTTCTTTCCTATAATAAATCCTACTAAGTTGAAAGCTATGTTTTGCTATGAAAGTGAGTGTTCAGAGGCCAGAAACACAGAGGTCAATTACTTTAGTTAATAGCAGCAATAAACTACTCACAACTTTCAAGAGCAATAACACTACAGTGATGAGACTTCCCTTCCAGAATTTACAATAACCACTAAATGTAAGACAATATTTCTATTCAAGACTAAGAAATAAATGGAAATGAAAGGAGCTAAATTTTAGCATGTTACAGCCTTTAAAATTTTTTATTGTTATTATAAAGGTGATATGCAGTCAGATTACAGGTACATAGGTCAGGTAAAGAGTACTTCTTTCTTTGTAAAAAACATATGTTAGTTATTGTTATTGTAGAAGTGATATACAGAAGGGTTACAGTTAAGTCAGGTACTGAGTACATTCTTTTCTTTAAATTTTATTTTATTTTATTGTATAGTTACATGAGTAAGGTAATGAGTACATTTCTTGCCAAACATTGTTACCCCTTCCTACTATGTCTCCTACTATGTGCCCCCACCCACAAGTTGTACACTTCATTTTCCACATAATATCTAGTGAGTACCACTGCTGTATTTGTTCACCCTTTGTCCCACCTTTTCTGTGACCCCCCATTACCCTCCCAAAGACAAATAAACTAACAAACAAGACAAAAGGAGAAGACAATATAAACAGCCACAACAACAACCATCTACTGTTTCCATTTCTTGGAGTTCGTTTTGAAGAGTACATTTCTTTTTTGGGCATTTTACATCTTAGATACAAAGAGTACCAAACAGTATTATCTTTTCCTTACAAAACGTGGCTATTGAGTGCAGGGGTAAAAATTTTTCCCAAGGGAGAGAATGGTTTCAGTGATCCATCTTCAAATTCCCCCCACCCTGGTCCATCAGTCTGAATCACACCAAGATCTACTGTGTTTTTCAGCAAGACTTCTCAAGATTCTCCCCAAATAAGCTTTATTTTTGTTCATTCACGTTCTTCTTTACCTTCAGTCTAAACATCTATTTGTAGATCCATCCCTCTTTCCTATCTGTGTATCTATCCTTGTAGCTATTTTCTTACTCAGCCATACGTCCATCCATCATCTATTTATCTAGTTAACGTTTGCCAAATGGCCACTAGTACTGAGCCAGCATAAAAACACCAAGCTAAAGATACTGCCCTTTCAATTTGGTACAGAAATAGTTGAATGGAAAATTGTATATCAGGAGGGGAGTTGGGAGTGGTAAGCGGGAGAAAATGAGAGATGGGGTAACAGTGTTTAAAAACAATGTACTCATCACCTTACTTATGTAACTGCAATCTTCCACTCATCACTTTTTCAATAAAGATTTTTAAAAAGAAGAAAACTGTGTATCAGTATTGAACATGACTGCAATGAGAAGTACCATAGGGTACAATGGCAGTGTAGAGAGAAGGCCTGTACTTGGAGAAAAGATACTGGGACATTCTAGGAGCAGTGGTTCATTGTCTTCATATGGAAGGAAAACAATATGCATTGGGAAGGTAAAGGAATCCATTAACTAAAAGTTTTACAAAAAGGAAGTTTTCCTTTCTATATCACTTGAAGAAGGGAAATTCTCATTTAAAATAATATTCAATTTTTAAACAAATTTTTAAAAAGTATTCTAAAATGTCTAACTTTCATCAGTTTTCAGGATTGTATTGGCTGCCGAATTTTGCATATCACTGAAATCTCTAATCTGACAACACTCACTGCATTGATGCTACTCTGGATTCTCAGCTGTTGATTTTTTTCTTGCAAGATTTTCTTTGCCTCTTCTAACAGTTCTTGGGTTTTCCTCTTGAGAATGGCCAATGAATATGTGTGCAATTTGATAGGGCATTATTAAGCAGTAGACATCTGTAAGCATGATGTCATCATACGCATCTTCTAAATTTTAGAGCTGTTTCCTTTTTATTTCTATTTCCTCCATTAGCTCTGTGATTCTACTTGTATTCCATGCAAATTTGCTTATCTTTTGTTGATCTTCGAAAGTGATGTTGACATCTTCTGCAGACTTCTGGTTCTTAATTTCTTTCCTTGTTCAGGAAATTCCCCCACTACGATAGTCGCATGTGCATAGAGTATCTCTCTCTCTCTCTCTCTCTCTTCCCCCTCTATTTCTCTTTCTCTCTCTCTCTCTCTTTCTCCCTCCCTTCTCTACTTACATACTTTAAATTACTTTGGTTACATTTGCTTTTTCAGAGTTGCATTCAATACCTTGCATGTGTGTATGTGTGTGTATGTGTACATGTATATATACATGCACACCTGTGCATACCTGTGCTGAGGCTTTGAACTCAGGGCCTGGGTGCTGTCTTTAAGCTTTTTCACTCAAGGCTGGTGCTCTACCACTTGAGCCACAGTTTCATTTCTGGTGTTCTGCTAGTGAGTTGGAGATAAGAATCTCAGACTTTCCTGCCAGGCTGGTTTTAAACCTTGATCCTCAGATCTTTGCCTCCTGAGCAGCTAGAATTATAAGCATGGACCACCAGATCCCAGGGTCTATTCCTTTTCTTTTCTCCAATGTTCTACTAAAGATGTGTTGGGTTTGCCTCACAGATTGATTCTGAGAATTTATTAACATTTAACATAGTGACCCAACTCAGTGAATTAATTATCCAAGGCAAGAAGAGGTAGGAATTCTTACTTCTTCAAAGAAAGTGAAGTCCTGGGAGCATCACCAGACATTACTCCAATCCTCCTCCTTTTGATCCTATATACTATGCAACCAGTGATAACAGCGTCCATGCCTCTGCAAAGGGAAAAATAAAGTCAAACTATCAGTTCAAGCTCTTCATGAGGAAATGAAAAGCTTCTGCCCATCCCCAACAGGTAGCATTTCTCCCAAGTGGTGCTCTAGCATTCTCTGGCACCATGCAATGTTTCTAAGTTGCTCTGGGGGCTTCTATCACCTGGGTAAGTGCAGATGAGAATGCTCACAGGAGAGGCGAGGAAAGAGAAGTTTAAGGGTAAGCCCCAAATCTTGGCTTTTGACAGCCTTTACTCTTTCTCTCTGTTTATGTATCTTTGCTCATAGCTGCTTACATCGAGTCCACCAATTCTCTCTCCCCAAGAACAGCTCAGCCAATAGCTGGCTGAAAATGGTGCTCCAGGAATTTTCCTTTTGACCTCCCAGGTCAAAAGGAACAACTGGCACTGAGCTCCTTACAAATCTGTGCCCGTTGCGCAGCCCCAGGGCTCATTCGGTCCTGTGGGGGAAGGGGTTTTGAGGGGTATCCACGCCCTGCTGAGGTCAGTGTTCAGACCTTTGCATGCTCTCCAGGGCTAGCTGCCAGCGCCGGGAAGCAGCCCCGACTCACCAGCGGAGGGCACTCACTACCTGCTAGCCCTCTGCTGCTTCAGGCGCAGCCACCACCCAGCAGCTCAGGCCTGAGCCATGCGCTCAGTATTGCCTAGCAACGGGCTTATTCAGCCGCACCCAGTCCCCAGTAATCCTTGTTTCAGGCCCAGCCTCTTGATGGATAAGCATCCCAGCCAACTAGGCTTCCCAACTTCGTCTGTGACCTACTATCTAAGTCTCACTCAGAAACAAAGCTCCACCTAGAAAGCTCTCTTCAGAGGGTTCCAGCAGGTTTCAGGAGTGTAACTTTTCAGTTTTCCTCCCAGCATGCTTATTGCCTGACCCCAAGAGTGAACTCAACCTGGTCTCTGCTGTTCATAACTTCAGTGCACACGAGAGGAAGAGTAACAGTGAGAGACAGAGGGAGAGAGACAGACAGAGACGAACAGAAAGATAGAGGCAGAAACAGCATGAGAAGGTAAATAGAGTAGGAGGCCCTGCAGGCAACCCTATCAAATGTGTAGGTGACATTGATATGTAATGATTAGAATTACAGTTAGGAAAATTACAGTTATAGAGAGATTTATGGAGTGACTCAATAAAATGCTAATCAGTGGCTCATGCCTGTAATCCTAGCTACTCAGGAGGGTGAGATTCTGGTTCAAAGCCAGTCCAGGCAGGAAAGTCTGTGAGACTCTTATCTCCAATTAACCACCAAAAAGCTGTAAGTGGAGTTGTGGCTCAGGTGGTAGAGTGCTAGCCTAGAGTTCAAGGACAGCACTCAGGCCTTGGCTTCAAGCCCTGGGACTGACATCTGGTACGTATAAACGTGCACCGCCCCCCCCCCCCCCCACCATACACGCACACACACTGCTAAGAAAGACAAAGCAGGAGAAAAATTTTATATAGACTACCATAGCAATTATGCAAGAAATATAGAAAAACAATGGAATAAATTTACCAAAATGCTAAGAATAATTGTACTTATATGGAGGAAATTATGGGTTACTAATTTTCTTAATTTTCCAAATTATGTGTATGTCAGTAACTGATAGTTTTATTTTCCTAATGACTATTTACTCTTTCTAGTTAAAAGCATCCTTAACTTCTAGAGAAAATTCTCAGTGCCTTCTCTGAGTTCATGTGGCTTTAGTGCAGTGGGTTCCTTGCATACATGCCTGGCCATATGTCTTTCAAGCACACAGCATAAGCCAAGATTATCAAAAACAATTAGATGTGATTCCAGGTGGAACTTGGGAAAAATATGCAAGTTCTTTTCCCTGTGAACTGGTAAGAGGATAGAACATACATTTGTGACAGGCAGTCAAATTGGCAACACTAAGTAGACTTTCTCTATGACTTAACTTCAGGATTTTAGAGATTTCAAAAAGCTTGATTTAGCCAAGTTGTATTGCCTTCATAAAGCTACTGAAGAGTTCAAATAGAGGGATCAAGGTAATAGAAAAAGGCTTTAGTATTAGTTGCACTAGTGTTTGATGTTTTGTCTCCCAGCACCCCTCCTTTCTGTTAACCATGCCCCCTACTTTTTCTTGGGAACGCTTTCATAACTCTGACATAGGTGAGCAAATTATATAAATTAGGTCACCATGGTCCCTTTGGAGATTTTTTTCAATAAAGATATTAAGAAAAGAAACTCTCTTGTCTGAAGTTGTAGCATGAAAGATGCTGGTTCTCCTGATTGTAGACTTGTGGAAGATGTCTGTGTAAGAAAGAAGGCCTAGGAAGGCAGAAGGAAAAAGCAAGAGCCCAGAAAGGAAATTTATCCAGTTATTGTCTACTCAAAGAATGGTAAATCACATGATTGACTAAGTCTATTTGTTCTTCTCCTCCTTCACCCATCCTCTATTGTGACAGTCCCAACCCCCGCTGGACTTTTTCATGTCATAGTAGTGATTAAATATATCTCCAGTGCAGTGCTTTACTAAATGTCTAACCTAAAGATCGCTGCACATCTGTCCTTCCAAAACTTCCAGATCATGGGTTTGTGCCACAACTAGTAAGTGGCATGCAATTAGAGGCCAAAGCCAAGGGTTTTTATTTCCATGCATAGAGAGAAGGAGAGAGATAATGCACACTAGCAGGGCATGTTTTCAACAGGCAAGTGAGAAATCAACACATCTGCTTAAGCGCAAAGAAAGGGAAAAGAGAACAAAATACTCACACAACTATGAAGAGGCAGGAAAAGGGAAAAAAAAGGGAAAGAGAATAGGCCAGGCTTGGTCTAAGAAGGTGGACTTATTTCAATTTACCCACTCATCTATAGCACTGAGGAACAGGAGAAACAAGCATTAGGAAATAGGGTTCAGTCAATGACCTGGAACCCAACCAGGTTAGCAATTCCTTCTTTCTTGCATAAAAAAGTGGTGGGAGAGAGAATAGAATAGAGAAAAATTTGCCTTCCTTCTAACAAGATGTGGTTCTTTAAACACTTGAAATGTGGCTAGAAACTGGAAAACTAAATTATTTTTCTCCTTTAATCTTAATTCATTAAATATTTTAAACTGTTTCAGTGCTAAATGTTCCGCTAGGAAACAGTTTTGTTATTTTGTTAGGATTGTATTACACAGCAACCATTACACATTAGATATCACTGCTTTATATAGTATATGTGTCAGGTGAGTGTGTCATTTCTTACACATCAATAAATCATTCATCTAGTTGGTGTTAACTTATTAATTCAGTTAAGTGTTGTTTTGTGAAACATTTAATGCATTTATTTGAATGTTTTATGCATAAAGCATGTATTGTGTCATATCTATGCAATCTGTAATTGACATCTAAACTGAAATACATTCTGTTGCAATGTAATTAAGCTGTTATAAGGCAAAAATAAGTATAGACAGATTTTAAAATTTAAAACAAATGCATAATACTGATCAAGAATCCAATGAAAAATACAGAAGTTAGTAGTATGGCTAGAACAGTAAAGAAATGAAACTGGAACAAAGTATGTTGTATGCTTCACAAAACAATGCAATTTTTTAAGCAAACAAAACTATTTGTTATGTTAAAAAACTACATTTAAGGAAATAATGCAGGCATTTTCAGCATACACATTATTAATTTGCCTAATAGTCCAAGAAGAACAATTCAATGAGCAGTTAGAAAACAGAATTAAATAACTTTTAAAAAAAATGAGTGCTGGGATTTGAACCCAGAACTTTGTATTTCCTAGGCAAGTACTCAGTCTTTTGAGTCACATGCCCGCCTGTATCACTTTTTGCTCTGGTGAAACTGTCCTTCCACTCACGCTTCCCACCTAGCTGGGATTGCTGAACATGGTTGCTATTTTGTGAATAGCATCTCACCTTTTCCCGGGCTAGCTGGACCCTGAGATTTGTATTTATATTTATACTTCCTGTGTAGCTGGGAGGGCAGACATACACTACTTTGCCCAGCTTTTGATATTTTTTGAGATAAAGCCTCACAAAATATCATTAATTAAGTCACCAACTTGTTTTTTTTTATTGTAAAGGTGTTATTCAGAGGGTTACAGTTACATAAGTAAGGTAATGAATACATTGCTTTTGGACCAGTGTTATTCTTCATTTTCTCCTGCTTGCCCTCTGACTCCCCTCCCCCCATTTATTTTATTTTATTTTTATTTTTTTATTGTGAAAATACTGTACAGAGGGGTTACATGGGCAAGATAATGAGTGCATTTCTTATCAAGCATTGTAGCCTTCCCATCCCTTCCCATCCTCCCCCGCCACCTCCCATTTTTCATAGTCCACAATACCTATTGAATAATATCAATGACTGATTGACTCAAAACATGAAAATTTTCTAAATAAGTTTAATTAATTAATTAATTAATTAGTGCCTGTCCTGGGGCTTGAACTCAGTGCTTGGGGGTTGTCTTTGAGCTTCTTTTGCTCAAGGCTAGTGTTCTATCACTTTTGGGTCACAGCTCTACTTTGGACATTTTTGGTAGTTTATTGGAGATAGGAATCTCACAGACTTTCCCTTCCCAGCTGGCTTTGGACTGTGATCCACAGATCTCAGCCTCCTGAGTATCTAGAATTACACACATGAACCACTGGCACCTGAAATATATATACATATATATACACATGTATGTACACATATGTGTATATATGTATACATTTATGTATCTGTGTATACATATGTATATATTTTTTAATAACTGTGATCTGCTTCAGAAGCAGATTGTCTGAAAAGTATTGTAAATTCAGTTAGCTCTTTCAGTATATATGTGTAGATGTACTTGAAAGGCTGCTGGTTTATAGAGCTGTTGAAAGAGATAAAACAATCTATGTCCTTTACCACTATAGGCTGGTTGAGTAACAAAACAGTTTCTCAAAGATTTCCTGTACCTAACTCTATTTTTTAAAAGGGATTCTTGCTGAATGTCCAATCATCAAATTCAAAAAGAAAAAACAGCAGTGTGTTATTTACAATTTCTTACAGATATTGTATTTCTCATATGAACAACTGAATTTCAAGCTCTAAGGGAGAGGGAAAAAAACTGTGAATAAGACCTAGTTAGGTAGGTATTCCTGATGCAATTGATCTTTTAATAATAAAAACTAACAACAGTTACTTTTATACGTTCCATAATAGGAATCAAGATGCACAAGATTTTACTTGATAGGCAGTGTTAAATGTACTAGGTGTAAACACTACAGGAAAAAGTTGAGAAGTTTGCTAATACTTATAAATTTGGAGTAGATTTTTATACAATATCTTTTGAATTTTATGTCAATATACAAGTTAGTGAATTTAAGAAACTTGACTAACATAGTTTTGAACATGAAATATATTTACTTCCAAGAAAATTTGTAATACAGTGCAATTATTCCAAAAGAATGAGGACCATTTATTAATATACACACAGATTTTTAATGAGATATGATGTTTTGGTACTTGCCTCAGTTATTGGAAAACTTTTAAGTCTGTGTGGAATAATTTGTGTGTATAAATCCATAATTTCAATTCCAAATTTTATAAGACATAACCCAAAATCAGACATATTTGATGAAAATTTCATATTTGCCTTATGATTTGCTATCAGTGTACATACATTTCAAAGACAGTATGACAAAAAGAATGAAAAATATTACAGTCACTTTATATTGATTCCACAAACACATTTGGCTGAACAACAATAGACTAACTAAACAGTATTAAGCATTAATTTACATCCCTTTATTTTTACTTTAAAAATGTGACCATTAGAGAACTTTACATTTCTTTTGTAAATTGCACTAAATTTCAATTCAACAGCACTGGTCAAGAATGTAAGACATTTTGGGGGGGCGGGGAAAGAACTTCAAGATGGACTTCAAAGGTCTTCAAAAAGGACTTGCTTCCTGTGTCTCTGTGAAGGAGGTCAGTGTGGTTAACAAAGCAGAGGCTGTATTCCCAGAGAAACTGAAGATGAGCTCTGAGAACCACAGGAGAGGAACAGGACCGCTGGGAAGTGTGGAAAACCAAAAGGGCAACAGAGAAAACTATAGAACGCTTTGCAGCTTCAGCCCTGGGCACCCTCAGTGGGGAGGAGAAGCTGAAACGTCTACCACAAGGCAGTCTAAGTAAACTCCATGACCAACTAGTAAACCTAGTTTGGGGTAAATCCATATCTCCCACAGAACTTCTTTTTTTCCTTGCTTGGACCATGGAATCTTTTTTATTCTGAGCAAATCTATACTTTAGTGGAGTTTTGTTGTTTTGTATATATATTTTTATTGTAAAGATACTATACAGAGGGGTTACAGTTACATGAGTAAGGTAATGAGTACATATCCTTTCGAGTATTGTTACCTCCTCCTTTGTTTTTCCCCTACCATCCCTTCTTCCCCACCTCCACCCTCAAGTTGTAAAGTTCGTTTTCATTATAGTGTTGTCTCTCCCACGGGACTCAAACCTTTGGCAGGTCAGTGACTTTCCCAGCATGACAGACCAGCTTATGTGACAGATTTTCACTCCCCACACTGGGAGAGCTTCATTGAAGACACATTTTGTGGGATGGCCTTCTGCTTGCAACTGAGGTAGGTACTCAGGGATCAGATTCATTATCTGTGTGCAAGCGGCTTATAGCCAGGAAGGCCTTGAGACCCAACCACAACATGGGACTTGGAAAATAAGGAACAATCAGGAGACAGCTGCAAGAAGGCTAGGAGTGGGAGGGGCATCAAAGCAGGCAAGTTGAAAATTCCAAGCAGCAGCAGAAGCTGAGGCAGTGAAGGCTTTGAGAGGTCAGTGACCCCACCCTCTCTGGACAAAATCTAGTGCTGGAAGACCACTACCCATACAGCAGCAATCCCCAGAGTGGCAGAGTACTCAGCATCTAGGAGTTATCTAGGGGGCTTGCTGCCAAATGGGACTAAGAGCTTCAAGTACACGGCTTGTGGCTCACATAATTGTCCTCTGCCTCAGTCTTCCTATAGGTAACAAGTTCCTGGACAGGGTCTGGGAGAACTGAGACCTGTTGGCCCAGGACCTGAGTCCCTCAATTCTGTACCACTGGTACTGAAGTCAGAGAGTTGTTTTATTCCACTGATGGACACATTAGGGTAACACACCATGGGTCACTCATCTGCAGCACAAATGGGGGGAGGCGTGTGCAGCAAGTGGAAGCTTGACTGGCTCTGGACCAGCAGTGATGCCCAATATACAAAGAAGGCAAATTTCCAAGGAAGCCACACAGAAGTGAACAATTGACCCTTAACAGCCCTCCCTTCAACTTATATATAAAACACCAATCTGAACACACAAAAAATATGAGAGATGCCAGGTAATTCTCTTCTATCTGAGCCTGACACCTTCAAAACATAGTCAAAACCTTGACCATTAAGATATATCTTAGCCCAGCCGGGGAAAACTGTACTGTAACCTCCCATGACACATTCCGGCCTTAGCAATAGATCAACTACAAGACTACAAGTGATGAAAACATCCCACCAAGGAATCGGTCTCAGATGCATCAATCTCAATTGCAAAGACATAAGAAATATTAAAAAAATAAGTCAGCATGACACATTAGAGGCCAGTATCACCACAGTTATAGACAGTAAGGACAACAAAGGAGAAAGCCTAAAGAACACAAAGGCATTATAGTCAGAATAATCAATGAAATAAAAGAGAACATGCACACACACACACACACACACACACACACACACACACACACACATACACAAACACACTAAATTCAAAGAGGATGTAAGTGAATGCTGAATCAAATAAGAAGGGCAAACTTGGATAAGAGAAAGGTATTTAATAAAGAAATCCTGAAAAACAGAAACTGAAATCCTGAAAATGAAAAACTCTCTAAGTCAAATAAAAACTTCAGTAGAAAGTCTGTCTAGTATTAGCCATCAAATTAATAACAGAATACCAGAGCTTGAGAGCTATAAATGTGTTAGAATAGCCAAATAAATTTTCCCATGAAATAGAAATGAACACTACTAAACTCATTCTACAGATCTAAGTATTTCACTCATTTTAAAATGAGACAGGAACACAACAGAAAAGTGAATAATAAACCAATTTCCTTGATTAATATAGACACAAGAACTCTCAATAAAACCTTTGCAAATCAAAGTATCAAAAAATCATACACTATGACCAAGTTAGCTTCATTCCAGTGATTCAAGTTTGATTTAACATACATAAAACAATAGAATACAGCACATAAACAGGACCAACGACAAGAATTATATGATCATTTCAATTGATGCAGAAATATCTTTGAAAAATTCAATATCCTTTTATCGAATGGTAAGGCTCTGGAAAAACTAGAAGGAGAAGGATTGTACCTCAAAATAATGACTATATATGACTATCTACAGCCAACATCATATTAAATGGGAAAAAACTAAAACCATTTCCTCTAAAGGCAGGAAGAAGAGTGTTTATTCCCTCCTCTCTGATTCAATATAGTATTGGAATTCCTAGCCATAACAATAAGGCAAAGAAAGACGCAAAATGGATTGAGTAGGGAAGGGAGAGATCAGACTCTTCCCATTTGCAGATGACAAAAGAACCATGAAGTTTCCACCCTAAAATGTCTAAATCTGATAAATACATTTAGCAATGTAGCAGGATATAATATCATACTCTTTCTGTACACAAACAATGAGAAGAAAATCAGGAGAATAATTCCATTTCCAATAACCTAAAATAAAACCTGGGAATAAACTTTAACCAAGATGTGAAAGACCTTGGCAATGCAAACAATAAACCTTGAATAAGGAAATCAATGAAGACAGAAGAAGATATAAAGACCTCCTATGCTTATGGATCAACAGAATCAGTAGTATGAAAATGGCTATACTAGCCAAAGTAATCAACAGATTTAATATAATCCCCATTCAAACCTCAATGACATTCTTTACAAAAATAGAAGCAGGAAAAAATCCAAAAGCCAAAGGAAACTTGAGCAAAAAGAGCTATTTAGAGATATCACAATACCAGACTTCAAACTATACAGAAGCATTGTGACATGGTTGCAATGATACTGACACAAAAATAGCCATGAAGACCATTGAGACAAAATAGATGACCCAGAAATAAATCCACACAGCTACAGTTACCTGATTTTTGACTAAGGAGTCCCAAATGTGCTTCTTCAACAAAGAGTGCTAGAAAAAATTGGGTATCCACATGCAGAAGATTGAAATTACATCCCTATCTCTTTTTCTCAGTACTAATACATCAATTCAAAATGATCTTAAAGCTTAATGTAAGACATAAAACTTTTTCTTGCTTTTTCCTTCCTTCCTTCCTTTCTTTCTTTCTTTCTTTCTTCCTTCCTTCCTTTCTTTCTTTCTTTCTTTCTTTTTGTTTAATGTGCTGATCCTGAGGCTTGAACTCAGGACCTGGGTACTGTCCCTGAGCTATTGTGCTCAAGGTTATGCTTTACCACTCAAGCCACTCCACTTTCAGCTCTTTCTGGCAGTTAATTAGGGATAACAGTCTCATAGACTTTCCTGTCCAGGGTGGCTTTAAAGTGCTATTCTCAGATCTCAGCTTCCTGACTAGCTAAGCTGACAGGCATGAACCACTGGCACCCAGATGACATAAAACTTTTAAACTATTATAAGAAAAAATAGGAAAAACACTGGAACATATTGTCATAGGCAGCAGCTTCCTGAATAGAACTCCAACAGCTCAGCAAATAAGAGCAAGGAGTAACAAATGAGAATGAATTCATCTAAAATAGTGTCTGCTCAGCCAAGTACATAATCACTGAACTGAAGAGAAAGCCTTCAGAATGGCAGAATATCTCTGCCAACTATATATCTTACATGAGATTAATAACAAGAATTATAGGGATCTTAGAAACCTAACTCCCAAAGAATCAACAACCCAATTAATAAATGAGCAGATAAACAGGGGAGACAATTATCAAAGGAAGTATAAATGGCCAACAAACACATGAAGAAATGCTTGACACTTAGTTAAGCATAACATGGTCATAAATGAAATGAAAATCAAAACCATGAGATGTCATCTCATTCTAATCAGAATGGCCTTTAACAAAAATACAATTGCTAGTGAGGATGTGGGGGAAAAGGAATCTTCATACCCTGTTGGTAGGTTTGAAAACTAGTGCTATCACTATGGAAAACATTATGAAGATTCCTCATTAAAAAAATAGAAAAGTAGAACTATTATACTATCCAGAAACACTACTGTTGTGCACTATCTGAAGAAACGTAAATCAGGCAGCCCCTTGTTTATTACAATAGCCAAACTTTTGGAGCAGCCTAATTCCCTACAAGTAAGGAACAAACCAAGCAAATGTGATACACATATACATTGGAATATTATTTCAATATAAAGAAAGGTAAGTTATTTAATTTCCAGGTAAATGGAAGGAACTGGAGAATATCATGCTTAGTCAGGTTCAAAAAGACAAAAGTCACATGTTTTCTCTCACTGGTAGATGCTAGACCTAAAAGATAAACGTATATGTAAGCATGTTTGCAATTGTTGGAGAGTTTGAGAGGATTTGTAGAGGTGAGGGAGGAGGAGAAATGTTAGAGGGTAAATAACACTGAAATATATTGTATCCATGAATGAAGAGAGTAACATAAATCCTTGAAAGTTGTTCAATAATATGAAAGATCTGGACAGGGACAGTGAGAATAAGGAAAGGGTTTGAACAGATTAAACTATTGTATACAATATCACTGTGAAACTCCTTTGAACAATTAGCATCTATTAAAAAAAATAAAGGACAGGAATGTAAAACAGATCCTGTCTGGAGGGGTGGGTGTTAGTGGAATGGTGGTGAGTGGAGAGGGTGAGGAAGGGTGACTATTGTCAAAATGTTTTATGCACATGTTTAAAGATGGAACCATGAGGCTTGCTGTGATTGGTTGGGAAGAGGGGAGGAAGGATGAAGAAAACAGCAGAGGGAGGTACATTGATCAAGTCTGATCAAGGCACATTGCAGGCAAATATAAACACATGAAAATGAAATCCCCTTGTACAACTAGCTGATGCTACTCAAAACGTAGAAAAAAGAACATTAGGCATATGGATGATAGCCTCACTCACTCTGCTTATAGATTCAGAATCCATCTTCCTTATGTTTCTTCTCCCCTCAGCACTTTCTTCACATAATAGTGGATAATAAATAAGTAAGTAAATAAATAAATAGTGGAAATACATAAATGTTTGCTGACTTAGTTTTGTTTGGAATAAGACATGGCTTCTATAATGAGAAACTATGCTCATCTTACAGGCTTTAGAACATTACCACCAATGACCATTAAAGTTGGGTTTTATTTTTTCAACCACAAATACACAATGTACTTCCTATTGCTCTATCATCCCTTAGGTGTCATTTCTTTGAGCATCTATATTTCCTTCTGACTTTATCACAGTGCCAAATACTTGAGAGAATGGAATAATTAAGTTCTTCCTATACTGATTAATTCTGTCAGCACCAAGATAGAAATGTAAAGCTAAAATATCAAGAAGAATCCTGTGGGAAGGGGAAAGAGAGAAGAGGGGTGGAAGGCAGAGAAGAGATAAGTTAAAAATACAAGTGGGTGAAAAATCCAGCTCATGAAGCAGGAAGTAGAATTTAGTGTCAGCCATAAATACCAGGTGCCTGAGGAAGAGAGACTTCCAGTAGTGCAAGACAAAAAGCCATGTTCAAATCATGAACAAAGAAGCCAAAGATTGGAAGTTAGTGTAATTATCCAGTTGAACTAAATGTCCAGAGGCAGCATATTATTTACATTTTTGAAGATCTGGGTCGAGGGCCACCAGTAAAGCAGCTTTTTTTGCTTAAATGAGTCTGGGATGTTACCATCTTTGTGATTTGTTCATTATTGTTGTGGGCACACAGAACTGCAACGTATCTTGTGTGATTTTCATCATAGTTCTCAAAGAAGCATTGAACAAAAGAGAATTCCCAGTAGGATGTTCCTCCATTAACTAATTCTGTGTCCTGGACAGAAAGTCAAGGGTGGATCCCTGTGCGCTCAGACTTTGAGGAATAGGTGAAGCGTGCTCAGCTGCAGTGTTGGACACTGAGTGCCAACACCTGGAAAGCTGGAACAGTCAACATGAAGTGTTTTGGCAATTGGCAAGGTATGACTGCAATAACCTGTTTTTTCCATTTCCTTCTTTAGATGAGAAAAGCTTCCATCCATTGGATGAGATGAGACACTAAATTCAGTCATATAATACCAGAAAATTCCTTGTTTACTTATTTTTCTGGGACACAGGGTTCTTTCTACCTGTTGGTAGGTAAAGGAACTACATCAAATGCTATCAAAGCCATTCCTGTATGCAAAGAGGCTTTTGGGTGCCTATAGGCTATCTCCGTGGCTGGACCAAAGCTTCAATCAATACCTCCTTAACCAGGGGCTGGGAATGTGGCTCGGTGGTAGAGTGCTTGCCTAACATGCATGAAGCCCTGGGTTCAATTCCTCAGCACCACATAAACAGAAAAAGCCGGAAGTGGCACTGTGGCTCAAGTGGTAGAGTGCTAGCCTTGAATGAAAGAAGCTCAAGGACAGTGCCCAGACCCTGAGTTCAAGCCAAAGGACTGACAAAAATAATACCTCCTTAACCATTATTCCATGTTAGCATGAGGCCATCCTTTCTTCAAAAGGCTAAAGGAAGACTAGGGAGAAAGGCATGAATCAGTTGTTTAACCTGTGCTATTGAATTAAATCCCCAGAACAACCTGTAAAATAAACATAGCCATCTTTGTTTTATAAAGCTCAGAAAGCAAAATGTATTACTAAGTTGCAAACCTGGGAATCTAACCCAATGACTTTCTTCAGGATGCATTCATTCCCTATGCTATTCCAGATCTAGGAAGGAAGCTGACATCTTAGCTTTTTCCCTATTAGCCTATGGTGCACTGTTCAAGGTCCCGTTGGAATTGTTTTTAGTCAACCAGCCTCCACTGAAAAATAAGACTGATACATACAAAATTTTCAAATGGTAATGTATAGGAAAAACATTCTACTAACTGGAAAAACAAATGCTGATGTGGTGGTATTCTTTCCTGGACCTTCATTATATGCACATCAACTATGTAATACTCTAAATATGCATGCTTTTAAAAAATATTTTATTGTAAAGATGCAGTACAGAGGCTTTACAGTTACATGAGTAAGGTGATGAGTACATTTCTTGTCAAACATGGTTACCCCCTCCTTTGTTTTTCTCCTACTATCCTTTCTCTCCCTTACCTTCCACATGCTTTTATTTGTGGGTCATGGAGCTTGAACTCAGGGCCTAGGCACTGTTCCCTGAGCTCTTTTGCTCAAGGCTAGTGCTTTACCACTTTGATCCACTTCCACTTTTCTGGTGGTTAATTGGATATGAGCCTTACGGACTTTTCTGCCTGAGCTGGCCTTGAACGGAAATCCAATCCTCAGATCTCAGCCTCCTGAGTAGCTAGGATTACAGGCAGGAGCCACAGGCACCTGGCTCTATTCAGATTTTTAAATTGACTGAATTCAGACCCACCCATTTTAGGGAATGCAATCTACTCTACTCATTCTGCTGTTCAATGTTAATCTCAACCCAGAACACCCCACAGACACATCTAGAATAATGTTTGAACATGGTCTAGCCAAGTTGACACATAAAATTAACCATTGTGATGGAAAAACAAAATATAATCAGAAGCAGTGGCCTCACCATGGCTCAAATACCAGAGATGAAGACAGTGTTAATGCTGCTCACAAGCTTTATGCTTTTTTACTTGGTCACTACTTTCTATCTTTGGTATACCAAATAAGCATGTCACTTTTCAGGAAGTGTTTTTGGTCAGGATAATGGCAGATAGACCAAAAAATATGAGAGTTACAGAGCCAACTTGGTGCCAAGAGACTTTGTCCTCATCAAAAACTTGGAAATTACACTCCAGAAGAGCTGTGGTCATTACCTTTTATTACAGCACATGAACTTCCATGAGGTTGTCAGCTGTCCCCTGGGAAAATTAAGGTATCTTCATCATAAGAATGAGTCTGAACACAGATAAGGGACTTTGCGGCTCTGTGTCATAGCTTTTTCATCATATAAGAAGGATAATAATGGTATTTTCTTGCCAGGGCTATGAGAATTTAGAAGAATTTGTAAGGAAAAGGCCCTTTGCCTGTTAGCATTTCTGAAGAAAATAATGATGGCTAGCCAGTTTCTGCTATTTTAAGAATGCACTAGCATAACATCATGAGACACTTGGATAAGTAACCTTGATGTAGTTCTGTAGTTTTATGGTCAAGAAAGTTCTTAGACCAAACTGTCTTATAATTAGGGAGATATATGGGGGGGAAAATGATTACGATGCCCATGTCTCAGTGCAATGAACCCATCTCTGAAGTCACATTGTACATCATCTGGGCCAGAGATGGATGAGATGCTTCTGATTCAGAGGAGCACATTCCAGTATACATCCCGATTTGCTCATAAGTGGAACTGCTGGAAAGGGCTGATCAAACTTGTCATATGGACTGGTGAGGATCCAGCAGGGTCTGTGTTTCCCTGAGGTCAGTATCGGGGAGGGAGGGTCTAGAAGCTTGTCTCACACATTTGCCAGAAAAATGATGCTCCACTCTGTAACCTTTCTATTGTACCCTTTATATAATTAGGCCTTGTTTGAAAAGCCTAATACAATCTGCACCAGACCTTTCCAATCATCTGAAACTGTCATTGAATCATGACGAAAGGGTCAACTAATTGATTCTGAGATTCATATAGGAACAAAGCAAACACTGAAGCAACCGAGAACTGAACAGCAGTCAAAGTATTACAATGTCCAGTACCCAGTGGAATGGAGCAGAACCTTTGTAGCATTCCCTAAGTAAAGTAAGAAGTGACTAATGGGAGTTCTCATTCTCGTATGAGTTAGTGGGAGATAGAGATCCCTCACTGGTAGGTGAGATACTTTTTCTATACTAATCTGATGTCATAAGTCTTTATTAAATCAGTCTACTTTACGTACTTCTCTAATTTTTTATTTTATCTTTTTGCCACTAAGGAGGTTTGAGCTCAGGGCTGTGTACTTGTTTGCTTGCTCAGCTGGAGCTATAACACTTGAGCCACATTTCTAGCCCACCATTTTTACTCATTTTGAGTAAAACTTATTTTGAAAGATTTTGTCTTGTCACTGCATGTAAAATTTTATTTTACACTTGTTATCTCTGTCCTTTGTTGTTCTGATGAGAACTCAATTGTCATTTTCACTGTTTCCTTCTATGGATCGTGACCATATTTTTCTACCTGCCTAAAACTTCTTTATGGTTTAAAAAAATCCTTTGGTCTTCAGTAGTTTGCATAATGTACCTTTGTGTTCATATTTCTTAGGATTACTGAAATTGTTGAACTTTGGGTTGGTAGTTTTTTTGTATATATTTTTTATTGTAAAGATACTGTACAGAGAGGTTATAGTTACATGAGTAAGGAAATGAGCACATTTCCCTTCGAGCTTTGTTACCTCCTCCATTGTTTTTCCCCTACCATCCCTTCCCTCCCCACCTCCCTAACAACTCCCTCTCCACCCCCCCACCCCCAACATTGTAAAGTTCATTTTCAACATAATGTCTTGTTTCTTTGGGCCTGGCTTACTTCACTTAATATAATTTTTTTCCAAGTCTTTCCATTTCCTAACAAATAGGGCGGTGTCATTTTTTCTGATGGGCATAGAATTCCATTATCTCTATATCAATATCTATCTATATAGAGAGGGGTTACAGTTATATCTATATCTATATCTGTCTATCTATATAGATATAGATGTATATCACATTTTCTTGATCCGCTCATCTACTGAGGGACATCTGGGTTGGTTCCATATCTTAGCTATGGTAAATAATGCTGTGATAAACATAGTTGTGCTGGTAGCTTTAGTATGGCCTTGTTTGTGATCGTTTGGGTAAATGCCCAAAGTGGGATTGCTGGGTCATAGGGGAGCTCTATGTGGAGTCTCTTAAGGAACCTCCATACTGCCTTCCAAAGTGATTGAACAAGTTTACATTCTCACCATGGATTGGTAGTTTTAAATGATTTAGAATTTATATATATATTTTTCAAATATATTTTCTATTCTCTCTCTTTAAGGTTCTGTTTATCGTGATTTTTTTCCCTCTCTGTAATTCAGTTTGGATAGTTTCTATTTGTCTGTTTAATAACTGATTCTTTAAATTTGCAGCATTTACTCTTCTATTAAACTTTCCCAGTCGAGTTTTCAATTTTCTAATTTCCATTTGATTCATTTTATTTATATTTTCTAGTTCTTAGCTGAGTTTTCCCAATTCTGCAGTTATTCTGTCTATATTTGCTTTCAACATTCTTGACTATATAATAGGATTTTTCTGGTAACTTGAACCTCAGTGTAGTAATTGGATCTATTTTCTTTTGTTTCTGTGTTTTTGTATATTGGATGCATCAAGTTCATTATCAAAGGAAGTGTGATTTCACTCTCTTCTTTTAAAGACATTGACTTTTGTCCTAGTGGGTAGTAACTTACTTGATAATGCTTTGATCCTATGGAGGCTTGGTTTTAGGCATTGTGAGGACAGGTTGAGAGCAGCCTCCACTCTACTAAAAACTTCTTACTCTCAAGAGTAGCCTTTCTGTGTTCAGGTGAAAACGTCAGGCATTCAGCAAAGTCTTTCCTGTTTGGCCAGCAGGAATTCCAACATCTTGCTTGCATTGATATCTAGCTTGCGGCCCCAAATGGCTGTCCAGTGCTATGCTTTTATGGAGTTTTTCCTCAGTGTATTACTAATTGCAAATCACCCATCATGCCAATCCCTAAGTTTTGTTTTCTCTACCTTTTTTGTGTATGTGAGACCCCTTCTTTCTGCTACCTTAGGGGTTGGCACGACGGGTGAGTTACAATTTGTCATATTACCAAGACAGGACTGTATAGACAAGAAGCCCCAGAAATCCTTGCAAAGGTCTCCTTGCTTAGCTGTATACACTGAGAATCCTCTGGATTTCAGCCTCCTAAGTATCTAGGATTAAAGGCGTGAGCTACCAGTACCCAGAGGCTAAAAGGTTTTGACAGAGAGCAAAGGGCATAACTGACCTAGATCTGGAGACTCTTAATATCATGCTTCTGGATAAAGAAGATAATGAATTCTAGAATGACCCTGCTATCATAAGTAGCTCTAAAGGTATACATATGTAAAGCAACAACCTTTAGATATTAGATAAGAGGTATTATCAAGCTGTGATCTGTTGGGCACTAGTGGATCACACCAGTGATCCTAGATCCTAGATCTAATCCTAGATGCTTAGGAGGTTGAGCTCTGAGGATAGTGGTTCAAAGCCATCCCAGGCAGAAAAGTCTAAGAGACTCTTATCTACAATTAACCAACATAAAACAGGAAGTGGAGTTTTGGCTCAAAGTGGTAGAATGCTAGCCTTAAGGGGAGAAAAAAAAAAAAACCTATAAGGACAGCCAGGCCCTGTCAGGATTACATCTCCAATTAACCAGCAAAAAGTTAGGCTGGAGGCAAGCTCAAGCTTTAGAACACCAGCTGAAATCAGGAGGCTGAGATCTGAGGATCACAGTTTGAAGGCCAATCCTGGCAGGAAAATCCGGGAGACTCTTATCTCCAATAAAACTACTCAGAAAAAATGGGAAGTGGCACTGTAGCTCAAGTGGTAGAGTGCTAGCCTTGAGCACAAAGAGGTTCAGGGACAGTTCCCAGGCCCTGAGTTCAAGTCGCAGGACTGGCAAAAAAAAAAAAAAAAAAAAAAGAAACAAAAAACAGTGATCTTCAAGAAAAGGAAAATACAAGAGGCAAGGTCAGCCAATAGTCAAAACCCTTTTTGCTGGTTCAAAGCCAGGCCAGGCAGAAAAATCTATGAGACTCTTATCTCCAATTAACCATCATAAAGCAGGAAGTGGAGTTTTGGCTCAAAGTGGTAGAGTGCTAGCCTTGAGGGGAAAAGAAACACAAGGACCCAGACCCTGAGTTCAAGCCCTACCACTGACAACAACAACAACAACAAATGGTGAGATTTAAATTCCAGGAGGCCAACACAAGAATGATGGATTGAAATAATAAAAGTGATGTTGGTTTAATCCAACACAAAATGAGCGTCAAGGCTGAATAAGCAACACATGGAGAAGGATACAGAATAGCCATTAAGAAAGGGAGCTTAGAATCTTTAGTCACTCAGAAAATGAAAATATGAGAGACCGCTCTAAATTTACCAAAACGACTAAAATGAAAAAGACACAGAAAAGTAAGCTTTTGTAAGAATATGAAGCACTTGAAAATTTCTTTTTTTTAATTTTTATTTTTTTTATTGTGAAAATACTGTACAGAGGGGTTACAATTACATGGGCAAGATAATGAGTACATTTCTTAGCACTTGAAAGTTTCATAATCTGCTTTTGGGAGTGTAAACATGAACTCATTTAAATTAATTCACTAAATTTAAAGTAGACATACAACATGCCTAAGTATTCCAATCATGTGGCCGTTCAACTGAAATGGATACATAATAGGCAAAAAAAAATGTTCAATGATATAAACGTTTATATCACACCGCTCACTTTAGCCCCAAATTGTAAACAACCTAAATGTCCACCAGAATAATGAAGTCTCTTCATATAACTGAATGTACTAGGCAGTGGCAAAAAGCAATCTGAAAGGAGCCACATACCAAACAATATTCCACATGAATATTGCATAGCATATAATATACTGAGTGGTTCCACTGAGAAATCTCAACATGCAAAAACTAATCCATATTGTGTATCAGTATGGTAGCTAATCTTTGGAAAAGTTGGTAAAGATTCAGAGGGGCTTTTTTTTTTTTTTTTTGGGTCCGGTTGTGAGGCCTGAACTCTGGGCCTGGGCGCTGTCCCTCAGCTCTTCAGCTCAAGCTAGCACTCTACTACTTGAGCCACAGCACCACTTCCGGCTTTTTTTCTTTTTGCTTATGTGGTGCTGAGGAATCGAACCCAGGGTCTCATGCATGCAAGGCAAGCGCTCTACCATGAGCCACCTTCCCAGCCCCCAGAGGGGCTTTAAGAGAGAGTTTCTCTTCCTTTTTAAGAGTGGCTCTAAGAGCATAGAAGGGGTTTAAGAATGTCTCAGGATATTGGGCTGTCACACAGGAATAAGGACT
Organism: Dipodomys merriami; assembly: GCF_024711535.1. Classification (NCBI taxonomy): domain Eukaryota; kingdom Metazoa; phylum Chordata; class Mammalia; order Rodentia; family Heteromyidae; genus Dipodomys; species Dipodomys merriami. The sequence goes on from NW_027203826.1 coordinate 18,368,172, forward strand.
CCAACTCAAAGGAATTCAGCAAGGCCAAGTTTATTTCTGCAGAAGGATGCACTACTGACAAGAAAAATAAGTATTCAAGACAAGTGTGCTGGGCAGGAAATCTGCCCAGGTTCTAACCCTGATGCAGTATTGTCTCTTGTTTTGATTGGTTACAACTTAAATTCATGATCTTGCATGATTAGCTAGGTTGTTGCTTAATTAAACTCTAGCAGGAATAGGATATAACTTATACCAGGATGTATTAATTAAAGAACAATCAACTGGGGCCAAGCCATCTGGCCCAAGCAAGAACTTGTCAGAAAAACAATCCTTACTCAGCTGGCACTCAATCACTTGCGCCATGCCTCCAGGCCTTGGAAAACAATTCTTGTAAAAGGATGTGGAATAACTCAAAATAGCCTAAGATGGTGGCTACCCTTAAAATGGTAGTTCTCGTGTCAGGCAACCATTTTGCCAGAAAAGATTTTGACTTTTACAGATTCAGCAAGTGACGTAGGGGTGGGAGACGGCCAGTGGGAAGAGAATACAAACAAAAGGCCAGTAGCATTCTGGGGTAGCCACGAGGCAGGCTAGGTGGCCACCCTGATTGCCAAGGTCCTAGATCCCCACCTCTGTCACCAAACACTCTCTTCCTCTAGACCACAGAGTGGTGTAGACAGAGCCACTGGATCCTGTGTCAGCTCAGGGCACTGCCTCCAGAAAAATATTTTTTACTTTAGCAAGTCATAATTAATGATTCTTCCTTCTTGTCTCAGAAATATTTTCCTGCTCAGTGATGCACTGAGTGAACAAGTTTTTTTTGAAATTTTCCATCCCTTCATAGCCTTAGGACTTGGCTTCTGTGAAAGAAAGTTAAGGTGGAAAATTTTCTTCAACTTTATATTACCAGTTGAGGTCGGCATCACTGATGGATTCTAGACTTGTGAATTAAAAGGTGTATTATTTTCTTATTAATGTTCTACGGTATTTGATGTTGGATGACAGTTTTGGTTCAACACTCAGGCTCCTCTTCCTAGTTTTATAACTTAGAGCAAGTAAATAAGCTTCATGGAGTCTCAATTTTCTTGTTTTCATTATAGGACATTAAACTAGTACTTGTTTCATGTGAAAATGAGTGCAGCATGCTTAACACACAGCGAAAAGCTAAGTAATTAGAAACTCCATGTGTAGTCTAGTTTTCCACTACTTGGAGAATTTCATAGTATTTCTTAACACAGAGTATCTGAAATAATTGGGAAATATGCTTCAGTTAATTGAATATTGCCAATAACATACACCCCGGTAATATTGCCAGTAATACAGACACCAATATATAAAATTTTAAAAATATTTAGGGGATAAGATTCACAAGTGTGTTTGAGAGGCATTATTATGGTAAAACTCTTAAAATTAAGAGTAATTTCCAGAGTCCGTACTTGAGGCTAGATGATATGCCATTGATTAAGATACATTGTATTCACATACTGACTTGTTAAATTGAAACCTCTTTGTACAACTACTTAAGGATAATAAAAAATATATATTTTAAAAACCATCCCTCATAAGTGGATGATGAATCCAAAATGTTAGGTGATATGACAAAACTAACAGGACTTAAGAAACAAAGAACTCCCACTCATCTGGTTGAACCACTACTAAATATCCCCATGCTGCTGATCACATATATGGTATATAACATATGAGCACCGTTATATATTACAGACTGTGATAGACAATTTGCTCCAGGAAAGTTAGAATGAACTTGTGACTTTAAATGAGCATCATTATTCCACAATACTGTGAATTTCCGGAAATTAAGTAATCACTTAATCACGATCAAAAAAAAAAAATAAATAAAAAATAAAAAAAAAAATAAAAACCATGGAGGATATGAACAGAAATAGGTAACGCAGCCACACATTTTACAAATGCATACTTTGATTTAGTCCTTTTTACTCAATCTATAAGTTACTACACTGGAAAACATGGAATTTTATTGTGTAATCAAGAGAAAGTAACTCAAAGGATTCGTTTTCTTTGTCTGTAAGATGGAAATAATAATTATTCTTCCTTTAGAGAGTTGGGACTAGGAAGTGAAGCAGTTTCACAAAAGAGCTTAGTGCATAATATGCATTCATTAAAGGTGAATTTAGTGAAGCAGTATTGTGCCCCACTGGGCTTGGCTCCTGTACAGCCCTGGCTGCTGTCTGTGTCGGCTGATAACAATTCACAGCTGTGCCTATCAACGAAGAGCTAGTCTTCAAACAGAAACCTCCCAGCCCAGGTGGAAACGCTCAACCTCCAAGGCCAGATCTCAGTCAGTGGCAACAGGCTGTGGTATGAAAGGCAAGGCTGGCCCCTTCTCTGAAGCAAGGTTAATTTGTGGTATAAGTGGAAGTTCTGCCCAGAGTCAGATGGAAGCTAGTGTCTTTCAGGAGTGACTACACTTTTGTTTGCGCTTTTTACCCCTAGGCTGTTTCCTTCCCTCCTCATCCTGGTGGCACTGTACCAGTTCTTTACAAGCTGCTCAGGAACCCAAGAACACATCTGATTTTGGAGGTGGTCTTAGAAAGCCAACAGGAATCGAAGTTGGCTTTATGGCTGACTCAAGGGCAGCGATGGCCCCACTGGTGGAGGTAAGTGGGAACTGGCTAATACTTGGCTTGCTATACAATATGAGTGCTAAGATTTCCATCTGCAATGTGCTAGGGTGGGACTTAGGCTAGTGTAGCACCTCAGGCATTTCAGAGATGAGGGGAAATAGTTATTATACGTTTTCTGGAATTGGATGTAATTGAAAAGTGAAAAATTACAGACTCAGATCAATTAGTGAAAAATGTAAAGTAAAATATGAGAGTCAGAAGTCTTCATATCTTGTATCTCAGCGAGGGTAAGGGTAGAAGCATAAGATCAAGCTTGGGACTTAATTGCCCTAGTGTAAAACTTGGAAAGCAGAGTTCTCAGTCTAAGCAAGTCTCATAAGCTGAAGTCAGTCTTAACTGGGGGAAAACTGTGACCCTAGTAGAGCTAGCGATGTCTTGGTATGGACATACTTCAGTTCCCTGGAACTCTCTGATCCTGAAATAGTGGTCTAGTGGTCTAGTCTGCCTTGTGGAAGATAGAGTCCTCCAGCTCTCACCTTTCTTAAAGATTTATGAAGAGGCATGTAGCAGGCCTTCCCATTAGTCCTATTCAGGACTTGCTCCCACTTTCCTCTTCGCACACCTGACTTATAACAGTTATCAAATCTCAGAGCAGTGCCAGGTCTGCCAAGAGGAAGATGGTATGATATGTGCAAGGAACCTCATGACTTTGAGAAACTGGAAATGTGTGTCTAAGGAATGATCTCAAGAGTGCATTCCAAGGAGAACAGCATGTAAGCTGGTTAAGGCAAAGCCTGTGGTTATGTGGGCGTTCTACCACTGTCTCAACACCCTCACAAAAGTCTGGGAGATGAGTTGAAACTGTTGCTGGGCAAGGCTTCAGGGAATTGGAAAAGCAAAGATGTAAGAATGGGTAGAGGAAGGTGTCAGAAAGCTCAGAGCAGTGGGGATGAGCGGAGGGTGGGGTCTATTGTTTGAGACTAGGAAAAAAGTCTTTAGAGGGCCATTTAGCAAGGCAAAAGAGCTACCCATCCAGGTGAGGACAACTCCAGCATGACAGAGAATCAATAGTAGTGGTGTTTTGTAAACCAAGACTGGTTGTAGGGCATATGATTACAGAATTGGGTTCTCTAGTATGAATGGTGATGATGGGAAATCTGTGGCCACGTAAGAGGCCTGGATTGTCAAAGGAGGTGTAATGATAATAAACAGCAAGTTCAGAATGTCACTGAGAGCCAAACCTGAGGCTATCAAATGAGATTAGCAGAACATGCATTCTTAGCAACAACATAGATGAACAGCCAAGGCACTGGTTTCTGTATAGAACAAACAGAATACGAGCAGTTCAGCAGAAGGCTGAAGTCGGCTACTCAAGTGCTACAGAAGGTCATGACCTCTTGCTCAGTTCTTGCTCTCTGATTCAGAAACCACTGACAGGGGATTCCAGGCCTCTCTGAGGAGAAACAGTGAGATAGAAGTTAGTCTGGATGTGGTATATTTCTTTCTGATAAAACTTCTGACAATCAAAAGGTCTTAATGTCTCACACGAACTCATAAACTTGATGTTTTTTCAGTAGATAATCTTGATGTGAATCAATTTCTTAAAATGATTTTGGTGTTTGAATTGCAGTTGGTCTATGGAGTAGAGCTGATAAATGACTTCCAATTGCTACTATTAAATGTAGGGTTTTCACATAACAAGAGGTACACATAAGAATTTATAACAAGTCTTGGTTGTAGATGATTTGAAATAAATACTTGTAAAAGAATAGACATAATCCTTGGTTGAGAATAAAAAATGTTTCAACACCAGAGAGAATGTGGAAAATCAGACATCTTACCCTTTTTTCTAATATCTCGGTAACAGTTACTTTTACTAAACAACGTGACTCCTTATCTGGGCCCACTGATTAAATAAAAGCAAGAGAAAGACTAAGCATCTCTTACTCCATTTTTGTACCTGTCTTTGCCTAAGGCATTTACCTAACAGTCACCTGAAATCCAGGAAGGACAAGACTATATAACCTGTTTACAAGGAGGGAGTGAGGAAAACTGTCTCAGAGGAAGGGAAACTCAGAGCCTCCTCAGGACAACAACAACTTCTTCAAAGCCCTGGGAGAATCAGGACTGAGGAAAGGCCTCACCTGACTCATGCTGAGGTCATGAGCAAGACCATCTGCCACTACCTTTGACCACCAGCACACACCTGTGACCTGGACTCTTCATGCATACCTCTTGCCCCCTGGCCCTAATTCATAATCTACTTAAACCAAAAGCTCATGTCTATATCCTTCAAATAGCTAAAGACTGACTAGACAGCTTTCTTTTGATGCCATTCCCATGTCATGTAATACATCCTTTTCTCAGGATGGAGGTATGGCTCAAGTCGTCAAGCATCTGCCTACCAAGCAGGAAAGCCCCTGTTATGCCCCCAGTAACCGTACACACCACTTCTCTCTCTACTCTTCACAATTATACATCTCTTTGACATATAGGGGCAAATGGCTGGGTCTGACAGGGGACCCAGGAGGTTAGATCTGGGGTCTAAATCATCAATCTAGCTCCTCTTGCATCCAGGTTTAAAGGAGAGATGAGAGAGATTTAAATCTCTGCTCAGAGAGGGGGAAATCTCATCTGCATTATGTTAAATCTTTGAGAATCAGCTCACCTCTGCCACCTTCATGTTAATTTCCCTCTGTATCCCAGGGATTTTTGTCAGCAAGAGGAACAAAAATGGGGCTATCATGGTGACTCCAATACAGTGCAGTGTTCTTCCCTTCCCCAAATAGCCCCCGAAGGCCAGCAGCCTCCCAGTGGCAGCAATCTGAAGACTGTAAGCTCAGCTAGTCTCTAGCTTTACATCCTTGGCAATGAAGACAAGGTGGTCTTACTAATGAAGAATAGTTTAGAGGCAACAAAAAAATTAAAAATAACAAATGTCAAAAGGACCAAACTCCAAAAAGGACCAAATTCAAAAACAGAAGTAGGAAGTAAAACCTGAAAAAAGTCAATGCAACAAATTTCTTACTATCACCTCTTTTTTAGATTGTTTTGTTTTTCATACTGGAAATTGAACTCGGGGCCTTGTACTTGCTGTTCAGGAACAATTACATAAATCATGCCTCCTGCCCCATTTTTTGCCCCTATTCTGGGCTTTGAACTTGGGGCCTGAGTTCTGTCATTGAGCTTTTTTGCTCAAGGCTAATGTTCTATCATTTTAGCCAGCTCAATGGTACAACTCCACTTCCAGTAGTTAATTGAACATAAGAGTTTCACAGATGGTCTAGGAAGGTGGCTCAGTGGTGAAGTGCTTGCCTCACATGCATGAGTCCCTGGGTTCAATTCCTCAGCACCAAACAAACAGAAAAAGCCAGAAGTGGCGCTGTGGCTCAAGTGGTAGAGTGCTAGCCTTGAGATGAAGAGCTGAAGGACAACACCCAGGCCCAGGGTTCAAGCCCCACGACCAACCAAAAAAAATGCATAAAAGAGTTTACAGATTTCATTGCCCAGGCTGGCTTTGAACCATAATCCTTAGATCTCAACCTTCTAAGTAGCTAGGATTACAGGCATAAGCTACTTGTACCTGGCTTGCTTCCTGCCCTTTTAACTTTGTATTTGGAGTAAGGTCTTCAGCTTAGCCCCTGCCCCTACATTCCAAACAAGTGATATTTTCTCTTTATTTCTCTCTACCTTGTCCTTCTTTTTTCCTTAAATATATCCTTAATAAAGACTTCTACTTTGTAAGACTCCTTTTTTTGTGAGGCTCCTTGAAATGTGATTCTCAAGTTCCTTTGATCTGGGAAAGCTGAGGGACTTCCTCTTCCTCTCCCAGTAATATTATCCTCTCCGCCTCCTTGAAATCCTCAAGGCAAACATACTAGCTTTTGTTTAGAGAGCTGCAGTGCTCTTCACTAGGGAGTCACAGACTTAAAAGATCCTAGAAACTGTTGGAAGTTTTTCTGATCATTTCTTTTCTATGGCTTCTGATTTTCTTTCTTAGATGGTAGAAGAAACACCATCCACCTTCGGCATTCCTCACTCTTCGCAGTAGACTTGTTTAAACCTTTCCCCTTGCATACATTTCCACTTTCATTAGGGATCTAGATCTCTCACCACTTTCTCTTCCTGCCTAAGGATCTATTGCATTATTGGCCCTCATCCTCGGCCTTGAATCCTTTGAGTCCTTGAATCATTTGAATCCTCTACACTGCCTTGCTGTGGGTGGAGCTTGATTTGAGTCTTAATTCTTCCATTTTCTTTGTTTGTTCACTTGTTTGCTTGTGTCTCTATCTATTTGCCACAAGAAGGACATGCTATGGGAGGATGAGACTTAGGTGGTACGAAGCTGTTCCCACCACTTGTAGCCTAAATTATGATCTTCCAACTTACCTGCCATGAAAAGCAGAGCCCAGCCCAGACTTGTTGAGCCTCAGCCAGGGGCCTTCTATGTGAGCAAAGGCAAATGATTGTTATGGAGTGCTTGTTACTCAGCATCAGGGAGATGGGTCTCAGGATTACTGAGTCAACGTGTATAAACTATGGCCCTTCTCTGAGAGTTACTTTTTGCTTTAAATCTCAAGACACCACTGGCAGACATTGCCACCCCTACGTTCTGTAAAATGCATGTACTTATGAATACTAGAGAACAATAAACCAAGCCAGGCACCTGTAGCTCATGATCGTAATGCTAACTAATCAGAAGGCTGAAATGTGGAGATTGCAGTTCAACGTCAGGACAGGAATGTCTGTGAAACTCTAACTAGAAAAAAGTCAGAAGGAGAGCTATGGCTTGCCACGCCACATACACTTGGTTAAAACTTCTGGAATGAAAGGTTCTGGACAGGAGTGGAGCCTGGCATAGACTCAAGCCCCAGGCATCCCCCAGGAGTTGGTGAAGAACCGGATTCCCTAGAGAAGACAATCTGGTCAGACTTAACCCGTTGTTCTCTGAGAAAGAGAAGTTCCAGTGTGACTGCTGCTCACCACAGTGACCCAGGGCCCAGTGTCAGGATGCCTGCCCTGTGCCCTGACAAGTCCCACCTGGGAGAGCGTCTGTCCTGCCTCTAGGCCAGTTCAGGCCTGCCATTGTACACAACAACCCTTGTTTTCTCCTCTAACAAGCAGCTCAAAATCCAACCACCATGGGAACCCAGTCCGAGAGGCACAATGGAGAGGAAGCTGCTGAAGCAAGCGTTTGGAAAGGAGCAGAGATCACAGCAGGCAAAGCAGCCATGAAGATGTGTCTGCAAGGAGTCCTTAGCTGGGTTCAGCAAAGAGAAGCCAGCGCAGGTGGGCGGAGCACTTCCATAAAGCTGCCTGTGGTGGATAGATGGCTTCTGATTTGACATCGGCAACAGAATAAGGGGCTGCAAATTCAATGCATAATCTCTGGCCAGAGAAACAAGGTCAAACGCTTAAGTTTCTGCACTTCCAGTGGTTCCTGGTATCTCCAGCTGAGTGGACATCTTTCTGTGGCCAGTGGGTGCCATGCCACCTTCTGTGGAGTCTGCGTGAGAGATCGCGTTAGACAAAGAGCTTCAAGGAAGCATGCCTGCAGGAAGGGGGTGTTGGTTCAAGGCTTCCCATACACTTGGCTGCACCATTACAGCCTCTACCTTTATTCTTACTATATTCTTCTTGGCTGTACATTCGTTGCCTTTATTCTCGTTTTGGCTATTTTTCTATTGATCCGCGAACAGAACATGTTGTATCTTTCCAGTCCAATAGAGACGGCTTTTCTAAGTAATAAAGACTAAGACCAAAGATTAAATGTGGGCAATGCCCCAATCAATCTATCATCTGATGTGACGTTGTCTCCAGAAACTCCTACAACTTCACGAGCGGTTTTGCAGCTCACGCATAGTAAATATAGAGACTTAAAATTTCCAGATATGTCCAACAGACAAAATCAATGAATTAAACTGAGTTAGAAAGAGTTATCCCAGTAGTTCAGAGAGTTCTAAAAAAGAAGGGACCTCTGATTATAAAAGAAAAAGAAAGATTCTCCCAACAGTTATGATTAATTTTAGTCCAACTTACGTTATAGGGAATAGATGGTGGTTTCACACAAAATATAAAGTTAGTAACATCATATTTCCTGAACCAACCAAAGAACCATTTCCTTATATAGGAGCTTATAAAGATGAAAATAGTTGGATAAAAATAAAAATAAAAAGAGTACAATATAAGTACAGCCCTGTCTTAGGTTTAATTATTAAACATAAAAAGGCTGAATAGATGACGTATTCTATTAAACAATATGCTAGACTTGTTTCACACCACTTAGCTTAAACAGTTGGTGGGATAGTCATCAATTTTCATGTAATTCATCAATGCTTTGCCTTTAAAAAAATTGATTACATGCTTAAATAAACAAAAAATCTATGTCACAATCACACACTGTATAAAAATGTTAATTCTCCTCAATAAAGATATACTCAGATGCAACTCTTTTGAGTCTGTGTCTGTTTGTCACTTCGCCGACTCCTTGCCCACCTATCCTGAGATCCTGTCCCGTCAGTCCCAGTGCTCCGGCCAAGCTGGTCCGTTGCAATGGCTCAAGTGGTAAAGCATTTGCCTTGAGCATAAAAGCTAAGGAATAGCAACCAGGTCCTGAGTTCAAGCCCCAGTACTGGCAAAAAGAAAATGATAATGAAACCACATATTTTAGCAATACAAACTGAAACTATTTAAAAAGATAGAAGAATTTACTGTGGCTAATTGGTTTGTGTTACAAAGACATACGTGGTATTTATTCCTACTTTTTTCTTGTTCATTGGTTGGCTTTTGTTGCTTTCTAGTCTTTCATCATTGACTTCTTAAGTACAGCTGCAAAAACTGTTCATCATCAGCACCCAATATTTATTTCCCTAAGTGCTATATAAGCATTAAAAACTGTAAACTTTATAAATGGAAACAGTGGAAATTGAAGCACCTAAATGTAAGGACTTCAAGTATTTTTACGTATCTGGTATTGATTTAGTTCCAATAAAGAATGCAATACCTGGACGATTACTTGGAATAATGTTTTTAAATTTTATTTAGAATCCAGGGGACACAGTCATGAAAAGCAGCAAAACTTGAAATTATGAATAATAAGCTATGATAATTAGAACAGTATAATTCTTATACTAGAGAAAATAGCGATTATAGCCCCCAAGTTGGCATAAGAATTTGGAACATAAGCATATCAATGGGCCAGGTGCGGGTGACTCACACCTGTAGTCCTAGCAGGAAAGTCTATGAGACTCTTATCCTCAATTATCCACCAGAAAATGGGAAGTAGCATTGTGGCTCAAAGTGGTTGAGGGTTAGTTAGCCTTGAGTGAAAAGCTCAGGGACAGTGCCTGAGTTCAAGCCCCATGACTGACCAAAACCAAAAGAGTGTCAATGTGAAAAGAATGAGTTCTGTTCGGTATAAAAAATTAACTGACAAAGTATTAAGATAGAGAAACTCTATAAACCAGTAAAAATCATGAGTAACAATTTTTTTGTGTGAAAGAAATGATGTAAGAGATAATTCATGAAAGTGAAATTGTTACAGAGAAAATACAAAGTCATTTCTTCCTAAATTAGGGGGCAATTTTTTCTGTAATAACCCTTAGTTGAAATCTAGAGTATGTATATGTGTGCCAGGTTGCATTAAGAATTGGTACAATAGTCCAAGCATTGCTGGCTCACACATGTAATTCTTGCTATTGAGACTGAGATTCTGAAGATCTCAATTCAAAGCCAGCCCAAGTAAAAAAGTCCATATGACTCGTATCTCAGATTAACGAGCAAAAAGCCAGAAGTAGAGCTGTGGCTCAAGTGGTAGAGCACCAGCCTAGAGCAACAGTGCCAAGGCTCTGAGTTCAATCTCTAGTACTAGCACCCCTCAAAAAAATTGGTACAATAATTATAGATGTCAGTTCTTGTAAGCTCTACCAAGAGTCATGAAAGTCAAGTTATTTCCTTTATGGATTGTTATATTTGTTAGTAAGAAATGTAAGAGCACTGGAAATAAGTACCACTCAAACACATAATAATGTGATTAGCACTGAGTAGTTACTTGAACAGGTTCTTCAAAGCATTCCTGCCCAACTTCCCTAGGCCTGCCGCCCACCAGGTCTCTCAGAGGTTTGTTGTCATTTGATTCCAGGCCCTTGTTGTGTACAAAAAGTTGAGTCCCTTAGTCGGGGCTGCCCTTCATTCTGGGGATCTACTGCGTTTTAATTGTGGATGATTTTCTTCATAGAAAATCCCCCCTCTCCATTCTTTTTGTCTATGGTTTTCATGTGATTTTTTTTTTTTTTTGGTGGGGGGTCCGGTCGTGGGGCCTGAACTCTGAGCCTGGGTGCTGTCCCTCAGCTCTTGAGCTCAAGGCTAGCGCTCTACCACTTGAGCCATGGCGCCACTTTCAGCTTTTTTCTTTTTTGCTTACGTGGTGCTGAGGAATCGAACCCAGGGCCTCATGCATACAAGGCAAGTGCTCTACCCCTGAGCCACCTTCCCAGCCCTGGTTTTCATATGATTTAATTGGGCAGATTCTGAAATTTTCTGGTTTTTCTCTTTTCAAAATGTCTTTCCTGGATACTAAGTTTCAAAATTTTAACTCTTCTGTAGAAATTTTCATTTCAGCTATGATTACTGATTGATAATAGTCTGTTCATATTCTCTGATCATTTCCTGATGTGTATGTAAGGGTCTTAGCAAATATTCTACATGCTTCTCTACACATTTCCCAGCCTCAGTCAGATCAGGGCCACAGTGACTAGTCCTGGCCAATATTCAAATGGGCAGTGATATATGTTATTCCTTTGCAATAGAATGAAAAGCTGTGTCTCTCGCACCTCCTGCCGTGGTGTTCTTGTTAGCCATATCATAAAATAGAGGTAGACTGTAACTCACAGTTGTAGAAAAAAAGCGGACCAACTTTTGATGGCTTTGCCTTCATATAAAAGAGAAATAAACTTTAGTTCTCCTAAATCATTGAAAACGAAGTGTATGTTATTTCAACCAAGCCTGTTATATTTTAACCAATACCATTCCTTTTCTCTCTGACATTCAGGAAATGTAATTTCTTCTCTTCCAGCCTTTATTTTTTCTTGTTTCTCCAAATGACTGTTTCTCTTGTGCATGTTAGAGGCTGTCTTTGTAATTTTTGACTGCTCAGTTTTAAAATAAGTACCGAAATATTAAAATAAGTATGGCTGGATCAGTTGGGTTTCACCATAGTGGGTGTAGAGGCTAGCTCTTCATCAAGAGAACCATGTGTATCAGTGCAAGTTCCCTCTGGTTCCTTCTCAGTGGCTGGAAGCCTACACCTGGGATCCTCATGACTCAGTTTCACTAGATAATCAACTTTTCTTTCTTTTTCTTTTTATTGTGAAAATACTGTACAGAGGGGTTACAATTACATGGGCAAGACAATGAGTACATTTTTTATCAAGCATTGTAGCCTCCTCCTTTGTTTTTCTTTCTTTTTCTTTACTTTTTTTTCCCCTGGTGGTCCTGGGGCTTGAACTCAGGGTCTGGGCACTGTCTTTCAGCTATTCTTTTTTTTCTCAAGGCTAAGCCACTTAAGCCACAGCTCTACTTCTAGCATTTTTGTTGTTCATTGGAGATAAAAGTCTCTGACTTTCTTGCCCTGGCTGGCTTTGAACTGTGATGATCAAAGCTCAGCCTCCTGAGTAACTAGGATTACAGGCATGAGCCACCTATACCCAAGACTTCACATGATACTGTCAGGAGAATTAGCTCGCTCTTTCTCTGCAGTCACGTCGGCTGCTCTTGGCTGAACTCTGTCAAGTTGGTCACTTCTCCATCTGGCATTTGGAACTTGGTATACATGAAAATTTCAAAACTGCCAATTTTTATTGTAGCCTTTTTTATGTTGTTTCTCATAGACTTATATATTCTTATTTCTTCATTGAAAATATGCCTTGAGGAACTGAGAAATATGCCTTGTACTTGCTAGGCAGTTGCTCTAACCACTTGAACCATGCTTCTCAAGCCTTTGTGACTTCTATTTATTTTTTGAATAGGATCTTACCTGGGGCTTGTCTTAGACTTTGATCCTACCTACTTCTTCTACTTAGAGAGTATTACAGATGTGACCACCTCCCACAGCTTCTTTTTTGAGATGGGATAGAGCTAACATTTTTGTCTAGGTTGTTCTCAAGTTGTGATTCTCCTGGGTACCTGGGATTAGTGGTATTATCTCTAGCACTATGCCCAGCTAGAGAAGTTTTGTGTTTTGTCAGTCATGGGGCTTGAACTCGGGACCTAGGCACTGTCCCAGAGCTCTTTTGCTCAAGGCTAGCACTCTATTACTTCAAGCCACAGTGCCACTTCCAGTTTTCTGGTGGTTAAATGGAGAAAAGTATCTCACAGACATTTCTGCCTGGGTTGGTTTTGAACTGTAACCCTCAGATCTCAGCCTTCTGAGTAGCTAGGATTACAGGTGTGAGCCACTGGTGCCCCGCCGAGAAGAGAATCTTTTAAAAGTAAATGGTAAATCATTTCATTACAGATGCATTACATTTGGAATGAAAAAAACTAAAATCATCACATACTAAGCATACATACACATACAAGGCAGGTAGTGTACAGGATTTATCTGATCTTCCTGCTAGCCTCCAACCAAGGTCAACAAAGTTTTCACAGTTCTGTGGGTATTTGTACAGTTCTTAAAAATAGTAAAAAGATTTTGAGTGCATTTTTACACATACTTATTGATGGGGAAAAAAATCACAAAATTGAAACTTTTGCCAGCATTGCTTTCTACGAATTGGCACAAATAGCATAAGCCAGAATTAATATTTTAGCTCATTGTTCCTTTGTTTGTGAGTTATTTCTCTGAGCAAAACTGCATATGTGAAAAAAATGACTTTCTTGGAGAAAGGAATGGATATAAAGGTATCATTTTGGATTCATTTTATTGTAGAATGCAAATTCAGACATTTTCCTGACAGCTATTCATGCTCTTAATGAATCTTAATTCCCTTAAAGTGGCATCCACTTTACTTACTATCCCTCCCCCCTCAAGACATATCACCATGACAATAAGATTTGTCTTTATTGCTATAGTTTTGAATAATATATCCTATGGGAAAATTCAAAATTCAAAATATTTAGGCTACAACATTAATAATAGTAAGATAGAAGTAGGACCTTGAAATCTGTTTCTGTCCTTTCTCCTTCCCTTCCTTTCTCTCCCTTCTCCTTCCGTTTCTCCCTCTCTCCCCCTCCTTCCCTTTTACCTTCCCTCCCTCTCTCCCTCCCCTCTCCCTCTCTTCTTCACTCTCTCCTGTACAGACACACACACACATCACCCTCCTCCTCAACTCACTCCAGCCAGGTATTCTTAATTACACAATAGTATGTTCAGGCTTACAGAGGAGCATACAGTTCATCTTTCGAGCCAGAGAAAAGCATGCATGGCTACGGAGGCAGATGGCTGGAGGTGGTAAATGAGGTAGTGGGAGTTTGTGAAGCTCTTTTCTGATTGCTCCAGTTTTGCTGGGAGAATAAGAAGCCAGGTCGTCTGCATGAGGGAAACTGGAGGCAGAGGTGCTGGAGGTGTGAGGAGGAAGAGGAAGGTGTGAAATAATCATCTAGCAGAGTGGGAGGGTGAGTATGAGGAAATACAGTATGGTTGCTGGGCAGCCTCCGTGGGTCCCTTGGAGGTTAGGGGTGTGAATTTAAAGCTAGAGAGTCAGCAAGGTTTCATGAGCGCTCTGTGAATTCAGAGGCCAGAGCAGCAGAAAGGCATGATCCCACTTGGCGGTTAGGTAGAGGCAAATAGCTGAAATGAAGGAGGCAGTGGATGCATGTACATGGGAGCTATTGGTTGATTATGGAATATGAACTGGCAAAGGGAGAGAAGAGGAGACAACATGACTTGGGCAGGGACAGGAAGCAGGTGCTATGTCTATGCATCATAGGTCCTGATAGAGTCCGGTGAGTTTTTGGTTCTGACACTCCAGAAGAAGAAGGCTGGAATGATAAGAGGAAGATCAAAAATAGGGTGTCATGGAATAGTTGCACTAATAAGCTCTCAGATGGTTGCCATAGAAATGGCCTGAGGGAGGGCCAAAGACAAAATCATCAACGTAGACATACTTGACAAAATTCCTGAGTAGCCATGACACATGACGTTCCATCTTCACTTCTATTCAAATCGCCAAAACTCAGGACAGGAGTAATGGTTGGGAACGTGGCGGTGAGGCCAAGTTCGGGAAGTTAGGCGAGGGAAGGGGTGATGTAGGTGACATATGGTTCCCAGCAGGAGGAGGAAGGGGGCTGGGCAGCACGGAGAGCCTTATCTGCCTCCATCCCCAGAAGTCTGGAGGCCCTGGAGGAAAAGTAGCCACTCCTCAAGTGGCTGCACAGAGTCAACTTTTTCTTTTTGTATTAGAGCAAACCAAGCAAAAGACTGTTCTGGAGCCATAAAGGATCTTTGCTAATGAGAGCCAATGAAGCCAAGAGGGACAGCAGGAGGTTGGAGACTGAGAGTGTGTAGAGCCATGTAAGGCTGAGGAGATGAGAAATGAAGAGTGGCCAGGCAGTCTTGTGACTGCCACAGGCAGGGACAAGGGCCATAGTAAGGTTGAACTGAATAGATGCAAGTCAGGTATGGACGGCAGGCTTCGTATGTCAGCTTGTGAACATCTGAGATATGAAGAGATGCATATCTAGGATTTTCTCTTCCAAAGACCTGAAGTCTTAGAACTGTTGTACAGCTTACTCTTATGGAGGAGTGTGGAGTATACTTTCCTATGCATTGCTAACTTGATTGTTAAACCTAATAACCCCGTGTTGGGTGCTGGGGGCTTAATCCTATAATCCTAATCCCTCAGGAAGTAGAGATCCAGAGGCCCAAGATTCAAAACCAACTCAGCAGAAAATTCTGAGTGACTCCATCTTCAATTAACAAGCAGAAAAGCCAAGCTTGGAGACATGGCTCTGGTGGTAGAGCAACAGCTGTAAGCAAGGAAGATGTGCAAGTATGAGGTCTTTTCTTAAAACTCCAATAGTGCAAAATTAGCAAACAACAAAACCTAATAACCCCTGAAAAGAGTTTGCTTGCCTCCTTTTAGTGGTAAGGAAGTTGACTTTGGCTTGCAGAAGTTAAACAGTTTTCTCAGAGCCAGACAGCTAATTGGCTTAAGGTCAAGGTCCAAAGGCAAGTCAGTATGTCCCTTGGGTATGTTCTTTATTCTGTTAGATCATCCCACCTCCTCTTTGAGGTAAAGAAGGGCTTTTGTTTGTAGTAATGGAAGCAAGCTTGAAGACATTTCTATTTGCATGTTTTTCTACTTTATCCAACTATCCATTTACTGACATCCCTTCATCATCTCTAAACTGCAATAAAATGACACCCACATCATTTCAAAGCTGTGAAAACCAATAAATGTCTCCAAATTCCTCTGATCTTGTGCTTCTTTGGGTCTCAGTCATGTCTGTCACTGGATTAATTCAGTTGAGGGACCCTCCCCTATCTTGTGGGCACTTTTATGTCCATGTGTCTCATTGCCTTGGGTAGAATTTGCTCCTTTCTTAAATTCTGCAAAGTAAGAACTCACAGAATGTTCACATTTGTATGGCAGAGGCTTCTGATGTAAATGAAACATTTGTTTTTCCTAGTAGCACAAGCAGCATCCCACTGAACGGGAACTTTTGTCAAGGGGAGCAAAGAGAGGTTAAAAAATGAAGAATGAGGAGTAGGTGAATACAGTCACCTATACATCAATGTGTATAGGTGGAAATGGAACTAGAGAGCTGGAGGAAGTGGATGGGGTTGGGAGAGATGCAGGAATGAGACTGATCAGGATGCATTGTACTCATAAACTGACATGTTGAATTGAAGCCACTTTGTACAATTACTTAAAAATAGTAATTTAAACAAAGAAAACACTTAAAAAGTTGGGTGCCAGGGACTAAGGCCTAAAATCATAGCCTCAAAAATGCTAAGATCAGAGGATTAAGGTTTGGTGCCAATACAGACAAATAATGCCTCCAATTAACCAGCAAAAAGCTGGGAAAGGAGCTGTAACTCAAGTGGTAGAGCACTAGCCTTGAGCTAAGGGTCAGCAACCCAGGCCGAGTTCAAGACCCAAGACCAACATGCATGCACACGTGTGCTCACACACACACTTAAACACACCCAGCCACTTAAGTGGGGACTTGCACCGACTTCTTCATGCAACAGTGTCAGTCTGTTTTCTCTCCTTTGTTATCCTGGGGAATGCAAAATTATTTTCATTGATATCAGACCATTATCATTAGACTCTAGTCTCCAGTGCTGGGCTAAACCTTCCCTCTTAAATCTAATCTCATTTAGGTTCTACATTGATTAAAAGGGCCTTTCAAGTAACAAGAGCCAACTGCCCAGACTCAAGTTTATAGGGCCTCAACTTTGACTGGAACAAGACTATCTGCTGATCTGCTGAGATGAGATTGGGTGGGCAAGGTCTTGGGAAGATGTGATGGGAAGGAAGAGATGGAATGCCAAGAAGTCTCTGTAGGGAAGGAAAACAGAACCAAGAGAGGGAAATATCAGGAATGCCAGTGGGCTCCAGGAAACAGATTTAGTTAGATTTTTTTCCCTATTGATCAGCAATGCAAGCAGGAAAAGTGAAGAAGGTGGCTAACATTCCTTGGGGACAGAAGTCTGCAGAGATTGATTTATTGTAGTACTTAGGGCCTGAACTCAGGGCCTACAGTTACTATATAAGCCACTAACTCCCCAGCCCTTTTAGCTTTAGGTGTGTGAGTGTGTGCATCTGTGTGTGTGTGTGTGTGTGTGTGTGTGTGCGTGTGTGCGTGCATGTGCGCACACGCGTGTTTGCCTGGGGCTGGCCTGAGACTGTGATCCTGCTACCTCTGTCTCTGGAATTACAGGCAGGCATCACAATGCTCAGATCTGGAGTGAATGATTATAGGCTAAAGACAAGGGTGACATGAATCAAAATAGGTTGTATTCATATACTGCTTTGTTAAATGGCAACTTTTTTTGTACAAATACTTAGAGACAATTTCTAAAAAGACACACAGTGCTGTGTTGTATTATAAGGCTGTGGGTTCCAGAGTGGCGGTAACAGTGGCCAAGAGAGGGAGGAGAAAGAAAGCCTCTGACATCTTAAGATTGGGAAAAGAAGATGAGAGGAGATGGCCAGTGGCGGGGAGGGGGCGGTGACCAGAAAGGAGATTCAAGAAAGAGTTAAGATCCAGCAGCTGCCTGACTTTCCTTCAACTCTAGCTGCTGATGACCAGTGTAGCTCCCACAAGGAAGTAGGGCTGTTTTCTTCCTTGCCCCTTCTTTTTCTCTGGAGATCCTGGGCTGCCAATGCTGTATAGCAGATAAAGCCCCCATCTCCATCTTCACAGATGCCCAGAGGGAGAAAGGCTAACTGGAACATCACGCCACCCTCCCATGCGCCCCTGCAACACCTGCTTTCAAATGGTCCTCTGGCTTAGGAAGACGCACAGTCGCCTAATAACTGCTTTCTCCTACCCCCATTTCCCTCCCAAACATCGTACTCTCTTTTTAGGGAGCAATGTTCTTGCCTGCTGCTATACTTATGGGGGTTGGGGAGGAGTGGGCATTTGATTTCCCTCGACTTGAAATCGCATCCGTCCTCCTGAAATTCTCTCTAATTTGCATTTGCTCAGTTTCATCTTGTGGTGGGTCTGTCTTGCTCATCAGTTGCCTTCCTCATCTCCCACCCCTTTGCTTCCTTGATTTGCATTTCCATTTATTGCTCTCCCAATCACCTATGTGAACACTTCTATAGGAAGCAGCGCAGAGGAGGCCTCTTTCAGAGTGCTCATTAAACGTGAGCTGTGGGTTTAGGAGGTGTTCTGCACGCCATAGGTGATCTCTCATCTTTTCTGCCAGGTTTTCTTTTTTTTCTCTCTGGAGCTTCTGCCCCAAAGTGATGTCTCTTGACAGAGCTTGACGTGTAATATTGTGCCTGTGGGATCGTTAGGGGCCACTTTAAACTTGCAACAAATGTCCTTAGTCATATGGGCCATATGGAGACTCAGTGGGTGGTACCATTAGCTGTAAAGCTGGAGGCAGATTTGCAATTGCTTTGCCCAGAAGAGAGAAACCCAAATCAGACATGTTTTGATAAAATATCCTGGACCAGATTCTAAGCTGCTCTTACATCAAACAGGCATCTTCTTCCCATTCTCCGTGCAAGTTTATTGCCCTCAAATGATTTCTGACATGCTGGTCATGGGCGGGAGCTCCTGCAGAATCCTCTGGTCCCCTCCTGCGCCATGACAGAGTTCTCCCAGCACAGGATGGAGGGGATCTGTTGGGTAAACAGTGACAGCTTCCTTTCAACATGTCATTACGGATCCACGTATTTCTGATGAACTCACCGGTACATAACTGCGGACACATTCTGTAGTAAACTACTAATTAGAAGCCACCCTCGATTTCTGGAGCAGTCTTTCCAGTGATTTCAGCTAAGAAGGCAAACCATTTTCCTGTCACTGAGGCCAGCATGACTGACTAGCTTGGAGGCAAGACCTTGTTGG
Source organism: Dipodomys merriami (assembly GCF_024711535.1). Taxonomy (NCBI): domain Eukaryota; kingdom Metazoa; phylum Chordata; class Mammalia; order Rodentia; family Heteromyidae; genus Dipodomys; species Dipodomys merriami. The sequence continues at coordinate 18,387,287 of NW_027203826.1, forward strand.
GCAAGAAGTAGGCAGAACTGAGCCGAATCGGGAGCTGGAAGGAGTTTTACAAAGTCATTGACAAAGTCACCCAGCTCAAGACTTCCAAAAGTAAAGGCCAAAGCACATGAACATGCATAAGCTGTAAGTTAAAAAGTGATCAGGACAAGAAGAGAAACAGAAAGGCTGTGTCGTGGCCTATTTAATAGGAAAACAATGTGATTAACTAACAAAGTTGTGTTGCTATTGTGGTTTCTAATTACAGAACATAGCAGTCTTTAAAGTGCCGCTGAGCTTTGACTGATCAAAAGGGATCAGAATGTGCACTGTGCTTTCATAGACATAGGAAACTGTGGCTGATGAAAGAGGGTATGACATGCTCAGAGACAGTCGCCTTTCCAGTAGCCCATTGAGATTAGAACCTACCCGTCTCCTTTATGGTGCTTTTCCAGATGGTATTGCCACAGAGCCGTGCACCCACACAACAGGGAAAGAACCAAAGGGTTGAGCCAATTGCATGAGTCTGATGTCAAATGAGTGTTTTCAGCTTGACATTCACAGATTGATGTCCTATGCCAGGCAAATAACATTCCCCTGAACTTCCCCCCAGAGGACATACTCACTTTCCCCAAACCACACAGTCCCCAAACTTCTGATCTGTGTGAGGAGTTGTCCTACATTATGTTTTATATTTTATTCTTGGTAGTCCAGTTCATCACTTCACTTTTAGAAATGGAGGATGGGGAACAAGCCCTGCAGCAAACACCTTTGCAGACAGATGCAAAACCCTACACTGAAACTGGAAAAGATGAAATGCTGAGAAAAACAGTTAAACGTGCGTGGACTACTCCTTGCTGGAGAGGTGTTCGTGTGATGGAGAGGGGAGGGTGTTTTCTGAGTCACTTCCCTAAATTTAGCAATGCAGTATTTTTTTAAATAAGTCTTTAAGAGCAGCTTCCCAGAAATCCTGTTATTCCTTTGTGTATACCTTATGTAAGTCTTTGCCACAGGCCTGCAGAATTGACAAATGGTTAGTGCACAACCCTGTCCTGAAGAGCCATCCAGAGAAATTCAGAGAATCTGAAAGAATAAGCAACTTATTTTCTTCTGGTCACACAGCCACAAATGTTGTTGTCTAGCGAAGAGACATCTATTCCTTGCTTCCCACCACCCTTGTTGTGGGGTGGTTTTTAATATTTATTCATTTCTCCCCACAGAACAGAGCTGTCAGTCTTGTTAATCATTTCCAAAAGCCTCGTCATTGTTCTTATTGAACTCCTAAAGGAGTTCTCTCTGCACCCATCCTCCATCCTTTTACATCTCTCCATTCCCATTTTCTGATTTCACCCCATGAATGGTTCCAGAAACATCAGGCCTATAGAGATTTTTTTTTCTGGGTCTGGACGTGGGGCCTGAACTCTGGGCCTGGGTGCTGTCCCTCAGCTCTTCAGCTCAAGGCTAACGTTCTCTCTACCATTTGAGCCACAGTGCCACTTTCGGTTTTTTTCTTTTTGCTTATGTGGTGCTGAGGAATCGAACCCAGGGCCTCAGGCATGCAAGGCAAGCGCTCTACCACCTTCCCAGCCCTAGAGATTTTTTTAAATAAATGTATTTCTACAGGTTCTCTTTGTAGCTCCTAGCTAGCAATTTATTTATTTGACTTCTCTATACTTCCTCTTAGCCAATAGTACAGAGTGGCAGGAGTCCTGACGTCACTAGCAAGTGTTTGTACGTTGCATTAGGATGCCATTGAATGAAGGTCACAGTTGCACAGGCCTTGATGCCTCCAGCTTCACTTGGATGGCTATGTAGTAGGGCTGCCTTGACCAGTGCAGTGAAGAAAGCCGAGCTTGTCCTCATGGCAAACCTCTGATGTCTGCTCCCTTCATTCCCAGCCCAGCACCTTTTCCCACCTGAACCTCCTTTCCCATGAAAATGTAGCAAAATCTCCTTTCCAGTCTGCATCCTACTTCATCCTTTTGTTTCCCACTTCGCTGCTGGAGACTTGGGTGTCTCTGCTAGTTGGAGGCTTGCAGAAAGAATCATAATCTTTTTAATAACTGATCATGGGTATCTAACATTTTTTTAGAAGATATCTTATTAATTCACAAAGTTACAGAAAGCCTACTGTGTGTGAGGCCTTCTCCTAGGTATCAGTTCATATAAGGTCCCTGCTTACATCCTACTAACAGAGACTCATAGTAAGTATGCAAACAAGACCTTTCATGATGGCATGTTCTATGCTGCAGACAAAGCAAGGTAATGGGATAGGGAAGTTTAGTGAGCTAGGGTGATAGGGAAGGGATCATTGAGATGATTTTGGAACCAACACCTGAGTGACAGAAGGAACAAGATTAAAGAAAGAACATTCTAGGGCTGCTGAAATATAGAGGTCTTGAGGTGGGATTTACTTGGGTAGGAATAGAAGGGAAATACATGTGGCTGTAGCATTTTAAAAATGGGGAGAGAGGAAGAGGGGAGCTGGGAAACAAAGCCAGGTAATACTTTGAACCCATGCTAAGAAGTTTGGAGTGCGTGTAAATGCTATGGGAAGCCTTTTACTGGTGGTAGATTAGAAGAGGATCTATGTGCACCAGAATACTAGGTTGTCACTTGATAGAATGACCCTAAACCAAGTGAATAATCTGTAAGCCAACAGAAGGACTAAGATAAATTAAGAGCACAGTGTTTTTCAAGTACAGGTCTAGCCAACCTACTTTACCTTGTTACTATTTACTTATTTATGTAGTGCTAGCTCTGAGACTTGAATTCAGGACCTTGTACATCTTTTAGCTTTTTCGCTCAGGATGGCACTTTACCACTTGAGCCAAATCTTCACTTTGAGCTTTTGATGGTTATTCGAGAGCCTCACAGACTTTTCCTTTTCAGGCTGGCCTCAGACCCAGAACCTCTGATCTCAACTTCCTGAGTAGGCAGAATTATAGGCATGTGCCATAGGTGCTTGGCTCTCACCTTGATATCCTTTGATCTTTCACATAGAAAAATGAATCTATCTCCTTGTACTCCCAATTCTTTTGCACATCACCATACATAGAGAAATGGTATCTGTACCGGGGTACAACTTTGAAATCTGGGGCTTGTTAAAGTTTCTAAAGAGCGAGGTGTGCTCATTTGGGGAGCAAATTTCTAGACTAGTTGGCATCTTCTCTCTTGTTCTAGTAGTTAATATTTCATGTTTTCTCATGATACTCCTGTACCACACAGCCCAAAAGACAGAATCCAAGTATAGTGGGCATAATACCAGCCTAGTGGGAATAAGTGTGGCCTATTTAATTCCCACGTCCCAGGATCTAGCATACTAAATAAACATAGTACCCTATGTTCTCTGCTGCCAGCAAGGTGTCCCACGCATGCTGGTTCTCAAGTCCTTTTTTTCTTTTCTGCCAATCAGGTGATCAATTCCTTCTTGGAGTAGCCTGATCATCTCAAAACTGAGAGTACCTCACAATCTTCTGATTTCTTTTTTGACTTCAAGCCAAGTACAAGATAATAATATCACTATATGACATAACAATGTAAGATGGAAAGATACACAAATCGAAAATTTTCTCATTCTTTTTTCTATTTTTCACCATTCAAAAGAAATTTCTCACGAATGATAGTCTGATGTGACAGATAAAATGTAGAGACAAGGAGTATCTGTATCAGGATCAAAGCCACCCTGCTACAATAAAAGTCAAATGTACAAAGATGGTGAGACTTGCCCTCTACCCACAGGACTTGTCTGTGGATTCAATAGTGTACATGTATTTGCATGTATTCACCTGTTTTCCTGTACCTTTGCAGCCTGGACCAGTAAGATAAATACATGGAATGTTTATCACATGTGTCCTATCTCCAGACAATGTACCCCTCCCAATCTTTTTATGATTTCCCTCACCCCTACTCACTTTTCCTCCCTCCCCTATTGTGAGTCCTGTTTTTGAGCTTCCTAATTCCATCAGCCCATCTCCTCAACTCATTTCTGTACACAATGTGTTTACTATGGTTGACTCTCTACCCTATCAATGATCAATTACAGCAGTTCCTACAACTCTCCAGAATTACAAGAGTTATGTGAGTCAAACAATGGGGAATTGAGAAACTCTTTGGTTTTCTCTGGGAGACATTGGACCTGATTTGCTTAGTCTCAGACTCCACCATAAAGATTTTGCTTTTGATTTTTACTCTGTAAACTTTTAAATACTGAGGGACAAATAGTTCTTTTTTTGTGTATTAGGGAAAGAGTCTTCAGTCTTCACTTTAAGAGCCTTGTGGGAGGTTGGGTTTAGTGGCTCATGCCATAATCTCAACTATTTGGGAGGTGGAGATCAGAAATATGGTTTAAGGCCAACCCAAGGCCAACCCAACAAGCTGGTTATAGTGGTTTATATCCTAACTATGTGGGAAGATTGCAGTCCAAGACTGGCCCCAGGCCAGAATGAGATCCTATCTGAAAAAATAAAGCAAAAAGAGGACTGGAGATCTGACTCAGTGGTAGAGCACCTATTTAGCAAATGCAAGGTCTTGAATTGAAACACCAGTGAGAAGGACAACCCAAGGTACTCCTCTTGGAAATACAAACCCCCCAAACTCAAGAAAAGTATGGTTATCTCCCCTAAAAGTGGAACCCTGAAGTCTTGTTTCTCAAACTAGCCCACACTCAGACTCTAGTAATTAGTCAACTACACATAATGTTCTCACGTGGCACTGGGTCAGTTGGAATTGTCTCCACTGTCTCTCTAGTCTGGGGACAGCAGTTTGCCCTAGGACCTCAGTAATTTGGACTTAAGAGAAGTTGATTTGCAGGGCCATTCTCATTTCCAGTTCATTGTTTGCTTTGACTGGAGTTAAACTTTCCAAGCTTCTTGCAGGACAGACTGGGCTTGCCGAACTCTGGGCTTCTTACACATGGTTGAATATCTTTAGAATGACATAGTGTCCACATAACAAGCATTAGTAGATGTTTGCCGCTGTGTTAATATCTACAAGAGCAAAAGAAAACTCAAAATTAGGGGCCATTCCCTAAAGCAGTGGAGCTTGTTCTAGCTGTCATTTGAGAAAAGGAAGTTTACTTTCTAGGTTTGAGCTGAGTGTGTGTGTGTGTGTGTGTGTGTGTGTGTGTGTGTGTGTGTGTGTGTGTGTGTGTGTGTGTGTGTGTGTGTGTGTGTGTGTGTGTGTCTATCTGTCTGTCTGTCTGTCTGTCTGTCCGTCTATGTCCGTGTCTGTGTCCATGTCTGTCTGTCTTGGAAGAATTTTTTTCCCTAAAATTATGACTCATTACCAGACTCTTGCTGCTCAGATGTGAGATGCTTATCAAGTTTTCCATAATATTGAATTCCCAAGGGGGTTTTCTAAGTCCCTATTTGAATAAATGATCTTGTATCCTTGTATCCTACATTTCTTCCACCATGACATGAATCCCCTGAATTTTCTCTGTCTTATTTTTTCCCGTCTTTCTTTAGTTAATTTATCAAGCAATCCTATGTGCTTTAAGATTGTCTCCTTATAGCAAAGTACAAGGTGGGTATGACATATATTTAGAAGATAATTGTAGCTAAGGAAGTTATTTTAGGCAGTAGGTGGTAGATATGAAGGTTTCAATCTCCTCTCTCCTTTGTACCATCTGAGAGCATCCCTCCATCTGACAAGAAAATACTGGGTACCTGCATATGACAGGTACAAAGCTAGAGGCTTTGGTAGATGCAAAGACAAATTGCATGTTCTTGACCTCAAAAGAATTAAAAGCCTCTTGCTGGAGTTGTATGTAGAAGAGTATAAAAATGGTAAAAGGAATAGGAGAGATCCAATGACAGAGAATTGATTTTATCCACCGATGTCTCTGTAGCATCTCAAATGCAAATAACTGTTACTATTTCCCTTTAGTGTTAGACAGATCTAAGAGTTAGCCTTTTGGTCCATTAGACTTTCAACCCAACTAAGGATATCAAGAAAGCCTCCAGAAGATGCAATTAGAAATATGCCACTCTAATATACTCCTTGGCCTTCTAGTTAAAAGTTAGAGAAGTCAAATCTAGGAGGAGCTAACACAGCAATGTCCTCCCCAACCATCCACATCACCAGAAAGAGTTACTAGCTTTTGACTAACTGAAAAATTAGCTCTAGAGCTGCAATTTCTTCTTTCTGCCTGGATCTCTCAAATTAAGAGAGTTAAAGGCTTGTCTGGGTTGCTCAGACTAGAGATTAGTATTTTGTACTCTCAATAGTTTTTTGTTTGTTTGTTTGTTTGTTTTTTTTTTTGTCGTTGGTCATTGGGCTTGAACTCTGGGCCTGGGCACTGTCCCTGAGTTCTTCAGCTCAATGTTAGCTCTCTACCACTTGAGCCACAGTGCCACTTCCAGTTTCCTGAGTGGTTTGTGCGACATAAGAGTCTCACGGCCTTTCCTGCCTGAGCTGGCTTTGATCCTCAGATCTCAGCTTCCTGAGTAGCTAGGATTATAGGGGTGAGCCACAAGCACCTGGCTATAGTCCATATTAACCCTGCTTAAAAACAAAACAGAATCGATGTGTCAACAAGTTAAAAGAGAGCATTTATTTCAGAAAGCAGACTCCATGGAGGTTTCTAATATGATACCAAATGATCAAAATATGTTTTCTTTTCCTCTGTCCAAACAGAATGTGCTTTCTATCTTCCTACTTGTAAAGTTCTCTCTGCTCCTTCTCTAGAGCTTTCTGGTTATCATCTATTTCCTTTTGCTCTGAAGATTTGGGGCAGACAGACTTTGTATGATGCAACCAAGCTTTCTAGAATTGCATTTGTTACTAAGTCTCTCTAGAATTCTATTTCTTTTCTGACAGTGGGGACTAACCAATATTAGTCGATTCAGAGGAACGTGTGTGTGTGTGTATGTGTGTGCATGTGCATGTATGCATGTATGCATGCGTACACCCATGTGGCTTGTGCCAGTTATGGGACTCAACTCAGGACCTTGTGCTCTCACTTTGATTTTCAAGCATGGCCAGTTCTCTACCACTTGGGCTGCACCTCCACTTCCAGTTTTTTGCTGGTTAATTAGAGATAGAGAGTTCTTTGAATTTGTCTGCCCAGGCTAGCTTCAAACCTTGAAGCTTAAATCTCAGCCTCCTGAGTAGTTTGGATTTTAGGCACGAGCCACCAGAATCAGGCTTACTTCATAGATTTATTTTATCCTTTCACAAGACTGAATGGATGATAGAGGTAGGACTTTCAATAGGGTATTCGACATATAAAGACACGACAATTGCTAGTTGTATTTCATCATTGTTGCCATGGGTATTGTTTTTTGCCTGTATTTATTTATATTTAAGCTTATTCCTGTTGCCTTCCAGTTTTCCTATCCAGAAAACCGTCTCTGGCTTCTGTTATCTCAGGCAATTGCCTACAGAAAGTTCAGAGGTTGGCTGGTGTCCATTGGTTTCATTCCATAGTTGAAATTATCTGTGAGGATGTAGATGCTGTAATGTTCACTCTGGCTAGGAAGACCTGGAGCCTCCTCTTCAACATCTTCTAGTACAGCCTCCACACACACAAGCCTCCAGTGGGCACTGTCACCTGAGGGAAATGGACTCATGCCCCACCCTCTGACCCCTCTCAGGTTGTCTTTGCTAACCAATACTGTCAGTGATAGCCAGGGTCAAATCTCCATAGAGATGATTAGAACTAGAGATAGGCAAAGCCCCTTTCCTTCCACCCCTTTATCATCTTCATCTTCATAGACTCATAGACCCAGTTTCCACCTGGCTTCAGAAAATATACCCAGAAAGGAAGCAACAAGGAACTTGGAAACATTCCTGCCAAGCGAGGCTCTGTGATGGCCTCTAAGGAGCATCTATAACCCCAGTCATCGAGAGATACATCGCATTAGATGAGATACTTTTACAAGAGTGGGAAATAATTTATAAAGATAAAAATAGCTCAGCCTTGCCACAAAAGTGCAAAAATAAAATTCTGCACCTGGAGGCCAAGAAGGGAAAATGAGAGACAGAATATATTCTTGCAGGGGCTGGGAAGGTGGCTCAGTGGTAGAGCGCTTGCCTTGCATGCATGAGGCCCTGGGTTCGATTCCTCAGCACCACATAAGCAAAAAGAAAAAAGCTGGAAGTGGTGCTGTGGCTCAAGTGGTAGAGTGCTAGCCTTGAGCTGAAGAGCTGAAGGACAGTGCCCAGGCCCAGAGTTCAGGCCCCACGACCAGACCCCTCCCCCCAAAAAAGAATATATTCTTGCAGAAGCTAAGTAAGAATGGGAAGGGAATAAACAATCAGTGGCCCTGAGACTCAGAGATTTTGGACAAAGATGGTGGAGAAGAAATCGATTTTAAATAATTCTATTCTTTAGTTCTGGGTTCAGCAAGCCATCACCCAGCATGGTGCGTTGCTCCTGAAAATGTTATACTAGGGCACAAGAATCCATCCAGTCCTGTCTTCTCTTCCTGCCCAATACCTTTCAGCCAGAAAGAGGACTATGAGGGCAGAAAATCATGACTTTCCCTCCTAGCACTCTTCTTGCTCACCATTCTTCTCTTTCCTTCCTTCCTTCCTTCCTTCCTTCCTCTTTCTTTCTTTCTTTCTTTCTTTCTTTCTTTCTTTCTTTCTTTCTTTCTTTCTTTCTTTCTTTCTTTCTTTCTTTCTTTCTTCCTTTCTTTCTTTCTTTCTTTCTTTCTGGTTGTGGGGCTTGAACTCTGGGCCTGGACGCTGTCCCTCAGCAATTCAGCTAAAGGCTAGTGCTCTACCACTTGAGCCATAGCGCTACTTCTGGCTTATTCTGCATATGTGGTGCTGAGGAATCGAACCCAGGGCCTCATGCCTGCAAAGCAAACACTCTATCACTGAGCCACCTTCCCAGCCCCCATTCTTGTGTTTCTTAAAAACACCAGACATTTCAGAGACCATGCAGGGCCTTTGCACTGAAGTTTTCTGCGGCCCTCCAGGAAGCTCCGCCCCGACAGTGGCCCCCTCCCCTCCCCTTCCTTCTGCTGAAGTAGCTCCATCCCACAGGGTTCCCTCACCAACGTCCTGTCCCCAACCAGCGCTTTTCAGCCTCTGTATCCAGCCCATTTCTTCCCAGTTTCTCCATTCATCACCATACAACTTTTATTCTCCAGCTCCAACGAGACTGAGAGTTTGCACCTCTTTAGTTCTCATCCCTCAGTTCCAACATGATCTGATGAATGAGTATATCCAGTTCTCAGTCACATCTGATAATCATGTAGAATAGCGTCTTCCCTGAAAGATTTTAAGGAATGACAGCCTCCCCTTATTTAAACCATGACTTAGGATGTCACTATATCATAAGGAGTGATGGGGTTGATGGAAAACTGCCCAATGGGGCTGTCCAGGGAAACGTGGGTGGTACTTACGTCCTCATCAGGTTTGCTCAGCTCAGATTATTGCAATAATAGTAGCCCTATTTGTACTTTTAGAAAATTGAGGTTGGAATCACAAAGAAGTCTGTTTTGTTTTCTGTCCTCTGCATGGGTCATAACCCTGTGCAGGGCTGGGAATATAAGAAGTGGGGTCAGCTTTTGCATGCATGATGTAAAACCTCATTATTTTGCAATCCCTGTATTCTGAACTCATAGCAGGCCAAGTTAGTAATTATAGTACTGCATGGTTCTAAGCAACTGGTACAAGATTGTACAGATATCTTTCATTTATAACCATTTACTATCCAAGCTGGGGTGCTTGCTGGTATGGCCAGGCTGCTTCCTCTAATCAGCTGAAGGCTTGAAGTCTCCCATCACCCAGCAGGGAAAGTAGAAAGTATGCTCTGAGAGCCAAGGGGCAGACGAGGAACTCGAGTCATCTTTGAAACAGCATTTGCAAAGCAAGGCAGGCAGCACTGCCACCATAGTCCACCCTAGTCCAGGGTGGGAAGATGGGCCAGAACACCAACCTCTCCCCTAGTCAGCACTGTGGGTGGGGTAGAGTACACTGGAAAGCAGGCTCTTGTTACTCCTTAGGATTTTAATAAGAATGAAAATGGCTGGTATTTATCAAGTGCCTACTAGTTATGAGATACAGTTGGTGTGTACGTTTATACACATGCAAGCTCATAAATGTATATACATATATGCATGTGTGTTCACATACATGTATGTACAATAAAGCATACAAATCAAGTTTAAAGCTCAATGAAATTATACACTTGTGAGCCCACTATCCACACAGCATAGCAATAAGTAATATTATCAGCATTCCAGAGTCAGGTCTCTTCCCAAGCAATATGTACAGGAGAAAATGCTGCTTAGTCTCTCTTGTGGTAGGTCAGATGTATCTACTCTTGACCTGTAAGAGGAATGATACAAGGCACATTTGTCTTTTGTTTGGCTTCATTGATAAAATATGTTTGCAAGATTCATCCATTCTGTTGCATGTTGCATGTTGCATGTAGCAGTACTTTGTTTTTCTATTCCTGTGTATTACTTAACTATGCAAATGTATGATATTAAGTCTGTTGCTGATGATCATTGGCATTGTTTCTACATTTTTCTGTTGTACATAGAGCTGCTATATTCTAGTGAAATGTCTTTGTGGATTTGTTCACATTGGTTTTTGACATAGAACTGTGATGGATGGTGCGAGAGCTATGATTTGTGTGACTTTTACTACGTGCTTTTTCAGCATGCTTACACTAATTTACACTCCCTTCAATGGTGATGTGTGAGAGTTTCAGTGGCTTTTTTCCCCCCCTCACTAACACTTAGTATTGCCAGTTTCTTAAATGTAGTCATTTTAGAAGGGTGTGTGTTATCATGGCTATAGTATACATTTTTCTGATGATCAATTTTCTGTATGTTTATTGGCCAGTTGTACAGCCTCTTTTGAAGTGAATTATTTGCCTTTATAGTTTATTGCTTATATCTGTTCATTTGTTGGGGCTCTTTATATATTTTAGATATGAAACTATGACAACCATGTCAGATATGTTTCACAGATACCTTTTTCCATATTTTTATTTTTTATCATTTTAATGAAATCCAATTAATATATTGTTGATTTTTATGTGCCCAAAATTTCTGCTGATGATTTCCTCTGATTATTTCTTCTGATGGTGCCTTTCTATGCTGCCTTCTAGAAACTTGGTTGCTTTACCTTTTAAATTTGTCTATGACCTATCGATATTTGTGTATAGTACGAGGTGGGGGTCATTTTCATTTTTTCCTATATCAATGTCTAATTGATTCAAGAGTTTATTATGAAGGCTATTATACAGATACTGACTTTTATTGTGTAGTTATATCTATAGGTCTTCATTCCTATCCACTGTTAAAATTTTTTGTTATATTTAACTGTTCTTTCACCAATACCACACAGTATTTATTTTGGTATAACTTTAAACTATGTCCTTGAATATTGCTCTTCAATACTTTTTTTACTCTTCTGGATCCTTTCATGCAATTTCCACTCACCTCCCCTGCAAAAGAACTCTGTTGATAATTTTATAATAATCAATCATCAGTAGTGATTCTTCTATAAACATAGTCTATTTGGTGTTTTATTTATTTATTTATTTATTTTTTGAGTCTGGTCATGGGGCCTGAACTCTGGGCCTGGGCGCTATCCCTCAGCTCTTCAGCTCAAGGCTAGCGCTCTACCACTTGAGCCACAGCGCCACTTCTGGCTTTTTTCTTTTTGCTTATGTGGTGCTGAGGGATCAAACCCAGGGCCTCAGGCATGCAAGGCAAGTACTCTACCACTGAGCCACCTTCCCAGCCCCTATTTGGTGTTTTATGAATTGCTCTTTGCAACATCTTAGTTTTCAGTGAAAACAGTTTAAGTACTGTAATTTGCTTAACATCCTAAACAATCTGGAAAGGCACTTCTTACCTCCATTCTTACAAGAAAATGAAGGATCCTAGAAGACACATTATTTGTCCAGGTTCATATCGATAAAAACTAAAAAAGTTAACTTTAAATAAATTTGTTGAGAAACATGTGCTTTATGGATTACAGAATATTGTCCAAACATCAGCTAAGATTACAGTCACGTTTTCCTGGGCACCCGATGGCCCCCAGAACTACCTTCAGAGCCTTAAATCTCTTAAGGATGTTAACATAATATCCTGGCCTTAGTTGATTATCTTCTAGGCTTTACTTTCAATTCTCTTTTCTCAATAATAATTTGTGTCTTGAGAAAATCCCATTTGTTGTCAAGAAAACATTTTTTTCCTCATTTCTGTACTCTCTTATTTTGTGGAAGGTGTGATCTATACACTGAATAACGGTATTTGCTAAAATGTTGGTTCAGACTCAGTGGTCAACCTCATTAGCATTCATCACACAAATCTTGTTTTTTCTTTTGTTTTGCTTTTTGTTTGTTTTGGTGCTATTACTGGGGCTTGAACTCAGGGCCTCATACTTTTTTGTTGTTGTTGTTGGTTGTGGGGACTGAACTCTGGGCCTGGGCGCTATCTCTCAGCTCTTCAGCTCAAGGCTAGCACCCTACCACTTGAGCCACAGCACCACTTCCACTTTTTTTCTGCTGAGGAATCGAACCCAGGGCCTCATGCATGTGAGGCAAGCGCTCTACCACTGAGCCACTTCCCAGCCCAGGGCCTCACACTCTTCTTGGCTTTTCCCACTCAAGGCTGGCACTCATCACTTGAGCCACAGCTCTGTTTCTGCTATCACCCATTCTTCAAGTAGCTTCTTGGTGAGTATTTCCAATCCCAAAGGAAAACTAAATTGCTCAAATTTTAGATGGGATTAAGACAAAGGATAAGGTAGCATAAGTCAGCCTCCTCTCAAAAGGTGTCTTTTCTGGCATAGTTTTGAGTTCCATCTATCATGTTTCTGTTTTATGAGTTCTGTTTAACCAATGAGTTTGCAATTCAGTGAACACAGAGTCATACATCAGTAGCAAAATTATTTTAGGTCTTTGAGCTAAAGACTTTTCTATATTAAAATGTTTAAAATATGCAATTATGGAAGACAATTTGTTTCAGAAAATGTACCACAAGACCCAATGCTAGTGGCTCATGTGAAAGGCTCTTTGTGCATTGTTTCAAGTGGACAGAAGAGTCAGAGTTTGAAATTAAAGTGAAAAATTTCCACCCAATCTCCATTAACTTCATAGAACCAAAAGTACAAAGTGCAGGTCAGAAGATCTTTTGCTACTGGGTAAAATCTGTCATATAAGCAAGGAAAAAGTAGCTGGCATAGTAATTTTTGTTGCTTCTTATTCATGTTTGACATTACAAAGCCTAGGGAAGGAAGCCTCTCAAAGTTTAAGTAATTAAGCATTTCTCTGCAAGCAATGTTAATGTGTATGTATGTTATTTTCTTTCTTTCTTTCTTTCTTGTCAGTTGTGAGGCCTAAACTCAGCCTGGGCACTGTTTCTGAGCTCTTCAGCTTAAGGCTAGTGCTGTACCACTTGAGCCACAGTGCCAGCTTTTTCTGCGTATGTGGTGCTGAGGAATAGAATCCAGGGCCTCATGTATGCAAGGCAAGCGCTCTACCACTTAGCCACCTTCCCAGCCCTAAGTGTGTGTATTTCTGACTATGCATATTACCTGTAGAATCCTAAAATTATGAGCAGTAATTACCACATATAAGGATCATGGAGATAACCAGAGAGATCAAAGGAAAGTAGAAAAAAATTACAATTAAAAAGAGGGCAAGGCCAAATATGTAAGCATAAAAAATAACAAGTATCCTTAATTATTGGAATGTAATTCACAAGAAAATCATTTTTTAACTATCAAAGATCACTTTTAAATCCAGCTCTGTGTATGAGCTGTGCTTTGAAGATGCATCAGCCTCCAGAGATCCCTTTCTGTGTATGTTTCTCCCCACCACTAAAGTTAGATGCACAGAGAATAGCTACAGTGAAAGTAATGGTGGATAACCCCTTGAATTAATTCAGGGACTTCCTTAGATGTAAATGCAGAATGTTCTCTGTATAGTTTCACATGAATGCTTCCATGACATTTAGGCAGTTTAGGAGTTGAAACAATTTAGAGTTTCTACAGAGAACATTAAGTTCAAATAAATCAAGTTATCATTGTATATAGTGTCTCTGGATATAATGGAAGCAATTTCCACCCTCTTTCAAATAGATTCCCATATTTATCAAAGTACAATAACATGATTTCCATTGCTAACATAAATATCTCATCTTTTCCCACCTTTAACATGAGGAATAATTAAGGTAGATGGACATTCATCGTATTAGTGAGGTAACAGGAATTTATATGTAGTTCTGGCATTTAAGATAGCTTAACATGGGGCTGGGAAGGTGGCTCAGTGGTAGAGTACTTGCCTTGCATGCCTGAGGCCCTGGGTTCGATTCCTCAGCACCACATAAGCAAAAAGAAAAAAAGCCAGAAGTGGCGCTGTGGCTCAAGTGGTAGAGCGCTAGCCTTGAGCTGAAGAGCTGAGGGACAGCGCCCAGGCCCAGAGTTCAGGCCCCATGACCAGACCCCCCAAAAAAAGATAGCTTAACATGTTCTGCATTCTTACATATTACAAAAATGTTGTAATGTGTTAGGGGCCAAATTAATAAAATTTCAAAATAAAATATCATTTAGGTGTACTCTTTTATTAGCTCTATATTTTCTTTTTTTTTAATTTTATTTTATTTGAGAACATACTGTACAGAGGGGCTACTAGCTCTATATTTTCTGATGACTGATATTAAGAGTTTCTGATAAATTCCTTCCCAATTAGTATGTTTTTTTAATTTTTAAAAGTTTAAGTAGTTGTACAAAGGAATTGCCATTTAACAAAGTGGCTTATGAATACAAGACTTGTTGATCAGTGTCACCCCTTTCAACATTCTCCTCTACCCCTTCTTACCACCATTACCCTCACTCTGCTCAATTTTGTAGGATACACATTGTATTCATGACTGTATTCTCTCCTTCTTCATCTACCAACCCCACCCCTTTCAAATACCCATTTCTTGGTGTTTATTTGGTTGAACTTTGACTTTGCCTTTCTAAGGAAAGGAATTCTCCCTTGCATCTACCATATTTCAGTTAATAGATTTGTATACCCTTGTATTCTATCTAGCATATTTACTTATAAGTATGTAAGTTAAATCTAGCTTCCACATATAAGGAAAAACATGCAGCCTTTGTCTCTCTGGGCCTCACTTCACTTAGCATATTTTTTTCCAGGTCTTTCCATTTCTTTACAAATGATACAATATCATTCTTTCTAATGGATGAGTAAAATTTCACTGTGTAGATGTACCACATTTTCTTGATCCATTCATCCCTTGAGGGGCATCTGGGCTGATTCTATACCTTGGTTATGGTGAATAGTGCTGCAGCCAACATGGTTGTGCTGGTGGCTTTATTGTCTCTTGGTTTGTGATCTAATGGATAAATGCCCAGGAGTGGAATTGGTAGACCCAGGGTAGTTCTATGTTTAATTCTTTGAGGAACCTCCATACTGTTTGAATTTTGAAATGTTTTCCCCAAATAGAAGATAATTCAAACAAGCCATAAATGAATGTAAAGAAGGAATGTTTAACAGCCTGTGAGAATCAAAGGTTAAGCATGTGTCTGAGGATGGTCTACTGCAGGGTTTGGAGGACTCAAGGCATCTTGAGCATCCTTAGGAAGTAAAGAGACATGAAGCCTATACATTAAGGAAAAAAAACTAAAAAAGAAGTTAAGCTGAGAAAAAAGAAAGTACAATTTAAAATAGAGTAAAAACATTTATAAGAAAATGGCAATATCAACACTACAATTTAAAGTATAATCTCATACACATGGAGAATAGAAGAAACATAGTATTGATAGACAAAACTTCAAAGATTCTCAGGATTCAGAGTGAAAAAAAGAAAAAAACAATGCTGACCAAGAAGACCTGGTCTGTGGATGTTCTATATTTCCAGTAGATGAGTAATAGGTATTTTGCATGAAAGATGAGTAAAGTAATAAATAAGAGCAATCTTTCCTACCATCTGGATGGTGAGCAGAGAAGCCTGAAGTTTTGTGAACACTTTGGGCAGAATTAATAATTTTGATATAGCCTGACCAAAATTCTTAATTAAAAAATCCTATGTGCAAAGCTAGGCACTAGTGGCTCATGCCTGTAATCCTAGCTACTCAGGAAGCTGAGATCTAAGGATCATGGTTTGAAGCCAGCCCAGGCAGGATACCTTGTGAGAATTTTTATCACCAATGAGCCAGAAGTAGAGCTGTGGCTCAAGTGATACAGTGCTTTCCTTGAACACAAAACCTTAAGGACAGTGCCTTGGCCCTAAGCCCCAAGACTGGAGCATGCGTGTGTGTGTGTGTGTGCGCGCGCGCGCGCGCGTGCGCACACACACACACACACACACACACACACACAATCCAACATGCAGGACAATGGAACTAGTTGGAATTTAAGAAGGCAGGGAAGAGAGATGGAGGGAGGGAGTTTGGGGAGTACATTGTATGAATGTATGGAAATGTCACCATGAAATCCCCTTGTAAACTAATACTAATAAAACGTTTTAATAAATCCCATATGTATCAAAAGACTAAGATTTTTTTTTTAAGTCTGTAGTTTTCCATTCTCAGCAATGGTGGACTAAGCTCTTTTCTCTCAATTAGAACGAGGAAGTCTAGAGTGCTTTATTTGAAGGCATTTTTGAATTTCTAAATCAGTGAATTTCTGAGCCTAAGACCCTGGGAGAAAAGCAGAAGGGAAAACATGGAATTTCATATAATTTTACTTGTCAAGATAACTTTTTATTGCTAAAAACAACGGCTAAGAGAATAAAAATCTGAGTGTTAGACACTTGGGTCTGGGGTGAGAAGAGATGGACATTATCATCAATAGTTCATCCAGAGAAAGGGCCTGGGTTCACAGGCAAAACTCTGAAAGACTGTTTCCTGGGAACAGTTCCCAGATGGTTGTAATGCTAGTTTTGAATCATTTAAGAATTTAATGGCAGTTAGTGATCTGGAATTACTAGTGGTCTGGCAGTTTGTGAGAAGAAAACAGACTTCTTGTGGAAGAACAAGATGTCATCCAGAGTCTCAACTATCTAATTCTTCACTAACAATACCCAGCACTTAATCAAATATAACCAGGCATACAGAAAACAAGAGAAAGTAAAAGCAGACAGGAGAAACAGACACGTGTAAAATTCAGATAAGGGAGTTAGAGGAAAATCATAGCAATTTTAAAATAATGTTATTTATTCTGTTAAGGAAATTAAAAGACAAAGAGCAGAACTATTGGGAGACAATTAGGAAGTATTTGAAAACCAAGTCAGAATAGAATAATGCAGCTGTAATTTAAAAACTGAATGGGTTTAGATTCAGCTGAACTAAAAACTAGAACAGAAGACAGATTAAAAAGAAAACAGATGAGTGAGTAGAAAAAGAGAAAATAATGAAGTCTCGAACAATTAAGAGCCACATATGTTAGAGAAAACAGGTCTAGTGGATAAATTGCAATTATGAGAAGAAAAGGGAGAATTCTGGATGCTGGTGGCTCACACTTGTCATCCTAGCTCCTGAGGAGGCTGAGACCTGGAGGATTGTGGTTCAAAGCCAGCCAGGGAGAAAAGCCACAAGACTCAATTTCCAATTAGCAAATAGCCGGGTTGGAGGTATGTCTCAGGTGGCAAAGCACCAGCTCTGATGAAGACCCCAAAATCCTGAGTTCAATCCCTGGTGAGAGATTGAGGGTGAGAGAGGAAAGAAAAGACAGATTATAAAAGAGATATTTAATATATCGTGCATCATTTTCCAGAACAAGAGATCGGGGTGCCTAGGAACTACTCTGACTGACAGGAGAAGTTAGAAGGACTTCTAAAATAAATGTGTCCAAAGTGGACAATAAATTTAAACTCCTAAAAGAAAATAGTACAGTAAAAACAAAACTCAAACTGGATCATAGCCGTGGTAAAGAAGGAAAGAATGGCTGGATTTCATTATATTAGTCATGAAATTTTTCTGGTAAAAGCATGAGCAAAGTCAGAATGCAAATGGACCATTGGAATCATGTAGTTTTGACATGACAGATGACAGATAAGGTATTCATATTTGCAGATAAACAAATATTTCGAATCATCTTACACATGGAAAGGAGTCAGGGAATTTATGAAATATTCAAACTACATATATGAATATAAATTAAAACAAGATTCTATTTTCACCCATGAGATCTACAATATTAAATGATAAACAATTGTGGGAAAGCCTTTGGGGAATACGAATACGAACTCTTCTGGTCAAGACTGTAAACTCAGACACATCTACTTTGTATATTATAAAAATGTTATTCTTATAATTTTTGATCACCAATCCTTTAGGATTTTTAATCTGCAAGAGTGCTCAGACAAATAGAGAAAGATACAGATCTTAAATACAGCATTAGAAAAAATAATAGCCAAATATGAAACTTAGGTTGTTTATTGAATATTTCCTAAATGTAAAGATATTCTCCAATTTCCAAATGTAATTTCCAAATGCAGCTGATATTAAATACCATCTCTCGTTGCCATGTTAGAAGAGTTAATGATGTCCTTGTCATTACTTTTGTATGTACCTTTTTGTGAACATCTTTAGACAGTATAATAGTATATTGACCTTTACATTGTTTTGTTGAGATACTTGTGTTGACAACCATTGAGTTTTTAACTTACCAGATGCTTCTCTGTTGCACAAGATGTCCCAATGAAATGTCTGTATAATGATTACATTGAGGTCAAATTTGTCTTGCGAACTGAGGGTCACTTTTATGGCAAAGCTATAAAAGAGCATGTATGGTTAGATTCTAAATCGGATTTTCAAATCTAAAAATGTTGGATACAATCAATTCATGTGGCAGAATGTCTATCACCAAACTCTTTGAAATACTATGATTAAAGAAATTATGAAATATTTTCCAAACAAAAAAATAGAGACAAAGTCCTGGCATTCTTTGATGTGTTTTGAAATTATGGTGTAAATTCTGAAGGTTTCTCAAAAAGATCAATGCTATAAAATGTGGGTTATAAAAATGTAAAATTAAGCCTGGCGCTGGTGGCTCACGCCTGTAATCCTAGCTACTCAGGAGGCTGAGATCTGAGGATCGCGGTTCAAAGCCAGCCCGGGCAGGAGAGACCGTGAGACTCCTATCTCCAATAAACCACCAGAAAACCGGAAGTGGCGCTGTAGCTCAAGTGGTAGAGCGCTCGCCTTGAGCTGGAGAGCTGAGGGACAGTGCCCAGGCCCAGAGTTCAAGTCCCACGACCAACAAAAAAAAAAAAAAGTAAAATTAGTATTGTATGAATTCTGACAGTCAAGTGAGGAAAATATAACTTTGATGAAGATTTTAATGTTAAAACATGACATAGCCAAATTGTTTTTATTGTTTTCTTAAAAAATGAAAACAAACATTTTGTGTATATTAGTGTGATGTTCCCTTTCTCCGAGTAATCTATTATTGTAATACCACAACTAATGTCATTTTATAAAAAAACAAAAAACAAACATATCATTGGAGCAAATCTTCTAAAAACAAAATATTATTTCTTGCTGGGTAGCATTTATATATTATATTCCTTTATTTCATAAAGTAAAGTTCACTTGAAAGATCTCCTTTGTTATAGTAAACTGTGGAACAAAATTTAGATTCTGTAGCCTAAGAATTTTGTGCAAATGTAAGCTTTCTTTTCCTGATATGTCAGCAACACAAAGATATTATTAGCTACTTAGGAACTCAAGAATATCCCACAATATCCTACTAAGATAGATTTCTTTTTAAAAACCTTTTAGGTTTGCTCCAAATGAATAAGGTGGGGCAAGCAAACTTAAAGTTCAAGTGAAGAAGCCAGGACAGAAAACATCAATGACTACAGGAAATACCTGAATTATCATCACAAAAACGTAGATGTGGATTCTAGTGTTGCCCAGAGCAAAGGAACCACATTGAAAATACTTTCTCTCTTGAAATTAAGAAAATATTTAATTGCTCACCTATTTAAATACAGAGGAAAATTGTAAATAATTACAACCTCTGACCAAGATATAACGAACTCAGTGTAATTAGAAAAAACCCCAGCTTTCCTGACTTCAGTGAGCTAGCCCTCATACCCATGCGATGACTTAAAAAGCAAAGGCAGTAACAAGCACGAAAATAGTGCGGCGAAAATAGTGGTGGGCTGTAAAATACAGCCACCATGGAGCAGTTTGGCAGGTACTCACGATGCTAAACTTAGAATTGCTACAGGACAGCAATTACACTGGTCTAAGTGTCACCAGGAGGAATAAAAAAGATCACATCATACTAATACCCTGAAGTGGGTATTAGTATTAGAAATGCATGAGCAAAGGAATAGAGAAAGATGAAAATTCCACTCAATGCAATATTATTCTGGCCACACAAACCAAAGTAATATAAAAATGACATAGACAACCTTTGTGTATTTCGAGGGAATGTCAAGTTTAGGAAGGATGGAATATGTTCCCATTTACCTTGGCTGTCCTGTGCAGGAGAGGCTATGGACATAGAAAACAGACTGGAGGTTTCTGGAGTGGTGGGTAGGGCCTGAGGAGCTTGGGGCAACTGGCAAATGCATCCAGGATTTCCCTTTGGAGTAATGAAAATACTCTAAAATTAGTAGTGATTCATACACCACAAGTTCAGCCAAAGCAGTACTTTGGGCAAAGTCATAAACAAATGATTTATTTAAAAAAAAAATTCATTCAGTGAAAATAAACTAAGAAACTAAAAAAAAAAACAGAAAAATTTACAAGAGTGAACATGATTATCTGGTCTATGAAACAGCGATAAAACAAACATGTTTTAAAGAAACATTTTAGAAGTCAGGGATTGTAAACTTTCAGCTGGTTTCCTTCGTTTATCCCAGGACATAGATCACACTTTTCCAATCAGCTGGTGAAGACTCGAAGCACTGCAAATTCCTTTTCTGGTCAAGGACTAATGTGGATCACACTTGCCCTTATTGTTTCCTTGGTGATAAAAAAAAAAAAAGATGTTTATCTGGTTTATAGTTATTAGGGACACTGGAAAGCTCACTGAACGTGCTCTTCGGCTTGTGCATATGTGTGGGAGGTTAGGCCTTTCTGGGTAGCCCAGGTGGGTCTCAGGCTTGTAATTCCCCTGTCTCAGTCTTCCAAATGCTACACATTTGCAAACCTGTACCACCACAGCCAGCTGTTCCCTGAAAGCACCGATTAGGAGGCCTTGGTTTGTCTCCCATTTGTTAGTGTTGGAGACCATCAGAGGGAGCTCCAAGGCTGGCATGCCAGTTGGAAATGATGCCTACTTTTGGCTGCACAATGTCACTCATAATTTTGTGAAGCTGATGAAAGCCGGATGCTTTCACCCTGAAAGGAACACTAGCTGTAGCCCTGTGTGTAACCCATTGGGGGAAGTCAGGGACCTTTCTGTGTATCATGTACCATGGAAATGATCACACAACAGAGCTGAACATCTCATCTGAATTGCTACGCAGGGGTTCTTAAACTTATCAGGCTCTATGGCCTTTTTTATTTGTGAAATTGACAGAGGATCCCGAAGAGTTCTTTTGTATGTGACTGAATATAATCTGTCAATATTTATCATAATCAAAATCAGACTGGAAATTTAAAAATGTTTGTTAGTTCATGTAAAATAGCAGCCCACTATATGTTGATGAAATGCTCTTCATAAAATAAGAAGTTAATAGGAGATATTTTTAAGCTTGGGAAATCTAATCTCAATCAGTAGAGGACACCTATCTGATTCTGTATCAGTCTTTTGCTTATCACAGGTCATGTAGCCCCCAGAAAGCTCCGGTGCACACTTATGAAAATATAAGAGTTAAAAAGTAAATCATACATTAGTATGAAATTCTGGGTAAGGCATGGTGGCACTTGCCTATTATCCTGACTATACAGAGGCAGAGGTAAAAGGATCCTGGTCTGAGGCTGACTCCCCTAAAAAGCACTGGACACTACCTGAAAAATAAACTAAAGCAAAAAGAACTGGAGATCTAGCTCAAGTAATAGAGCACTTGCCCAACACGTACAAAGCCTTGAATTCAAATCTTAGTATAATAACCCTTTCCAAAAGAAGAAAAGAGAAAACCAAGACAAACTGAAAAGCTTGCTGGGCCCTGGTGGCTCATGCCTGTAATTCTAACTACTCAGGAAGCTGAGATCTGAGGATCAAAGCTAGCTGGGGCAGAAAAGTACATGAAACTCTTATCTCTAATAAACTACTCAGAAAAAAGCTGAAAGTGCTGCTGTGGCTCAAGTAGTAGAGTGCTAGCCTTGAGCTCAAAGAGGTTCAGGGACAGTGCCCAGGCCCTGAATTCATACCCCAGGACTGGCAAAAAACAATAAAACCCTGAAATTTCCCCAAACATATATATATATATATATATATATATGTATATATATATATGTATATATATATACACATATATATATGTGTGTGTGTGTGTGTGTGTGGGTGTGGGTGTGGGTTGTGGGTGTGGTGTGGGTGTGGGTGTGTGAGAGAGAGAGACAGACAGACACAGACAAGGTGACAGCAGACAGATGTTGGGAAAGAAACAGAACAAATCAGTATACCCAAAGACTTTGGGAAAACAGTTTTGTGTGTGTGTGTTTTTGTTTTTTGTATAAAACTTCTAAAACTTCACGTTGCTGAGCTTTAGGAAAAATACAGGTGCAGGATTAACGTCTGCAATTACACAAATAAACCATTAGATGGCACTCCCGTGCCACTCACCGACGACAACCTGCACACAGGCATACGGAAATGGGCCCTGGTTTGTGGAAATCACCTTCCCTGGAAAGTTGGGGGATTTATGCAGTACTTTCTTTTGGTCTTTTTTTCCCCTCTTTGTCTTGTTTTGTATTTTAAAGTAGTGGTGATAGGGGGTCACCAATGGCAATGTAAACCCATTACTTAGACCAATCGGCATTTTCCAATTTCGAGCTTTTCAGGTTAACAATGGTGCAGATCAGAGAGATTTCGAAGCTCAAGACAAGCTGGAAATCTAAGAGGTTCGAAATGTGGAGACCACAGAGTTTCTAACCTCGAAGTGCTTCTTTAGAATGCAAGGGAGGGCAATAGAAATGTTCTCAATCACAACCCCAAGGTCAGGCGAATGCTGATTCAATGTTACAAGAGTCACAAGTCAATGTTAGGACCAGCCGGGCCTGTCTGCATGGAGGAAGGCTACAAATGCTGTTCTTAGTGGCCAACTGTTACAACAACTATGCAATCCTTGTCTCTGTAAGAAGCCATTGAAATGAACAAAGAAGCAGATAACAGGGCAGGGATGATCACAGTTCCTGTCCACATAGCACCTCTTGAGCCCTCTGCTCTGCTAGACTCTTCTTCAAGTTACCTAGCTATGGAAGTGACTCTGGCTAGCACGTGGACATTTATTTGGAGAGCATGGAACAGTCCACAGGAAGATCTGAAGTAGACAAGTGGCCACCAAAAGCTTATATTTTTTTAATGTTGGATAGATAATTCATGGAGGTGATCAGGGGCATGTAAGCTGGCCAGTTAGGGCAGAGCTGGGTTCCAAGGAACTCTAGGCAGGTTGAGGAACTGGCATCTTTCCTAGCCATGCTGGCCAGAACACGTTGGGTAATTGTATATCCTGCTGCTTCTACCCTAAAGAGAGTGTTTTCTTCCCTTCTATCTAAGGAAGTGTGTTGTAAAAAATTTTAACTGTTGTACATGTTCTAAAAGCCAAGAAAGGATGAACCTTGTTAGGAAAAAAAACAAAAACCAAAACAGATCCCTGACCTCTCTCCTCTCCCGCTTTCCTTCTCACTTCCCAAGGAAATCACTTAGGTGTTTTTTGTTTTTCTTTTTAAATTTTCTTTTGTGCAAGCCAGCCTCTATATTGCTACATAACACCCTCTATTACCAAGCTCTTGATTTTCCAGCCTTAGGAATTGTCTATTAAATCCTCATTCTGAAATAGGAAGATTTGGTTCTCCTTAGCACCTCTCTTACCCACCTCCACACTTTTCCTCTCCCAACACCCCAGTAGACTTGGATCATCATTTTTGGTTAGATCTATGTGCAGTGTTTACATAATTATGTCTATATTCACAGCATGCTCTTGTAGAAAAGCATGATTGCATTGCCTTTCTTGTACAACTTTTCATTTTAATAATTGTCTTATTTCCTCATCTGCACAGATTTCTGCTCATCTCCCATTATATTCTACCTGTATAATCTTCTTTGTTTGTAAATTTCCTCTCTATGTTATGAACATCGGATACTTCATCAGTTTAATCTTCTTGGGAACATTGTAGACACCCTCACTCCTTTTTTTCCAATTTGTACTGCTTGCTCTGAGCACCCGCTGAGCAGCTGCTGACCCAAGTCCTCTTCCTTCTCATCCTAGAATTTTTCTCATCTTAACCCGAGATCACTTTGTTTCCTGGATCCCATTGTGGTTTGTCTTTTTTTACTCAAAGCTGGTGCTCTGCTGCTTGAGCTACACCTCCATGTTTTTAATTTTTTTTTGTCGGTCATGGGACCAGTTGGCCTGGCACTGCCCCTCAGCTCTTCAGTTCAAGGCTAGTGCTCTACCATTTGAGCCACAGCACCATTTCCAGCTTTTTCTGCTTATGTGGTGCTGAGGAATCGAACACAGGGCCTCATGCATGCAAGGCAAGCACTCTACACTGAGCCACCTTCCCAGCCCACTTTGTCTTTTTACTGGTTCATTGAAGATAATCTCTTGGGTTTGTCTGCCTGTGTTGGCTTCAAAATGAAATCCTCAGAATAGCCTCCTGAGTAGGTAGGATTACAGGCATGAGCCACCAGCATCTGGATCCATGTCTTCTTGTCTTTACTTGTTCCTTCTCTTTGTAGGACCACATCTACAGAAGCATATATTGGAGATAAACACTTTAAAAAAAGAAAAAAATGTATCAACCTGAGACTATGCTGAATTCTACCCTGACATTTGATTGACAGGTAGCCATGAATAGAATCCTAGATTACAGGTGATTTTCTGCTCAGAATTTTGAAAGCATTGTTCCATGTCTCTTAGTTCCTGGTACTATTACCCATGGATTTGTCGTGACTAGACAGCTAAGTACGTCTGATGCTATTTTGATTTTTGATCCTTACTGCAAACATTTTGGAAGCCTTTTCTCTGTCCCTGGTGTTAAGAAATTTTGCAATGATATCCTCAGATGTAAAGCTGTGGTCTTTTTTTTGTTGTTGGTGGTGGTCATGGGTCTTGAACTCTGGGCCTGGGTGCTATCTCTGAGTTCTTCAGCTCGAGCCTAGTGCAGTCTTTTAAGGCATCAGCCACTTTGTATACTCTTATAATCTACGTGTGAATAATTCAGTCCTAGGAAAGTTTCTTCAGTGTTTTTGGCCACCCTCCCTTTTCTGATTCTCAAATATTCCTTGGGCTTGTTTTCCCTAATTCTGTATTATTCCTCTACTATTTTCCGTCCTTTTGTATTTTTGTTCTCTGAGACATTCTTCCAATTATCTTCCAGATATGTGTGAGTTTTCATGCTTGTTATTTCAGAGAGAGAGCTTTAAATTCGAGTATCTTGTTTTTGTTTCACTAATAAAATTATTCATGCACAAATATAGACTAAAGATACAGTTTTGTAAGGATCCATTAGGTCTTTTCTTTGGAATCACACAGTTTTCTTAATGAAACCAAAGCTTTCACTGTTGTTTTAGAGCAAATGAACCAGTTTCCAACGTTCTGGCTGCAGTCCTATGTAATAGTAGAGAAGGACAGCCCTGGGCACAGTTTGGGGAGATCTGGGAGGGGGGAGGAATTTGGGGGTTTTATTGCTTCTTAAACCAACTTTGAGCCATTTCTACATTTAGCCTGATGTTTCCATCACTGTATACCTTCCTGAGCTCTGTAGCACACAGCTCAGATTTCAGACATCTTAGTTCTGTTGAGTCTGTTATCCAGTGCCTGTTTGCTTTTCTACTGCAAAATAAGGGTTTGGCATTGTGTACTTTCCTTCTGTCTTTGTCCTGGACCTTTGTTCATTTAAAAGAAATCCTTATGCTGTTGTTTTTGGGAAGGTTCCAGGAGATAGTGAAGATGATGTGTTTGGTCCACAAATTTTAACAGGAAGCATACAGTTAGTTTTGAGTCCTAGTGAATTGCAATCTCCTGTTAGGACCTTCTCAAACTGCCCTACACCTACAGCACCAACGACTTCCTTCTTTATAGCACTTCTGTATCTGAACCTAGTACAAACTTTTTTTTTCTCATATATATAACATGATTACATAAGAAATTTGGATCTTCTTACTGGATTATAAACTGCTTGAGTGAAAGAGTTCTATCTATTTTTACATCCTGAAGATCTAGCACATACCCAGGCACCTAAATGCCCGAGAATGAATATTGAATGGGGCAGAAACTACTTGCTATTTGCTCCGTAAGTAAATTCGACTGCAAAGACTGTGAGTGAGCCAGTTGTCCTGCTAGCAGGAAACCCTTGACTAGATTCTGTCTCATCATTCCTGCGCTGTTGAAAAGTAGCATGGCAGATATAACTTTTCATTAGGAATTTCCACCAAAGGCTGCACATGCATTTTTATATTGATCATCTCTCTCATGTATGGAGAAACTGTCAGCAGATCCACCACTAGTTCTAATGGTGGCCTTGAAATGGGCTGAGTTGGATGATTTTTATCCATGACTCAGGCTAAGCATACTGTGCTACCCATGGAAAGATGGGCATTTTAGGGTCACCATCAACCATGGTTGGGGGATGGGCTGTGATAGGGTGGTGTTTCAGCCTCAAGGCCTTTAGTATTACTCAACCCCAGAGAGTGCTTACTTAGCATAGTTGAATGAAAGCCACGTTTCCAGAGACAAAGCACTTGAAAGCTAGCCTGGCTCAAAGAGTCTTTAGCAGCTTGGAGGGCCTATAGAGACAGACAGGGCCTTGAATTCAGGACCTTCTGCGGAAATCTAGCTAACAGTGACAGGTGGGACATGAACTGAGACTGGGCAATAACTCTACCTCTTCCTCAAAAGTCAGGCAGTTGAGAAATACAACTCAACTAGGGACCAAGACGCAACCAGCCACCTTCTTAACACTGGACCTTCGCCTTTCTGTTGGTGAATCTAAATGATGGAAAGTCAGCATGAACCTCTGGAAGGTCCATCAAATTAGGAGGGCTGTGGAAGCCTGGGAAGCAGGGCGGGGCATGATTCAGCCAGCAAACTAGGGCAGCGTGAGGCAGAGGCAGAGAAGAGAGATACGTAAAGCAAACCTTCATGCTAACTACATTGAATCTGATGAGTGAGGTGAAATGGGATGATTTGAGACTTCCAGGAGTCTGAACTAAACACCCAAGTTTTACTTCTCCCTGTTTAGCTATCTGAGCCTTACAAGTGTTGTTTCTTAAGTTTCCAGGTTGTGATTTGCAGGCAATACCCTGCAGTGTGATATGTCACTTCAAATGACAAATCACTGCTCACTGAAGTGACAATGTTTAGCCAGGACCTGTCCAGGGCAGGAAAAAGAATGTAAGAGAGAACAAGTGAAAGAAGAAATGATATAATTTTCCTTAGGCGTGGGTATGGTTACACATCGGTCTGGGGAAATAAACCTGTCAGGAATCTGTTGGCCTATTTGGGTTAATAGCATAACGTTGAGTGCACGCACACAATCCAGGCAGCCTTGTGAGCCTGGGTGATTGACCGCTTTGACATCCTCGGATGTGCACAAGCTGGAAGGCGTTAGATAGACTCTGCACAGTCAGAACAGAAGCAGCAGGGGGAAAACTTGCAGTTCTGGAATGGATAGGCACAAATCTGTCTCCTCCTCCCTCCTCCTTTGCCGCCTCCTCTTCCTTTGCTTATTTTTCTTCTCCCGATAATAGGTTTAAACAATAAATGAAATTTGGCCATGGGTCTGGATGTTACTGAATTGCAAATACAGGCATTGCCCTTAGAAAACACAGACTCTTAGGAGAAAAACAAAAAAGGTCAAACAAGGCCAGAAATTTTCCAAGTGACCTATGTGCTTTCCAAGTGACAGTCTGTGCTTTTATACTGCTTCGGATGAGTTTTCGCCCTTAAGATCATGGATGAGGATAGAGGCATAGAAGCCAATTAAGGCTTCACACTGCTGTTTTTTTTAGCTGTGATCCTGGAAAGGTCAATTAACTTTTCAAGCCCTTGCTTTCCACAGTTGTCAAATAGGAAAAATAGAAAGCTCTACCTTCTAGGCTGGTTCTGAACATTATCAAGGACATGTGAACACCAGATGTCACACACAACTTGGTACCTAAGTACCCATAACATGCTACATACATAAGATCGATTCTATTCCCACTAGCTAGAAGCTGTGGCTCCCGGTGGTGGCATTTTGTGGTCAGATGGTATGGACCATCATCTGGGCATTCAAAGATTTTCTGAACTTGGCAAAGTAAATCCTTCAGAAGTGAGGAAGTAGGAAATCCCCATGCCATCTGAGCATCAAAAGGAGAAATAGCTAAGAAAGCATTTTGTGAATGCTGACCGTTGTCAGTGATATTTGGGGGGAAGCAGTACAAGGCATACACAGAATGTTGACTAGGACAAATTGGATTCCAATTCTAACTCTGCCTCCAAACTACTTCATTGGGACAAGCCAAACTCTTTAAGCCACAGAGAAGTCTCCATCCATTGAAATGGTACCATCCACGCTCCCGTGTAAGTTAATAGAATGACAGGAGGCAAACATAGATGGAAATGTTTTGTCTACCACATTGTGCTTAGGAGCATTTGTAATGAATGTTATCTTCTTCTCATAGCTCTTCTTTTATCGACTACTCATGAATCTCTGATGCATACTTCAAAATCCATATGCCAAGGGAGACAAAAACATTGAGAGATGACAAACTCAAAGTTAAATAACATCTTAATGGCTTGGAATATTGAGGCTGAAAAAAGTAAGTGATAAAATTTAATAGGGTAATCCATGAACTTGTTTCTGTATTCACTTAGTGCCCAACTGTGTGATGGATCTGTGAGCTCAACAAGCATCAAACATCATGTCCTGGAATTTGTGGTCCAAAGTGTCTATGGTGCTCAGCACACATCATGCTTTTCCTGCCACATCTGGGAATCACACTTCTTTTTTTTTTTTTTTTTTAAAGAAATCATGTTGCACCAAAACATCTCCATGACGGTGTGCCAGTATGGTAACTCTCCTGAGGAACAAATGAAGGAAGTGAGAAATGTCAGTATGAGAAATAGAAACCTAAAAACAAAACAACAATACCAGGTTTATTTTATGGTTTAGGATTATTTTATGAGGGAAGGAATAGGTGGGCATTTGTCACGTAGGGAACAACATGAAGTTGGACATTTGAGACACAAAACATTTTTTATTCAAAAAAAGCTTTTATTTGAGTATGTGTTGATACCCATCCCCAAGAAACATTGTACTGTGTGTTTATTTGGTGTTAGCCATGGTACTCAATAGACAGTGGCCTGCTGATAAATGCTGGATGACCATTTGTAGCTCTTTGATGTAAATACCCCCACTGTGACTGATTACAAGCTACCAATGAAAATGTAGAATCAGGGTGGGCTATGGCCGTTGGCTCCCTCAAGCCAGAGTAATCTGGCTCCTGCATACCTCTGACAATAGGCTCTGAGAATGTAGAATTCTGTCACATATGTTACAGGTAAGAGACTGCAATTTAGTGGAACAAGCCATTCGAATCCAATTGTGATCTAAGAGTGTACTTAGGCCTAAAATGCAAGACCTAAACCTGACTGGGAGGAGATGACTAATGGATGATGGCTAAGGATAAAAGCAGGGCTCAGGATATTCCAGACGGAAGGGGAAGCAGATGTGAACATGTGGCTCTATGAAGGGAAATGGTAAGCTAGTCTGCTTTATTTGGAGCAAAGATGATACTTGCCGATTTACAAAGGCTGACACTAAAGATATGTGTTGGCCAGAACATGATAACAAATTCAAAGGCAATAAAGAATGGACAAAAAGCTTTTAGTGGAGTGATGATACAAATTTGCCTCTTTAGAAAGTTGACTTTCTTTCAAAAGATTGGTCTGAGGGAAGGATAGGAAAACGGGTTGCATTAGGTAAAGAATGGAAGTGGCGATGTTAATTAGGAACACACCTAGGAAACCTGGAGATAGTAGCATGTGAAAACAGAAATGGGGGTACCCAGTGAAGTGAAGCCAGAGGCATTAGCATAGACTAAAGGTAGTGAAGAGTGTCAGTATGAGAAATAGAAGCCTAAGGAAAAGTATGCCAAAGCCCTCTTTAGTCTGAAATTATTTTGCGGAAGAAGATGGGACCTGATGACAAGGAGAGAGGCAAATCAGGGCAGTGTGGATAGCTAGATCTGTAAGTGAGGGGCAGCACTGTGTGGTTGAATGGAAGTGCAGGTCATTGTCAGGGACAGCCATCTTGTTAAAGAAGTGCTTGTACAACTAACCTGGAGAGGTTTTAAAATAGTCAGTTCTTGGGCTCTCTCCCTAGAGATGTTTAATAGGCCCCTTAGCAGGCCTTTTAACAATAGGCCTCTTGGTGTCTGTTGAATATCATGCTGAGCTCATCCTTCATTCCATAGGCAATATTCTCTTTATTTGGGGCATCATAATAGGTGCTAGAGATCTCACAGTGGCACCCCCCCCCCCTTGTGAAGCCTTTAGATAAGAGGCAGAAAATAAACCAAATACATGCAATAATCTTGAGGCTGTGATAGATTCTAGAAGAGACCAATCGATGCCAATGTACACTGTAGGCCCAGGCTGGCTCTTAGATGATGTAGTGGGAAAACCTTTGAAAAGGTGATAATTTGAAACAAAAATAAATGAAAAAAACGGAGAAAACAATGAGTTACATCATATAGTTACAGGGTCTAGTATAAAAATGGCAGGGATTACAGGTTGTGAGTTTAGCTTTTGACACGAGTTAAAGTTCTGCCAGATGTTTGACTAGGACATCTAATAAGCCATTATGTATAGCAGTTAAGAGGTTGACCCATTGTAAAATGTTAAAAATGAGCTTTACAACTTTGGCAGGGGGGAGGGTAGTTGTGAGGGTGGGAGGGAAGGGATGGTAAGGGACAAACAAAGGAGGAGGCAACAATGACAGGAAATGTACTGATTACCTTGCTCACGTAACTGTAACTCCTCTGTACAATATTTTTACAATTAAAAAATGTACCAAAAAAAAAGGGAGACCAGAGGAAGATCTAGGTCAGGATACTGATTAGGAGAGATCATGATAGGAGTGGTGATTAGAGTAGAGTGGGAGCTGAGAATGGAACTCCAGGAAAGAATGTTCTTGGGATACAAGAATGTTCTTGGTGAGGGGAGGGAATGAGAAATAGTAGTCAGAGATAAAAAGAGAACTCAGAGGCAGCTTCCACAGCAAGGAAGGCCTCGAGGCACAGGATCAAGAGTTGCCCAGAGGCCAAGCCAGACAATAATTTGCCAACTGAGGAGAATTTTTCTGTCTTAGACCAGTTTGGAAATGGGAGATGCAGATTAGGAGCGCAACAAGCAGAGGCATCCATAGAAGGTAGAAACTGGAGAGAGTTGTGGTAAAGTCCTAGCATAGTGAAAGAAGGGCATAGAATGGGAATAGAGTAGTTAAGATAGACTTGGACCTATGTAGATGATAAAGGAGAGAAGCCAATGAAGAAAAGATGGAGGGAAAGGATATGCCTGAAACAATGACAAAGCAGAGATTTGAAGCTTGCTTTCCTGAGACTAGAAGGAAAGAAAGATGCTGATACTGGATAGACTGATGACTTTGGAGAAAGAGGGTGACATTATCAAAGGAGACTACAAATCCGTCTAAGAGGGATAGCCATTGAGTCTAACTAGTGGAAGAGCTGGTCTGAGGATTACATGTATCCACATCGCCACCATGCTTGTAATATCGACAATAAATCTGATGGAGGGAGCCTAGGGGCCTGCTTTTCCACCAGGGTCCTAAAGGATTGATGACTAACCCCAATACCGCCTAACCAAATTGTCTCAAGCGGTGCTGGAAGATGGTAGAACATACCTGTAACGCAAGCTGATTAGGAGGTAGAGGTAGGAGGATCTCTATTCTAAGGCCTAATTGAGGCAAAATCAAGACCCTATTTGAAAAACAAACTGAAAGCAAAAAGATCTGGGGACTAGCTCAAGTGGCAGAACACTTTCTTAGGAAGAACAAGGCCCTGAGTTCAAACCCCCGGTATCCTCCAGTCCCCATCCCCTTACACACTCAACCTTCTCAAAGGGAGAGACGCTGGCCATAATGATGCTCTACAGGAAGTCCTTGTCAATGTAGACTGCTAATCTTTGGCCTAACTGCCCCTGGCGGTGGCTAGCTTGTCACCAGGAATCTTTGGGTGTCAAGATGTGACCCATCCCAAGGGGGCACCCCTTCTCCTCTCCCTTGATCCTTCTGGAAGGCATCCCTGGTCCTTGCTTTACCCTGACACCCCTCTTCCCCCCTTAGCGCAATGATAGAACCTTAAGCATCCGATTCCCCGGGACAGCTGAGGGGTTCCCACTGCGGGGCTCAGGGGGGGCAGTGGGAGAGGGAGAGGGCTCCCAGAAGCCCTTCCCTTCGCTCTCTTCTCCACTTTCCCCCTGGCTCTGCCACGTGTTCACCTGGAACTCCGTGCGCATTGCACTCCCCCGCAGCTCCAGGCCCACGGACCAGAGACAGAGATCGGGAATTTAAGAGCCAGAATTAATTAGGAAAATGTCAGGCGGGCATGAGTCACCACAGCCCTGAGTATTTTAGTCCATTACAAATGGGAGCCCGCACAGCAAGGAGGAGCCGGCAGGGCTGTCGGCGGACCCCCAGTAGGCGCTGGTTCCCTGGAACTCTAGGGGGCCCTCTTCATCTCCCCAAGAGAGGATCAGCCAGGCCTCTGTGGGTGAGGCTAGCACTCCTGGGCCCCACCCCGTCAGGGAATCCTCGCCAGAGTCTGCAAGGATATCTGGGCATTAAAACAACCGGGCCAAAACAAGAGATCTGGGTAGAAGACAAAATGGCAAGTGTTCCCTTAGATAGGGAGGGAGGGGCTGACGTGCATCTTCTCTGAGGCTCAGGCAGCGCGCAGCCCGCAGCCTGCCTTCTCTAGACTTCATGGGTCCCATGGCCATCCTGCCGTTCTCTGAGCCAGGGGAGCTGGAGGAACTACTGCCATTTTCTCATGGGTGCCCTGGCTTACAGAAAACGCGGGGTTCTTTTCCCTCTGGAAATCTCTGGCCACCCCTGCACCTCCGCCATTTATCCACAGACATGTCAATGATGGTTTAAAAAGAAAAGCGTTAAAAGCTAGGAAAGCCTTGTGCCCACAGCTCATATCTATAGTAGTAGCTACTAGGAGGCTGAGATCAGAGGATTGGGTGCGAAGCCAGCCTGGGCAGGAAAATCCGTTAGGCTCTTATCTCCAATTAAGTGCACAGTGCACGCGCGCACACACACACACACACACACACACGCACACACACACACACACACACACACACACACACACAGGAATGCTAGGCTTGAGCAAACAAAGCTCAAGGACAATGTCTAGGCGCTGAGTTCAAGTCCCAGGACTCACAAATATACACAACACCCTGAAAAGATGCTTTAAGAAAGATTTCTCCCTTACTAATAAGGTTTCCTTCACTTACTGATTTAAAAAAAATTATTGAGCTCGGGATGTGGCTCAGTGGTAGAGTGCTTGCCTTGCATGCATGAGGCCCTGGGTTCGATTCCTCAGCACCACATAAGCTGAAAAAGCTGGAAGTGGCGCTGTGGCTCAAGTGGTAGAGTGCTAGCCTTGAGCTGAAGAGCTGAGGGACAGTGCGCAGGCTGAGAGTTCAGGCCCCACAACTGACCAAAAAATAAAAAAATTATTGAATGTGTATTACTGTGTTCCCTAATCTTTACAAGTGAATCTGCCATGAATCCTTCTCTAATTGTTTTAAAAGTAGTCAGAACATAGCCACTCTAACTTATACACAGGTAGGGAATAGAATACCCAGGGGGCAAAGGGCAAAGGGTTTTGATTAAGCAGAGTTGATCAGAAGTAGGAGTGTCTATATTCACATAGATTGATCAAGGGATGAAAGCCTTCCATTATTGAATAAATGAGTTATGGAGACCTAATGTACAACACAATGACTAGTCATTAAAGATGTTTTGCACGTTTACATGAACATATTCTCACCCCCTTCTCCACTGGCAAATGAGACAAGGGATATGCCAATTAGCATGAATATTGTATACAAGTGTCAAAATGTGCATATTTAAGGAATACATGACAATCTTTATTTACACAATGCTGTCTCAGTAAAGCTTGGAGAAGGAGGAGGAGGTCCCAAAGGAGTACTTCCAGGAAGAGGCATTGTGGACAGCTCACAATCTCATTCATCTAGGCAGAGGCGCTGTATCTCTGTTCCAAGCTCACAGTGAATGAGGTGTAGGGTTCAACCAAGGGTACAGCTCAGTGCTCTGGACTCCTACTCCAATGATGTAGAGTCCTTGGATGGTGGTTTTCCTCCATCAGAGAAGTCAGCCTAAGAAAACTGATGAAGTATTTATAATACTAAGTACTGAGCTGGGTCTTATGAAGCATTTTCCCCTCAACAAAGTAACAATAGCAAGCCTTCTTGGTCTTTCCTAAGTACCACCTTCTCCCCAGGGCATACCAGTAAGACCTTTGAAGTCATTCATGACTCATTCTTTTCTCCTCACACCCTATAGCTGATTTCGCCTCATGAAAAAGTCAGTCAACATACACATTTATTGGACATTCCCTATTAGGTTCTGGGAAAAAAGATGAGGTAGAGTCTCAAGAGACCCATCATTTACAATGAATACAGACCTGTAAACTGAAAGTACGGTGCAATGTAATGTATGGACAGCGACTTAATGGCAGGAGAGCTGTGGAAACATCAGGGGAACAATGCCTGAGCCAGGATTTGGGATGGGAAGCAACAGATGGTTTTCTGCTGTATCCTTCCTCTCCATCCCCAACAGCATGCATGATCCTTTAGGCTCTAGGCCTTTGACAGTGGGATCATTGCAAAAGCATCTTAAAGATCTTTTTCCCAATCTCAGCCCTCTGCCAATCTATATATTCTCCACAGCACTGTTGGATCTTCTTAAAATGTAAATCCATACTTCACTTTACTTAAAGTTCTTCAGTAGTTTAGGATAAAGTTAGAACTGGTCCAGCTCACAAAATTAGTCATGATATGACCCTTGCTTCTGTCTCGACATACACAAAAGTCCTGATCTATTTCTAAGTACCTTTGCACGTGCTATTTTCTTGACTTAGAATATTTCCCCTACTTATATTCCTGTTGAATCACTACTCTTCTATCAAGACTTTATGAGAATTCACCGTTTGGACCCTGTTCTGTGGTCTTCAAATATATTTACTGTCTTCATTATTAGTCTTTTCTTGGTTCTTCAGACATCCTTTTTACCGGTTTGGACTGCAATGGACTATCAGATATTTGCTCGTCTCTAGACAATGGCCAGCTACTAAGGCTGGGTCTTAAATATCCTTGTATCTATGCTGTTAGAACAGTGTCTGAGACATAGTAGACACTTGATAAATGTTGTCACAGTATGTTCTCATAAACTATAGCTCTAATGAGAATCAACTAGAAATTGAGAAGGAAATTTTGTTGAAATCAAGTAGGTAAGTAAAAGTATATTAGGATGATTTGATGTTGGCATCACCCCTTAATTTAGAGATAATTGTTCTTCTTTTTTTTTGCTTAGTGGTGGGGCCTGAACTCTGGATCTGGGTGTTGTCCCTCAGCTCTTCATCTCAAGGCTAGTGCTCTACCACTTGAGCCACAGCTCCACTTCTGGCTTATTTCTGCTTATGTGGTACTGAAGAATTGAACCCAGGGCCTCATGCATGCAAGGTAAGCACTCTACCACTGAGCCACTTTCTCAGCCCTGAGATAATTGTTCCTTAACCCCAGTGAACAAACCACTAATACAAACTATTAGGAATCATAGTAAGTGTGCACAACCCCAGGGATGTAGTATGTCATGGTTTCTTGGTTCCTGTCCTGGCATTTTCATTAATAATTTTGTGCTTTGTGTAATTTAACCTTTTATCTTGAATTTCCTTTTTTTATTGTGAAAATACTGTACAGAGGGGTTACAATTACATGGGCAAGATAATGAGTACATTTCTTATCAAGCATTGTAGCCTCCTCCTTTGTTTCCCCCTCCCATCCTCCCCCTGCCCCCCCAACCCAACCTTCCCTGTCCCCTCCCCTCCCCCCCCCCCCCCCCCCCCCCCGCACCAAAGTTGTAAAGTTTGTTTTCGACATAACGACTTATACAGCTCATTGTTGCAATGGGTCCACCTGTATCCCTATTTAAACATACAAAGCAACAAAGAAATAATCTTATAAATGTGTTAGAAACAATCGCATGAAAGAAAAAAAGCATTTGAATACATAAAAGACTCCACATAGAGCTCCCCTATGACCCAGCAATCCCACTTTTGGGCATTTACCCAAATGTTTACAAACAAGACCACACTAAAGCTACCAGCATGACTATGTTTATTGCAGCATTATTTACTATAGCTAAGATATGGAACCAACTCAGATGCCCCTCAGTAGATGAATGGATCAAGAAAATGTGGTATATATACACAATGGAATTCTATGCCTCCATCAGAAAGAATGACATTGCCCCATTTGTTAGGAAATGGAAAGGCTTGGAAAAAATTATATTAAGTGAAGTAAGCCAGGCCCAAAGAAACATAGGTCCCATGGTTTCCCTTATTTGCAATATTTAGTATATGTCTGAGTCAAGCAGAAAAGGTCAGATAAGGTGATGTTAGGGAAATTGAATTTCCTTATTTATGCAATAGTATTGTTATCAGCATATAGTGTGAGTAGAATAACAGCTCCTAAAATACATGTGACCTTATTTGGATGAGGGTCTTCATGGTGTTATGAAAGTAAGGATCCCAGATTCTGATGTTTTGAGGAAAAGTTCTAAATCCAATGATAGGCAACCCATGAAAGGAGAAAAAGAGACTTAGAACAAAAGACACAGAACAGAAATTGGGACAAAATATGTGTGTGTAGGTGGCTACCAGAAACTAGGAACAAGGCCTGGAATGGATTCTCCTCAGTGTCTCCAGAAGAACCAGTTTTGCTGATACCATGATTTCAGATTTCTGGCTGCCAGTACTGTTAAGGGAATGAAGTGACAAGTTGTTATGGTAACCATAGAAATGCTTATACAGCCTTACCGGGGCCCACTGGGATCTCGAGAAGGTCAAATGAGAAAGTGTTTGTCAAGGAGCTGGGCCACAGAGCTGGAGGAGCTAACTCCCAGCCCAGCTTGTCTGAGAGGCTGCTTCTTCCACCTTGGCTCAACAGGGAGCCTGTCTGGAGTGTCAGGTGACCCTTGCTCAGCGGACTCCACTGGGATCATGGGAAAATCTTACCCAATTCACCTCCACTGCTGAACCTCTCCAAGGAGCTTTAAGAGCCCCAGGCCATGATGCCACAAAGGCAGAGGTTTTATGGGCTCTCATTTCCCTGGTTACTTCTTGAGACTTTTTCTTACATCAACAATTTCTGGTACATGAACCTAGTTTAACTTTATTCAGCCTATACTATCCTTTCTTTTTTTTTTTTTATTGTGAAAATACTGTACAGAGGGGTTACAATTACATGGGCAAGATAATGAGTACATTTCTTATCAAGCATTGTAGCCTCCTCCTTTGTTTCCCCTTACTATCCTTTCTGTAGGGGATCAGCTATGCTCTTCTGAGCACTTTGGTCAGAGTTTGGAAGGGATCTCCTGTCTGCATCCTCCCCGCTGATTGAGTCTTCATTATTATATACAGCTTCCCTCTATCTATCAGCATGGTTATTATGTTGCTTCCCAGGCCTAGAAAAAACTTGGCTTTATGCCAGCCTGGCCTGACCTCTAACATCACCCTGGGGAGATCCATATACAAAACCAGTGGGTGCAGGATAGTGATACCACCCCAGCAGACCATGGAGAGCCTCCTTGCCATTCGTCTCTGATGAATATGTAGAGAAAATGTAGGAATGCCCACTCAGCTGAATAGAAAAGCAAACCCATTGCAAAGACTTCTAAGAGGCATGACTTGGTCAGGAATGCTTCAGTTTGCTCACAGCTAACCAATAGAGGAGTGTTTTTCAAAACCTAGGGTGCAGAACTCCTTTGGGCAGGGCCAGTGGCTCATGCCTATAATCCTTGTTATTCAGGAAGCAAAGATTGGAAGGACTATGGTTCAAAGTAAGCCCTGGCAAAAGTTCATGAGACATCCTTCTAACTAGCTTGGTGTGGTGATGCTGCACAGGAGGCTGTGATTAGGAGGAACACAATTCTAAGGTAGCCTGAGCAAACAGTTCAGGGGACGCCATCTCAACAGAAAAGCTGAGGGTGGTAGCTCACATTTATAATTGCAGGTATCCAGGAAGCATCAATGTAAGATCATGACTCAAACCAACCTTGGAAGTAAGCAAATCTCTATCTCTGGGTTAACCAGTTCGAAAAAGAATAGAGGCATGGCTGAAATGGAAGAGTGCCTTTCTAGCAAGAACAAACTCCTGAGTTTGAACCCTAAACAAACTAAAACAATGAAGGGAGAAAGGAGGAGAAAGGCTATGAATAAACTGCTCAGGGTTATTGAATATGCAGAGTTTTGGATTCCATCCATGCTTTGGGTATTTATATATACATATATATATATATACATATACATATATATTTTTTTGATAAGTGCTCCTGGTAGTTTCGATATAGGAATTCTCAAGATCATACTTTGATAGACACTGCCAGTACTGCACAATTCTTGAAAGCTGGGAGAGTCAGTATAGAGTGGATGAAGTTTACTAGAGGATTAGTTATAGGGTGTGAGAGAGAGGCAAAAAGGTGACTAAGTATTTCAGCACACACTCCTGTGGTTGGGGTGGGGGAGGGAAGGCTATTCTCTGAGAGAGGAATCCATGGGGTAGAGAAGACTGGCCTTCCTTCAGGGTGATAACTGAAGAATTTCTTTCTGAAGGTTGAAGGTGTTAGAGACACCTATTGGACAGGTCCTGGATGCATTGCCCTTCATGCATGGGATAGGCTGGTGATGGAGATGAACATTTGAGACTGCTTGATATTTAATGGGACTGGATGACATTATGGAAGGGGGAGTATGGATGTAGAGATCCAAGGGTGACAGACAGGCTCATCTGCACTTAGAGAGCTAGAAGAGAAGAAAAATCTAGGAAAGGAGAGTGTGGTTTTGTACTCTCCTCCCCATTTCAAATCACCTGTCTGGCCCGTATCAGCATTTGGGTAGTTCACAGCATCAAATTATCCAATTTGAAATTGGATAATTCAAAAGGAAAGATTCAAATCCACTTATTAGTGTAAAAACTTTGTCAAATTATTAATTTCTTCAACCCCTCCATTGGGGGAAGAATATGTTGGATAAAGTAAGGACAATATTTCCATGAAATTTTATAGAAATTTAAACCAAAAATACAGCTAAATCAACATTTATCACACAGGAGTATATTACATTGTATTTATCATTCACGGTGTTATGAAAAGTGACCTATACATCATAATATGCTAAGAAGTTTCAACAATTATTACCACAATTGTTTTACATATTCTCAGAATGGGTGAGGTTTTTTGGTTCCATGCTAAATCAAGATGACTTACTGATTCATAAGATACCTTATACAAAAAAAGCTGAAGATGACCTCTGGGTAACCTTTACAAAGTCTATTTAATTCATTCTCAGACACCAGGCTTTTCCAATAAAATCATCATTTTAGATGCATAAAGAAGGCAGGAGAAAGCTATGAGGGGTGACTTTGCCAAAATTAGTTTCCAAAGGCTCAGAATTCATAGTGCATTTAAGTCATGATATTTTGGAGACAGGAAAGTCTAGAATCTAGCTACCAGGTATGAGTTTCCTGGAGAGTAAGGTCCCCGCACCTAGGATTTCATAGAAACCTTCAGGATTGGCTTCACTTCTGGTAACTATGGGAAAAAAGTGACTTCAGTCCACTTGAGTGAGTGGTCTACTGTTGCTTATCTCAGTCATGGGCGTTCCAGAGCTGGACCAAAGATCTGTTTACAAAGTCTCACCAAGTACAAATATCAGGGCCCCAAGTCAGATGCCATAATCCCTCTTTGTTCAGTGCTCACACTCCTTCATGTGTTGAAGCAGGGAGTCATGGCTGGGGCAATCTATCTCCAATTTCCCACCAGAATGGCATGCCTTTTGGATTCTATTTGAGCTGTCCAAACTCTTCTTTTGAAATGTCTTATTATTATAAGCGGATGTTCAGAGGAGTTAACAGTTATATATGTCAAGTAAAGAGTATGTTTCTTTTTGGACAGAGTCACCCCTTCCCTCGCTCCCTCCCAGTTTGTCCCTTCCATCCCCACCCACACGTGTATAGTTCATTTTCAACAGAGTGTCTAGTGCAAACTGTCTTATTTTTGTAAAGTGAGCATTCCTTAAGTCACCATGTCAGCTCATCAAGCAGCATGAAAGGGAAGGCAAGTGATTTTGAAGTTAGAAGGACCAGACACTGTGTGCCTTAGATCAGGCTCTTCTAGGACAAGAACACTATGTCCTAAAATCAGGATGATTCCAAATTAATCTGAAGTTTTAATTTTACATGCATTGTCATGCATTTGGGTTTTAACCAATCCTTCAAATGGCCCATTGTCAAGATGTTAAATAATTCATTGAGTACAGAAGAGTGAGTGGTTCTCAACCTTGGCTGAAGATTAGCATCACACAGGGAAAAATGAAAAATACTGCTACAAGGCTTTCCAAGGATTTCGATTTCATGGATCTACCACAGAGTCCAGGTGTTCGTGTATTTTTCAAAGCTCCTGGGGGGGCGGTAATTCTACTTTGTCCCTGGGGTTGGAACTATTATTTGAGAGACTTCTTGGCCTTTACCTCATATAGCTGATGATGGGATTGATTGATCTTGCAGTAGTTGGTATACAAGTGGTGGAACCTATTGGTTCCTAATGCATGACCTAGGGATCTGTAAGCCCATTTTAAACAAT
Source organism: Dipodomys merriami (assembly GCF_024711535.1). Lineage (NCBI taxonomy): Eukaryota > Metazoa > Chordata > Mammalia > Rodentia > Heteromyidae > Dipodomys > Dipodomys merriami. Next base: position 18,428,273 of record NW_027203826.1, read on the forward strand.
TTAGATAGAAAAATCCTTCGAAAGAGGAAGTTTTGTTGGATCCAGGGAAACCAACTTCACATATAAAGATGTGTGAATTCCAAATTCACTGCTGAATTTGGATATTTCAGTTTTTAGATGCAAAGCAGAGAAAATGAAGTGTTCCTGGGATGAGTCAGAGTCTGTTAAAAGATGCTTAAGCCAGGACCTTGGAGAGAGAGACGTCCTTAGCAGGGAAGCACAGAGCACTTCTCTTCTGCAGAAGCCATATTTTCTAGGTTTTGTATCTAATGCTTTGATATCTTGGGCTTCAGGGACACTAGAGGGACTGCTGTTCCCAGAGTTAGCCAATTCTTAAGAGATGGCAAAGGATTGTCTTGCACGTATGTTTTTCATATGCAAACCAACCTACCTAAAACTCATACTCAGTCATTTAATAGATTCTTCTCATATATGGCCATTATATCCCCTGTCTTAATTCAGAAATAGATACCAGCCAGTAGGAACATCCCTGGAGGGGGTCTAGGTCTATTGAAATCTTAAATCTGCTTTTCCTGCCTGGAGCATCCCTTCCCACAAGAGCCAGCCTCGGGCTCTTTCCCACTTCTCCCTAGCTCTCTCTTGTTTCCCTGTTAGGCTGTTATGTCCCAGCTTTCTCTCTCCTCTTTGGATAGGCTACTGTAACAGGTTCTCCCTTCAGTGGTTTTTGTCTTTTAATCTGAAGTCTTTATGATACCTGAATCATAATTAAAAAAAAAATCTTTCCTGAGTCTGGAGAAAAAAAAAAAGAAAACCAGGAATCAAACCAAAGGCAACTTGTCTCTAAGGGGTTAGAGACCTCAAAAATTATCTTGGAGAGACATGAATCTTTAACCCTGAAAAGGATTCTGTATTTGTAATTTGCCCCGGGGATGTTTGTTTAGTAGAATACTACCTTCTCTTGCAAAAGCTTTAGTTGCTTCCTTCCAGGCAGGAGTCAGTAAGTCAGTGCGACAACTCCATGGGTCAAGCAGCCAGCAGTAGATGTATTTGAATCAGGTGAACGAGTGAGCACAAGGCAGGATTCCAGTGAGTACCAAATATCAACTACACCAAAGCATTCCTTGAGGCAGCTGTGGTATCTGGAGACAATCGTGTTTTGTGGATTCTACTTTCCCTATCAAGGGGAACCTTAGAAGTGTGAAAAGTGAGGGAGAAAGTTCCCCAAAGCACCAACATGCAGCTGGCGGGGTGTATCTGGGAGCATATATTCTGGGTTTTCTTGAGGGCCAGGGCAGATAGGAGTGTTTTAAGCAACAATCAAACATCAAGACGCTTTCGCCTTTGCTCATGTTCTCCCCATGAGCTAGCTCCTTTAGCTACCTGTACTTACAATAATAGGAGTGTTCCTCCCCACCAACTGAAAATTGAAGGTCTTTGTCACAATTTAGTACCTACCTCGGCTTCAAATGATGGGCTAATACACCCCACTGGGTGTATTTCTAGAACTTCCCCTAACTTTACACAGCTGATGCATAGCATAAAAATGCAACCCCTGTGGCCTCTCAACCTATGTTCATGCCACACAACTTCATGATGCTTTGTCTTCTTTATCTATTAAATCAGCACTCTATTGACTTACCTACATATGTTGGCTGTTGAACGAGTTTAGATGTTTGAGAGCAGAACTTGGTATTTAGCACTCAGTAAATTAGCTCACAATCACCACTAAGAAAACCACAAGATGCTCATTTGGTTTTGTGAGGTGTCGACTGCTCTGAATATTGATGAAAGGTAAAAGTGGTTAGGATCCTTTGTTTTAGAGTTGGAGATGGCTTAGAACCTGCTTTGCCAGTCTCAGAAGCTAGCATGAAATTCTGGTCTACTCACTTAGGAGCATAGTGAGTATAAGACCATCAGAGCTCAGCTGTCTTTCTAGTGCCTGATTAAGGTGACTGTTCAGAACTAGCCAGGTCCTGGGAGCTCAGAGCTCTCCAAGGTCTGATGGAGAAAGAGATGTCACAGTCAGACAGAGCTGGACTCAAAGTTCATCCTGCAGCCTCTCCCTCTCTTCCTCTCTCCCTTTCTCTTTCCCTTTCCCTCTCTCTTCTCTCTCTCTCTCTCTCTCTCTCTCTCTCTCTCTCTCTCTCTCTCTCTCTCTCTCTCTCTCTCTCCCTCTCTCTCTCTCTCTCTCTCTCTCTCTCTCTCTCTCTCTCTCTCTCTCTCTCTCTATTTCTCTCTCTCTGAAGCTCTTTCTCTTCTTTCTTTTCTGGCCAATTCTTTGTCCTTAAGAGCCTTGTTCAAAGACACTCCCTAAAAAGGAGTCTTCTACAACTATTTTGGATCAAACTTGCTTTCTTTTCCCTACTATGCCTTCTGTTCTAACATCATCTTGCCTACTGAGTTGAATGATGCAGTTGAAATAAACTATTAAATTACTGTAATTTTTCATATCTGTCCTGTGAAGTGGGCTGATTGGATCCTGAGCTCCTCAAAGTCAGGGATGTTGTCTCATTCATCTTTGTATCACCTGTGATATTCGTAGAGTCGCCACATAGAAGCTGCTAACTAAATATTAAGATCAGAAAATGAGTTGGGGAAACTCCTGCAAGCATCCATTTGAATGGGAGAAAGAATGCCTGCCTCACACTATTGCTTTTTGGAATGTAGTGGCTGAGACACTGTCTTTAATTGTGTACAGAATAATCAAACTCAGATGCCACCTACTCCTTATTGTCTGGCAGAAGTGGGCCCTCAATCCTTCCTTCCTCCAGAATTCCTCCTGGGGATGACTTCTTTGGGAAGTCTGTAGCACCATGATCAGAGCCTGCCTGGGTACCTTTCCCATAGTCTTACCAGTCTATGGAGAGTTGCCTTTCCTGTTTCAGGACAACTGTCTTAGACTGTGGAGCCAAACTTCCTCAGATTATCATTTGGGCCTTCATATCTTATGGATTTGGGGCAGGGTTTTTTTCTCAGAGCCTTGGTTTGATATACTTTTTCTCAAAAGCTGAACACTTTCTGCTTTTAAAATTCAGTTAAATATTTTGCTAGAAGCCTCAGATCTTAGAAGATTGCTTACTACATATAGCATGACCTTCCTAGCACTTTTTAAAACTTTGAGACTATTTCTGGACAGAAAAGAAACAAACTTTGATTCCGCAGTAGAGCACTCTGCTACACCGTAACTATTTTAACCTGTCAGACTATGGATTTTATTTCTTCTCCCTCCTCCCTCCTTCCAAATAACATCTATCAGATATTAACTTGGTCCTTTATAATCCAGTAAAACAGTGGTGGCTACAGTTTCTGTTCTCAGACATCAGCAGTCTACTCCATGAGTGATTCAGGATTGTATGACAGTTGTTGTTCTGAGAATAAATAGACATAACTACACCCTGGAAGCTGAAGACAATGATGTGTATTACTTATCACACTGCCTGCTCCCTTTGTGCACTATTGAACAATGCTGCTTCTGCATGCTACAGTCTTTGGGGGAGATCTTAGCCCCACAAGGAGACACAACTAGAGAGCGCTGACCTCTATGCTCCCTTGCAATTCCATGTGCCATGCTGGCGTCCTGCAGATAGTACTGCTGATTTGCAGCTGCATGCTAGACAGGAAGCTGAAATATGCCAAAAGATGCTACAAGATGCTGAGTGTGCATGCAGGTTTTAACTTTGCCTTGGAGCTCTAGAGGTAGCCAGGAGTGATTGATGGTAACAGGGAAGCAGCTTGTGTACCTGCCAAGAATCTTGAATGGAGGGTCCTGCCTCATGCTCTTGTGGACAGAAGTCAGATTAAAATACCATCCAATGGAGCTGGGTGCTGGGGGGCCCACCTGAATTCCTAGCTACTCAGGGTGTAAGGTCTGAGGATCAAAGTTCAAAGCCTGGGCAGGAAAGTCTAATTTCTAATTAACCACCAAAAGCCAGAAGTGGAGCTGTGGTGTAAATGGTAGAGCACTAATCTTGAACACAAAGCTCAGGAACAGCACCTAGCCCATGAGTTCAAGCTTCAGGATCAGCACACAAGTGCATCCCCCACCACACACACACCAGGAAAAAAAATCTCCCTATCCAAGAATCCCATGATATAGTACAGAATACAGCTCCTGGGTTCTGCTTGCATTGTCCAACATGTGCATGGTGATATGTATGCTAAGACCATCTAACTTCTGTGATTGGACAAGGATACCCAGCAGTATAGCATCTGTTCTGCTACTACTAGAATGATAACATAATGTGTTAATAATAACATAACATGTCCTGGCCTTACCAGCATCGAGATGGGCTTCTCTGTGATTACTTGCAGGTAGCAATATAGAATTCCAGTTAATCTTGGCCCACTGCTTTTAGGATGACTGCAAGGGCCACATTTTTAACACATGTGTTCTGATTTCAAGCTAGAATCCTGATTATTTGTGTGTAGAGGAAAGCTAAGAAGCCATTTTTTAAAAGAAAAATAGTAACAATAAAGGTGATTAAATATGACAACACTAGCCAGAAATGATATTTAAAAACATTTTGGTTCTTCTGCAAAGGCCTAAAGTTTGTGTGTGCACATCACAGAATAAAAGCATTACAATAATGTCTTTAGGGCAAGATTTTCTAGCTGGAGTCAAATTATTGGTTAATTGTAGTTTGTGTGTGCGTGCATGTGTGCGTGTGTGTACATGTATGTGCATGTGTGCATATACATGTGTCCCATCATTGCGGAGGGTAATGCCTCTATAGGAAATACAAATTGGTTTTAAGAATAAAGTATAATTTCTGGGAAATCTAGAAATGACAAACATCTGCTATTTATGTGATCTCAAATTATTATGTTACTCATCAGATAATGTGGACCTAGGTTTTCTGCTTTTAGCTAATATAATATCATTAGGGATTACGAAATAGTATATACTAACAAATTAGACAATATAGAAGAAATAAGTGAAAGACTATGAAACTGAGATTTAAAAAAATCCAACCCAATGATCCATGGGACAGAACATATGTACATGTACAGCCCAATTGTTCTTGACAAAGATGCCAACATAACATTGGAGAAAAGACAGTGTGTTTAACAAATGGTGTAGGGGAAGTTGGATTTCAACGTGTGGAAGATTGAAATGACTTCTTTCACCTTACATAAAAATCTACTCAAAAAAACTACTTGAAAACATAGGGAAAACACACGATTTTATATGGGCAATGAATTTTCCATATAAGATTCCAAAAGCATAAAAAATTAAAAATAGACAAATGATATTACACCAAACTGAAAAGTTTCTGTAAAACAAAGAAACAGCTCAGTGAAAGAAACATTTACCCCTAAAGAATGGGAGAAAGTATTTGCCAGCTATTCGTCTGACAGAAGGTTCACATTCTGAATATATAATCAGCCCCCAAACTTAAGAGTAAATAAGTCATGCAGTTAAAAACATGCAAATGACCTGAACAGACACTTCTTGGAAGAGCAAATACAAATAGCCAACAAATATCTGAGAGAAAGCTCAGTATCATTAGCTTTCAGGAAAGTTAAAGTCAAAATTAAACTGAGATACCACCTTATCCTAATCAGAATGGCAATAATCAAATAACTGCTGGTGAGGATGTGGAAAGAAAATAATTCTGTAAGTGGGATTGTAAATGAATACAGCCATTGTGGAACTGTCTGGAGGTTCCTCAAGAAACACGAAACTAGAACAACTACATGATTTGGGTACCACACTCCTGGACACCTATCTGGTAAAAATAAAATTATCATAGAAAAAATGCACATATTCATGTGCATTGAGGCACTATTCATAGTAGCCCAGATTCAGAATCCTAGGTGCCCATCAAGAAAAGAATATACATAAGGAAAATGTAGTCTAGAAAATCAGGGAATAGAAATAAAAAACAATGTCAACAGAGAATAAACCAAAGGAAAAATAAATAAGAAAAAAGAAAGAATAAACGAAACAGTACACTAAAAAATGCTTGTTTCCATTTCTTGGAGTTCATTTCGATAAGCATCATTTTATGTGGTCATATGTACATGAATATTGAGCCATTATGATCCTCTGCTAAGAATACCCTACACAGATTCTATTTATTACAAATGAGGGAAACCATGTAGCCAGTGTTTCTTTGGATTTGGCTTACTTCACTTCATATAATTTTTTCCAAGTCTTTCCATTTCCTTATGAATGGGGCAATGTCATTCTTTCTGAGGGAAGCATATAATTCCATTGTGTATATATACCACATTTTCTTGATCCATTCATCTGCTGAGGGGCATCTGGGTTGATTCCATATATTAGCTATGGTAAATAATACTTCAATGAACATGGTTGTGCTGGTAGCTTTAGTGTGGCCTTGTTTGTGGTCATTGGGTAAATGCCCAGGAGTAGGATTGCTGAGTCATAGGGGAGCTCTGTTTTGTCTTTTGACAAAACATAGAGAGATTCTTGTCTTCTTTCCAGAGTGGTCGAACAAGTTTACATTACCATAACAGTGTAGTAGCATTTCCTTTTGGCCACATTCCCTCCAGCATTTGAGATGGCATTAATTGCTTCAGTCCAATACCAGATCCTAAGACACTGGGACTGCTGACCATTGTGTCTATCCCACAGCCATTCCTTCTCATGGGACCAATGGAGCTATATCTTATTCATGTACTTGAGATTATGAGGAATTGCTTCGAGTACCTCCATGGTCTCCAGTGGTTACTTTTAAAAGTAATCACTGGGCTCCAAGTCCACTAAACTTGTATCAGTTTTGAACAATCAGAAAGTAAACATAATAAATAAATATATAAACACACCAAACCATCCTAAGCCAGGGGAGGGGGGGCGGGGAGGGGTGCTACACAATGATTTTTTTCTTTGCTTAGTGGTATTATTTCTCTGATTTTATAGATTAAGGAACTAAAACCAAGAATGGATAATACAATTGGCAATAGGTAGCAGGGCTAGGCACAATGAAATTCAGGACTTAAATCAAGATTGTCAATTCCAAATTCACCTGCATTCTTCTCACAGTTCACATTACCATACCAGGCATCTTCTAAAACCAAATCTTTCTAACTCTGATATTTTTAGTATCTAATGACCACCTTCTCTGGTATTAAATGAATCTTAAATAGAATTTGTCCTGAATTTAAAGAACTATGATAGGGCCATGCAAGATTTGGTAATCTCTACAAATAAGATATTTTACATAATTGATGTATTACTTAAAATGAATCTAAAATTGAGTTTTCCTGAACCAGTAATATTTTAAATACAGAGAGGAGTTTTCTCCCTAAAGAAACCTATGATAAATCTCTTTAAACAGTAATTATGTACCATTTTAACTTTTGAATAAATCTAAAAATTTCCCACAAGAGATTTATTTAAAGCAAGGGTTGCTTTTCAGTTGCCTGTGGTCTAAATTTGGACTTTGAATATGTTTTGGTTAGTTGGCACAGTGCTTTAAAAAATTAGAACAACTGATAACATTAACAAGCAAGAGCTTTTAACGTAAGACAGGAGAGGTTTTTGTTTAATTGGATAATGCAGTGACACCGAGGTGAAATGTGAGGTTAGATGTGGTCTTGTTACAACATGTGGCAACAATCAGGTGAATAGGGATTGAAGCCATGTGGGTGAGTGGCCACAGTGTCCACCTAGTGATTAAATCCTTCCTGACTGAAGACATATTGTAGCTCTCTGGTCATGTAGAGGATGAGAAAGCACCATGTATGTAGTTCTCATCCCACAGTCTTCTTAAAGGACACTCAAAGTAGAGACTTGGCAGAAGAGTTAGCAAAAGACGTACATTTTATCAGCTACCTGGAAGTCTGCATATGGTAAAGCAGACTGCCAATTATTTACTTCTAAAGCTGATTCACTAGGTAAATAGTACCCTAGACTGTTTTGCTGGCATGTGTATCAGCCATCAGTAACAGATTCATCCCTTAAATTCCTTTCCGGGAATCTTCTCTAATAGCATTGAAATGCAAATCAGCTTGAATGCAAAACCAAGAGTTTAGAACCCTGGCAGTTAGCAAACTCATTTGTTGACTTGGCAAAGGAGAAAATGCTGATGTAAAAGAGAAAATTAGTTTGTCACTTTTATGGCTTTGGACTAGTCAATGGTTTCATTGTCTTACGTTGGGCTTCTTGTGATGTAACCCTGGTGGAGTTAGCAAAAGGGATAAGAATTATGATTCATTTAACTTCCCTTCGCTTTTTAACGAATTATTTCCTCTAGACCCCATCGAATGCTCACCCGCTGTGTACAGTGTATCAAACACTGTTCCATGCATGTGGGATCACAGACATAATACACAAATCTCACAACTCTCACATTTACTAAGATATCACCTCTTTATGAAGTTATTTACTTCTAATCCCTATCCTTAGTAGACAGTTCAGACATTAAGCCTGTAAACTGTTATCAGATTGCCTGTTGTATGGTCTCGGATAAGTAATAAACTATTTCTTCAACTTTCATTCAAGAATAAGGACTGCCTCAGAAGATTATAGTCTTACCCAAGTATCATTTTCAGAAAGATAAACACATAATTCTCATGTAAATATTTAGTAAGAATTATACAAATATTTGACTCATTAATGAAGGCACCTAAACAATATCAACACTGGCACAAGTAAGTCAGAACAAAAGAAACGTGAAATGCTGAGATAAAATTTTAACATTTGATATAAAACTAACATTTCAAAATATATGAATTAGGATCTTTGAACTTACCTTTTTATTTTTGCAACGATGCAAAAAAATCATGTTACATATTAACTTTTTTCCCAAAGATTTCTTTGAGATTAAGCAACTACATAAATTTCACAGTACTCTGGTGTAGTTATACTTAGCTAAAGTCACAAACATATTTTAACCTTCACAATGATAAGCATCCAAAACTAACTCTACAGAACCTAGTATCTTACTGATAATAAATGATAAATCAAAATTAGAAAATCATCTGACCCTATGTAGATTTATTGGTTATTGTCTCTAAGTTTTTGATGTAGTCTTTTTGCCTTATTTCCAAATTTTAGGATTAAATACAATAATTCTCAGATAGCCCTTAGAATAATGCTGATGTTTAATGAATATTTGGTGTTTCTATCATTGCTTGTAATATGAGGAAACTTTAAAATTCCACATGGTTGTTATAACGAGTAAAACAACCTATCCTCTTAGCACCATACCAAGCACATAAGCACTAAATAAATGTCAGTTGTTAGTTCCTGGAAGTCAGAAATGATGTAATCATACAACTATAAAGAAGTTTATGACAGAAAGTTTGCTTATAAATTGTGGATTTTGCTATTAATATTAAAAGAATGTACTAAATTAAAGTTGTTTTGATACCAGTTGTGTGTGTGTGTGTGTGTGTGTGTGTGTGTGTGTGTGTGTGTGTATGTATTAGCAAGTGACTTTTTTTTATTGTGAAAATTCTGTACAGAGGGGTTACAATTACATGGGCAAGATAATGAGTACATTTCTTATCAAGTATTGTTGCCTCCTTTGGTTCCCCTTCCCATCCCTCCCTTCCCATTTCTGCCCCTCCCCACCTGCCAAAGTTGTAAAGTTCGTTTTTTGACATAACGACTTGTATATCTCATTGTTGCCATAGGAAGCAAGTGGTTTGATTTTCTCTAAGTTAGATTAGAAATGTTTAAACTCTTCAGGAGAAAAGTTCATTTTAGAATAATCATTCTGTCAATTAGAGGACCGCTGAGATACCAATCTGGCAGATTTTTCACAAGGAACAGAGTTATTATCCTCTTTCTCACAAACAATGTTGAAGGGGGGTGTCTGTCTTATTTCCTAGTTTACTGAGCATTAGATGTGGAGGATTGCTTGTTTCAAAATGCCTCTACAGTGAGAACCATGATGTTTTCTACCTCCAACACCATACTATTATATGTATGGTGTTTCTCCATGGAATATCTAAAACCTACAGAGTATGTTGGGGAAAGACCTCCAAAGTATCTTGGGGAAAGAGGGACTGAGCAAACTAAAGAATAAAAATTTATTTATTTATTTATTTATTTGCAGGGGGTGGAGGAAGGGCAATGGTAGGGATTTGAACTCAGGACCATGTGCTTGATAGGCTGATATAGTATCACTGATTCACAGGTTCAGCCCTGTTTTTCAGTGGTTGGTTTTGGGACAGAATCCCACTTTCTGAACCACACTATCTGCCTACCTTTAGGCTACCAGGCACTGGGATTATAGGCATTCGCTGCCATATCCAGCTTCCTTCCAAGGAAGTTGGTTATGGAAGTCAGAGTCTCACATACTTTTCTGCCCAGGCTAGCCTGGCACTCTGACCTTCCGGCTCTCAGCCTCCAACAAAGCTTAGGATGACAAATGGGTGTCACTGTGCCAAGTTATGGTTTGAGAAAGAGTCTTGCGATCCCTTCTTCACAGGCTAGCCTTGAAATACAATCCTCCCATTCTTAGCCTCCTAGTGTGAGCCACCAGCACCTTTTTCATGGTATATATTGATTTAATTAGTAATGTCTATACTGATTAAAAAGTAGCCCATGTGTAGAGCTAGTCCCTAATAATGAAATCGAGAGAGAAATTCTTTCCCAATTATGTTCCATTATAATTGAGCAGCTACTCAATGCTACCTTATCTGGTGTCTCATTGAATTTCCTCTGAGGGTGGTGAGCATGCTTTGAGTGGACCATTTCCTAGTAAGCAGAGTTACATGATTGAGTGTATCCTTTGCCCAATGCAAATGTTGCAGGTTAAAGGCATTTGGAAAACTTCAAAAAGAAAGGAAAAGAGAAATAGGGCATAGGAGCTACTTTGAGCAGCTTTACATAATCAGGTTACAACTAACAAGGACCATAAAGCTTGGAATCTACACCTATTTAGAGAGTATAGAAGATAATTAAGCATGCTTGTACTCTAGTCTACTTTCTCAAGGGAAGTCAAGGAACTAAACTATGCAATCTAGATAATCCTCCTTACTTTCTACCAAAGAATCCCAAGGAGTTGATTTTTTTTAAATTAGGAAATTAGTATTTAATTATATTCAAAGTTTCTGTGTTATATTAACAGGAATAAGGAAAACATTCATCCATTTAATAAAGCAGCCTCAATTAATTGCTAAAGCTCTTGATAAATGTATTTGATTTCCCTCACTGTCTCAGGTACCCACTATGTAGATGAAGAGACAGAAAGAAATACATGAATCTTAGAAACTCAGGATTGGAGGAAATTTGTCTGTGTGTGAAGTCAATGCTCATGTCAGTACCAAGCTTTTAATTGTACCTCACTTTGTATAGGAAAGAAAGAGACTTTTTATTTCCCCTTTACTCTCTTAGGTTCTGTGCCTGAAGCCAGTGATTTGAACTGATAGAGAACAGAATCAGCAAGAGAAAAAAATATTCAAACTTTATTTAATTTACCATGCATGGGTGAGTGTGTTCATATAATTGAAAAGCCCCAAAGAAACAGTTATATCTAGTTGTGTGTATTACCATTTTAACAAAGAATAATCAATGTGAAAGTAGAACAAGACAAAGAAAAAAAGGATTTCGACTAGAGATGGTAAATGGTTGGAAAGTGACCACAAAGTATATGGGGGGAATATTGGAAGATAAGGGTTATTTTTGTGGAATTTATTTCTATGGATTGATCTCAGCATTGACTTCCAATCTTCAGTGATAAGATGTTCCTCTTCTGGCACAGGTAGGGCATCTTTCTCAGAAAATTTATGTTGTACTTTTAAGCAAAGATGGAAAAGGCTAAGAGCCCTTCCAGCATCCACTGTTTCTCAGTTGCCTTCAGCTCAGATTTATCAGGATGACCTAGGAACTAGCCTATTTGGGCCTAGAATGTGAAGATTCTCTTTAAATAGCTCCAAGTTCCAGTCTCTTTCTAGTCACTCTCTTCTGTTTGAAACTTGGCTTTACTATATCTAGAGCCTAGTATCCAGAAGTGATCACATATTGGAAGCATGACATAACAAATACAGATTATGGAAAAGCTTCCACTTCTTTCTTCCAGGGTCAATATTACCAATGTTTAATCTCTCTCTCTCTCCTCTCTCTCTCCTTTTTCCTCTCTCTCTCCTCTCTTCTCTTCTCTCTCTCCTCTCTCTCCTGTCCCCCCTCTCTCTCTGCTACAGCTCAGAGTACTGACTCATCTTCAGCTTCATGTACAACCCAAAGATTCTATCACATGTGCTGTTGCTAAGCTTTTTTTCCACGCTGGCTTATGCAGGTACCTTTTTTTGGGAACAAACAGCCAGCACTATCCTTTTATTGGGTGTTGCTATGTGTGGAGTCTTTAGTAACCTGATCATTCAAACAATGTTTATAAGCTCTTGCTGTCATGTCTGGGAATATAATTGATATATACAGTATATACAGTTCTTGGCCCAAGAGTTATTTCAGTCCAATAAGAAACAAGAAAAACTCATCCAAGTATAACCACTACTGTAACAGGGACTTACAGAGGATTTTCTAATTTAGATTCGGGGAATCAAGAAAGGCGAAGAAGTTATGTTAGCTGAGTAATAGTGGATACGTAGGTGTAAAAAAGAAGGAAAACGATGTCTCCAAAAAATAAGTTCAGCAAATATGAGAACTGCATGGAGATTCTGAGACACAGTATTAGATTTGGAGTGTGGGATCAGGGAGCAGCAGTGGAGAGCAATGAAGCACTAGAGATGGGCAAAGTTAGAGTTTAACTTCATCTTTCAAAAGCAGGAACTACTTATGGTCATAAATGGAGGAAAGGTAATGTTCAAAGCAGATGGCTCCATTAGAACTGTTGCAGTAATCCTAAATGAGAGACAGCAGTGATCTGAAAATAAGTATAAATAGAAATAAGTATAAACAAAATAGATCAGTAAAGGAAATAGAAATGACAGGACCTATTGAATGGTAAGGCTAAGAAATAAATAAAAGAGTTGGAAAGAATAATACCTGGGCTTTGACTTGGACATTTCAAAGGGAACTTGATACTTGTATTGAGTACAGGTAGAGAAACAGAGAAGGTATTCCCTTGCTTTCATTGTTTGTTTGGGCACACTTGGGCTTAGATGCAATTGAGTATGTTACTGTCAAGATAAAGAATAGACCCAAGCTAGGATTAGAGATTTGGAAATCATCCTTGTATTGAAGTAAATTGACAAGAAGTGAGCAAAAGGATGGGATGAGAGATCCAGGAGTAAGAAAAGGAGATGTAAAAACATTTTTTTTCATTTAAATCTTGGAAGAGAAAGAGGGCTCCACGAAGAAAGAGGGAATATCCAGAGTTTCAGGTGGCAAACCAGTACGGCATTTCTGGCATGAAATCAGTTGTTTCAAATGGTGCTGTGAGGTCATCCAGTGTTATGTCTTTCCTCCAATTCTTTAAACTTGAGCAACTACGTCACTACATCATTCATTCAAACAAACATTGATTGCCCCCAGCTGTATTCCAGTCACTCTTTTAGGTCCCAGAGGCATCACAGATAATAAAACACAGACTAAACACAGATTAAAAATTTCATCAAGACTGTGGAAAGAGAATCTTATTTTATGTTTTGTTTTGCAATTGGCATCCTTGAGTTTTAGCTAACTTCCTGTCTAATAATATCTAGATTATATTTTGTTTTCTTCTCCAAAAAGGTATCATAAAGAACTTGTCATTTGTCATATTGAGATCCAAATGTAGTATTCCTGATATGTTTTACTCATCTCATTGAATAGCAGTATTTGTGATTGATTTTTCAAATTCACTGGAGATGCAATGATCAGAAAAGCTGTTTGAAACTAGTTAGATACTTGAATTTCAACCACATGATTCAGAATCCATTTCCATGAGTTCTTGCCTTCTGCCAGTTACTGTTGGAGGTACTAAGATACCATGACACCCCAAACTGATAAGATCTGCAGCTTCTTGCAGAAGGTAGATAGTATTTAAGAGCACAATCTAGTGTCGATGCCCTTCTCTTCCAGATCTTTCTCTGCTTCAGTTTTGTCATCAATGCTAGCTCAGTGTTATTAACTAAGAAATGAGAATATGATTATTAAAATAATATTTTGAGAGGATAAAATGAAATGTATCAAGGATTTCAATTTTGAATGAGGAAAGCAGAAAGATAATACAAATAAAGATTGCACACAATATGCAGCAGATACATAATTGACAATCCTGAAATAAAAAATTGATACAAAATTGGCTAACATCATCAGGATGATAAATGATTTCATTGGGTATAAGAAGTAATGTTTATATGGAGAGGAGAGAGTAGGAAGGAGGAGGGTGATGGCATATAGGCCTGAAAATAAGAGTGCATTTGTAAAAGCTGGGACTTGCATGAAGCTCAGTCTAATGGACTGTATGTACATGGCAGAGCAAAGAGCGAACATGGCTAGCGAGACGTTGAAACGGAACATCTAAAATAGTCACATGTACCATGTCTAAAAACTGCATTTTAGGAGTATAAGTACTGAAAAATTTGGTTCAGGATATTGATGAAGATGGATTTGCATTTTTAACAATTCTTTATGGCTGCAGTCTGAAGAAATGTATGTAAAGAATTAGACTGACAGACAAATTCAGTAATTTTTTTCCCCTTTTTGTTTCAATGAGGTAAGCTGGTAGTAGCCTCATCGAGGAACTGAGAAATAGAGACAAGTTAAAAATTTCAAAATTATACATACATTTGCTGTATGCCAGTGGCTCATGCCAGTAATTCTAGCTACTTACAAGGCTTAGATCTGAGGATCAGGAAAGTCTGTGACACTCTTACCTGCAATTAATCCCCCAAAAGCTAGAAGTGGAGCTGTAGCTCAAGTAATAGAGCACCAGCCTTAAGGAAAAAGCTAAGGGACATAAATATATTATGCACAACGAAGTCTGGACTTGGTGATGAGTTGAGATGGGAGAGATGTATCACTTCACGCTGCAACCCCCGTTTTTAACTTGAGAATATGAACAGATTATGGCATATATATATATATATATATATATATATATATATATATATATATATATATGGCATAGAACTTGGGAAGTAGAGGCAGAGTAGGGCCAGCAGGATGTAGGAAAGAACTGGCCAGTCTTAGGAAGCCCCGCCCTACTCCAAAAAAAGTGAAGCACCTAGGAAAATACCCGGGAGGATATCAATATTAAAGAATAGACATAAAGCTGGTACCAGTGGCTCACACCTGTAATCCTAGCTACTCAGGAGCCTGAGATCTGAGGATCATGGTTCAAAGCCAATCCCAGGTAGGAAAGCCTGTGAGACTCTTATCTCCAATTAACCACCAGAAAACTGGAAGAGGCACTGTGGTTCAAGTGGTTGAGTGTTTGCCTTGAGTTGAAGAGCACAGAGACAGCACCCAGGCCCAGCCAGACCCATGACCCCATGACCGAAAAAAATTAGAGAAAAGGCAAGCGCCAAGGAGAAAGAGCAAGCAAATTGGATAGGTAGATGGAAAAGAACGAAAGTGCTAAATAGCAGAAAAGAATATTTGGGGTATCAGGAGAACGTGATCAACAGCAATAGTAACTAACACAGAGCACTCACTATGTGCCGAGTACAGTTGCTATAGGTGCTGAAACAGAGCTCCTCACTCCCACACCCATTGCTATTATTAATATCCTTACATTATAGGTAATGAAAGCCAAGCCCGCAGGAGGCAGATAGCTTTCTCAAAGCCCTATGAAGAAGAATCAGGATACAGATCCAGGCACTCTGGTGACTGAGTTCATGCTCATAACTGTTCTCCTACACTGTTATCCCACATGACAAAGGTCAAGTATGTAGAGGCTCTTAGATTATACAAAACTTTTGTTGGTAACTTGATAGTAACGAAGAAGGGCATATTTGAGTAAAAGAATGAGTAGGAGGCACTTGTTGAGTTTTTTGATTGTGTGTGTGTGTGTGTGTGTGTGTGTGTGTGTGTGTGTGTTTAAGAAATTTAACTTGAAAAGAGGGAAGACGATATTTGTGTGGGGGGGGAAGGAGATATTGTTTCTGTGTTAAGATAAAAGGAAACAGATAGCATTTTTATTTTAATGGTAAAGCAGAAGAGGAGTGGTTTATGATTCAGGGGGAAAATGGCCATGGGTAGGTAGAAATGTCTAAGAAAGAAGTGGCATTGGATTCAGAGATACCTTTAAAGAGTAAGTAAAGTTGAAAAAGAGTTAGAGAAGGTTTGAAATAGTCTTGTGAACTGGAGGAACTTAGATGTACAGAAGGGCAGCAAGGAGGCATTGCGTAGCCAGTCAAGAGTTGGGACTCAGGTCAGAAAGTACAGATCTCAATCCAATACTGGTACAGCTGGCTGGTAACTTCTCAGACCTTACTTTGGTCCAGAGCTTTTCCCAGAGGCTCCTCTGGCCTTCAACTTCTTATCAAAAAGCTTCATGAACCCCTAAGATGTACCTTTCTTTTTCTTTGGTGAAGTCATTCTTGTAGTCTTAAATCACATGCAAGAGAGGATGTAGAAGTCAGTTTGTCTCAACAGGCTCTTCCTGTCATCTGAGCATAAATACGTCACAAAGATATCTCATTATTCCCACAGCATTTTTTTTTTTTTTTGGTGGAGGGACACTTGGAGGAAAATGTTTGTATTAATTGTTTTGAAGGGGAGGAAAAGAGCCAAATATTTGTACCATGAGATGATAAAATTACTTCTGGTTTTCATTGAAGGAACAAACAAACAATTTTCCTTCTCTGGAAATCGCAAGTGAGCACACATACCTATCTATGGCCTTCTAAGATATTCCCACAAAAAAACATTTCCACAGTCTCCCTGCCCTAACTGTATGCAGTGTGTGTGCTTAGAGGACAGATGAGAGCTGAATAGGTATCCAAGCAACTGTTCTGTGACCAGCTAAAATTGGGGAGCTTACAGGTGGGACCATAAGAAACAGGGATGCATGAAGCTAAAAATGTCTCACAAGGTCAAATTGCATCTTCAGTGTCTCCTAGCAAGAGATGCAATTGAAAACCAGAGCAGAGTTAGAGATGAGACATCTCATGACTAGCCTTGTTGATGCTGTTGTCAGGGGGAGCTTATCAAAGCCCATAGAGGAGAATTAATATTTATTTCTCCCGTCCTAACCCTCTTGAAGTCGGTAGTTCTCTACATTGATGTAACATCTTACAAATACATAAACTTAGGCCTACATCTCAGGGATTTTCTTCCGTCAGCAAAATAGCACAATCAATGTTTAACACACAAACTCCTACCATCTATTTCAAACACACAATTTAATAAAATTTGACTTAGGTATATACTCACAAATCTATCACTACAATCATGACAGTGAAAACCTCCACCGCTTCTCCAAAATCTCCTCCTGCTTCTTTATGATTCTCTCTGCCTACTAACTGCTTTGATCATACCCCTCCCCTTTCCCCCAGACAACCACTGAGATTTCTGTCATGATCTCTTTAGTTTCCTAAAGTTTCATATACAAGAACTCATTACCTATGCTTTCTTTTTCTATCACTGGAAATGTTTTTGAATTCAAAGTTTGAAATGAAGATGTGAAAATCCATGAAAAAGTCACTATCTGGACATAGACTTTCATTTCTCTTGGGGAAATAACTAGTAGAATGATTGGATCATATGATAGATATATATATAAGGGTTCACTGTATTTGATGTAATTTGTGGAGGGGAAGGGAAAACACAAATCGTTTAAATAGGGATACAGGTGGACCCATTGCAACAATGAGATGTACAAGACGTTATGTTGAAAAACAAACTTTACAACTTTGGCCCGGCTGGGGTGGGGGGGGGAGGGGGGAAGATGGGAAGGGATGGGAAGGGGAAACAAAGGAGGAGGCAACAATGCTTGATAAGAAATGTACTAATTTTTGATATAATGACTTGTACATCTCATTGTTATGCTAAATGTTATGCTATTTTGTCATAAATATTTTATATGCATATGCAAATATACAAAGGCTTACCTATTAACTGTGTTTAATGTAATTTAAAAACTTACATATTAATAACTATTAATATTTACATAAAATTATAATATATGCATATGTTACATATATATGTAATTCTACAGTGCTATCATTTGTGTTTAAACAGCTATCCTTGAGAATGATTTAATATTAAGCAAAACCAAATAATATACTATCCATGTAGGTACCTTCCTCCTCCTCCCCTTCCTCCTTCTATGTTTCCTTTTCCTCTTCTTCCTCATATATCTATAGTCACATTTTGGAGAGGGACTTCCTTTAATATTTTTTATATTATATCAAATTTTCTGTTAAAATGTTTTCCAATTATTATATGGTGAAAGAGTATTTTTCCTTCATTTTAAAAGATATTTGCACTGGGTATAAAATTCTTGATTAAAACACTCTAGGTTAAGAACTTTAATGTGACTCCCTTGTCTTCTCACTTTGTTTCCATGAGATGTGCTTACTCCTTTTTTTAATCCATAATTTTTTTATTGTGAAAATACTGTACAGAGGGGTTACAATTACATGGGCAAGATAATGAGTACATTTCTTATCAAGCATTGTAGCCTTCTCCTTTGTTTCCCCTTCCCATCCCATTCTTCCCTCCACCCAACCCTCCCCCCCCCCACCAAAGTTGTAAAGTTCGTTTTCAACATACGACTTGTACATCTCATTGTTGCAATGGGTCCACCTGTATCCCTATTTAAACGATTTGTTTTTTCCCTTCCCCTCCACAAATTATAACAACATCAAATACAGTGAAAGCAGGGGTTATACTGTGGGGCAGAAAAGATCAGATAAGTTGATGTTAGGGAAATGAACCCTAAGATATGTGCTTACTCCTTTATCTTTGCTTTGCTGCAAAGAATTTATCTTTTATTGATTGCCTTTATGATTTGCTCTTTATCACTGTTAGAGTCCTGTTTAACTAGGATGCATTTAATTAGGATGCAGTTTTATAAGGATGCTCCTAGGTGAAGTTTTCTTTGTGTTAGTTGCATAAATGTTCTTGGCCTTAGTTCTAGAATGCAGTTATTTGGAAACAGTTGAATTTTTCCAGTTTACTTTTAAAAGATTTATTAGGCAGGACTGGAGCAGTTATTAGTATTGAGCTGAATATTTCCTTCAGTGAAGCAAAAAACCTCTCTAATAAGCCTATTGACCCTTGCATCTTGACATTTCCTATTTTAGATGTTAAGTCACTATTTGGTCCAATATGTTCACTGAACACCTTTACCTCTAACACTTTCAGATAAAAAATACATATATGTATTTTTTCAGTTGGAACACTCAAAGGTACCTCTGCATATATCCAGTGTACCTGATCCCCTCTCTTGTGTTCAAACCCTTGGTTCTCAGCCTCTTGCTTTTTCACTTTATATTTTCTCTCTGGTCTTCTGCCTAGAGAATCTCCTAATTTAATCTCACTAGAATCTTCCCTTTCTTGTTCCAATTCAAGTAGCTTGGAAACTACTCAAGTAGTTTCTGTGATATTTGCTCAGGTATCAAGGTGGGATAATCAATATGCTGACCTCATCACTTTCCCATGTCTCTGAGAATGTTGTACTTTGTTCATTTATGTTGTCTTCTGTAAATAATTTTTTTTAATATACTCAAAGTTGGTGTTTTATTCTTTGTTTTGTGCCTGTGGGGATGCACTCAGTGCCTCACATTCTCAGTTGGCTTTTTTTTTTCTCAAGGCTTGTGCTCTATCACTGAACCATACATCCATTTATGCTTTTTGCTGGTTAATTGAAAGTAAGAGTCTTACTAATTTTTCTGGCCTGGCTTGAAATTTTGATTCTCAGAACTGAACCTCCTGAGTACCTAGAATTGTAGGCATGACCCATCAGCAGTCACCAGGGTGCTGTTTTGAGTGGGAGAGTTAAACATGGTCCCTGTTACTCTTAGTTGGAAAATCAAAGTCCCAGAAGTGTTTCCTCTTCATGTATAGATCAGGCTAACAGATGACTCTGAGGAGCACCCAAGCTTCACAGCCACTACTGTAGGATAGAGAATAACCTCAGGAAAATTGTATGAAGTCCTGTTTCTTCTTTGATATGACCCAAACTTAACAATTCCCTGTCTGAAGCTGTGGCCATTTGTTTAGACCACAGTCAGTCTTTCTTTCTCTTCAGTGTTAAGCTTCCAGGAAGTACCTCCTGTAATTATTCCCTCCCTCCTTCCCCCAGCCACCTTTCACAAATAGTTACTGGAAAAGCCCATCATAACTCTTTGAGAAAGACAGTGTTTAGACAAAGTACATTTTTTTTGGTGTGGTACTAGAGTTTGAACTTAAGGTTCATATTTCCTAGGCAGGTGCTCTTCCATTTGAGATACTCCACTAGATTGGAGACAGTGTTTGTTACATTCAGTGCTGCTAAGTGTTCGTTACATTCAATGCTGCTACATTTTGCACATTGCGCAGTTTGAGGCCACTGTGTTAGTGACTGGCACAGGGACCCAACCCAAACTAGAGGCAAAGAAACTTCTGGGCACACTGGGAAGTTCATAGGTTTTAACAGAGGATGGGACACAGCCCTTGGAGGAGGAGCCAGTGGGGACAAAACTTGAAGTTTAAGACCCAGAGACTGATGTCCCTTATAATTTTGCCCAGGTGAATCCTGCTGAAAAAGCTATTCTTATCCCCAGGCTCTAATTTGAGAGGAAAACACAGTGGTATATCTAACTCATTCACTACTCCACTGTCAGTTTTCCAAATGGAATCCTGGTTAGAGAAGCTTTTTGTCACCTTCACTGAAATTGTCAGTTAAAGAGGGACCCCCCCAAAAACATTTCCAGCATTTCCTTTTTGTGTCATTGATCTAGATTTGAGGGAGTCAGCTAGAAAAAGGAGTGACTCCCTTAGGCAAGCACAAGTTTCTTAGAATTCCCTTTTCATAAATGAGGAAATTAAGGCCCTTGTGAGTTATATGGCTAAGAGGGTGTTCAGAATTAATTGTAGGTTAAGTAGAGCTAAGTAGGTGCTCAGAACCTCGAGGATGCAAAACCTTAGTCTCTGGCATCAAATTAGACAACCACAAGAGGTAAAAAATAATATTCCAAACTGAGCATTTCAGGTACTGTCACCTAAAACTGCTTGAGTGGTTACCAAACTTTGCCTGCATGTACCAAGGATTCACTGTGGGTCAGACCAGATGGAACATAATTAAGTGCAGCCAAATGGTTCTCAGTAGTACTTGCAGGAATTATGGGTCAGAGTTATTGGTTCATGTTTGTTTTCAGAACTTTGATTTAATTAGAGAAAGTAGTTATTTTACATGCAGAAAGAGGTTCACATATTCAAGAAAAATGAAGTGCCAAAGTAAAGCTGAATAAAACCAAGCATATCACAAATATCTACGAGTAGAAAAGAATGTATAAAGGGAAGAAATCTTGAATCAAAGTATATGAAAACAGAAAAAAGGAGAGTGCCTTCAGAGACGTGTTTTGCCCCCTGTATATCCTTTCCATGAGGTTTGATTCCCTCAATGAACTATAATCAAAGTGTCTAGAAAGTACAGTCAGAGGGCTGGGAAGGTGGCTCAGTGGTAAAGCGCGTGCCTTGCATGCCTGAGGCCCTGGGTTTGATTCCTCAGCACCACATAAGCAAAAAGAAAAAAGCCAGAAGTGGTGCTGTGGCTCAAGTGGTAGAGCACTAGCCTTGAGATGAAGAGCTGAAGGGACAGCACCTAGGCCCAGAGTTCAGGCCCCACGACCGGACCACCCCACCAAAAAAAAAAAGTACAGTCAGAATCAACAGGGTTCTTGATGCTTAGCTGGACAGCTGCCAAGTTGCCATACAACAAATTGATAAACAAAAGGAATGAGCTTTCTGCCTCCATCTCCACCCATCTCCCTGGTCTCCTCCACAATCTTCTCCATAATTCACCATTCTATAGCCTCTGATCTTCTAGTTGTGTCTGAATGAGGACCAAGTTGGTCTTGCTTTAAGGTCTTTCCTTTTGGCTGAATAGCCTTTCACCAAATCTCAGCTTAACAGGATTCTTTTGTACTGACTTCCCCAGGCTTCCCAGCCTGCAGTGGCCCATTAGGTAGCACATCATACCATCCTCCTTATTACCAGATGGTCTTGCTACCACCTAACATTTGCCTATTTGGTTTGTATAATCTTTAGTAAAGTGCAAGGTCTATGAAAATGGCATTTCTGTAGATCACACCACTGTGATTAATTCACAAATAATCTGTTTAATCCTAACTGTAGCCTCATGAGATTAGTTTACTATTTTTTTTCCTTTTATACAAAATGAACTTGAGATTGTCTCACTTGGAATTTGAGGTAGGAAAAGACAAAGATGAAATAACTTGTTAGTGTGTGGCAGAGTAGGGCTCTAACTTGATAGCCTTGGCTCTTAACCTGTCCTTTATGACACCTTTGGTAGGGAGTTGGGGGCTGCTAATTGGGGCCTTTAAAAATGCACATCAGAACAAGATTAAACATGAATGTTTGGAGGAAATACCAGTAGAGAAATATGGAAAGGAACCATATGAAGCTGTAAGAAAGTCTTGTGATTGAGTCCTGTGATGGGGAGAGGGGGGAAGAGGAAGAGAAAAGGGAGGGGAAAGAGAAAGGCAAGATGAGAAAGAAGATAGAAAAAGGAAAGGGGAAAAATGAAGAAATGTAGTGTATTTTTTTAAGTGTTTTTGAGGAGGAGGGATCAGGGAGTCTCCAAACCAAAATTTTGCACTGGAGAAATCCTATATCTCCATGGCCTGACCCTTCCTTGTTCAGTTATCCCTGTACGGTGGCCTGGAGGTAGCGTGGCCCCAGCAGGAATGCTGTTAGGTTTCAGAGCACACCAGCAAGGGTTGTCAGCAAAAGATCAGAAAGGAGTATTTTCTTGGTGGCTATGGGTGGCGGGGGAGGGGGGTTGTTCAGTTCACTATACTATCTCCAACTCTCCAGCACATAGACCCATATCTAGCATGTGAGAGACAATTTGCCGACTAAACACACTGACTCTTGGAACTTATAAGGTACTCAGTAATTGTCAAGTGTAGACAAGGACAGGAGTGCATTATCACACAAAGCAAACAAGTCTCCTATCTTCTTTTTAGTTTTCCATCACCATTGCTGTCATGGTGAAAAGTGAGAGTGCGCAGCCTGGGATTCAGATCACAGGACAGAGTTTATCTGCTTCATTTTACCCATCTGGAAACCCTCCATTTAGGCAGTGATCTATGGAGACAGGTCTGGTCTCCCAGGGAAAAGAATGCGACTTGGCTGTTAGTTGGGCAAGGTGAATTTATAAACACTTCAGACCTGCACATTTCAAGCATTTAATCCACATGAAGTGATGATAGCTGGCTTTCCTGTATTTGTTCCAAGCTGGCAAAATAGATGACTTGCTGGGATGAAGCTATAGGTAGTGCCCTGATGTCTATTTTCTTAAACACACACACACACACACTATATATATATGTGCACATGTGCGCACTCTTGCGCATGTGCGTGTGTCCCACTATTGGGGTTTGTACTCAAGGCTTGGATGCTGTCCCTGAGGATTTTTTGCTCAAGACTAGCACTCTACCCCTAGCACAGCTCCACCCCTGAGTTGGTGGTTAACTGAAGATAGCGTCTCAAAGACTTTCCTGCCCTGTCTGGCTTTGAATCTTCATCCTCAGATCTCAGCTTCCTGGGTAGCTAGAATTACATGTGTGAGCCACTGGCATCTGGCATCTTCCTCCCCCACCCCCCCAACAGCAAAAAAAGTATTTTCACACAATTATGGACTCTAGAAGTCTTAAATAAAGGTATCAGTAGAAGCGTGCTAGTATTCCATGACCCCCTCTAGCTTCTGATGATTGCTGGCAATGCTTGGCATGGCTTTACTTGTAGCTGTGATGTCCAACTGGACATCACCTGTTACCAGCCAGCACTTTCCCTATGTGCCTTTTGTCTCCATCTCCAAATCTCCTCCTACTTTAACATTCCTTTTTAGTTTTGTGTCTGGTAAAATATTCACAACATAAAATATACCTATATTCAGTCCAGGGCCCTTATATACATTTAAATTTGGGAAAACAATTATACCATCCATCTCCAACGTTTTTTATCTTGCAAAACTGACATTCTGTACTTAGTAAAAACTAGCACCACACCAATGCCACTACTCTGTTCTTCTTCTTCTTCTTCTTTTTTAGGATTTCAATTTCTTTTTTTCTTTTTTTTTCTTTCTTCCTTTTTTTTTTTGTGAAAATACCATACAATTACAGTTACATGAGCAAGGTAATGAGTACATTTCTTATCAAGCATTGTTGCCTCCTCCTTTGTTTCCCCTTACCATCTCTTCCCATCTCCTCCCCCGCCCCCCACCCCCAACACCACTCTGTTCTTTATCTCTATAAACTGCACTACTTTGTGTATCTCATGTGAGTGGAATACTACAGTATTTGCCTTTTGTGTCTGGCTTGCTTCATTTACCATCATGCCCTAAAGGTGTTTACATTATTGTATGTTGTTAGAATTTCCTTTTGAGGAAAAACTTTCTATAGTATATTAGTTTTCCAGGGCTGCTAAAAATGTCACCGATGAGGTAACTTAAACCACAGAAATGTATTTTCTCAGAGTTCTAAAAATTGTAAGTCCAAGCTCAAGGTGCTGGCAGGTTTGAATTACTCTCCTTGGCTGACAGATGAGCATCTTGTACTGTGTCCTGCCATGGTCATTCCTTAGTCTGTGTTGTCTGTGCCTTAATCTCTTCTTATAAGAACTCTGGTCATATTGAGTTAGGACCAACTCGATTATTTTTTATTTTATTTTATTTTTTGCCAGGCATGGGGCCTGAACTCTGGACTTGGGCGCTGTCCCTCAGCTCTTCAGCTCAAGGCTAGCGCTCTACCACTTGAGCCATAGCACCACTTCTGACTGAGGTGCTATGTGGTGTTGAGGAATCGAACCCAGGGCCTCATGCATGCAAGGCAAGCACTCTACCACTGAACCACCTTCCCACCCCCATGATCTCATTACCTCTAGTTTTACTGTACTGTGGTCTGAATTCAGGGCTTTACGTTTGTCAGACAGAAACTCTAGCATTTGAGCCATGACCCCAGTCCTTCCACTTTTTAGTTTGTTTTTCAGTAGCTGAAATCTCTGCTACTCAGAAATTTAGTCAGGTGCCAATGCCTCACGCTTGTAATCCTAGCTACTCGGGAGGTTGATATCTGAGGATTATGGTTTAAAGCCAGCCCTGGCAGGAAAGTCCATGAAAATCTTATGTCCAGTTAATCACAGAAAACGCTGGAAGTGATGCTGTGGCTCAAGTGGTAGAGTACTAGCCTTGAGCAAAAGGAACTCAAGGATAGTGCCCAGATCCAGAGTTCAAACCCCAGGATGGGCAAAAAAAAAAAAAAAAAAAAAAAGAGAGGCAGATGTTTAAATGATGTTTATTATTCCATGTCATGTTGCAGATCCATAATCAATTGGAGTCATACATTGCATTTAGTTCCTTGGTCTCTTTCGTCTCCTCTAATCTAGAACAGTTTTTTGATCTCTTTTGTATTCATAATCATCATAGTTTGAAAAGCAAGGTCCCATTGTTTTGTACATCCTTCAATTTGCGTGATGTTTCCCTATGAATCATTTAGTTAGCCATTGTTCTAAGGGTACCACAGGGTTATCTTGTGCTCTTCTCGTGTACCATATCAGTAGGCTGTTGTTGGAGCAGGTACATTTACAGACACCTCACACCTGCACAAAATCTCCACACCAGCACTAAATCCACAAGATTAATGATAGTTCACTTTCCTGGATTCATTCCAAGGTGGAATGTTAATGTGTCCCATTGCTAGCTCTGTTATCTTTAGCCTTTTGATAAAGTTTATGTCTGACAAGCTCCTCCGAAACATTTTCCTTTGTAACAAGTAAATGTCTTCAGGTCGGATACTTTGAGATTTTGTAAATATATGTATCTACTTTTAGCTTGCATTGTTGATTCTTGCTTGATCTTTTTCCAGTTTTCTTCCTCTATTTATTAATTGGAATCTCTCATAAAGAAGAGCTTATGTTCTCCACTATTATTCAGTTATTCATTTATATCTGCAAAGACTTAGATATTTTCTTTTATATAGTACTATGATTTTTTTTAACTGATAATCAAGATTTGACTATCAGAAGCTCATTCACCTAGCTCCCACATTATTTTGATGTGGACCTATCATGTTTTGAGTATTTTTTTATTTCTGGCAGTATAAATACTTCAGATCCTCATTTACTTTCCTTAATAACTCCTTTGATCATTTTACTTGGTCAAACAGTATATACATACTATTTATTATGTATTACCAACTTTTCTTAAAAAAGATTGTACCAGTTTATATTCTCATTTCATTGCTGAAGGGAAAAGCATCTCCTTTTATTCCTAAAAACTGTATTTTTATTTTTAAATTTTTTAAATTTTAGTTCTTCATTTATTATCTTTAGTTGTACAAAGCAGTTGTCACTTAACAAAACAGTTTATGACTACAATCTATCTTGATCAATGTCACCCCTTAGAATGGAAATCATTTGTAATTTTCTGATGGGAGACAGATTGTATACTGCAGTGTAATTTGATTTACATCAAATTAATTTATATAAAGTCTGATGAAATTAAATATCTTTTCATATGTTTGTATTTTTTGAATAATATATTTTTGTCTCTTCTACCTTTTATTCAGCTCTTTTAGACACTCCTATTCACATTTATATAATGGTGACATTTTGTCTGTGCTATATGTTACAACTATTTTCTCCTAGTTTTCAAACTCCCTTTTGACTTTCATTCGTTTTAGCTGTGTAAGGTCTCTTTTATGTACTCACATTAGGTATATGATTCCAAAACTATGTCTTATATAATGGCTGAATTGATACAAAAGAGAAGTGTGATGTTAAAAATAATTACTAATCATCACCATTTGACTGCCATGTGGAAGAGGAAATAAACATGTCCTATGGTTGCCCTTATGTGAAGTAGATAGACATTCTGGGATATATATATATATATATATGTGTGTGTGTGTGTGTGTGTGTGTGTGTGTGTGTGTGTGTGTGTGTGTGTGTGTGTGTGTGTGTGTGTGTGTGTGTGTGTGTGTGTGTGTGTGTGTGTGTGTGTGTGTGTGTGTGTGTGTGTGTGTGTGCGCGCGCGTGTGTGTACGCATGTGTGTACACATGTGTGTATACATGCATGTATATATACATGTGTGTGCTTCACTTGGAACCTCATGCCCTTGCTCAGCTGATTTCCTCATGCTAGATGGTCTCACGCTTGAGCCATGCCCTCAATTCTGGCTTTTTGATGGTTAACTGAAGATAAAAGTCTCAATGATTTTTATCTGTTGGTCTGGCTTCAAACCTCATCCGCAGATCTCGCAGCCTCTTGAGTTGCCAGCCTTACAGGCATGAGCCACCAGGCTGGATATGGCTGCATTACAAGGGAGTAACTTTTCCCATTTTGTGAGGAAGCACCTTCTAGCCATGTGTGGACTTGATTTTCAGAACCGGTTTTCTCTGTATCACTGGAGGAATTTACTTCTGGATGTCATGCTCAGAGAAGCTTCAAGATCTGTACTGTTCCAAAGACCAAATATTAACATTCTATGTAAGGTGAGTTTCCAGTTAAGTTGGAATAGTGAACTCAAAATTCATTATTAACAGCAAGGGTAGATTAGTGGTGATGTAACAGTGACTGAAAGAGATAAACTAAGTCAGGAAAGCCAAGAAGGTTGAGTTATATAAAAACAAATGGAATGGGGTGCCAGTGGCTCAGGCCTGTAATCCTAGCTACTCAGGAAGCTGAGATCTGAGGATCGCAGTTTGAAGTCAGCCTGGGCAGGAAACTGTGAAACTCTTATCTCAAATAAATTGCTAGTAAATGGCAGGAAGTGGCACTGAGGGTCAAGTGGTAGGGCATTTGCCTTGAGCAAAATCTCAGGGACAGTGCCCAGGCCCTGAGTTCAAGGCCCATACAGGCAAAAACAAAACAAAACAAACAAAAATCAGAATAGAGAAATAGGAGGAGAGCTGGAACAGTTCTGGAAATTTGTATGATTTCCTTGACTTCTTCTGTGTCAACATAAATCATGAAAATAGATATTTTGATCAATTTACATATGATGTAAGTTTTTTTTTAAACCTGGCACTACTGTGCCCTGACACAATAACTTCAAGATACAGCAAAATGAAGTTCTGAATAATTCAATGATTTGTGTACCTAGCGCCACATAGCTGGTAATAGAACTATATTGTTTGCCCTTCCCTGCTATATGCTGGCAGTGTGATGTGTTTGTGTGGACTTGTATGTATGCAGGAGACAAAATCTTTAAGAAGAAGTAACTGTGCAATTTAAGCAGATAGAGGCATATATACATAAAAACAGCACCCACACTCCCGACTAACATGGTCATTGTTACAGTCATTGGAGACAAAGCATGACTGATTCTTGTTGTGATGAGATTGGTTTGGAGAAATTATTAGGAAATAAAACCAAGCAGGGATTAGGATGGATTACATTTTCTCTAGGAGGAAGAAAACTATCTTTCTGAATATCTCATAAAAGTCCAACAGGGAATCTTTCTATCACATTCTAAATAATGATATAATTTATGATACGATATATGATCATATCATAATTTAGATAATAATCAATATCTCTAGAAGTACTTTTACAAGCATTGCAGAACTTCATTGATTTGGAATTTCAGGCTCTGAAACCTGCCTTTGATTTTATTGTCTTCCTTCATAGTGTAATTCAAGCATGCTAAAATGATTTCTGAAGAAGGATAGTCTGTTGGCTTGTTTTCATGGCACTTTGCATGAACCATAAAAAGATAAATAATGCAAACTTTTCAGTATAGAGGAAGATAATAACATTGTTATTAAAACAACAGTGATCACTGTCCTTGTCTATAACTCTGATACCTAGGTTTATTTTTTTCTACTAGTCTCTTACTTGTATAGCTAGAGGCATATGTCATTTCCAATTGACAGTTCAATCTATAAAACTGGTCTTAAACATTGAAGTTGCCATACTGGGCAACTGTCTGGGCCTTCTTAGTCTTCATCTGACTAGGAATGATTACCAAGGTCACTACAGAAGGTTCCAAACAGCATGTTTGAATTGAATCTTCTGTAACGAAGGAAACATTTTACATAGGCATTATCCAAAATGATAGACTCTAGATATGTGGCTGTGGAACATTGGAAATGTACTTAGTATAGCTGAGAAGCTACCTTTCCTATTTTATTTAAACGAATTGTCACCTGCTATTAATGGCTAAGTTATTGGATAGCAGAGGGACTGTAGGCAACCTCTTCTATCAACATCCCCCTAGTGAGAACCCATTCTTATTGTTCTGACTTAGTAAAGCACACAGGGTAACATAGTCATAGGTGGTTTTCTACCAATATCACAGATTGAGACTAGAAGGAGCTTGGACTCTTAACCAGATCATCCTTTCCCACCTAAAATAGTCTTCGTTTCAAGGCCAGGTAGCAACTGGGAAGGCTATCTGACTGGCAGCACCTCAGTTCAGATTTCATTTTTAAATTTTTAAGTAGCTCATTCTATTTATTGGTATATTTATTCTGCTTATGGGCAAACCACTGTTTGCTTATCCACTCATGAAAGTAGAGATGTTTGTGTTGTTTCTAGTCTGGGGCTATTGCAAAGTTGAGACGTTGAAGCAAAGGTTCTCAGCCACATGGCTCCTGTTTATAAATCCTAGCCACTCGGGAGACTGAAATCTGAGGATTGTGGTTCAGAGCCAGCTCAGGTAGACAAGCCTTTAGATACTTACCTCCAGTGAAACAGCAAATCTGGTCGGGAAAAGAAAATGTCAGAACTGTAGTTATGGCACAAGTAGTAGAGAGTCAGCCATGAGCCAAAATGTTGAGTGAGAAAGCATGGGCCGTGAGTTCAAGCTCCAGGAGCAGCCCATTAAAAAGTCCCTTCAAACTGTCTCCCACATTTAAAATGATTATGAAAGTGATGATTATGATCATTATGGTGATGATAGCACTACCCACCAGAGCATGAGACCTTACTGAGAGTTTCCTTGTATCAGGTTCTGGACTACGTGTTATGTAGGGTTTTGTCTTCTGCACACCAAGAGTTCATTATCATTGTTTCACAGCAGAGGCAAGGAACACAGCATTTTAATTGAATTTTACCAAGTCATATGGTAAAAATGGGTGACCCAGGGCAGTTGGCAGCTTTGTGTCCTGCCAATCCAAATCCCCACCACCTTCTTTCTCTGTCAGAATAAAATAACCAGAATGAAATGACCAGTTTCATTCACCTGTGATTTCTCAGTGCACATGCTGTGGCTGACACAGCATGGGAAAACCAAAAAAATAAAAATACATTCTCTGCCAGTTTCTGCTCATTCTTTGAGCGTGTCCTCACGTGTGCTTTCATCATCTTCAGAGATTGCAGAAATAAAGAGACTGGACCATTTCTTCTCATTGGCGACTCTTGAAGTGACCAGAAAAGTGAAAAGTCTGCCAAGCTGAGTTGGTAGGAGAGAATGCTACCAGATGCCCTGCAATTAAAACTTCATTGCTCAGGAAAATGACTCAAACTTTGTACTACAAAGAGGCATATTTTAGGATTTGCATTTGTTTAGGCTCAAGTTTCCAGAGATAAAATAGATATATTAGTTTCCTGGGCTATCATAGCAAAGTACTACAGCTTGGGTATCTTAACTGAAGTTTTCATTTCTTTCAGGCCTAGAAGCTAGAAGTCTGAGATCAGTATGACCTTTGTCCCTCTGAGCCTGGCATGTTGTTTGCTTCTGGTCTTGGGAAGTAAGTTCTTGTAGGCCTCTCTTCCTGACTCATAGATGGCTGGTTGTCTTTCTCTCAGAATTTGCACTGTCTCATTCAGCATGTGTCATGTCCAAATGCCCCTTTTTAAAATTAGGACAAGAGTCACAATGGATTGGGTCTACCCTAATGGCATCTTTGAACTTAATTACTTCTATAAACACACTTTAAAAAAACATGCTAAATTGCACATGTTAATAAGGTTCACTTTATATTTCAATACAAATGTAGAATCCACATTGATCATATCCAACTATCGTTTTCTTTTGTTCCACATTTTTAGTAGTATCAATTACTTTTACAAGGGCCATTTATCTCCACATGTCTATGTATGCATATCATGTATCTTGAACAGACCCATACCACCATCTCACTCCCTCAAACTTTCCCCTTCTCAAACCAATTCAACAAGCTTCACTGTTCTGATCATATTCACCCTCTTTCATCATCTCCATTCTGTCTCCCCCTCCAGCACCCTAGAAAGCATGTTGTTTACATTTCTTAATTCCTTAGTGGTTGCCAATTGTTCACAGGGGTTTCACTGTGGTATTTCACAGATGCACACACAGTGCTTTATACTCATTTTTTCCAACCCTCCTATTCTCTATTATTCAACTTTCAGTGAGTTTTGTTTTTCTAATTTCATTCATAGATGAAGTTTATATTATTCACTCTGTAACACTCTTCCTACATAAGTCAATACTCACAGTCCTACAATTATGAATATATCTAAGTGTGCTTGTGTGTTTGTGCATACACATACATGTATATATGATCCTTGTGTGCTTATCTTCTAGGTCTAGAGAAAAAAATGCAGCCTTTGTTCTTCTGAGCCTCACTTATTTCATTTTTTCACATGATCTCTAATTTCACCCATTTTCCTGTAAAGGACATAATTTCATTCGTTATGACTGAATAATACTCTACTGTGCGCATATGCCACGTTTTCTGACTTCATTGCTCAGCTGCTGGACATTTATCTGCACTGTTTCCATAGCTTGGTTATTGTAAACAGTGCAGCACTAGACATGAGTATGTGGGTGTATCTCTTGTATCCTCTTATATGTGCCTAAGTTAGTGCTATTGCTGGATCATTTAGCAATTCTATTTTTATATTTTTAAGAAACTTCATGCTGATTTCTAGAGTGGTTGCATTGGTTCACATTCTAACCAATAGTATATAGGGTTCCTTGACCCCTACATGCTCTCTAGAATTTGTTGTCTGTGTTCTTCATGTTGGCAGTTCTGACTTGAGTGCATTTCCTTTATGGCCAGGGATCCAACTGCCAATTCTCCACCCTTCCTGACCTGCTGCACCCTTCCCAATCCACAATAGTTATTAATCTACTTTCAGATTGAGCTTTCCTTTCCTTCCCATCCCCTTTCTTTTCCTTTCCTTTCTTTTTAGTTTACACATATGAGAGACTATATAGTATTTACCTTCATGTGTCTGGTTTATTTTAGTTAACATTTCCTCCAGATTAATTCATTTCGATGTAATGATAGGATTTCATTCTTTCTATGGCTGAATAATATGCTATCTTATCTTTATATATTTGCCTCATTCATTAATGTGCACCTATGTTATTGTGAGTAGTGCTGGAATGAGCAGGAGATTGCAGGTTTTGTGTGTGTGTGTGTGTGTTTCATTTCCTTTGGAGATATACCTAAAACTGGGCTAGTTGGATCGTATGGCAATTCAGTATTTAGTTTTTAGGGAACATCCATAATCTTCTCCATAGTAGTTGTACTAATCAATATTCCAAGGAACAGAGTAAGTTCCCATTTCTCCACATGCTGACCAGCATTTTTTATAATTCTGACGGAGGTGAAAAATATTTTGTAGTTCGGATTTGTATTTCCCTGATGGTTAGTGATAACATTAAAAAAAAATATTTGGGGGGGTTTTATTTCTTCTTTCAAAAAGTGTCTATTAAGATCATTTGCCAATTTTTAAATGAATTATTAAGCTGTTTTAGTTCCTTGTATATTCTGAAGGTTAACCCTATGCTTGATGAATAGCTGGCAAATATCTCTCATTCAGTATATTGTCTATTCACTTCGTTATTTGCTTTCTTTTACAGAAACTTTTGGTGTAATCTTAATGGTCAGTTTTTGCTTTTCCTGAGTTTTTGGTCTTCTATCCAGAAAATCATTGCCTATACCAAAGTTCTCAAGTATTTACCTATGTTTTCTTCTGGTAGTCTGAGTTTCTGGTCTTTTATGTCTTTATCCATTTCAAATTACTTCTGTGTAGATAAAGAGAGAAGACTCGTTTCAATCTTCTGCATGTGGATATCCAGTTTATATTTTGAAGAGACTGTCTTTTCTCCAATCTATATTTTCGGTTGTTGAGTTTATGAAGAATCAATTGGTTGTTGACAACTATATTTACATTTGTGATCTCTGTTTTGTATCATTCATCTATATCTACTTTTATGTAAGTATCATGCTATTTTGGTTACTGTAGATCTGTGTTATATGTCTTGAGGTAAGGCATGTAATGATTCTTTGCTCACCTTGCTCAAGAATAATTTGGTTATTTGGGGATCTTTTGTCCTGATATATAAATTTTAGGATTATTATTTTTAGTTCTATGAAAAACATGATTGGTATTTTCATAAGAATTCCATGGAATCTCTAGATCCCTAAGGTTATATGAACATTCTAACAATTGTAATTCTTTTAATCCATGAATATGGAAGATAGTTCCACCTTTTCATGTTGTCAATTTAATTTATCATTGCAGAGATCTTTTTCTTTCTTAGGTAAGTTTATTTCTACACATTGTTATGTTCCTGGCTTTTATGAATGGTATTGCATGGTTTTCTTCTTAGAAAATTTGTTACTGGCATATAGAAAAGTTTCTGCTTTTGCATGTTAAATTTGAATATTTTATTAAATTCAGTTATGAGTTTGATAGTCTTGTTTTTAATAGGATTATATCATGTGTAAATAGAGAGAGCTTGACTTCCTCCTTTCCTACTTATATGAATTTAGTTTTTTTCTCTTGCCTGACTGCTCTGGATAAAGCTTTGTGGAACTAAGAACAGTGAGAGCAGATATCCTTCTCCCTTATTATAGATGAGATACTTAGTTTTTCTTCTATTTAGTATTATGTTAGGGTTATATTTTACATTTAGCTTAGATGAACTTGAGTTAGCTTTTCTGTGCCTAAATTGTTTGAAGGTTCTATCATTAAAGGATGCTGAATTTTATTAACTATTTTTCCTGTATTTATATGAGCATGTGACATTTTACATTTTATTTTGTCAACATGATATTTAACATTCATTGATTTGCTATGTTGAACCATCCTTGCATAACCTGAGCAAAATCAATCTGATCATAGTGCATGATCTTTCTTTTGTATTATTGAATTATGTTTTCTGATATTTTGTTAATGATTTTATTGATGGCCTATGTTCATTTAGGATATTGGTATATGGTTTTGGGTGTTTTTTTTTTTTTTTGGTTGTGTTTTGTCAAGTTTGGTGACAGGATAATGTTGGCTTCCTAGGATGAGTTTGGCAGCGTTCCCTCCCCTTCGATTGTATGGAGTAGTTTAAAACAAATGGTTAATTCTTTACTAAAAAATATAGCAAAATTCAGTAGAGAAGTCAGCTAGTCCTGGGTTTTCTTTAGAGTAGAGATTTGGTTAGTTAATGTTAGCATTTCTACCTAATTACTTATTACTCTAATCAGGGCTTCTCTGTCTTCGTGATTCAATTTTAGAAGATTGTGTGTCCAGAAATTTGTCCATTTCTTCTAGATTTTACAATATGTTATTCTATAATTTTACAAAAAAGTCCTAATGATCCTTTGCATTTTTATGATATCAGTTGCCCCCTTTTTAATCTTTTTTGCTTCAGATTTTTTATTTTTGCTGGGGTTTTAACAGATGTCATTAATCAAGTGGAGAGAATCTCCTTTCATCTTTTTTGTACGTTTTTAATTGTAAAAATGCTGTACAGAGGGGTTACAGTGATATGAGCAAGGTAGTGAGTACATTTCCTATTGAGCATTGTTGCTTCCTTTGTTTTTCCCCTACCATCCTTCCTTTCCACCTCCACAACTACCCCCCCCAACCGAAGTTGTAACGTTCATTTTCAACATAGTGTTTTGTACATCTCATTGTTAAAATGGGTCAACCCGTATTATTATTTAAGCATTTTGTTTTTTCCCTTCCCCTCCCCAAATTAGAGAAGTGCATATACAAGATGCAGGGCACTGACATCAAATACAGTGAAAACAGGGATTATACCATGGGGGAGGAACATACAAAGCAACAAAAAAAAAATCACATGGTACATTATAAATAGGTTAGAAACAATAGCAAGAAAGAAAAAGGATTAATCTCTATTTTTAATGGCTTATGTAAGTAAAGGTTTGTTAATTTTATCTTTAAAATAGTTTCTGTAGGTTGTTTTTAGTGTTCAGTTTGTTTATATTCCTTATTCCTTTATATTGATTTTGGGTTTGGGTTGTTCCATTTTCCTAAGTATTTGGGTGCATCATTGGGTTTCTGTGGTCACTCACTGCTCTAAGCTTTCGTCTTAGTACTGCTGTTGCTGCAGCCACCCGGGTTTGGTACATTGCATTTCTATTACATGGTTGAAGAAAATTTAAATATCCCTTCTGACTTCCTTAATAACTCAGTATTTGTTCAAAAAGATCCCTTTCAATCACTATGTACAATATCTAAAGTTTCTTTTTTATTGACTTCTAGTTTCATTCCATTGTGATCAGTAAAACAGAGGACATTATTTTTTCAATTTGTTAAGAAGTGTTCAGTGGCTTAATATGGAGACTGTTCTAGTGAATGTTCCATGTGCTGATAAAAAGAATGTGTCTTCTGCAACTACTGTGTAGAATGTTCAAATCTCTTAAAATCCCACATTCCATAACTTCATGCCAGTAGCATGAAATTTAATATGGTAGGAGTATTTATACCATGAATAATGTCAAATGCTACAAATAAGTATTTGATTTTTACTTAAAGAGGCCATTGCTAAAAATGAAGCAGAACATAATTGTCTAAAGTTACACTCATGACATTGTTTCTGCTCAATGAGTTCAAAGAAAAGTAAGTATATAGAGGTCTAGCCCCCTATACTTCATAGGAAATTGAAATAGCTTTTAATTTCAGGCCTGCCACATTATTATACACAGTAACTACAATATGAATATAAGCAAGGCATACTTAACAGTATTCTAATCTCCTTTTCTCTCCCTATTTTGAAGACATTGGAGGTTTTATTTACTTTGTTTTTTTTGCCAGTCCTGGGGCTTGCACTCAGGACCTGGGCACTGTCTCTGAGCTTCTTTTGCTCAAGGCTAGCACTCTACAACCTGAGCCACAGTGTCACTTCCAACTTTTTCTGATTATGTTGTGCTGAAGAATGGAAGGAACCCAGGGCTTCATGCATGCTAAGCAAGCACTGGACCACCAAGCCACATTCCCAGCCCCTTTAGTATCTTTTAACATTGGTATAGTGTTTTCATTGCTGTGTCAAACTATCTGACAGAAACAACTTAAAAGAGAAAAATGTTCTTTACACTGGCTGTTTTAGAGTATTCACTTCATGGCTTGTCCCAATGTACTTGGACAGAACACCATGGCAGCAATTGTTATAAAGAAGCTTTTCACCTAACAGTGGACAGGAGACAGAGTTAAGAGAGAAGGGACCAGATATCACCCTCCAGTGACCTACTTCAAGTTAGGTCCCACCCCCTAAAAATTTCCTAAAACTCCCGAACACACCATCTTTTGGACACCTAGGTTTTAATAAATGAGCCTCTAAGAGATAGTTCATAGTCAAATCATAGCCATTGGTCAAAATAACTTATGAAGCACCTATTTTTTTCATAGACATTCAAATAAAATTCCACAGTGAGGACTGGATGTTTAGTCATCCCAGATTTCTGAAATGAAATAGATCATTTATTTTTTAAGCAATACATGCATGACAATTAACAACAAATCAATATTCCTGTTTTCATTAGAAAATTGGCCTCTGTGTCGAACAGTTGAAGCATAATGTAAAAATTAAAATGGCATAAGAGAAATTCTGAAAAAAATGTGGACTGGGAATAAGTAAGTTCTGGAAAAAGGAAGACCTCTTCCTGTGTAAACTGATATTGACCAGCCATTTTTTCCCCCTGGGGTATTTTTCAAAGATATGAAAATGGCTGGGTATCTGGCTTGGCCCAGACAGTAGGAAGCTATTTGAGAAAAATGAAATTATCAGGGATTTTATGGCCATCAAGCTCATAAACTGAACTACAAACTAGAGAAATCTCTGCAATAGATCAATTTTGCTCACCAGACATTTATTTAGATACAGAATTGTATATAAAAAGCAGAAAAGAAACACAGGAAATATTTCACCAATTTAGAGGGATGCTAGAGAAAAGAGGGCGACCCCCCAAAAAACCAAATAATTCTATCATTTTCTAGATTCTGAAGTGGAATGGAACAGAAGGCTAAAGCATAAGAACTCTGAACAGAATACAACACACTCCTGTAGTCTTTCTGGTGGGATAAAGATTCTTGCAGACTACCAGAAACTTGGGCCAGCTAATTCTAGGTTGTGGGAATCAGGCCAGAAGTCAGCGGTCGTACTAAAACTTCAAACCAGACACTATCCAGTTCAAAATGTCATTTAAAGCAATAATGAAAACAAAAGAGTTAAGAAGTGCTAGCTTGGCACTGGAGCCTCATACCTGTAATCTTAACTATTCAGGAGGCGGAGTAGAAAAGTCTTAGAGACTCCATCTTTATAACAACCAGTAAAAAGCAGGAGGCATAGCTAAAGTGGTTAGAGCTTTAGTCTAGCAAGCAAGCCAAATAAGTACAAGGCACTGAGTTCAAACCCTAGAAACAGAAAAGAGAAGAAAAAAAATGTTGCTATAAAGAATACTGTCCAGACCAACTTCCTAGAAGTGAAAAAAAAAAAAAAACTTGTGATATTAATTTCCTGACTTTGACTGCTATCTAGTAAGCATATGAAGAATGTGGCTATGGCTTTTAGGAAATAAATACTGGTTTGTTTTTTCTGTTGTTTTTGTTGCCAGTCCTGGGGCTTGAACTCCAGGCCTAGGTGCTGTCCCTGAGCCTTAGTGCTCAAGGCTAGCGCTCTACCAGTTGAGCCACAGTGCCACTTCTGAGTTTATTGGAGATAAGAGTCTCATGGACTTTTCTTCCTGAGCTGCAATCTTCAGATCTCAGCCTTCTGAGCAGCTAGGATTACAGGCGTGAGCCACTGGCACCCAGCAAGGATAAGTGTTAAAGAAGCATGTCTCTTTTTCAATATAGTGCCTTGTACATCTCATTGTTACAATGGATCAACCTGTATCCCTATTTAAGCATTTTGCTTTTGTTTCCCTGCCCATCCCCAAATTAGAGAAGTGTATATACAAGATGCAGGGCACCAGAATCAAATACAGTGAAAAATAGGGGTTATACTGTGGGGAAGGAACATACAAAGAAACAAAAAAATGTACTCATTACCCTGCTCATGTAACTGTAACCCCTCTGTATAGTATTTTTACAATAAAAAAACATACAAAAAAGAAGCATGTCTTTGAGTTGACTCTCACAGGCTCAAAAAAATACAGAAAGGGAATAAAAAAGTCATAAAGCAAATATGAAACAAGTATTATTTGTGGAATTAAGTGACATTTATATGGATATTCTTTGAGTTATTCTTTGTTTTTTATTCTGGGACTTCTTAAATTTAATTTTATTGTCAAGGTGATGTACAGAGGGGTTACAGTTACATACATAACTGTGGTTACAAGTTAGTGAGTACATTTCTTGTTGAATATTGTTACCCCCTGAGACAAAGGATGAACCAATGCAACAGCGATACTCACAAGACAATATGTTGGAAACTAACTTTATACCATGGGGAAAGGGGGCTAAGGGGATGGAAAGTTATAGAAAAATGAGGGAGGAGGTAACAATGTTCAAGTTATTCTTTTAATTTATTATATTAAATTTTCTGAACAAAATTCTTTCAAACTAAAAAAGATATAAAGACAAACGTTATATAGCTTAGATTATAAGTATATAAACACTGAATAAATAGTAGAGATTATTCAGTCTAAAGTAAAATAGTACAATTGGAGTAGTGAATTATATGTAAAGAATAAAAGATAGCCAGCACTGGTGACTCACACCTGTCATCCTAGCTACTTAGGAGGCTGAGATCTGAGAATCACGTTTCAAAGCCAGCCTGGGCAGGAAAGTCCATGAGACTCTTACCTCCAATAAACCACTAGAAAACCGGAAGTGGTGCTGTGGCTCAAGTGGCAGAGCGCTAGCCTTGAGCTGAAGAGCACAGGGACCGCGCCCAAGTCCAGAGGTCAAGCCCCACAACCAACAACAACAACAAAAAGAATAGAAGTATTTTGTTGAGATTTTTTTTTTTTTTACTTAGATGTTGATGAGTAATATTGGCCTGTAGTTTTACTATGGTGTCTCTGGCTTTTGCCTTGTGTGATGCAGTACTTATAGGATGAACTAGGGAGTGTTCTTTCCCCTTCAAAGTTTTAGAAAACTTGAGAAAAACAGGTGTTTTATTTTCTCTAAATATTTAGTAGTATTTACTTGGCAAGACATAAGTTCTTCCTTTTGTTGCCAGATTTTTGGTCACTGATTCAATCTCCTTTGTAGTTATAGGTTTCTTCAAATTTTCTATTTTTTCATGGTTTATTTAGTCTTGATAAACTTTGTACATTTGTCAATTTTGTGTGAATTATCCATTTTGTTGGCTTATTACTGCTTATGCTACGTCTATCTTTTATTTTACTTTTTTGATTTCTGTAAAATCAGCCTTAATGTCTTCTGTTTTTTATTTTGCTAATTTGAGTCTTTTATCTTTAGTTTTGTTGATCATTTTTGAAGAGCTTGCTTTTGGTTCTGTTGGTTTTACTCCATTTCATTCATCTCAGCTCTATCTTTATTTTTTTTCCCCTCAGCTATCTTTCTGTTCTGCTTGTAGCTTATTAGCTTATAATACCAAGGTCTTGAATCAAGAGCTTTCTTGTTCTGGAATACAAATTTGTAACTAAAATTTCTTCTAAAATTTCATTTTTAATTTCTGTTATGATTTTGCTGTTGTTGGTTGTAGATTTGGGCCTTGATCTCAGGGCCTGGATGCCATCCCTGAAATTTTCTGCTCATGGCTCGTGCTCCACCACATTGGGCCATAGCTCCACTTCTGGTTTGCTGGTGGTTAACTGGAGATGAGTCTCTCACAGACTTTTCCAGCTCCATCTAGAAATTGTGAACCATAGTCCTCAGATATCAGCCTCCTAAATAACTAGAATTACAGATGTAAGCCACCAATGTCAGGCTTCTCTTATGCTTTCTAATACCTATTAATTGTTTAAGAGTGTGTGACTTTCTGAACTTTCTAGTAACTGTGTAAAATGCCATTGCATATAGGTGCCACATTTGGGGGCTCCAATCATCTATTGTGGGGCATCTGGGCTGTTTCCATATCTTGGCTATTGTGAATAGTGTGGCAATGAATATGGATGTACAGCGACTATCATATCATGGCTCATGGTGTTTAGGGTAGATGCCCAAGAGTGGCATGGCTGGGTCATAGGGAAGGTCTATGTTTAGTTTTCTGAGGAACTTCAGACTACTTTCCAGAGTGGTTGTATTAGTTTACATTCCCACCAGCAGTGCAGTAGGGTTCATTTTCCCCCGCATCCCCACCAACATTTGTTGTCACTCATACACAGTGAGACCAAAACAGGATACCCTGAGGAGAGAAACACAAAGGTGCAATGCTTAAGTGCCTTTTCATATTTATTAAAATAATAAACATCAAAATGAATTCCAAGATATGGAAATGAGACCTCTCTTTTATTTTTCAGGTTTCAGTTTTGGACAATTCTGTCTTCTTTTCCTTATGTATGGTATATTCAAGTATAGATCTTCTAAAGGGTTGGGGGAGTATGAAAAAGTGCAGCAGTGAACTCACTGGACACTGAGGACAGTGAACTATACAGCTGGTGGTAGAGAAGGGTGGGAGGGACTGGGGGAGAGTCGGGAAACAGAAGACACTGTATAAAAGGAAATGTACTCATTACCCAACTCATGTAATTGTAATCCCTCTGTATATTACCTCTGTAATAACAATAAAGTAAATTAATAAAAAAGAATGTGTGACTTGATGTTGACCAGTTAGAATGGTTTCCAGTTTTTCTGCTGTTACTAATTTCTGATTTCATCATTTTGTGATCAGAAGAGATCCTTGTATGATAGCAATCTTTTATATCTTTTTCCCCACAGTAGTGGTGTTAGAATTCTGGGTTCAACACTTGCTAAGCAAGTCAGTCTTTACAGCTATTGAGGAAATTTGTGGCCTAATACATTGTTCACCCTTGAAAATGTCCCATAAGTACTTGAGAAGGTATAAGGTATATAGTGTTGCTATTGGGTGACATATTTTGTATATCTGTGTTAATTTCTTGTTATTCCAATAGTTATTCACCTTGTTTATCTTCTGCTGATTATTCAATATTGAAATTATTGAAATATCCACCTATTATAGAATAGTCTATTTATCCTTTTAGTTATGTACAGATTTTCTTCATGTATTTTAGTGGACTGTTATTAAATACCTAAATTTAATAATACATCACATTGTTATTTTTCTTTTCTTTTTTTTTTTTTTTTTGGGTCCGGTCGTGGGGCCTGAACTCTGGGCCTGGGCGCTGTCCCTCAGCTCTTCAGCTCAAGGCTAGTGCTCTACCACTTGAGCCACAGTGCCACTTCCGGCTTTTTTCTTTTTGCTTATGTGGTGCTGAGGAATCGAACCCAGGGCCTCAGGCATGCAAGGCAAGCGATCTACCACTGAGCCACCTTCCCAGCCCTGTTAATTTTCTTTTATAGAATATATAAATATATACAGTATGTATATATGGTTCTATAAAATAAAACTAGTATATGATGTCTAATGTATTATATAGTATAAAATGCATATAACATTAAAACTATAAATGTCGTTGCATAACTCTTATTGCATATAGTGTCCTTCCTTGTTTCATGATTTAAAGTTTGTATTGTCTGATACTAGTATACTATCTATCCCTGTTGTCTTTTGGTTACTGTTTGGATTGAATTTCCTTTTACAACCTTCCACTTACTTCCTTTTAAAAATGTTTTATTGGTATATTAATTGTGTATACTATAATAGTTTATATAGCCCAATATTACTTTGTGTGTGTGTGCCATTCCTGAGGCTTGAGCTCAGGGCCTGGGCACTGTCCCTTAGCTTTTATGCTTAAGCGCTTGAGCCATAGTTCCACTTCTTGCTTTTTGGTGGTTGATTGAAGATAAGAGTCTCATTGACTTTCCTGCCCAGACTAGCTTAAAATAATGATCCTCAGATTTCAGCCTCCTGAGTAGCTAGGATTACAAGTATGAGCAGTATTAGTTTTGTAGTAAATTTTCTCCATCTCTTGACACTGTGGAAAATAAAGATGAAAGTTTAAGAGAATTTACCAACCCTCACATCTTCCATATATATTATTGCATGTTTCTTAATACTAGTCATGTACAAGCCTAACTGCTTAAACCTCACACATTAGTATCTTTCAGAGCCAAGAGCCAAGTCTTCAATAAGGCTAAGTGTTCAGAGAAGCATAGCTGGTCACTTGGGTCAGTCTAAGGTTGAGGTTTTTGCAAAAGAAATAGATACCTTTCAGGCTAAGACCACCCCAAACTCATCTTTTCCTTGAAATCTGTGATAAGGTCATTATTATTATTTTATAAGCCAGAATTATTTCTCAACATTCTTAATTCAACAAGAATATACAAAGTGTCTTATCAGTGTGTATACATCTATTACAGCATTCCAGTTTCAGACGGTCTTTCAGATAGCATGTGATTTTTAAAGTAATCTAATTTCAAACCTTTTCTTTTTGGTTCTAGTACTAGGTCTTGAACTCAAGCCATAGCTCTGTTCTTTAGTTTTTTCATGCTAAGGTAGAATTCTACTTTTCAAGCTGCTGCTCTATTTCTGGCTTTTTTTTTCTAGTTAATTGGAGATAATAGTCTCACAGACTTTTCTGCCTGGACTGGCTTCACATGATATTTCTCAAACCTTAGCCTTCTAGGTAGCTGGGATTACAGGGATCACATCACTCCACTCAATCTCAACCTTTTAAAGCAGACTCTAATCCAATTATATTTGACCTAATTACTGATTATAGAGGAATTTTGTAAATTTTCCATTTTTTCCGATATGCCTTAAAGCTTTTTCGTCATTCCTACATTTCTGCCTTCCTTTGTGTTTATATGACTTTCTTTTTTTTAATAAAAAAGTCTTATTTCTCATTTTATTTTTTATATGCTATACAGCTATTTTCTTTGAGGTTACCATAGAGATTATTATTAACATCCTGAACAGAGTTTTCAATGTGACATGTTGCCAGCTTAAATTCGATATCACTTAAAGCTCTATGTAGCTCTATCTTCAAACCCTTTCCATGTTGATGCTACAAAATTATATCTATTTCCACTGTGGATCCAAAATCATTAATTCCTTTTTTTGTCAG
This sequence comes from Dipodomys merriami, assembly GCF_024711535.1. NCBI lineage: Eukaryota > Metazoa > Chordata > Mammalia > Rodentia > Heteromyidae > Dipodomys > Dipodomys merriami. The sequence goes on from NW_027203826.1 coordinate 18,471,561, forward strand.
TTATGGGGCTTGAACTCTGGGCCTGGGCACTGTCCTTGAGTTCTTCAGCTCAAGGATGGTGCTCTACCATTTTGAGCCACAGCACCGCTTCCCATGAATTCTTTAAAATGCATCAGTCCCTCAAGTTATATAAAAAATAGAATGTAGTGTTACAAAATGAAGTTACTAGATATAGATTGCTTTCTTTTAACATATCAAGTTTTCAAATCATGTAGAAAATAAAAAGTAGAGTTATAACCCTACCATTGTTATAACACTAGCTTTTATAATTGTCTATATGTTTATATCTACTAAGATGATTATTTTTTTCAGATCACTTAATGTCTAGTGTCCTTTAATTTCAACCTCTAAGATTCCCTTTATCCATGTGATGTGTGCATGTGTGTCCATATATGCATGTTGTTACTGGGACTTGAGCTCAGGGCTTCATGTCCTCATAATCTTACTCAGTATTTTACTTATAAGTGGCACTCTTTATCACTTGAACCACACCTCTGGTTCTGAATTTTGCTAGTTAATTGATGTTAAAGGTTTCTTGAATTTAATGCAGTCATAATATTCATTGTACATTTGTGAAAATGGCAGCAGGTAAATTGAGAGGATCGGTGAAATTGGGAGAGGTGGATTGTACTCAGACTGACATGTTGAATTGAAACCCCCTTTTCATGTTGAAATTAAACCCCTTAAAGATAACATCTAATGCATTAAAAACTTCAAAAAAAAAACAAAGATTTTTAAAGACTCATCTGCTCAAACTGGTTCTGAACCACAATCCTAAGATCTCAGCTTCCTGAGTAGCCAGAATTATAGGTGTGAGCCACTGACTCTTTCAACATTTCTTGATGAACACATCTTACAGTAATCTCCCTCAACTTTTATCTGAGGATGATTTGATTTGTCCTTCACTTATGAAAGATTGTTTTGTTTGCCTCCTTAAGCATTTTTATTAGTATATAGCATGTAGAGTGGTTTCATGGCAATATTACAATTCATATGTGAATAATGTGTATGTTTCAGTGTAGCTCTCCTTTAAAGTTCATCCTATGTGGCGTTGATTGAGTTTCATGGGTATTTATATCTTCCATCAAATTTGGGAAGTGTAATTATTTCAACTTTTTGCTGTCCTTTTCTCTTGTTTTCCTTTTGAGACTTCAGAATTGTATATTGGTCTTCATGGTGTTACACAAATTTCTTGGGTTTCCATTCACTTCCATGTGTTTTTGCCATCTTCCCTCATACCATTTTATCCTCAAAATTGCTGATTCTTTCTTCTGTCTTCTCTTATCTGCCTTGGAATCCCTCTAGTGAATTTTAATTTCAGATACCACATTTTAAAATTTCAGTTTCTTTTTAGGTTCTTTTAAATATTTCTTTATCCACATTCCCACTGTACCTGTGCATTATTTCTTGGATATATATATATATACATATATATGTAAATATATATATATATATATATATATATATATTCCTTTAGGTTTTGGGTTTTTTTTTTGGAAAATCTTTAAATACTTCTTTGAAAGTGAAGTCAACATAAGCTCTTTCTGATTCACAGCTTCTATTGGTGTAAGTTTCACCCTTTGTATGGGTTGTTTTGTTACTTTGTATGTTTCCTCTTTCTTGTGGGATTTTGTGTTGATTGTATATTGAATTTAATAATGCGCTAATAATAATGTGTCTGAAAATACAATTTAACCCTTTTTTTAGCATTTGTTGTATTTTTTGTCTTTTGGTCCTTCCCCTTCTCCCTCCCCTTCCTCCCTCTTCCCCTCCCCCTCCCTGTCCTCTTCCTGTTGGCTAACTTTGTTCCAAGTCTCATCCTGACACAAAACACTTCACTCTTTTCTGAGTGGTTGTTTGTAAATATTCTATGTAGTCTCCAATGTCTAGTTCCTAATAAGCAAAAAGGAAAGCAAAGGAGAAGGTAAAAAGCCCTGGCCCAGTAAATATCTGAGTACAGAGAGAGGTCTTTCAGCAATGGTTGCAATGCTGCAACATTGGCTTCTATCCCTTTGTACCCTTAAGATCAGAGGCAGTGACTGGAGATCAGAGCTCCCACAAATGTTGTGCAAGAAACTCCAGGAACAGACATAGTAGCCCACTTTGGAGGAATGAGAACAGGGATAGACAGCTTGCTATTGTGCTAAGAGATGAAATTAACTAAAATGAATTCAAACTTTACCAGCCAAATTTCCCACTGGAAGTTATAACTCTTCATTATACTCCAGAATTCTGAAATAATGACACCAGACAGGCAATAGCAATGCAATAGCTGTCTAATAGAGAAAAAAGATTTCTGATCATTCCAACTCTTCCATCTTCCCAGAATCCTCCTCTATTGTTGGGGAAGATTTTTATACATAAAAGTTACCTAAAATTTCTAAAAAAGAACTCCATCTGGTCATGATATTTTATCATTTTACCTATTTTTGGATATAATTTGCTAACATTTTTTATAAAAGTTTATTTCTATGTTGATGAGGGGTGTTATTTGGAAGTTCATTATTAGTACTCTTTAGTTTTAACAAAAGTGTAATGCTGACCTCATAGAATGACTTGGACAGTAGTCCTTCATTTTTATTTTTCTGGAAGACTGAATATAGAATTGCTATTAATTTTTCTAAATATTTAGTACAATTAGGGAAGCCATCTGGACCTGGAGTTTCTTTTGTGGGAAGGTTTTCAGTAACAAATTTCATCAAAGTTGTCAAATTTATTGGCATAAATTTATTCATAACATTTCCTTATTAGTCTTTTAGAATCACTTGAATCTGTAGTTATGGCCATTATGTAATTCCTAATTTCAGTGTTATTTTTATCTTTTTTTTCTTGGTCATTCAGGCTACTCATTTATCACTTAATCTTCAAGAGTCATCTTTTGGTTTTGGTTTTCACTATTTTCTACTTTCCATTTTGTTGATTCTTCCTTCTCTGATATCATTTGCTTCTCTTTCCGTTCTTTGAAAGCAGTTTGTGTTCCTTGACCTAGTTGCCTAGGGTGTAAGTGAATGACATTAATGTGAGGTCTTTCTTCTTTTCTAATATTGGCATTCGTGTTACAGTTTGTGACATCATAGCAAAATATATGCCCATAGATGGCTTGCTTTACATCCATTAAATTCTAGGTACTTTTAAATGGACCTTTTGAATTTGTCCTTGACTCATATGTTATTTAAGAATGTGGTATTTGTCTTTCTAATATTCAGATAACTTTCCAGAAATCTGTTAATTCCAGTATAACGAGATCATTTTTCTTTGTAATTAGATTTCTTAAGGCTTTTTTTCATAACCCACAATATGGTTTATCCTTGATAAGTTTGACTTGTTTACTTGAAAATAACATATCTTCTAATGTATAGTGTTTTTATGCCTTTCAACGAGGCTGAATTAAACAGTGGAGTCATTTATATAATTTATCAATTTTTGTCTGCTTGTTTTAGCAATTAGTGTGAGATGGGTATTAAAATCTCCAACAATAACTGTAAATATGCTTTTATGTTCTTGCAGGTCTACCAGTTTTGGTTTATTTTAAATGCATTTTGAACTTCTATTCTATGGGACTACACTTTTATCATGGTTATTCTAGTGGATGAAATGACTCCTTTATCATTACCAAGTGACTTTCCTTATCCCTAGTAGTAATCTTTTTCTGCAATCTATATTAGTTCAGCCATATCTTTATTTAAAATATCAGTATCCTGGATTGTTATTTTGAATTTATTTTTAAATAGTTAAAGTATATTCCTTTTTTAAAATACATTTTTATTGTAAAAATACTGTACAGAGGGGTTACAGTTACATGAGCAAGGTAATGAGTACATTTCCTATCAAGCATTACTACCTCTTCCTTTGTTTTTCCCCAACTCTCCCTTCCCTCCCACCTCCACAACTATACTCCCCCTTTCCCTCTCTCCCCACCTAAATTGTAAAGTTCATTTTTCAACATAGTGTCTTGTATATCTCATTGTTACAATGGGTCAACCTGTATCCCTATTTAAGCATTTTGTTTTTTCCCTTCCCCTCCCCAAGCTAGAGAAGTGTATATATCAGATGCAGGGCACCAACATCAAATACAGTGGAAACAGGGGTTATACCATGGGGGAGGAACGTACAAAGCAACAAAAAGTCACGTTACATTGTAAATGCATTAGGAACAATAGCAAGCAAGAAAAAAACCACTTGTGTCCCTATCTTGGGGTTCATTTCATTTAACATCATCTTATCTAGTCATATGTACATAGCTTTTGACCTTTTCCGCTTGTCTCAGAAATATACTAGTTATTGCAAATAAGGGAAACCATAGGACCTATGTTTCTATGGGCCTGGCTTACTTCACTTAATATAATTTTTTCCAAGTCTTTCCATATTCCTAATATGCAGCATAAAGCTAGATGTTGTTTGTGCAGTATGACATCTTTGCCTTTTAATACATATGTTAAAACCATTTAATGTACTTATTTCTATATTTAGTATTGAATTATTTTAAATTTCCTTTATTCTACCTTCTTCTTGGTTATTGAATTTTTTGGGGGGAGGGGAGGTTGGTCGTGGGGCCTGAACTCTGGGCCTGTGTGCTGTCTCACAGCTCTTCAGCTCAAGGTTAGTGCTCTACCACTTGAGTCACAGTGCCACTTTCGGCTTTTTCTGCTTATGTGATGCTGAGGAATCAAACCCAGGGCCTCGTGCATGCAAGGCAAGCACTCTACCACTACGCCATCTTCCCAGCCCCTTATTGAATATTTTTATAGTTCTAGTTAATCTTTTTTCTTATTTACCATAACTATTTTGACATTTTAGTGGCTACTTTAAAGGTACATAGCATATATTCAGACCATTTGTCTGTTCTCACTTATTTGTTTACCTCACATAAAATATAAAAGATTTACAATCATATTTTTACATTTCTCCCTTCCTAACTTTTGTATTCATGTTATGAATTTTTTCAGTAGCTGAAAACCATAAAATACAGTATTGCTTTTAAAACGTTGTATCCTATAAGTAGTGAGATTTAAAATAAAAAGTACTTTATGTTTGCTTATGTAGCTACCATTTCTAAAATAACTCAAATATCCTCTTACAGCAATGGGGTCCTAAATCTAAAATTGATCTCCTTGGGCTAAAATTTGACTATTGAGGAGATAGCAGGACTTTCTAGAATCGGTAAAAGAGAGAGCATTCCTTCATCTTCTGCAGCATGCAGACCCCCTGTGTTCTTTACGTCACGGTCCTCACTTCTGCATTAGGCTACATAAGCCCGGATCATACTGCCATTGTCTGGTTCTTTCTTAGGCTTCCCTCTTTCACTTTTAAGGATGTTTGTGATTATATTGGGACCAGGCAGATAACCCAAGCTTATCTCTGTATTTTAAAGTTAGCTGATGAACAAATCTAATTCTTTTTCCTTGATCCTTGTCATGGATGCCACTTTTCTATGCCAATTTCACATCCTCGCAGAAAAGAGCCAGCTGGCTCTTACAGTAGCTGTTTTCATTTTATGAGTAGCCACTATACTGTTATTCATAGTGACAATACTTATTTATATTCCCCCAGAAGGTGTGTAAGAATTAACTTTTCTGAGACAGAACCTTATATCTGCCTATAATCCTGGCACTTGGGAAGCTAACATGGGGAGTTTTCATGAGTTTGTGGGAAGCTTATGAGTTTGAGGCCAGCAATAAATAGAATACATCACATCAGAATAAAGGATAAAAACCAGTCAACTTAATATATTTGTATATTGCATTGTGATCAGAAAAAGATAGCATATGATTTCAACATATTAAAAAAATTGTTGACTAACTTTGTGTCCTAACACATTATTTGTTCTAGAGGAAATTCTTGGCACTGATGAAAATAATGTTCATAAATAGTTTATAGTGTGCTGTTGGATGGAATGCTGTATAAATGTCTACTCAGGACATTTTGTCTGAATATAGTTTAACTCTCATGTTCCATACTGACTAATGGTCCATCCACTGATGAGAGTGAGGTACTAAAAATACCTGTTATTGTTTATATGGAGCCTATGTCTACCTTTATGTCTCATCATGTTTGTTTTACAAAATGAAAGCTCCAAGGTGTATGTGTGTGAGAGAGAGAGAGAGAGAGAGAGAGAGTGTGTGTGTGTGTGTGTGTGAGAGAGAGAGAGAGAGAGAGAGAGAGAGAGAGAGAGTACACACCTATATATTCGTCATCATTATATATTCTTAGTCATTTGTCTTAAAGTCTATTACTGCTCCTGTTATCTTTCAGTTTGCTGGGAATATAATTTTCTGTTCTTTTACTTTCAATCTGTCCTTACTCATGAGGTTAGTTTCGGCAGACAACATCCACTCATCCAAAGATTATATTTTAATTAGACAGTTAATGGTAAGAACTTATTCTTAGCATTTCTGGTGATTTTCTTCTGGTTGTTTTCAATATTTGGGGTTTTTTCTTCCTCTCTCATTCATCTTTGTCATTTGATGATTTACTATTTGGATAATAATGGATCCTTTTCTATGTTTTTGTATAGTTTTCTTGTATGATTTATACCATATTTCACATGATATCATGATGTTATTTTCATTTCACATCTGGTTTTAGGATTCCTTTAAGTGTATTTTGTAAGGTCATAAATTCTTTCCAGTTTTGTTTATCTTGAAAGAACTTTCTTCTTCATGGTAATTCTGGATATAGGAGTCCTTGTTTTATTTTTTTGGACTCAGAATGCATCTTTTCATTCTCCCCCATCCTGGATTGCTTCTGCTGCTCAGCAGAAATCTGCTGTTGGTCTATTGAAGTTGTCTTTCAACACAAATTGGTACTTTTCTATTACAAACTTTACAAGTCTTTCTTTGTACTTTTGACAACTTTAATATAATATGCCATGTTGAAGATTTCTACTGGTCAAGCCTCTTTTGAGTGTCATAAACCTCTTATATTAGGATGCTCATGTATTTCCCAAGATTAGAAAGTTTTTCTCTTGCTATTTTATGAATACTGACTGTGAAGTTACTCAGGGACACCTAAACACACCCCTGGGGGCAGGCTGCAATGGAACTTTTCCCACCCTGTTGATAAATAGATGCCTGTATGTGGCATGGAGGATGGCAGGAATAATGAGTTCTGTCTTCAGTCTTGGCACTGGAATAAGTCTACTTAACTCTTCACCTTAGAGGGCAAGTTCCCTGATATCTTAGACCTTGAGGACATCTCTTACAGTGCAGGACCCCAAGGAACTTGAGTTAGACTCATAGACCAACTTTGGCTTCTGAAACAGCTATCCACTGAACCAGTGCAGAATAATTCCTGTGGGTTCTCAGAGATGGGAATATGCAGGGTTTTCTGATCTGCAAAACAGTCTACAGTCAGACAATACAACCATTCTCAAGATGTTTCCTGGCTATAGTACAATGAGGGTTCTTTGGGAACTATGGGAAATCATTTTCCAAGCAAGGGAACTATGTAGATTTCAGTTTGTCTACCTGGGCTGTAAGCATTGGAGGGCTGTTACTTCCCAGTAAATGGAATTACTAGCATCTGCACTGAGAGTTTGCTAGTATTTTCTCTTTCAACCTCACTTCTAGGCAAAGCAGAGACTTCCCTCCTGCTGTGTGTGGAGCCAGAGTGGCAGATGCTAGGATATTTTGTTTCTCTTATTGTGTTTTTGTCACAGGTCTCCAAATGTCTCAAGTTTCTAGTTCTCTCACTAATTTCCATTGTTCTTCCAAGACAACTCATCTAAAAATGTAGCATTTCACCTATTTCTTTGGGTCTTCTTTGTGGGAGATGAGGTATGTCCTGGTACCTCTATTAAGCCATTCCTAGTCCTTTGATCTGCCTTTCTATAATCCTGTATCTTTCTGGGAATGATTCTTCCTGGGTATGCATTGAGGTACAGAGCAGAAGTGAGTCCAATAACATAGCAAGTCTGCATTTAATTATAAAATAACCTTCAGGAAGAATTTCAGGAAAGTTTCTTAGAGACAACTCTTTCTGATCTACCTGGACTGCACAAGTTGGAAGCATAGATAAAAGACAAGATTATTGAGCAAGGGAAGAGATGACATTGTCCAAAAATTAGTTATGTAATTGTAACCTTTGTGTACATTACCTTTATAATAACAATTTTTTAAAGACAAGATGATTGTGATGATTATTTTGCCAGTCCTGAGGCTTAAACTCTGGACCTGGGCACTATTCCTGTGCTCCTTTTGCTCAGGACTAGCACTCTACCACTTGAGCAACAGTGCCTCTTCTAGGTTTTTCTCTGATCGAATTGGAAATAAAAGTTTCACAGACTTTCCTGCCCTGGACTGTCTTAGAACCACAATCCTCAGATCTGAGCCTCCTGAATAGCTAGGATTACAGGTATGAGCCTCTAGTGCCACTAGTGCCCAACTTAAGGCAAGATGATGATGGTGATGATGATGAATCTATTACACAGGATTTTTTTGGAATTATTTATTATTGTCAAGGTGATGTACAGAGGGGTTACAATTATATAAGTAAGGTAATAAGTACATTTCTAAACAAGATTATTTTACGTGTTTTTGTACTTCCAAATCCCTGTCTCCTGCTTAATGACATCTCATTCAATGATGATGCTATCTTAATGATATGACCCAAGAAATTTATTTGTCCACTCATTTGCTAAATAGTACTTATTGTGTTCTTACTAGGTGCTAGTCACTGGCTAATACTTTCATTGTCTCAGTTGGTTTATTGGCTGTAGGTGGTAGATCATGCCCATGACAGACTTTGGTAAGATTGGAACCCAGAGACAAAGGTCTGAAGAATGTATGGAAACTACATTTTTGGGGGGGGGGGCGGTAAACTTAAAACTTTTCTTTAAGAAAGTATTAATTTAAAAAGAAATTCCAGAAAGGAATAAGCTTTATAATATACACATGCTTTTTATTTTGAACTTTGTTGCTTTTATTTTGAATTTTGAGGCAAGATCTTAACTATGTAGCTCAGGCAGGACCTGACCTAAGGGTCCTCATGACTTTTCTTTCTAAGGACTGGAATGACAGATGTGTCCCACATTGGCGTTTTTAATCCATAGTCATATGACGGACTTGCTTGTGCATTGTTTAAGTTTTCATAGAGAACTCAATTTTGAGGTGCTGGTACATTTCTTTCAGGAAGTCATTTCTTCTCGACTTCTTCTCTTGCTGCTCTGCAAGTTTGGTCCTAACAAGGCCAAATTCCTTCAAGAGCCCCCCAGCTGTTGAATATAGCAGCACAAAGGTTTTGTTTATTTTAACTATAAATACTTGAAATTGAAATATGCTTAGGAATGATAATACTAATTATCTGTACTAGTGGGACTTAACCTTACCTTTGGCTGAAGCTTTAGGCTGAAATGCAGCAAGGGAGTCCAAACAAATACAATCAGGGCTTGCTTTCCCCAATAGCTTTCAGGTCTAACTAAATGGCAACATGTGGGGACTTTAAAAGGGAAGTTTCAGCAAAGGTTACTTTAAGCTTTAGTTAGGACCTATCAAATTTTGTGTTTAATTATTTTCATAATTTTTTTTTACTAGGTTTGCAAATTGGCTTTTGGCTTCTACCTTTGTCTTCTCCATAGATTCATGCACATGTTCAGAGATGTATTGGCATTTCTTTGCTGCCCTAATTGCTCAAACTCACAAGAAAGGCTGATCAATTTCCAGAATCAAAGGACTCTGGGGAACACCAGGATGGGTTTATGACTCATGACTAACTGTAAATCTATGGTATTGCAGACACACTTCAAAACCTGTATATATTTAAGAATCTAAAGTTAGACAGCCAGTCCATGAGAGATCACAAATTCTACCCTATCAGATCATTTAGGAAGGCAGGTTGCTTCTGTTCTGTGGCTTTATTGTACTTTGAGGAGCTTTCCATTTTCACATGATTTAATTTGTCTTTACTAGTTCTACAACTGCATCCCATCCCAAAGAAAGAGAGAAAAGGAGCAGATAGACTACAACACCTTCCTTCCTTCCTTCCTTCCTTCCTTCCTTCCCTCCTTCCCTCCCTTTCTTTCCTTCCTTCTTTCTTCATTTCTCTCTCCTCTCTCCTTCCTTTTCTTTCCTTCTTTCCTTCTTTCCCTCCCTCCCTCCCTCCCTCCCTTTCTCCCTTCCTCCTTTCCTCCCTTCCCCCCTTCCTTCCTTCCTTCCTTCCTTCCTTCCTTCATTGTCCTTGATCTTTTTTGCTCAAGGCTTAGCACTCTTTTTTTTTTTTTTGTCAGTTGTGGGGCTTGAACTCTGGGCCTGGGCACTGTCCCTCAGCTCTTCAGCTCAAGGCAAGCGCCCTACCACTTGAGTACAGCGCCACTTCCAGGCTTAGCACTCTTATCACCTGAGCCACAGCTCCACATCTGTCTTTTTCGTGGTTAACTGGAGATAAGAAGTCTTATAGACTTTCCTGCTCAGATTGGCTTCGATAGCAATCCTCAGATCTCAGCCTCCTGAGTTGGATTATAGGTATGAACAACAGGCACCTGGCTTGCAAGTATTTCTTTATGAGGAAGGTACATGCGTATCACTCCTGCTCATTTCCATAGGTGACAACTTGGTTAATGTCCACATCTAGTTTTTAGGTTGGCTAGGAAATGTTTTCTTTCGTATGATAGTCATGTAGCCTTCTAATTATCCAGTAGGCAAAATTACATTGTTAAACAATGTTGAGAAACAATCAGTTTCTTCTGTATATCTGAAAATAGTAATATGCTAGGTTCCTGCCAAGAATAAAAAGTGTTATAATGTGCATCCGATGACTATCATCAAATATCCTGCGAGTAAAGGTAATGGGCTAGATCCTGACTGGTGGAGAGAGAGAGGAGTCTATTTCAGAAGCAAAGTGGACTTATTGCCTAAGTAGGTCTTGATAACTCTCTAGGGATACATAATCTAAGTCTTAATAACTGTCTTCAAATGTTGGAAGGACTGACTTCTATATGAGATATAAGCTGGCTCTGGAGCAAAAGTCCACAAGTACTAGATGAAAGCTACAAGAAACATAAATTTTGAAGACTGTGGATATACTGTGTGAGAGACACAGCTATACTGTGACAGTGACTCAGAAAGACACAGAGTAAGACAGCATGAAATAGAACCCATTCTAGATTGCTTCCTTTTGCTGGTCAGGGTAGCTTAGAATGCTACTTTCAAAATCTTACTTTTTTGTTTTTGCTTTTTGCAAGTCCTGGGGCTTGAACTCAGGGCCTCGGATCTGTCCCTGAGCCTCTCTGTGCTCAAGACTGGTGCTCTATCAATTGAGCCATAGGGCCACTTGCAGCTTTTTCTGAGAAGTTTATTGGAGATGAGAGTCTCATGGACTTTCCAGCCCTGGCTGGCTTCAAACCATTCCCCAGGTCTCAGCCTCCTGAGCAGCAAGGATTACAAGGTATGAGCCACAGGCACCCAGCAAAATCTCACCTTTAACTTGGAAATTTCATGACTGGTTCTCCATGGCATAGACAAACAGAATAGTGGTTTGCTGATGTGAAATGCCCTGTGTCTAGTTCTATCAAGGATAAATTCCGGAACCTGGATATCTAATCCAAGTATGACACTGCCCTAGCAGAGTCAGTGTGAAGTCTCACAACTTTATAGGATTCTAGCAACTTAGCTCAGAGTATTCAGTGCTTCTAAGAACTGGTCAGGAAAAGAACAATGAGGCCTTACAGGTTTCTGTTCCTTTGAGCAGGATGTTAACTAGTCACTTCTTTAATGAGTTTCATTTTTCTTTTCATTCTTTTTTGAGTGGTACTGGAGTCTGAATTCAGGGCCTAATACTTGGTAGGCAGGTGAGCTATCATTTTGCTTTGGCTACATTTGAGATAGGATCTTTTCATCTATGCCTGGCCAATTTAGATCATGATTACAATCCTCCTATGAACAATTAACATGTAGCTGGGATGACAGGCATGGGCCACTATGCCCAGGTTTTATTGATGTGGGTAAAGCAAACATTTTGCTCAGGTTGATTTCAAACTTTTATATCCTGATCTCCATTTCGTGAGAAGCTAGGATTATAGGGATGAGCCATACTGTTCCTGGCTTTAATTTTCTGTTTTGTAAAATGTTCTCTCAAATGAATAATATTTTCTGAAACAATAATATGAATAGACTTTTGCGAAAGGAAGGCACTCTGTAAACTCCAAGTACTGTAAATAGAAATACATATGGATTAGGAAAGCAATGTATACTTGAGATTTGACGTTGTAGCAGATTGCTATTAGCATGTTCTGTGGCCCTAGGCAACATGAATTTCTTATCAATAAAATGAGGAGCTGTAGTTTAAATCTGTCTCTCAAGCAAGCCTCTTTAGACCACTTATGAAACTGCAAAATTTGGGGGGGTCCTACCTAAGACCTTCTAAGTGAGAATTTTTGGAAGTAGAACCTAGGAATCTACTTTAAAAAATTAATTATCTTTAAGTAGTTGTACAAAGGAGGTGCCATTTTTCAAAGCAGTTTATGAATACAATGTATTTTAATCAGTGTCGCCCTCTTCAACATTCCTCCCTACCCCTGCCCCGCCCCGACTTCACCCCTTCTGTTTACTTAATTTTGTGGTATATATCAAGAGTTCTTGACTACATTCGCCTTCCTTCCCTACTTCTTTTGTCTGTCCCTCCCCCCTTGAGCCCACCCCTCTTTTGCATGCGCTCATTTCTTGTTGCTGATACTGTTGGGCTTCAACCTAGTCTTTCTAAAAAAGTATACTAATTAAGCTCTCCATAGAGTCGATTAGACTCCATTTAATTCATTTGTAACCACTTTCGTTCCGCCTAATGGTTTACTTACAGATTTATAGGTACATTCTATCTACCCCAAATGAGGGACAGTGTGCAACCTTTGTTCCTCTGGGTCTGGCTTACTTCACTTATATAATTTTTCCAAATCTATGTCCTTATAAATGGCACAATATCTTTCTAATAGATGAGTAAAATTCCAATTTGTGCATGTACACACACACACACATCACCATTTCTTTGGTCCATTCATTCATTGTGGGGCATCTGGGCTGTGGTGACTGGTGCTGCAATGGGCATGGTTGTATTGTTGGACTTACTGTAACCTTGTTTGTGTTCTATTGGATAAATGTGCAGGAGTGGAATTGCTGGGTTATAGGAATCTAGGTTTTCAACAAGCAGAGTAGGTCAGGTAGATCAGCTAGTAGGAACCTTTCATTCTGGATATTTTCTCATCTAGTGATGTCTATCCCACTGTGAAAAACATGAAACACTTTTTGATGTAAGGATTTGAGGCTGAAGGCATGTCACAATAGTAGAGTGTGCCTGCCTAACATGCCCAAGACCCTAAGTTCAAACCTTAGTAACTCTTTCGCTCTCCTCTCCCCCCAAAATGCTGTGTGTCGGTGGCTCACATCTCTAATCCTAGCTACTTGGGAGGATAGGAATGGGAGGATTGCTGTTCCAGGCCAATGCAGATACACACATGTGCACACACACAAATACATACAGAGAATCCCCAGATGCAATGGCATGTATCTGTCATCCCAAGTTACTAGTTGAGATTGGGAGGAGCAGGATACTAGACCACCCCAGGCAGAAAAGTCTATGAGACTCCAGCTCCACAAAGTATAAGCAGATTATGGCTCAAGCCTGTACCTAGGTAACCCAGTAAAAGCAGGGGAGTTCAGTGGAATCCACTCAGCCTGGCTGCTACAAGGCCCTGAGTTAAAATCATAATATCTCCCCCGAGCACCCCCTGAAAGAGATTTTGTTCTCTATCCTACCCTCTAGAAGAGGCTCAAGATGATCCCAGGGCAATTGTCACTGAACTGGGGGATTCTGAAAGTGCAGGACTTCAGGCTTAAAACTAGAACAGTCCAAGTAGAACGAAAAGATCTGGACACTCCACCGGCATTCAGCTCTAGTGGTTTGTTCCACTGTAGAAACCTAACACTTAAAAAAATTTTACTATGTTTATTACGTTTATGTAGTTATATACAAAGGTATTTCCATTCATTATGTCAGTTGGTGATTACAGCACATCTTAAAAATGCCAACAACTCTGTTGTGCCAGGCTCACGTTCACAACTAAGCATCATTTTCCCCTGCAGCAGATCAGCCTTGTGTCCCTAGCATAAAGATAGACTCAAAATGCACTGCTGCCCACATGGTGGTCCCTTTGCACATGTGCATGTTCCTTGGGGTCTTCAGGCTCAGCTCTGGTGTCAGGGAGGCTCCCGTGAGTGGCTCCCAGCCATCTGTGCAGACAGTGGACCAGCACACATGAGTCAGTTCTGCTACCTCAGAATAGACCACCCAAAGGGGGACTCCGACCTTCTAGAGAGGCATTTAATGAAGACTGACCTAATTCAAGCAAAAGTAAGTCTTGATTAGTATATGACTAACTGGTTTATGTTTGTACTTAAAAAAAAGAGCTTGTCTTCCTTGCTTCGCAACTAGGTTATGATAGTTGGCAATAATGGTGAAGTTGCCATTTGTGGTTCCTCTTCACTTTCTCCTTCCTCTTCTCCTATACCTCCTTCTCCACTTCCTTTCTCAAGAAAATGTATGCTGGTGACTAATTATGGTGCCCCCAAATCTGAATTAGTTCCCCTATTCTGCAGAACTGCTACAATTCAGAACTCGAGCTTGTTGCCCAATGTTAAAGTCACTACCTCTCAGCACAGATCCAAACATCAGTACAGAGCCCAGTTTAATCTGCGAAGGCCATACAGTGAGCTGCCTTGAATGGGATCCAGTGATCCCCATGTTACTGCACCTACTTTCCCCTTAGTACCTGCAGAAGAACCATGACCAGTCCCACTCCTCCCACAAACAGGAGGTATTTGCACCCAGGCTAGGGGGCTTAGTTTGAATTGGTTCTAAGAAGAAAAGTGTTTAAAACTTTCCTGAGACTTAGTACATTTACTACAATCTATGTAATACCTCCCCGATTCCCGTGACCATTCTACTACATGCCCCAAGGCTAGCAAGATAAAAATGGCCAAGAAAGTGAAGTTAACTTGGTGCTGGTGGCACAACCCTGTTAGCCTAACTACTGAGAAGGCTGAGATTTGAGGGTTGTGGTTTCAAGCCAGCCTCAGCATGAAAGTCTGTGAGACTCTTATCTCCAAGTAATCACCTAAAATTTGGATGTGTATCTGTGGCTCACGTGGCAGGGTGCTAGCTTTGAGCAAACAATCTGAGTTCAAGATCTAGTCTCAACACACGCGCACACTCACACACACACACACACACATACACACACAAAAGTCAATTAACTCCCAAATACCTAGAAAACAGGAATGGTGATCTGATGAATCTAAGTCAGAAATATAACTTGGATACAAGGGATCTTAGGCAATGGCACTTCTGACCATATGTAGTACTTCTAGTAGTCTTGGTTAGCCGTCTTACCTTAGCAACTAGTTTGCTTCTCTAGAGACAAATACTCGAGGTATTTTCACTGTATGCTTAAGATGTGTTCCTGGAATTGTTTAGAAGTCAATTTATTATAGGCAGAATTCTGTTTTTAAAGGCACAAAGGGAGCACTATTTAGGGTTTTAGCAAATTAATATTTTTAGTAATATAAATCAAGCCTTTATCATTTAGCTTGACTATGATTTAGGTTCTCTAAGAAAATGAGATGTAGGTGTGAATTATCTCCTTTCTTTTTGATTCTGGGGTCACTCTGTGAGAACTCTTCCAAAGAAATTGAATATATTAGTGACAGACCTGTGTATGCCATTGAAGGAAATAGAAGTTTACCTATCGAGGGTTCTCCTTAGGTCTCTGAGCAGCAAGGACCAGAAGGCCTGTGTGTTTAGCAACTTCACTGGTTCTAGTCAAGTTCATTGCCTTGTCCTGGGGGTCACAAACACATAGAGCTGCTGCTGTTGCTCAGATCACTACTAGAAACCATATAAGTTAGGCTGTCAAATGTCCCACCGATATTCATCCCAATCTCTAGAAACTTATATAAGGTTCTTTACATAGATGATCTGCATGAATGCAGATATAATCACAACCTTCCCTGTATGAGGAATGCAGGATGAGTCGAGGCGAAGCCAATGTGTGTGATGCTGGAAGGAGGTTGGAGTGATGCACAGATGTACTTTGAAGGGAATGACCACAGCTAGACCAGGCAGCTAGACCAGAAGTGGGAAGGGGCAAGGAAACAAGCCCAATACGAAGTGTACTCATTACCTTGCCCATGGAACTGTAACCCCTCTGTACAGCATTTTTACAATAAAAATCGTACAAAAAAAGAGACTCCAACTCTAACCATGGCTTACTTTAGCCCAGTGAAACTGACTTGTAATTCTGACTTTCAGGATCATAACAGAATAAGTGTATGTTAAGACACTGGTGTAATTTGTTGCAGCAGCATAGGAAACAAATTCACTCTCTCAACTAACAGACTCATTGGAAACCATGGATTCATATAACAGTGTGACATACCAAGCAATCCTTGAATCCTATCCCCCGCCCCTGCCTTAATGGCTTTCTTAGTTCTATCTACTTTTATTTCAGCTTCATTCCAATCCAGCCCTCTTCTTACCGGCTCTCCAGGTTTTTCTGTCTTTGAATTCCTTTCTTTTCTTTCACCCAGAATGTTATTTCTTTCTTCCTTTCTTTTCTGTCTTCCTCCCTCCCTCTCTCTTTCTATTTCCTTCCTTCTTTTTCTTTCTGCAAACCATTTCTATTATTCATCTACTTCTATTATTTTCTATTATTCATCTACCTCAGTGTCTGCTAGCTGTCCACAGGGTAAAATCTGAGATAAGCAGAGCAGAAGAGGCCAGTTCCATACTTCCTGAGGCTTCTGGGAGCAGTCCCCTTTGCTGTACAGTACTGAGGTCAGAGTTTGACTTAGCTGAGCAAAAGGTGGGGTAAGGATGATAAATTAGCACTGTGCTCCAGCCTGAGCCATGTCAGAATGCAGCCTGGTGTAACTTTAAGATTGTAAGCATCAACTGAGGTATTCCTTGGGCTTTCTCCAGGTTAAGTACCTTTCTCCACCAAGTCCCACTTCAGCTTGTGTTTCTGAGCTGAATCAGGGGGAGACAGGTCTTGGAAAAGACACTTACTTACCATGGTTAGCTGGGTACCCTCACCTGCAGAATTTAGTGGCCAGAAACAAAGGGTCCCTTGTGGAACAGTGTTATTGCTCTATGTAGACATTTTTATTTTCCTTTGAGGTAAGCAGCCCTGATTTGATTTAATCATATGATTTCTGTAGTCTTGGCATGATTTAATACTTGTTATCACCATTAGCCAATACATCAGTGACATGCAGACTATATGGTTCATAATCTCTCTAACTTCTCAGCCTTATCATGCATGCTCTCAAAGTGCTACCCTTGAACTAGAGCACGCTACTCCCCCCACATCACTTTTTGGTACCTTTCTCCCCATTCTTATAATCAACTAAGTCATTTCTGACTCCCCAAATCACTCTTGGATATCCATTGTCCCTGAAGGTCTTGTACTCTAGTAATCATTGTACTATGGTGCAATGGTTTGTTTGTCTGTAGCTTCCATTAGACAGGAGACAAGAAGATAGTTGTTCATTTGGCTTGATCATTAGTAAAACCCCAGTGTTTGGCACCACAGTAAATAGTTTGTAAATAGTATTTGATGAATGAATGGGTTCATAAAACTAATAGACATGTTTTATTCAAGGTCTACCACATGATTGGTACCATGCTCAGTACACTGGTGTGCATATTCTAGTAATTCTTGTTTCTAGTAACTGAGTAACAATATTAGCTCCATAAGAGAAAGAGAGTGAGATCTAATCCTAAATACAACTATTCAAAGTTGGTCCTGATATTCTAATTATACCCTTATGGAAATCAAGGATTACAGTTAAGTGACAAGGCTAGGGTCTAGTATATGAGGTATATTTGAATACTTACTAGCTAGCAACATTTATATGAGGTGACTTTTCCTCCTGTCTGTCCCCATCCCAGATTTCCATTTTCTGTGTCAAGAAAGCTGCTCTGAGGGAAGGTGGAGGGAAATGGGCGAGAAATCAGCCTGTATTCAGTCTTTGATTTCCAAATCTGAATAGTTTGATCTGACTGTCATGCTCTTCTTTTGAATTCTTTTGATGCAACTAGCTCTGTTTCATGAGTTGTCTGATATTTCCTGGGACACTTGCAGGGATTACAAATAAGCACCGGGGTTGAGAATGATGACCACTGTAAGGTTTTTGTTTTGTCCTTTTCAAGGGAGAAGGTCCATAGTGTCCACAGATTTACAAAGGTATCTTCTGGACCTGTTAGCAAGAGGTCTTCCTCATGTGTTTCCTGGTTTTGTTCTCTTATGTTTTGTGGAATGGTCGTGCTAGGGTTGTGAAGGCCACCTCCAGAGGGGACCCTCTGAAGAATTTAAAAGGTTTTCTAATCTTAATTCCCTCAATAGGAAATTGACTGGATCAGAATTGATAACCAGCCTCCTTCCTGTTGGAATGTGCTGGGTTCTGAGGATGCTATGTGCTATAAAGAAGGTTGCAGTTATTATTTTTATGCACACAGATGGTTTTATATACAGAAGCAGAAGACAGAGGGCAGGAAGTCCTTTTTCCTGGATGGACTCAAAAGGATGGTTTTAGTCTCACGGTTTTTACCTAGTAGCATCCTGCCTGCTCCTTGACAATCTCCTGGAAAGGGTTATACAGTTCACTTATGGCCAGAGCTGATGGCATGGGAACTAATCATTCTTTATGGACAAGCTAGGCATACTCTTTTAAAAGGATTCTTTTCATTGCTGAGATGAGGGTCAGATGATACAGTCCAGGCTGGCCTTAAACACATGTTATTCCTGTCTCCGTTCCCTGAGTACTAGGATTGCAGATATGTACCACCACCTCTAGCTTTTTCCCCCATTTTTAATGGATTAAAAATGAAGCATTGACCTCAAATTTATGGTCCATTTACATGTGCTGTTAACTACATCAAGTTGCCTTAAATGCTGTTTGTATGTGTGTAGTATTTTTTGTGTATAATATTTTTTAATGTTGCCATTAACTTTATTGCTACTTTTACAATGACTATCTTCCACTAATGTTTTCTCCCAATTTGTTATTAAATAAATATGGAAATTAGAAGCAAGGAATAAGCAAATTAGGACTTGTTTCTGAGCTAAGAATAGAGACATTATGTCAAAATAGTTATGCAATTATGATGTAGCTTTGTTTTTAAGGCTCTTTTATTTCTTCTTCCTTAGAAATTTGTCTGAGAATGAAACTGTCCTCTGTTTCATTTACAGAAGGGAAATACTATCCCAGCACCACCAAAAATGGGTGCATAGTTTAGCTTGGAAGCATAGTTTAGCTTCCAAGATATGGTAGGCCTGGGGAATGCACCAGTATGTGATGGTTATGATAATGATGATAACCACAATGGTGATAGGCAATGTTTATCAGATGCCTGTTATGGCACAGAAACTGTTCTCACTTGTGCAGTAACTTTTTCACTCTACACAGTAGTCCTCTGAGGTGGTTGCTATTACTGTTCTCAACTAAAAGATGCTGTGGGTGAGCCAAGGGGCTTGCTCAAGACACATAGTAAAGAAATCATGGTGTATAGGTTTGTTCACAGTTTAGTCTAACTTAATATCTTATACTCATAGCCTCTATTCTTTGCCTTCCCTTTGTTGCTCCTTATATTGAGTCATAAGGGTTTGTGACTGATCTCAATATTTTGTGCTTAAATATTTAAGAAACTGAAATCTAGGTCTTTTGTTTGGAAAATTGTCCAGCTCAATAGAAAAATTATGTGGTAAACATGTAAAGATAAGTTGATAATATTCCCAGAGACAATATATATAAGGTTTAGGGACATGCTATGTAAAGGTAATCAATATACACACAGATTAAAATACTGAATATTAATGGATATTCAGAGTAGTGTGTGTGTGTGTTGTATCTATCTCCTAGCATCCTTAATCTGTTCCACACTCAGTGTGGAACTGAGTCTAAAACTAGAAGAAATTTTTTAAAATGGCCACTGCCTGTACTTTTTCTTTCTTTCTTTTATTTTTTTTTTAACAAATCTACCTTTGCCCAGGAAACCAACTTGACATTCCATTGAATTGTGAAATTACAAGTTGCTGGATTCCATATTTCCAACACCAAAATGACTGAATCCATAGGGAAGAAATTATGATAGGAAAATAACACAAAAATCTACATGTCTGATAGGACTTAAAGAATTTCTAATCTAACTCCAAGGACCTATACCTCCCTGACAGATGGTCACATGCCAAATTTTTAAATGATTAGATCTTAAGATAAATCTTACCTAGTACAATCCTGTACATTTTAGAGCTCAAGAAGATATCTTTCCCTAAACTACAAAACTTATTCTGGAACACTGGTTTCTATCTAATTGAAAAAGAGATTTAGATTAAAAGTACTAGACTTATCTGTAGGATTAGAAAATGTAGTTGTTATTGCGATGGAAAAATCAAAATGTCCATTCTGGAAGTGATTATAGATAAATGAGGAGTGATACAGGCCAAAGGAAAGAATGAACAGTATTTCCTGAGAATCTTGGGGCGTCAACTCCTTCCTGAATCTGGCAACTCAGTAGATGTCCTATCTTCCTCTTTCAGACAGGAGGCTATTAATTTGCTTTTTTGTTTTTTGGGTTTTTTTTTTTTTGGTCCTAAAACCTTGTAGTTCCATAAGGAGACTGTCTACTTTGTTCAACACTTCATCTGAAGAGAATCTTGTATTGATCAGAAAATCTAAGTATTCAGGGAATACGTTTTTGTAAAAATCTAAATCTTCCAGGACCAGAATGTCTTTGCAGTTTTGCGTATGTGTGGAAGTCCTCATAACTAGGCTGAACAGCCCTGGACCCACCGTAATGGCAGAACTTGTGGGGCTGCTTACCCAAGTCCTGGCCTGGCTTAATTCCCATGATCTCCTTTTTCATTAGGACCAAAGACACCAAGGCAAAGTGAGGGGCCTCAGGCTGATTCATTCTTTACAACAAGGTTTTATTTATTTATTCTTTGCTTTGACCCCCCCAAAAAAACATTAAAGTTGTTCATCTTTCTTTTTGTTTTTTAATGGTTTTCCTTTTGGATCCAAACGAGCATTTATATTACAGAATATCCACCTGGTCAACATGCAGTGCTGAACTCTGGCTTTAGGTGAGATGCACCGATACTTTGGGTGAACCAGCATTGGCTGCCAATCAATCACTGCTACTGCAGGAATATCAGGCTTGCCAGCCAAAGTGGATGCTGCCCATAAGACATGTCATGGGCTTGACTCACATGTTTTATAATGCAGGTGACAGCATTTTTACAGCCTGAAGCAGAGCACCCATTTTCTCTCTTGATCCCATCTGACATGCTCATCTCCTAAGAGCAAACCAAGGAGGGAATGGCCTGGCCTTGGGTCCCAAAAGACAGAAAGAGCAGATTGGATACCCTGTGGTCCACCTTCTTGTAGTGTTACCCTTTGAGGTGTATACTGGTGCACCTAACAATTTTAAATCTATTCCTGATAAAACTCATCCTTTGTCCTGTTCACCAGTTTTTTTCCCCTTCTAAGATGTTTACACTACTAGGAAGGGGAATGTTCTCTCTCAATTACCAGTGCTACTTTACTGAGGAGTTGTTAAAGTCACAGATTATCTTTGGGCTGCTTTAAAAGCCAGAATTTTTCTCTCCATCTTTCAGATCTGAAAAAGAGTTTCAGGAATCTATGAATCCTCTGAGGATTTGTATCTACTTATTCTAGGTGGGTTCAACAGAAAGAAAGAACCTCTCACAGTACAGTATCAAGGAATTTACCCACAATTTAAGTAAAAAAAAGAGGATTCAAGTTCACACACCTCTAAGCCTGTTCTCTTCTGGGACCTGAAAGCTTCTTCTACCTCAACCTTGTCTTCCTACCCTCTCTATCTCATTGTCCCAGTTATGAAAGGCCAAACACACTTGGTGCATTAAATAGTTCTCCTCCACTAGTTTTTCTGGGCGAGTTCCAAATCTTGGACTTAGTGGACGTGGACTATTTTCCAATTTCACCAAGAGGGACGTTCTTCTACAAGTGCAGCACTTAGGGTGGCTTTGTATAAATTTTGGCTTATTCACAAAACACCAGGCTAGAAAAACACTGACTAAAGCTCAGCCTGCAGGCTAAGTTGAGATTCCCCACTGGTTGCGATTAAAATTCAATATGTATGTGTTCACTAAGCCCACTGGGAATCTGTTTACTGTTATACAACTCCATATCAAAGGTAACTAAGACCAGAACTACTGTGTAATTTAATTGGCAGTTAGATTACATTGTTTAGCCCTCATTTCATATTATCTTTATGTTTAAGAATTGGTTAATGGCACTTCGACAGTTTGGACTGTATTTTTCTTGTTCATCCCTTGTATATATTTATAATTTGACTTGCTTTAAGTGGTGGTTTTTGTGAAGTTCAAGCCTTTACTATAAGAAATTAGAATATTGAGCCCTCAATTTGGGTCCAGTTCAGATATGGAAGATAGGACTCAGCCTCCTTTTGTTGGGAGCCAACCTCTGAAAGAACCAAAGAAGTGATGTTCTATGTGGTTTAAGTTCAAGCATCTCTTGCTAGAACATGGAGAATAATCCATTCTTATCTCTCAATAATTTGCAGAAGAAAGAAAAGATTCATGTAGATTTCCAAGGCTCTATTAGAGAAGATGTTTGGGTGAAGATCCTAAAGCATTAGTTTCTATTTATTTCATCTATGACTAATTTAATGGGAAGCTTATAGGATGAAAACTCAAATTGCTTTTTGATTACAGAAAAAAAAGTCTGGATTCTTTTCATGTAACAAATGGATAGAACAAGAAGGAAAATGGGGAAAATAGAATTAAAATTAAAGCACATCTTAGATTGTTTCCACTGATTATAAAATTTCCTCAAAAAAAGTAAAAGGTTATAGCAATACCAAGAATTTCCAAGGTGCTTAATGGAATATAAGGAATGAAGATTTTTCTAAATTGATTTATTTGTAGAAACTAAATTATTATTAACTATAAGAATTTGATATTAGTATTTCAATTGTCACAACAAGGAAAAGAAAAAAGAGATACATTTACCCTTGCTGAAGGCACAAATTAGAAGTCTGGAATATAAAGTTTTCAATATCCTATACATTTCATTTATCATATTATAATACTGTTTAAAAGTATCTCCTTATCAAGCCATGAATTTTATATATGTTGGTTAAAGATGAAGAATTCTTCATTAGTTCTAGATTTTTCACTGACTATGGGGAGCGTATTTTCATAACTCTGGGTTATATTTTAAGTCTCTAAGAGGAGAAGAGTCAGATGTGCACAGTTAGGAGTCTGAATCTGACTGAAAAAGACACAAGGAGAAAGACAAGAGAGATCAGAAGACAAAGGTACAATTACTTCAGATTTTGACTCAACTGTTAAAAGACTGACTTGATAGACATTAACCCAAAAGAGAGGCAGATTCAGAACATTGCAAAGCACAAATTTATCCTCCTTTTCCATCCTAGAACAGGTCTATTTGAAAACAAAAACCTCCAGCCAGGCGTCGGTAGCTCATGCCTGTAATCTTAGCTACTCAGGAGGCTGAGGTCTGAGGATCGCAGTTCAAAGCCAGCCCAGGCAGGAAAGTCCATGAGACTCTTTCCTCCAATAAACCACCAGAAAACTGGAAGTGATGCTGTGGCTCAAGAGCACTCTCCTTGAGCTGAAAAGCTGAGGACAATGCCCAGGCCCAGAGTTCAAGTTCCATGACTGACAACAACAACAAAAACACTCCAGATAAAAATCAATATCCTTTCACCTCTTCCTGCCTGATTCATTCAACTCTTTCATACTTCCAGAATTAACTCAAGCCTCCAGAATATATTTACATACTAGTAACATGGCTTATTATGAAGTTTCTTTCTGCTTTTAGAATGTCAAGATACTAACCTTCCATATAGTATGGCATGAATGCATGCGTAGAAAGAAGGAAGACTACAAAAAAAGAAGGGCAGAGGACCTCCCACTAGCTTTCCTAGCCATCTGACTACTTACTATATGTAGTGGTGGCCCCATTAATACTTCTCAACCAACTGGCTTGAATTCTCTTCAGAGATTCTTTCCAGACCCTTTGGATAGAATGGGATAAATTATGAATCTGTTTTGCTTGGCATGCTGTCATCTTTCTGGGATACTCACACCATAGAAATTCAAAGCACAAAAAGAGAAAACCACCAAAACAAAACCAATTCAGAGCTACCTATAGAAGCTCAAGGCTAGCGGTCTAACACTTGAGCCACAGTGCCACTTATGGTTTTCTGAGTGGTTTTTTGGAGATAGTCTCACAAACTTTCCTACCAGGACTGGCTTTGAACCACGATCCTCAGATCTCAGCCTCCTGAGGTTTAGGATTACAGGCGTGAACCCCTGGCACCTGGCCACACAGAACTTTTTAATACAGGATTTTCTTTACCTACATAGAAAAATTAGGTCATAACCCCTGAGTTAATTTTGTTTGGCTTTCGTTTAAATAAGACTCCTAGTGTGGGAATATTTAAAGATCAGTTATTCAAATCTGGACTGATTCCTTAGGAACTCTTTGTTCATTTATTCCTTCTTTCCTGCATGACTAAAGTCATCCCAATTCCTGCTTCTCCTATAGGCTTAAGGTTCTAGGACCCAAAAGAGAAGGACAGACAGCGTGGGACAACTGGAAGAGCAGAGTCCTCCATAAGGCATAGGAATGTCTTGCCTCGTAGAGAATCTTGGTTCATGTTAGTCTCAAGCCTTGGGTTGGGGTGTGGGTGGGAGGGGCATCTCAACATGTAACAGATGAGACATTGATATAATGAAAATACCAGTGAAGGTTCCTTAACTTTCAGGTCTCACAAAAGCTTTGCAAAGCAGGAAATGATATGCCTCCTCCCTTCTGTTAAAGATCTACAACCTCATACTTGGACATGATGACAGTTCAGCTGAGCAACTTGTCTGTTGCTGTCTGAAAGTAAACTAGCCAGAGCAGGTTTCAGTCATAGGATGAAGATAAAATTTGAGATATTTTTAAAACTCATAATTATTTGAAACTCTGGGTCTACCAGGCCAGAAGACCTAATTTCTCTGCAGTGAGCTTTTATTGGGTAATACAGATGTTTCATGCATACCTTGAGTCTATTTCATCTTGTTGAACATCCCCTGGTAACCTCCAATCTGTTTCATTAGGATGTAGTATTCCCTAACAGAAGTAACACAGACAAGAAGTGAAGAATTGTGAATTAGCTGATTTAACCATCTCAGGAATTGGATCTATATTAACATGCAGAAACTGGAAAATTAAAAAAAAAAAGACTGTGATTGGAGATCAGAAGACACTGCAGCTTACCATATGGAAAGGACTCCATAGTGGACGGAGGTAAGAAAAGAGATACTCGCTATGGAGGTTCGGCTGTGTGTAAAACTATGGGTAAAAACCAGAACATCTGGATTTCAGCTTCAGGGAAATATTTTGGGTGCCCTAAGTTCCCTGCAGGGACAGCAAGTAGAGAATAGAAATGAAGGCTATAGTAGAATAGTGTAGTTCCCCATTGGGCAATTGGCTGGTGGTTTATGTAGATTAGTCTGGGGGATACTAGAAGATACCATCCCTTTATGGGCTGATGATTCTATGTGGACCCTGACATACAAGGCATCTTGGCTAAAGTCTTCCCCTATGTCTGAAGGCCTGCTAGTGCTCTCCTTCTGCAGAAGGGAAGATGGTGATATACAAATCTGTCTGGAGACATGAAAAACATACCTAAACACAAACCGAGTTATATCACTTCCTATCCTTGCTTAATTTCCCACCTTCCCTCTCTCACATTGAAGGGATAGTGAAGATTCACATCAGTGAGAACAACTGGAATCTGACTTAAAAGTCTTCCAAGGGACCTCCAGTACCCAAATTTATCGTGCAGTGTTATTGCAAGATGCAGTTGTACTTGATGCAAAAAAAAGCATAGGTTTTGAGATCTAAAAGACCCTCTTTTCAAGGGAAAGAGAAAAGAGAGAATCTAATACCTATGAAAGGAAGTCCTGGTTGACTACAAGGGGAAGATTAGCATTCATATTTATTCAGAGGCAGTAGGAAACCAAAGATAATTATGGTAATGAGTTTGTGACTTAACATTGTTTTTCTCCCTCTGGTCTTAATAGAAGGATACGTGCTAGAGGAAAAGAAACCCAATGTCTTGGCCAGGGGAAGTTGAACAAAGGAAATGTTTATATAGAGATTTATTAGTATTAGCAAAACCAGGTGGTCAGTCGGGTGGCCATATTTGCAACACTCTACAACCTTAAAGCACTTCATACAGGATGTGTTGTGTTTTCAAGGAGTTCAGGTGTGGGGGAAGGATTCTAGCACAGGAAATTTGGTGTTTATACTATTATTTGCAGGCAAATTTTGTGTTCTGCCAGCCAACATCTGAAATTTCAACAACATACGGTTGAAATGGCATCAAAGTATCCCTGCAATTGGTTTTCTCAAATCACCATCTTAACAGACTCACTGGCTCAGAATGGTCCTCCTGTTCCAGGCCTTCCCAGGAAAGCTACATATCCAAGGTGGAGGAAAGCAATTTGTGCACACAAAGCAACCCATAGCAGCACTTTGGCATGAAATGAGGCCGAGCAGAGAAAACCTTAAAAACAATGCAAGGCCCAGCATCCGAGTCTTATATAATGATCATGCCTGTTAGGACCACGTTCATTCATGTCCCCAGCTGCCCTCAAGCACACATGTGCTGGGGGGAAAGAGAAATGAAGATAGAAGAGGGTCTGAGAGGGGGAGGCCTTTGTGTCTGCCTCACTGGTCTCTTGTCTGGGACCACTTTGGTTTGGGGCTGACCATGGGTCCTGAAGCTCCACGAATAGCTAGAAGACAAAGTAGTTGACCTTGGTTTTTAAGAGCTAATGTTGCTGTGAGTTGTTTCTGTCTCAACCAGAGGGGAAGGGAGCCCAAAAGAAAGGTAATAACTTCCTAAGAAAAGAGAGGCTCTTTCTAAGAGAAAGGACTTCTCCTTTCCAACAGTCCCAGAGCTTTGCCCAGGATGCAGAATGAAGAGTATTTGTCCACTGAGCTCTCAGGGCAGACTCCTCAGTTTCCAGAGGAAGACTCTGGACCAACACTCCCTTCCAAGGGCATCCATTCACCTATGGTGATGGTGTTAGGGAGAAACTTAAGGGAATGGTATACTTCTATTAAAGACATGATATGTTCCACAGAATAGAACTAGCCAAGGTAAGGTCCTCTTTTTCTTAATGCTTCTGTTTTTTTTTGGGGGGGTGGGGTGGGAGTGATGGTGGTTTAGAAAATGTCATTCTGGCCCAAGGCTGTTTTCTACCCAGCTTTTGTTCTAGAAAAAGATGAAGTCCAGCCTGGGCCCTGGGGACATTCAGGGTAAATGGGTCCCCATCAAGGCCTACTCTGCTAGAAGGAGCAACCCAGGTCAAAGCTGAGGTATATTTACTTACTAACCACTTTGAAGCATGATCACCTGCCTCTCAGCCCCAAACAAGCTACAGGAGCTATACAGCCAAGGGTCTTTCTTTGTGGGAGGTCATCCGTAAACTCAGAACCAACTCTCTCAACCTTTCCCATCTTTACAGAAGTTTTTGCCTGATGTGGCTGGCTCCCTTGGATGTGAATATTCTGCCCTCTTAGGGAGATGCAGGAGAGGCTGATTCTCAGATCAGCACTGGCCTTGCTGTTTGACAGAGGCCCGTTGCTTCTAGGCTTAAGCATGACTGACCTTCAGCCAGGACATACTGGCATGGCCATAGCACCCTCTCCAATACTGAATTACTTCTATGCTGGTTGAAAAGCTTATTCGGCCTTGAGTCCCTCCTGGTTCCCCTAGGATCAGCATTTAAAGGGCCAAGCCTGGGGACAGCATATGACTCCCATATTGTGGATAAACTCCCAGGTTAGTGCCCTGGCTATAGGGGTATCACCCTTATCAGATCTATAGGAACTTTTTGGGGCCCTAAGGGGTCCTCTTATCTACCACAGCACCTACTAAGAGGGTGACAGACCTCAGGATCTAGGACTACACCCACCAGCACCTCCAGTTCTGTGTCTTTGGCCTTCATCTCCCTGGTACGGGCTACTTGGCTATGGCTTTTCTCACCCAGACCAGCCCTTGCTGCTGATGCCAGAGAACCCTGACCTCCCTGTCTCCTACCCTTGCTGTCCTATGTCCGCGACTTAGCTCATGCTTCTTCGGAGGAAGCAAGCCCCCAGGAGAGCCCATGAGATGCTACTGTACCCTGGTAGCATGGTGCCAGCTGAGGTGTAAGAGCTAGTGGAGAGGAGCCTCCTCTCTACCCTTTCCCCTACTTCTTAGTGAAGAGCCAAAAACATCTTCCAGGTTGCTCAGGGCAATAGATACGGCCGGCTCGATTCCCCCCTTTGCGTAGAGAAAAGTAGGAGGGGGACCAGGAAGCCAGGCCACCCTCCAGTCCCTTCTCCCTTGGGATTAATAACCCTCTACATTCCTCTATTTCCTTTCCCTAGCAAAGAGGCAGAACTTATGGCAGTGCCCCTCTTGCCAAGGGAAATGAAGCAATTTGGTGGGTTTGACTGGTTTTGCCATTTGTACTTTACTTCCTCTTCTCTGATAATGCATGGCGCTCTTTCCATCTTCCTTCTCCCTCTTCCTCCCCCCCGGGCCGCACTGGCTTCCCAATTCGGTCTTGGTTTTTTTTCTCCCTGTGAGAGAAGAGCATGCATCGGAGGGGGGAGCAGCCTCTAGCATTTGTCATCTTCTTCCGTGTCACTCAGGAGGTCACTGACAGCTCCACACATCATGCCGGGCCCAGGCCCCCCACGCCTCCGTCGCCGATAGTGCCCATTGGGCATCTGCCAGCTGTGCCGCAGGGGCGGGGCTGAGCCGATGGTGTTGGAACGGCCCAGGCTCGTAGCCACAGCTGCTTCAAAGGTGAGTGTCTCCTCCTCGCCACAGTCTGAGGCATGGGAGTCTTCGTGCAGGGCCAGGTAGGGCTCGGAGATGTAGTGTTGTGGGGAAGAGTGCTGGCCCTGCTGGGGGTGTGGGGAGTTGGAAGACTCTGTCAGACAAGCGTTGTTGCTCTCCCGAGCATGGGAGGTCAGGGGCGACCCGCCCTCACTTCCATCAGCTGGTGGAGAGATGCTGCCAGCATGGCGCATCAGGGAGCTATAGGAGAGGAGGGGTCGAGGCTTTGGTGGGACAGGTGGGAGCTGCCGACGACTTCGTCTTGGGGTGCTGGTGTCAGAGATAGAGGGGATGGAGCTCTCACTCAGGGAACCTGTGCCCTGTGCCATAGAAGAAACAAGGCATGCTGTTAGATGGGGCTTGGCAGGATCCCTACTTGCAGGGGCCTTGTTCAGATCCCTAAGCCCTCCTGCCAAGAGCTCCAGGAAGACCTGAGAAGTAATGCCTTGCAATAGTCACATCGCTCAGGGACCCAGGGGTAGAAAGAGCTGGAGGGGCCAATACCGACCGCTTAGGGCAGGACATGCCCATACTATGCAGACAAATTGCTAGGGATCTGGTAAACAACAAATGCAGTATAGGGCTGTGAGTCTGCTCTTCTAATAGTCTCCCAGCTGTGTTGTGGGTTCTGAGAACAAGTAGTAGCCAGCATCAGGAAGCTCTGAGTACATAGCAATTAGCACCTTGTGAAAAGGTGGATGAGTGCTCTGGAGCTTGTCTGGAAAACCATTTTGAGGGAAGTAGGTTCTCAAGAAATCACAAATTCCAGGCTGGGAAGTTGGCTCAGTGGTAGAGCACTTGCCTTGCATGCCTGAGGCCCTGGGTTCAATTCCTCAGCACCACATAAGCAAAAAAGAAAAAACCCAGAAGTGGCGCTGTGGCTCAAGTCGTAGAGCGCTAGCCTTGAGCTGAAGAGCTGAGGGACAGTCCCCAGGCCCAGAGTTCAGGCCCCACGACCCGATCCCCCCCCCCAAAAAAAAATCACAAATTCCATCCTTTATGTGTTGATACCTCATCTGGTTCCAGGCAAATGGACCTCAGGATTTAAGATGTGTGAGATCTCTGAACCACTTGCTTAGAATCTCCTAAAGAGAGGGATATCAAATGCAGATCTCTGGGTCTGTGTTTCATTAGGGATCTTCAGGTCCCACCAATGTGTAGTGAAAGAAAGCTTTCCCAGGTGATTCCCTCTTTGGCCACAAAATTAGAAGCCATCATTCTAAAAGGTAAACATCCATCTACTACCCATGTCTTGAAATTTGCCTTTAGCCCTATTTTTGGCTGACCATTTCTGCTGAATGGGGCTCCTCTTTTGGCTCCAAGAGCCTTGGGTAGAGCTAGGTCTGGGACTTAGAATGAGAGGTAATAAAGATGTTATAATATTTATTTCTTGGGAACACAGGTTTCAGCAGAAGGAGAGATGGAAGGTAAACATAGTTGAATTGCTCTGAGATGAATCACCATACCCACTAATACTCAGGATCATACAAAGGTCAGTCTTTTTTAGCTGAAGAACTACCTATATCTCCAAATTATGGCTGCATTTGTATCCTTGATCTTTCTTGGAAAGTCATATCTGAATGTATAAGCACAGTGTGGCTCTACACACATGGACTAGAGTTCCCAAAGCCTCATTTAACCACTCACAGAGACCCATGTGCTGCTCCTAATGCATCTCCCCCTTTCCTGCCCTACTGGAGGCTCCATTTCTTCTCCATGCTCACCTGTCTGTTGGGGGTTTGTGACCTGCCCTCGCTGGGTGACCTTGACTGCCGGCGCTCTGGGGAATCCCAGTCACCCTGGTTCCCCCGCTCTTCAGAATTGCAACGGGAGACATCAGGAGACAGAAGATGCTTTCGTTCTTTTGATCGTCCTCGCTCCCTACCCCCTGAGCGGTGGGTGTCAGACTTGTGGCCTATGAGAGGTAATAAAAGCGATTGATTATATTCCACTCACTCTAGCAGTTGAAAATGACATACATAAGGACTCACCACATCCCTTCCAGGTATTGGGCCGTGTTTTAAACTAAATTTTTGTATCCTACCACCAAAACTTTGCAATGAACCCTAGTCCTTACAGTGGAGCCCTGAGGATGGGACAAGAATGCAGAGATACAGCTTGCTTCCTGTTTCTCTGCTCTGTAAGATTATAAGACATTCACCTATATTCTGGAAGAATATATTCACTAGACACTGAGTCTGTTGTCACCTTAATTATAGGCTGGGTGGAATTGTGGCAAATGTTTATTATTATTTGGGATAGCAGCCTTAACAATTCTGACCTGTTAAGTACATCAACATGATCAGGAAGTATGAGAGAAAGGCTAAAACTGCCCTTTGGTAAGCAGGTAAATCTGCACGTTGCCACTAGACATG
Organism: Dipodomys merriami; assembly: GCF_024711535.1. NCBI lineage: Eukaryota > Metazoa > Chordata > Mammalia > Rodentia > Heteromyidae > Dipodomys > Dipodomys merriami. The sequence continues at coordinate 18,502,898 of NW_027203826.1, forward strand.
AATGCTGAAGAGTACACTGTTCTGCTTCCACTTATGTTAGATAAAATAATCATCTTTGCTGATACTATACCACAAGAATTATCTATATCTTACACAGGTGTGTACAGCTTTTTGTGCAGAGGATGGAACCATGAAGGATATTAGAAGGAATGGTATTACCTAATGTAATGTCAAGATTAAAATTAAGGATCTTGGTTCTAGTCTCAATTCTGTCACTCACTGGCCCTAGGACATTGGTGGGGTGGGGGTGGGGAGGAGTAAGTCACTGTTTTCCACTTTGATTCCTTCTTCTAGTAAAGTTAAATCAGAGTAATGATTTTCTAAATTTCTATGAAACTCAAATACACAAAACAATTCCAGGTTGTAAAGTTAGTGGCTAAAGTTTAGCAACCCTCTCCCCATCATAGCTGGGAGTTGGTGATATAGCCCTAAGAAATGCCAGTGATTTTGTAGAAGGCTATTTTAAAAACCCTCCTCAAAAGACTAATTATAGAGCTTCCCTATGATCCCACAATCCCATTCCTGGGCATTTATCCAAATTGACCACAAACCAGCTTGCACTAAAGCCACCAGCACAACCATGTTCACTGAAGTATTATTTACCATAGCTATGGAATCAACCCAGATATCCCTCAGTGGATGAATGGATCAAGAAAATATGGCATATATGCACACGTCCATCAGAATGACATTGCCCCATTTGTAAGGAAATGGAAAGACTTGGAAAAAAGCAAAGTAAGCTAGACATAAGGAAACATAGGCTGCATGGTTTCTTTCATTTGCAATAACTAGAATATGGTAGGATATTCTTAGGAGAGGACCACAGTAGTTGAATAGCTGTGTGCATATAATTATATAAAATAATGCTTATCAATCAAATGAACTCCAAACAATGGAAACAAGAGTTTTGTGGGTTTTTTTGTAGGTTTTTTTTTTGGTACTGTTTGCAGTTATTTCCTTTTTTCCCTTTGGTTTATTCCCTGATGTCACTGGTTTTGATTTCTTTTTTTTTTTCATTTTATTTTATTTTTTTTGTGAACATACTATACAGAGGGGTTACAATTACATGGGCAGGATAATGCGTACATTTCTTATCAAGCATTGCAGCCTCCTCCTTTGTTTACCCTTCACATCCCACTGGTTTTGATTTCTGCACCCTTTGTCTTGTATATAAATTTATCTGATTTGAGAAAGAGGAATCACAGAAACAGTTGGACAGAACCAATTCAAGTGATATTAGATCCTATATTGGAAATGAACTTTACAACTAGTGGGAAGTGAAGGGGTAGAAAAAAAGAAATGTACTCATTACCTGACTATGTAACTGTGACCCCTCTGTACATCACCTTTACAATATAACTTAAAACCTCTATTCCACTGATTTGTATAGCCCTGCTCAGAAGGCAGGAACTGCATTATCATTTGTAATGGACAAATAAATAGCATTGGCCTACTTCAGGACACTGTCAGGTAATAGGAATCCCCTTTAATGAGGAACATTCTACGTTTACTTTTTCAAACCCTCGTGTTTTTATTTAGTAATCTGAAGTACTTGCGGGAATAAGAACACCAAGATAGAAGCCCACCCAGGCAGTGGCCTAAGAGCCCCCTCACCTGAGTCAGAGTTCAAGCGATGAGCGGACAGCCTCAGGGAAGAGTGGTAACTCCGGCGGCGTGATTTGTAGGTATTTTCGCTGCTTCGCTCCATGGAGAATTCCTCCAACCAGGAAGAATTTGAACGTTTATCCCGAATGGTAGAAAATGAACGTCTCATGGAGCTAGGGTCTGTCACCACCTAGAAATATGATCATCCAGAAAAATATCACAAGGTCTGGATTAATTATTGATAAAAGTGTCTCAAAGACTAGAAGTGGGACTACAACTATTGAGAAGTGTGAGCAATAACTATGAGCTCCCTTGAATCTTCTTTCCTCAGACTCAGACCTTAGCTGGAAAAGCTGTTTGAGAAAGTATTCTGATGCTAACAGAGTGAAGGAAACTGGCCCAGGATCTTCCCTTAGTGTTTAAGAATGAAAGCACCTGAGTTTACAAAGATACAGACAAGCAGCCATTGTGTGAGTATCCCACAGATCAAATACTGAGCCACTTCCAAACAGATGAGATCAATAGTTAAAAAACAAAAAAAGCAACAAAACTACACCTTGTAAAAAGCTTTGTCTTGAGTTTGTTCCCCTTCATGACAGAAGGGCCCATGTAGCATTAGAGCCTAACAACTACCACTAAGAAGACCCCACCCTAGCTTCTCCCACTTGAAGCTCTAGCATTTGGTTTTGTCACAGATGTTAAACAGATTCACAAAAACTTCTTGTCTCTGTCAAAACCTGATGTAAGACAGACAGACAGAAAAAAGCCAGGAAAACAGACAAATGAGGCGTGGCCTGCACTGGTTAAGACAATCCTGACATAGAGCTTTACATGTTTAAGTAACTGCATATGTGCCAGAGAAAAATCCTGGAAGATATCTCTTGGTTGGCAGGCTGAATTTTGAGAGCGCTTAACCCAGCAGGAGGGCAGATACAGCATATTGTTGGCTAGCCTATTTGTAGTCAGGGGTTCACTGAAAACATACCATGTAGGAATAGGCTGTGTGACAGAGTAAGGCTCATAAGCCAGGTTTTCTTATATAGGTAAGTGCAAGTCCAAGGATCACATGAGAAAAACAAGTATTTCGTAACCCACCTAATACAGCCACTGTGTAAGATAAGTGGTGTTTGTTTTTTACCTGGGGATCCATAGTCAGACGTGGCATAGAAGATGCCCTCCCAGATCCCGTATGCTCCTGGGTGTCCGAAGGAAGGTAGATGCCATGGTTAGAGGACTGCACGCTTTTTAATTCACTAACCTCTGGCTCCTGGAAATAAACACACAGCCAAGCTTGTGGGACTTGGTTCCATCTCATTCCTTCTTCTCGCCAGTGGATGATGTTTTTCCTCCTCAAGAATGGCTTTCAGATAGGAGACTAGCATATTTAAAGCTTTAGTTGTACATGTTTATATGTACATATGTGGTATACCAGATGTCCAAACAGAAGGTTCTGAGATGAGACATGAAGCTACCTTTTCTTGTCAAATACTGTTGTTTTAGTACTAAGCATTGGTTCCAATAATAGATAGCTTTATGAATAAACATTGATTTTTGTTATAGGAGTTTACTTTCTGACAGGTATAACTGCTGGGAATTTTTAAAAAATGATACTGGAGTTTGAGTGCAGGGACCTTGGGCTTCCATACTACCAACTGAAACATGCCCACAGCCCTATTCGCATTAGCTCTTGTTCAGGTCCATCTTGTGCTTTTGTTCTGGCCTCATACTGTGGTCTTACCTCCACTTCCCATGTAGCTGGGATTACAGACATTCACCAGATGCCTGCTTGTTCTTTCAATCTGAAGGAACATTTTATCACAGTTAAATAGGAACCAGGATTTTAAAGAAAGCCACTAATTATGTTATAAAATATATCTTCATTAGCTAAGAGATTGAAGCTATCCAAAAATGTGGTAGGTGGCCATCTGTCAGGAATGCATTAACTAATGCCATCCAATAGAAATCTAATAAAAATCACTTCTGTTATTAAAAATGATCTAACTTGTAATAACATATCAAAATATTATCACATAAACATGTGATCGATAAAAAAATTAATGAACTATTTTATATCTGTACTTGTTGAAGTGTTCATCAGCCTCATGGGACTAGTTTCTACTGGATGACAGACATTAGCATTTAGAAGGTTAGATGGGGAACTTAAATTTCTGAAACATTCCTTTGTTGTTGTTCTGTGTGAAAGAGTGGGGGCCTCTTAGAGATGTTCATATGAGCTACTCACCAAAGAGATATCAGAACATCTTAGATGTCTCAAGATTAGACTAGGTAACCTAAAAATATGCCCAAAGGTAGGTCCCTAGGACACGTTGACGGGCACATTAGAGGCAGTTACAGCGTCTGCAATACATGTGTTATATGGCACACAGTTCTGACCCAAACAGATGTGGTAACAACACTGCAGTCTACAAGTGCCAGAGACACACTCCATATGAACACGCACGGATTACAGCCACGCCTCAGGACCTGGAGCCGGGACCCCAAGGGATGGGCAGAAATACACAGTGTGTAGCACGGCTGACACCAGCACTGACAATGAAATGAACACATATCTGAAAAGTCCTGGTACTAGGGTTCAACTCAGAGGGGAACCCATAGAAATGAGGAGGCAATAAAGTCTTTCTGGAGGAAAGGAGAAAGGACACATTATTGAATACTTTTTCCTACAAGGCACACTTGAAAATGTTGAGAGGCCCTTTTAACAATGCAACTATCTGTACCAGTTTAGCTCCTCTGCCTTGCTCCTAAGTTCCACAGAGGACAAGGCAGGAAATTATTCCAAGAAGTCTTACACACTTCTCCAAGAACATCCTTTGGCAATCACTCCTGCACATGGGCATCTGTCCTGGCTGTCGCTCCAACACAACCATATATACTTCACCTCAGCAATCACAGGAGACAGAATCATCTGAGCTATTGAATCTGTTTTCCCCTGCTCTGGTGAGTATCCATCCCATCATACATACTCCTTGTAAGCAGGGTACACTCTGATTGGTTATTCACTTAGGGTAGCTGTAAGGTTACAGCTGTACTGAGAAGTGGTCAGAAGAGAAAGAAAGCTGCACCAAAAAACCACAGATGAATCATAAAGTGATGTGGTTGTTTATTTGTCAAAGGCTGGGTTTTGTCTTTTTCTCTACAGCCCAATTAAGCTTCAGAGGGAACTTAAGCTCATGTCTCCTGAACTAGGAATAATGGTAAATTTGATGTGGTTTTGTAATACAAAGTTAAAAGGTGATTTGTAAAGCCAAAGTCTAATTGGACCTCTTTTCTTCAGGCTGTAACTTGACTCATTAGGCCTCTAACTAAAGTTTTACTACCAATGCTAATGAAAAACTCATTTGGGGCTGAGGAAAATGACTTGAAGGACTTGTTTAAATGTATTTGGCCTTGGAAATTGGGACCAAAAATGGCCAATTTGCCTGAACACACACAGAGCAGAAGTGATACTCTTCTGCCCCTCTAGGCAGACAATTAATCATTGTTGTACATGTCTGCCAAAGGAGAAGAGCTTCACTGAGGGCTTATAGGGGTGTTGCTGTGTTCCTACAAGCAGTATTGGGACATGGTAGGGGCCACTCATAAGGATTTATCTTAAAGCTTCCTATCAAGGCAAGGTTTTAGTGAGTTTATATGTGGTTTTCATTCCTACATTTGGTGCTCAGGGACATACGCTAAGAGAGCTCAGCCTGAAGCAATGTAAGCTCCCTTCCAAAGGACGGACCTATGAAATTGTAAAACTAGAAGTGGGTGAATTCTTAGAGATGGAGCTATGAAAGGGCTGAAGGTGAAGAGTTCCTAGGGTAATTGGTTAGATGACAAGAAAAGGTTTTCCTGAGGAATTATGCCTATGAAGCAAAATTTGGAAGTGAGCGTGGGGGCCAGGAAAACATAGAAGTATTTTGGAGGTCATAGAACTCATTCATTCACCAGTGATTGTTGTTCCTGGAATTGTCCATCATCTGCTGGGTCCATACAAGCCAACTGGAATATTTCTTGGGGAGAGAGTGGACTCATTGAAGGGTATCCACTCCGGCCACTCCTGAAAAGCAATGTCAAATTCAGAGGTAATGAAATGTAGAGAAGCCATGGCTGTCACTAACAATTCCCATCCCAAGTAAGACCACAATGGTAACACTTTTCCTTCACCCTTGGTGGTTCTATGAGCCTAGTGACTTACATAGGTAGCAGATCCTAGAGAATATGGGAAACTAGTGTTTTCAGCCTGTATTTAGAATCATTCATCATTCTGCTGGTGACTAGCATATCTGTGACAAATGACATCATTTGTCACACTCAGCCATATGGAAGACCAGTGCTAGCTTGTAAACCTGTTTCTGTTGAGTTTCCCATTGTGGGAAAAACACCATAGTTTAAACAGTGAACAGCTGCTTCAATATTAAGCAGCCATAGCCTTTAAAAACAAATTTCCCCACTCTCAGTAATATGGTCTTCTTATGCCAACATCCCTAGCCAAATAACTCAATCCAATTCAATTCCATGATCATTTAATGAAGGACAACTTTGGGCTTTCCACTATCTATCAATTCATGAACTAGGAGGTGATTTCAGAAATTGTGTTGAAGAGTTGAAGACCTTTAGGTTGATGTCCATGTAGGAGGAAGTTTAAATGGTAATGAGGGAAGGACAAGCGGTCACCATTGAAGCTATGAAGAACTGTCACAGTAGGTTGATATTAAGCCTGTTTGGTATTCCTAGATAATTTGCAACCATCAGACCCTCTGGACTAGTTGGAAGAAAAAGGGAGCTGACTTTTCCTGAGAATTTGGTGCCTATTGCTACTTGCTGCTGCTAATATGGTAACAGCTACCATTGGGCTCATTGAGAATGCAGAGTGAAGCATCTACATTACAAGACAAGGCACAAAGGCCAACACTAGGTAGAGGCTCTATCAGAGATGGTGGACCGAGGTGGAGTGACCGCATCTCTCTCTGTATCAGTCTTCTCAGGACAGAGCCACTTTTCACAGTTGAGTCTACTACTGGTAAATACATCCAGTGGCAGATTGGAGGCATTAACAAGAATTGCCAGTTACCCAAAAATAATCTGTTGGTGCAATCATATTCAATTAGCATCATAGGGAATTTATGAATAGTCAAGAATCATCCAGTCTGTTTCTTGCTTTTAACAAGGGCTTTAATTAAGTTTGTGCAACTGTTACAAAATCACCTGATAGCTAAATGACCAATCTAAATGTGAGTCCTTCCTTCATATGCTCTCTCTTAAAACCATCTGGGAACAACTTGAGAGCTGCTACTGTAAGAAATGGGCCTGGTTTTGATCAACATAGAATACATAATTGAAAAATCAATAGTGGAAAAGACATTCTAGGTTTGACTATGCTCCCCAAATATTCATCTATTGGATAGTTAACCCCTAAACATGTTGAATGGTATTTCAAGGTAAAACAAAGGAAAGTAATTAAGATTCAATGGGGTTATGAAGGTGGGACCTCATAATGGCATCAGTGGCTTTGTAAGAAGAGGAAGAAAGACCTCAGGATACCGTCTCTCACAATGCAATGCCCTGTACTGCAACATGATACTGCCAAAAAGGCAAAATATAGACACCATGTTCTCAAATGCTCTGGCTTCCAGAATTGGGAGCCAAATACAATTCTATTTATACACTTTTCTGTCCTACATAAAACAGACTGATAGGATCATTAGAAACACTAAATAACCTCCCCGAGGTGAATATTTTGCACAAAACTCTTGTCTGGCTTTTGTTTTTTAGAATAAAGTCTAGAATCCAGCACATGGCCTCTCTCATGATCTGGTCCTGCCATTTGTCTTTTTGCTCCCAGAATTGCACACACAGGCCTTTTTCAGTTGACTGGATATATGGGGTTTCTTCCTTCTGCTCAAGACTTTAACACAGGCTGTTTCCAGAGTACAATGTCTGTGCGAACAATGCAAGACTCTAGCAACACAGATGGTACTAAGGAACCAGCTCGCGGTTCCTCCAATGTCTTTATTTCAGGAACATCACCAATATCCACCCAAAGACTCAGACTCAGAAACATGGGTCATCTTCATTTCCCTCTTCCTTCACGCAAGAAATCAATCAACAAATTCGACCCATTTTTATGTTGTTAGTCCAAGCCCATTATTGATACTTTACACAATTATAGTGAGCTACTAAACGTTGTTGCCTCTAGAGTTGCTCCCCCCAAATCCTCATTCATCTATGACTTTTGAAAAACACAAATTTGATTAGGACACTGTGAAGTATAAAATCCCACTTAATATTAAATCTAACTTCTTTATCTTGCTTACAATGTCCTCTAAGTCCTGACCCCTACATAATAGCTCTTTGAACCCAGCAGCTGCTGGGTCAGGAAACAATGTTTCATCAGGAAACAATGACAAAATTGGGGCTTGTAACTCACAAGAACTGAAAGTTTCTTTAGATTTTTTTCCATCATTTTTTCCAACTGAAAAGTCCTTTTTGATCATTAATGATAACAAGGTACAGACTTAAAAGTCTAAACATGACTCCCTTGAATTTTAGTTTTGCTTCCTACTACTATGTATCTTTTGGAAACTTATTAACCTTTCTTAGTCTTCATTTGTAATGATACTAATATATACCCTTTAGATATACTCAGCTACTTCTCTTCCCCTGCAATCATGGTACTTAGTTTCTAAGTTCTAGCAGGGTACTAGATCCATTGAGAACTGGTAATAATCATCCTCAAATACTTGATTATGAGAGACCTTCAGCTAGTATAAAATATGTGTTCAAAACTCCCTTCTCCTGCCATATTTTCACTGTGATTACTGTCTCTGAAGCTGGTTGTAGCATCAAACATGCTTACATTTTTCTCTTGCCCTTCCTGATTAGTCATTTTGAGATACTTAACCTCAGAGTGGGGGGAAACTTGCTCAGAAAATGATTTCTTGGATACTTCTTAAGCAATCAGTTTCCAATCAGGCATGCAAGTGACATGGTTGCAGAATACAAGCAGAAGAGCCATGAACCTTTTGGTTCTACTCACAAGCCTGAAACAGGGTCCTGCTGCAGGTAAGGCAGAGATTTAGCATTAGCAATGATCTCCTGCGGCAGCGATGAGGGCTCCATGCGCTGGAACATGGGTGCATTTTTCTGTGCAGAACAAAAGATTTCCCAATGACTTTGTAGGGCCTGATATGAGCGAAATATAATTTTATAAGAGCAACACAGAAACATGACTGACTTCTTGAGGACTGTAACCTTTGACTCATCGAGTTTCTAATCCCATTTCGTTAGGAAGATATTGCACTCGAGACCTCTTATGACCCTCACAGACAATTAAGCCCGGCACATGTATAACCTGTCCCCTTGGTAGGCCACATGACATGGTCTGCCCACCCACTCAACATACTGTCATTGACCTTCACCTGTTCTTCCAGTTGCTGCCTCTGCTTCTTCACCTTACTCTGCTTATAGTAGTCCATGATCATCATTGCTGCATAGATTTTGCCCACAGTCAGGTCAGAGGCTGAAAACAAATGTGGCATGTTGGAAGAGAAATGGGGAAACCTCACGAGCTTTTGTTATCCACTTTCTGAAATAGTTTCCACTCTCACTCACTCATTTGTCTAAATTACTGAGGCTCTGAGGATACAAGTAAGCCCCCAAATCTGTCCTCACGAAGTAGACATACTCACCCAGTGATTGTGGCAAGAGTACACATGATAACCAACACCAGGAATAAGCATTCCTTCCCACCATTCTAGATATCAGTATGTAGTGATCTCTTTTTCCCCATGCATGAATAAGATTGTATGGCTGGAGAGAGCTCTGCATCCAAGACGTTTTATGACAACCACAATAACCTTTCTTAAGAAATCACTTAAAAAAAAAGTTTTTAATAGCCGGGCGCCGGTAGCTCACACCTGTAATCCTAGCTACTCAGGAGGCTGAGATCTGAGGGTCAGGGTTCAAAGCCAGCCCGGGCAGGAAAGTCCGTGAGACTCTTATCTCCAACAAACCACTAGAAAACCAGAAGTGGCACTGTGGCTCAAGCAGTAGAGTGCTCGCCTTGAGCTGAAGAGCTGAGTGACAGTGCCCTAGCCCAGAGTTCAAGCCCCACAACCGACAAAAAAAAAAAAAAGTTTTCAATAATGATAAAAAGCATTTAAGAAATAGGATTTCAGTTTCCTAAAACTAAAGAGAAAGCAGCCTTCCCTTATCTCCTTGATCACTCTGGGTTCTCCAAAATATGTAGTGTTGGCATGCTAGGCCACACTGACAAGGAGAAGACCTCTCACACCTTTGGGCATGGGCACCAGCAGATCCAACATCTTCTGGGACAGGTGAGGCCAGATAGCCAGGGTCTCCTTTTGGAGCTCTGAGTCTAGCTGCTGCCTGTCTGCGCCACCTAGAATAAGATGAACTATTATTAAACAAATCAGAACAGACCCAGAAATAACAAAGACTTAGGGAATCGGAGGGGGCAGGAGCTGAATCAGCATAGCACCTCACATTCCAAAGGAAATCTTGGCATTTACTGACAGTGAATCTTGCAATACCAGTTCTTTCTGCTGAGGAAGCAGAACACACTTCGGCTCCCATTTTTAGTGATTCAGACATAGGAGATCTGGGGCCCTGAGACAAAGATCCACTTCCTCATTGATTCTAACAATCCCCCAGGAACTCAATACATCAGAAGGAAAAGTGAAAATAGTCATGAGTACGCCTTTTTAGACACTCATCAGTCCTACCAGTGATTCAGCTCCACAGTATGAGTGCTCTGCCTTCCAAAAGGACTTGGCTCAGGCAGGAAACAGCAGGCTCAAGACCTGTCTGGTGGCAGTAGACACTTTCTTTCCTAGACCATGGAGTTAGCAATCAAGATGAGCAAAGTGTTGCCACATCCTGTATGATGGCACCTGCTACAGAAGTCTTCCAAGACTTCCATATGGGGACAAAAGAGACATACAATTTATGTGTCAATAAATATTCCCAGAATGCCTATCACATGCCAGACACTGAAGTTCAGGAGTGAGCTTAAAGGAGCCTCAGAGAAGATCAAAGTATTTGTTTTACCAGAGTACTGGAGAAGCATTAGCTATAGAGTCTCAGAAATGAAACCGGGACTGTTGATATTTGACTGTCTGGTAACTGCATTGTTGTATCCTTGGTTAGCTGAATTGTGCTTCAAATAGCTTTTGTATCACTCTTCACAGATTATTCCAGAATCCCTCCCTCCTTTCTTCCCTTCCTAAGCTGACCTTTGGCAATCTTAATGTCCAAAGCTGTCCGGATCAGGGCCATAAGGGTAGATGTAAAATGGACGGTCATGTCCTCAGCCACAGGCATATTCATCAGGACCAACCTCTGTGTGAAATAGAAAACAGAAACAGCAAGCACAAACCAAATATTGAAAGACACCTTGGCGAGAAAGGAAGAAAAGTGCAGAGGTCAAATGCACAGACAAAAAAGAAGGGCAAGGATTCCCCAGCCATTCACCCAGTCCTACTCTCCCTACTTCTCACTGAAGGTTCATTTTGCCGTCCCCCCTCCCCCTCCCGGAAATGCCAAATTCCAAGGGAATCATTCTGTAGAACTCCCTCGTGGGGAGGCCCAAGAATGCCTTCCATAGGGACAGGAAGTAGTCTCTAAGTGAAGTGGCTGAAGGAAAGGAGTCAGCTCTGGGAGGTGGCTCCATTCCATGCCCATATTTTCACTTGTCCTATGAACCCCAAAACTCAATGGGGAGATAGTGGAGGGGAGATTTTGCTTTGCTTATCTGATTTGAAAAATGCATCCTGGTGCCCCCCTTTTTGAGTCTTTAGATGAAATTTTGCCAGCACATGATTGAACATGCATACGTCCAACTTATCCAAAGGATGAGATGGAACAGGATGGATAGGGGAGGAGTGCAAACAGGCGCTAGGAGAAAGAAGACACAGAGAGCAGGAAGAGAGAATGAGAGAAGGGGGCACAGGCAGGAGCAGAGTGGGCAGGCCCTGTTTCCCTCACCCAGAGGAAAGGATCCAACGGAAATGGCCAAATCCACTTTCCAGAGAGTATCTTGATTGGTTTGGGAATTCTTAAACTTTCCTTCCCCTACCAAGCATCATCCCAGCATTCCAAACAATTCAGGACTATCCTCAACCACATGATCTCTTTGGATGTAGCCATCATAAGCAAAAAGAATATCAAGCCCCTAGTCTGTGCACCAAGAGCCATATACTAGGGTGGATGAGGGCCTCTAATGGCCACATTCCAGTGAGAAGCTCTCTGGAGTATTTGGAGGTAGGACTAAGAATGAACTGTTCTTCACATGACAGGGTCTCTAATACTCAATTGGAACACCTTGCCCGAAGTGAGTCCACAGGCATGGTGCCTTAGAGTATAACAGTCTTTTCTTGTTTATATCAGAGTTCCACCTTTCCCACTTGTGAACCTCCAGAGAAGTGGCATTATTACTAGGGTGTGTAGCTAGATGAATGAAAGAGCCTCAGAGTTCTGGACCAGTCTAAATTAGTAGTAACTATTACTAATGAGTAAAGAAAAACCCAAAATCCAAAGCTATAAGCAACCTGTGTGAGCCGTGGGAATCCACCCACAACTTGGCCATGCTAATAAGCCAGAGCTAATGCACAATGGCCCTTCGGCCGTCATTGTCCTTTCCTGTGACTGTCTCCAAGAGAACTGGATAGCTGGGCCAACAGGCCTAAGAGAGTTGTATTTCTCAGTCTGTCAGGGGGATGGAAGATAAGGTCCTCTTTTGTTCTAATACCTAGAATGGACCTATGACATTGTCCCCCTCCATCAGTGGGGGAAGGAATTTGTTCAGAGATTTCCTCTCTTAAAAATTTCTTCTGAAACCATGCTTAGAGGAAGTTTTGCATTCCTTCCCTAATGTATCCGAGTGAAGATGGTCCTTTTGAAAATAAGTTCTGATGTGTGTTTTGTTGGAAACTTCCTTCTTGCCCATCGAATCCATTCCCCTGGCCTCCACTCTGCCTCCTTTAAAAGGAGACACAGCACTTCACATTGCCTGTCTAGTAACCCACTCACAAGAAGCCACACGCTTGTAAGAACATAGAATCACACATAGAAAGCTCCACAGTGAACAGGACTGGAAACCATTCTTGTATCCTTTCATGACTTCATCCTTCCGGGGAGGGACCTTCCTGACCCTTCCGTCTCCTCAGTTTTCTTTGCCTTCCTTCCCTCCTCCAACCTCCCCAGCCCCAGCTTCCTCCCATGGTCTGACCTCCCCACAACGGGATCCCATTTCCTGTTGGTCTCTAGCCCAGAACAAAGGAAGGGGTGGTCTACCTTATATGCCACTTTGGAGGGACATCTCTTGCCGAGGCCTAGCGGTGGTGACATGAGAGTCAGCATTTCATACATCTCAGTGTAATGGATGCGGCCACTGCTCATGGGGGGAGTGGGAAGTCAGGGTGGGGGTGGGTGGGCAGGGTAGGGCAGGAAGGGGTGGCAGGGACAGGAGGAGGAAGTCAGGGCAAGGATGCAGACAGGTAGGAGAGAACAGGCATTCCCAGAGAGCCAAAACGAAACAAAATAATACAGAAAACAGGAGAAGAGAAACAAAATGGACAAACAGGAAAAGAATAGGAAACCTGTTAATCAAGGCAAATCGTACATGTGACTCCATCCTGGTGCGGATTTATATCACACCCCACACAGACCCGGGAACAATGCTGGTAACAAGGGTCCCTCTGACACTGTCAGAGGATGCCGACAAGGACTCATTCTCTCTAACCCAGTAGGCACTGTCTTGACTCACTTTCCTGCTCACCACAGCCTCCACCCCCACAGGAGAACAAGGGTATCTTCAATTCCCAGGGCTGTGTGTGAGCGGTATAAACCAGATAGACGGTGCTCCAACCATGGGGAGGAATTTCTAGCCCCAGCTGGGGCACAGGCCTGAAAGTCGGGCCTCCCCCTTCCCCAGAACCCACACGTGGAACATCGTGTATCGCCCCTCTGTGGTGTGTGTGCGCGCGCGCACGGCATGAGCGGCGGCTTGCGTTGAAAGTGGTAGGCTGAGTTTGCTTGTTAAAGAGTTGGCCCTGTTGCTTCCACCTGGCTCTGTGGACAAGAGTGCTCTCAATTCCCCAGCATGCACCAGGTCGATGACATGCTGGGGACAGAAGAAACAAAACCAGGAGGAGGAAGGGCATCTTGCATGCCATGCTACCCTCCCCAGCTCTCCCACATGCGGCTGCAGGTTTCACCAGGGTGGAGTTTAAAGAGTCTCAGCAGAGGCAGCTGTTCAGCCTCTGAGTACTGAATCACTGGGTTAGCATCCCAAGCCATCTCCATCCATCGCCCAGACATTCTTCCTGAGCCTATGTTTTCTTCCAGATGCCTTGCAGTGCTGCCCGAGGGAGCTCATGCTGCCCTCCAGTAGCCCCTTGTCTAGCAGTGTTGACCTCAGATAAGGCATGGTAGCATCATTGAGATTTAGCGTTCCCAAGGTTGGAAAGTGCTATGTGCTTCTGAACAATGTTTCTTGGTCTAACTTGCAAAGTGACTCAACCATTATGACAAGGCCTCACAATGAAATATGTCAGGGCTCTGATGCAAGAAATGTATTCAGTGGCCCTTCATTATCTACAGAGGCCATGCAGATGCTGTGCTTGAAAAATTTCCAACATACTAGGTGCTTGTGGTTCACACCTGTATCCTAGCTACTCAGGAGACTGAGATCTGAGGAGCACAGTTCAAAGCCAGTCATGGCAGGAAAGTCCACGAGCCTCGTATCTCCAATTAATCACAGAAAAAAGACAGCAGTGGTGTTATAGCTCAAGTAGAGTGCTAGCCTTGAGCAAAAGCAGCTTAGGGACAGCACCCGAGCCCAGAGTTCAAGGCCCAGGAGTGGCAAAAAAAAAAAAAAAAAAGAAAAATTCCAACTTGTTAATATCTAAAACTTTTACCTACTCTTAGCTGTAGCCCTGAATCCTTATCATTTCTTATCTCTTCTATAGTATAAATTGTATTTAAGTAGAACTGGGGATTATTATAACTCAGGGCCTAATGCTTGCTAGATAAACACTTTATTACTACCATATCCCTAGTCCTTTTTGCTTTCAGTTTTCCAGATAATATCCCAGACCTTTGTTTTGGCTGACCTCATACTATCATCCTCCTTCTCCCACCACCTGAGTATCTGCATGTACACCACCACACCCAGGCCTCTGCCCTACAATGTTGTCACTCCTGGCCATACCACCAGGAACTGGGAGGGAGGACAGAGTTAGGGATGACTTGAGTCACACTTGGATTCATTGTACAGGAGATGAAATAGTTAAAACAGAGGCTTCTCTGTCTATACTGAAGGGAAATAAGATTTCCCTGGATTAAAAAGATGTCTGCATTCAGCAGGGTGCCGGTGGCCCATATCTGTAATCCTACCTACTCAGAAGGCTGAGATCTGAGTATCGCCGTTCAAAGCCAGCCTGGGCAGGAAAGTCCATAAGACTTACCTCCAATTAACCACCAGGAAACTAGAAGTGGCACTATGGCTCAAAGTGGTGGATCCGTAGTCTTGAGGGGAAAGTTCAGGGACAGTGCCCAGGTCCTTGAATTCAAGCCCAATAAATGACAAAAAAAATGATATCTGCATTCTCTGAAGGAAGGAGAACTCCTACTTCAGGCTAAATATACAGACTAAGGTGGACTAGAGTATGTATGTGTATACACACACAAGTACATGCAGGAGAAGAAAAGAGAGAGAGATTTGATGGCTTTCCTATGAACTCTCAACACTTTCCTGCCTTCCCCACACCATGTGCCCTTCTTCCTACGTCACAGCTGCTGGTTCTGGGAGGGTTTGGACCTCTTTAAACTCAAAGGAAAGCAACATGAAGGTTCTCTCATGTGGCGCAGTGGTGGTGGAGCAGAGGGCGGAGAGGAGGGTTAGATGCTGCATCCCACTGCAGGTTGTAGCTGGGGACTGGGAGGCAAACCTTGCAAGCCACCCTGTAGGGGCAGTTTTCTCCCAGGCCCAGAGGCGGCGAGATCACCCGCACTAATTTGTACATATCCTTATACGGGATCCTGCCGCTGTAAAGGAAGCACAGGTGGGTTAATAGGATACTCAGAGAAGGGTGGGGAAGAAATGATGGTATCACCCTGAAGGGACTGGCTGGAAAAGATGAGAGCAGCTTCTTTCCTTGGCCCTAGTGAAGCCAGATCAGAGAATAAAAGAACAGCGAGCACCAAGAGAACCATCATCCTGCCAAATGGTACTGTCTCAATTTTCTCAGCAAATTCAACCATGCCCAAAGGAACTGCCTGATGCCCAAGAGCCCCCAAAGATACCGATTTGACCCCAGGCTGCCATAGCCTTGACTCTAGCTTGGCTTCCAAGAACAAAAACTGCCAGGATGCCTCTGACTGCTGTCTAGAGCAGATGCTGGGCTGCTACGGCGTGGCCCACATGACTGTTTGCTGTTCACAAACACTGATTACAATCAGTTCCTCAGACTTGCCTAACACGGGCAGTGGGAAGTCAGCATCTTTCTGCAGACTTCGAGAGACAAATTTCCCATTAGGCTAATTAGCACAGAGTACAGTTGGCATGAGAGAATATTTGCAAAGGGTTGTAATTCTCCCTGTGGCACATTTTCCCCAAGTTCAGCTTGGGTAAGGTCTGATGTCGTTGGTGGGAGCCTGCTTGGAACCATGTCCAGAAAAACAATTCTAACTCCATTTCTGTCACTCATGATCCAGGCTGTCACCAGCCAGAATTCCAGGAACAATGTTGACCCATCGCAACTACTTTCTGAGGAGCCTGTTAGGGCACTGTGGCTTCCTGAAGACAGAATCCACACAAATAATTTTCAGTAGCTAGAGCATCTTCCCGGTGAGAGGCCAGAATAATGGCGTCATGGCTGGATATCTGTAATTCTAGATACATTCTAGAATTGGGCAGGGTTTCCACTATAAATTATAAATATAGCATCTCCACCTGAGCATCATTGCCAGCAGCCATATCAAAAAGCTAGTGCTTTGTCCCAACTTCAATCTAACATCTTCTTGATATGGGTCCTGATTCTTTGTTTAAAACTAGATAGCAGTTTGTTGGCACCTTCAAGTCTCTCATGTCTTGAGGGGAGGTGATTTGCCATGTGTCCATTTATTTTGCTTCTCAGTGACATTGAGGAAGTAGGTAGATTGCTAGGATGTCTTTTGCTGCCTATATCCATCCACCATTTGAAGATACTGGCTCTGTGTACTTTTGTTAGTTCTCTACCACTTCTCTTTTTTTTTTAATTGAGAAAACCAATTTTAACCAGAAATGAGTTATGTTGTGCCTTTCAAAGTGACAGAAGAAGTTCTCCTTTGTTGTTTTGCTCATGTTAAGTGTCTAAAGGAGTCACATGATGAGTTCTCATAGAACTGTCGGCACCCACAGCTGGAATAAGGGAGGAAGACTATGTTAATGCACGTTGACATCTGGATCCTAAGGTAGCATGACACCTCAGGAAGCCAGTTTCTGATAGTCAAAGATAGGCTAGATGAACAACAAACTCCTTTGGTAGCAGATTTTTTTTTTCTTTTCTCAGGTAAGTAGTTAGGCAGTTCCATTGTCATCCATGCTCTACAGGTACCAATTTTCCATACTTGCAAGTTGTAGTCTCACAGGGTTCTTGTCAATCATCATAAGAGTAACATGCATGGTGTAGTATCGTCCTCACAAAGCACTATTCAAGGCAACTGGTACCATTTTGCTTCTTGACAGATGAGGAAACTCAAAGAACTGATTTATCCAAGGCCACACAATTGATAAGCCAGTCAATCCTGGTTGTGCTCTCTTCCCATACTGCCCATCCCTTTCTAAGAGGTATCTACTGGGAAGTGAATCCAGGAAGGAAAAGCTGGTTCTCAGTAATTATAATGGGAGTGGACTTAGAACAACCTGTAATATTAAGTCATAAATAATCACAGAGGAGAAGAGGAACTTTTATTTACCTATTCAGCCTCAAAAACAAGTAACGCAAGTTCAATAGATTGATTTGGGAAGAGGCTCAAATTATAAAGGGGCTCTAGGTGGAAGCAACAAGGTCCACTCCTGTGGAGGATGACAGACATTTCCTGTAGTATTTTCGGAGGGGGGCCCAGAATGGAATAGAATGGTGAGTGAAGACCCAGAAGCTAAGATGTCCTGGGTCAGAAAAGTTGTGATTCAGAGTTCTTTCCCTGTCCTCAGCTATGAGAGCTAAAAGGCTACTTTTTGTGCTTTGAAACAGAAGTCAGCAAACTTTTTTAACAATATTTTGTTAGTAAACAGTTTTCAATTTGAGGACCATGTCATCTCTGTCATATTATTTAATTCTTCTGTAAAGTATGAAAGCAACCATGCAATATACAAATGACGATAGCTTTATTCCAATAAAACTTGCTTTGCAAAAACAGACTCTGTGGGCTGAATTTAGCTCATGGGTAGTAGTTTGCTAACCCCTGCTCTAAAGCTTGGGAAAACAAATGCCAGTGCAGAACTACTGGACGGTGAAAAAGGTAATAAAGATGTCATTCCCACCAGTTCTCATCATCCAATCCCTAAGTGTTTAATGAACAATTGGAAGAGTAATTTACTTGGATTTTAAAATTTCTAAGTTATTTCCAATTGAAGGGAATGAGGGAAACCAAAAAGTATTATCACTGGCCATGCTTACCAGATTTCCCATTGGCCCAGAAAACTCTTATGAAAACACCTGGTGACTCAAAGAAGACCACTAATATTGGCAGTCAAAGAGGAAAGAGATTATTGGAAATTTCTGTGGGAGTGAACCCAAATAATCTGAGGTGAGTGCTATGTGAGACTGACCCAAAAATGGGTAATGCATGTCACAGAAGGAAAGAGAGGGTAAAGGAGGCCAAAGAAAATAAGTGTTTGATGATTGGCTCAAAACAGGAGCCACAACCAAGAGGTGCCTCCTTCCCTTCTGTAACAGGCAAGCATTTGGGTGGCTCCAATTTCAATCTCTTCCCTGAGAACTCCAGGCCCTTGATCTCTGGGTGACTGAGAGACCTACGCACCATGCTGCTCTATCATATTCTGCCCAAACTCGGACAAATTCATCCAAGTGATGAGGCCCCAGGATGGAGGAATCTCGAGTCAGATACTCAAAGTTGTCCATGATGACTGCCACAAACAGGTTGAGCATCTGGAAAGCAAAGGAGAGTAAAGAAGTTAGGGACAACTTAACACAAGCTCTGGAAGTAAACGAATGGGCTGAAAGGCCAATAAGAAACTTCAGAAGTTTGAAATAATGAAATTCCTTGCTAAAGCAATGTCATCATTCCTCCCGTACATTTCACTACATGAGCATTATGAACTATCATTTTTCTATGCCACTTCCTATTTCTTTTATTATCTGTATGATTTACTTAATTGTGCTTGAGGCAGTAGAGAAAGCAGCAGCAACTCCAATATCCTCAAAGGACTGAGAAAGTCAAAGCCAGATTCCAAGCCTAGTTTTCTAGCCTGCCTCCTTTGCTCTTAGTGCACACAAGGGGCCCAAAAGAGAACTGGTGAGAAGTCTCACAGCCAAGGCCATGTCTTACTGTGTGAGAGCTGGAAGTTGTTCATAGGTTTGAAGTGGCTTCTAGAACCCAGTCTTCCCATGTGTGTTATTTGTGCTATGCCCAAACATAGCAATGTATGATCCAAACACAGGGATTCAATGCTAGGGATATGAGGTAAGATAATGTTTCTCCAGAAATCCATTCCCATGCCGAGAAGGTAGGACAGAAAGGAATCTAAAGGCAATTTCCCTGGGCCAACAAAAAGGTGGAGAAGATGGTTGATTCTTGAACTGAGTCTTGTTTGGTACAGCAGGTCCAAAACCCACAAGGACACAGAAAAGAGTATCTCGGGCAGAGGAGAAAGCATGAATGAGAGAAAATATGAAGGTATATAGGCACAAAGACCTTCTAGGGATCTTTAACAAAGATCAGAGCAGCTGAGGCTAAGTGCAGGATCACAGAAACATCTTATCTACCACACTGAAGAGTCTAGGTCAACATCAGCAAGATGACCAAATAGCATACCCTATGGGCTTTGTGGGACGAACTGTCTCTATAACTCTTGCAAGTATTCAGCTGTTCTGTTGTAGCACCAAAACATTGACAGTATACAAATGAGTGTGGCTGTATTCCAAGAAAGCTTTGTTTATAGACACTGAAATTTGAATTTCATATAATTTCCAAATGTCATGAAATATTATTCATGCTTTGTTTTTGCCCCCCTCAACAATTGAAGAATAAAAAACCATTGTTCGCTCACAGGCCATACAAAAACAGATGGCAAGTCAGATTTGGCCCATGGACTATAGTGTTCTGATCTCCAGTCTAGAATATTCTATAAGGCAATTGGAATTAAAAGCGTTTAAACAGAAGAGAGACCAAAGGATATTGGTATCCAGGAGTAACCTTTGGTAACTGTAGAGGGTAGCAGGGACTATAGATGAGAGCATTATGATCTTCCTGAACCAAGTAAGAGGTCAGGAAGATAGCAAAGACAGCATTAGAGAGTTCATGAAATTGGAAACAATGGGTCTTCATGACCAGAGTCCACAACTCTGTTATTGTGTGTCTTTTAGGCCCAACACCCACTGATTGTATCTCAAGTACAGTTCCTTGACTAGTGCCACTGAGTGTGAGCCAATAGGACACCAGCTTGTGCCCCAAGACCTCAGCTATTAATTGGATCACACTTCCTTGGGCCACAGTGATTGGTGATTCAACCAAAGCCCATAAAACGGCACTGAGAAAATATAAAAAAGACTTGTTGTTCCTTGTTGTTTTTGAATATGTGAGGATGTAAGTAAGGTCTGAAGCTGCTGCTACGAGCCCTCTGGGAGCTGTAGGGCTGGGTATTTGACAAACAAGCTCACATGGAAAAAAAGAGGAAAATGAGGTCTATAAACAGAGCAAGAAAACTGGTTCCGGTGATAGTACCCAAGCCCCATATTGAGCTTTGCTTAAGCTTGCCTTGCCCCAGCATGACTCATGGACATAAGCATATAAAGTTCCATTAATCTTTGGAAGGATCTAACTGTTATTCAAAGAATCCTGCCTGATGGGGAGACCACCTGGTTGTAGGCCTAAGAAAACAGGAGCCTCTCACTTAAGGGCTCTCAGATTCAGTGCATGGTGCATGGCCATGCTACCATGCAGGGAAGGTTTACAGAAAAAGGAGGAGAGGACTGTGGTCTTAGCAACACAGATGATGGTTATAATCCAATAGCTGGTCCTTTTTTCCTCTCCCCCCTACTGCCTAAAATTCAATTGGATATCCGGAGGTCTTGTGTTCTCTTAGCATGAGGGTGGTGAGGGTCATTCCCTAGAGGTGACACAAGAATGAATCAGAGCCAAGCAACCATAAAAAGCCCAACTCCCCCCTCTGGGCTTCATTGGTGTGGGAGGGAAACACCAACCATTCAGGTAAAGGGGCTGTGGTTTGATAGTCCTAACACCAGGCTTTTTTGTTGTTCCACCACTGAGATTGGAGCCACATGGATTTCTGCCTGGATGATGAAGGGATTTCCATGGATCTACTCATTTCTGTTACACTCCTTTCAGAGTATTGGTTACCAGTGCTAACAAAAACTTATAGCATTGTATTGACTCACATTATAATCCTTAACAGAGAGCTGCGTGCTTGTTCTAACTATCTGTGAGACAGGCTTAATTGCCATCAGCTCTTCTAGGAAAAAGGCACTGCAGATTCCCATGTGTTCTAAAGCTTCCAGCACTGAGCCTGGCCCATCATCTCTGTTTTGTGGTTGGTTTGAGCTGAGAAGCTGTGGACTTGTCCAAGGCCACTAAGTCAGTCCCAGGTAAAGCTGAGATTTGAAAGCATATTGTCTCCTACTGAATAGAGCCTCATTAAAAATAATGTTCATGTGAATTATGCAGTACCGTCCATCTCAAAATTTCAAAAGTACTTTCATAGTCCTTAATTAATTTTCCAGTTATATTTCTGGTTTCTTTTAAGTATTTATTATTAAACACTTAAACTCTGTAAGATAAAAAAGAGACATTCAACGTGTGCTTCTATCTTTTCTAGTTCATCACTGCCTGTGAACTGGTTTTTCTTTGATGATAGGTTACCAAGTCACTGAAAGTACACTAAACTGTACTGAAGATGTGAATGATAAACTAAAACCTCCAATTACTATCACTCTATTTTCTTTCAGTTTCATTTTATGTTATGCTTTATATTCACGAATATGATTCTGTTTTGGCCTCTTTTTATTGCAATGAAATGTATGACACTGTTAGCTTAACACATGTGTGTCAGTTCACTTTGCATAAAAATCCTCCTGTCAAATGATATTTTCTTCCCATTTAAAAGCAGCTAACACTGGGGATGTCTCTTGGCCAAAGGTAACATGGCAATGAAGCCAAGACTGCAAAAGCTTTTACCTGAGTCTCCAGTTAGTTCACTGCCCTGCAACATTTATCTATCTACCACTTTAGCAAGTCCGCCCCTACACTGGAGAACTGAACTGTGGGAAATTTCTGTCCCCTTGAAATTTTAAAGAGGTAGAAATGCCTGGACATGACATTTCACTCATTGATGCCTAGCCATTTTTCAGCAGCAACAGTGTTTTTAGATTTTTTATATAAACAGCAGTATTTTCAGTGACATTTGAGCTGAGGATTACCAGAATAATCAGAAATAGCACCATTTTTATTGATCTGGTAGCACATGATCCATTTACTTTATTACTGCCAATCTGACATTTGGGGTGAAAAGTTCTTAAAGTTGGTGGGTGTGTTTATTGGTGTTTTCTCCAAAAGAAAGAATAAAGAAGGTACCCTGGGTCTCTCACCACATGACTGTGCTCTATATATTATTACTTGAAACATGCTTTCACACCATCAAACTGGCCAGTTGTTATCAGGAAAGAACCATGGCTACTATCTTGTATATTATCACTGCTCTTCTTATATTAACACTATTACATATTTTCTTCTCAAGCAGTTATAAAATATTCTAAAGAGAGTTAAAATGTCCTCAGCCCTGGTTAAAGAAAAGACACTGCAGAAAAGAAAAGATTGACCCATTAACCATAGAGTGTACCTAAAGCTCAAAGCTCTATACACTAGACTCCACTCAGACTCCTCATCCCTGCTCCCAACTTCCCTGGAAGCACCAGAGACTTCTCAGCCAGTGAAAGTCACTTGTCCAGGATGCCGAGGAGCACTATGGCCCCCAAGTATTCTTTAGAGGAGGGATTAATTCTTCACAGGGACTTGAGTGTGTATGTGTGTCACACACGAAAGAAATCCCCTCCTGTCTCTTTATCAGAGGTTGCACAGGCCACATCTCAAGCAAGGACACAATAATGCTCACCAGGAAGGAACAGAAGAAGATGAAGGAGACAAAGTAAACATAGGCCAGATCAGTGCCGCAGCGTTCATTCTCGTTCTGCCCCGATGGTGCTGTGGTGTCAGGCTCACAGCCTTTCTCCCCAAGGCATGACAGCATAATCTCTTGCCAGGCCTCACCTGTAGCACTCCTGAATCCCAAAGACAAGTGGGTTAGAAGTCGAAAGTCTGTATATCCTACTCTGTTCTCTGGCTTCTTCTCAAGCCACCCATCTATCTTTCCTCTTGCCATACGCTTACTAGGCCCCATCTAGGCCCAGAAGGACCTAGTAATTGTTTTCATTAGAAGAAGAATGTTGATGATGAAGTCTCTCTTTGCTTCTGTCCTCCACACACCCCACATCTCCATCAAGGGCTCTCTGCTGGTTGCAGTTGAAATTAACAGTGAACCCTAAGATACCAAATATAACTAGCCATCCAAGGAGTCAGACCCTTTAGAATCTAGCTTCCAGGACACTTTCCTTGTCTCCTCTTCCACTGTTGCAGTTGAAATGTGCAAATTCACTACTGAGTCAAAAATACTGATGGAACTTTCTGATATCATTGGGTTGCTTGGTAAAGGCACTGTCTCCCTCCCCCCCCTGCCCCATCCCCTCCCCCCCTTCCATTGCATATCTGCCAGGAGCAGCAGAAGCAGAATAGACAAAGGAAAATGAGGGGAAGCGACTGACCAGCTCTCTCCCTCCCATTAGGAGGGTTCCAGCTAGAACAGTTAGAGACATACAAGTACCTGAAGAGTAGCATGAGGGACCCAAAGAAACTCCGGAAGTTGTTGTGCCGGTTGATGTGACTCTCCTCATCTAATTTGATATTTCCAAACACCTTGGGGAGAAAAACAAGAAAAAGCAATAAGCATGGCTGAATTGTCTGACTTGTCCAGCACATAGTCATGTACACAGGCAGAAGAAGGCTGGTAAAGCTACATGCAGGACTTCCTGTGGCCTGACCAAGAAACAGATAACTCAAGATGCTGAGAGTTGGTGGACACCAGGCTCTTAGCCTTCACATGGAAGGGCTAATTATCTTCCCTATGCTCCAATGTAGTCAAGAGGATTAATTCAAGTAAGGTCCAAGCACAACACAACAAAACAAGGTCTTTTACAATGTCACTCTGGTGGTACACAATTCCTCCTACATCTTTTCTTTTCCTTAAGTTTCTTGGTAACTATCCCTTTGGTACTTAAGCAATCTGTCAAAAAAAAAACCAATTAGGTCTGGAGCTGGTACTCATGCATATAATCCTAGCTACTCATGAGGATGAGATCTAAAGATCCCAGTTTGAAGCCAACCTGGGCAGACAAATTCAAGAGATTTTTTTTTTAAGGCTTCAATTAACCAGCAAAAAGCCAAAAGAAGAGGTACAGCCCAAGTTGTAGTACACCAGCCTTGAGCAAAAATCTAAGAAGAGCATGAAGTCTTGAGTTTTAGCTGTACCACCGGCACCAAAAAAATGAGGAAGAACAGAAACATTGCCCTACAATGGATGGAGACAGTCAGGATAATTGGACACTTGGAAAATGAAAGAATGTAGGACTAGCTGCTAAGAGTGGTTTAATAAGCAGATGCTGGACTGTGGCCACTGTAAATTCCTGTGACAAAGAGGGATCTTTGTCCATAGTGAATAGTGACAGTACAATTTGAAGCTGAGGTCAATCCTGGACCCTCAGTGAGAAGGGTACTCTTTTCTAGCCATGTTTTCAGGAACCAGGATTTAATTTTTCAAATTAGTGCTGGCACAACTAAGGACTTCCTAGGTCACTTTCCCAGCCTTTTGAGACAATTTCCAGCCTACATTTCAAATGTTTCAGTTTTATCCAACGTATGCTAAATGGAACACATTTTTCCCCTAACAGTTTTTAGAATGTGCAACTGAGGAACAATCTCTGCCCCCAGCTATTTTGCTCAAGTAACTCCCACTGACACCTGCTTTGGGAATTTGTTCTCAGTACTAGTTTTCAAAACTCAAATACTACTTGTCTCTCAGGGAGACTGGAGGTGGAAAACTAGGCAGCAGAATGGAAAGAGAAGGATAAAAGGCACAAGGCCCTCAAAAAGGCAAATAGTTGTATTTTAAACCTCCCAGCAATGAAATAAAATTATTCCTGGACATACCACAAGGAGACTCATACATTTTTAACTTGTTCCTGTCTCCATTTTCCTTCTTTCCTTTTTACTCTCTTTGCTCACAATTTAGCCCTGATCCATTACATATACATAACTCACAGGACCCTTTCTCCTAATACACTCAAAAAAGCATCATTGGTTATTCTGATTCTGATTTTCTTGAAGATTTCATTCAGTCACGACTTAGTTGGAGGATACTTGGAAATCTTTTTACATAGTAGATGTGTAATAACCAAAGCCACAAATAGCCAATTTGAATATTTTCTAAGGTAATTCTCAGGTCAAAAATGTATATTTACTGTGAAGGTGTTCTTCGTAATTTTTTTCATTTATTTTTAGTTTTTACTGAGTCTTTGTGACTATCCCATGAGAGAAAAACAAAAGGGGTGGTTCAGAAAGTCTTGTGAGATTACTGGCTTAAATCTACCTTCAAGTGACACCACAGACCTTTAGAATTAGAATGGATCTGGAATGGTCTCTAAACCAACTCCTCAATTTTAGGAGATAGTGTTTGGCTAAGTATTGACAAGTCAAGTAGAAGTACTAACTTGCCCTTCAGCTGGTAGAATTGCTGAGGTTGAGGAGGGAGTAACAATGTTTGACAAGAAATGTACTCATTACTTTTTTTTGGTGGGGGGAAGGCAATTCATTTCTTTATTGGTTGAAGAGTAACAAAAAGTAACTAATAAGATCACCTAGGTTTCCAATGTGCTCCTAAGTACAAATAAATGTAAGTATCCTCCTTTGTTTTGAACACACAGGATTTTAAGAATCCCCTTTTTCATTCCTTATCCATCGAGCTCTTTCTAAATCATTACGTAGGAAATTTCTCATTTTATTAAAAAAATTTAAACACCGACATAGCATCTCTTTATACATTCTTTTCATTACCTTACTCATGTAACTGTAACCCCTCTGTAAACCATCTTTACAATAAAATAACCTTTTTTTTTTTTTTTTAAAAAAAGAAAGCACTAATTCCAACAACTTGTAACCACAGGCTCCTTCTCATAAGTAGCAAGTTATGAAAAGTTTCTCCTATCTCCAATTCTTTCCCAAATACCTCTTCTAAGAAGCCTTTGAAAAATATCAAGGCATTTATACAGTGAGACCAAAGGAGGATACTTTTAGATGGGAAGAGCACAAAGATGCAATGCCTCTGATCATATAAAATACTATTTATTGAAATGAATTCCAGGAAATGGGAAAAATACGGAGTAATAGTTCTTTTTATAAATACATCTGATTATTATTTATGTCTTTCCAAAAGCTTATGTCCTACTGTTTTTGTCTTTGTCTTTGTATCATTATCTCTGATTTGTGGTGACTATTATTTCTTTTTCTTTTTCTTTTTCTTTTTTTTGTCGGTCATTAGGATTGAACTCTGGGCTTGGGCTCTGTCTATGAGCTCTTCAGTTCAAGGCTAGCACTCTACCACTTGAACCACAGTGCCTTTTCCAGATTTCTGGTAGTTAATTGGAGATAAGAGTCTCATGGACATTCCTGCCTGGGCTGGCTTTGAACCATGATCCTCAGATCTCAGCCTCCTGAATCGCTAGGTTTACAGTGCCTGGCTAGATACCATTTCAGTAGTAACAAGTGCAGGTTTGTGAATGATATGTGCATGGTGATCTTTGCCATGAAGTCATGATCCAGGATGAGGATGGCCAACTAAAGATAAGTTAGAGTGGAAGTGAAGTGGCTTCTCTCATGTCTCTGTGGGATGGAAGATCATAATCTCATAATTGAGTAGGCTCCATCTCCCACTAAATGACCAAAGAAATACTTGGATTTGTTCATTTTTTGGGAAAAGAGATATTATAGAGTTAATAAAAATGGACTGGCCAAGTGCCAGTGGCTTATACCTGTAATCCTAGCTACTCAGGAGGCTGAGATCTGAGAATCACAGTCAAAGCTACTCCAGGGTAGAAAAATCCATGAAATTCTTATCTCCAATTGCCCAGCAAAAAGGTAGATGTGAAGCTGAAGTTCAAGTGATATGATAGAGTACCAACCTTGAATTAAAAAGCTAAGGGGCAGCACCCAGGCCCTGAGTCCAAGCCTCAGTACTGGAAATCAGTGCGCGCGCGCACACACACACACACCACACACACACACACACACACACACACACACACCACACACACACACACACACACACACACACACAAATGGACTGCGGAATAAACAGAACACAATTTAAATCTACTCTTGGCATGCTAAAGGCTTCTTAACTATGTAAATACCAAGGGAGACAATGATGCTCATCTGGAAATATTTCTACACCACTCCTGAATACATTGGTCATTTATCTTGCCCTTGTACTTTCCATATATGCATATTTGTTACACATACGGATATTTCACATGTGTTTCACGCTATGTCTGGCATACCAAGAAATTCACACAATGGCAAATAGCATTATCACTATTATTAGTGGTAGTGTTATGAGTAGTAGATCAAAATTGGAGATGATGTTATTCTATTTTATTTTGCTTAAAGATGGAAAAGGGTGTAAGAGGCATCGGAGACATGGGCAAATCAAGTTTTCATTTCACTGTTCAAGAATATTTAAATTCTAAGGGATGGAGGCATGCACAGCTCAAGTGGTAGAGCCCTTGACTAGCAAACTCCAGTACCACCACAGACTATTAAGAATATTTAAATTCTAGGATCAAATTTTAGGGAGTTAGTAGAAGCTATGAAGCCAGTTGTAAGCCTTAGTGGGGATCCTATTTCTAATACCTCTGAGAGCATCATTCTCTCTCCTTTGGAAGATCCCCAGAAGGAGAGCTTAATACTTTTCACCAAGTCATATATTTTGATGTTTGACATTCTGTTGTATTTTGAGAGAACAAAACTCTCCAGTAATGGAGTTAGAAGAAATGAAACTAAGAAGTACAGGCAAGACAGAAGAACAAAAAGAAGAGATCCTACAGTGATGCTCTAGAAAAGGGCTGTTAACACACAATGCTTGGGAGAAGAAGCCTGGCTTCAGGTGGCAAACACCACTGAGAATGCAGCTAGAAGTCCAGAGGTAGCCAGACTGACTGCAGGAGATTGTCAGCTCAAGTTCTTTACTGAGTTTAGTTGAGCTATCTCCTAACCAGTAAGCGAGTCCTTCTGAAACAAGCCTGTCCTAAAAAACTGTATATGGGGGCAGGGAATGTGGCTTTGTGGTAGACTGCTTGCCTAGCATGCATGAAGCCCTGGGTTTGACTCCTCAGTACCACATAAACAGAAAAAGCCAGAAGTGGCACTGTGTCTCAAGTGGTAGAGTGCTAGCCTTGAGCAAAAAAAAAAAGCTCAGGGACAGTGCCCAGGCCCTGAGTTCAAGCCCCAGGACTGGCAAAAAATAATGTATCTGACTGAGTGCACAAGTTCAAATACCAAGATCCAAATTCGGAGAACTAGATCATAGTCTCCTTGTGGATCCCTCTGGCTAAGAAAAAATGGTGCCCCTTTGCTTTAGCCTTGTTATTGAGCCCACAGAAGTCCAGCTCCTTGTAAAGCAGCACATCATCTGCCAACCTCAGATGAAGCTTTCATAGCAGACCACCATGAATGCCTGAAGAACTATTTGAAATTTCCAAGGTCACTGCAATAAGACCTCTGGAGATCATCCTTAGGCCAGTAGTGGTTCAAGCACACATATTCCTGAATATTCATATTGCCAAACCAGAGATAATACGAACAACAAATATCCCCCCAGGTGCATGACGTGCCTGCTCACCTGCATTCCAATGATGGCATAAATGAAGAAGAGCATGGCAATCAGAAGGCAGACATAGGGGAGGGCCTAGAAGAAAAGCAGAGATAATCGTTCATCAAAGGTATAGACAGTGTCCATGGTCAACCTGTACTCATTGGCAGGACAGAAATTCTTTTTTTAAAATTTAATTTAATTTTATTTGTGAACATACTGTACAGAGGAGTTACAATTACATGGGCAGGATAATGCGTACATTTCTTACCAAGCATTGCAGCCTCCTCCTTTGTTTACCCTTCACATCCCTTCCCAGCCTCCCCCCTCCCCCCCAATCCCAATCCTTCTCCTTCCCCCTCCTCCCCCCCCCCCCCCACACCGACGTTGTAAAGCTCGTTTTGGACATGACAACTTGTACTTCTCATTGAGGACAGAAATTCTTGTTATGAGGCTAAGTCAAACATAGGACTGGGATTCTCTTACTCCTTGGGGAAATTCTTTTTTTTAAATATATATTTATTATTGTAAAGATACTGTAGAGAGGGGTTACAGTTACATGAGTACGGTAATGAGTACATTTCCTATTGAGCATTGTTACCCCTTCCTTGGTGAAATTCTTTTGTAGATGCTCAAATCCTCTGACAGATGGATAGACAGTTGGTCCTAATGAGATGTGTACTTTACCTTATTTACCTTTGTGGTGAAGAAGACAGCTCATCCTGAAGTCAAGTCTATATCTAAAAGAGAACTAAGCAAATCTCCTGGGATTGGGATTTGCCTGACTTGGCTAAAGATGAATAATCTGAGTAATTCTTATCCAAATGACATAGCAATATCCAGCCTGGGCTTCCAAATCTCAGTATTTCTCTTTCCCATTCCATCACGGAGTCCATTGTATAAATCCAGAAGCAAAGCGGGTCTAGGGTCTCAGTTCATTCCTTGAAGGTTCTTTTATGTTTTGAGAAACCATCATTTTCCAATGCTTAAGCCAACTGATGTTGCATTCTGTTTCACCTAAAATTCCTCAAAGCCTGCTAAATGCTAACTACCACAAAACATTGCCATGAAGCCATGAGGCAGAGAACATTGTGCATGCTTCCTGTTAGTATTCAATAGGAGGGTAGAGGCAAGTGAAAGTGACAGAAGGCAGGAAGCTGCTTTGGTGACTGGGTGTGGAGGGGAGTATACAGACATTGCAGGACTTGGGGTCAAGATGGGTCATTATACCTGGAGATAATCTAAGTACTAACATGGAGGTCCCTTTTCTTCACCATCCAGTAAGCTCTCTGGCAGCCAGTACTTCTATGTATCTCTGTCCTGAGTCTATACAACATGAACCCCAGGGAACTAACCAAGAGCGTTCAGATGGTTGAAGCAAAGCAAAGCTTATCAACAGAGCTAATGAAATTGAGAGCCCCGTGAAACTATTACTTGACAAAATTTACATGCCACTGAAAGCTGGTGGGAGAATCCCCTCTTCCAAGGAAGTGCTGATTCCCAAGACTTAAGGAAAGGAAGGGCTGCATTTCTAAGGAGCATGGGAAGTCCCCACTGCGAAGGGCTGAGAGTAAGAAAACAAGGTTTCTTGAGACAAGGAATGCTGATCCCTTCTGTATTTGCTTCCTGTCTCCTTGTTCTACCTGGCCTACTTGTAAGTCTCTAGCCCATCTTTCCTATTCCCAGCTTAAAGGAGAAGACCAAATTTCATGTGTTATCTTTTCTTATCATGCCACCAACACTACCACATAAGGGGAACAGGACAGGAGTTAGAAGAATTGGATGATACCCATAGCTGTACTGGGATAGGCATAGGGAGTGGTAATGCTCTTTATTTTGTGTGGCTCTTTGCTTTGCATTTGCAGAAGCAGCTATTGTCAATCTGACTTTAAGGGATTTTCTATACTGTATCCCAGAACTGTCCTGAGAAGGAGATGCCCACCTGGAATAACAGCACCTTGAGCCAGATTCACCTGACTTCCCATTTCGCTGTAGTATTCACTAGAATAAGCCAACCATTTGGCCATCAGATTTTGACATTTCTCTCTTTAACCTCAATAGCACAGAGTTTCACAGAGATGTAGTGATTGTGATAATATGACAGGATGACACATATTTCTTCAGAGACTCACTAACAACTGAAGCTTGTTGGGCAGTCCCCACAGAATGAAAAACAGCTTTAAAAGCATCTTGTCATTTTGATTCGGAATTTACCTGAGGCTCAGGTGGCAAATTCTTGCTAAGGTTTTAAGATTTTTTCTCCTGTCATGTAATTTTGGAAAAATAGTTTTCATTGAGTTGAAGCCTCAGTGGGAGATATCATGTCAAACAACTACGCTGAATGTAGCAAAACTGGCAAGGTTGCACCTGGAAGCCTCAACATCCTTCCAATAGGTCTCACAGCTCAGACTCCAAGGCCTTGATGAAGCTGTAAATCAGTTACAATGGTGTAGGGCAAACTCCCGTTCCAAATGAAGACTGTGAACTCACAGGCTTGCATTCTTTAGTTCAATTTCTTAAATATTAAATGCATACATAAAGTAAGGAAGACAATTCAGCTAGTCCATGATTTCTCATCTCTGGATCACTTAATTTCCTCAAATTTATTTTTAAACTTGTTCACTGAAAAATTATTTTTATACACAAAAGGAAATGGCAATTGAATACCACTTAGGGAGACCTCCAAAACATTGAAAACAATTAATTTATATGTTCTAGACTTCAAATATATTTAAATATGTTCTTCCCCGTGGTGTAACCTCTCTTTTCACTGTATTTGATTCTGGTGCCCTGCACCTTGCATATACATTTTTCTAATTTGGGGAGGGGAAGGGAAATAACAAAATGCTGAAATAAGGATATAAGTTGATCCATTATAACAAGAAATTTTTTTTTACTAGAAGTCTTTGTCATTGAATCGAGTCTCCAGTATCAATTTTCAGCTTATATTTATTATACTCCCACCTCTGAATGGTCACATGGGTGTGTTTTCAAGAAACTCCTTGAATTAATTTGCCCCATTATTCCTATTTTTATTTGTAGGACACAGAAGTCACTAGTAGCATACCACATACTCCTTACATCCTTACAATCAGAGATGTACCAATAAAGACACAGGACTGAGTAGGAATTATCTTTGCTTTGACACATAAATCAAGAAGTGCTCTGAAACATTAAGGCCATGCTCACATCTGTCATCCTTGCTACTTAGAAAGCTAAAATGGAGAGGATCGCAATCCAGGCCTGTCCAAGCAAAAAGCAAGACCATATTCAAGAAATAAGGAAGAAG
Organism: Dipodomys merriami; assembly: GCF_024711535.1. Taxonomy (NCBI): domain Eukaryota; kingdom Metazoa; phylum Chordata; class Mammalia; order Rodentia; family Heteromyidae; genus Dipodomys; species Dipodomys merriami. Next base: position 18,535,030 of record NW_027203826.1, read on the forward strand.
AACTGAGGACATGCTCAGGTGGTAGAGCACCTGCCTAGCAACCATAGGGTTTGAGTTGAGCTCCAATACCACCTCTCATACTCTCTTCCAAATATTAAATAAGATAATTGACAAGTCCTTGGCAAAGTGGTTCATTCTTTGCATGGGTCAGATTACACAGGGAAATTTGGACTATCTAAGGAAGGAGAGCATTTCAAAAAACACTTCTCCTGCCTCAGTGCTCTGAAAGAAGACAGAAATAATTAAGTTCAGGTGCTCTTCCCCACCCACACACTGTTTTTTTGGTCATGGAGCTTGAACTCAGGGCCTGAGCACTGTCCCTGAGCTTTTTTGCTCAAAGCTAGCACTCTACCACTTTGGCCATGGTTCCATTTCTGGTTTTCAGGTGGTTCATTGGAGATAAGAGTCTCAGGGCCTTTCCTGCCTGAACTGGCTTTGAACCATAATCCTCAGATCTCAGCTTCCTGTATCGCTGAGATTAAAGGTGTGGGTCACCCATGCCTGGTCAGATGCTTTTTAAAAACAAGACCGGAGTTGATCACTGTCTAACCAAGTTGTGCTATACCTAAGAACTACTATATTTACTGAACACTTCCCATTTTGCCAGTCTCACTTTTCCTGAAGTGAATAAATTGAAATACTGATACTGGTCCACAGTGTTGCCTGGCTACACGGTTCAGTCTGATAGCACCACATCAATCCTCAGAGACTTTCTTACCTTGAAGGACTGCACAAAGGTCCAAAGTAAAATACGAATGGTGTAGCCTTGCCGAAGAAGCTTTATGAGGCGGGCAGCTCGGAAGAGCTTCAGAAAGCTCATGTTGAAGCCACTGGTGTTCACCAGCTGGTAGACCAAAAGAAACACATACATAGGGACATCAGTCATTTAGCAAAATCCATACACCAGTTTTGCATATTTATTCCCCTTTCAGGTCACAAAGTAGAACACAATCGCTGGCTTTCTTTGTTTACCCCCAACTCCAGCTGATGGGCAGATCAGTGAGCCCATCTCTGTAAGCCTTCCCAGACCTGCCCTCTATTGCTAAGTAGGAGAGCAGGGGAAGCAACTCAGCAATAGAAGACAAACCTGGCCTCTACTAAGTAGTTTGAAGTCTGCAACTAGATGGCAAAAGAGCAGAGCTAGTAGATGAGGAGCACATGGCTCTTCAATAGTCAGAGGGTTATAATGAGCTGCTCAAGTCTTGTTCTGGATGAACAAATTTAGGAAACAATTCCCATCTGAGGACTGTGCCACTTCTGACATGCTAGCAGAGCACTGTACATACTAGCTTTTTTCAGACACCTTCTATTCCACTTTCCATTCTATTTAGACACTGCTAGTTGAGTCATACAAATAAAGAAAAGCCATATAGGAGACGCAGTACCACTTGAGAGTTTGTATGCACTGGCTAAAGCTCAGAAATGAGAATGTGAACTTCCAACACTTAAGAGGGTTTGGTGGATTGATTATGTAAGCTTTTTTTTTTTTGTTGTTGTTGTTTGTTGTCATTTAAAACAATGCTACTCCATAGCCAGACTTTAAGACAAGGATTTAATGACCCACTCACCTTGCTGTCTGTCAGGATAATTTCTGTAATACTGCCTATCACTGTGATAAAATCAAAGATATTCCACGTATCTCGGAAGTAGTTCTGCCAAATGATTTCAGTCACAGGAACATTAGAAAAGAGAAAAGGGGGAAACACAAGGGAAAGAAAAGAAAAGGCATCTTTTATTACATAATTTAGTTACTTGGAATTAAAACTTGTCAATTCATGCACAAGTTCATTCTAACTTTGGCTTCAGTTTCCCATTTCTAACCAGAAATTCTATTTCTCCTTTCCTAATTTGGGAAGTTTTTCATTTTGGAAAGTAGTTCCATCACTATTTGAGGACCTTGTTTTCGAAACTGTCACTTAAAAATCCCACAAGAGGGAGATTTTAAAACTACTTTACTGAGGTATGATTGACAAATAAAAAGCTCTACGTGTTTAACGAAGATTGTAGACTATGCTTAGAGAAATACCCACCTGTGAAATCATGACCCTCATACAACTTTTAACATTTCAACTATCTACATTGTACCAAGTGACCCTATAAAATACAGTTCTGAGTTTCAGTTATCTATAGAATTGCACAAACTGTAAGAGATTAAAGGTCACTGACATGCCAAAAAGTATCATCATTGAGTCTTTCCAAACCAAACAGTGATTGACAGTAAGATGAATAGACTTCTCTTTTCCCACTTTATCATACCTTTCAAGGAGGTATAACTACATTAAAGCCAAAGCAAAACAAAAACCCAAGAAAGCCATTAATGAAATAAGCAGGTTGAAGGAGTTAGAAGATTTTTAAGGACCTGGAAATCCACCAACTGGTTAATACTCCACTTAATCAGAAAGTGTGATGATGTACCCACCTCCTACACTCAGATGAACACAGACCTTGAGACACCATTCTTACACTGGTACCCTGAAGTCTTCAAATGGGTCACTTGCTTGCTCCTGGCTTGTTCAGAGCAGTATAGGTCCTCAGTATACCCTGTCTGAGCCTCACAACTGCATCACTGGGTCCCTCCCTACTCTAGGTTCCAGAGTCTTGGCACTTGTTCAACTCATATATTCTTCTCATGGGTCTTCTAAGTAGGTAGTAATAAATTCCATGTGTTTATAAAGTACTGAGTAGAAGGGTTGGCCAGAGGAGTGAAATAAGAAGATATGAAATAAGATATACAGTAGAGAGAACAGAGAAATGGGCCGAGAGAGAAGTTACATTTCATAAGTGCCCATATATCTAAGACTGTAAGGCAGCTATTTTTATTCTCACTTTCTATATGAGACTACCAAGACTTAGAGAGTGCTGATTCCAAAGTTCTGTAGACTTCCCAGGCATGGAGAGAAACGGATCCATACAACTTCATCAGGAAGCTCATTTTTCAGTGGAGTACTTAGCTCATCACTGGTGGAACCAATGTCGAGTCTTGACCTTTTCAATTGGGTTCTCCTATTCTCCAACCAAGGTTAACATTCTCAATTCTCCATTCATATGTATAGGTCCTAGAGGACTAGTAGCCTTGGGTTCTAGGTGAGGATGCCTTACAATATAAATTGGCATAGTGCACTACAAAATGGCACAGTATAATGCAGCACTCCCACTTATCTGGGTTTTTACCTTGCATAATTTCAGTTACTTGTGGTCCAAAAATATAAATGAAAAATTCCAAAAAAAAAAGCCCATGTCTTAATTTGCACAGCATTCTGAGTAGCATTATGAAATGTTACACTGTCCCAGCCAGGATGTGATCAACAACTCTTATTTTACTTAGTGACCCCCAAAGCACGCAAGTAGTAATGCTGACAACTCAGAACGTTGAAGAGAATCAGCTGTGAAGTGCTTCTTTTAAGTGACAATGTGATCGTTCTCAATCCAATAGGAAAAACTCCAGGATAAGACATGCACCACATAATGTTACTATCCATGACAGATCATATACATAATTGCAGACCATATGAAGCTATTGCCTAGTGATGTTGTAGCTATTATACTTTGTGTAAATACACTCTGTGATGTTCACACAATGATGAGATGACCTAACAATGTACTTCTGAGAACTAGTTCCATCATCTAGTGATACATGAGCACATATATATATATATGTGCTCATATATATATATATATATATATATATATATATAGAGAGAGAGAGAGAGAGAGAGAGAGAGAGAGAGAGAGAGAGAGGGAGGGAGGGAGGGAGGGAGAAAGTTCATTACTACTCACAGATTCAGTATTTTGGAATGTAGGCATGGCAGATAAAGAGAAACTACTGTACATACTAGATTTTTTTGAACTCTGAAATCAGATCAAGTTCTAAATCATAAATCTGCCTTTTCCTAATGTTGGGCAAAGCATTCAACTTTTCTGATCTCTAGTTCATCCACCAAAATCATTGGTACAAAGATACATGAATATGTTTAGCATGTTGTACATAAGAGGTGACACAGTACATGTTACTTCTTTCCCTCTTTCTTGTCCAACTCTATGACCAGCAAAAAGCTGTACAATTGGGGCTGGAAAGTTGGCTCAGTGGTAGAGTGCTTGTCTTGCATGCATGAAGCCCTGGGTTTGATTCTTCAGAACCACATAATCAGAAAAAAAAGCTGGAAGTGGTGCTGTGGCTTATGCGGTAGGGCGTTAACCTTGAACTGAAGAGCTGAGGGACAGTGCCCAGAGTTCAGGCCCCATGACCAACAACAACAAAAAAAGCTGTACAATTTTGCTAGCTTAAGTTCTCCCCTTTAAAACAACATTAGTGATGTCAGAAATGATGATACATCAATGCCTATTTCAGTCATTGAGTAGATCTGACGACATGGTTATACCTTGGGTCATTCTGAAGAAAGAAATCCAGGATGGTGTATCAATGCAGTGGTACCTCATCTACTCTGAATGAAAACACGGGGTGAGAGTAGGAAGGAGACAAGCCTCAGGGTCCAATCCTCTAGGTAAGCCTTTAAATGTGTATTCACAACCCTAATTGAACACATCATTAGGGACCAAGTCATAGAAAATATCAGTACCACATGGAAGTCATCAAGATGCAGAGAAAGACATCCTTGTTGTGGACTGGTTGTTCCTCTCAAGTCACTGTTCTCTAGCCTAGACCATTTTATAAAGACATCTTTGTTGGTGGTTGTTTCTTTTTACCTTTTCGTTTCCCCAAATCTCAAAACACTCAAAAGGGAGTCAAGCAAGCCACAGGGTAGCCCCCTGCAATGAGTCCCTTTCATCTCTCCACCCCAAATGATCAAATTAATGGTTCTTCACAGGATCAGAAAGAGATGGAAAGCAACCCCACAAGCAACACTGACAATCAGCAACCCAAGCCTGGAGTCTGGGTAAGAGCTGCTACCAAACATACACTTATTCAGATTAGCAGCCACGCTATACTTCTCCTCTCAGGGAAAGCCACACTCATATGCGATTTGAAATGGCAGCTTACACGCTAAATAAGTGTGAAGCAGCTGTCAAGTGGGTTTCTCTGCTACCCTCTGCCCTCACAGCACACACTGAAGCAAGAGGGGAGAAGCCAAAAAAGATTGTTTTGTTTATAGGACTCTATAACAAAGGGCCAAATTCTCTTCAACACCCTTGAGAACAGATGCAAGAATTTGCCCAACAATTATAATTAGCAGCTGAGAAGTAAAATGAGAACTCATGCCAGAAAAATTCTTCCCTGTCTCTCCCAAATCCAATCCCAGAATCCTCTCCCCACCTACACACACACCCTTAAAGGTCATTGGCCTTTTAAAGCATAAGTAATAAACATTTATTTTCACTGGCAGAAATACTGTTCATGGTATTAATGGAAGGAAGACTGAGTTTATTATTTGCTAGGTTTGAAACTATGAGGGACCATTTGAGCCATAAAACTCTTATACCTTTAACATATAAATAAGCACTCAAAGTTTATTAGGGCAATCTTTGTTTTGCTCTTTTACTCATAAGTCACAATCCATATAAAACCCAATGCCTAACCCCCTCCTCCACTGCTGACAGAATTTGACAGGACTAGAGTCAATGGTTAGGGGGTATTGAGCAATACAGGTGGTTTCCTTCACCCATTCTCTACATCCTCTACCCCCTCATCCGATGTTGGGGCAGTATGCTCAACAGAGAATTTCTAGAAGCTCACCTAATCAGGTAGGTAGGTGTGTGAATCATTCTGGAACAACAGTCACTACCCCCTTCCAACAAAGCCAGGAATATACCCCAAAAGAAGAGAAGACAGACTGGTGCTGATACAGATTCAGTGACATACCAAGAAGCCAAATGCGATGACCTTTAGAACACATTCCAGGGAAAACACCATGGTAAAGGCGATATTCAGGTACTTCAGTGCCAGTTCATAGGTACATGGAGCAGAATAGTACTGCAAGGAAAAGAAAAAATATAAGTCCATAGTTTAAGAGGGAGAAATGTGTGTCACCAAGGCTAGCCATCTCTCAACCTGATCTTGTGGGACACTTGGGTGCGTGGTACAAGAGGAGAATTAGATATCCTACAAAGAAAAACAAAATAAAATACAGACCCTTGACCCTTACTAACTGCTTAATAGCAAAACAACCAGTCTACCTAGAGATGAAGGTGGGCAGGGTAAAAACATCTTTCAGAGTACTATATGTCACCAATTCAGCATCACATACAATCACACTGGCATTTGGTTTCAACAGTCCTTTAGTATGATACCTCTATAGCTAAAGAACATCATTCTTCCCTGTCAAAGGCAGAAGAATCTCATCACCATAAGAAATCTCCTGAACTGCTATTACATTTTAGTGCATTTGATTCAATGGACCCCAGAAGTCCAAAAGGATTGGGCTGTTGAATAAGAGCAGAGCAGAGAGTTCAGGATGGAGGCATATGCAAAAGTGATGACCTAGAAGATTAGAAGGCTTTCCTGAGTTTTCTACAGGGCTCACCCTCCTCTCACCTTCATCATCAGCACGACAGTGTTCAAAGCGATCATGGCCATGATGGTGTACTCAAAGGATGGGGAAACCACAAAGTGCCACACACGGTACTGGAAGGTGTGCCTGTTCTGTGGCATGTAGCGGGTGAGAGGTTTGGCACTGATGGCAAAGTCGATGCACGCCCGCTGTCGAAAAGTCACAGTTATTAGTGTAAGTTCACGTTTCCTACACCTTGCACAGTGAGGGGTGGTTAGATCATTAGAAGAAGACAGTATAAGGCCAAATGGGAGGAGCTATATAGAAGTTGTTAATATGGTAACAGGGATCATCTGAACAAAACTATAGGCAAGATGTTACCCTAAGTAAGAATGCAGAGCTGGAAACATTTTGTCATATAAGGTAAGGACTTAGTGGTTATTAATGAAGTCCATTTGAAAGTACTTAGGCAAGAATCCTCTCCTGACTTTGTTAGTCAGAGCTATATATCTACATCATGAAAATCTTTCATCCAAAATGTATGAAACCAGAGGTATTTGAGAGTTCAGATTATTTTTTTTCTGGATTTGGAATATTTACATATACCTAAGATATAGTGATGATGAGCCCCAACACAAAACTCATTTCTATTTCATATACATCACATTCACATAGCCTGAAGGCAATTTTGTGTCATATTTTAAATACACTGGAGGCACAGTGTAGATACAAAAAATTGGGGATTTTAGAGCTTTTTGTATTTTTTGGATTACAGAGTTTTCAACCTGTATTTGCCTATGTGATCCTCCAATAGGCCCTAACAGTTTCTAGATCAGTTCCATTGTTCAACAACAGGAACAAACCCAACTTTGAAACCCTCCAAAATGCCAAAACCATGCTTGTTACTGGAGAAACTGTGAGGAGATATAGCCCAATTCCTTTAGAGAAAATACTTGTCGTGAGGCTCAGTCAAGTAAGCAAATACCTTAACATTAAAATCTTTTCCTTCTAGATGTTCACACACAGAGATAGCACCTGCATCTTCAATACCTGACTTAACTTCCAGTCCTCTGAATCTCACACCTAGGCTTTCAACAGAGCAGTGCTCAGAAAATGTTATTAAATAAGTAATGTGCCCCTCTTCCATAAAGAAGGCAGGGCAGTGCAGTCTCTTCCTAACCCTGCTGGTCCCAGGTCCTTTCTGAAGTTCCTGCTGTCCCTTCCTACAGGAGAGACCACTTATTACCTCATTCTTCTCCAGGCTGCACTCCTCCATCATCTTGTCCCCTTGCTCCTGGAAAGTGATGATGATGAGAGCCACGAAGATATTGACAAAGAAGAAAGGGAAGACCACAAAGTAGACCACGTAAAAGATAGACATCTCCATGCGGTTGCTGCGGCTTGGGCCCCGGTCTTCTTCCGTCACATCTACAGAATGCTGCAGAACCCTACAGGCACAGAAGGTAGATGACAGTCTTGGCTTCATTAGAGGAGGTGACATCTATGGTGGGCTTTTTAATAGACTTCCTCAACTATCCAGATCCCATAGGAATTTGAGGAGTTTATAGCCAAATTGGTGAGAACCCATTGGCACCCCAAGCTAGCCCTTTTCTCATGTGCATTAACTTCTAAGCAATAGGGTGATGTTATGTTGTATAGTTTAAATGGTCATATTTGATACAAAGAAACTACTGGATGGCCATTTGACATTTTACTGACAACTACAGTATAATGTTCCACTAACTGGTACCTTATGCACTGGCAAGTCTCTGCAAAACCAGCCTCCAGCTACAGGTGGTACAAGAACCCACATTCTTCCTAAGGGACATAATCACAGAAAGTGTGTCTCTGGATTTTTCCTACCTCTCCATCTTCAGGCTCTCTGGTGCAGGGCCAACCTGTAGGGTATATCTGTATAAAACATCTCTTGGGGACTCTCAAGGGGCAGAAAACTGTTGAAGAACTCATTTATTCTAGAGGAATCAGGTTTCATTTAAGTTCTTGATAGCTGGCTAAAACATTAAGAGTTTCAAATATTTCCTTGACTCTGTCTTCCCTATCTCCAGTTTTGCTTGAAGGATTTTCACCTATACTGTCTTCTGCTAGTCTCACCTACTCTTCACCATTGACTTCCCTGGTATGATAACAAAGCAGTTAGTCTTGTTCATCTTGAATCAACTTCTCCAGGTATCCACATGGTCCTACCTCAATGCACAGACAAGGGTACCAACTTCAACCCATCACTTACTGAGGCCATCCTTCTCCTGTGGAGACTGTGAAGAGGGTGAGCAGAGCCCAAATGATGTTGTCATAGTGGAATTCATGGCGCTTCCATTCTCGGCCCTTCACCTCCATCTTGTTTTTCTCATGGTCTACATAGTTGCCTCTGAAACCAAAGTGAAAATGGAATTGGGCCATTTCCCTATAGCTCAATGAAGAATTGGGGGATTTTATAGACATCAAGAATGGGGTAATAATGCCTTCTGTACAGATGCAATTTTATTAAATGTGGGATTAAATCCTGAGCTCACTAGTTGCTGTACCACCTTTGGTCACTTCATCTTTGCACTTCAGCTTCCACATTTATAAAACACAAAAAAACCCATCTCTGTAGGTTTTTCTAAGAAAATGAAAAGCTCAACACGGAATGTATCCCACCATATCTGACATACAAATGGTGCTTGAGAAAAGTTTTCCAACTCTCTATTTTGTCTTTCTACTGAAAGGAGAGCAAAGATGAGAGAGAAAGAAGAGATGACCTGTGGAGGATGGAGAGACATTCACATAGCAAAAACTATGTGCTAGTGGTACTTACATGCATTCCTTCTCTGTGTCCTTGGAGCTGTCTGTACAGTAAAAGAACTTTCCCTTGAAGAGCTGAACTGCGATGACAGCAAAGATGAACATGAAGAGCTTGTAGACAATGAGTATGTTGAAGACATTCTTCAAAGACGTCACCACACAGTCGAATACAGCCTGTGAACATCAGTGAAGACCCTGGCGTGTGAGCCAAGAGCCAAGGGGGTGAGGGCACACCACCACCACCACCACCACCACCACCATCACCACCACCACCACCACCATCACCATCACCATCACCACCCAGCAGCACTGAGAAGCTGCTCCAGGCCATATCATCCTGGGGTAATACCAAGGATTAATAGCTGGCTTCCATGATGGCCATGATAGACCTGCCCAGCTGCTACCTGAGGGGAAGTACATGCTCTGAACCTGAAAGTAAACCTAAAGCAGGAAACCTAAACCAGCTGGCAGCAAGCCAAAGAGGGGGTTCTTTGTAGAGTTAGTCCTCCATGGGAAATACAAATTTAATATTGGAAAGGATCTCTGAGATCATGTTAGCCCATTTCAACCATTCAACGCCATATCCATCACTTTAGACCTAGTGTGTGACATGCACTGATTTCTTCATATCATGATTAGGTGTTGCTTTTGCTTTATTCTTTCTAAAAGAATCAGGAGGGTTACCATACACTTCTTTGGTCATTATAGTGGTAGATACCTGGTGTAAGTTCATAATTGGCTCTGATTGCATTCGGCATTTCATGTAACTATTCTCTAGATTAAAGCTTGCTATGCCTTGAATGGAGAGCAACAGAGTCAAGTTGGGAAGGACTGCCATGGGCTCTCATCAAGATGGAGAGGCTGAGAGACAGAGGCAGAGATTTAACATTTAAGTTCAAAGGCAATGACTCCCAGAGATTTCCATTCTAGGCTCTGAGCTGTGAGGCATGGTATTGGAGTTCAACATGTTGCAAGCTATTTTAGGTTCTTTTCTAGGTTTTTGGGGTTTAGCTCACTGGAGGGAGGGTCTAGTCACATTTGTGCCATTACTTCTTCCTAGCACCGGGTGAGGCATTGCTAGTTTAATTAGTTCAGCACTGCGGGGAATGAGTGACACGCAGCCTGTGGAATCATCATAACCACCGATGTCTCCCTCAGGTTATCACGCTGCAGCGAGAGGAACCAGCACTCGCTAATTTAGCATAATTAACCAAGGCTGGGGGTGCCGCCTCCAGCCTGTGAACTGACCTCACCCAGCTGTCTGCAGGCTCCTCTGCACCCAAAGAGCCTGTGCTATAGCTAACAGCAATGGCTGGGGCCCCATACAGCCTGGTCATGGGGAACAAAGAATGGTTATTTATGGGCCCAGGCTGGTTGCTCCGCTGGTGGGTGGCAAGGATCAGCTGACCCAGTGGGAAGTCCTGCTCCAGGAGGAAATGGCTGGGGAGCCAGAGAGGAAAGCTGCTGGAAACCCTTTTGGAGGTGAAAATCTTGCCCCTTGGGGATCTATGCAGTATGCTTCCTCCCAGAGGAAGACATGTCTCAGTTTGGGGCTATTCAGAAATGACCTTCCTCCCTTCCTTCTTTCCTCTCCTCTTTTTTTTCCATCCCTTATGTCCTCCCTTCCTGTCTTTCTTCTTGTGCATTCCCCTTCTCTGATTAGCCTCGACTGCCTTACCTTCTCTGGGAAGCAGTGATCTGAAACCAGAGTTTGGAGCAGCTGTAGGGAGCGTCAAGGGTTAGAAGAACCCAAAAGGGAGTGAGAATTGGGATATAAGGGAGTGTTGAGCCCCAACTCTGTCCTCTGTGGCAGGTATGAGAACAGGCCAGGGACTACCCGTGCGACTCATTTATCTACAACCACAAATGTATGTTACAGAGTATCTCTGTTTTCCAGTTCAGGGACTGAGCAATCTGCCTCTGCTTATAGAGTGCCTATGTCTCAGAGGTAAGGCTCACACACATGTGGGTTCTTTAAACTGTGCTATTTAAAAGTGTCTGGGGAAAAGTTTACCAGGCACATTCTCCAAGCCCCTCCCCAGACAGTCTGGTTTTGTTGCCCTGGAATAGTACAGGAAACTTCATTTTTAAGAAACATCCAGGTGATCCTGACATAAGTGGCCTATAGCTCCATTTTGGAAAGTTCTGTGCTCTTCTAAGTGACTATGTAATTAAAGCTGCCTTCTGGAAAGCATCTTGACATAATCCATGAAAATGGGGCTGGCTGTGTGGTCTGGGTAGCAGTGGCAGCAGCACATAGAGACTATGAATTGGGAGCCAGGAATTCTCAGGAATACAGGAAGAACTCTGCCCTGGACCCTCAGCTTTGGCAACCATAGAATGTTGGGCATGGCCAGGGAGGTGAGTTTAACAGGCCAGCAAACCTGAATGGTAAAACACACAGAGAGGCCGGGAGGCTCATGAAGGATGGATCTAGGGGCTATTAGCAGAGAGGATGCCAGACAAAAAGGAGTCTGGATAATATACTTTTAAGGCCCAGCTTCTGACAATAGGAAGAACAGAATTTGAGGTAACTTGCTTCCCACTTATTATCTGCTTCAAGCAAAAGTGGATTATATGTCCTTAGACCATTCACTCACCTACATATGCTTTAAAATATGTAAGATTAATGGCTACAAGAGCCTTTCTTCTTCTAAAGTTAAAAATAAAATAGCAGCCTTCCCTGCCTATCCTAGCATACAGACCACAGAACACAGAGAGGGAACCTGTGGCTACCATGTTGGTGATCTGGGTCCATCTAATGACAGAAGTCTCCCCAAGATAAAGCTTCTTCCTGGATGAGTGTTAAACACTGCCTGGGTCTGCCAAAGAGGCACAACACCCCCTTATATTGAAGTAGGGATACTGAATCTAACCAGCACCATCTTGGTCATGTGGTGGATGACAGGGTATTAGGTTTAACTGGTGCAATCTTGTCTTCATGGTAGAGACATGGTAGATGATGGGTGTGCCTGAATTTCTAGAGGCAGGGGTAGGGACTTGGACAATAGGACCTGCCAGGCATGGGTTGTGAACTCTCAAGCTCCCTGTAACCATACCCCCTGATCTGACCCTATTTAGGCCCAGACCAGTTTAGGTACCATTACACCATGCCACATGTCTCCATGTTCCTGTCCTGTCTCCTGTCTCTTCTCCAGTCACCATGGCATTCCACTTTAGCTCTCCATTGGAGCTGATCTGGTTTGTTGATATTGTTTTTCTGCTCTATTTTTCCTCTCCGCCTCCATGGCTCAGTTTTCTGACAGTGTTAAGTGTATTTTCGGGGCTGCAGATCTTTGGGACAGGAGTGCATGCGCCTTTTAATAAAGACTCCCAATTCGACCTCTCCAAATGTGGCTTTTCTGTTTTCTCTCCATTCAACCATTTGTTTCGTGAGATGGTGATTATTTTCCTTTGAAACTAAGCCCTTCGCTCAGGTAGCTGGAAAGATTCCTCAGTCCCTGAGACCATTTCCAGAATGAATTTCCCAAAAGCTATCTGGCCATGACTGAAGAGAGAATATGGGAAAAGGAGATTTGCCGAAGATTGCCTGAGAACATTACCTTGAGTTTGGGCAAGCGCTTGATGGTTTTCAGGGGCCTCAGAACTCTGAGCACCCTCAGAGACTTGATGGTCTTGATGTCTCGTCCCTTGTTGGTTCTGCAGGTGAAAAGCCATGGGGGGTGTCATTTGGATAGGGGGAGAGAGAAAAGTTGATAGTCACATTATTGTATTAATAACCACAGGGTGAAAGAGGAAAGATGTCGGCGAGAGACCAAAAACTGGATCAGTACAGAATTCTTTAGCCAAAATTTACAAAAGCACATGCAAGGAAAACTCTCAAAGCCTCCCTCAGTATGCATACATACCCACACATGCACACTTACCTGTACAGACACTCCCTCAACTTACAACTTAGGTCTCTGGAACTTTATGACGGTGTAAAAATCATACATATTTAGTAGAAACTGTACTTGACGTTTTGGTCTTTCCCTTGCCTAAAGCTCAGCAGCATGCTGCTCTCTTGCCATGCTGGGCAGCCAAGCCTCCTAGCCAGCCACAATATTATGAGGGTAAATACTATACTTTGCAAGGTACATACTGTGCTAAGCCATGATGTCTGGTAGGTTAGATGTTTTAAGTGCTAAGCCATGATGTCTGGTAGGTTAGACGCTGTAAGTGCATTATTTTGACTTCTATTATTTTCAGCTCTCAGTACGTTGACCTAAATGTTGTCCCCAAAGGAGCCAAGGAGCAGCTATGTGTGCAATGACTCACACAGGCACCATGGACAGAGACAGATATGCCTGTAGGTCAATTGAACATCATTTCCTCTTTCTCTCACAGCCAGTCGAATGCTACTCATCACTACCTTCATAATATTGTGACTTTTTGCTAGTTAACCGTAGATTAGCGTGGTTAACTGGAGATAAGGGTCTCATAGACTTTCTTAACCAAGCTGGAAATGAAACAGTACCCCAATTGGTAGAGCACTAGCCTTGCGCAAAAGCCAAAACAAAACTAAGACACAACACCCAGGCACAGAAAAAAAAAAAAAAAAAAAGCAGCAGCAGCAGCAGCAGCCAAGTGCTGGTTGCTCATGCCTCTAAGCCTCCAAGGAGGCTGAGATCTGAGAACCATGGTTCAAAGCCAGCCCCGGCAGGAACGTCCATGAGACTTTTATCTCCAATTAACCACCAGAAAACTTGAAGTGGCACTGTGGCTCAAGTAGTAGAGTACTAGCCTTGAGCTGAAGAGCTGTGGGACAGTGCCCAGGCCCAGAGTTCAAGCCCCACAACCAACAAAGAAGAAAAAAAAAGAATCCAAAAGAAGCTATCTCATCTAACTACACATTTTAAATGGACAACTTATAAGTCAAATATTACCCACATGTGTAAGAATGAGCATTTGGCAATTCTTAATGGTCATTGGGATCTCAAAGGGAACAACTACTTATCAGAAATTCAGTTCTTTTCTGAATGAGTTGCTCCTGTCCCACCTCCTCCAACCCATTCTTTGTATCTTTTTGTTCAAAGAAAATAAAACATATTTACCCCAAAGCGTTCCTATGGAGGATCCAATCAGGAAGTAGTTATAGAAAAGAGGAAGTGGGAAAGAAAGGAGACAGTCAGAAAACTCCAGGGAGAAAAAGACACTCATACAGTAACAGGATGCTGGGAAAGCACAAGCCACAGGACTCTGCCCACAGCCTTGGCACTTGTCAAGTCACAGAGATTGTGAAAGGAAGGACTGCAGACCATCTGCTCCATAACCACCTCTCTACCCACAGGGCCACGCCCTTCCCAAGCACTCGTGCAACTGCCTTTTAAGACAGTACTCCAGGTTTTACTTCATTGTCCAGGGCCTACTGGAATTGCACTTTCCCAACCGTAGGCTTTCAGTTCCTTAGGAGTCTTCAGACCAACTGTGCTTCCAGAGACTTCATCAAATCTGGGCTGAGAGAAACATGCTGGGCCAGAAACACTCTCAGGAAAAGCATTTCAAGTCACAGTGGCATAGCTGTGCTTTGGAAGGACTTCATCTGATGAAGGACACACAATCTCTCTGACACATACTCTGGTGCTTCTCCAAAACTCTATCACAGGTATGCAAAAAGCTACATTTTTAAAAATCAAATGTCTTTTTCTTTTGAACTATTCACTGTGGAACTTTTAGAAATCATTTCTCTTGCTCTAGCGGTAGGGCATACCAGAGAGAGACAGAAAGAAAGAGACAGGGAGAAATATGGGGGAGGAAGAAGAGGGAGAAGAGGAAAGAGAAGAGGAAGGAGAAGAGGAGGAAGAGAAGGAGGAAGAAGAAGAGAAGGAGGGGGAGGAAGAAGAAGAGGGGGAGGAGAAAGAGGAGGGGGAGGAGGAGGGGAAGGAAGAAAAAAGAAGACAAAGACAACAACGAAGATGAAGAGAGGAAATAATTAAAAGCCAAAGCATAAATATGTCTTTGTGGTAGAAACACGAACTTAATTTTAACTTTTTGAATATTTATTTTTTATTCTGGGCCAACCTCTGTGCTAAGCACTTTCAATGCATATCTTTCTTTACATTTCCTAGTGATGTTAGGGGAGAGATTCTGTTCTCTATGTCACATGTGAGTTGACAGTGATAGGACTGGAACCCAGCTCAGGTTTTTGAGCTTTGAAGCTCTTACTTAGATCACTAAGCCTCTCTGTACCAGCATGTTTTAGTTCAATGTTCCAGCAAATAGCTCACCGAATTTCAGAGCTGGAGAAGATTCCTGAAGTCTATTTATTCACAAAGGACACTAAGGCCCTAGGAAGAAGTACCCTGAATAAGATCACTACATGAGTGAGCTTGTTATGCCAAGGCCGCAGGACCCCCACCAAGAAGACCACCGAAAGTCATACTCTACAGCTGTTTTATTTAAACGCTGCAGCTCGGCCCTCGTCCTACACTCAGACACAGCAGAGCCTAGGAGGAGAGCCCTGAGCTAAGGATTTGCAGGTCTTATAAGGGCACACTACCAGGTGGTTTAGCACCACGTGTTGCTCTGCTCTGAAACAAACAACAAATGGTCACTGCCTCAAATACTCTTATTCTTTCAAGCTAAGAGCCACAAGTAATACCGCATCTCAGGATCTTCCATCTTGGCTGTTGTTCTGACCAAGTGTCCAGAATTTGGTTCTCAGTTGCTGGTTGCTATGAAGGTTGCGTTTTCTCATTTCTTAGCTTTTCCCCATGTATCACAAACCTTAGGTTATAACCATTGTTGTGTCATGAGCAAATATATCTAATTGCCATTTTACTGAGTCAATAATTCTTCATTCGACATTATATTTATTTCTACCGTAAATGCCAAATAAAATGGTGACCAGGGAATTAAACAGAAGACCTATAACCATAAATACTTAACGTGACAGTCTCCACATGGTGAGAGGACAGAACTATCTTCCTTTGAGTGGTAATCGCATCTTCTCACATCTGAGACTAAGCATTAATAGGTCAAATATACCCCTGTGCTTTCATAATACCAGCACCTTTGGAGTCCTTAATTCACGTCAAGCATAATATAGGGAAGACAGACCCCAAATAACCTACACAAAGAAAAACACAAGCTTTCATGGGAAAGATGGAATAATGTGATTGATAATTGATCAAAATGACACACACATCATTCTCTTTTCCTCAAGGTATATTTGTCTTGAGAATACCCCTATGCCAGGTGTGGGGTGTAATCTGTACTCCCAGCTACTGGAAGGTGTAGGAAGATCATGGGCTGAGGAGAACCCTAGACAAAAATGTGAGACCTTATTAAAAAAATAACAAATCACAAAAGGGACAAGGGGGTGGGATCAGGTGGTAAAATATCTGCCTAGCAAGTACAAGGCCCCGAGTTTAAAAAATGTATGACTTTAAATAGATGTAAAAATGATGCAATCATAATATTCAATACATTTCCTATAAAATTAAGAAAATTGAGGGGAGTGGTTGGGTTGGGAAGAATGGGGAACAAGGGATGGGGGAAAGAGGACATACAGCTAAGATACACTGTACACGGTAGGTAACTCCTTTGTACAACTACTTAGAGAAAATAAAACATTTTAAGCTGGGTGCCAGTGGCTCACACCTATAATCCTAGCTATTCAGGAGGTTAAAACCTGAAGATCACAGTTCAAAGCCAGCCTGAGCAGGAAAGGCCATGAAACTCTTATCTCCAATAAACCACCAGAAAACTGGAAGTGGCACTGTGGCTCAAGTGGTAGAACACTAGCCTTGAGCTGAAGAGCTGAGGAACAGCACTCAGGTCCAGAGTTCAAACCCCATGACTGACAAAAAAAAAAAAAAACAGTAAAAAGTAAAAAAGTAAATATTTTGGAAGGCAATCTTTGAAACATCAAAAAGAAAAATACACTTGCACATTACATTTTGTTAACAGAGTGAACACTGATTTTAAAATTGCTATTTGGAATGAAAGACATATCAAATAATAAAGCTGTAGAAGCAACAAAAGCCACAACAATTTAGCCCTCACTAATTAAAATCTATTATCATTTGTGCATGGACCAGGCTGAGGTAACTCTTTCTAGATCCATTATCAAAATCAACAAGTTTGGGAGTGGGGAGGAGGAGAGAGATGTTTTAAAAACAAAGAGAACAGATCTATAAGCACTTGAAGGCACATTGTTGTGGAAATAATTCATGTGCTTTTAACTAGTCCTCTAAATAATTGTTCTATAACATTACTAGTCATTGTTATTAAATGTTTCATCAGAAGTTTTTATACTACCTAGAAAATTAGTAAGTTTTAACAGGCTTAAAAAATGGGCTCTAATGCTAAAATATGAGGCTAATTTCACATGCTTGGATACACGGGTCCCATTTTAATTAAGATGCCAAATGGCCAGTCATTTTACCATTTATTTCTTATTATCTGAGAAGTGCCTGGATGATTTCAGGGATGGGGGAAATGCTATGTCTCTCTCATAAAAGATGACAATCACCAGTAAAAGATGACAATTTTCCACTCAGTTGCCAAGTTGTCCTCCAGATCTATCACCTGTAATCACTCAGCATCCATGGACTTTTTCTTCAGCTCCCAGGTCTCCTTTACTCAGAGGACATACTCTTAAGTTGATTTCTGCTAAGAGCTCACTCTTCCTTCCAGTGGGTTGGAGCAAGGACATGAGTCTCTGAAGAGCCCTTCATTTTTTTAAGTGTCAGGACTTTAGCCCTCCTCTATGAGTCCAGGTAGCAATGGCCTGGGAACTGAAGGAATCTTTTGCCTTGAAGGGGTTGGCTCACAGGAATGTAAGTCTGGCACAAGGGTCATGCTGGGATGAGTGTCTTGCTGAAGCACCTAGACCATTATTCAGTAGACAAAAATAACTGCCATTTACTATAGAATTTACTATACTCTTCATACTATATTAAACACTAAAGATATTTTTACTTTATAGAGTTCTCACAAGACCAAAATATAATTATTTTTAATTTCTACTTGCAGGTAAAGAAGCAAAAGCTTGGAGAATTAAGGTAGTTAATAATAGAACTGGGATTTTGATCAAAGTCTTTTGGAGTTGGAAATATCACATACGAGGTATGTTATAATGCCTTCCAAACCTTCCACTGGAAGATTCTAATCAAACAAGGGGACAGCACAATAAACCAGCTTAAATATTAAGCTATCTGTCTTACTCCTCTCAATCAGTATAGGGTTTGTTCATGAAATGTTACAGAAAAAAAATACCACGATGGAAAAGTTCAGGGATTCCCTTCTCCATCTAGCCTGTAGGTCTTGTTTGTCTCTAGGGTAGAGACACGGATCTGTGAGGCCAAGGATGAGTCCATACCAAGACATTGCTCTGATTTTACAGAGATCAATGGCTTGGAACTAAACAAAACATCATGGTGTAGGGAGTTTCATGTAATATATAAAACACTGAACTTGAAATAAGAATACTAAGGTTGTTCAAGAACTGGCTTTGCTCTTTACTTATCTCATGAGTCCCACTAGCCAAACCTCCAGGAATTGACTTCTCAACTATAAAACAGGACTGTCATGTAATCAATGAAATAAAGAGTACACGGAAATGAGGACATTTCCTTGCTTACATGGCTGTAAGACCAAGCATCTGCTTTGTCACTCTTACCTGCTGCCATTTAGGGATTATTTTCCTTCCAGGTCTATGTTTTGGCATCTCTTGGGGTCACTTATGTGCTTAAATCCATGATCCATCTGTCACTTTGGTTCAGTGACCAGAGGACTGGCTCCTGCTAACACTTTAGCACATAATCCTTTCCTTCTTGCGCACGCACGCACACGCGCGCGCACACACACACACACACACACACACACACACACACACACACACACACACACACACACACACACACGCCTTTTGCAAACTTTCTCCTTTGCAATGCACATGACTATATACTCCAACTGGAAGATATTTTTGTCCAAGCTTTGAGAAGCAGCAGGAGGCAGCAAAAGCATCTGTCTCCTCGCACTTGTGTTTTTCAGTCTGGTGAATAGCAAACCAACTTATATTTCTTCTTAGTCTTTGTGTTCTAAACATATTCAAAGACCCTTCATCTGCTGATCTCCCTTGCTGACTGAAGGCCAGCCAATCCATTCCCCCAGCTGGCGATTGATTTGCAATGCTAGGCTGTACCCTGGTGAATGGATTAAGCAGATGGCTGTGAGGTCACATGCCCTGGGTTGATACTTCCCATTACAAAATCTGTTGTCCTAAATTTATAAACCTACTTTTAAACCCAGAGGGTACTATGATAAGTTTCCACTAATCCCACAGGTCTGGGCTCTTCCAAAGGCCATGACAGCTTACTTGCTATACAGGGTGCTTTTGGTATATGGGGCTAGATAATCCCATTCTTGGTTACCATATGGATGAAGCTGTACTCCCCCCATCCCATGATGATAAGCTGAGATCCCGTTTATAGCCAACCATCTCCCAAATTTTTGCTATGGATAAAGTGAAATACTTGGGCATTCACACTAATCAGATAAGGTTCTGCAAGTGCACAGCCTATAGATAGAATCTCAGTAGCATCAATGCCACATGCAGAAGAATACATTTTGCAGTGTTTGCAAAACAAAAACAAAAACATTTACATTTACATTAGGTTTTAATGCCAAGAGCAGGAAGACTTGGAGTGTTATCCTATCAGCGTCTCTGTGTTGATTCCTTTTCCACCAGCCCTGCCAAACCCTACTTTCAAGAAAGCTAGGATATAATTCAGCCAATGGACACTCCAAGTGTCCACAAGCATTGATCACTTCTTTTGTCTGTATCTGGCACAAAGCTAGATGAAGTCACTTTCAAGGTGACTCAAACACTATAGAGTTTCAAAAAGCAGCATCCTTCTATCTTCTCACTGCTAAAAAGTTCCAGTTCATGGCAGCCAGCTTTCTTTCTTTTTTTCTTTTGCCAGTCGTAGGACTTTAATTCAAGGCCTGGGCACTGTGTCTGAGTGTTTTATGTTCAAGGCTAGCATTCTACCACTTACGCCACAGCTCCACTTCTAGCTATTTGGTGATTAACTGGAGAGAAGAGTCTCATGGACTTTCTTGCTTGGACCAGCTTAAACTGAGACATTCCCAGCCTCCTGAATAGCTAGAAGTGGCATGAGCCATGCTTGATAGCTGGCTTCTTAAATCCATTGCTAGTGGGTGACCCAATGGCTAAAATATAATTTTAATCTGTCATTCTCTTCCAGAGTAGAGGAACTGGATGGTTCCGTAGTAAGTAGGTCTTCTTGTCACTGAGCAGGATTTTGTCTCAATTTTGCCCCTATAAAATGAATGTGTAGTCACAGCTTCCTGTGGGAGACACCCTCCTTTCAGTTCTAATAATAAGAGCTGTTAAGAAAGAATCTTACAAACCAAATTTGATGTTTGAGGGGGACCACCTTAAATTCAGGCCAGAGTAAAAAGCAGGGGGGGAAGACAACCAGGTTTAAGCCAAAGGTTTGTACTATAGCATTTCTGACCTAATAGTCACTCCCTTTTATGTGTTCACATTCCTACTTTCAGAAGCCCAAAACTGCACAAAGTCAGACCAGAGGGAACAGCGCTTGTGGCTCCATAGGATGCATCCAAATCTCAAATTTTCTATGCCAGTGTGTTTCATTGAATGCATTTGGAACCAGCTCAGCTGCTACAGCTTGCCTGGAATGCATTCAAGAGACCTTATGCCTCTTAGCCACCAGGGCAGGGTGTCAAGTGTCAAGAAAGTGACACACTTCAAAGAAAGGAATGTAATAAAAGCTAATGTGGGAACCCCAGTTCCTTCTGGCACCAAGAGGCAGATTGACTCATGTCTTTGCTTCTGGCTAAGGACGGAATAATGAAAGGCTAAGTGTGGCTGTGAGCCAGATCTCCTTAAGGGCTGGGGAGCCCTGACCTCAGCCACTGCCCTGCTACCACAGGACACAGCAATAGAGCAGCTCTGACAGCAACATCAGCCACCAGAGAGCTGCAGAACTCTGAGTGAGGCACAGGCCAGAGAAAGTCCTCAGGTGTCTGCTAGGACAGGGAGGAAGGGATGGAGGGGGGTTGGGTGGATGGAAACAGAATGGATGGTGCTTTTTCTATTAAAACCTTTGACTACAAACAATTGGCTATGAGCTCACTATAGAGAATGCCACCGGAAGCTCACTTGATTATGCGACTTGAGCTTATGCATCGTGTTGTAGAGTGTAGTAATGAAGGGGGTGAGGATCCTGAGTATGTTGCCCCATTCCCAACATTCTAGGCCTCTTCTGGGTTTCTCCTCTGATGATATCCTTACCTACTTGCCTAATCAAGTCTTCTACACTTGGAAGAGATGAACCAGAGGACAGAGACAATCTCATCTTCGTGTGCAGAATCCTTAAAGGCTCAAGAATGTAAGCAGCAGAGTGATTTCCTGACTTCTCCACAAGGCAGTGGAATATGGGCGGGGCTATGCTGAGTGTGTGAATATGCTACCAGGCAGGTACCCAGAGGTGCCAGGTGCCAAGGCTGTAACCATCTCTGCCTCCCCACCCAGGAAGTAGAAATGGATGGCCACAGCATGTGAGGAAAATGGAGGAAAGCAGTTTCCAGCTCTAAGTAGGAAATACTAGCACACAGAAGAATCCTTTCTCAGAAAGAAAAGGACAAAAGACAAAGGTTTCAAAGACCCAGTCACTCACCAGACGTTTCTTGAAACCGCAGAGAGGAAAAGGCACAGCTCAGGACATTTATAGTTGGCAAACACTCTGTGTCTCCATGGTGGCCAGAGAGTTGTGAGGGCAATAGAATCAAGGAGAACTGTTCTGATGCCCCGCTCAAACTCTGCTCACCTCTACAGAGATGCTGGGCTCAGCTAGAGACCTGAGTGTTCTTATAAATGCTTTATAATGTAAAAGCAGACTTACAAGAGCAGAAAAGTTGCAATATGGGTATCCTTCCAATGGTTTTCCTATCCCCTGGTATGCCCACTGATAACAGAAATGCTCTTCCCTCCCCACGCTCCCAAATAGAACTGTCAGGGTTACATTATAAAGAATCCCTTTGCTTGATGCATGCAGCAATAGAGAAGATAATTCTCTCTAGCCACTACATACATGGCACATATGCTTATAGAAAACATACATGAGGGCAGGTGCAGACCTGTGTGGCAGAAAGTCTCAGTGGCCAGTGAAGCTTTCTTTGAGAATTCAGCTGAAGGCCTTCCCCTCTTCGTGACTACAAAGCACTGCTCTTGGGAGCTGGGCTAGGTTCTGAGAAACCTCTGGCCCAGCAGTGACAGAAGCAATGCCAAATCATCTGTGGTTTCTGAGAAGCTGCATAATGATGCTACCATGGCAACCACCATCAGTTGCTCACATTGACTGAGCAATAGCCCTGAAGAAGCCTCGTCAGGGTAAAGTTCAATTTCAAGCAGAGAAGAAAGAGACTATGATAGGAGTAAGGGTATCTGAATAGTGAACATTAAGTGGAACAAATTTATGGCATATGACAATGAAAGTTACAAACACAAGGAGATAACTTGCAGACAGGTTTACATCAGGCTTCCTGTTGGGCCCTGACCATGGAGTACATGAGCTCAGGAACTCCATTCCAGTCTCTGTCCCAAGTTCTACCCTCACTCTGTTGGTAGGCTGAACTCCTTCTAACCCTACCAATAAATTGGATAGCTGAATTCTCTGGTGTCCTCAAGAGGGAATGGAAGAGAGCAGAGTTAGTATGCATGAGCTTAAGAGTAACAGAAAGCATTCGCTGGAGCTCAGCAAATGACGGCCAGAGAAAGGGACAGTGGGCTAGTAGGACTGCTCAATCAGCAGAGAAAGGGGAGGGAGAATGGATTTGGCAAGCTCGCAATGATGATGACAAAGGAGAATGGGTGGAGAATAATGAGAAAGTCCCATCCACAGTTCAGAGAGAAATGATGAGAAAGTTCAAGATGTGACTCACTGAAAGCAAGGGATGGATTATAACTCCCAATCCATCACATAAGCATGGACCCCCAAACCAGGGGATTTCTGAAGTCCCCTGCACTGTACCTGATCTGAGGACCAACAGAGAGGCTTCAGCTCCGGGGCTGCTAAGGCTTCCCCTGCCACCAGCACCAAAGCCATGTTTTAAAGAGTGTAAAGAAAGAACAAGACAGATAACAACCCTACAGCACAATGATGTTACTTTGAGTCTGAGGAAACACAGCCGGATGGTGGACACAGGGCAGGCATGCAGAAGCTTCCTCTAGACAGTACCTCCCGCCCCACACAGGCCCCAACATGCCTGTCTAGTTCCAAGCACAAAGCCAGAGGCAGTGAAATAGGTATGGGAGAAACAACTGAATTTGGAACCAGCCTGGATCCATCTTCAACCTTTTGCATACATTATACACCAACATATACGTGGCTCCTACATTCAGGCTGTATGACAGGATGGGTAAAGCAGAGAATGAACATTTCTTGATCATACACACTGCCAGGCCCTGTGCTAAGCATTTTACACACCTTATTTGTTCTCCATTTTTGAGCCTGAAGAGTATTAATATCTTGCTGTGTGGCTCAAGGACGAAGCCAGGGAGGAGCTAACATATAACCTAGGCCCTGCCTTACCCCACGGTCTACATTTTTACTTCCCTGTCTCTGTGAACTCTAGTTTTCTAAAGATTGGGTAAGTTCCTTCCTATATGCTTCCCTTTCCATCCTTTGCTCATCAAAGATAGGCAACTATGCTACTGAGATCAAAATAAGAGAGAACAATGTGGTGAATAATGTATGCAAATGAATTGATAGAACGAGAAGGGAACTTGACCTTTAAAAAATCCCAAGGATCATATTTTATCTCTAACAATAACAAAAATGTTGGGCTTCCTCAGGACAGAAGTAGACTTTAATACATCTTCCCAAGAGGAGAAGGAGCAGGAGGGCCCCTGGGTAGAGCAAAGGTTGGCTCTTTTATGGTGCTATGAGAACCCATATGGATTCTGAATGTGTGAGGAAACACCAACCATTCTTGAAGTTTCTTTGGGAACAGCTGAGACATGTTTTCTTTTTGTGGGGGTCAAAGTTAACCAACTCCACACAACTCTGTTGGGGTTGAAACACAAGTGTGCATGTGGACTAAACACACTGGAATTACTTAATTGCTAACCTATTTGGGGATCACCAATTAGATCTAACTAGGCTCTTCTTCAGAGGGTACCCCAATAAATCAGCGACAATGGACATAGCTTGTTCCCAGGATTTGGCACATCTTAGATGCTGAGCAGAGGTGAGAAATCTCATCTCTCCTACAGACAGAGCATCCAGTCCTTTATCCTAGGCCACTTGAGAAGCATTCATTCTAAGCTTCTCTACTTGTTATTTTGCTAGGATGGAAGATGGCAGTGTTTGGGCAAAGGTGGGATGAACAATCCCTTCTCAACCCTTGTACCTAGGTAGGACAAATACAGACAGACATCTTTCTTGTCCCTTCCCTCATACAGCTGCCATCAACAAGAGTGGTTCCCATGTGCTTCCTGTGCCTTACCAGAAAGAAAATAACGTTGGCCTTGTTCAGAATATGAGGCTCTTACTCTTATTCAAGATGACTGGAAAGATGGCTCAGGGAATCCTCCTCACCATCCACTTGTGGTAGATGGAACAAGGTATAAAATTCAGAAGGATCTTTCATCCTCTTGGGAGTACTGTCTAATCTGTTTAGTAAAAAGGCCCTGAGCACATCCCTATGTCTTAGGTATATCCTAGCTTGCCAGGAGTGTCCCTTCCTTGGCTGAATTCCACAGGGAATGGCAGTATGTGCTTGAAAACCTGCTACAGTTGGATAAATGTCTATGTGTTGGGGGAGGGATGGGAATTTGCCAAATGTTTTAGGGCTTTTTTAATTGTATTTTTTTCCCTTTTTTGGTATGGGATCAAACCCAGGACATTGTACTTGCTAGGCAAACTCTTTGCCACTGAGCTACATCCCAGCCCTCCCAAATATAGTGAGCAAGGTTTGGTCCTCTAAATGTCTTAAGGCCGTATTTCTTAAGTACATTACAAGGGAAGACTTGGAGAGCTGTTTCTTTTGCAGATTAAGCATATCAATATTTGTATATCCCTTGATTAACTTGTGGTTATCTCCAAGCAAAGAACCTTTCCATGCTCAGAATTCTAGGATCCTCAATTTTGTTCCCCTCCCCACCACTCTTATTTCTTTCAGGCTTCTCTTTTGACTCAAGAAATAAAAGGCAGCATCAGTTGTCCTTAGATTTTGTCTCTGAATGCAGAGACACTGCCCATATCCCAAGCACCTGCGTGTACTTGTGCATCTCTGGGAATGACTCTCTTGGTACTTCTGACTTCTCCCCACTGATGTTCCCTGCTCTTTCTACCCCCATATGCCATTTGGGAAAAAGGAGATAAAACTGTAAAGCCCTCGGGAGCTCTGTTGAGGGAACCTGACAAGCAGATTTCCAGGGCAGCATTCTTTAATACTTCTGTGAGTGTTTCATTTCTTATGTTGGCCCAAGGGATAGCTTTAAATCAGCCAGTCTCTAGGAAATGGAAAGGAGGGGGGAACAAAACAGGGAAGAAGCCACTTACGCCAGAGCAAAGGCCACCAATGCACCAACCACCACCACAAAATCCAGGATGTTCCAGAGGTCTCGGAAGTAGGATCCGTCCTGCAGAATCAAGCCCTGGTCTATCATCTGCGGGAAAAGGGTATGAAGAGCTGTGGATGAGCCCAGGTGGTACAGGGGACACCTGCCCTGGGATCTGGTTCATTATGCCAATGTATTCACTGCCACTGTCTGTATAGTTAACCTCACTCTGAGCTTGAGGAGTGAGAGGGACATCTATCTAGCAGGCTCTCTCCAGATCATGGTGAGTACTAGGCACCTTATCATAGTCACAGGTTGGACAAGATTCCTCTGTCATCACAGAACTCTCTGTTCCTCCTTTCCTTAATGCCCAGAGCTTCAGACATTGCCTCATATTCACAAACAAGTAACCCAGATGGAGAAAACTGGGAACAAGACAGATCTGTTCAGCTTTAGATGGTTGGGAGGATACAACCCTCAGGTAGTAGGAAGGGATGGAGTGTAGGAAGACTAACATACAACATACCTACCTGGCCCTTCACCTTGGCATGTACCCAAGCTCAAGGCAGGGAGCACATTGTTTGGGAGAATGCAATCCTCAGACTCTCTGCCCACCCATCACCTGCTTCCTATTCAGGCTACATGCACAGGTCTACACTATCCAAACACATTCAAGCAGCCATGTCTTAGGATACACCTCCTCAGGATTCTGCAGGCAAAAGAGTGCTCAGTAGAGGATCTCCTGTCATGGTCTTCTAGATGGCATCTTTGGGAAGGGCCTTGAAGTGAAGGGGACAGGTGACCCATTCAAAGCCTATAGCCAGGTTTTCTCCAGAGGCTTTTACCTTTATAACCATCTCAAAGGTGAACACGCCTGTGAAAACGTAGTCAAAATACCTCAGGACCTGTAAGACATATGAAACGGAGGGGAAGAGGACAAGGTGAGGTGCAGGGTGACACCCCCATACACTGACACATACAGTTCTGCCCCGCCACCCAGTTCCCACCCGTTTCCATCTTAGACACATGAATGAAATTCCAACCACTGGGTAAACTGAGAAATAGCAGTAGGAATGAGGTGGGTCACAGAGCCTGCTGGAATCACATGGCTTAGAACCTGACCTCTTGAGTTTGAATTGTTCCACCAAACTCTCACTCCTTGTTCAGTCCCAGGATATGGAATTCTTGTCAGTTCCTACCCTCCTACCCCCCTGACACGCACATTCTTGTGGGGTTTCCAGGAGATAGCTCACTCTCTGGGATAGGGCTATGCCGCTGTTCAGCTTCACACACATCACCCATGACCATGTCAGAGCCTACAACCAATTCCTTAGGTATCTGCAGATCCCCTTCAAAGCCCTGGCTGGTTCACGATACATTTGCTCCACTGCTGGAGCATAAAGGTACTGGTATGTTGATGGATCTTGGGGCTTCGCTAGGACTTTCTTCCCTTAGGGAGAAGTTCCTACTTCTAAGGAACAGGAATGATCAATATCTCCATCCTTCCTTGTTCCCCAACAACCTCCCCACCATCAATTCACCTCTGATGTTAGAGGGGCGAAACTAAGATGTAGTGGCCCGTAGGGCACCATGGATGTTGACAGATGGCCCCTGTGTACCTACTTTGTTACGCTCTGAATTGGTCAAAACAGGGTCCTCAGCTGCCAGGGCAATGCTGCTGGCCGCGATCACCAGAAGGATACACATCTCGAAGTAGCGCAGGTTCACAATGTAGTGGCAGGCCCTGCGAATCCTGTGGGGTGGAGAGACCTTGCTGAGCTAGCCATGGGTCTTTTCCATGCTTCTCCATCTTACTCCCTCTGCCTTACCCACTGACCTCTTCCAGACAGCCATTTCCTTGCCAAAGGAAGCCACGAGGGAGAGCAATTTAATTTCTCAGGCACTATCCTCTCAAGCCCCCATGGGAGAAGGTAATCAGATTGGGTAGAGCTGTGGCACGCAAGCCAAGATACATTGTCTGCAAGCATGCTATTTGGGAGCAGCCAGACACAGACTACACAACCTCAAGGAGGCTCTCTGGAACCTTCCAAAGCACCCTGGTATCTTCTCCTCTACTGTAAAAAACATCTGGGATCTCAGTAAATTACAAAGGCTCAAGAAACAGAAAAACAGACCTTGATTCTAAGATTCCAACAATAGGGTTTCATGTCTCCCATGCTACACTGATACAAGGAGCTTTATACTCTATAGTACTACAGTATTATATTCCCATCTCGGATGACCTGGCAACTTTAACTCAAGGTCTTTCCATCCCAGAGCTCTTCCTGAACCCTGTTTACATAGTCCCCAAAGGCCTCCTTGTCCCACCAGTCTCAGAAGCTGGTCTACATGTCATTTCCAGAGCAGAAGGAAGTTGCTCCTTCCCAACTCCATCCTTCCTGAATCTAACCTTCTAGACTTGTCTAACACTCCCACCCCTGTCTCTGCTCATGGAAGTATGTTCTTTTGAAAAATTCACATGCAGGACAGAAGATCTGTCTGTCCTCCATGTGAGCTTTTCAAGAGGGCATCCTTTAAAAAATCTCAAAATCCAATAGATGAGCTTGTCACCCCAATGTCCACAGCCTCAGCTGTCTTCTTGGAGAATGTCTGTAATACAGACGAGTAAATCCCTCCATCTTGTCTCATGATATTCTTCCTGTATCCTCTCTTCTATTGAGGGAAGAGGATACAGGACATCATTACAGACATTTAACGACTCTCCTTTCCTATTGGATCCCAGGTACTCTTGTATCTGGCCAACCAATACCAGAAAGGTCCAGGAAGATGGTTCATTTTTTCTCCTCATGCTAGCTTTCTGTCCTACCACCAAAAAGGAGTGTGTGAGGGTATCTTACGGATTCGTGGTGCTGAAGATAAACATGGAGCTGTGTGGCACCATGGCTTTGCCCGTCTCACGCCTCTCCTTTTTCTTCTTCTTGTTCTCCACTTCCTCCTCTTCTTCCTCTTTGATCTCTGCCTCCTTCAAAGGACTGGCCTCTCCATCCGTTTTGTTACTAACTGCAAAGGAACATGGAGAAACCATCAGTGACCTGGCTACATGCATGATACCTTTGAATTGTATGTGGACAACATGAGAGGCTAGGAAAGGGATTCAGATGCCCGTACAAGGCACCCAAGAACACTGGGAATACTTTTTTATATTACAT
Source organism: Dipodomys merriami (assembly GCF_024711535.1). Lineage (NCBI taxonomy): Eukaryota > Metazoa > Chordata > Mammalia > Rodentia > Heteromyidae > Dipodomys > Dipodomys merriami. The sequence continues at coordinate 18,564,009 of NW_027203826.1, forward strand.
TGATTTAATACCTTCTTCTCCTTACCCTCACTTGAATTTTATATGGGATAGCCTTGTATGCTTTATAAATGATAACAATCAGGTCCCTCCTTTTATGACTGAACTTTTGCAATCTGGCAAACAATAATTTGCAGTCTTTGCAAACAGAAACTGCTTCTGTTATGATACTCTTAAAGGTTGCATATTACAAACTCTTGGTTCTTATTTAAATTACTTATTAGATTTTCGTATCAGTGCACCCTGAATGGCATATTTATTATTCCCATTCTACAGGTGGGAAAACCCAAAGTTTAGGGAACTGAAGTACTTTCCTACGGCCCTAAAGTCAGTGTGAGTTCCTAATATGAAATCCTATATGGCTTCAATGAAGTCATACTACAGTGGAAAATTTTAAGAAACCATTACTCTGTTTGCAGCTGCCTTTCTGGCTGTGCCTTTCCTAGTCGTGATAGATGTAGAAATGAGAATGCAATATTCATGTGAATATGGGCCCTTGACTGCGTTCCAGAACTGGGAGGACGAACAAGTCTAGGGTTCAGTGCAGTGCTCAGGCTGCTAATCTATTTTTATAGTCAAGTCACAGAATGGGTTACAGTAGCAGGAGGATGAAGCTATCCGAATGGGGAGAGGACGTCCCGCTGCTCTTGAGTCGGTGAATGACTCTACCCTGGAACTTGGTGGAAGCAGCAAATCTCTGAGGTCATGAGTCATGCCAGAGGCTTCTAAAAGTAAGTCATAGGTAGTACCTAAAAGCCTATCACATACCCGCACTTGAGACTAGCTCTGGAACAGAAACAAAGGGCTGGTCAAGCTGTCTTATATAATTTCTTATAACAGAGGGTCCAAAACACTGAATTTTTAAAAGTAAAAAAATCCAACAGTTGCTCAAAAAGGCTATGAGACTGGGATTCTGAAACATGTCCAACTCAACCTGAGCAAGGACTGGACATGAGAGACTGACTTTATGTCAGTTGTGGGGCTTGAACTCAGGGCCTGGACACTGTCCCTGAGCCTCTAGTACTCTACACTTGAGTCACAGCAGCACTTCTGGTTTTTGTTTTTTTTTTTTTGAGTGGCTAATTGGAGATAAGAGTCTCATGTGAACTTTTCTGTTTGGGCTGGCTTTGAACTCTGATCCTCAGATCTCAGCCTCCTGAGTAGCTAGGATAGAAGCATGAGCCACTGGTGCCTGGCTGAGATTTACTTTTTTTTTTTTTTTTTTTTTGGGTCCAGTCATGGGGCCTGAACTCTGGGCCTGGGTGCTGTCCCTCAGCTCTTCAGCTCAAGGCTAGCGCTCTACCACTTGAGCCACTTGCGGCTTTTTTCTTATGTGGTGCTAAGGAATCAAACCCAGGGCCTCAGGCATGCAAGGCAAGCGCTCTACCACTGAGCCACCTTCCCAGCCCAAGATTTACTTTTTATAAGCAGACTGATAATATGAGTGTAAGGAATTTGAAGAAAGGAAGATTGAGCGCTGAAACAAAGGCAAATAAGGAGAGAATACTAAGAGAAAACAATGAAAGAAAAATGTGGCAAAGGTGGAAGGGAAACAGCAAGAGAGCAATCTTGTCACAATTCTAGTATCACAGAGTAGCTGTAGGATTAGTGTAGGGAGGAGGTATGGAGTCAGGATGGAGATGAAGAGTGGGAGTAGTGCAGGTGTAGGATGTGAAGGTAGAGCAGGGGATGGGGTCTGGGCCTGGATTAATGTAGAGGAGACCAGCTGGACAGACATGGGGCACAGGATTAATTTAGGAATGGAAAGTGGGCTTAAGTTCAGGACAAGGCATGGGTTTCTTCTAGATACAAAGTGTGAGGGCAGGTCTGTGGTGGGACATGGCATTGTTATAGGTACAGAATGTATAGTCCGATCTGGGAAGGGGCATTAGGTTAATATAGATAGAGAAGGTTCAGTTAAGTCTGGGACAGGACATAGGGTTGATGTAGGGACAGGTTCTGGGTGGGTCATGGGGTTGATGTAGAGATGAGGCCTGGGTCAAGGCACAGAAGGCGTGTAGAATTAATACAGGGATGAGGTATGGGGCAAGTGGAATATTAGATGAAATTTTTTTCCCTGTGTTTCCCTTTCCAGTTTCACAGATTAACCTCTGCTGCCTGAGGGAACTCTGAAGGAGAGAACGAGCAAATAACTAAAAGCTCCTAGGAGGGAAAGAGTTGATAGGCATAATAGAATCATAAAATGTTAGCACTGGAAAGAGCCTCAGAGATCATCTAGTTCCATTCCCGCTCTATACATGACAATCAGAGAGCTTGAGAGATGCAGAGATTTTTCTGAGGTCACAAAGCAGAGCCAGGACTGGAAGTCCCTGCCAGGGGTCCGTCCCCTCTCTGGTGAGGTGGGCAGAGCACTTTAAAGACCACAGAGAACCCGACCAGATTCTCAGAGTGCAACCAAATAGCTGAAGATGTAAATGGGCATAAAGTCACATATGAACTTTCTGAAGACTTTAGGGTTGGTCCCAGGACCAGAGCTTAGGGAAAGCCTCTAAGTGAAATTCTAAGTATTAAGAAATTCTCAGATGAAGTAAATTCTAATTTATGATTGCAGTTTTTTTATAAATGGTTTTACTCTCTTTTATTGCTAAAAGAATGCATTGGTTCTGCTGGGGCAGCTTTAAAGGAGAATCCCAGAGCCAGCTGTCCTCAGTTGCAGGGTGGAATGGGGTGGGGCAGACAGGTGGGAATAGAGAGGGACTGTGCTCACTGTGTACCACTGTTGAATCCACCAAGGGCCCCACGTCAGGGATGGCCACGGTGACACTGGTGCTCTCGGTGGCGGCCTTGTCCGTGTTGGCTGTGATGCAGGAGAGGTCAGGCTCACTCTGGCTGATGCCCCGGCCCACATCCAGCTGCACATCCCTCAGCAGAGCTTGCTCACTACTGCCTTCCTGTTCCTGCTCGGTCAACACTGCATCCTTCGCTACTTCCAGCTCAGGCTGAGGCATGACTAGGGGTGTATTGGCTTCATCAAGGGCTTCTGCCAGCCCAGAGCCTCTGGGCACCATCAGACTGTTGGTCCTGGGAAGACAGAGGAGAAGACAGCCAGGGATCAAAAGCTGCTCTAGAATGGCCAATGTACCTGGCCAGAGAGGAAAGGGAAGGGGAACTGAGCAGACCTGCTGGAGAGCGCTCAGCATCTACTGCCTTCACCCCACCCAGACAGAGAGGATCTAGACCCACAAGCCACACCCGCTATCTTATTCCCATTGGTCCATCCATGCCCTACTCCTAGCAGAGATGCTCTTGAAGAACAGGTGCGTATTTTCAGAGGGAGCAAAACCGTGGCAAAAAACATCTCCACCTCACCAAAAGGGAAACCAAGACCCACAGAGGTCTCCACTAGAGAATTCCGGACCATCAGCCTGTGCTATTCTCTCTAAGTCACTTCTGGAACTCACCTCCTTAAGTCCTGGGTTCGCTCCTCTTCATGGATTGTCGGTTCCTTGCCCCCATGGCTGCCCCGGGACTCATGCTCCTTCTCTCCCTCAGTGGGTACCACTTCATCCAGACTCCGCTCCTGGCTGGCAGACCTGCTCCGTGAGGCCGAAGAGGACTCCTTCCCTTCCGTCCTGACTCGACGGTGCCGGCTTCGCCGCTGGCTCTGTCTGTGCCTGGCCCGGTCCTCAAAGGTCACCACGGTCTCTCCTCCTCCCCCAGCCTCTTGCTGGGTTGGGTCACAGTTCCCATGACAAGGCCTGGCGAGCCATGGTGGCTCCCGTTTGCCCAGGGATAAAGGGCTCCTCTGATTGTCCAGGGCACTGGTCAGGCCAGCTCCATCTCCCTTGAGAGAGCCCCCACGGCTGATGCGCTCCTCTTCACACTTTTCCAGGCCTAGGCCTAGGGTCAGACCTTCAATGGGCCTGGACCTGCGGTAGAGGCTGGGGTGGGCATTGAGTGGGTTGAGGGGGCTCAGGGGGTTGAGGGGATTGAGCGGGTTCATTGGTGGAGCCTCCTCTTTGTTGAGGGCCTCCTGGCTGGACATCTGCATGTGTCTCCTCAGCTGGCTGGTACGCTGTTCCCACACGGACATGTGGTGCCGGCGCCTCCGTTCCCTCCTGGCAAAGGGGAAAGGGTGAGGAGCAGAGTCAGGGCCTAGCAGCTGCAGGCTGTGGGGCGGGGGTGGGGGTGGGGGGCAGTAGCCACAGAGGCCATGAACAAGGGAGGGCACATGATGGGGGAGCAAATGGGAGAACCAAGAACCTGAGACAGGAAGCACAAAACGATGCAAGGAGCAGAGTGCCCACACACGAGGAGGCCATGGGACCAGCGCCTCCATAGACAGTTTGGAGTATTTTTATTGCAATCCCTGCTCTGCAGCGGTTGAAGGATCGAGAAGAGATAAGCCTCCACAATCGAGTCCTGCATCTCCAGAGGGTCTCCGAGTATGGTCACACAAAGGCTCACTTGCCCTTACCCCTCTGTGTTCCTTTGATTCAGGAGCATCAGCGAGGATCCCCTTGTGCCTACCAATAGCTCTTGATTCTACATCAGACTCCCTCCCTTTCTCTTCTTAGATTACAGCCTGGAATAGCAAAGGCTGAGACATGTTTAAATACCACCAAAGGCGGACAGCAGTAGCAAGCAGACCCACGTGCTAAAAAATCTTAGCACAATCCTCCAAAAAGAAAGAGGGCTGGGGGTCTCTCCCACAATAGCTAATGGAACCCGTAGAAGATTTGTGTGCACAGAGACCACCAGCAGCTCCCACACAAACCACTGCTGAGCACTGCTCAAGGGTCTAACAAGCACTCACGTGGCAGCAAGAACGCACAAGCACAACGTACATGAGCACACAGGCGTGGCTGACTGGTAGGTGCGGCATACACCTACTCCACCTACTCCTTCCCTCACGTGCCTGTGAGTGCACGCCTACCAATTCAGGGGACACTCACATGTACCCACACGCAACCTCACCAAGGCCCACACAGAGCTGCATACAACAGCCTACACCAGAGGAACACCCACTAACACTCATTACCAATGCCAACACGTGCCCATTCACAGGCCAAACCAAAGAGTGAGCAACACACGGGGTCACGTACTTTAGACACACACCAATAGAAGCATAGGTTGAAAAGGTGCAAAAGGGCACGTCCACAGATCAAGTACACAGAACACACGCACACACCGAGGCACACGCCCACATGCACACCCCGTGCCCCTTTGTCCACAGCAAGGACAAAGACACATTGTCCCCGCGCCTACACAGAACCACTCACAAACACGCAAACCGGTACACACATACAGGTGGCTGCTGCGTGGCTCCCACATCGACATGTGGTGTCTTCTCCTTCTGTCTCTTCTGGGAAAGAAAAATGAACAGGTTCAGTTCAGCCCAACCTCTAGGAACTACAAGCCCCACAGCCACCAGCAGATTTCCAGAGGGAGACAGGAGTCTTCCATGTGTCCACAGGCTCTCCAGATGCTAGCTTCCAACCTTCACCTCCAACAGGGTCACTTCTGAGTCTTCACTATGTGCAAATACATGGGCCTTTTTTTTTTTGAAGGCACACATGCAGAAACACAAATATACAACTTTCTGTAGAGGATATAGCTTCAGATGCTCAAACAACATGCCCACTAGCACACACACACACTGCTGCCTATGCATCCTTTGGAGGCCTTAGGCGATGAGCAATTGTGCCCCACCCTTAACTCTCCCACCATATCAAGGGTAACAAATATAGATGCAACCCCCTAACTTGTCATCCCCATAGCAGGTCCTGACTCAATCTCACCAAACATGCAGGAAACAAATGGTCTTCCAGGCAAACCAGTGTGGCTCCACAGCAGCCTGTGGCTCAAAGCAGAGCCACCACGCCATGGGCCACTGTTCATATTCTCCAGGATGTGAGCAGAGCCCCTGCACTTGTACAACACAATGGCCCTGGTCTGTTCACCCAGTTAAAGCACAGTATCGACCTTAGACTTGTACAGAGAGATATCCTTTTTACATGTACACTGCAACCTTTCAAAGCAAAGTTAATAGAAAGTTGGAGATGAGATGAGAACATGGATGTCACCTGATTAAAGAGGAGAGAACATGTAATAAAATGATGATATCTATCAGCCAGGGACAGGATGATGTTTCAGTAAAGGACAACCCATCTTGGCGACCCTTAGAGTAAGCTTGCTCTTGTCCCAGGGTTGGAAAATCCCATCCAGCCCTTTAAGGCCCTGCTGGACCTTAAAGATCTGTAAATGCGGCTTTGCAAGAAGCCCAACACCCACCAGTGCAGAACATGTTCTGCAAACGAACACTCTCAATTAGCATTTCTGTGTGTCTGCAGAGGAGTGTACTATATGGGTAGAGCTGAGGAAGCAGAGGCAGAGGTCTGAACCTTCCTCTGGGTATCTGAAAAGAGGCACAAATGCCTACATGTGCACATAAGCACCCACGGATGCAGACAGCACCCTGGAAATGTCTGTGAGCTCCTCAAATGAACGTTTCCCTGAACATCGGCAGGCTGCACTGCAGTGAGGCACAGGTGGGGGCGGAGTGCCAAGAAGCATGGGGAGCATATAGAAATAGAAGCATACAATCTAGACAGGCAGCATGCACACCCACTAGGAAAAGCACATCATACCATCTATTTGCAAATTCTCAGATATTCAAATACCAGCTCTCCAGAAGCTTGTGTGTTAAGTACATGGAAAGATCCCCTCACCCCTCCCTCCCTCCCTCCCTCCCTCCCTCCCTTTCTCTCTCTCTCTCTCTCTCTCTCTCTCTCTCTCTCTCTCTCTCTCTCTCTCTCTCTCACACACACACACACACACACACACACACACACACACTAGGCAAAAGAGATCCATCTCACACAGATCTGACACATACTTGATACTTCCTTTCATATCTCTCCTAATAGATACAAAGATCCTATTTTAAATTCATAGAAATATCCACATAGCTCTAACTCAGGCACCTTGGGCACACCCCATAATAGGCTTGTGGAACAAGATGGGCATGTAGCATTCTTCTCATTTCCAAGATGAGGCAACAGAAATTCTGAGACCATGAGGTTCTTCTCAAGGTCACAGAGCATGTGAGAACCAAAACTAGAACCGATACTCAGGCACTTTGGTTTGTAACCATGCTCTGAATTTCTCTATGGAAGCCACATCTGTACTTAGTTCCACTGCAGACCAAAATTCTGTGATCTTGCCTACACACCTGAGCAAGGTGCATAAATACCTTGAGGCCCCTCTTGCCAACAGTACAGACTTTGTGGCCTTGGTGTGGTTCCCAAAGTCTAGGTCCTGGCTCAACTTCTTCTTCTACTCACTATGCCCCCAATGCACACTGTTTGATTCCCACAGCCCTGTGCCTGCCCACATTTCATTCATTCTTCCCTTCCATAAATAGCAAGTCTCTACTCTAGGCCAAGCATCATCCCCAATCACATCTCTCCAAACCTCCTTCTCCCCCAGGCTTCCTCATCTCAGTAAATAGAACCACCTACTTCTAGGCAGCAGCTAGTCCTATCCATCTGCACTTTTGGATACCTGTGTGTATGTGGGTTTTTTTTCTTTTAAGCTCAAATTCATATGAGAAGGTATGTAGGGAAAGGAGGGTAGTAATCACTGACGACCTAGAGCATATTCGGAAGAGGATTTGTTTCTCTAATTCACAGAGAAGGGTTAGAGAGGCTAGACCTTCACAGTTTTGAAAGTGAAAAATAATAAACTAACAGTAACGAAGAGAAGAGAGACTCTGCATAGAACTTGGGAGTCCCCTCAATGAGGTAAGGCAAATGCCATGCAGGAGCTGATCTCATGAGTACCAGGTCACCACAGACTCCTCAAGCACTGAGTGACATGATCTGGTGTTAGGATAGTTCCACTTCCAGTGGGACTGAAACCCTCCCCCAGTGGATACACACAGGCCTCATGAAGACTGAGAAGAGCAATATGAGCTTTCTGTGCTTCTTTGCCCCAACTCCATCAGCTGAGGCCATGATCAGAGAGCCCAAGCCTGATTCACTCAATTCTTTCATCAACCACAGGTCTAGGGTGGATCCTGGAAGAATGGGGTCCAAGCCTCTCTATTTCATCACCCCTCCCCCATTCTCTCCCTAAACAACTCCATCTGAATTCTTGTTCCCTCCTGGCTACTTATAAAGTCACTAGCTTTTGTTTTGCCAATGCCACTGGTACTCTCTGTCCTCACCCAAAGTGGCCCTGTAATAGCGTGTTGTACCATTGCCCACTCTGTTCTACAGGGCTTTCCTCTACAGGTTTCTAGGATGCCAGGCTTTCCTATTCTTCTCTGACTTCCTGGATGTACCTCCCTTGGTCTTCTTTGCTGGCTTCTCTTCTGACAGACATTAAAAGCATAGCCATAAGCTCAGCCTCTGTCCTCAGCTCCTCTCTTCCCTGTCTCCACTGTTCCTGGGTCATCTCACCCACACTGATGGCTTAAATACCACCAAATGCAAATGACTTCCCCCAAATCTTTATTTTAATCCTGACTTCTCCTCTATTCATGTAACCAATAGCCTATTCAAACACTTGGATGCCTTCAAGGCATCTCACATTTAATGTGGCCAAAGTGAACTTTGGATTACCACCATCCCTAGGGTATAGGTAAATGCCACTACCCTTTCTCCAGCTGTTTATGCCTTAAAATGTTAGAAAAGAATACCTGGGAGAAATTTTGTTTCTTCTCTTTATTTCCTCCTCACCCCTTCTAGATTAATCCATGAACTCATCCCATTGGCTCTCAATCCAAAACGTGGAGTGAGATGGTCATCTCCTCTATTGTCACCATCCCAGTCTCAATCACCATCACCTACTTCAAGAATCATTACCTCTACTTGTGGCATGTACAACACATTCGTCACCTAACAGTGACCTTTTAAAGTGAAGTCATCGTTATCCTTCCATCATCTTCCTCTCATGGTTTCAATTAGCATAGAAGCTAAAATCCTCATGGGGTTTAGGGCTTCTCGACTGGTTTCTGACCACCTCCATGGTCTTGTTCTCTTCTATCCCTCTAACTCACTATATGGAGCCTTCCAGAGGACACTTGTTTCATAATATCACACAACTGTCTTCTATGTGGTCAGGGTCTTTGTTTACTCATCATCTCAACTTCTCCTGAGTTTCCCTGGGTGTCCTCCCCCGAACTCTTGTCCTTCTCTGCCATGTCACTCTGTTCCATTCATTGTATTCTATTTACTGTTATCTGCAATGACTTGTGTGTTTGTCATCCATGTCCCTCACGCAAATAAAAGCTCCATGAAAACACAGAGACTCCGTTGTGCTCACTGTCCATTCTTGGGAATAATTCTGGCAGAGAGGAGGTAGACTCCTACAATCGATCACTTTATAAGCTAATGAATTGGCTTCAGCCCAGGAGCCCAGGGGTCAGTGAAAAAGACAAACCAACTCACTCCATAGAAGGCATGTTGGGTGCAGACATCGGGCTGACCTCCTTGGCCTTCTGCAGTGCGTGTTTCTGGTTGAAGGCCTCCTCTTCCTCCTGCTCATCCTAGACACAAAGCACAGAGAGTTTTGCCTGGGATTCACATGGAGGGTATTCTCTATTGGCACTCTCCAGAGAAGGTTTGCAGACCAGATGAATGCGGCAAGTAAAAAGGTTAAACAGACAGCATGAAGATGGGATGGCTTAGAGACCGCCAAAGGCCACAGGCCAGGCTCCTTGGAAGACAGCAGCCTCCCAATTCTTGTCTCTATCCCCACGTTCTTGAGGGAGCTGGTTATTTCTGTGGAAAAACCAACACTCCTCGAATATTCTGCAGTGTCTATGAGGATAGAGCAGAGTCCTCCTTCCTGAAATCAGCACCGAGTCTGAGAACTCAACCATCATGGAGTCTCCCCCAGAGTGACCTGGACCCACTTCAAGTCCTCAAGAGATCCTCCCTCACCCATATTCTAAGTGATGGCACTAGGAAAATTTAGTTTAGGTCAAGTGACTAAAATTATTAAAAAAATATGTATGTCTGCTAGCAGACTACAGTTTCCACACTCAGGATTTCACTTGGTCTTCACAGTAATCCCATGAAGCAAACAAGGCAAAGGTATCATTCCCATACTACACATGAAGAATCTGGTGCTAATGGAGATCTGCAATCTGGCCAAAGTGAAAACAGCCAATAAGTGGATTTCTAGCTGTATTGTTTCAGATACTACAGCTGGCATTTTTCCCTACCATATCATGCAGCTAGCAAAATTCTCAAGAGGAGCAGACAACACCTTATAGAACACATGGACAAAGTACGAACTAGTACCAAGATGGTATGTGCCTCTTCCTCAAATTTGATTTGCATGCCATAGATTATCCCACTACGTCTGGAGAAGACAATCCGAGAACAGAAAGAAGTGAAACTTGTCCATAATGGTGGCCACTGCAGCCTCAGTCTAGGAACTGAAATGTCCCCAGTGTCTTATATACCCAGACTATTAAGGATTACATCATATGATTGAAATCTTACCACCATAGGTCACAATACCAGGAGCGGTGCTTAAAACCCAGGTATCTAGTGCTTACCATGACACTCCATGTCATAATCCTAGAAAGGACCCCAGCAAGAGTGCACAGAGATGAACTACTATTTTCCATAGCCCATGAAAGACCCATGCTGGTCTGAGGCTCAGCATAGTCTATCAAAGTGATCCAGATTTCTTATATGAGTATATAGTTCTAATTGTCTAGAAGCTTCCAGAAGAGGCAGGCTTCAATGGCAGGTCTGAGTAAGGCACTACAGACTTCCAGAAAGAGATCTCAAGGCCTAAGGTATCCTAATGGCAATAGAGAACCGTGTAATCCCTAGAGGCCAGTGCTTACCTTGGTTAGCTCCTGGGCATTGGCCAAATTGTCCACAGCGATGGCCAAGAATACATTCAGTAGGGTGTCTGGGGGTTATGAGTTAAGGATGGACAAGCAACAAATAAAAAAGAAAGAAAAGAAAAAAGAAAGGCTTCAAAAAATCTAAGGGACAATTCCACTTCTTTACTGAAAGGGGACTGGCAGGATAAGAAACCAGGGTCTATAGGAAAGGGGAATACTGGGCCACTCTGCCAGGAGGAGAAAGAGAATATGGGTTTTCTCCTTCCACAGATCACCTCTTCACACAAGCCGTAGAAAATGCATTAATCAAACTGTCCAGCAGGTCATCTGGAACAAGAAAACATTCAGACAACTATGGCCTTTTATGCACATAAGCAAATCACAGAACAACACAATGCAATGTGTAGACGGCTCAGTGTAGGTACTCATCTCTGTTTCCTGAAAGGCTGGAAATGAATCCCACCTAGACTGATGGGTCTTATGTTACTCTGTCCTGACTATGATCCATAGCCCCTGTGACTGATCAGTTCTCCATGATAGGACATTTTCTTTCTTCTCTCATTCTTCTAGTTAGAATCCTAGAGGACTTCCTGGTCTTCTATGCTAAGAATCAGTTTTTTTTTTTTATGTCATCATGAAAATTGGCCTTCTATTCCTGCAACTCGTTATATAGCTTTCTCTTTACAAGTTTCTTAGGCTTCGTTGGAATCTGCTCTGATCCTTAGAAGTTTTCAGGGAAAGAAACTTGAAAGAAGCATCTCTTCTCTGTGATATTATAGAAAATACAAAAATGAAGCTTCATCTTGACTCTCATTTGTTTTTGTTGCACTAATCCCAATTCAAGGTAAGTCCTACTCCTCCAAATAGCTAAAGATTATACAGAAGTTTTAGTTTATAAGGCACAAATAATTATTTCATTCAACGCATAAAAAACCATTTTGTTCATGTTTATATTTTTATAAAATGAGTACATTAATTCCTTAAGATAAAAGCCCATTTTCTTTCAGTATGCTCTGTCCATTGCCCCTCGTTTCCCATTCAAATGCTACCACTACCACTAATTTCTGAAATGCTAATTCAAGAAGGTAGCCAAATAAGAACATCTTTAAAGGATACAGTTTCCGAACAAGGTGAGCACAATGAAGTAAATGGCTGACCACATGCCTGAGCTGACCCCACCCTGGGAGCGGATCCCATTGTACATTACTTCATTCCAGTCCTCTCCTGTCAGGATCTACAGAGTAAACAACAGGTAGGTCAGGACTCTGGGTTTGCAAAAAGACAAATACTGGGGCTAGGTCGTTTTCAGCTAATCCCTTGCTTTAGTCTCCTGCCAAAGAGAGATAAGAAAGCCATTCCCACGAATAATTTGAATTTTTTATATAAATGAGCATTGTGGCCATTAAAAAATGAAAGTGAATGTGAGAAAGCATCCAGTCCTGAAACTACAGAGTCCCTCCTACCTCCAACTTGGCCTTTCGGAGTCATACAGATCAGGTAGTGATCACTATCTGACTGTCCCCAGAGCTGCTAACATGGAATTCCTGAGGTAGTAACATTAACCGAAAAAGCCTCAGGGGCTCCAGTTAGGAGGCTTGGGCTCCAGCTTAGCTTAGATTCTGTCTAAATTGTATTTGTCTTTATCTGTACAACTCTAAGCGACTATTCATAATTGAGCTTTCCTTATGATTTAAGGGGATTTTTTTGGGAGGGGGGGGGCATGAAAAAGACACCAGACGAAATGGACACATCAATTAGATGATACTCTAGATTTGGTTTTCTCCCAAATGTCATGGGTAAGTGAGCATCTCAGACTCAGTGTCTTGTACCTCATAGGTAGGGCAAAAAGGTGATCATAGTAGAAGAGTTCTTTTGTAGTTGGTAAGAACAGAGTCATTGAAATGTAAGGGATTATGGTAACAATTATTCAAAAAAGAAAAGAGAACCCTGCTTCCTGAGAACAGCCGAGGGAAGAGAAACAGAAGTGTCCTGACACTATAAGACATTGTCATCATGTAGCATGTGGTCTGCACCACACAGCAGTTCTCAACGGTGAGCCTTATACCTGGAACACAGTCATGATGGCAGCAGGAAAAGTATCGAAATTTGCTGAAGGAGTTCCATCATTAAAGTTAAACCTGAAAAGAGAATTCAGAGAGCATGGGATGGAAATCTCATATACCAAGTTTCCTCTTCCCAAGGTTACAGTTTTCATCATTTTTTCCCATTCTTTACATCTCCTCTACACCCCAATCTCTGTCCTCCATTCCATAAAAGTCATGGAGATAGTAGCAGTTGTTTTTTTCCTTTTTTCTTTTTGATGAATTACACACCTTTAAAGGTATGGCAATAGAAATAAAATTAAGGTATGGCAATAACATAAGGTTAGGCTGATCTTCAGTTTACAAAGACTTATGCTATATATTTCAAGTACAAATACAAAGTCATAAGTCATCAAATAAAACTTTTGGTAAAGAATTAAAAACAAAGACATGTGTTCCATACATGAGCACATCATGACCTATTCTGGCCACCTATCAGTCCAAATAAGATGGAGACATGGTGATCGATTCAATAGCTCTGATTGTCATAGGCTTGACATATGCAGAACCTCCTATAGATGAAGTCCCTTCTGGTCCTTACCTGCCTCCAAACAACTGCATCCCTAGGAGAGCAAAGACAACAATGAAGAGGAAGAGAAGGAAGAGCAAACTGATGATAGACTTCATGGAGCTCATCAAGGAGACCACTAAATTCCGGAGGGATGCCCAATACCTAAGAAACCAAGACAAGGTTACAGTTGTGAACATTGCATAACAAAATCATCCCAACTCCAGCTCAGCATCTCCCTGCAGTCTCTGAGGTAAGCTGCACTAGTGTACTTTGTAGGAAGATGTGGTAGCCTTGCTTCCCTAGGGAACAGAGCACCAGATCTGTTACCAGACATAGTTTTTGTGTGTTTGTTTCATTTTGCTTCTGTGTTGTTCCTGGGCCTGTGTTCTGTGTTGAACACAGGGCCTGGGCTCTGTCCCTAAGCTCTTTTGCTAAAGTGCTGGTGGAGCCACTGCTCCACTTCCAGCTTTTTTGGTACTTAATTGGAGGTAAGGGTCTCAATCACAAGGAAAGGGGCAGAAGAACAGGAGGAGAAGGGTAGACGAATGAATGAGGGAAATGAGTAGAATGCAGGCTAGAATGCATTGTATATGCCATAGAACTGAGAAAAATAAGGGAAGGAATGGATGGAAAGGGGGAAGATATGGAAGGGATAACACAGACCAAGATGCATTGTACACATAAATTACTTTGTTAAATGGGGAAAAAATCAATATATAACCTGAAAATTCAGGGAAAGGGAGGGGTAGAGAATGTTAAGAGGGGTGAATCAAGAGGTACTGAATTCGTATTCATATTCATTGATCAAGAAGCTCTGACCGGGAGAAAATGGGGGAAAAGGTAATACTTTTCGAAAGGAAATATACTCATTACCTGACTTATGTAACTGAAACCCCTCTGTACATCACCTTTACAATTAAAAAAATGGGAAAACAAATGAGGCTCTGTTGCATCCTTCAAAAAACTACCTGAAGTTTTTTTTTTTAAGTCTCACAGACTTTCCTGCCCAGGCTTGCTTCAAACCTCTGATCTCAGCTTGCTGAGTAGCTAGAATTACAGGTGTGAGCTACAAGCACCTGGCTTCTGACATAGATTTCTGGGTTGATCTTTGTGGGGGTGGGGGAGAAGAGGAGTTGAATTGAGGAGAAATGGGGGAAGGACAGAAGGAAACAAAATAAGGCACAAAATAAGGTGGTAGGAAGAGTCCAGATGCTCATCACTTACTTGGTTATTTTAAATATTCTTAGTAGTCGGAGAGCACGCAAGACACTGATTCCAAAAGATGTACCTGGTCTGAAGATTGCCCAGACCACCTCAAAGATGCTTCCCACTGTAACCTAAGGACAAACCCAGCCACAGTGAGATGAGAGAAGAGGAGGGAAACACTAATATTTGGTGCACAATCTCTCAATGGTCTATGGAGAAATCCTCCCCTGCCCAGCCTTCCCTATGGCCAACTTGGGAAAGTAATGGAGAAAAAAAAATGACTTTGCCTGACCTCTCCCACTGCCCTCCATTCCCCTTCTGAACTTTCATCCTGCACACATTGTGAACCAGTTTACTGACTCAACTCCCATACTGGGTAAAAGCTATCCTAGCCAGTCATTCTGTACAGAATGGATGTCCATGGGTTTTTTTTTTTTTAATATCACCTTGAGCAAACAAGGCAACAAGTGGCATTCAAACAACAGAAACTACTTTTTGAAACAGAAATCTCATGGTCCTAGAATTTAGTGCTGCTGGCAAGTATGTTTCAGTTCCCATTATATCAAATATTTTGGTCAACGAGTTCCTGGATGCCCTATTATAATAGTCTTCGCTGTCATAGGGTCCGACTTCTTTAGAACATCACAATTTCAAATGAATGCTTCAAAATACATTTATATATTTATTGAATGTCTGCTATGTTCTAGATATTGTGCCGGGAGAATTTTTTTAAAAAGTAATTCTTACAACAATGTTGAAAAGTGTGCACACAAGGAAACTAAGGTTAAAATGGCCTCTCCCTAGCTGTTATGCCTGAAAATTGCCTATACTTAGAACCATATGTTCCGAGTGAAAATGGAGTTTGGCAAGTGCTCAAATCTTCAGCACCTAACAAGCTTTGGCAGAAAAAGAAGTGGGTTTGGCAGAGAGAGAAATGGTTCAGGAGCCCAAAGTTCTGTGACCTCGTTCGACTGCTACCTGGGTATGAGAACTGGAAGGAATGCTTTGCACTTACTTATTGTAGAGGGCAGGCTACATTCTCACCTACTCTGGTGCATAAGGCTCTTGAAAGCTGCACAGGAGAAAAACTTATGTAGATGTACCTTTACACACACCTAAATACTATTCTAGTCAGGAAGGAAATAGCAGGATGCAATGTTCTAGGTGGGAACTGGCTAATGTAAGGGTTTGTGTGTTTGCATGAAGGTATACTCAGACAATTATGCTGATTTTAAACTGAAGTAGAAAAAAAACCCCACAACTGTATAACCTTCTCTTTCTTACACCTCTAGAATTAAGTCCTTTGTCCTTCTCTTCAAGACTTTCCCCAAGATAATAAGTAGTTCAAAACTTAGGCCATGGTTGGCTTAAGTATATCAATGAGTGATGTTCTTACGTGTATACTCTGTAGTATATGCATTACACATCAATATAAACACTTCCTTAAAAAGTCAAAGAGCTTAATAAAACAAACAAATCCCTTGCATGGTAAGGATTCATTCACTCCCCCTGGCTTTGAGTTCAGTGGTCCATGCTGAGTGACAGAGCAAGCTGCTTATCTGAAACCATGGCCCATCACCATGAAGCAGAAGGACAGGCATGCTTCCGCGGACTTACCCCGAAATCAAAGCAGTTGAATGAAGAATGAAAATAAAGGCGAGGACCCATGCCGTACATCTTCAGGGACATCTCCAAGAGGAAGAGTCCCAGAAACAAAAATTCTGCATAGTCTGAAAGTACAAAAAATAGAAACATTCATTCCACAGATAGAATGGGCTCCTACCGTCTCCAATTAATATGCCCTCATATGGAGGATTTCCCAATACCATAGTGTGAGAAGGTTTGGTGGCCATGTTAAGTCAGTGCTGTGCAAAGGATAATGGTGTCTAAATACTGAGCCCAAGATGAGTTCAGTTAACAAGTCAGCTTTGCTCTCTTTCATGCTTGGTTAGTGGCCTGTAAATGGAGAGTGGGCCTCAGACAAGAAAGGAAGAACTTTACTACACTTTTGCTGAAAGAGTTACTCTCCCCTCCACACACTCACAGAACAGTCTCCTAGCTCCTCCCTGGCACCAATAGCAGTCTTATTTGGAGCTTACCTCTAAGTTCCTTTCTGATCCATTTGAGGAACCCATTTCCCTAAGGATCTTTTTTCTTAGGACTTTAGTGACTTGAACTCTTTATATCCTTAAGAACACCTACGCACCAAGGTGTAACTATCTTGCTAACTCATCAACTGTGATTTGTTTATCCCATTCAGAAATGAATAAAGACTGAGAGAAGTCATCTGATAATCCAGTCTTCCTCTTTCAGAGAGCTCTGGCCTCCATGCTGGTATAGAGAGGCAGGATTTGGAGCTGAAGAACTGCTGTCAGGCCAGCATGCTTTGGCTTCTTCCATTCAT
The DNA here is from genome assembly GCF_024711535.1 of Dipodomys merriami. NCBI lineage: Eukaryota > Metazoa > Chordata > Mammalia > Rodentia > Heteromyidae > Dipodomys > Dipodomys merriami. Next base: position 18,581,063 of record NW_027203826.1, read on the forward strand.
TCACACACCAACCAAGCTGCCCACATAGAGACTAGCAATCACCATTTACTTACAGAGGAGATGAGTAAGCCACTGGGGCTGGTTGTGATGGACAATAGCCACACAGGCAGTGTTGAGAGCCACGAGGCTCAAGACGATCCAATAAAACACCTGGGATTTGACCATGTGGCGAATAGAGATGCGCAGAAGCCTTTCTTTGTGCCGGAAATAGGAGGCCCCATCTACCTTTGTACTCTTGATACTGGCTCTGGCAAGGGGTGTGCCTGTGAGGGGAAAATAGGGAAGGAAGAATGAGGCTGCAAAATATCCTATGCTCTCCCTCCATGGCCAGGTAGTATCCAGGGTGAGCAAGTTGAGTGCCAGGACCAGGTGACCTCCGTATTACAGGCCTGGGTAATTCCTATGTTGCAGGCTAAGTAAACTGCATAGGCAATGACTCTACTCTCCCTCACCAGGCACTTTCAGTCCTGGGAAAATGGAAGATTTTCAGGCAGGGCACCAGGCCAACACCCAGTATCTTGAATGTTGTTAAGATCATGTTTATGTTTGTAACAGATCGGACTTCTCTGTGCGCTTTCCTTATAAGTGAGCTTTAGGCACTAGACTCCTTCTGCTGCATTTGTGATATTTCTGCCACTGGCAACATAAAGCAATACTGAGCCTTATTCAGTCTCTTCTGCTTTTAAAGATGGAGTAAGATCCTGCCCCTTTGGGGGATGGGGGAGAGAAAAATCTGGCTTCAGCCAGAGTCTATCAGAAATACCTAGAATTGAACTGCATGCAGTCATGTCCAAAAGTTAAGAAAAATTAGTTTAAATGTCACATGATGGAAACAGGTGGGTGCTGTTACTGCTAAGCAAATAACTTCAAGTTCTTACATCTGGGTCACTACAAGAAAGAGCTCCTGAGGATCTTTTGAATAATATGAGTTAAATATCCCTTATCTATCTGAAATGTGTAGGACCAGAAGCACTTTGATTTTTTCAAGAGTAGAACATTTGCCATATATAATAAGATATCTTGGGGATGGGATCAAAGTCTACATATGAAATTTATTTATGTTTCAGATATATCTTATATTCATAGCCTGAAGGTAATTTCATCCAGCACTGTAACAGTTTTGTGCAAGAAACCAAGTTTCTTGGTAAAGGAATTTTCCACCCAGGATTCCATGCTGATAACAAAACATTTCCAATTTTGGATCATTTCCAAATTTTAAATGAGGAATGCTCAACCTGTATCCCAAGGTTAGGTGCTTATAAATCATACCAAAGAGACAGAGAACATACATCTGTGAGTCAGGTAAATCTGCCACATTTGGAGAACCCTAAACCCCACATTTCATGTAAGCAGTATCTATCCCCTGTTCCTTTTTTCTTTCCTGTATATCATCATTATCTAGATTGGGCTTCCCACTCCATCCCTTACATACAGCCCTAAATTCTGGATTCTTTGGGTTCTTTTCCTCCTTGTGGGTCTTCTCAAAAGACAGAATCTTCATTTTTCATGGGAGATCCAGAGAAGTAAAAGAAGATCTAACTGGATCACTCACCCACAGAAGAGATATCAGCGCAGTGCTCATCGCTGGAGTCTCGGGTCATGGCCTCCGTCCGGCTCCTTTTGATGGTTGCCCTTCGAAGCACTACGCCAGGGAAGGGGAAGGCCAGTGAGAGGCCACAAGTACACCGAGATCATCGTGGAAAAAAACTTTGAGGACTGTGTAAGGACTTGTGCAAAGCCCCTGTGATACAGGTTGTCTACCCTTAATACTGGAGTCAAGGTGACAGAAGCTGAGCATGTTTAGAGAACCAGGGGTACTGTCCTCACCAGCACCTACCAAAATGCAAGGGTTCTGAAATCCCTACTAGAGTGAATCTACACTGGGTAGGTAAACAGACATTTTGTAGTATCTATTTGTCCTGGATCTTCATAAGCAAAGCTACTTCCTGGTACTGAAAATGGTCCCCAGATGATCCCCACACATTTTAAAAGAAGAAACTATCGTCTACCAATGGCTGTAGGATGGTCTTTTCATCGTAGAGTATCAATCACAGGCCCTGGAACAAAGCCACTCTTGGGTTTCATTTTCATCAGTTTAAAAGGCATTTAAATCCATGACTCAATTCTCTTCATTTTAAAGCATGAGGGATTTTATTACAGAGAGATTTGCGTTTCAAATCCCAGCGCACCCCTCTTTTCCTTCTTTCTCCTCATTTGATCAAGAGAGATTGCCACTGCATAAGAGGGACAAATGCAAATGGAGCAAGGCATTGGAGCACTTCCTTACCTTCTAAGGCTGATGTTCCGGCATTTTTATTTTCTTCTGCAAGCATGACTTCCTCTATATAGAAACAAATGGTTTAGTAAATTATCTGTAAATGCCAAATTATGGTGCAAAATGAAAAATCTCTCAGGGCGAACTCTGGCTCGGGGCAACACACAGAGAGAGCAAAGGGTTCAGAGCCTGTCATGGGCACCAGCTCAGACAGAAACTTGGCATCACTCGGAGTAAGGGTACACAGGAGAAGGGGTGGGGGGAGTAGGGCCCTTGGAAGATACTGACAAAAAGTTCCCATCTGAATCTGATGCTCAGGAGGACATGGTGGGGGGCGGGTAGGAGGGGAGGAGTTGGGTTGGACGTGATAGTGATTTTTTAAAACAAGGATTCCCAAGTTGATAGTAATGAAAAGGTTACATTTCTGTTTTTTTCTTCTTTCCTATGTTTCTCTAACCCCTGAGACCTTTTCTAACAACAGTGCCCCTTTGTCTCTTTTCTATATCGCCTATAGCATAAACCTAACCCTTTATCCAGAGGAAAATAACATATTTGGACTCTATCCTTTCTATGACTTTAAGGAGGGGCAGAGAAAGAGATCTAATGGTCTCAAAAAAAAAGGAGCAGGGCCTGCAGGCTGTATTTTTTTGCATGTCCCACTTCCATTCTTCTGCTTTGGTTGAGCAGAGCTTAAGCCTAACAGGCTTGAGTCCGCATGAGTTTTCCTATACTAAAATGATTGTTTAAAATGGGTTTGTGCCAAGTTACTTATGGCTCATGCCTGGAATTTTAACTACTCAGGAGGCTGAGATTTTTTTTTTAAGGATGGCAGTTCAAAGCCAGCCCAGGTAGGAAAGTCCTTGAGACTCTAATCTCCAGTTAACCACCAAAAAGCTGGTAGTGGAGCTGTGACTCAACTGGTAGAGTGCCAGCTGGTGTGCCAGCCTAAAGTGAAAACAGTAAGGGATAGCACCCAAGCCCTGAATTCAACTTCTAGTACTGGCATTACTTAAAAATTTAGTTTTTGCTTCTGTTCCCTGGTCCACAGCTATATTTTATAAGCTACTGAGATGGCTTATGGTAGGCAGAGACAATGGATAGCTAGAAGCCAAAAAAAATCATGTATAGAGAACTAGAGTTTTTATAGTTCACATCCCTATCTTTAGAGAGAACAGAGGATACTAGAGACCATGTTCCATCACCACTGGCCAGTGATTTAACCAAGTATGCTACATAATGAACCCTCAAAAACAAAACATAACACCCTAACACGGGAGTTTCTGGGTTGGTAAACACATCTGTCTGCTGAGACCCATTACTATACCTTAACCTACTATGCACTGTGCCTAAATTTCATCTGGATGTTCCTGAGTTGCATCCTTAATAATAAAACAGTAAGTAACTTTTTTTCCCTGAGTTCTGTAAGTCATGTTATAAAACTATTGAACCTATGGGGAGGGTAGAACTAGGGATTCTGGGAACTCCTAAACTTGTACTCAAATAGGCAGAAATGTGGGTCATCTAAAACCTTACTTTCTGGCTTCTGAAATGGGTACATGCTTGTGAATCTGTGCTAACTTCAGATAGTGCTCAGGGTCAAAATGGAACTGAATTGACAGATAAGCTGGTAATGCCAGAAATTTGAAGAACTGGTTGGGCTGCATCCATAGGTACTTGGTACTTGTTCATCAGTGCCTGAAAAATACACCACATTAGTACCACTCCAAAAGTACCAAAAGAGAATCCCTCTTGGCTCAAGTCTGGTGGGTTTCAGAGTCCTTTTCCGGGAGGGATATGAGTGAATTTCAATCTCTACCCTACTTTAATCCAGAAGCTAGGTTTCTGGAGGCCTTCACAATCATTCCTGAAGAGTCCAGCATTCTAGTTGCTTGTGGAAAGCTCGCAAAAAACACATTATCCTAATTTCATCTACATGTAAAATGAGAAAAATATGTGTGTGCATATATGTATTTGTGTGTATTCCTAGGAGGGATACATTCTGAAGCTTGTACATTACCATGCAGGATGGCCATTATACCAAGTCAAGGATGTTTAGCATTCTTTTGTTGTTGTTTTGTTTAGCATTCTTTTTGAAGTACAGTCTTTGGCCAAACACTACATTGACAGGTTAAATGTTACTGGGGTTCTCCTTCATTCAGACACACAAAGGCTTAAAGGCAAATGTTTGGAGAGCTTTTTATTTTTAAAATTAGGTCCTTAAAACACGCTAAAGCATCATTAATTACTCTAGACAGGGAGTCGCTTTGCTATGCAGTGTCTGGCTTTGGGGCAGGCCGTTCTGAGAATACCCAAGGCAGATGGAAGGAAGGTGTGTGGGGCGTTGGGATCTCTGTGAAGCTCTTGAGGGCTTTGGATATGCTGAAACCACCCTTCCCCCACCAACGCCTTTGCCAAGTTCGCTTTCAAACTTGAGTGTCTTTCCAGGGAAATGTAACCCATATGTCTCTGATTCACTCACGCTTCACTTGTAAAAGGAAGGGCTAGGAAGAACAATTTGACGTCACAGTGTGTCTTTTTTCTTAGAAGGAGGATAGAGCTGGCTTCACTAGCTGGAAGAAACAGAACCCTTGGAATTTGGCAAGTATCTAAAAGGCAGAGCCACAAAGAGCCTTGTACTGTGTCGCCTGACCCAGTGTGGTGTCCTGGACAGAGCTGGGAGGCTTCTTTTCTGGTTTTGATGCCAGCTCACTCAGCAATCTGTCAGATGGCTCCTCCACCAAAGATAACAAGGACAGTTGGAAATATCAAGCTGCCTGCCTTGACTGGGAGGCAAATCTACTCACCATCCATGGCAAGGCTGAATTACCATTCTGGGAAGAGGCAGGTAAGATGGATGACATGTGGTCATCATGTATTGCTCATGTTTCCAGATGCAACAAGGAAATGTGGGTATCTCAAAGGAGCATGATATCTGTTTTTCAATTATATTTATACTTTTCTTGGCCCTTTAAGGTTATCAGAAGCTAGCTAGGCACTGCTGGCTTAAGCTTGTAGTCCTAGCTGCGCAGAAGGCTGAGATCTGAGGGTTGAGAGTATAAATCAGCCTGGGCAGAGACTCCTATCTCCAATTAACCACAAAGAAAACCAGAGGTAGACCTGTGGCTCACATGGTAGAACACTAGCTTTGGGCAAAAAAAGCCAAGGGAAAAATGTGAGGCCCTGAATTCATGTCCCAGTACCAACATGCACACATGCACACATACATACCAAGATAATAAAAAATCAACTCTAGAGCTGAAAGAGAGATTTTATGTTTTGGTGGTCAGACTAAGAAGATTGCAAGTTTCCTTCCCAAGCCACTGTGAAGGAAAAAGGCTCAGACAACTAAACATCAAATCATAATCCATTTTTTTTCTGTGTGGCCTCAGATTTGTGCTAAGCTTCCTACTATGAACAAAGATGCTGACTGCCATGTGTATTCTTTCATTTTAAAAATCACTCTCTGCTCTGGAAGAAAATGAAGATATAAAGCATCAACCTTTAAAATAATAATGAAAGCAAATGCATCTTTTTATTGACAGATATGGGGTGATTTATGGCTCTAATAAGCAATTGAGCCACAGTAAACCTTGGATTGAATGGCTCTGTGCATCAATGAAATCATGGGGTGTTGGGATCTAGCCCACAGCTGGGCCTGAGCTATACCTGATATTGGACCTTGGTAAAAAGCAAGGACAGCACAGGTTGTTCAGCTCAAGAACACACCTGTTCTCATGGCTGCAGTGGCTTCCCACCGGTCCCCTCATTTCGAACCTTGTCCTCCTATGGTCTTGTCTAGCTTCAGGAACCAATAGTTCCTTTCAAATTTTAAGTCAGGGCATGTCAGCCCTCTTTTCACAACAAAGCCCAGAGCTCTCAAAATGGCTGCCACAATAGTATATATGAATACTGCCTACTCCTCTGTGACTGCCTCTTCTTTCCTCCTGCCACTACCTGGCCACTCCCTTAATAGGGACTTAGCACCAAGCGATGACTCATCCATATCTTCTTCAATAAGGATTTAACACCAAGGTATTTCTCATCCATATCTTTTCATGGCCCAAGCCCTCATCGCTAAGTCTGCACACAAATGAACCCAACTTGACTTCTCTATCTAAAACTATAGGACATCCTACACCCCCTAACTCTGCTTGATTTGTTTTTTTCAATTTCACTTATCACCATCTTGAAAATTGTTATTTTATTGCTTCCTTCCCCAACTAGAGAAGAAAGAGACCTACTAGACAAAAGCTCTGGGGACTCAGTAGTATGTTTGGCTCAACCTTGCATTCCAAGTTCCTAGCACAAAGTAGGCTCTGTATATATTTGCTGAATATATGGATTATTAGTCATCAGATGCCTGCCCTGAGAAAAGTGTAAAGTAACAGGGAGATTTCCACCCCAGAGGAAGAATGGGGATCCAGCAAGGAACCCAAAGACCTTTTAAGGGACCGAGAGCTTTACTGTACTCTAGCCTCTTAAGTGGAGTTGAATGGCACTGTTGATCCCACATGCCAGCATGGCCCCAGCCCCAAGGCCTCACCTGCTTTGTCTATCCAAGCACGGTAGCCATTCAGCTCACGCTCAATCTGCTGCTGGCGCCTCAGTTTCATGAATGCTCTCCGGTTCTCCACTCTCTCTCTCTCTTTGGCAAATTCTCTGTAGACAAGAAGGGTAAGATCCATTGGTTTTAGTACTATGACAAAGAGAAAGGGGGAACAAGTAAAAGAGTGTTTGAGGACAACTGGAAATGATGGCTTAAGCATATAATTCTAGCTACTTGGTAGGCATAGGTCAAAGGATTATGGATTGAGGCCAGTGCAGGCAAAAATAAGTTTCTAAGATCCATCCTGATAAATGGCTGGGTATGGTGGCATACATATCAGCCCAAACTACCAGAAAAACACAATGGCCTAGTATGATGGCGTGTGCCTGACATAGGGAAGTATAGATAGGAAGGTTAGTCTATAATGGCTTGGGAATAAAATGAAACCTTATCTAGAAAGCCACCAACCCAAACAGGAGCTGGTAAAGTGGCTCAAGTGGTAGAGCCCTGGCTAGCAAACACAAAGCCAAAGGCCTTGAGCTCAATCCCCAATCCTATTTTTAAAAAGGTGTTTGAACAGGTACTACTGTCATCATATATCCATTTCTGCTCGTCATGGGCTGCATGATGACCTGAAATTGTAAAAACGAATCACACTGCATTCAGTCTTACTCAATACAGCCAGTAGCAACACCCTCTGCTTGCTTTATTTTGAAAGGGACTTTGTAGCTATGTGACATACTGGGCTTCAATATGCCAATATTCCATCTCCTCAACTATAATGGCAGCGCTTAACCCTCTTAAAGACACAATTATCTTTTCAGCTTTTGACAACAATGACTAAAGCGACTGACCAATCCTGTATCAAGTTTCTTCATGCCCACTAATTTGCTTAATCTCTTAAGCATCCTATGATTTAAGTTATATTAAAAATGGCCATTTGATCAATGGGGCAACCAAGGCTGAGAGGTAAAGTAACTTGCTGGCTTGTGAACTCTAACTAGCATTCTGAGCTGCCTCTGGTATCCGGTATACAGTGACACTCCATAAGGGAAGACCAATGAATGACACAAATGACTTGAAAGAATGAAGGTCTGGTGAAGATGGCTAGCCTCAGAAAAATAAGAAAAAAATGGGACATCGAATGTGTACCTGGCTCTAACAGAGAGACAATGAAAATGTGTTTGGGTACAGGGAAAGCCAAGGTGAGGGTCAGGAAGGAGGTCAGAGTCCATCGACAGGCATAAAGGAACAAAGCCACCTTGTAAGAAAAAGCTCTCAAGTACCATGAGGGGAAAAAAGAGTGAAGAGTTTGCTAGTAGAAAAGGGATCATATTCAATACAAAGGAAATGGGAATAAACAAACAGTTGCTAAGAAATGTCTCCAGAAACCACATCCTCCAATACCTTCCTCATCACAAAACACTACAAAGCCATGGAATGTCTCTTGCCATGGCTCAGGTATTCTATCGCTGTTCTGGAAGCTGGTCCATTTATTTGCAGGGATTCTTCAGAGAGATGAAGGCAATTAGCACTCATTTAGGGTCCTTCCAGAGAATCCTTAATGTCTGGGGAAGAAGAAATGGCCAGGGGATGGGGAACATGCCCCAACCATAGTGCAGAGGCAGGAAGACTTGGTCTACCATAGGGGCGGGGGGAGGGGGAGGTAAGAGAGAGTGAGAGGGAAAGAGAAAGAGGGAAGGAGAGAGAGGAAAAGAGAGAGAGGGAGGGGGAGAGAGGGAGGGGGAAAAAGGGGGAGAGGGAGGCAAGGAGGGAGGGATGGAGAGAGAGGGGGGAGGAAGAGGGAGACAGAGAGGGGGAGAAGGATAGAGAGGGAGGGGGAGAGGAGGAGAGGGGGAAAGTGGGAGTGGGGGAGAGGGAGGGGAGAAGGAGAGACCTGCTTAGACCTGTCTTAGGCCTCCCTGCCGAAACAGAGCTGGCCTCCTTGGACACAGAACTCATGTGGGTGTGGAGACCATACACATCATCTTGTGCTTAGCTATAGGCACATTGGGCTCCTAAAGCTGCTATCCAGAGAAAGGCAGAATGAAGGGAAAACAAAGCCAGTAAGAATCTGGCTAATTGGGCTGGGAAGGTGGCTCAGTGGTAGAGCTCTTGCCTTGCATGCATGAGGCCCTGGGTTCGATTCCTCAGCACCACATAAGCAAAAAGAAAAAAGCCGGAAGTGGTGCTGTGGCTCAAGTGGTAGAGCACTAGCCTTGAGCTGAAGAGCTGAGGGACAGCACCCAGGCCCAGAGTTCAGGCCCCACGACTGGACCCCCCCTCCCAAAAAAAAGAATCTGGCTAATTGAATCCAAGTCCTGGGATGCCTCCTATCTTTACCTTCTTTCCAGAATTTTAGCAGTCAGGGAACTGGAGTGGTTCACAGTTTATCATACAACAAAGCTCTTGGTCCTTTCTATCCCTACTGTCCAATGAGTGTCATTATTCTGTTGGTCTTACGTTCTAAAAAGCACTTGAATCCACCCTCTATCTCCATCCTCACTGCCTTGGACCTTCATCCTTCCCTGGCCTGGACTACTATGTGGTTTCTCCACCACTTGTTTCTCTCCCTTCATTTCATGTATCTGAAAGCTATTTGTATTATCTCTTAAAAATATCACTGTATCCTATCCTTTCCAAATCACAAGAAATAACCATAACAAGTAACATTTGGAAGCATTTTTTCAAAATTTTACCATCTCTTCATTTACGTTGCTCACTCATATTTTTGAAAACAAAGTCCAATAGTCTTAAAGTTTAAGTAAGAAATAGAGTCAAGATTAGAATTCACATCTGTCTGCTCCAGGAGCCCAAGTTCTTCAAGCAACATGTATTGATATAGCCCAAAGGCATTTTTACATGCTTTATCATTTCATATACATCTGTCTTGACTTTTCAACTAAGTTCTGGTGGAAATGGTCAATGGATAACAGAAGGTAGTATTTTAAGTACGATGTTGAACAATTAGCTTCTCAGCAGGCTATGGCCGTAGTAACACAGTAATCCGTGAGCCTCTAGGTGAGATTATCAACATATCCACTTTGTAGCCCAGAAAAATCTAAAGGGAATCACATGGTCCTTGGAAATTGCAAGGATTCAAGGTCCCAGAGTCCCAGAGAGGAATTATGGCTTTTCTAAATTCTTTCTCTCTGCTCTATTGTCTGTTCCTCCCAACTTCCTCCATCCTCACTGAATGAAACACAAAAATACCCAACCTGGCTTCCACACATGGAGCCGAGCCTTTCTCTGTGTGGTACTCTTGTTTGTTGCAATCATCAAGTGGTCTTCTCTGCATTTTTTCCTCATTAGAGCCCAGGGAAGGAAGTCTGTGTCTTTCTCACCTCTTCTCACCCCACCCTTGTTATAATTGTATCCAAAGTCCATTTTCCCCATCTGATCTGAAGCCAAGCAGAACCTATATGGTATCACATCGCAACAGAGACCTAGTGCCTGCTACTATGATAGAGTCTATTAATACCTGAGGTTCATATAATACAACTAATTAATTTTTAATCATAACTCATCTTTGTGTAAATTATTTCATTTGTATTTGCAAAGACCCTGAGAGATCACCCAATTAGCAAGAGGCAGAGCTGAAATTCAAACAAGTATCTTCCAATTCTAGGTTAAATGCATTTTTCACCCAGCCTCAGTGATTTTCCCTGCTACCCAGAAGTTAGCATTTAATATCTACAAAAGAAACGGGGTGCTGGTGGCTCATGACTATAACCCTAGCTACTCAGGAGGCTGAGATCTGAGCAGCACAGTTGGATGCCAGTTCAGGTGGGTAAGTCTGTGAGACTTTTATTCCCAATTAAACACCAAAAATCCAGAAGTAGAGTTATGGCTCAAGTGGTAAAGTACTAGCTTTCAGCACAAAAGCTCAGGCCCTGAGGTCAAGCTCCAGGACCAGCACATATGTACACACGGGCACATGGACATACACATGCGTGCACACACACATAGAATCTACAAAGAAGATGTTGCTTCAGCCTAAACCTGAGGAAGTGAAAATATAGAAACAGTTTTTTTAGAGGGACTTTCTAGTGTGGCAGCATATAAAAAAAAACCATTGCTCTGCTGAGTTAATAAAAAAACTTTAGATATAATTTGTAACATAAGACAAGCTAGTGAGACATTTCTTGATTTTTGTATCCATGTCAAAGTTACCATGTGTTTGTATGTATGTTGTATTCTGGAAGGAACAGAGACAAAAGGATTTAGGTCTAGTATATTCAAAAACAAAATAAGTGAATATTCTAAATTTAGGATTGACATGCTCACCAGGTCCTGAATATTAAGGTAGCCAGACCTGAAAGGCAAGCATGCTCTTTCACTGTACCTCTTCCCTGAGGATCTGAGTATTCTCACATCTTCAGGAGGATCCTGGGGATTGCTGGACAATGCTTTTGCAAAGATTGAAAACAGGACCTAGACCTTACTTAGAAATCAGATGATTACTGCCAAAGTCCCTACTAGGTAATCTAAAAAGTGGCCCTGTGACACTCTCAATTGATCCAGTTCCTTTGTTATCAAGCACTTGAAATTTAAAGAATGAGTTCTGACTTAGAGTACACATATGTATATGCATGTGCATATATGTATATGTACATATATGTATATATGCATGTGTGTATACATGTATGTATGCATGCATGTTCAGGCCCATTGGCCTGGGGTTTAGGGTAAGAAAATGCATTGCCAGAACCCTGACATTTGCTCTATCTAGTGTTTTTATACCCATAGGTATATCAGAACTCAAGCTGGGATGTGTCAAAACTTCAGAATCTCAAACAAGAACCACAAAAATAACTCTCTAGGTGGTATAGCAGAAACATCATGAGCTATCTTTTCTTTTTGCTGTTGTTCTGAGACTAGGTCTCAAACTTGGTACCTGATACTGTTGCTCATTGCTACCAACTGAGCCCCACCTCCAACCTCAACAAGGTATTTCGGATTCTTATTAAGCTAGGAGGGAACCTCTCTGCCTCAGTTTCCTCATCAGTCAGTCCTGACAATGGAACACATAAAATTCCCTTGTCCCCGTCTAGAGGCAGGAAAACTTCTTCTCTAGGATCTCTGACTGTACCTCTGTAGGAGACTACATAATGAAAGAAATCCAAGTTGCATTTCATTGTAGACATGGCCGCTTCCCCAGTCCTGTTATCTAAAACTTTAGACTGCTCCCCTCACATATCCTGGGTCCCTTGGAGGATAAATTGCAGCTCCTTTCAAGATGTAGCTCGCACACAGCTGACAAGAGGAGAAGTTGGGGTCAGGCCTGGATGACCCTCTATTCTGGTTACCAGATGTGTATGAAAAGTTCATGTTTCTAAATTTCCATTTACAGGATTAAAAAAGGAGGTTGAATTCCTTGTAACGCATGGTTTCGTTTTCATTTTTTTAATCCTAGTTATTGAATTTACATTTGTGACTGCTTTTGTTTTCCTGCAGCTTTCATGAGACCCATAAATTGTAAAAGATCAACTTTTCACACACAGCCAATTCTGTATTAGTCATGATAAGATAAAGTGGAGGAATTACATGGATAATTTCAGACAAGGTAAAATGTCCCTAAACATTTATCATACATGCCCAGAGGGGTGAAGTGACCGAAAGCAAAGTTCTCTTTGAAATCATGTTTAGATTAATATTAAAATTGATTTTTATTTAGTGAATTCAAGACCTATAAAAGAGCCAATGTCACAGATAATTCACAAAGTGGCTAATCTGTATTATTAATAAAGTGACTGGTACTAGCCCATAGGGAAGTGATGGGAGGGGCTTTGGTTACCCACATTTATCAAAATGTGATTAACTCTTGAAGAACAAAAGGGAAGTTGACCAAAACCTTGTTCCAGCCTGCCATTCCCATCTCTGTGAGGTCACTTGGGTATCACAGAGCACCTGGACGGATGGGCAAGCACCTCGATACCAGCCTGGTGAGGAAGATGTTCTAGGAGTCCTGTTGTAGAACAAACCCTCCAGGGGAGGGCTGTTGGCTGGTTTTATCCTCTAGTTGCTGAGTCCTCCTCCAGTTTCTCTGCACACAGGGAGCTTTGTTTACTGATGCTGCAGAGGCTCTTGCTGCTGTCATGGCAACTGAAAGGAAGACAAAGCCCGCCAGGATGGGCTGGCCCGTGTGACTCAAAGATCTGTTTACCCACACTCCTGTACACACTTCCATGCTTCATCACACACATTGGCATGGAGACACATGCTCAACCCAACACCCCAAACCATATGCAGACAGACTTTGCCAAGTACACAAATGGCCACATGGTCATGTTCCTATTAATCTTCAGAGGCCATATTTTCAGAGGGCTTTGCTACTCACAAGGGCACCTTGCCAATATCCTTGTGAGAACTTTGCTTCGGGAAGGAAGAATTTGGGTTCTGCATCAAGGAGAGGCAGGGGGAAACCCTCTTGAACCTCAATTGTTTTGCAATGAACACATAAATTGAGGGAGTCAGGTTGGCAATTGTATGTGGGCAGTGGTTTAACTCCAGTCCCCTTGCAAAGTGGGCTGAGGGGTAAGGGCAAGACTTTCCAGTATTTTGGTGTTTTCAGGGTTCAGTGTTCTTTTGAATTCAGGGAACCTTTTCTCTCATTTTCCAGAAGAGCAAACACAGCCTCAGAAAAGGTAAATACTTACTGAAGGTCACACAGTTCAGTAGCATTTTAGTTATTTATGTCTTATCCCTTGGCTTGTTCCAGAAAGGATTTAAAGGGACTTAGGTTGTCAATAAATAAAGGCCAAAACAGAACCTAGCCTAAATCCCATCCAGTGTTGACTCTAATAAGAAGAGTGAGCATCTAGGTAGGTGAGGGATGCAAACCTTAGGCACTCCATCACACTAGCTCACTTCCTCAGGGTCAGGTGCTTTGCGCAGGCTCCTTCTATGAACAGAAACCCTGCCCTAACGTGGTTAAAGCAAATCAATGGCAAATACAGGGCAGAGGCAGATATTCTTCTCTTATCCTTCCACTCTCTACAGCAATGGAAGAAAGGCCATGAATCTCCAAGAGCAAAACATCAGGTAGGCAAGACCTGGAACTTCACCCATCCAAGGCCAGGTATTTACACACAGAGAAACAGGCCTAGAGAGTGGCCAACTTGACTGGCCAGTCCATGACCTGTAGCTCTAGCTCTTATAGTTCTGAGATCCCAAGCTACTGCTAATTCCACATCTTTCTGAAATTCTAGTTATGAGAAATCAAAAAGGTAGATTCTATTATATTCAAGTAGTTGTACAGAGGGGTTGCAATTCAACATGTTAGCTTATCAGTACAATGCATGTTGATCAATGTTACCACTTTCATAATTCTTCTCCATCTCTCCAAACTACCCATCCTCTCCATTTTCTTTCTCTTCTCATATTAAGACTTCATTCATTCATCTGAGTAGATACAGGGAAAGCAGGATGGAAAATGAGCATACAGAGAGTAATGAAAGAGTGTTTTGCTTTTAACCTTGAAGAACCTACAATCCATTATTAAAGCATTATGATGAAAACTTCGGAAGCTGGACAGACCTGTGTCTGGATCTTAGCGTCACCAAGTTGTGATCTGACATCTGAGTGTCTGTTTGTAAATTCAAATAAATACTATGCCCAACTAAAACATTATCATAACTAATTGAAGGGAAGCACAAAGTATGGTATCGAGCACACAGGGGGAAGGTGTCCAAATGGCTATTATAAGTACTACCAACATTTCAACATTTCTGAGATCATATCACAATAAGACAACCTATCAGGCTGTCTTCTGTCTATATTCATTCCACTTTAAAATATGATGTCTAAGTGCCCACAATATAGCAGGCATTTTCTTGGAATATGAGAATCAGCAGTAAATACAAAAGTAAAATTCTTATCCCCATACAGCTTTCATTACCACACTGGATAGAGATAAATAAGAAAGTAAATACAGTGTATAGTCCACTTCAAGTGGTCAGGGGAAAATGAAGAAAGTGAGTAGTGAGCATGGTGTGGAGAGAATTGGAATTGGGGGCCAGGTGGCCGGGGGGCAGCCTTAAGTGAGACTTAGGAAATGTGTAGAGAGATTTGAGAGAATGAAGAAAACTGGGGAGAAGCATTCCTAGAAGAGGTGACATCCAGGCCAAAGCCTTGGGATAGGGACATCCTAGAGGAGCTTTTGAAGAATAGAAAGGAGCCAATGTAGCTCAAGTGGACTAAAAAAATGAGATGAGATCAGAGTGGGTTACAGGCTGGGTGGAGGTAGAGGACTTGATCTTGCTAGGGATATAGAAGTCCTGTAAAGATTTGACAGTAGCAGAGGAGTCATATGACTTGAAGTTTTCAGTGTCTCTGACTGCCTTGTTGAGAACAGACTGATGTCTTAAGGGTAGAAGTCTGGAGACTTGCTGGTTATGTCCAGATGATGATAGCTGTAGATAATGTACTTGGAGTTGGGCAACTGAGAAAGAGTAGGGTTCTAGATACACTGCAAAGGAGGAGCTAAGAAAACTTTCTGACACCTTGAACATAAGAGGTAAGAGAAATGCAATAAAGATGTTCCTAAGGGTCCTCTGCCGACCACAATAAGAAGGATGGGCTTAAATGAACTGAGATGGAAAGGCTACTGGGAAGAGCAGCGTTTGGGATGGGAGAAGATCAGCTCAGCTGTTTTTAAGTCAGCAGAATAGCTTAACACATTTCTATAAAAGTTTAGTAGGCCCAATAGATTGATTTCCTTGTTATCCACACAAGGTGTACCAGCTACTGCAAAGATTATCTACTGTAAATGAACCAAAGCCAGTCTGGGCTCTCCTCCACCCTTTCTTTCCCTCCTGCTGGCATGTGCTAGAAAGACGCTAATGGTCTTTCAGCAAAACATAAGCAAGAAATTGTTGTTCTTGCTGCAAATAAAATCCAAAGCAAAACAAAGCCCACAAATATTCATGAATGCTGTACTAGTTGTTCCATCAATTGCACTGTTCGCTTCCATTAGGGAACAATGAAGGAAGAGCATGTACTATGAACACTGACTAGTGAGGAGTTATCACATGGATATTCTTCAAATGCTTTAAGAAGGGCTGGGGGATAGCTCAGTGGTAGAGCCCTTGCCTGGCATGCAGGAGACTCTGGGTTCAATTCTACACACACACACACACACACACACACACACACACACACACACACACACACACACACACACACACACACACACACACACACACACACACACACACACACACACACACACACACACACACACACACACACACACACACACACACACACACACACACACACACACACACACACACACACGTAACTAAGAGATCACACCTTTATCCCTACCTTGCAAGACAGAGAAATAATAAAAGTATTGGGAAGCATTGAAAGATAGTTACAAAACACAATTCTTATCTCCTGACATTTACCCACCCATCCCTGTATCGCCCCAGGTTGGCACACAGATACTATCAAGGCATGAACTCAAAGGCACACATGCTGTTCCCCCCCTTCTCTCTCTATGTCTATAATAGTGTATGTTTCAGTCACAATATTTCAGTGGGATCAAAGCCCTGTGGTGCAGGAAGAATGAGTTGTGGGGAAGTAAGAGCATTTCATATTCTTCTTTCTACCCCATTCACCACCCCCCACCCAGCACTCTAATTACAGTGTGAAAAGAGGCATCTTGACAGAGAACAAATGGCTGTGTTCTTTTAAGAGACAC
This sequence comes from Dipodomys merriami, assembly GCF_024711535.1. Lineage (NCBI taxonomy): Eukaryota > Metazoa > Chordata > Mammalia > Rodentia > Heteromyidae > Dipodomys > Dipodomys merriami. The sequence continues at coordinate 18,597,593 of NW_027203826.1, forward strand.
ATTTTGCACTCCTCTGAGAAGACACAGCAAGCGGCTCTCTCCCCCAAAGGCGGTGGAGGTGCCCGAGAAGCCTGTGCTGTCAGGCTGTATTCAAAAGATGGACTAAGAGATTATTACCAGATTGGCATGATTATACCCTGGTGTGGGTAAATGTATTATTTTCCTTACACATTAAAAAAAAACTTTGAATTCCCCAGGATCCTTTAACATTACAGGCCATTTAATATTAAAGATTCCTCTCAAGAATGTAAAATGTCATGGCTCATCATTAAAATATCCTTCTCTAGGGAAACAAGTCCTTTCATATGCTCCAAGATGGACAAGTAGAACACAAAAGCTAAACTAAAATGGATGGGGAGGGAAAGAGAGAGATAGAAAGGAAGGGAAAGTTTAGAAACCTGGTATATGTAGGCTAACGCCATCCTTTTAAACAAAATGCCATCCTTTTAAACAAAGATTAAAATGGGTTGTATCTACAGTATCATTCATTCCCACATCCATTCATTCATATCTACAAGGTATATGAGAGAGGGCCTTGCACTGTGCTCCATTTTTCAGACAGATCCAAAGCTAGGTCTATCAAATGCAAATACAATTATTTTATTATGCCACAGATTATCTTTTACAATATTGTGTCATTCAATATTATTTTTCATTCACTGAAAGTCAAGAACTAATAATAAACATGCCACTGGATACATTTATATTCTAAACACTCATGTCTATAATAGCAGGCCTTAGTATCTTCGAAGGCATCTACCACAGGCCAGCAGCTCAGGGGGAAAATTATCAATGCTTATCACCTACTCTTAGTATGCAGCATTTGTCTCTAGTGCACAATGACATTTTCAATGAGATAGTAATTAATTGCAGTGAACAACTTAGGTTAATTGTAAGATGGGCCAGAGAAGTTTGTGATTTATTAAGTATTCTTGATTTAAGGAAGACTTCCAAATAAAGGTTGATAACCATCAATTTTAGTGGGACTTGAGAAGAATAAAATAGCAATTGTAGCCGAAAATATTTAGGCTGAATAGAGACTTTCCCATTGCCATAATAGGTTACAGCTTTGGAAAAGTTTGTATAAGGTACCAATGAAAAGCACATGGCTTGTTTTCACATTGGCTTGGTTGACAATTCTCATTGTGTGAAGGAAGAAGAAAATTTACATTGCCCTTATATGATCAAATATTATCAAATTACTAGAAAGGGATTTTCAAAGAAAACAATCATATTAAGTAGCATAAATAATGGCCTTGTGTTTTTGCAAGTAAGCATGTTGTGTGCTAATAAAACACTGGCCATTTAGATAAACTGCATCCAAACAATAAAGTGATTTAATCTTTAAGTTAAAATATTACTTAATTCTCTCCTGAAGACTCACTTGTAAATACTCCTGATACATATCAGGACTACATGTGAGGTTATGAAAATGTACATGTATACCTATGGCATATGTATGTATATATGTTCAGTCACAGCCCTGATTACAAGGAGACTGACCCCTACAGAAATCTATCATTCCTTCCTTTTATCTAGAAGTTTACTTCTTCTTTTGTTTATTTCAGACATCTATTTACTACTTTCAACATACATACTTACTTCTTTGTAGTAATGCCATCTACCTGGGAAACTGTTTACTTGTAAACAATTACTAAACAAGATTTGGCTACCAAATTCTGCTTGTCAAGCAAGGTAGACAATATAACATGATTACAGTATTTTTATCCAACACTGCTCAGCAAATGCTTCCTTTATGCAGAGAATATGAAAGTCAAAGAACTGACTTTTACTTCTGGCAGAATTATTCACTGGTGTTTTGAAATACCTTTCATGAATACTAGCAGGTGCTGATAAATTATAATAAACAAACTAATTAGTGTACTCATAAGCTTACAGAGAAGTCATAGAAATCTCCAAGGCCAGAAATCCAATAAGCAAATATAGGTTATGTAAATAGTTTCACCTACTTGGTGTATAATTTGTATTCATTTTCTTTTCTCCTTTTTCTACGTTAGTTTGTTTTATTAGGGTAAGGGTATCTTTTTGATGACATAATCTTTTTTTTAACAAAAGTCCAATTAATCTGTTTCAATTATTTCTGCCTTTTGTATTTTGTCCAAGAACAAATTTTCTTTAACTTTTTTATTATTAATAAGTTTTTTTATTGTGAAAATACCATACAGAGGGGTTGCAATTACATGAGCAAAGTAATGAGTACATTTCTTATCAAGCATTGTTGACTCCTCCTTTGTTTCCCCTTACCATCCCTGCCAAGAACAAATTTTCTACTCTGACTTTTCAAGGTATTCTCAAATTAATTTTTATCTAGAGAATGATATGGTCCTAGAGTTCCTTTGTCTAAGGATAGGTAATGCAGTAATTCTTTAAAAATGTATTAAAAGACTTCATTTTTTCCCTGTTGGTTTTGTACTTCTGTTTAAAAATCAAGCACCTACATATACGAAGAGATCTCTATTGTATTTCCATAGATCTGCTTATTTGTTCTTTATGCCAATGCCGTATTGCCGTGTGTGTGTGTGTGTGTGTGTGTGTGTGTGTGTGTGTGTGTGTGTGTGTGTGCGCGCGCGCGCGCGCATGCATGCATGCATGTTAGTTACTGGGGAGTGAACTCAGGATCTATTGCTTATTCTTGATCACCTTCTACCCTCTAGATCGCAATGCCATTACAGTAAATCTTAAAATCAAGTTGTGTCAAGTCCCTTAGCTTTGTTCTTTTCCCAAGATAATCATGGCTTCTCTGAAGCCTTTGCATTTTCATATCAGTTTTTGGAACATCTTGTATATTTCTTCAAATTAGTTGTTAGCATTTTCAGAAGGATTATACAGAATCTGCATCTTCTTAAGGATAGTGGGTGTCTTAACAATATCATGTTTTTCAATCCACAATTTACTTCAGCAGTGTTTCTTAGTCTCTATTTTCTTTGTATTTGTCCCTAACTATTATTTTCTTTTTCTTTTTGGTGCTGATCCTGTGGCTTGAATTCAGAGCTTAGGCACTGTTCAAGGCTAACACTTTACTACTTGATCCACAGTTCCACTTTTGGATTTTTGGTAGTTAATTTGTAATAAGACTTTCTTGTCTGGGCTGTCTTCGAATCTCAATCCTCAGATCCCAGCCTCCTGAGTAGCTAGGATTACAGGTGTGAGTCACCAGTGCATGGCTTCTCTAGTTGGTTTAATTCTTGTTACCTTTTAATTTCTTTAAAATCCAAACATTGATATTGAACTTGATCAGCAAAAGCACACATAATCCCAATTAATATTTTCATATATTGAACTTATATCCTATGATCGTGCCAAATTCACTTCCTAACTCTACTGGTTATAGAGTCTATTGTTAAATTTTGTCTGTGAAAAAATTCATTTTATTTCTTCCTTCCAAATATGTATGCCCTTTATTTCTTTTCCTAGCTTTATTTAGGTTTAGATTTGCATAGCAATGCTAAAAAAAACTAGTGGCAAAATTTATAAAGTTCTTGTCCAATTTTCAGAATATAGAAGAAAAACAGACCAATAGTTCACATTTCTTCCTTAAGCTTGGTGCCAGCTGAAGGGTTGTTTTGCTTTGTTTTGTTTTCTAGAGACAGGGTCTTGCTATATATTCAGGCTGTCCTAGATCTCAGGTTCTTCCTGCCCCAGCCTTGAGTCCTGGGATTCCAAGCATGTCCTTCAGTGTCCTACAAAAAATGCTTTTTGTAGTTGGCCTTTTGTCTGCTGGAAATGATTCTGTTCTCTTCTACTGTAAATTTACTATGCAGGAGTATTGAGTTTTCTGTTGAGATGCTAAGTATTTTTCCTTACATACTTCTAATTTGGCATGTTAAATATGTAGGTTTTCAAATGCTAACGCAACTTTGCATTCATGGATCAAATGCACTTGGTAAAAATGCACTCTTTTTTTCAATCTTTCTTTTTATGTAAGTTGTACAAAGTGAGGGGTTTTATTGTGGTATTCCTATACACACATGTATGTAAATGTATGTACGTAGATATGTCACACTCTGTCAGGTTTGATTGATAATATTTGATTATGGAAGTTCACATTTATGTTCATGACTGGCATTAGTATGCAATTGTCTGACAACTAGGATGACATATTGACATTTGTCAGGCTTAGGTACTGAAGGTATGCTGGCTATGCCAGGGTTGCATTCCAGCTTTCTCTACATTCTAAAGGAGTTTGTGAAGGATTCATAGTACTTCTTCCTTAATGCATGTTAGAACTGACTGGTAAAACAATGCCATTTTCAGTTTACTTTGTGGAAAGGTTTTAGACTAAAGTTTTAGTTTAATGGATGTGAGTTAATTCAGGTTTTTAATTTCTTGTGTCAGTTTTAGTCATTTATATTTTCAAGATACTTACCATTTTATCTAAGCCACTATATTTCAGTAAGCTACTAAAATTACAATACAAGAAAAACAAAGTTTTAAAAGAAGTCCAAGAGACCAAATATACATCCTAACCATGTATGGGGGGGGTGGGGACTCCAAAAAGTACTCAAAGTAATAATCAATTATACAAAGTTTGAAGAATACAAGGTTGATATACAACATGTTTCTCTAATATACTGTCAGTGAACAAATCTGAAATTTTAAAAACAATACCATTTACATTAGTGTCTCAAATGAGCTGTTTCTTTGCTGTCACTCTCTCAGGATGGGGCTAGTTATTGGCAGAACTAGTGGTTTTAAAGCAAGGCTGCTCCCACCAATTTTGTCTCTCCTGCACATGGCGGTTGGCCCTCTGTTTTTCACTCTATCATGGTACAGCCTGGTTAAGGATTTCCAGATTCCAGAGCTTTAGAAGTCTCCTTGCTCTATATATTCTCTTATAACTTCAGGAAAATGGATTGCATTTCAGAAAAGGGAAAAAAAATCCACAGAGACAGTAAAAAGATAGCAGTGACCTGTGGTTGAAGGTAGGGGGGATAAATACACAGAGGGTAGGATTTTTAGGTTGGTGAAAATATTCTAGATGATACTGATACACTGAATTCAACACAATATTAAAAGACATTAGGAATAAGACAAAAATGCCAATTCTTACTTCAATATAATACTGGAAGTAATCCTAGTAGGGATGATTAAACAGTGAAAAGAAAGAAAAGACATCCAAGTTGGAAAATAAGGGATAAAATTGCCATTGCTTGCAGATGGCATGATGTTTATACAGAGAAAACTGTAGAGCTCAATACAACAACAATAAAACCTAGCTCGAAATAATAAAATTTAGTTAAGTTGCAAGATGCAAAAATCAACACACAAAAATCAGTAGTGTATACTTATAGTAGCAGTAAACTATCAGAAAATTAAATTTAAAAAAAACCAATCTGACCTAAAATGCCATCATAAAAACACCTAGGAATATATTCAACCAAAGATGTATAAGATTTATACACTGAACACTATAAAACAATGATGAAGGAATTGAAGGAGACAAATAAATGGAAAAGATATCTTGGGTCCATAGGTTAAAATCGCTAATCTTGTTAAAATGTTCCTACTAACTGAAGCAATGTAAAAGTTCAGCAAAAACCCTATCAAAATTCTAATAACATTCCCCACAGAAGGAAAATCCTAACCATAAAATACCTGAATAGTTAATCTTGAACGAATAAAGTTACTTGATTTCAAAACTACAAAGTTTTAGTATTCAAAAGTGCATGATAGCCAGGCCAGTACCATTTTCCTGCAATACTATTTTTTTTCCTGCTGAGGCAGGAAGATTACTAAAGTTTAGGAGTTTGAAGCCAGCCTGGACAACATGGTGAAACCCTGTCTCAAATAAACAAAACAAAGCAAACAGAGAGTAGCAGCAAGAACAACAAACAGCGTCATGCTAAAGGCAAAAAAAGAAAAGAAAGAAAAGAAAACTCAGGGCCTTAGCTTTTTGTGCCCAAGGCTGGTAGTCTACAACTTGAGCCAAAGCTCTACTTCCAGCTTTTTGGTAGTTAACTGGAGATATAAGTCTCTTGCCTAGGCTGGCTTCAAACCTTCATCTTCAAATGTTAGCCTCCTGAGTAGGTAGGATTATTGGTGTGAGCCACCAGCACCTGGCAATATTTTTTGCTTGTTTTTTTTTTTTTTGGCTATAACCCCCAAAGTACCAGCAACAAAACAAAAATACAGATGAGAAAAAAGTGCCAAATAAAAAAGCTCCTGCATTAAAAAAAAGTCACCTGAGTAAGGAAACAACCTACTAAATAGGAAAAAAAATCACAAAGACAAATTGCTCATGCTTGTAATTCTAGCTAATCAAAAGACTAAGATCTAGAGGATATTGTTTGAAGCTATCCCTGATAGAAAAATCTGTGAGATTCCATCTCCAATTAACCAGTAAAAACCAGATCTGGGGCCATGGCTCAAGTGATACAATACTAGCCTACCAACCAAGCCAAACTTGCTGGAGACCTTAGCTCAATCCCTAGTAACCTCCCTCTCCATAAAGAAGGACCTGAGGGGCTGGGAAGGTGGCTCAGTGGTAGAGTGTTTGCCTTGCATGCATGAAGCCCTGGGTTCAATTCCTCAGCACCACATAAGCAGAAAAAGCCAGAAGTGGCATTGTTGTTCCAGTGGTAGCGTGCTAGCCTTGAGCTGAAGAGCTCAGGGACAGCACCCTGGCCCAGAGGTTCAAGCCCCATGACTGACCAAAAACTAAAAAGGACTTGAATAGAAACAATAGGCACAGGAGAAGATGCTCATTGTTATTAATCATTAGGGAAATGCAAGCTAAAATCACATTGAGTGATCACATCTATTAGAATAGCTATTATAACAAATATAAAAGACTTGTGTACTGTTGGTGTAAACATGAATTAGTATAACCTTTATAGAACTGCTGTCTATGTTCCTTAAAAAGTTAAAAATAGAATTACTAGGTGATCCAGCAATCCCACTACTGAGTGTACATGCTAGAAAAATTAAACCAATGTGTTAAAGAGATATCTGAATTCCCATGTTTATTACAGCGCTATCGATAGCAAAGTCATGGAATCAATCCAAGTGTACTTAGTAGAAGAACAGATAAGGAAACTGTGAGACCCATAAAACAGAATAAAACTTAACCTTTAAAAAGGAAATTGTCCTTTGAAAGGAAGATTTTTGTGACAATATAGATGAACCTGAAGACATTATGATGTGTGTTATTTATGGTTTGTGTATGAAGTGTCACCCTAAAAAGGCTCATATGCTGAAGTCTTGGTCCCAAGTCAGTGGACCCAATCATTGGAAAGTGACTGGATCATGGGGTACTAATTTCATCAACAGGTTAATTAATAGGCTATTGGGGGGGAGGAGTTTTGGGTGGGGGCGGAGGGAGGCTGGGAAGGGATGGGAAGGGTAAACAAAGGAGGAGACTGCAATGCTTGGTAAGAAATGTACTCATTATCTTGCCCATGTAATTGTAACCCCTCTGTACAGTATTTTCACAATAAAAAAAAACAGTAAAATCAATAAATACATAAATAAATAAAAAATAAAAATAGGCTATTAGTAGTGGGGTCTGTTGAAGGAAACAGGTCACTACAGGAGAATGTGTCCTTTTCTATCTGTGTTTCTCTTTTGCCTGACTACCATGAGAGAGCAACTTCATTCTGCCACACTCTCCTGCCACCATGATGTTCTGTTGTACCCTAGACCCACAGCAGTGAAGTAAAATGATCACAGACTGACTTCTGAGACCAGGAGCCAAAACAAACCCTTCCTCCTTTAAGATGTTTTTGTTAGGTATTTTCTCACAGCAATGCAAAACTGACTAACATATTATGTCACTATAAGCTAAGCAGGGAGAAATAAATACTATACAATCTTAATTGCATGTGGAACCTAAAACGGTTGACCTCAAAGATGCAGAGAGAATAGCAGTTACTATGAACTGCAGCAGCTGCCATGAAAATGCAGGGATACTGATAAAAAGCAGCAAAGTTTCAATTAAATGAGATGAATTAGTTATAAAGATCTATTGCATAGCATGATAAAAGCACTTAATGTTTCTTACCACAAATTATGTGAAGTGATGGATGTGTTAATTACCTTGTTAATCATGTCATAATGTATAGATATATCAAAACATTACTTTTTACATCATAACTATGTATAGTTTTTGTCAATTATATCTTAATAAAGCTGGGGTGGGGTAGTAATCAGGTATTATCTCACAGAGTTAATCTTGCTATATGCCCTATGCCCCCAACGACTTGCAAAATCATCACAATAGCATCATTTGCATTAGTAAAACCCTAGAAGTAGAGAATATGTGACATAAAAATTTATACATTGGAATTCTACATGGCAATTAAAGTGAATGAGCCATTATGTATGAAAGCATACACCTCTAACAAATCAGATAACACCCAAATGGTGACATACCATAAGGGAATAAATACATGGGTGGTAAAACTACAAGGGATAATATCAAAACTGCCAGCTATCCACTTGACAGGGATAATACCCAGACTACATAAAATATTTAAATAATTATACATCAAAATAACAAATAATCCAATCAATAAGTGGGAAAATAGATTGAGCAGAGAATTCACTAAAAAAAAATTGGCCAATGAGTATATGAAAAAAAATGTTCCACACCTTTAGCCATTACAGAAATGAAAACCAAAACTACATGGAGACTACACTTCACCCAGGTTAGAATAACTATCATCGTAAAAACAAATAACAAATGCCAGTGAGGATGAGGGGGGAGAAATCCTATACACTACTGGTGAGACTCTAAATCAGTGCAGTCAGTACAAAAAATCAGTATAGAGGTTTCTAAAACAAAAGAAAACAAACTTAAAAAATAGAGTTACTATTTGATACAACTATACCGCTCCTGATTTATTCCCCAAGGAATGTAAGTTAATATACAATAGAGAGACCTACACACCATGTTTTCTTTGCAGCACTATTTATAATAGTCAAGTTATTAAATCAATCAGTGCCCATCAACAGATAAGGATAGAGAAATCGCATGTATGCACGTGCACGCGCGTGCACATGCACACACACACACACACACACACACACACACACACACACACACGAGTATTATTCAGCCACAAACAATATGTCATTTGAAGGAAAATGGAAATCACCAAGATACACAAAATAAGCCAGACCTGGAGACAAATATTACAAGTTTTCTTCTTTTAGAAGCAGAATCTAGATTTTTTAAAGTACATGAAAGAAGCAGGGTGACAATTTGAGAAAAGGAAAGGGTCGAGTAAGAGGGGGTGGGGAACAAAAAAGGATAAGGTTGTGTGCATATGCTCAATGTACAATGCATCAAAATGTCATGATGAGAACCATTAAAGCTATACAGAAATCCTCATCATAATATATACAGTGTATGCATTTTTGTGCTGATTACGGAACTTGAACTCAGGGCCTGAGCATTATCCCTCATCTTTCTTGCTCAAGGCTAGCACTCTACCACTAGAATCACACCTCCACTTTCAGCTTTGAGGTGCGGGGGGGAGAATTAATTGGAGATAAGAGTGTCATAGAGTTTTCTGCCCAGACTGGCTTTGAACCATGATCCTCGGATCTCAGCCTCCTGTAAAGCTAGGATGACAGGTGTGAGCTGCCAACGCCTCGCAATTTAAAAATTAGAAAAAAAATATGAAAGTGAAAAGCAGTTCATGTACTACCTAGTAATGAAAAGACAAATTTTCCTTGTAAACATGCTCCCAGGAAGGGGAGGGAAGGGCAATCTTCATCTGTCGATCAAATTCTCACTCAGCCTCTATACTGCAGCAGACCCAATGCTGACGCTGCACACAATACTTACTTGTGTACCATTTTCCCATTTGTAAAACAGTCACTAAGTACCTGGAGAGACTTGGTCTTTGAAATACAGTAGGTTCCCATAATCACATACCTTTAATTCAAAGGCTGTCAAATTGCAAGCTAGAATTAACCTATTCATTTTCTGTAGTATAACATTAAAAAGGTAGAATATGGGAGGAAAGACTGAAAAACTTATATTTTTAATGGGAAATATCCATCTTGAATGAGCAAGAAACTAGAAGCAAGAAACAAACAAAGCAAGGTAGAAAAGCTAATGAAGACCAAAAGAAAAAAAATCAAGAATACGAACATAAAGTACAATACTAGAAGAAACTTTAAGAAAATTACAATCTGAATAAAATACAGCATAAAGTTACTGGAGTAAAAGTTTCAAACTAGTGGCCTGAGGTCTACAATGGTAGTCCTAGGTACAGAGGAAATTCAGGCCGGGGCAGTTACTTGAGCCCAAGAGTTTAAGGTCAGCATGGGCTGGCATTAACTCTGCCACTGCTTATGTGGCCAAGGAGACTGGATTTGTCCAAACATTAAAACACAGAATTTATCTAGTGCTACCAGATAAAGTAGCACTTACTAGATTGGAAAATCTAAGATGCAGAAGATGGCATTGCTAGGCTCAAATTAATCTTCCCAGGAGATAGACAAGTAGACCAATTGTTTTTAAAGCCCATGCTATAAATAGACAATGGGTGAAAAGAGGAGTAGACAGCCACCAGATCTATGGAATAAACTAGAGAAGATATCCAGGATCTTGAAACTTAAGCACATAGGGAATGAATAGAAACACCAGCCCTGGGAGGATACAGGCTGGTGGTTGGGATTTGCTGGAGGGATAAGAGCTCAGGGTGTCTGTGCTGAGTCTGGGAGCCACAGCAATGAAGTGGGTCCTTGGTCTTTCAGTCTGCTCACCCATCATCATAGCACTCAAGAGAAGACAGTCTACATCTTTCCAGTTAGAGCAGTTTTCTTAGCTTGAGGTCCCTGATGTTGGTTTATTTTGTCATCCCTGGGGATTGAACTCTGGGCCTAGGCGCTGTCCCTGAGCTTCTTTTGCTCAAGTCAACTGCTTGAGCCACAGGGCCACTTTAGCTTTTTTGAGTTGTTTATTGGAGATAAGAGTCTCAGAGTTTCCTGCCTGAGCTGGCTTCAGAGATCCTCAGATCTCAGCCTTCTGAGTGGCTAGGATTATAGGCATGAGCCATTGGTGCCCAGCTCCTGATATTTATAAAATGGTTAATTGTTCATCCTCTTTTGAAGAAGCTTAAGGAAACCTTCAAGAGGTTGACTGAACTGTAGCCACAGGTATGGAGTCTAAGTGTCAGAATTTGATTGGGCAGGAGGTGATTCAAAGGGCAAGGATTGGAGGCAACTTCCTTGCAGGGCATAACAGGCCAGTCATTAAATTCTCCTGACAATATTTTTGACACTCTTGTTTTTCTGGCTTTCACACTGAATGGGGCCACATGATCAGTTCTGACAAATATATTTATAAGACCTAATACTTCCATGCCAAAGGAATAAATATTCAGAGCTCTCTTTCCTCAAGGGAAAAGCATGGCAGAAATGTTTAGAAATGCCCACGTTCCAAACAATTGTGAGGATGACTTGCCCAGAGACCTTAGCTGACCAGATGGAAGACATGTGACAAGAGGAAAATATAAAGCAACACCGAGAGGAAGGAACTATCTTCTTCTCACAGTCCGGAAAACAGAACCAAAGTTATGTAACTTACAGCTAGTAGGCAGCCGATCAGGAGTCAAATCTTTGTATGGTTCCATTCACTATAGCCCTATTTCCCCCAGGGACTTGATGTGATTTCCTTTATTCTGTAAGTTGCAGGAAATCCTCAAAGGGTTTTACATAAGGGAGTAGAATGATTAGATCTATTTTTAGGAAATTAGCTATGTTTGTGCCAAAAACTACAGATGAGCTGGAGGACGTCATTTGTTAGGCTATGACAGGAACCTGGGAGTGACACGATTAATGGCACTGAAAATAGATAAGGATGGGAAGATGATCAGATATTTCATAGAATAGAAAGGCATGCACAGACCACATAAGGACAATTCAGTAATTCTAAGGACCGCTGAAGATAGCTAAGTGGGCGAGTCAGTGGAGAAGACGTAGGATTTTGGTACATGACATTAATTTGGTTTTGGCATAATAAGTTTGAAGTAACTAATCAGATCTACCACACAGCTGAAGATGAGGATTTTCAGCACAGAAGAAGAAAAGCTTGAGGGTGTCGATATGAGTATCCGAAGGACATGTGACTTACAGCATGGTGGGAAATGAGAACTCACACACATGAAGAGCAAGGTGATCGCCAAGAATGGTTCCCACTGGGGAGTCACTATTCTCCCAAATCAGAGAGTAGAACACATCCAGTTTCCCCCAATTCTTCTACCCATTTCATGTTAGCCATGACTAGTTCTGAGTCATGAAATGAGTATTGATATGTAGAGTGTCATTCCTGAAACATTTGCCCATGAGTGCTCCCCTCAGCCTTTCTCTTCTACTAATGCACCTGTGCAAGTCTCACTGAAGTAGTGGCATCACAGGACAGTGGCAGCTCTGTCAGTCTGAGTCTCTGAGTGGCAGCTATGGCAAATGACTATGACCTTACACAGTCATGCTGTTTTAGACTGTGTTCCTCCGGATAATTTTGTTTTTCTTTAGTGGTACCGGGGTTTGAACTCGGGGTTCTATAGCTTGAGTCATATCTAAAGCCCACTTAGTTTATTTTTTAGATAGGGTCTCACTAACTTTTTCCTGCACTGGCCTTAAACCATAACCCTCCTATCTCCACCACCTATGTAAGTGGCCACCACACCTAGCTTCCTTCAATATTTGTGTCAAAAATCCTAACTCTTAAGGTAATGGTGTTAGCAGGTATGGTCTATGGGAGGTGATCAGGGTAGTGTCTTCATAAAAAGAACTGGTGCCCTTATTTTTAACACACACACACACACACACACTCCACATATACACACACAAAAAAACAGGGTGGGCAACAGTGGTGCATGCCTGTAATCCTAGCTAATCAGATGGCTAGGATCTGAGGACAAAGTTTGAAGCCAGCCTGGGCAGGAAAGTCTATGAGACTCTTATCTCCAATTAACTACCAATTAGCCTAAGTAGAGTTGTGGCTCAATTGATAGAACACTAGCCTTGAGCAACAGAAAAAGCTCAGGAACAGTGCCCAGCCCTGAGTTCAAGCCCCAGAACCAGCACAAAATAAAGGGGGGTGGGAATCCTTGTGATAACAGAGAATGAGACATTAATTCTGCCAGTGGTTGACTTGATCTTCTATTCTTCAGAACTGTGAGAAATAGACTTTAGTTGCTTAAAAGGTGCTCATTGTACAGTAGTCTATTATATCATCACAAATGGACCAGGCAACAATATGGCCCAATCCAGTTAGTGAGAAAGGAGAAGTCTAAGGAAGAGGAAAGGTCTTGCTGAAGTCATCAGGTTCCAGTATCTCCAGGAGGTAGAAGAACTTCTAGGCTAAGACCATCTAGTGCGCGGTATGGATTCACTGAGCTTGGATGGGGACAGGCACAGGACACAGCAAAGCTGGCTGTCCAGTGGCCCTATGGCTGGCAATGTGTAAAATCTTTTTTAGGTTTTACTTTCTGGCTTTTCTTATAAGGCTGTAGGAACATGAGAAGGAGTATTGGCTGAGCAGGACTGGGCATGGGGTAGGAAACACACAGTGCAGGAACACTCAGTTCTTACTCTCTTTAGGCCCTGTGGGTTGCCAGCCTATGCACCCTTTACTGTGGCATTTTTCAGTCACTTGGGCTCATGTGATTGTCAGGTCCTTGGCTTGTGCTCTCCCTACCTTCTCCCTGATAGTTGGAGGGCCATCCGCCATAGCACACCAGATCTGGTTCCTTGAAAGAGTTCAGCCCACTCTCACAAGGATGGTAGAACCACTTAAAAGCCCATTCTGAGTTCCATGGTTTCCCTTATTTGCAATAACTAGTATATGTCTGAGACAAGCAGAAAAAGTCAGATAAGTTGATGTTAGGTGAAATAAACCCCAAGATAAGGATTCAAATGGTTTTTCTTTCTTGCAATTGTTTCTAACATATTTATAAGATTATTTCTTTGTTGCTTTGTATGCCCTTCCCCCATGGTATAACCCTTGCTTTCATTGTATTTGATGTTGGTATAATTTTTGGAGGGGAAGGGCAAAAACAAATCGTTTAAATAGGGATACAGGTGGACCCATTGCAACAATGAGATATGCAAGTTGTTATGTCGAAAATCGAACTTTACAACTTTGGCTGGGGGCCGGGGGGGGCGGGGAGGTAAGGAAGAGGTGGGAGAAGGGAAGGGATGGGAAGGGAAAACAAAGGAGGAGGCTACAATTCTTGATAAGAAATGTACTTGTTACCTTGCCCATGTAATTGTAACCCCTCTGTACGGTATTTTCACAATTAAAAAAAAAAAGCCCATTCTCTGCCCAGCCAACACCACCAGGACAATCTTCCAAATGCTCATTTTGAGTGTGCAGCCTTCTACACTGTGGCTCCTCCTGCTTTTGCCCTGATTGCTACTGACTAGCTCCTGAGATGGGTGATTCACTTTAGAGCACTAGCTTTGTGCTAACTTTCATTCCCTCTCGGACATGGATTTATTAGTCTTGCACATTTCTGTCACAGGTGACCTGCCTGCCTTAAGCTCATTGGGTTTCCAGGCATGCTCTTTGCCTAGGACAAGGAAGGTTATTGAACTCTCAGAACTCCAGAACCCCAATCCCCATGGCATTGCCTTGAGGGATAATGTGCCCTATGAATGCGGATAGGGGGTCAGTCTTTCTGATTCCTCTCAACTAAGCCAACCCTAAAGGCCTGGAAGAAGGCTGTGAGTATTTTCTGCCTCATTTCCATCTTTAGCATGCTGCCTCTTATCATCCTATGTCCTTGTTGGCATTATGCTCCCATATTCTGCCTGGATTTCCAGACCATGTACCCCGAGTTTGTGTCCCTCCAATAGGCACTGTCGCTCCCTGCATTTCCCATGGGACTCCACAGTGTAGCATGTAGGCTCTGAATTAAGATGATTCCAAGTTAAAATCCTGATCCTCCACTGGGCAAACAGCCAAATACTGCTGCCCAGAATTCCCCACTAGAATTCAGGGGGAATACAGCTTTTTTTCTCCCAGCATATTGTAGTTATTTGACACATTTTGCTAACTTTTTTCCAGATTCCTACATTTTTTTGAAAATCTACTCCCTATAAAAATCATTCCATCTTGCCTGGGATTCTGCCATTCTCAGTGTAAAGGTATGAAAAAGCATAAGGGAATAAGTATGTAACTATCACCGTATATCATATTCACAGTTAGTTAATGGCTCTTACAAAATTTTAACTCCAAGATAACGGGGATAATAGAAAATTTTGTTTTTCAGAGGTCTAGTTTAAGAGACCTGCAATGACAAAAGTCATGTTAATAAACATCTATTATGTGTTGGGTACCATGTTAAGATTTTTGTATTTATTCTCTAATTTGATCTTCAGGTTTTTATTTTATTTTTTATTTTTTGTGTTTTTTTAAAAATAAAAATAGTGTGCAGAGGGGTTACAGTTACATGAGTAAGGTAATGAGTACATTTCTTGTTGAGTATTGTTGCCTCCTTCTTTGTTTTTTCCCCTACCATACCTTCCCTCTGGTCCTCATTTTTACAGATTGAGAAACTGAGATTCAGAAATGGCAGAAAATTTGCTGATGGCCCTATTCATATTTAAATGAAGAGTTAGAGGTCCAGCCTGAACCCTCCAGTCCAAAACCACCATGCTAGACTTTCTCCACAACCTTCAAATCAAGGTTTCCTCTTTCTTCTTTTTGTTTTCTCTTGGTCTTAAAAAATCCTAAGGTAACATATAAGATGATGTTAAGTGAAATGAACCCCAAGATAGGGACACAAGTGTTTTTTTCTTTCTTCCTATTGTTTTTAATGCACTTATAATATACTATGTGATTTTTTTCCTTTGGTATGTTCCTCCCCCAAGGTATAACCCCTGTTTTCACTGTATTTGATTCCAGTGCCCTGCATCTTAGATATACACTGTTCTCATTTGAGGAGGGGAAGGGAAAAATGCTTAAATAGGGATACAGGTTGACCCATTGTAACAATGAGATGTACAAGACACTATGTTGAAAGCGAACTTTACAACTGGGGGGTGGGGAAGAAGGGGAAGGGAAGGAGGGATTATTTGGGGAGGTGGGAAGGAGGGGATGGTAGGAGAAAAACAAAGGAGGAGTCAACAATGCTCAATAGGAAATGTACTCATTGCCTTATTCATGTAACTGTAACCCCTCTATACAGTATTTTTACAATAAAAAACATATTGGAAAAAAATCCTAAGGTAAATTCATTTCAAGTGCATGCATGTTAAAGGTACAGCAACACAATCGATCTTCACAAATGGTCAACTCTTTTCTTGTCACACCATTGCCATTGCTGTTACTACATGGAGCTCTTTGCTAAAGCCCCCAGAGAACAGCACATTTCCAAGTATATTTTTCATATACCTAAAAACAAAAAAGGCTTTTGGAAATAGTATGTGTCCTAATATCCAATCTCAACGGCATGATCTGGGTATATAATAAATGTTCACTCAGTCCTCCCTTTGAAGCAGCCAAACCTAACTTCTGTGCCAGGTATGTCTGCCCCCAGCTTAGACTGGGTGTCAGGAAGGCATCTTATGGTCCTTGAGCTTGGGAAGATCAGAGCTCTTGAAGACTAGGGCTGGGGAAGACACAGTGAATCTAGACAGGCAGGTGTCCTTGTCCATGAAACACATCTGCAAGCTAATCTGCCCAAAATACCATGTCCCACATGAACACCCAGTCCAGCACCCACACCAGCTCCCATCTGCAAGAAAAAGACTAATGGTTGCCTCTGTGAGAAGCCCCTCCATGATTCAGCCAGAGCCAAACAAACCTACTTTGTTTCTAACACACTCAAATATAGCACGCTCTCTACCCCATGAAGACACTGAAGTAATCAAAGCAGCTACTTGTCCTGCTCCTACATTTTTAATACTTCCTCAACCTTATACCAAGGTTACACCTTGAGTCAGCTAAGTTCTAGGCACATTCACATTCCACATTCTTGCTGCCTTCACAAGAGAAGCCACATTGGTGTCTGCCAGGGTAGAGTGTTATTGCAGGGACAGCCAACATGAGGGAAAGTAACAAGTTTAGCTTCTTAGACAGAACACAAGTCCCCAAGAGAAAAAGTAATAGGTTGCATACATCTTCAAATGATCCTATATTTAATGATCAGAAGGATATATGCTAGGTGTAATAATGTTCTATAAAGAAAATCTGTTTCTATTCTTTCCTAACTGGCCCCGATCATAGATCATTAAGGTGTATGCACTTCAATTACTGTTATTTCTTAGATGTGAAAAGAATCACATCAGAGATTGAATTACATCACTTAAAATTACATGTTCAAAGGAAAAAAGACAACTTTCTAATCAAGCCTTAACAGTACTGTGGGGCTCTATCTATAATTGTCCTTTGATTCTCCCCCTGATTAGGGAACTGACTGAGACATACATAATATACTGAAGTCAGAAAAAAAATGAAGATTAAAATATCCATTTTGTATCTACTAAAGCCAAATGGAGAACATGATGTTCACTGTACCTTTCTGATCTCTCGATAGTGTTTACTAAAGAATTCTGAACCATGTATTCATAGGTACAATTACGCAAGTCTGCGCCTGCACTGTTACACACAACAGTCCAGGAAGCTAAGAGAAAAAAGGGGGCAGAGGACACCTGCACTGGGAAAGCCCCTAGTTCTAATGAAGGAAGAGGTTGACCCTCAGTATCTGTGTACTGCCACACATATCAAAACCCATGGGTAGGGCCAGATACTGTAGTTCAAGTCTGTAATCCTAGCCACTTGTCCTGGACATAAAGCAAGACTCTTTCTCAAAACAACAATAGTAAAAGGGGGCTGGAGGTATGGTTCAAGTGATAAAGCACATACCTAGCAAGCATGAGTACAAAACCAGTACAAACTGGTGACTCATGCCTTTAATCTTAGCTATTCAGGAAGTAGAGATCTGAGAATCAAGCTTTGAAGCCAGGCTGGGCTTGTCTTGGAGATTCATCTCTAATCAATCAGCAAAAATCTGGCACTGCAGTTATAGCTGGCGTGGCTGGTAGAGCTTGTAGAGCAGCAGTCATGAGCGAAAAAGCCAAATGAGAAGGCTAGGCATGGTTTTCAAGCCCCAGTGCAAATACGTATGCTCTCTCACTTTTTCTGTCTGTCTGTCTGTCTCTCTGTCTCTCTCTCTCTCTCTCTCACACACACACACATACAGAATGTAAATAGTGTTTTGACTCTATTATTTAGGACATAATGACAAGAAATATAGTCTGTACATGTTCAGTACAGGCACATTATTTTTAAACAAATGCTTTCTATCTGAGTGTGGCTTAATCTTCAGATTCAGAATCTGCAGAAATACTCCTTTCTTCTAAATTTGCCTGTTATGAGAATAGAGGAATGAATTCAGGGTACACACAGAGGCATTTTCTGAGTTCTTCAAAATGGAAACATAAAGCTTGGGGGAATAAAAGAAGTTGCCTTCATTAATAAATGATTCTAAAATATGGGATGCTGTTTTCTCCCAAATATTAGCTGTTTAACTGGTTAGTATCTGAAAGCGACTAGAAAATTAGTAGAATTAAGTTTCAGGCATGCTGGCTTACACCTATCATCCCAGCTATTTGGGAAGGAGAGGTAAGAAAATCAAAGTTCAAGACCAGCTTGGGAAAAAATTTAGGAAGATTCTATGTCAAGTACAAGTCAGATTTAGTGTATCATATCTGTAATTCCACTCTAAAAGAGCCAGAGATAGAAGAACCATGGTCCAAGACCAGCTCTGGCAATAGTGTGAGACCTAGTTGAAAAATAACAAAAGCAAAATGGGATGTGGGCATGGATCTAGTGGTAGAGCACTTATTGGCAATCATGAAGCTCTGTGTTCAAACTCAAGTATTGGCGACAATAAAATTAAAATAGGGCTAAACTTTTCATTTTTTTTTATTGGAGAGAGAGTTGCTATCATCCTGAGGGGATGTTAGTTCATCTATACACCTGTATATCATCTGTCATATTTGGCATGGATTACTGCACCAACGAGCCAATTGGAGTCAAGTCCAAGCACATACAATACAAGAATGGCCTGGAATAAAGCATACATTCCTTCATGCATTCATCCACTCAACACAATGTTCCAGGCCCAGGTAGGATAGATATCTTATTGTATAGTCACAGACTAATGGGTACTAATAACAAGTAGGCACAAAGTGGCAAAAGGATCTACAAATTCAACTCATTCCAGGAATAAGTGGGTTAAGTAGAGGGTTGGTTCAAAATGCTGCTAGAGAAATGGAGAAACAAAGGGTCAACAATGCTACTCAGTAGATACTATATTGAAAATGAACTATACAACCCGGGGACAGGGACAGGAGAGAAAAAGAGAGAGTCCCGGGGTAAGACAAACTGTGAGAAGGGGTAACATTGTCTAAAAAGAAATAGGCTGGGAAGGTGGCTCAGTGGTACAGCGCTTGCCTTGCATGCATGAGGCCCTGGGTTCGATTCCTCAGCACCACATAAGCAAAAACAAAAAAGCCGGAAGTGGTGCTGTGGCTCAAGTGGTAGAGCGCTAGCCTTGAGCTGAAGAGCTGAGGGACAGCGCCCAGGCCCAGAATTCAGGCTCCACGACCGGACCCCCCACCAAAAAAGAAATATACCCACTACCTATGAAACAGCCTCTCTGTACATCACCTTTATAACAATTAAAAACATTAATAACTCAAAAAGGCTTCCAAACACTGATTATGAGTAGATAGGTATTATGGTGTCCTTAGCCATTCTAATATAGAAAAAAGAACTATTTGAACCAAAGACAAGAGGGTATCAAGGGATATCTTCACTAAAACACTTCAGGAGGAAACCATTCAACCTGCTTTGGATACATTAGCAGCCCAAGTATGGTAAACAAACAAAATATTGCAATTCCTCCTCCAGTGGAAAAATCTGTGCTTCTCCTGTATATAGCATTGGGACACTTTGTGGAAAGAGCCTTGGGTTGTAATAAGAACCATTCGGGGGGGTTGTATTCAGATGTTAGTGGGGAAAATGACAGAAACAGCACACTGATCACCAGGGTATAGTGAAACTCACAGAAAAGAGCAAAGCTGCGCTATGTATAGGAAAGGGCAGTGGGAGCGAGGAAGGAGAACAAGAGCAGGAAGCCAGGCTGTCTTCCAGACAGTCGGAAACAATGTGCTTCAATGTACAGGGGCTCTTTGGTCAGATCCCTGAGCTGTGCATGGTCCATAGCCCAGCTGGCTGTACAAAGTGTTCTAGCCCTTGACCGAGCTATACCATGTTTGCCACAATCAGCCAGGGACCGGCAGCTCTGCCATTCTAGGCCCCCGGACAGTAGCAAGCAACGCTAACAACCTCTTGAGAGGTCTCCTTTGATTCATGATAACTGCTCTTTAATTATTATTATTACTACTATTTTTGTTCTTATCATTTTAATTCTTTTCCTTCTGTGCTCTCCTGCCTTTCCATGCAAAACCAGTTCAGAGATGCCACTTTTTGAGCTCATTACGTTGTCATGGCAACTAGATTTTTTTTAAACTTTCTTCTCCCTTCCATGAACTCCTCTTTCCCCATCTCCTGTCTCTTACCATATATGTGTTTTCCATGAGAAAACGTGGAAGACAGTCTGATATCTCCACTGGGTAAATATTTTTTCACACACTATGTTTCAACACAGCACGTCTCTAGCTTGGGTACATAAAATCTCTCTTATTCTCACTGACTCCAGTTAATATCCCTAGACTCCAAATCAGAAGTGACGTTTGGGAACAAGATCTCAGAAGCAGCCATCAGCTAAGCCTTCCCTCACCCCCTGCAGGGGGATGAAGATTATTCCTTCCTGCTTATATAAATCACAGTCTCCTCTGTTGTGTCTCATTCATCATGTACCAGCCCTTGAAAATAACATTTCAGACAACTACAACCCTAGGTGAGGACACCTCCAATGTACACTCTTCACAGCGGATTTCTCCTGAGATCAGAGGTGTTACAGTTGCCAAAATAAAAGGAGAAGAAATCCTCAAAGATAACTTGCTAAATTGACTTGCTTAATTATAACATTAACCTTTGCTACCAAAAGCCAGACAAGACAAGAAGGAAAGTGAACCAAAACAGGGAAGACAAAACCTGAACTTCTGCACCGCGCACAAGTCATCTGAAGAAAGCAGGTGGCATTGATCAAGATATATTGTATTCATAAATTGCTTTGTTAAACGGCAACTCTTTTGTATGACTAAAGATAATTAAAGTTTTTTTTTTAAAGCAGGCAGGTGGCTTGCTTCCCACCTGTTCACTCACTCACGTAAGGCAGGTTTTCTGTGCAAGCAGTTGTTGTAGGTACCTAGAGGGGAGATGGTGATGGAGTACACCCAGCTGCTAAAAGAGTTAGCACTCTGAGTATCTGTTGGCCTGTGTCAGAGACCCTTCTTCCTCCTGAGAGCACCAGGCTTTGCTGCTGTTCTGCTTACCAGATCAACGGAAGATGTGTGGGGCAGAAAACATAGGATATCTGGGCTGAATGAATATAAGTTGGACAGCTGTGGGTCTATCCCAGATTAGGACATGGCCATCTGGGTAATGAAAACTGGCACAGCTATCCCTCAATATCTGTCAGGGGGTGTTTCCAGGAACTCCCTTAGTACCCAAATCAAAGATACAATTGTATTGTGTGGCAATGAGCAAGCAGAAAAAAAATCTCTGTACATTTCTAACCCATGGGTGAATTTGAGTCAACTGTACTTTTACTTTACAGGCCTACTGGGTTTAAGATTAGACTTGATGGCATCAAGCACAATGAGTGATTATTTTAATTGACACTTGGTTACATATTGTGTCATTCATCAATGGTAACATACAGAGATGGCCAGTTGCTGAAGAACTAAGGATTCCAGACTCAAGGATTTCTTGTGATCCAGGGAAAATGTACAGAGACTAGGGAACAGTGAGAAGTCAACAGTGAGAAGGAGGGCTGGGCAGGACACACACACTTCAGGAAAAAATGAAATAGGGTCTCTTTCTCAGAAGAGTAACAGGCAAAGTATTCCAACCTGACAGAGGAGGTATGTGTTTATGGACTGAAGAATAGATTGGAGGAAGCAAGGTTGCAGGAGATGCGTGACATCTGCTTTCAGGACTCTGATTGGCCCTGAGGATTTGACAGCCGACTACCACACAGATCCTCGATTTCATCCCCAGGGCAGGGCATCTGTCCTCTAGCCCTGTGACACAGGTTTTCATCCTGGGCAATGACCTTATCCCAATCCACTTCCTTTGCAATTCTGTTCTCACCCTATTTCTTTTAACTCATCTGGACATGAACTTCAGAAAGACAGCGAATGTGGAGCCAAACAACCATTCCTTTAAGAGACTACATAAAACACACTGTATCCCCTGAGACACCCATGTGGAGAAACCATGGAAGATCCTGAACACGTTGACGGGTATGCCTTAAGCTTCTGTGCTTGAAAGATTTCTCCAGGCCCCTAAGATCTTGTTTCACTCACAAGCACAACAGCCCAAATCTGCGATAGCTTAAGACAAGACAGGAATAAAAATGTGCATGTGTATGTTTAGATACACATATACATGTGTACACACATTTCCCCATTTCCCTGCCCAACGCTAGACCAATTCTGACACTCTCCATGTCTACACCAGCAACCTTCTCAACATACACTCTTGTCTTAGGCCTTTCTGCTGCAGTTTCTCCACTCATTTCTCTCCTGAAGCCTTAGCTCACCACACAAATGATCCTTTGCTAAGCATTTATTTACAGAGAAGCCTGGCTAAACACCCAGGTGAACTGGATAGTCTTGACAAATGGACAGGGAAGATAAAAGGGTTTTTTTTCACCAGAGGAGAACAAAGGCACATCATCTTAAATAAAATGCCACTGACAAATTCAAATTGTACAAAAAAATAAAAAGTCTTTCACCACAGTTGAAAAAAATATATGGGCAAGAAATTGCTAGAAAGAAAGATGTTTGACTAGCTTAGATATCTCTACAACCCACCATGGCCCAACATAACAACAGACACTTGTTGCTACTTAAGAGCACAGTGCTAAACTCAGAAGCAGAAATGAGGGACTGAATGGCTAGTGCTCCTGTCTGTGGATGGAATAATCTGGCATTCAACTTGACCTTGAGAGTTTCTCCAGCCATTTTGGATGATTTTTCCCCCATATTCATAGGTATATGCAGAAGAAGTATAGAAGTTGAAGATATCAATAAAAACATAGTTCTGGTTTTAAATAATTATGTTTGGAAAGAATATTAACCTACAAGGGCAACTGGCTAATGTAGAGGCAACTTTTTATCACCATAGAGTACAGAACAAGGATGCCCAACACCAGATAATTAGTGTAGTCAAGAAACTATTGTTCAGGGATTTTTAGCCCTGCTGGGAAATCACATTTTCAGACTGACACTGTCCATTGGCACAATGAGAAAACAGGAGGTCACCTGAGCCCCACACGTCCACCGAAGTCACAGGTGCCAGGCCAGAGCCACTGCAGGGCTCTGGAAGCAATTTTCTCATCCATTTTTTTCTTTTCCCTGCAAATCAAAACTGAAACCCAAAGCTTGTTTGTATTCTGCATTACACTTACTGTTATTCTGTTATATGTTTTCTTGCATGCTCTGGCTTATCCATGGCATATGAAGTGCATATTCTATGCACTATTAAACCCACAGTGCCCATCACATGGGTGTTCAGACCCATGTCAGCTGAAGGAATATTTTTTAGCAAACTGTCAAATGAGTTTTCTCCCCTTACCTCCCTCTACTTGAAGGCTGGTGCCTCCTTCTTCTAGTTCTAGCTCACTAAGACATTAATGGCTATTAATAAGTTCGTTTCTCCCTTATATGTCATAAGGATGCTGGGTATCTTGATCTAAGTGGTAGACAAGGGGATGGAGAAAATGCTTCTCTATGATCATACAAGGTCATGGGCTGAGTGGGGAAAAGAAAGTATATCCCATTCTAATGTCACTGTAAGGGATGAGGGGCCTTCTCTGGTTGAGCAATTGTCAGCCACTGGACTTGGTGGCTGCTCAGCACATTAATTAACTAGTTTAGAGTTAGGTGGCTCCTTAGTTGGCTTTGAGACCCTTCTTGCTGCCCTAGATGCTCTCAAAAACACAGTTCATTTCCCAGGTTTTTAAAAATGGAACACATGTCTCAGAGCTTTCCTGAACATGAGAGCTTGCTTCTTCAACAGGAATTTCAATATTTTTGCTAAATGAAGAATATTTTGGGACACACTGATAATTAAGTGTTGAGAATGTAGTGATATACTTGACACCAGGAGGAAAATAGAGAACTTTTAGTTCAACCCCAACTCCAACAGCATCTGAACTTAACAGCTATAAATGCCAAAGCACCCAATACCTAACCAAGTTGTAAAGGCTGTGATTATCAACGGGGGAAATTGAGAGGTATTATTTCAGCCACCTCAGTGTTCACATATTGCAAAAGCACAGAAAACATGTTTAATTATAGGGGCTTGACTATGGGCAATAAGCTCACTCAGAATGAAGTAAGGCTCTAACACTATTACAAATTCCCTCATGGCAAAGCCAACTATTGAGAGATTCTATAGGCCCAAAGGAGACATAAAATTAAGGAAAAGAATGTATTTAATCTTGAATAGTCTAGGGTTTGGGGGCATTCAAATTGCAATGAGTATATGAGATAAATTAAAACTGAAAGAAACAAAAGGCATTGAAAGTCCTTACAGTGGCAGAGGCTCAGTTACATAGAATCCTGTCTATTGTATTAATGGACATTTCTGAAACAAGGAAAGTAGAAAGTTAGTGACAAGTGTTCCCTCTTCTCTCCATGTAATGGAGAACGTCTATGGCCTGTTGGAGTTTTCTTCTAGTCTCAGCAAAATAATAGGGTTTTACTGAAGTACTCCATGCCTAGCTCTTCAACTACTATTAAACTCTGGTTTCAAGAGAATTGTAGCCACTAGTAACGATGACTAAATTCCCAGGAAAAAAAAATACTGGCAAAATACAGACACTCCACAAACGGGAAGTTGGCCTTTGATTCCCTCGCTGATGGGCATTTACTCAGAGCCTATTCAAGTGCTTGTTAATTATGCTTGCTAAGCACTAGGAAAAACTCATCTTGGTGTCTGCTTTTATAATGCCATGAAAGCCACAAATACCTCTGCAAATAACTGGAAAAGGTAAGTGCTCTAACAACTCTCTCTCTCTCTCTCTCTCTCTCTCTCTCTCTCTCTCTCTCTCTCTCTCTCTCTCTCTCTCTCTCTCTCTCTCTCTCTCTCTCTCTCTCGCTCTCGCTCTGCAATGTAAACTCAGATGAAGAAACTTGACCTTGAGGGATGAGTCAGAGTTCTCCAGTCAAATAAGGCAGAAAGTGAAAGTGGTTGCTGGGACTGGTTATTTCTAGCAAATAAATAATTACATGGGAAATCTAAGAACTGCACAGTAGGGTTTGGCAGGGCTTTGAGACAGGAAACATAGTTGGGACAAGGCTTAAACATTCATGCAAGACAAGCAATATTCGTTTCATTCATAGATTGATAGTGACAAAGGTCAGTAGCTGAGGTAATGTTTAATGTCTTCAATTGATAAATTATAAAAGTAACTCAATAGTCATCTTTTCTGCCCACCAAATATTGATGGTTGTTCCTTTACTAAGAATTTACTAACCCATAATAATAAAAACTCTACTTAATAATCACTGAATACATTATTGGTATTGCCTTAAACCTTCCACACAATTCATACTTTGAATGGTCCTAATTTATCAGTATTTAATTTCTAAGCAAGTAGATAAATAAAGAAAAACCACATACTACTGGAAAGAATGTAAAATGGTGCACCCCTTTCTGGCAGGTTTTACAAAGCAACAAAGAAATCATCTTATAAATATGTTAGAAACAATATTAAGAAAGAAAAAACATTTGTTGCTTTGTATGTCCCTCCCCCATAGTATATACCCCTATTTTCACTGTATGTGATGTTGGTATAATTTGTGGAGGGAAAGGGAAAAAACAAATTGTTTAAGTAGGGATATAGGTGGACCCACTGCAACAATGAGATGTACAAGACTTATTTTACTATGTTCCCTAGTCCTTTGCATAATCATTCAAAATTCAAAGTGAATTCAAGAGGCTGTGTTCTTACTAATGAATTATACAGTCAGAATATTTTATATGTTTTTTATTATAAAGATACTATACAGAGGGTTACAGTTACATGAGTGAGGTAATGAGTACACTTCCTATTGAACATTGTTACCCCCTCCATTGGTTTTTATATGTTTTTTATTTTAAAAATACTGTACAGAGGGGTTACAGTTACATGAGCAAGGTAATGAGTACATTTCTTATCTAGCATTGTTACCTCCTCCTTTGTTTTACCCCTACCATCCCTCCTTCCCTCCCACCTCCACAACTGTACTCTCCCCCACGCCACCCCCCCACCTAAATTGAAAAGTTCATTTTTCAACATAGTGTCCTGTGCAACTCATTGTTACAATGGTCAACCCGTATCCCTATTTAAGCATTTTGTTTGTTGCCTTCCCCTTCCCAAATTAGAGAAGTGTATATACAAGATGCAGGGCACTGACATCAAATACAGTGAAAACAGGGGTTATACCATGGGGGAGGAACACACAAAGAAACAAAAAAAAATCACATGGTACATTATAAATATGTTAGAAACAATAGTAAGAAAGGAAAAACCACTTGTGTTCCTATCGGGGTTCATTTCGCTTAATATCATCTAGTCACTTTTTTAGCTTTAGATTTGTATCATCCTTAGAAAGACCTTTCTCTTGAAGGTTTTTTACTTGTCCAAAGGTGTGGTGGTGGTGGTGGTGGTGGTGGTTCTTCTTCTTCTTCCTCCTCCTCCTCCTCCTGCTCCTCTCCTTCTCCTCCTCCTCCTCCTCCTCCTCCTCCTCCTCCTCCTCCTCCTCCTCCTCCTCCTCCTCCTCCTCCTCCTTCCTCCTCCTCCTCCTCCCCCCTCTTCCTCCTCCTCTACCTCCCCCTCCTCCTCTACCTCTTCCCCCCGTCTCTAATTAGTACTGAGGTTTTAAACTTGGGGCATCGGCCTTTCTGGGCAGGCACTCGATTTTTCTCATGTAAGGTCTTGTAATTTTGCCCAGGCTCCTACTTGTACCAGCTACATAGCCGAGATGGCTGGTGTGCCCCACCATACCTAACATTTTTATTCAGATGGGTCTCAACAACTTTGTGTCCAGGCTTGTCTTAAGCTGTGATCCAGTCAATCTATCTCCAAAGTAGCTTGAAAGGCTTGAGCCACTGTGCATGTGCTGGAAATTCTTTTTTGTATTGACAATTCTTTTATACATTATTTTTAGAAAAAATTTCAGGTAAACTTTTATGGTGGTACTAGGCTTTGAACTAAGGGCCTAGTACTTATTAGGTAAGTACTCTACTGCTGATACACAAAAGATCCTCTGGCTAAAAGATCCAAAACAGATCCTCTGGCCCGTTTTTGCCCTGGTTATTTTCGAATAGTTTTGTATTGTGCCAAGCATATGCCTGGACCACAATCCTCTTATTTTTATGCTTCAAATGTTAGCTAAGATGGCAGGCATGTACCACCATGCCCGACTTCTCCTGTTCAAATAGAATCTTGCAAATCCTTTTGCCTGGGCTGGCCTGTAAACTTGATCTTCCTGATCTCAGCCTCCCATAAGCCAGAATGCCAGGTACAAGCCACCAAACCCATTCATTTATTAAGAAAGGGGTGGGAGGAGTCTCATAAATTTAATTTGCTAAGACTGACCTCAAATCACAATCCTCCTGATCTCAGCTTCCTGAGTGGCTATTATAATCAAGAGCCCTCACAGATAAAATATAATTAACTATAATTTTAATATAATTGAGTAAGGTAAAAAAAACTTCTTTCCATTGATTAATATAGCATTAGGGAATATTATGAAATTGCTAAAGTAGGGGAAAGTTAGCTTTGTTAATGGGATTTGTGTTTTTCGTTTCCCTAACTCAAAATGTACGTCCCATGGCATCTCCCCTTATACAATGCAAGCTTCTGAGGGCAGTTTGCTTTCAGCTTCACACTGAGAACCTAGAACACTGCCTGGCACACAGCAAGAGGCTCCATACCTATCTTATGAAAAGTTGATGAAATGGATACATGAGTGATCCTATCGATTAGAGAATAGAAAGCCAACATAATGAAGACATAAAGACTATCACTGTTTTGGCCATGAACAGCAAGCTTGTTGGCTCAGAGTAGAAACAGCATTTAGAGAACCAACTGTCGAGTCCAGTTGTTTGTCGAATCCAGATATAGTTCACAAAACCCTTCCAAGTGGAGCAGTCAGATGCACGGACTAGGTGAGGGGAAAGTATACAAAGCAACTAAGGTCTCATCTTATAAAATAGATAAGTAAAATGAACGCTATCAATGTAGCAGGCAGAATATAAAAGAGCAATGTGGAAGTTCAATGGTGAGGATGAGATGAGGAATTCAGCTGGGGCATCTTCAGTTGGAGATGTCTAAGGGAGGTATTGAAGCAGATAGATCAATTGAATCCAGGATTCAATTAGCAAAGCTATCTTCCTAAGTATTTCTTCATGCAATATTATTCTACAAGTCAAAATTATCTTCTCTTTTGGAAAACAGGTTAAGGGAGATTTTAAGATAGAAAGGTTCTTGAAAGAGGTTGAAGTAGAGTCATTGCACAAGACAAATTCAGAGAATGGTATCGCTACCTCCTGGTTCCTGAAGTACTTCATGGAGGGACAGAGACTGAAGTGCAGACACCAGAGTTAACACATGTGTATAAAGTACCACATACATGGGTAAAAACATGCATGGGAGTATGTGTATAGGTATATGTATGTATATTTATGCATACACATATAAGACTCAGAGACTTGGATCTACATTAAGTTAGAGTATATGCAAGGTTCTACTTGGATTATCTCAACAACCTATGATTTTGGCCAACCAAAAAGTTTATGGAAAATCCTCTAACAGCAGAAACAACTTCATTGTGCCACAAGGCACCAAATCAGGTCTCAACATAAGTTGTCCATGTTTCTTTACCGCAGGATAAACCCTTATGAAAAAAGAACTGGGTTTGGGTGGTTTTTTTTGAGTATATATCTCTTCTGCCCCACTCAGTGATTTCTCCACAATTTGACCCTGCGCCTCAGAGTCAACCTTTTGGAATATGACTATGAACCCCCTCCCTCCCACCATGTGTCCTCAGCCAATGATCATCTACCTCAACCAAGCTCTCTATGCCTATTCTGCTCCCTAGATAGGTAAGAGAAAGCATGCACCAGTGCTTGATTTTTTTCAGAGGGAACATCATTTTCAAGAATAAAAGAACTAGAGCCTGCATCACATTTCAACATTCCCTGACTTAGCCAGCAGTTTTAGCACCACAGAGCAACTGCAGTAGACTGCCACTGTTCATAAGCCTTTCCAGTATATGAAGTCCAAAAATGAAGAGTAATATGACAGAATCTGCACATTATGTGTGCAACACAGAATAAGCTCCCCAGGGACAGAAATTTTTGAATCCCAGCACCTAGAACTGAGGTGCTCTGTGAATATGTGTTGAATGAACTCAGAAAGGCACTTTGCTATGCTGGAGGATGTATGTAAATCACGTCTCTGTTTTCAGTAGAAACCAAGCAGTAAGATTTCTTCAGATGTGTCCATACCCTAGACAGGCAAACACTGCACACATGTGTGAAAATGAACATCCTAAGCTACCCTTTCGTGAAGCAAGGGTGCTGGGCCGAGAGTTAGAAACCCTACTTTTGGATTTGTGATTGAGAGCCTGCTTTATTCACTATGAGCTGTAATGTCATTTATAAAATAAGGATCATGCATTGCTAAGAATTCTTTCGAGAACCAAATAAAATATCCGTGAACTGCTTTATGAATGAAATGAGCTAAAGTAATAAAAAAAATGACTGCCAACACCCTGAAAACATTACAGGAAGAAATAGGAGAAACCCTAGGTCTCCTTGGCACAGGCTGAAATTTTCTTAATAGAGACCCAGAAACACAACAAATCAAAGAAAGGTTGGACAAATGGGATTGCATGAAATTGCAGAGATTCTGCATGGCAAAGGACATAGCTAGCAAGATCAATAGAAAGCCCAGGGATTGGGAGAATATCTTCACTAGCCATACAATGGACAAGGGTCTTATATCTAAAATAAACCTGGAACTCAAAATTAAATTCCCCCAGCAACAAATCCTCAAAGAATCAACTGCCTAATAAATAAGGGGGCTAAAGACTTAAAGAGAAATTTCTCTAAAGAGGAAATAAGAATAGCCAATAGATACATGAAGAAATGTTCAACCTCTCTAGCCATAAAAGAAATGCAAATCAAAACAACTCTGAGATATCACCTCATCCCAGTTAGAATGGCTATAGTCAAGAATTCTAATCACAACAGATGCTGGAGTGGATGTGGCCAGAAGGGAACCCTACTGCATTGTTGGTGGGAGTGTAAACTTGTTCAACTACTTTGGAAAGCAGTATGGAGGTTACTCAAAAGACTCCACATAGAGTTCCTCTATGACCCAGCAATCTCACTTTTGGGCATTTACCCAAATGATCACAAACAAGACCATATTAAAGCTACCAGCACAACTGTGTTTATTGCAGCATTATTTACTATAGTTAAGATATGGAACCAACCCAGGTCCCTCAGTAGATGAATGGATCAAGAAAATGTGGTATATATACACAATGGAATTCTATGCCTCAATCAGAAAGAATGACATTGCCCCATTTGTTAGGAAGTGGAAAGACTTGGAAAAAATTATATTAACTGAAGTAAGCCAGGCCCAAAGAAGCATAGTTCCCATGGTCTCCCTTATTTGCAATAACTAGTGTATGTTGGGAACAAGCAGAAAAAGTCAAAAGCTATGTACATATTACCATAAAAGATGATGTTAAGCGAAATGAACCCCAAGATAAGGACACAAGTGTTTTTTTTTCTTTCTTGCTGTTGTTTCTAATGTATTTATACTGTACCATGTGATACCTTTGTTTTTTTGTATGTTCCTCCCCCACGGTATAACCCCTGTTTTCACTGTATTTGAGGTTGCCTACATCTTGAATATACACGTCTCTAATTTGGGGGGGGGAAGGCAACAAACAAAATGCTTAAATAGGGATACAGGTTGAGCCATTGTAACAATGAGATGTACAAAACACTATGTTGAAAAACGAACTTTACAATTTAGGCTTGGGAGGGGGGGGCAGTTGTGGAGGTGGGAGGGAAGGGATGGTAGAGGAAAAACAAAGGAAGAGGTAACAATGCTAGATAGGAAATGTACTCATTACCTTGCTCATGTAACTGTAACCCCTCTGTACAGTATTTTTACAGTAAAAAAAGTATTAAGAAAATTTTTTTAAAAGATTTTAAAAAATGACTGCCAGCTGGCAATGTGGCTTAGTCATAGAGTGCTTGCCTAGCATGCATGAAGCCCTGGGTTAGATTCCTCAGTACCACATAAACAGAAGAAGCTGGAAGTGGAGAGAAATGGAACTGTGGCTCAAAGTGGTAGAGTGCTGGGCTTCTGCAAAGGAGCTCAGAGTCAGCACTTGGGCCCCTGAGTTCAAGTCCCACCACTGGCAAAAATAAAAAAAAGACTGTTTCCACTTTTTTGGCTCCTAACAGCTTTGGTTTCCCACAAGTCCCAATAACATGGTAACTTTAACCATTAAATGTTGTTATTCCTCAAACATTTGCCACATATACCACAAAAGGGTTAATAGTCTTACTCTACAAATAAATATTTTAAGTTCATATGAAAAAGATAAAGATGCACTGGGAAACTGGACAACAGGTATGAGTAATTAACCAGAAAAAAATGCTAACATCCATGTGTAAAAATGGTCAACCTAAGACAATTAGTTTTGTGTAAGTAATAAGCAGTCTCTCACTCCATAGAGAAGCACCAATGCCAGTAATGATGCATCTGACCCAAACCACCAGCCTCTTCCTTCATTCTCTTCAACACTGCTGTCCAGGAGGTCATAGGGTATATGACAACTTCCAACAGAGTCCTAGTGTTACTCCATTTCCCTTCAATTCAGCAGACATTTCTCGCACACAAATAAAACATTGGAATGTTAGGTCAGATCTAATTAGGTGCCAAGTGGTACCCAGCAAGAGAAACAAAGCCCCAAGGTTGAAGGAAATATTTGTAATGCTGATAGCAGGGGGCAAAACAGGGCATCATGAGAAAGGGGGAACAGGAGAACTTTGCTGCTCAGTATTAACAAAGACTAACTCTCTCCACCTGTTTCCCTATTTAAAAATGGGGTTGAAGTTGGCGCTGATGGCTCACATCTGTAATCCTAGCTACTCAGGAGGCTGAGATCTGAGGATCACGGTTCAAAGCCAGCCCAAGCAGGAAAGTCCCTGAGACTCTTATCTCCAATAAACCACCAGAAAACTGGAAGTGGCACTGTGGCTCAAGTGGCAGAGCACTAGCCTTGAGCTGAAGAGCTGAGGGACAGCTCTCAGGGCCAGAGTTCAAGCCCCACGACCAAAAAACAAAAAAACAAAACACCGTGGTTGACAGTACCACCTGACACGAAAGCTGTTGTAAAAATTAACTGCAATCATGTATATAAAGGCTGTAGCAAAGTATCAGGCAGATGACTAGCCATCAATAACTAACATAGCTTGTGTATAGTATCATTATTAAATTCTACAATTCAATGCCATAACGCTATCATAAAGTAATTGATTCTGTAACAGATATGTTGTTCTATGGGAAACTTGCGGGGGGGGGGGGGGAGGGTTTAATCCTCATCACAGAATGGTAGCAGGGTTTGGACCTTGAAAAATACCATGAAGGAAGTCAGAGTTGAGACAGCCTGTGAGTGGTAACTGAGGATTTAACACCTCTCCCCAGACCCCAAACCAAAAAAGAACAGAAAAAAGAAGACTGAGGCAGGCGGCCTACTCTAAACCACAGAGGTCAGTAGACAGATATTCCTAAGGAATGGCACGTGGAGAAAGGCTACTTGGTGGTCCTATGTGTGAAACAAGGCTGAAATCCAGCTCTGTTATTGTCTGTAGATTGTCCTGAATGGTCAGCCCTACAGATGGTATGTGTTCTGAGATCATGCTGACTCAGTGGAAGTACTTGGTAAATCAGAATAATGGCTTTTCCCCATTTATTATCTCTCATATAGTAAGCACTTTGTACTCATGATCTGATTTCATGTCCCTAATAAGCCTATATGGTGGTTATTAGTACTTTATGTATGACTCAGTAATAGAAGGTACACACCCAACACTGCAGAATATGAAATTTATAACCCGGTCACCTCTGTGGCACAGATGGAAAAGCACCCTGGTCAGCCCACCAGGGGACCTTGGCTCCTGCCAAGATCTGTCACCACATAGCTGTGTGTTTAGCTGAGCAAATTATTTCACTTTATTCGAGTTTCCTCATGTATGACATGGAAGCCAGGAAGAAACTCCAAAAGGCCCATGAAAGTCTTTGCTTCCTCCAAGAGGAAACTATGCTGCTTTGATACACAGCTAATACATACAGCAGTGTTTGCGGGGAATACGGGTCTTCAATAAAACTCACATAACTTTATATTGAACCTATCAGTACACTTCTAGTCACAGCAGGAACCACAGTACTCTATGGAGTGTGGTTTTTTTAATAACCGGCCATGAGATGAACTCTGTCTGTAGGACTACTGAGGGTCCTTCATTTCACCAAATGTTACTGTATCAGGTGCCAGATCATTTCCTTCCATAAAGGATATGTCAACTATATGGAAGATATGTTTAAGGGTATTTTTTACTTAGGACTGGTGGGCCTGATTAAAATTTCTCTCTCTCTCTCTCTCTCTCTCTCTCTCTCTCTCTCTCTCTCTCTCTCTCTCTCTCTCTTTTGCTGGTCGTGGAGCTTGAGCTCTGGGCCTGGGCACTGTCCCTGAGCTCTTCAGCTCAAGGCTAGCATTCTACCACTTGAGCCACAGCACCCACTTCTGGTTTTTCTATGTATGTGGTGCTGAGGAATCGAACCCAGGGCCTCATGCATGCAAGGCAAGCACTCTACCACTGAGCCACCTTCCCAGCCCCCCTGATTGAAATTTCTGACTTTGCTGCTTTGTTCACTTAAGCAAATAATCAAATCTCCTGGCCACATTACCCTCTATTTTGTGTTTACCAGTACTTGAACTTAAGGCCTGTGCCCTGTCCCTTAGATTTCTTGCTCAAGGCTCATACTACTCTACCACTTGAGCCACAGTTCCACTTCCAGCTTTTTACCAGTGAAAGGAGATAATTTTCCTGATTTGGCTGGCTTTGAATCACCATGCTCAGATTGTGCCTACTGAGTAGCTAGGATTACAAGCTTGAGCCACTGGGGCCCAGCTCACAATTAACCTTTGTATAAGAGAAAAAAGTAATACCTCACAGGAGCATTAAAAAAATTAAATGAGGCAATGTGTGTCACAGAACTGGCACTGTTTGGTCCATAGCACAGGCTCAATAAATCATAGCTTTAATAATATTTTTTAAAAGCAACCTGAAACAGCTTCTACTTCACTGCTGTGAACTAGCCAAAGAGCAGAAAATGTGTTTTATTTCTTCAAATGCAATAATAGGTCCCAAACCTACCCTATCTCCCTCACATCTTACTCTTTGTTCTGTGTTCCCTTCTGGCCACCTAGTAGCTTAATTCAGAAATCCAAAAACAGTTGAAGAAACTGTCCTCTTATTTTTTATCCCAGTGTACATTCAGATATACTGCAGTCACAGAACTATAGATCCACCCCATCAGCACCTTCCATTCTGACTCATCCTCTATAATCCCCACTCCATTGCGCTTCTCCACTTCACTCAAAGGTTGATGCTCCTAGATGAGTCTCCCTAATTGGTCTTACTTTTCTGTAGACTTTTTCCAAGTGGACCCTCAAATGGATATCAGACATCTTCTTAGATTACAGCCTCAGAACCTCCCATGAGCTTCTGGGATCAAGTTTAAACTCATAAGCTTAGCCCAAGAGGTCCTTCAAGACAAAACTCTGCTCCTGTCCATAGCTTCATCCATCCCATTTCCCCCAACATGCTTCACTCAAGCTGCTTATAATTTTAGGGTGGTTTTTCTTCTCACTTCAACCTTATATGATGTTATCTTCTCTTCTAGCCAATCATTAACCACTTATTTGTCAAAAATGCACACACATGTCATCTTCAGTTGCTCTTAACCTGATGCTAGTCTCCAGATGACAGTGGCTCATGCCTATAATCCTAGCTAGTCAGGAGACTGAAATATGAGGGTGGTGGTTTGAAGCCAGCCCAGGCAGGAAAGGCCGCAAAACTCTTATCCCCAATTAACAACCAAAAGAAAAAGAAAAGGCTGGAAGTAGAGCTATGGCTCAAATGGTAGAGTGCTAGCCTTGAACAAAAATGCTCAGGGACAGCACCCAGGCCCTGAGTTCAAGACCAGCACACACACAAAAAAATACCACCACCCCTTATTGTTATGTCTACCTAGACTATAAACTCCTTGAGGTGGCATCTCTTTCTCTTATCTAATCTGGCAGTGAGTAATACATAGCAAGCACTCTGCTATTTGAGTAAATGACTGAATTTCTCTTGGTTGATGTCAATGTTAGAATCTCAGCAGGGGACTTACTGCATGGTTCATTCACACACCCATGTCAGTCTGTCACGGAAGATTAGATACATGTCTAATCTATATCCATCAATAGCTCTCAGAGATCTTCCTTTGAAGCACTGATTGGGCATAAATAGTTCCCTTCTAAGACCAGCAGCTATTCTTGCCTCAACATAGGCCCCAGAAACACTCAGGTACCATGTCCAATGTGCCAAGACAAGTAACTAAAGAGATACAAGGTTTAATAAGAAAGAACCATTGTTTAGTCTATTCCTACAACCAAGACCTCCATCTTACCTTTTTCTTCAAAACAAAGCCTTGCATAAATATGTAACATGCATATATATATATATATATATATATATATATATATGTTAAATAGCTTTTGAAGGGACTAGATTCCTGAACTACTTGAACTTAGATCCCCTTGTGTGGCCTCTGACATGTTTCCTCCATTAGTTTACAGTTTCCTTGTTTTATTCATCCAGAAAGATGTCTTCTGCATAGTAAACACTTAAAAATGCAGAATTATACTAAACTGTTAGATGCAGCCAGCAAATGAGACAGACAGCTGTCATTTGCTAGAATGAGTGGAAGTCATTTCACTCATTAAAGAGGTGCAACCAGAAGAATCCTTCCTCTAATACTGACAGCTCAGCCCTCCCTATCAGTCAACAGGGAAAGACGTCCTTACAGTGGGTGTGGGTACCTTCTACCTTGTCTGTCAAGGTCATATTATTGCAAAGATGAAGACCAGCATGTAAGTGTGTGCATCAATGTACATGCTCATTAAAACTTGTACCCAAATCTATATTGTCAGGATGATAGTCTAGACAACCTTTCTTTAGGTGTGCCACCTTCAGTGTCAATATCCATGGTGGAGGCCACCTGGCATCCTAAAATAAACACCTCTCTGTAGGTTAAGCAATTGTAGCTTTCCCTCCACCACTGTCAGTACCTAGTTAGACTTTAGCTTCTCTAACCATTCCTCCTCCCATCTGAAATAAAGGTACTATATG
The DNA here is from genome assembly GCF_024711535.1 of Dipodomys merriami. Taxonomy (NCBI): domain Eukaryota; kingdom Metazoa; phylum Chordata; class Mammalia; order Rodentia; family Heteromyidae; genus Dipodomys; species Dipodomys merriami. Next base: position 18,634,254 of record NW_027203826.1, read on the forward strand.
CCTGCTGCACAAATCTCATCTTCAACTTGCTTTGAAAACTATGACATGCTCTACATATGTGAAGTTTTACATTGCCTCCTACCTGTGCACATTTTAGACAGTCCTTGACCTGAATGACCCTACTCATTTGGAAACAGCTTGATTGCTCCCCTAAGTCTACCTCCCTGTCTCCCCAGGAACCTCAGGAGCAGCGGGATAGAGAAGCTTGAATGGCTTAGGGTCATTTTCTGTTTGCCTGAGCCTTCGGCCCTGGAGCCCCTGACAGCACTTCAGGATGTGCTTATGCAGCCCTGGTTTGTTGCCATGGAGACAGGAAGCTCTGCTTCTCTTCAAGGCTAAGCTAATGGTTTTCATCAAATCCCATTTCCTCTGAGACAAGTAAAAATGCTACAATGCTTCTATCCATCCTTCCTTTTTAAAAAAAATGAAGCCAATGAACACATCTCACAGCCTTCCAGCCACCGATGCCCAGCGCCTTGGATGTGGGCCTCAGTAATTTCCACACTTGGTCCTCAGGGAGCCATAAGTGCCTTCCTCCTCCCATTCAGCCTCTCTTCTTCACTTGCCTGACACAGGAGCCCTGGGAGTCCCTCCCCTTTCCATTGCCATGTCTCACTGCTCTTGGAATTGCTTTGTCTTATAACATACAAACTGCCTGCAAGCCATAGGAAGTCAGTTCCCTGGGTGGAAAACTTTCAGAACTATTTCTCTGGTGACCTCAAAACTCACATTCCAAAGCCCCATTCCAAGGAGAAGGGCTACATCCTCTCCAGAGGCACTACAAAGCCAGCCAGGCAGCACTGAAAGCTCACAGCCCCTTTTGATACACAGGACCCCCTGTTGCGACTTCCATGCACACACCCAAATGCTGGAGAGATGATGCAGCCATCGAATGCAGAAAAGAAACCAGGGCAGAAATATTTCAGTCTCAGCCTGTAAAGCCCTTATTGTTAGCACTCCTTAAATTCACACCAGCTGTTCCCAGCTGCCAGGGCCACTTCCTAGGCTTCTCCAGAGTTCTAAGGCGGCATCTGCTACATGAGTTTTGTGGCATTTTCCAACCCCAGGAGGATGTCTCCCAGCCAACCAGGAGCTGACAGCCCCACAGCTGGCTCAAGCCAAACATCTATGGACTGCTACGCAGATGAAAGCCACTTAGACCTAACAGAGGACACATATTATATAATTCTTATCAAAGGGCAGAGGAAGCTTGGGAGGTAAGGGATGCTCCATGCTAGCTCTTGGGCTATATTTTACATGAAGGAGAGACTGGTAGGCCACTTTATGGAAAAAGAAGCCGACTCAGAGTAATTTGTCAGAGTACCCAATGCTATTAAGTAGCTATTTCCAAGGTTAGGATTCCCATCTGTAAGGGTCACACTAAACACAGGGTTTCTTCCCATGTCCTCTTGTTGTCTATCCGGAGCGGAAATAAAAAGAGGCTTCCAAACTGAAGCCTCTACTTCTCATTCCCATCTCTGTTAAGACACTTTTTTTTTTTGGTGTACTGGAATCTTACCTAGGACATCAATGACTTTTGCTAGCACAACATTGACTCTCCTCTCTCAGATAGTAAGAAACTCACTTAAACTTTATCAACTAAAATATGGACACATACAGGAAATGAGCAAGGATAAGGAATCTCAATGACAGAAACAAGAGAGCATCTCTTACTAGACGTAAAAGAAGAAAGCTGCTTGTGGGGGCCTGTCCTTAGGTCACTTGCAGAGCGAATGCACTTGAGTTGTAGGACCAGGCTATGCAGAGAGTTAGCTAGAAGAGTGCTTGAGCATAACAAAAGATGTGAAAGGGGGTAGGGGAAGCTCCGTGAATCAGTCCAGACATAAGAAATCTCATGAGGTCTTAAGACTCAAGAAGCACACTATTACGAACTCCTGCATAATGACTCCCATTCCTCCTTCATAACCAGTTCACCAATTACCGCCACAGCTCTTAGTGCCATGTAGCTGGCTTACGAATGATTGCTTCCTTCTCAATCTATCTGAATCTGATCTCTCCAACTGCCAACCCTTCCCCCACTGATGCTAGACAAATGCTCTTCCATATATATTCCTCCCATCCTACACTTTTTTGTATGCATGTCATATTTTTACTTTAAAATTTTAATTTCTATTTTTTCCCAAAGTAATGTATGTAGAGTTTTTTAAAAGTCAAATAATGTTGAAAGATTTATAATGAAAAAATAGCAGCCCTCCACCTCACCTCTCCCAACCCCTGAATCTCCCTCCCCAGAGGCAACCACTTTCAACTCTCTGTTTCTTTGGGTATTCATCTCCATTTTTAAAAAATATTATGCTTAAACTTTCTTTACCTTTCAATTATAGATCCTGCTTGAAGGCTTCCTTTTCTGTGGAACCTGAGAATTCAGTCTTTGATACCCAATTCCCCACGGACTCCAGTCATTCTGATACCACGGGAGGCAAGTTTAAGCTTCAACACTAACAATGGAAAGCAGGCCTTTACCATGCTTTTATTTCTCAAGAACGAATCCTTCTGTATCTTGTGGCATTCAACAGTATTAAACTGTGCCAAAATGCACCCACAAATATTCACATGCATAGTTTTATTTTTGAGACAGGGTCTTGCCATACAGCCCAGGCTAGCCTTGAGTTCATCACCCTCTATCTGGACCTCATCAGTGCTGCAGTTACAGGCATCAGCCGCCATGCCTGACTTACACAGTACCACAAAACCACAGCACTTTTCTGAATAGAACGTATCAGGGAAGATGGTATTTTCACTTGTTTCTTAAAGTTACTTGAGGGGTTTTGTTTTGTTTTGTTTTGTTTAGAGCTCTCTATTATCACATTCAAACTTCTGATGCCTTCTGGGCCATTGGCAGCTGTCATCTTATTCCTTTTTTTTTTTTTTTGCCAGTCCTAGGGCTTGAACGAAGAACCTAGGTGCTGTCTCTGAGCCTCTTTGTGTTCAAGGCTAGCACTCTACTAACCACAGAGCTACTTGAGCTTTTGGGGGGTAGTTTATCGGAGATAAGTGTTCTCATGGACTTCTCTGCCTAGGCTGGCTTCGATCAGTGATCCTCATATCTCAGCCTCTTGAATAGCTAGAATTATAGGTATAAGCCACAGGTGCCCAGCTTCATTGCTCATTTTTGAGGACTCATTCTACAGTAACTTCTTCCAAAGATGTCTCAAAAGTATTGCTATTGCTATTCCATCTTCATGAATAATTGCACTTTGGCAGGATATAGAACTTGGTCTTTTTTTTTTTTTTTTTTTTTTTTTTTTTTGTCATGGGGCTTGAACTCTGGGCCTGGGCGCTGTCCCTCAGCTCTTCAGCTCAAGGCTAGCGCTCTACCACTTAAGCCTCAGCACCACTTCCGGTTTTCTGGTGGTTTATTGGAGCTAAGTGTCTCAGGGACTTTCCTCCCTGGGCTAGCTGTGAACTGCAATCCTCAGATCTCAGCCTCTTAAGTAGCTAGAATTACAGATCCACTGGTGCCCGGCAAATTTGTCTTAAAAATTATTTTCCTAGCCAGGTGCTGGTGACTCAAGCTACATAGGGGACTAAGATCTAAGCATTCAAAGCTAGCCTGGAGAAGAAAAGTCCCCAAGAGACTCTTATCTCCAATTAACTACCACAAAACCAGAAGTGGCACTGTGGCTCAAAGTGGTAGCCTTGAGCAAAAGAGCTCAGGGACAGTGCCCAGGCCCTGAGTTCATGCTCCACAAATGATCCCAAAATATATGTATTTTCCTGCTGAAAGTTCTAGGAATTTCTATATTGGCTTATCAGAAGCCCAAATGCTTTCCTGATTTCTGATTCTTGGTAGGTAAATTTTATTCACTTCTTAATAGCTGGAAGCTTTAAGAATATTCTTTTTTTTAGGGGGGGGTCCAGTTGTGGGGCCTGAACTCTGGGCCTGGGCGCTATCCCTCAGCTCTTCAACTCAAGGCTAGTGCTCTACCACTTGAGCCACAGCGCCAGTTCCAGCTTTTTTCTTTTTGCTTGTGTGGTGCTGAGGAATCGAACCCAGGGCCTCAGGCATGAAAGGCAAGCGCTCTACCACTGAGCCAACTTCACAGCCCCAAGAATATTCTTTACTGAAGTTTCATTTCTCTGATGTTCTGCATTTCATACTGATTCAGCCTGGCGAGCTCTTTATTAGCTGTGCTGAATGCTCAGTGGACATTTTCATAGTTTTGCTTTCTGTCATCTTACAATATAAACTATAACAGTTTATTCAGGAAATAACTTTTGAGTGTATTTTTATGAGTCGTGTACATTTTGTGCGCACACAAATGTAAATGGTATGATATCACAATGTCTCCCTATTTTGCTGAAGTCTGTTCTTAAGCTAGTCTCTGTTCCATGTGAACATACTATCTGTTGCTCCTAACTGCTGCATTTTATGCCATGGTATGCATCCAACATTTTAGCTAGCTAGTCTCTGAGCTTTGTCCACCCAGGTATGTACTTCCCTACTGTCTGGAAAGAACAATGGACAGAACATCCCTGCACATGTATCAGATTTCTTTTTGAATAACAGTCAACTTTGATTAAAGCCAATGTGAAAGTTATGTATAGAAAGAACAGAAGAAGAGAGAAACAGCAGATAACTTCCAAGGGGGAGGAAAAGGACTTCTCTAAGTTCAGCAGAGCTCAGGAGTTTCGAAGTCTCTATCTCCACACCCACAGTTAGGCTCCCAGTCTTAAGTTGCAATCAAACTGGGATTTATCTGCTGGAGCTAAGTTGTTCTCTGCACATAAAAGTGAGTCTATATCAGACAAAGTCTGTAGAGCCTGCTAGATCTCTACAGCAGCGAAGGTTGGACGTCCATTTGTCCTACGTGACATGGGTGACTTCAAGGTTGAGGTCAGCTGGAATGTGGACTGCCTCTTTAGACATCAGCTACTGGCAGAAGAGGATTTTCATCCCAAGGGGTGGTCAGAGACACCTCATGAAGCCAAAGTGCTTTACATTTTGCTGGTTTTTTCCTCTGTAGATTAGAGCCAGTGTCAGATACCCTGGACAGATACAGGCTGGCTACACCAATTCATAGCTCTTCATTTTCTGACAGAAGTGCAGAAGAGTCTGTGTCTGATGCTGCAGACAAGAAATCCTCCAGATGCAGATCACCGGCCCCACGTTCAGCTGCTGCTGCTGGTAAAAACCGTGCTTCCTCAGTGGTGAGGACGGAGGCACACTGAGAGGCACATCGACTGCACCCCGTGCTCTTCCTTCATCACCTGCCTCTGATGGAGTGGTGTCTTCATTGTATGTCCTGGGCAGATGCACAACAAGACTTAGAACTGTTCTCTTATGCTGTGGTTGATCAGATGGTGCTTCTGGTGAGGCTGGGTCCATCTCAGCTGCTGTGGATAGATCCACCAGGAGACCCACGTGGGTACATGGCCATAGTGGCTCTTCTGCAGGCCCAGTAGAGATTCATCTACGTGAGATGAAGTGGACACAGCCATCTTGGCATCCACAGCAGCTGGAACCCATGCTGATTTGTCAGCTGCTGCCGATACAGCTCGACACAGCTTCATCTTTAGTAGAGTGTGCTCAGCCCAATGGGCATCCACAGCAGTTGGCACCTGGGATTGGCGTGGAGGAGTCACAGCAGTGTCTGGATCCCTGCTGTCCTGGTCTGAGCTGCCAGGTGTCACCTGGTCTCTCCAGGTAAAGGGCCAGAATCTTCTTCTGGTTCTGGGGTTAGGGTCTGGATCGGGGGTTGATCCAGTGTCTGCAGGATCTCCTGGAGTCTGAACCAGTGAAAATTGAAACACAAGAAAACATGGCATTTTCTTCGCTATCTTCAGATAAGTGTGCCAGCTGGAGCAGGCTCTGGAATGTGGCTGCCTGGATACCTGGGTTCCAAGTTCTCCTTGGTCTTTTGTCAAAGATGAGGTCACTTCCTAGGGTCTGCTTACTAAGCCCCTCCTCTGACAGGACTCCCACAAAGTACCTGGGACCTCTGACTGCTCCTCTTTAAACATTCACTATTTGCACAACTGGACACATTTTAACCAATACGTTCTCCCATCCCTGAAAAGACCTGGCTGCAGTCAGTGCCTCAGTTTTCAGGAGATGGAGGTGAATTCAGACTATTTAATATCTAGGTCTTTGAACATTGTCATGTGTACATGAGACCCCCAAGGCTTGGTGTTACTTGTTATAGTGCAAAAAAAATTGAGATAAAATGATGACAGGAAGTGATAAAATAAAACAAAAGCCTTAAAATTCTTAGAAGCCTTGTTGTCTAGTTGAGCGCCTCAACAGATCTTTTAATCTGGCAATGTTCGCCTCTGGTTCTGGGAACATTTCTTACATTTTTATATGCCAATTTCTTCCTTCTCATTTCACTGTTCTCTTTATGGAACTCCTGCTTTCAAGTTGAAATTTTGAATAGATTGTATTCTTTCTTCTAGTTGTTCCATCCTTCCTTCTTCTTTGTCTTTTCTTTCTCTTTTGAAAGAAGGTCTCACTATAAAACCCAAACTGATCTGTACCATATGGCCATTTTGGCTTTCTTGTTTCTCCTCCTACTCTCTAGGTGGTTTCAACTTTATATTCCAATCATTTACTACCTTTCTGTTTTTATTAAACTTTTACATCAATCCATTTTAAACTAGTTTTACATGAATTTTATATTAATTTTCAAGGGTCTCACTGAAGATAATGGGGTAAGAGCCAGTTTCTCTGGCCTCTGCAAATATCAGCAGAGATACACCTTTTCTCTTAAGACAGTTTCCTCCAGAGGAATTCCCTTAACTCTTCACTACATTGCTGAATTTCTGAGAATGCACAATGGGCCAGAGAACTGTGAACTTCATTTAACTCTATTTCCATTACAACATTGTTGATACATTACCCTAGGAAAGAGACTCCAAAGCTCCTCTGGTTCAGTTCTCTAGAGAAAACAGGTCTCCCAACTTGGGCAGGGGTGGGGGTTGAGTGGGGAAGACACCTGCCAATGTTGTTTGGAGACTGAGATTCAAAGCAGAGGAGGGAGTACGGATTGTCAATCAATCTTATTTTTAGCACCATGCACATTGCTGTTCTTAGGAATACCTAGCATCTCTAAATCTTAAGCATTTCTCAAGCCCTATACTGCAATCAGTTTGCTTTTGTTTACTGGCATTTCCCACCATAGGCAATTAACCCTCAGTTTTTCCAAGTACTATATTAAGTTACCATTTATTCTGTATCTTTGAAAATTTTGCTCACATCTCTCATCTGTTAGGAGTCTTCCTGTTCTTCTTGTCCTGGTTAGTGCCCTTTTCTAAATTTATTTATGTGAGTGAAGTCTCAAGAAATAACCAACAGGGTTCAATCTGTCCCTATACTTAAATCTTACAGTGTCATTCAAAGAACTCATACCACGTGACAGAAAATTAAGCTTCATTTTGTCTAATAAAAGATAAAGTCCTATAAAGTATTTTCCCAACCTGCATCATCCTAGAATATTGTATTATAGTTTCTTCATACATTAGGATATTACATGTCCATTTTGTCATCTTTGTTTATGGAAGGTTCAATCCCACAAAATCTCCATTATCCTCATACATATTTTATATTCCAAGCAAAATCTCAATGCTTCATGAAACCAACCCTAATGACTTCAGCCAAATAAATAATTATATCTGACATCATTAGTAACAGAATTTCCATTTCCTGTCTCAAGGGTTTGTGTTGGCTTCTTACACAACATGTTTCCTTATTTTCACGGTATTTGATGTAAATACCCTGCATCTTATACATACACTTCTCTCAGGGAGGGGAAGAGAAAAAGCAAAAATGCTTAAATAAGTATACAAGTTGATCCATTGTAACAATGAGATGTACAAAACACTATGTTGTAATGAACTTTACAACCTCAGGGTGGGAAGTACTTGTGGAGGTGGGAGGGAAGGGATGGTAAGGGGAAAACAAAGGAGGAGGCAACAATGCTCAATAGGAAATGTACTCATTACCTTGCTCTTGTAACTGTAACCTCTCTGTACAATATTTGTACAATAAAAATCATACAAAAAAGAAATTAAAGAAAGCCTAAAAATGAGGAGAAACGATGCCTTTTGTGCTCCTTGCAAAGCATACTGAGATATTAGATACTGAGTACTTGCAAACTGATATAAGTGAATTCAAGTCACAAATGTACAATTAATGTACAATAGACTATATAGAGTAACAGTCCTTGGTGGATAAAACTTCTTATTCTACTTTCTGTCCTTAACTTTGTCCAACACAGTGTTTGACAAAGAGTTACTGAGTAGAAAGATGCATAGATAAATAAACTTTCACTAGATGTTGTATTCACTGCTGTAACTGACATAAGATTTTTTTAACTTCTTAGACAATTAAAACGATCATTTGCTACCCTATTCCCAGCACCTAGAACAGCCCTGGCACAAAGCAACGTCTTAGTGTCTTACAAATAAAGGTTAAATGAGTGAATCTGTCATGAGTCAGGAGGCATTAGTTTCCACTTAGCAAAGTAGAGAGAGAAACATCTCGCTTACCCGGAAAGCACACCCAGGACTAGGTTGAGAACAAAGAAAGATCCAATGATGATGAGAGGGATGAAGTACAGCCAATTCCAGGTGGCTCCTAAGGCATCATTGGTCTGCAGGAAAGGGAAAAAAAAGTTTTTAATAACTATAACATCTGCAGAAGGTCTTCATTCTCACCGCTTCAGACTAAGGGTGACATAACAAGTACAGTGCAAACCAGCCAAACACTGCCTCACTTCACTCCCCTTTGGTCTTATCGTGGATTCACGTATTTTGCCATGTACCTAATGGAGGACAAAGAGCCACACTGCAATATCCTGAGAATGTTCCAACATCCTCACTTAACAGATGAGAAAACTGCATGCAGAAAAATCAAATTTCTTTTCCAAGATCATGCAAATGCTTACTGGTTATAGTGCCTGGTCCTGAGCTTTTGCATATATAAATTGGAACTTGAATAAGGCAAAGGTACCTATCACTCTATGCCATGAAGGTTGGCCAAGCCCCTGGTAGGGGTGCTTGGGCGACATTGGGATCCTCTACATCTTGCTCAGGCCTGGACCTGGGCTCTGACTTCCCTTCTTTCATCACAGGAGTACCTTCCCCTGATAGAAACTGGCCTCAGCAAAGAATAAGTCTAGAATTAAAGAGGAAACGCTTGATTGGTATCCCCTAGCTTTTCTTGTTCTCTTTCCCCCATGCTAACACACACGGAAGGGAAAAACATAGAATTCCATATTCTGGGGATTCTTTTCCCACATATTGGATGCAAAGCCTATGAATAGTTGAATTATACCACACAACTTGCCAGAAGCAGTTGCCTTCAGCAGCATGTCTTACCATATCTTTGAGAGAGAACTCAGGAGTATGTTGAAAGGCCCTTCAGGGTTGGGTCTAAGCTATGCCCTGACTCTTCCTTCCCAAATCTTTTCAAATGGTCTTCCTGTACAGCATTGTACATTTCACATATGCAGGGCTAAATTATTATTTCTTGAGATATGGATCCCTCTTTTTCAAAGATGAAGTGCATTAATTCTTCAGCGAATATTTCCCACAAAATGGAGGGATAAAAGGACTCCCTTCAGTGTCTCACATGGCTGAGCACCTGCCTGGATAGAAAAACTGTTCACAAGGAGCAAAACTGAGTTTTAAATGCCTATCCCATGGAAAAGAGGATCTTCACTGATGAGGAGCCTCAGGCATTGGTGCAAAGTAAGAACACTGGAATAGGAGCGCAGGGAAGGGGGTGGGGGATTTGCAGGAATGAGAGTCCAGCAATTTGAGTGTGTGTACAGGTCAAACAGCATCTTTATTCATTCAAAGCAATCTGGCCTAAGAGTTTTTGAAAATGTGTATCAGATGCAGAAACCACAGGGAAAAGTATAAAACAAATTAAAACAACAACAAAAGAAAGCACAAGGACTCCCTTGTTGGCCCAGAATTTGGAATGGGTTTCCCGATTCGTCCATAAAATACTCCTGGACAGTGTCATCTTTGCATTGTGTGACAATGGTTTGGGGACTTGTTTTAACCTATATTAAAGCAGAAACCTTAACTATGTGCTCCTTTGTCACTGGACAAAGGGTTTGACATGCCCAGATGCTCAACAAATCAATACACGTGCCACTTATTGATCCTTTAAGGATATGATTCTCTGGTTTAAAAATGAAGTCATACAAATTCATCCTGATGCACTCCCTCAATCAGTGGAATTTTCTCTGAATTGTTCCAATTGTCATCCACCATAGCATTGTTACCTCTTAGAGGACATAAAGAAAGGGAATGAGAAAAGCAACACTAGGAAGAGCAGCATGATGCTCTGGGGATTATTACAGATGACTGACAGTTTAAAAGGTTCTGCTACAGAGAATAGTTTGACAGTTGCTCTGGATTATTCACAAACCTTTTAATAGTCTTGCCACACCCTCTCCACACCTAGCCCCCTCTCCCAAGTTTCCTCTTCCTTCTTATTCTCCCATTTTTCCTGGCCACATGTCTCTATCTACCTTCATATGCTGTCCCAGGAACAGTAACACAACCCAGTAGGACAAAGGGCATACCTCTACAGGTAGTGGGTAAACAAAAGACTTCTTACTTCTCTCCATCAAAATGTTTCTCCGATGCTAATTGGGGCCTCTAACTCCTTCTGATTCATCAGCATTAAAACCGTAAAAAAATTGTCCAGTGTAGGAGAGACATCTCCTAAAGCATCTTTGGAGATTAAAAAAGAAACAGTCAACAATGCTGAAGGCAGAAAATGTCTCAATGCCGTGTAAAGTGGGAGCAAAGAGAAGGATGCCAGTGCTAGCACAGCGTAGTGGCTGCTTTCCCTCGTGGGAATGTGTCTGTGTCTGTCTCATAGCAGAGGGAGTGGGGAGGGGGCCCTGTGGAGGAGAAGAGGAGAATCGCTCCCTTCATTCTCTCTCCATTGCCTCTGCGACAGAATTACAAAGCTAACTAGCTACTCTTTGTGTCTGATCCTTGTACTGTATTTGCCTTAGTAACTCCTTGTCACTGGACAGGAGGGCACCAGTAGTAGCTTGTACCTGTAAAACCTAGATAACTCAGGAGGTACAGATATTAATAACTTGGTTCAAAGCTAGCTAGGGCAGGAAAAATCAGAGGCTCTTGTCTTCTATTTTTTTTTAAAAGCCAGAAATTGAGCACCAGCTTTGAGCAAAAAAGCTAAGGGACAGCACTCAGGCCTTGAGTTCAAACCATCCTAGTACCAGAAAAGGAAAGAAAGGGAAAAGGGGAGAAGAGAAGGGAAGGAAAAATATAGAGCAGCCATGCTAAAGACTCAGATCAAGATGCTGGGGTACTAGAAAGCAACAGGTTGTAAAACATGATGTACTGGGAGCAGGCCCTGCGTGCGGGAATCTGTCAGGGATAACTACCTCCAGGACCTTTACAGTGGAACAGCTAAATGGCTACACACATGGCTTCCTCTTCAATGTTACCTCATTCATGGAACACCTGTTACATTGTTAAATTGGATTGAAGAATATCCAAATGTTTGGTGAAGCATAGTCTCTGGATATGTGAGTGAGGGTTTCCAGAGAGGACTAGCCCACACAAAATGCAGAGCCCAGGAACTGGATGTAGATGAGCATTCCTTGGTGTGGGCAGATACTCCACACAATTGGCTGCAGCTGGGATGGACAATGGAAAAGTGGAAGTTGGGGACTCATGTCCTTTCTCAATCCCCTTCCAGGAGCAGGATGCTCCTCTTCCTCCTGTGCTTGGAATCTCAACGCCAGGCAAGAACTGAACTTGTACTCTGGGTCTTGCACACCACTAGTCTCCTGAGGGCTGTTGGGTCTTTGTCACCGACTGGAGGTGACACCATCAGCTTTCATAGTTCTGAGAAGAGAACACTACTGGCTTCTCTGCTTCTCCCGCTTGCTGATAGCCCAATGGGAGACTTCTCAGCCTCCTGGATTATGGGCACCAAATTCTGATCCATTTCCTCTTGTATGTCCTCCCCCCTTTTTTTCCCTTTCTCTCAGGAGCATCCTAACTAATATACTTGCCAAATTTCAAGTAGGATATTTTCTTTCCTTTGAATGGCGTCCTCTTCTTTACGATATTGGCGCTCCTCTCATTCACACCTTCCCCGCCTGGCCCTTCCCCTTGACTAGACCAGCAGGCTGGCTCCTCTCTCCCTCTTTCTCACCTGCTGTTTCCCAGAATGGCGCACACGTGCACTTGTGCACACGACAAGGATGATGACAGACAAGAGAAAAAGCAGTTCGGGGGTGGCAGCCCACCTGCACAAGAGTGCTCAGCAGGCCCCAGTCCTGACATCGTGGGAATGTGTTTCTCTGGGAACCTGCCTGGTTGGGGGTGGTGAGCTCAACCCACTCCCTGAGTAAACAGGCACACATGGCAATTATCACATTAATCTTTGGGAGTTGGGAGACACGCTGGCAGGTGGGGTGGGAGGAGCAAGAATGGAAAGAAAGATGTGGCTGGGGAGAGCAAGGAGAAAGCTCCCCAGGGCTCTCCTGCCTTGAGGCTGTGGAGGCAGAGTCAGGCCCCATGCTTGAAAGAGATGTCTAAGAGAGTCTATGGGCTTCTGTGAAGCACATGGGGAAAGGTCTCTTGGATATGCAAAGAAGCTCCAATAGGGAGAACTCCCTGTCACACACCTTGGTTGAGAGTGGTAGGTAGGGCTAGAAATACAGAGTACAGGGTCTGTTCTGAAAGGAAGTCTTTGGGATATACCAGCTTCCTGGGCAGGAGGCTCAGCAATCACTGGAAGATGCCAGCACTCAAATGGAAGCAGATAATATTTTATGATGGGGCATCCCTGGCCTCCACACACAAATGCCAGCTGGACCCTCCCATTTCTGAAAACAAACCAGAAAATATGTCTCCCAAGTTTCCAAATTGCTTTGAGTTGAAAAACCTCTGGCTTCAAGGCTCCAGCTTAAGGAGAAAGGCTCAACCTCATTAATTACTAGTTGAGGTCAGGTTGGGAGGTAGTTGCAATAGCCACCCTTGCCTACCAACATGGCCAATCATCTCAGCCAGAGCACCCGTCCAAAGTCTCTGCTGACCATTCCTGGAGAGAGCAGCATTCCACGTACAGTGGGGAATGATGGGGAGGAAAGAGAAAAGAAGCCGAGGATGGACGCAAAGGCTGGACACCTTCCTTCATGGCCAGACATTCTGTACCTCACCAGCTGACAGGCCCTCCCAGCTCCAAGCATGACAACTCCTGTCCCACCCCAACTGACATGGATTCCATGACTCGGTGGAAATGGGTCTCTTAGTCCTGGCTCCTGTGAAGCCCTGGAACCTGTGAAACAGTTGAGTACACAAGTACATGTGTAACTTTGAAGGGACCATAGGACACGGAGGCAAATGGGTCTGTCTGGTCTAGGGGAGGCAGGAAAGGATTTACTGAAGCTTTTGAAGAAAGAAGATTTTTAAGCTAACCTTGGCCAAGGAAACAACAGAACAACAGCCAGATAATGCCAGTGCAAAGTTTTATGATGGAGGTAGAATAAAGGGGTGGAGTATAGTTAAGATTAAGAAGTGCTAAGAAACACGAGGTATAGAAAGAAAAAGAAGTGCCCTCTCTCAGTGAACTGCTGATGCCTTGCAAGAGCCCCATGTAGATGCTTTTCAGAAACAAGTACAAATCATAAGGGAACCCTCTGATTTTCTTTTTATTACAAAGTACATGTTATTGTGCAATCCGCATTCAGATAGTCCCAAGTCCTCCCTCCACCTATTTCTTTCTTTTTCCTTTTTTTTTTTTTTTGTCAGTCATGGGGCCTGAACTCTGGGTCTGGGTGCTGTCCCTCAGCTCTTAAGCTCAAGGCTAGCGCTCTACCGCTTGAGCCATAGCGCCACTTCCGGCTTTTTCTGTTTATGTGGTGCTGAGGAATCGAACCCAGGTCCCCATGCATGCAAGGCAAGTGCTCTACCTGTTTCTTTTTTGGGTCCAGTCGTGGGGCCTGGGCACTGTCCCTCAGCTCTTCAGCTCAAGGCTAGCACTCTACCACTTGAGCCACAGCGCCACCTCCGGCTTTTTTCTTTTTGCTTTATGTGGTGCTGAGGAATCGAACCCAGGGCCTCATGCATGCAAGGCAAGCGCTCTACCACTGAGCCACCTTCCCAGCCCATTGCTCTACCTGTTTCTAAACACTGTCTTCCCCTCCTCCAATGTAACCACATCTTGCCTTCTATAACCATTCATTACATAGGTCTCACTGGGAAATCCCATTTGAATATTTTCTTCCTATGTTCAGTCATCCCAGGAGCCAGGCCACTCAAACAGCCCTATCCACCCTGTCCAATTCCTAGCAGTCTGGATATAGTAGATTCTGTGTTATTCCCCACCCCTCAGATTTCCTGAGGATACCCATTGCTTCATGTGTTCATTGCTAATAGTTAATGCACCCTCTTCCTCCCTCTCTCCTTTTTCAAAAGCTTGTCCCTGGTTGGCAGACTAGCCCTAGTATGTGTATGGGGCAGGGGGGGCGGGGTAAGACATAAGCTTGCTCAAGGCAGTGGTGAGGGAGACCTATAATCAGTCAGTAACTACTACTTCAGGGCACTTATGCTCAGTCCCTTTCACTCTGGATGAGACAACCCCTGTGATATATTCACACTCTGCAGTGACCTGCAGGACCAGGCAAATGCTAAAACATTTCTGAAGCCATATCTTTGCCTAGGTTTTCCCCTGACCTACCTCCTCTCTCTCTTACATCCTCACAGGTGTCCCTAGGAACTGGCTTTCGGTCACTGCCACCAGAAACTGCATTCCACAATTGGTTCCTAGAGAGTCTGATTGCAGGTATTCTATCTTTCCCATCAGGGCTTTCCCCAGACTTACCAAGCACCACGGAATAGGGTTTCTAAGGGCAGAGCCACCGTACGCCTCTAACCATGCCTACAAGCTGTCGGTGATGTATCATGGATCCTGATGCACGGATTATCTAACCTGTTTTCCTACATAACAGGAATTGTAGTTAGAGTCTTGGAAGAAAATTAGGAGCACACATCATCAACCCATCACTCTCTAGAAGAAGAACTAGAGGTCTAAAGAAGCAAACTAACTTCCCTGAAGATCGAGGTCTTTACGTTATTGGCAGACCTGGGATTCCCAGTTTAGAATAGCAGTGGTCAACTTCTTCAGAAACCAGTGACTCTCCATATTTCCTTAAGTCCCAGGACGCCTTAAAACAATCCCAGCCGTATAATTTCTAGAAAGGCCAACACTGGGATCTTGCAGCTGGAAAATAACAGCTGTCTTCAGGAAGAAAACAGCCCCCCAGAAAGAAAGAAGGATGGGGGGCAGGTGGAAAAAGGGAGGACAGAATGCTCCAAGAGAATCCTAAGTACCTGCTGCCACCCAGCCTGTCAGTCCCGGGGGACAAGGCATTTTATTATGTCTCAGATCCCTGAACATATTTAATAAACATGCTGCCTTCCCACACAAGCAAGCTCCAAGGCAGCATCTGGCTTATCCAGGGGCCATTATAAGTAATTAAGGCTCCCTATGCACTCTGGTCATCCCCAAAGCCTCTGGACTCAATGTAGTCACTTGCTCCCCACTAGCCTGGACTACTACTTCATAGCACACAAAGCCCTTATCCCCTATGTGGGCGACATCGCTACTGACAGGGCAGACAGGGAGAGACAGGTCAGTGAAAATCCATCCACACCCTTGGGGAGACAATGCAAGTAGAAATATCAAACTAAGGGAAGTAAAACAGTACCAGGTAGGACTTACAAAGGCTGACATGCCTGTGACCACAGAATTGAGAGTTTAAAACTAGTGTGCCTCAGGGCCCTGCTATGTGTACATATTTTTGGTTAAGTCTTAACAATTCCAAGATTCATGTCACATGATGTTTAGTTTCTCCCCCCCACACACACACCCCTTTCTAAACGCTAAACCCCAAAAGGATCATGCTTGAAACAGATCCCTTGAAGAATGTCTTCTTGCAACTACAGAATCTGTATTTAGAGACATTTGTGCTAGGGATTCTATTCTTTTTATCTTCCTGCATGTTTTTATTCTACTCTCCCTACCTTCTTATATGTTTCCAAACTATTCATTTTAAAATACTGTACTTTTTCTCCCCAAAATTAACTTATTGAAACAGTTCTGGGTTAGGTGTGAAATTTAAGAGCAATCAGTGAATGAGGTTAACAATGATGGCAATGGTGGAAAGAGATCTGTGGCTTCAAAAATATTTTAATTATTTTCTGTGCTTTGTAACTTTTATGTAGTTACTAAGTATCATTTTATGAGTTTGCCAAAAAAACAAAGGTTATTGGGGAGAAAATGTTTTAAAAGAAGACCTTTTCCAGTTGCAGCCCAAGTTGCTTTGGAGGCAGGCGTTACTGGGGCCATGGGTGGTGAAAACAGAGTCAGCTAGTCCTGTGAGGATGTGTTTTGCTCTGGGAAAAGGCAAGTGTGTTGCTCCAAAGTTTGTCTGTTTTAGCACTGCCTACCACTGACTTACGCAGAATGGCCAAAGCAGGCAAATTTTAAAAAAAGAATTAAAGAGAATGTGCCCTTCCACGATTAGCAAAAACACATCTTCCTTTCGTCCTTGCCACGGGGTTTGCTGGTGAGACTTATACTTCTGAAAGAAGACTGAGTACTAGAAAAGGCTAAGAGAATGTATAGAAAGGCAATTCTCAGAGGGTGCAAACGGCCGAAGACTTGATATACCCACTTCTGTGAATGCTTAGTTCAGGATCCTTCCTATTCCAACAACAACATGCTGGATGACACCAATCCAGCAATCCCTTCCAGCAATCCTACTCTGCTTCTTCACCCTGTCCTATGCTTCAAAGATCAATCTTTGTGGTTACCATGGTTTGTTTTTCAAGGGTCTCTATTATCCTCCCCGCTAAACAATCACTGCCTTCCACTCAGGTTGATATGAGTATTGTAACCATCATCTTACAGAGAACAGAGCTAGATGGAGTTATTTCACCTTACACTAACTAACCCTGTACTTTACAGATGACATGGCTATCAAAAGAGCACTCCATTCATTGGTTCTAGAAGTAGAAGTAGGATGTGGAGTTTCTAACTTCTAATCCACTCTGCAAAGCACTTCTATTTTATCTACTCTGCTTATACTTAATTATATATGGCCCTATCCTTCTAATTACTTACTATGAAATTAGTTATTGCTTCAGGATCTGACATAAAATTTAAATTAATGACTAAAACACTTCCTTTGAAGGTCCACTGAAGTCAAAGTCAAACCTGTGAATACTGAAAGTTAGAAGGAGCTGTCACACAATTATTTCCTGAACTGGAAAGAGGAGGGGCATTTCTGTTGGCCAATAAACAGAGTAAGACATTCCCAGGAGAGGGAAATAGGTAGGAATGATAAAGCCACAAAGTTTGCTTGCTTGGCATTAATCAAGATTCATTATAAACTGACATACTAAATTGCAATCCCTTCATACAAAAAATAATACAAATAAATAAATGATTAGAATAGCAGCAAGTTTGCTGGGTATCTGTGATCCATGCCTACAATCCTAACTCCTCACTCAGGAGGCTGAGATCTGAGGATCACGGTTCAAAGCCAGCCTAGTTAGGAAAGTCCATGAGAGTCTTATCTTCAATTAAAAGCCAGATGTGAATCTGTGGTTCAAGTGCTAGAGTGCCAGCCTTGAGCCAAAAAGCTAAAGGATGATGCACAGGCCCTAAATTCAAGCTCAAGTACTGGAACACCAACATGCCTATGTGTGGGTGTGTACACACATGTGCCCATGTGCACGTGCATGCACATACATACATACACACACAGAATAACAGCAAGGAAAGCAAAAACAATGACTGTTGTTACTGAGCGATAGCTCCCCAAGAGCTCAGTCTTCTTTCTTCCCTCTTCAATTCCTTTGCTCCTGGTCCCTTCTCAAGTAGTTGAAAACCTTACTCAGCCTCTGTGAGGCTTTCCCCCGCACATCACTCTCCTCCCCAGCTTTGCAGACTTCCCTTGACAATCAGGCATTCCTCAGAGTAGCCCACATTCATTCAACACTTCTGAATGTGTGCTCTACACAAGATCAATGAGGAAAGAAAACAGTCCTCAAGGGCTTCGGTATATATAAGGAAGCTAAGTCATGAGTACAAATGCCTATAATAGAAAAGAGTACATTAAGTTCTGCACTTAGGCATTTATTCCCACTTATTTACAGACCTACTTTATATAGGTTCTGTCTCATTTACATCTTGGTCCTCCTTTCCCATTAGGGCTAAAATGTTTCTCGAAGACAGAATTGCATCTTCTATTTCTGTGCTCTCTCTACCAATGCCTAGGATATTACTCTACAAACAGGAGATTTTCAATAATGTTGTTGACTAATAGGAGATTATAAATCTTCTGACATTCTTCTGCTTCACAGGATTATATGAGAGTCTTTCACTGGAAATAAATACATCACCTGTAAAATGGCATCTCTGTTGACATACAACAAGCACACTTAGCTAAGTCAAATATTCAGCACAACATATGAGAGCAGACACTCAAGGAAAAAAAAAGCTTCAGATAATCATTTTTCTTGGCTTTCGTTCTTCCTTCCTCAACAGATTCTGAGCAGAAGGTAAATTAATTTGCCATTCAACATCTCTGTTTTAATTAATGATTGTGCATCCACTACTACGTAAGGCTGGTTAGCCCAGTTGGTTTCCTGAAGAAGCCTGAGGATAGTCAGTTCCATTTATTTTGTGGCTCCAGGAAGCACTCCTCCTCAGTAAGAACAGATTGAAGGCAAAGATGCATGGTGCTTAAGTCTTTGTTTCCCCGGAACCCAAAACAGTATTTCTGAAAGAGATGAAATCAGTAGATTTCATTGGTGCAAACATGGTAATAGATAAATGCTCAGAATCTGACCTGCCTATTTATCACCTGATGTAGGAGAGGACATGGGTGAGATTTTCTAAGACAGTCCTACTATATCAGTTTTCCACCACCTACTGGGATACAAAGAATTACTCACTTGCTTCTCATGGCCCCTGGCAGAGCTTAGGGACAATCAAGCTGGTCACTTCTACTTGTGAACAGCCTTGTCCACTTCCTCAGTGTCACATAACTGTTATTAACATAAGCCCTTTTGCCAGATGACCATCTGGCAAGCATGAGGGGGAATTCCTCCCTTCAGTAGATGATTTAAAATATCTAAGAGAAGACTAGGCACTGGTGGCTCATGCCTATAAGTCTAGCTACTCAGGAGACTAAGGATCATGGTTCAAAGCCAGCACAGGCAGGAAAAGTTCATGAGACTCTTATCTCCAATTAATCAGTTTTTTAAAAAGCCAGAAGTGGAGCTGTGGCTCCAGTGGTAGAGTGCTAGCCTTGAACAAAAGAGCTCAGGACAGCACCCAGGCCCTGTGTTCAAGCCCATTACCAGCACAAAACAAGATGGATATCTCTAAGTGGATCTCTTTCTACTCAGTCTCCTCCCATTTCACTTGGCTTCTCTTCTCTCTCACAGACTCTAACTTTTGGGTTCCAATCTACCACTTTCCAGGCCTCTTCTTTTTGTAACTCTTTTCTTCACTTTGTTGTTGCCCTCCTAGAAATTCATCTTGCTTCTTTCCCCCCACCCCACACCGCCAAGATAAACATTCCTGCTCAAGAATTCAATTAGGTTAGGCACAACAAGTATAGATATAAAATAATAATCAGTTTCCCTGATCTAGGAATACTGGTAAGAATTTCTTTTTGTATATACCAATCCTTGGAGGACATTTTCTGCTTGCTCAGTGGAATGTACTTGGGTCAACTGATAGGTAGCACAAGAATGCATAGAAACTGTTGGCTAGTGGATCCAGCAGGGATCCAGCAGTCCTCTCTTTGTAAGTATCCTCTTGATATCTGATAGCTTCTTCTCTGTCCTGGCTGTCTGATAACTGGTGGTATATTAACCATTCTGTTTCCAGGGAGATCTGGATGAGTGGGATAAGATATCTCAGTAAGAAATCTCTTGAAAGCAGAGAAGAGTTTTCATTTTGAGTCTGGCTTACTACTCTACAATGCTGCCCTGGCCAAATCCCCTATCATGGCTGCATCCAGCCTAACCTATGTAGCTTGTCTCTCAAGAAGCCTGCTACACACTGACATGTGAGTACAATCAGCTTCTTGTAATTACTTCCTATGCCATGTTCTCGCCTGTCTCCACTAACACACCTTCATTACCTTTTCTACTTGAAAATCCTTAGCCCAAACCCTCATTGAATGGGACCTTCATTGGGAAGCCATCACATCCTGCCTCCATAAACTTAATCCCACCATGCATCCCAAATCTACACTGTAATCACCTCAGGTGGGTCTATGGTTCTCTTCTACAAGCCAGACGTCCCCAAGAACAAGGACCAGGTTGACTTGTCTATGTTATTGTCTAAGAACTCAGCTCCACTGCCTGTCGATGCTAAGCAGAAGAAATAAGTTAATAAACTGAATGTAAGGCTCTGATTAAATCTGAGGCAAGTAGATGGAAGGAGAAAAGAAAGAAAGAAAAGGTGATGAGCAAGATTTCTCAGAGTTAATTAAATGACTAAAAGGGCAGAGTTGGCAGCTGATTAGAGGAGATTTATCAGAGATTATCATTTAATAAGCCCTTCCCAGGTATATCTTGCCACAAAGAACAACTCCTAATCCCCCCAAAGAGAAAGGCCCTATCTCTTATCTCGAAAGAGCTCTGGAAATGATTAAAGCAAGACTGGCAAACTCGGCCTTCTCATGTAGCTACAATCACAGCTGCATGAGAAGCTAATCATAAACAGAAAAGACTGGGCCTAACAGAAACAGTGACTGGGTTTCCTAAAGTGCACCAGGAATTTGCTCTGGTTTCAGGATAACACACGGCTCTCCTGGATGGAGCAGGGGTATCAACGAGCAGAGTGGGCAGCCCCTTGAAGGAGCAGCAGAAAGCCCGCCTCTCTAGTCGATAGATCAGACACCGTTAGGAAACACCAAGTCAACAACGACAGCACCAGCTCCATGGCACTTGGACCTGAAGATGAGGCCGAAAACATGGCAGGGAAGCCAAGTCTGGTTCTCTGAATGGCTGAGTGAGGTTAAGCTTGATCCACTGATCTGCGGCTGAGGCACTATCCTTTCTCTGTTGGGTATACACTGATCACACTCCCCAAATTATTTACTACCAAAATCTCAACCATTTTGTTCTTATTTGTTATTTATTACTACTAAATCCTAACTTTATATCCCAACCTCAGGGCCCTGTAAATTACCCCTCAAAGGGCAGCTTCCTCTGACTGGGACTCCAGGGACTTTACCGGCCTAACTCAGACATCCTGTAACCCCCCAATCATGCCAAGTCTGTTGCCTCCTCTTTTCAATTAAATTCTAGAGACTTAGTTTGGATGATACCTTTCTCTCTAGATTAGTTAGCTAATAGCTAGCATCAGAATAAAAATAGATCAGAATTAATAATCAACATTCTTGGGGAGCAATTACTCTACAGATTACACAATTGTGTTGCCATCTTTTTGGTGATCCTTTTGAAGCAAATACTAGGACTATACCCTTTTTCCATGATGAGTCAACTGAGGCCAGGGGTTGCTGAATAGCCTTCCAGAAGCTTCGTGGACATGAACAGGTCAGAACTGTAACTCACATTGTCTGACTCCCCATCTCTCCCCCCTCTCACCCCTCCAGGAGTACCGGGGTTTGAACTCAGGGCCTTGCACTTCCACTTCAGGCCCACCTCCCAACCTTCGCACTCTTAACCAACACTCTTTTCTTGGTAGAGTATCTAAAACATGCTAAGTGCTCCACAAACACTGGGATTTAATATTATTAGTTAAATAAATTAAGCTCAGTTCCCAATAGTCACCCTTGGCAAAGAAAAGTGTGAATAAATGAATCACCACTAATTATATTCATCTTACCTAAATACTTTACTTGCCATAAGCAAGGAGACTGCTTGCCTGTTCCTAAGCCTCTTTTATTATTGGTAGGTTATTATAATATTTATCACAGTGTGTAATGTTTATTAACTGTCTGTTTTCTCTACACAAATCTGTGACCTGTTGGGTTTTATGTTTCATTGGATAGCAAATAGTGCTTGGCACCGAAGAGGTGCTCAATAAGCACCTGATAGATGAATGGTGAATCCAATCATTTTGAATTAGAATGTAAAGGAATAGTTGTAGCCACCACTTATTCAATTCGGCAAACACAGCTGGGAGCAGAGGTTCTCAGGATGTGACTCCTGCACCTGCAGCATGAGCATCACTTGGGACCTTGTGGGAAAAGCACATTCTGGGTTCCAGTACAGCCTGCAGATCAGAGTCTTACTGATGCTCAACAGTCTGCATTCTAACAGGCCTGCATGACCTATGTCCCCCTAAATGCACTGTAATTGTTTTGAGAGGTGGGCTTTGGGGAGCATGTGGGTCCTAAGGGTAGACTTCTCATGAATGGACTGATGCTGTCATAAAAGGGCTTCATGGAAGGTATCTGTCCATTTTTGCCCTATTTTCTGCCACATGAGGATACAGGACTCCCCTCTTCTTTAAAAGTGCAGTGATAGGGGTGGGAAGGTAGCCTTCATGGTAGAGTGCTTGCCTAGCATGCATGAAGCTCTGGCTTTGATTCCTCAGTACCACATAAAAACAAAAATCCAGAAGAGGTGCTGTGGCTCAAGTGGTAGAGTGCTAGCCTTGAGCAAAAGAAGCTCAGGGACAGTGCCTAGGCCCTGATTTCAAGCCCTAGGACTGGCCCAAAAAAAAGGCAGTAATAAAGGTAACATCTCAGGAGAAGAGACTAGACTCTTCCCATAAGCCTTTGTCTAGAACTACAGTAAATAAATTTGTTGTCTATAAATTACTCAGCCTTGGGTGTTGTGTTCCAGCAGCACAAATGGACAAAACCATTCAAGAGAAGCCTGCTAAAGTTTGGAACTCCTGCTCCAGGGAAGAAATAAGTCTTCCATGTGTACCATCCATTGTGAGGCTATGTGGCTGTGTCCAAAGTGGGAGGGGAGAGGAGACAGAGAATGAGAGGGAGAGTAGAGAGACAGACACCCAAAGAGAGATCTGAGAAAGGAGAATGCTTGGGGTTGAATAGGGAGGAGGAGAGATGACAGAAGGCTGTGGGGGGAAATGAAGAAGAAGGAGAGGAAGAGTGGGTGAGGAGGAGATTGATTCATCTTGCAATCTCCTGTGAAGGAAAGGGGTTCATGATCTTAGTGGGTGCTGCCATAGCAACAGGTGCAGCCCCTCCACCACCCTTCTCCAGGCAGTTATGCTGGGGCTCAAGCCCTACAGGAAATGGAAGTCTCAGGGAGTTGGGAAACCGTGAGGGGAAGCCTTAAGGGTGGATCTTCCCACGTAGGCATTGATCCGTGGCTATATTCGAAGAAAGGCTGTTAACTTGAGGGTAGTAGAGAGCTAGCTGTTCAGCTGGACAGCACTGAAAACACACCTGGCTGAGAGAAGTATAGAGACATCAAGGTGTGTGCTCAGTTCCACAATCACACAGTCCAGCTCAGATGGCATGGCTGCTCTGGGAATTTTCTACAGGAAGCATGATTGGCTTAAAAGGAAATAGCCCATCCCATCTTCAAGGTTAGAAGCAGATGGAGGTTGGTAAGATCTAGAGACTGGGAAATGGTTACCCCAGGGGAGAAGAACTCAGTTCAAGATTCAAGGTCAAAGACGAATGGGAAAACAGAGGCTCCTACCTCTATGCACACTGAGAGACAGATGGCTCACAAGGTCATCACCACCTTGCTGGAAATGACCGAAGCTTCCAGGCTATCACCTGGATAGCACATGTCTAAACGGACAAGCTGGAGCTGAGGACAGGGATGTAGAGGCATGGAAAATGCACACAGATTGTGTGCAAAACACTCACTACTTTGCACATACAATAGGCAAACCTTAGCCAAAGCTGGCAGCCAATTAGACATTAAAGGTAAGACCTAATTGTGGTTGCTCTGTTTGTTTCCAAGAACTGTGTTGTGATTAGACTCACAGGCTAGTGTTAGAATTCTGAGCACTACATAGAACTTTGTCTCACTTTTTTCTCCTGAGACATGAAAGAAAATGAAGAAAAATAGAATCAATAAACCAGAGAATCTACCCTCCAAAGAGCCTTGTGCATCCTTGATCTCCTTTGGGTGGCAGAGGGTGAGGAGAAAGTCTAGAGAAAGATTTCTCATACCTAATTTCTTGTGTGTGTGTGTGGGGGGGGGGGGTGAGTGCAGCACTGGAGATTGTACTCAGCACCTACCACTTGAGCCATGCCTCTAGCTCCCTTTTTTTCAAGGTAGAGTCTTGCTTTATGCCTGGGATCCAATTCCTATTCTTCCCTGTGTCATTGGAAATCACAGCACATGGCATTGTGCCTAGCCTTTGTGCTTCCTCTAGAGCTAAAGAATTGGTGCCACTGTGCCCAGCCACTGGTTGTGATAGAGTCTGGTGAACTTTTGCTTGGGCTGACCTCAAACTGTGTTCTCCCAATCTCTGCCTTCTAAGAAGCTAGGAAAACAAGCTTGAGCTACAGTGCCACCTCATACCTAATTTCTTTTCATCTTCATATTGGCCCAATGAAGACATCATTACTTCCATTTCACAGATAAGGAGACTGAACTGAGAGAAGACAAAAAGTGTGCAAGTGCTAAAATGAAGAGCTGGATCCAGATCTATGTCTGCCTGACTTCTAAGGAATACACATCTATGCACAATGAAGAATGTAATTCTACTCATTATAATGGAAAGGAGAGAGAACTGATAGCTAGAAATTACTCAAGGACTGAGATTCTTCTCCAGCCAGAACTGGGTGTCACTTACTGGACAGATTATCTCTGTGAGATGTCAAAGTCCCAAAGGAAAACCCTGCTCACCCCTAATTAGTTTTGCAACAAGGGGCAAGGCATCTAATCTTTGGCATTTCAGTTTCTCTATTTATATAATGGGAATGATGATCTCTATCACAAAAACAGTCCCGTGGAGATTAAGTGAGAGGTATAGTCTGATCATTAACCACTCGCCCAATCCTCAGTCTAGCGTGTAATAGCTGTGCAATCTTACTCAAATTACTTCACTTCTCTACCTCCTAATTGCCTCATCTCTAAAATGCCTGGATTAGAAACAATTCACCTAAAGCACTGGGCCCAGGAACTGTGTGCAGAAATGCTTTTGTATCTAGTTAGTGTGAGCTTCAGTGATGAGAATGAATGGCAGTACATGAGCGGACATCACAGTGCCCTATTAGGGCAAGCACATTCATCTCCCAGCTGTACACTTAGAAACTGCTTGCCTCTGTCTGAGACCCCTCTGCGGAGGTGCACTTGACTGTGATAGACCACATCACCTCTCCCCTGTTCAAAACCACCTTTCTTAGGTCCTCCACTACATCTTCCCAAAGTACACTCAATAACCATCCTGCAGCCATTCAATGATGTCAAGCTGAATTCCAAGGATCCCAGTCTAAGATATTTCCTCTATCTTAGAGGTTATTCGATACAGGGTAATTGAAAACGGTAATGATAATAGTTTCCAAACTCAAAAGACTACGATATTGCGTGTATAACTCCCGGAAGCCTGCGGAATTGTTGACCGGACTGTACATTCTTAGCCAGGGGACTATGCCTTGAATGTCTTTATGCTTCCTCCAAGAACCCTGTAGACAGCAGATGCTCTGGAAACATATTTGACTGGTGCAGGGTATATTTCTATTCATTTCAGAATCAAATCAATCTGCATGGGTCCAGGGGATAAAAACATTTCCACAATGTTGACACACATGGCTCATACCTGGAACACACAGAGCCACAGCAATAGGGATCCTTCTAATGAAATCTCTCTGATTGTCTAACTTGGTAAAAAAAAAGGGGGGGGGGCTATGTAAAACCATATCAGGAAGTAGGTTGTATATGGGCTACTGTTACTAGTTATCATACAATTAAATTTCAAACAAAGCTCACATCTCTAAAGACAGGTGTTGCTGATCAGAGAACCCAGCACCATTGTGAGGGATGTATAAACTCCTTGGGGGACAGCCAATTCCTTTAGGATTCTCTTTCTCTACCCATCCCCCCTAAGGTAACACAGAAAGCCAGTAACAGTACTTGGAATAGAAGCTAACTCCCTTATTGCCAAACCTGTATTCTTAGATTGCAGTATGCCATTTAGAATGGGCTTCTCTGGCAATTCAGGCATAAGAGAAAAGAGGAAATGCACAAACGCTGCTTTCAGTGCAAAGAACCGGGTTAGCTACCCACACTTGCTACCCCTCCAATGTGCCAATGCGTAGGCTACAGGGTGCAGAGAAGTTGTGAAAAGACATTTCAGAAAGAATGTGCAGTTACCAATATGGCACCAGTACATTCTGTTCAAGGTGAATCTGGATCAGTCTAAAGTCCTTGGCTGGTGCACCTGGATGAACGTCAGCAATTTCTTTAGGACTCACACTGAGAGTTGTAGCTGTCTACATTCTCTCCTGAATTTTATGCATGTACTCTGAAAATCCTCTGAAAATCTGAATGTTAGTGCAGTCTTGAAATCCACTTGAAACCTGAGGTCAGTCTGATTTCCTGAGCTGTGAAGCTTTCGAAAGACCCTAGCTAACGCTGTGTGTCTCTGTTAGGGCCCAAAGTTTTGTTAGTTATAAAAGTGGTCCAACTGCAAGTCCTTTAGGACTCTGCTTTCAGCTTGTAAGTAATCAAATCCACGTGTGTCAGTTCAGTCCCTGGAAGCAGAGGATCAAACTCCTTCTTTCCAAGCAACCCTTCAGTTGCTCCAGGGCTTGTGTCATACTACAGAGCAACATCAACTAAAGGGCAGTGGGTGGTCTACTCCACTACCAGCCATTTGGAGACCAAGGTCCCTTCAGCTGAGAATATAACCCAAAGCACCCACACAGAACGCTGTAACAGTCCAGGCACCTATCTGCTTACTGAGCAACCCTGTACCAAGAGTGCCATGCTAGCTGAGCACAAGATCAGAGGACAGCCATGACCTCAGGCAGCTTATAATCCAATCAGGAAGACTGGAACCTTCAAGGACGCACAGTGTAGCAAAGGTTATATACTCCATGGATTGCCCTACTACAGACTGGCTGGCTAATCTGATGGATGAAAACTAGATCCTATGGATGGTTATGATCTGCATTTTTCTGAACATCATTTGGTTTGCTTTGAATGACTCAGCCTTTTGCCCATTTTATCATGTGGTGGGTGGTCTTTTCCTTATAAATTTGTACAAATCATTACATATTATTTACAGTAGAACTTTAAGTGTCATTTTTCTCAGCCTGTCAATTACCTTTGACATGTGTCCTTTATCACAAAGAATTGTAATTTCTACATAATCATTTCTTAAAATAGCTGAGTCAAATATTAACAGCTCCCACTGAAAAGGAAAATTTTCATGGTTTTTTTTCCTCTTCATCTTGAGTGTATCCTGATTTACAGATACTAATATCTTGACCTTATAGACGGAGTTTATAGATTGAAATAAAAAATTCATTTGACAAAAACACCACAAGTATATTTGACAGTAAAACAATAATGAGATGAGGGCTCCCTCACCCAGTAGGGAAAGAAAAGTTATAAGCAATTCCTCCCTCCATGCAGAAAGCAAGCTAAGCATAGACCATCAATTGACTTCTTAGCCCAGCACCAAAGTCCATCTGGCCAACCAGCCCTGATGCTGCTGGTGTTTGGAAGAGCATCCTCCAAATAGGTTCCTCCTTACTTCCCCAAGTCCTTCATTACTCCACTCAAGCAACACATGCCAAGGAAGTGATCCCCATTCCAGTCTGATTAGACAATGGTGCCTTATGCCTGTCTCTAGAAGTATGGAAGAATTTGTACTTCTGTTTGCTATGGTGATTATTTACTTGACAATCTCATTTATATTCCCAATACCTATTATAGTGCCTGGCACATAGTATTTGCTTTTTCAGCCATTGTTGAAAGTGAAGAAGAAAAAAAGCAAGAAAATTGAGAAAGAAACACTCAAATCCAAAGTTGACTATTAGCAGCGAACTGCCAACTCAAGATCAATCAGGAATGAATGTTAAGCATTGCTGAAATTACAGGGTAAGTTAATGAAGGAAAAAAAGAAAGGATTCCATTTACAAAAAGCTGACTGACACACAAGATTTCAAGAACATGCCTGGTTCATAAAGAAAGGCCCGCCTACACTTACTTCAGGGTTGCTGGGCTACCATTCTCCATCTACCATATTTCATTCTAGGACAAATAGTTTCTGATCCAAGACATTTTAAATATTCATTTATCAGACTCTGGATGAGTTTTGGAGTGATCACTGTCACTTAGCACTAACTATAGCCAATTTTCTTTTAGTTAACCTTGATATCAACACTCCACCTAAAAGACTTTTCTATGATAAAAAAAAAAATGATTCTTGTGACAGCTTTCACCTTGGAGCTCACATTTTGTGAATGCAACACGTGTTTGAGTTGATAAGATTATAAGGCAAGGCCGTGGGCAATGAGCTCTCAGGAGAGAGGATTTAGTTTGTTTTCAATAGAAGAATGTGAATTGGATTGTTCTTGTCTACAAGTGGAGTCAGAATCCACACTCTGTATGTTCTATGAGCATTTACTCTCCCACATGGCCTTGAATTCTCCCCAAGTGAATTTTTTTTTAATTTAAATTTTATTTTATTTTATTTGAGAACATACTGTACAGAGGGGTTACAATTACATTGGCAGGATAATGCATACATTTCTTACCAAGCATTGCAGCCTCCTCCTTTGTTTACCCTTCACCTCCCTTCCCAGCCTCCCCCCTCCCCCTCACCCAATCATACCCCCCTCCCCCCCCACACCAACATTGTAAAGCTTGCTTTGACATGACATTTTGTAATTCTCCTTGTTGCAACAGGTCCACCTGAATCCTTAAACGACTTGTTTGTCCCCACCCAAGTGAATTTTTGTGTGCCCCAGGATTTGCTGATGAATCCAAGACAATGGAAAGTTCCTGAGACTGTCAATCATTGCTAACTCTGGGGCTGGACACAGACATGTGGCCCAGGCCAGTTGAGGGTTTCATATAAGACAAGGTTCAAAAGTTACTGACATCCACAAGTTATTTGAAGGATACACAGCCCATTTCAGCATTTCATGACAACTCCAATAGATTCTTGATTTCTTTTTTAAAAAAATATGACATGAGGTGGGAGAAGATTAGACAGAGAAAGCAAATGTCAGTGGAGACGTGACTCTAAAGTTATGAACATACTGTATCACAATTCCAAGAAGTTTAGCAACCTTTAGCCTCACCCACAGGAAAAGCATGTTAGTGACACAACTAAAGACTTTACTCTTCCTGATTCGTAATAACTAAGCATATAGTGGGAAAGTCTGACACTCACAGAGGTATCCACCATTTTGAAAGGCCTTTTTTTCCCCCAAAGTTCTAAAACTCATAAACAGCATTTTCACACCCTAAACTATTGTGTTGATCTGATGAGTCTTTCCAACGGCCCTGCAGCCAATCTTTTCAACCTTCCCAGGACTTCTCTGCTCATATTCTAGACTCTGTAGTGGCTTTACTTAGCCCAATTTGGAAAGGCCATGAGCCTAGTTATCTGGGCCTAGTCTGTCTACTGGGCATTATCTACCTCACTCAATTAGGATCCCTCTCAGACATCTTAACCTAACCTTCCACAGTCCCTTGATGAGACATGTTCCATTTCCTTTACCTGAGATGCTCTACCTTCTGGAGTCTATCATTTGCTAATTCTTCCTTCTAGGCCTAGAAGTTTCAGCTTTCTCTTCTGTGAAACATCTTGTCCTGTGAACAGTTTTCCATCTTGAATATAGTCACCAATAACTTCCATATCTGGGACCTGGTAAGTGCTAAACACTTGCTGAATGATAGGGATAAATGTCTATTGAAGTCAACTGAGAGAGTTTTTAATTTTTTACTTTATCCCTGGCAGGGTATTTATGATTCTTTATCACAGGACTTGTTTCTTCTAATTATAAAAAGAATACATGAACATTTGAGAAGTACAGAAAAGCATAAACAGCAAAATAAAAATTACCCACAAAAATCTCTTAGAGATTGCCACATCTTAATTGCCACATTTTACATCAATGCAATTAAACGAATTTATGTATAGAAGTCCTATGCCCAGGGTGTGTTTTCTTGAATTTAGAACAAGTCTCATACTATGTACTCGCCCAGCATTTGGTTGACCAGAAATCTCTGCTAATGAGCACTCCTACTAATGAACAATAGTTTGCAAGCAAATGTTCTTGGTGATGACTATGGTACTCTACAAGTTTCTGAAGGGCTTTCTGTGAATCATAACTTCATAGAACTTTATCACTCAGAATGACCTCAGAGAACATCCTCAGAGAAGGTATGCCTTCTCTTCTGTGCATTGGTTGATAGGCCTAAGTATTCCAAATACTCTTGAGGTGCTCACACATGGTTTCAAATGCCTGCTCAAGACCATCATCTTTATCCTCTCATTTTGCAGATAGTGAAAGATCCTGAGAGGAGCTTACTCCTCAAAAGCCAAAGTGCACCAGAGCAGGACAGGAAGATGAAGTCTCTTACCGGGGTCTACTGGGCTCTGTTTTATGTCACATATCCACAGCTGATTTTTTTCATTACATTTGGATATTTTTAATATATAGTCCACAAAACTCTATACAAGTCTTTGATGAAACAGGAATGTCTAAATTTATGGACACCCTCCCCCAAAATAATACCTGCTTCCAATCAACCATCTAGTCATTCAGCAAATAGGAGAACTGAATCTGTGCTTATGCTTTACTAACCTCCAGCAGATATAAATTAGACAAGGTATGAGCTTTGTCCTGGAGGAACCCATTTTATTTGGCTGATGTGTACACAATATTATATACATCAGTTAGTTAACACGAATGTCAAGTGATACAGACGTTTTTGAAAAGGGAAACATCACTGCAAGCTAAGGCTAACTTGGTTCAAAAAAAAGCTAGGCATTTTGAACCCTGAAGTGGAAATAGTGTGAGGGAATGTTTACCGAATGAGCAATGGATATTTTTTTTACCACAGAAGATGGTGGCTGGTAGTTATTGTATCCTAGCTGCAGTATTTAATTCAAGAGGAAACTTTTGTCCTTTTCCTAATTAGCTTAATACAAGAAATTGGAAGATTCCCTGCCTCCTAAGAGGTCCCAATTGTGAGAGGGCTGGCTGGTTGCTACTGGAAGATGCCTAGAAAAAGCTCCTAATCATAAGAGGGACATCAAAATTTTCATAAGCACCTACCTCAGAAGGCAGCCCTTCTGTCCTCTTGATCCAGACCCAAGTTGATTCCCAGCAAAGGGGAAGTGTTTTGCGGTGAGGGGGAAGAGTGGAGGATGAGAGACAACAGGAAAATGAAGCATGGAGTAGGAAGTTTCCCCACTTATGGGCTGAATGGTGGACCCCACTAAAATTTTTGTCACAGTCTTAATCCCCATTATATCAGCCAGTGACACTATGTGGAGACAAGCCCTTTAAAGAGGTGGTTAAGTTAAATGACGCCAGTAGAGGAGGTATAACTGGATCTGAATGGTATCTTTGTAAGAGGAAATTTGGACATGAAGGATGTACAGACACAAAGGAAAGACATTGCAATGGCATTGTGAGAAGGTAGCCAGCTGTAAGCCAAGGACAAAGACCTCAGAAAAAGGTTATGACATTTTGACATAGGACTTCTAGCTTCCAGAATGAGTGACTATGGGTTCCAGCTGTGTGTCTTGTTATGAAAGCTCAAGCACATTAATATCACCACCAGCTACTCTACCATCGCTTTCACATTTTGGGAAGATTCAATCCTGAAAAGACTCAGGTTCGCTGACACAAATCAGACCTTGGCTTAGCCAAGAGCTGGCTTTCTCAGCATTCTATGCACCCATGGAAGACTCTTAGAGCAAGAAAATGGACAATCTAACCTTAGTCATACCAGTATTTCCTACACTCCAGCCCATTTGGCATCTTTGAAAAAGACCAGTGTCAAGGGAAACTGGTAGAGGTTGTGTAGACCCAACTCATCTAGGAGCAGGTAGTGGTGGGCTCTGCTCTTTCTGATACAGCAACAGGGAATTCTGGCTCTGAGAGAAGCCCTGTGCTTGATGTCTTAGCTTGAAAGGGACTTATATAGGCTGGACACGCCCCACTGCACAGTGAACACACCTTATCCTGAGTCGATTCTTCCTACCTAGGTTTGTAGCAAAGCTTAGGTCTCACAGGGGCAAGGAATCAGGCAAAGGTCAGGGTTAGAAAAAGCCTCCCTCCATCAGACACCTATCTACCTACACTATCCTATCTACGCATACTGCAGGATCTCCATGGTCACAGAGGAGACATAGAAAATGCCATACAAGGCAGCATGGGAACTGTCTGCCATCCAAAGCTCGAACCATGCCCTGCTGTTTCCAACCTGAGTCATACAACAGGTCCTTTGGCCCTTCCACACCTTGGCTTCTTTATGTGATGATAATACTACCAATTCTATAGAGGTGTAGTGGAAAACAAACAACAATATGCAGTAAGCCACCAAGGACTCCATCAATGTGAGTTGTCCTGGTAATTAAGTCTACTTACCATATTTCTTTGTACCTCTTTTTGGCTTAAGTTCTTTCCTCACTGATTAGTAGGCTGACTTGCAATGTGGACATACATTTTACATTCACAGTTAGACTTCAGCCAACTTAGGGAAAGAGAGCCAGAAAGAAATCTATGTGTTCACATTGCCTCTCCTCTGCAAGTTGTAGCGAACTGTGGCTGTGGTAAGCATCATCTGACTATAGGTACTGTCAGCTCTGAGTGGCTGTGCTTGGAAATGGTTCCCTGCTTTTCTGTCATCCCATCCTGCCGTGTTGTCATACTCCAAACACTTCTCCTGGTCTTGGGTCTTCTCTCACTTACTCCCCCCCAAAGGTACGCTATAACCTAAATCATTCTACACACTGCTGCCAAGAACTCTCTCCAGAAATTATTTTAATGCATTCAATTTACCATCCAAAACTCTATAGCTAGCAGCTGCCCACAGAGCAAAGTTCTAAGTCCTCAACTTGACATCCAAGGCCACCCACAATAAGGAACACACACACACACACACACACACACACACACACACACACACACACACACACACACACACACACACACACACACACACACACACACACACACACACACACACACACACACACACACACACACACACACACACACACACACACACACACACACTGCTTTCCTACATACATTTCCCACTCTACTTATTGTGGCTTCCTCAGCAATCCAATGGTTGTTGGATTAGTAGGTAGACATTTGACTAGTATCAAACAAATAAATATTCTGTGTATAATTATACCTCCATGTTTTCTCCATGCAGATTTTCCCTCCTAAATCATCTCTTAAATCATCTCTCTGTTTGGAGGTCACTGGTGGTGCCCAAAGATTGAGACATGAATGGCACAGTTTAAAGTTATGCTTATAATGATCAACCTGTACAATCATGTAAGGAACCTCACTCCCTTTTTCTTTAAGTCCTCCCATTTCTCAACAGCCTAAGTCCTAGCTTTTTCTGATTTAATGGCACTCAAGAGTCTCTATTCTGAATGCCTCATGACACATAATGACTATATCATATCTGCTTTCTAGCACTTTGCATTATTATTTGAGTATTCATAAGTCCATCAGATAAATCCCTTAAGGGACTCCTCAAGTCTTTACACCCCGAGTGCCTACTGTAGTTCTATGAATGTGGCACAACAATTCAGGACCCCTTGGGGAAAAATAGCTCTGACATGGTGGGAAAGTTAGGATTTTCTGGGCACCTGAGGGTTGACTGGTCCTAAGCATGATTTTATCTATTAGCTCTGCCCCATTTATCACTTCTGCCTCCAAGTTTCACCTTGAGAAGAATGAATTCTAAGAAAACTGAGAAATGAAATCAGCTGCATACATCTGCTTATGTTTCAACATGTGGATCAAAGTGTCAGCCCAGTGAAATACTATCCAGATGAGTTCACCTCCATATCCATAATAGCAATCAGATATGTCCTCCCCTTCATAGAAAACATGATGATACAGCTGACTCCACACACAAGGCCGTGTTTCAGCATGAGGGCTGCTTCATGCCTGTCTGTCTCCCTTCTCCTCAGGCTCATCTCTCCAGGTAACTCCTACTTACACTAAATAGCTGGCTTGGGTTACTGGCACTGAAACTAATTAATATTATCTGAAGTACAGGTGGAAGTATAGTGGACTCAAGATTACCAGATTCACTCATATCTAATTTTCATGGCTTCAAAAACCATCTAGATAAGCCAATTGTTCATGCTTGTAACCCTAGCTTCTCAAGAAGAAGAGATTAGAGGATCATTGTTCAAAGCCAGCCCAAGCAGAAAATTCACTCCAAAAGCAATTAACCTGCAAGATGCTGGTTGGAGGCATGGCTAAAGTGGTAGAGTGTAGAGAGCTGCGAGAGGCCGCACCTGGAAGATGGCGCCGGCTTCCGCCCTCCGCCTTCCCGATGGCGAGTGCTCTCGTGGTAAACAACTCCTGATATGGCTAAGGCAAAGAATCTGGCTTGCTTCCACGCACCTGAACCTAATGGTGGTTCCCACGTGGCGTATCAGGGTTGGCTACCCAGCGGGTATTTAAGGCTGTGGGGAATTCTCCCCGGGGTTGGGGTCAGAAGATTACTAAAAGGTCCTGAATAAACTGCGGAGAGAAGAGTCCGGTGTCGCGTCGTCATTACCGGCCGAGGCGGGTAGCGACAGTAGAGCACCAGCTGTGAGCATGCAGGCCACATGAGAGCCCAAGGCCTTCAGTTTAAGACAAGTGCACACATGTACACAAACAAAAAAGCTATCTGCTGTAATGACAACGAAATTAGGTGATGGCTAGCTAAACAGATATTTCATTCATCCACAAAGAAACCTCTCCACTGAACTCTAGAGTTACAGATCCAGCAGCCCATTAAGTATCTTTTGTGAATGACTATTAGCCATATCAAACTTGACATATCTGAAACTGGCAGGAATGCCATCCTACAAGTTGTTCAAGTCAAACATTTTTAAGTCACGTTTAGCTCCTGTCCCTTTGTCTCTTCCATCCCACTTCTGGGCTTTCAAGAAACCTATGAGCTTTTCCTCCAGCTCCTCTTTTCCTTTTCCTTCTCCTCACCTCTCTCACTGCTGTCTCTGGTCCAAGTCCCTATCACCTCCCACTTAGATGACTGCAGTAGCTTCCAGAATGTCCACAATTCTCATCCTTGCAGTCTCTTCTCAAGATAAGCTAAAGGTAAGCTAAACCATGCTGTTTCCTCCTTTGGATCTGTCCACAGATCTGTCCTATCATTCCTATAGCACTCTACCTGAGCTGAGCTTCCTTGTCCATAAATTCTATTCACACACTACCCTTCCAGCTCTTCTTTGTCCTCTCCTAGACATGTTCCTTCCCCAGAGACCTCACACTTGCTGTTTCCTCCCCAGATATGCAGCTGCTTAATCTCTAGCTTCTTCTAAGTCTTTATTCATAGGCAACTTCTGTGAGGCCTTCCCTAGCCATTTCATAAAATATACCATCACACACCATCACACTCTGTCACTACAATTGATGCTCTCTCAGACAACAGGAGCATCTAAGACTGCACCTATTACTTGTTTTGGTGTTTGCCTTGTTTGTAACACAGGGTCCACAAAGGCAGAGATTTCTATTGTTTTGGTCCATTCTTTATTCCCAATACTTAGATAAGTACCTGATATATGAGATGCTTGGTAAATGTTATACAAATGAGCCCTAATTTAATAAATTGAAAGACACTTCATGAGTTAGCATCTTTTATCTGGGAGTAATAAAAAAATGATAATCTTTGAAGTAACTACTTTAGGGTCAGAGTAGCCAAATGCTCTGAAAAATTATCTTAAGGAATAACCTTAAAAAGGAGGAAAGAGCCAGGCACCAGTGGCTCATGCCTGTAATCCTAGCTACTCAAGAGGTTGAGATCTGAATATCACAGTTCAAAACCACCCTGGGCAGGAAAGTCTGTGAGACTCTTATCTCCAATAAACCACCAGGAAACTGGAAGTAGCACTGTGGCTCACATGGTGGAGTGCTAACCTTGAGCTAAAGAGCTAAGGGACAACACACAGGCCCAGAGTTCAAGCCCTACCACTGACCAAAACAGAAGAAAAAAAAGAAAGGAGGAAAGATGTCAGTGGCTCAGAGTGGCCTGTAATCCTAATTACTCAGGAGGCTGAGAGCTGATGGTTGAGATTCAAAGCCAGCCAGGGCAGTAAAGCCTGTGAAACTCATCTCTACCAATTACCAAGAAAGCTGGAAGTGGAGCTGTGGTTCAAGTGGTAGAGCATATCTTTGGGCAAGAAGGTGCAGAGACAGTGTTCAGACCCCAAGTTCAAGCTCCAGGACCAGTACACCCACATACATACACACAAAAGGAAAGAGCAAAAATACCTTCAGAAATCAAAATTCAAAGTAGATGAAGAAGTGAAATGGACATTAAAGGTCAAAATCATTATCTTGTTATACTTAAAATCATTCAACAGGAATCAGGGTGTCTTGGCCACCAAAAAAAAAAAAAAAAGAAATATGAAAGGATTAGCAACAGGTATATATATTTGGTGTTCATTCAGCAATTTGGGGGAGGCACTTACACATGGAATTTAATCCTGAAAATACAGAAGTATATACAATATTTGGCCATCGAAATTCATAAGCATCAGAAACAGATTCTAATTTCTTCCCAAGAATTAAAGCATCTCAATCGGGCTTTATAAGACATAAATGAGGATTCTCCACCTACCAAGGATGAGGACTCAGCCAAATGTTTTTGGCCTGCCATTCTGAATCCTGCTTTTGTCCTACCATTCTGAACCCTATCTGTGCTCACTTCCTTCTTTGGCATACTTTTCCCAGGACTATTTCTCTCGGGCTTGCCTAGCCCCCTGGCCTTATGTAGCCCTGTAAGTTCAGACATACAGTTGATTCATAATTGGTACATCTGTAAAGTTCAAAATGAATTAAATGTCCTTGCAGGGACTTATTCTCTGCAACAATGTACCTTTTGCACACAAGGGAGAAGTTGTATCAAGTACATATACATACATACATATATACATGTATACATATACACACATACACAGAGCTGTCTGTAGATCCAGAAAGCCTTTTATCCCACACTACAAATAAGCTCCCTCAACTCTGGGGCTCACCCAGCTAAATGTGGACAAAGCAGCAGTCACTCAAATGACATGAAAAGCCCTAATGGCACATCCAGTGGAGTCATTGTGTTAATACCACATCATTCTGTCACTGTCACAACGTTGTACCCCTTAAAATACCCAGAGCCATTTAGGCTCTTTTGTAATGGAAGAGGTGTGGGAGGTAATCTTTCTTTGGGAGAACACTGAGAAGGAGTGGCATTGGGAATGCTAGCAAGGAACATGCTATGTATTTAAGATGTAATACCACTGAAGCTGAAATTCTGAGTGATAGGAGTGGGGGGAAAGGAAAGCACAAGTACCCAACAGGGAGACAAGGAGTCCTTGGCAGCAAGTAGATACTGATGAAGACTGGCTACTGGCTAATCACATTCAGAAGTAAAAACACAACAAAGACACGCCCCCCCAAAGGAGTTGTACCGTCTATCTGTTGCTAGACAAACTCAGATCCTTGATAATCTCATAACCTCACCTCTGTCATTTTCTGCTCCACAGAAAGACTTAGGTTCACATTCATTCATCCATCCATTCAATATTTTCTGCTGAAACACTGAGAGCTTCCACCAGTAAGACATACCATCATCAAGTATGAAGACTCCAATTAGATAGCAAGAAAAAGTGCAAATAAGAGGGCACCATAGATAACAAGGCATTCAAAATGACCAAAGTAACATGTTAACCCTCTATAAATACAAATTAAAATGAAAATTTACAGTTAGGAAAACTAACAAAATTAGTTCTTTAAGAGGATTAATGAAGTTGATCAACTTTAAAGGAGACTAACATAAGCTAGAAAGCAAAGATCACTAATACTAAATCTTTTTTTAAAAGAAGAAATCACTGGACAAAGGATATATGTACAACCTTACACCACTAATTTTGAAAATGAAGATGCAGAAACTACTTTTAAAACACAGATTGCAGTAATTGACACAAGAAACTGAAAAACTGAATAACCTGTACCAGAAAAATTAAATCTGTAACTTCAAAAAATTAGACAAAAGAAAATGTAGTTATTAAATTCTAATTCCTTTAGTACATGATTTTTCTCCTTTATTCTTTTAATATGGTGAATTATAGTGATTGAGACTCCACTTTGTTACACAAATGACAACTTAGTAAAAAGCCACAAAAATAAAAACAAAACTTAAAATCTCTAAGCCCAGATAGCTCCATGGGTAAAGTCCAAGGAAACACTTCAATCTTACATAAATCTTTCAAAAAGAAGAGGAGGCAATATAGCTAACTTGTTTCATGAGAGCAGCCTACCCATAATACCTACACTTCAATTCTATCCAACCAGCTGCAAGTTTTTGCCTAGGAGCTACAAATCATGGACAATCTTGTTTTTTCCCCACTTGATCCAGCTGTGTGATCTTGGGCAAATTATACACCATCAGCCTCCAATCATAAACCAAACACTGAGGCTAATTGCAGAAAATAGCAGGGCTCTATCTTACAGATAAATGTTGAGATAGAAATGAGATAATGTATAAGGGGGAAACAGTGTGCAATTTCATAACAAGTAAATAATTATGATTTACACTAGCTTATCAGCAATTTATTATTGTGGATTTTTCCCCCCATGGTT
Organism: Dipodomys merriami; assembly: GCF_024711535.1. NCBI lineage: Eukaryota > Metazoa > Chordata > Mammalia > Rodentia > Heteromyidae > Dipodomys > Dipodomys merriami. Next base: position 18,673,076 of record NW_027203826.1, read on the forward strand.
AAAAAAAAAACTAGCCACCTATCTGTTTTTAAAATTCTCCCACTGAGGATAAAAGTATAGAATCCTCAGTACTCTCCCACTAAGTATAAAAGTATGGCTTCATTTTAAATAGTAGTTATTGTTTCTTCATAGTCCTACCGATAGATAACTGCTAGCCATGTGTCATGGGGAAATACAAAGGAAACCTCAAATGGAAGAAAAGATCACAAGGTCTCTGACAGAAAACATTGTAATTAAGTGACCTCAGTCCTGTGTACTGGACCTAGGAATAGAAATTTCTCACAGGCAATCTCAATAAGTACTCAAATTCCAAAGGCTAATGCCCATAGAGTGACAATCCACATTCAGTCTATTGAAGGAACTCATTTGTAACAGGTATTTCAACTAATTTTGCTGCCACAAATTAAAAGCAGGTGAAAAGCCTGCATCTGTGCCTTCATTTTGTGTTTGTCACTGTTCCAAACTATTCTCCAGAATCACCTTGTAATCACCTTGTTTTTCAGGGAAGGATTGATTGACAGTCTCTTTAGGATCAAGGACTAAAACTACAGAGCCTTGCAGGACAGATGACTAATAATGATCAGACTGCACCCTGAATCCAGAAAAATCTATTTCATGGGAACCAGATTGCTCCCCGCAAGTAATGACAGCATAATAACTTCTCTAGAAACGGAGAGAACCACAACTGAGATGATCAGCCAGCCCACATCTGTAACTGGGATCCTTTGTATGCCTTTGCTCTCTGCCCCTAATTCTTTAAGTCTAATGCTCATGTCTGTACCCTGAAGGTGGCTGAAGATGAACTGAAGTGCCATCTTCCCATGGCATCCTGCCATGTAATCTGTGTTCTCTGCCATGTGTCTTTCCTGATAAACTTTTCTATCACTTTCACTACTCTCACTACTTGCCTGAAATCTCATGCCAGAAGGGCAAGGACTGAGGTTGATCAATTTCATCAGCTTTCCAGTAACAATACCAAATGTTTTTACAGCTTACATTAATTTATCCGGATTTTTTTTCCCCCTCAGCACTTTTCACTAGGTAGCCTCACACTCTACCACTGAGTCGTGCCTCCAGCTGTCAGAACTTTCTTGAAACTTGCATAGCATGTCCAGGCAAAGAAGTCACAACCTCCCATGTTTTTAAGCACCTTGAAGCAATAGGCCTATTCATGTGTCCAGTCTGTGCTTTCTCTTCTGCTATTCTAGGCCATCACAACTGGCTATTTTTCTGTTTAACATCCTCCTCCTGAACCTATTCTTTCTAAACATCTTGCCTTCATTCTCACACTACTGACCAAAACAAACACAAGGCTCTCTCAAAGCAAGAGGCTTGAAAGGAAGAGAGAGGGAGAGAGAGGAGAGAGGCAGCCAGCCAGCCAGCAAGCAAGCCAGTATGCCCCACTGCCATTCCTTCCCCTAGGGCCCTCATCTCCTGGGGTTCTGTTTATTTTCTTGTTTGTCTTATTTCAGGCCTAAACCCAGGGGGCACTGCCAGAATTTCACTTTGTTTCCTCAAGGCCCTGATGCACTTTTTGTGCTTGGCAGATGTTAAGTAAGAGCTGGCATTACAATAAAGGAATGGCAGGAGGTAACCCTGCTGAGTAAAGCATTCATTCAGGTGGGAAGGGAAAATCCAAGGAAGAAAAAAGTTCACTCTCCACTACTTCCTAAATTGAACAGCCTTGGTGGGAAGTACTAGGAGGGAGGGAGAGGGAGGGAGAGGGAGGGAGGGAGAGGGAGGGAGGGAGAAGGAGGGAGGGAGAAGGAGAGAGAGAGAGAGAGACAGACAGACAGACAGACAGACAGACAGAGAGATTGTTGTGTGTGTTCTATTTCCTCTGTTGTTAAGGCTGTCTGCCTGGTCCAGGCTAGGGTAGAAGAACTGAGACACAGGTAATACCACTACCCCACCCAGCAAGCTAAGAAACTTCCATCCATCATTCCTGAGTTTGCAATAATAATAATAATAGTAATAGTAATAATAATATATGATTAGTTCCAGAGAGATGGAAGAAAAGTAAAAGAAGAGTTGGGTTCTGGTGGCTTATGTCAGTAATCCTACCTACTCAGGAGGCTGAGATCTGAGGACTGTGGTTCAAAACCAGCCCAGATATGAAAGTCTATGAGACTCTTAAAAAGCCAGAAGTGGAGCAGTGGTTTAAGTGACAGAGTGCTAGTCATGAGCAAAAAAAGCTAAGGGACAATGCCCAGGACCTGAGTTCAAGAAGCCCAGTATTGGCACAAAATACTTTAAACAAAAACAAGGAGGGTACAGCAGTGGCAAGGGAGCCCTAATGAAGAGCAGAAAGGTCCTGGTCTCAAAGCCCTTGGTTCCTTGGTTTGAAACTAAAGCAGAAATAGAAAAGCAAAGGTATTTGCTCCAATATGTGGGACAGGGGCCTGTCTGGGCCCTGGGTCCTTGGTGAATAAGCCTGGTGACCAATAAACTCCCACTTCGGGTCTTATCTATTCCCAGAGGTCCTCATGTACCCCACATCTCCCAGCCTCTCCAGGCTGCCATCCCCTTTCAGACCTCTGTCCCTTCCTGCAGGCCCCTTTACAACAGTTCCTAATTGCTCCTTACCTTCCCCCACATACCTCTGCCAGCAACACCTCCAGTTTCCATGAAGAACCGCTCCCCTGTTGCAACATCTACTGATCCCCTGTCTGCTGCACAAAGCCCAATCTTTGGGGCCAGACAATCCATAGCCTTCATGGTCTGATCATCACGCCTACTTCTTAAATCCTTTTCCCCACCTGCTTCAACTACTCCTTAAATATTTTCCAGCTTTTCTGTTTTCCCTCACATGCTATCCTCACTTAGATACCCTCACCAAGCTGCTCCTTTCCATCTTCCCAAAGTATATCCACCTGCGCTGGTTATTTCCTGTGCCTTTCCCCGTGCTCTGAGAAGCAAGGGCCTATAATGCTCATCATGTGTGGGAGAGTTGAAGCATCCCTTTCCCCCTCTGTTTTCCAGTTTCTGCAGGGCTAGGTATCTGTGGTCAATCTGAGAGCCCTCACCTTGCTTCTGGCTCTCAAGGGGCTCTAGGAACCCTACCTCCTGACCTTGTTCCTTCAGGCTCAGGAGTGAAAATGGCATCCACTGTAGCCAGTCCCTGAGGTCTAACATATATTTTGTCGGGCTTATATTCCTGTCCACATCTCTGAAATACTGCTTTGATTAAATCATCTTCAAAAACCCTCAGCAGAAGTGGCTTTGGCTTTCCGTTTCCAACCTCATTCCAGTTCCCCACCCTCTCCAGGAAACTTTCTTCTCACTGCAGTTCAGAGCAATTGTTCCGCTCTCTCCTCACTCCCCAGCATCCTGCCTTAACTCTAACACGCTAATGGAGTTTCGTAGTTCTCAAAGGATTTGACATAAATGAACTCATCTTTTCATCACAACAACTCTGAAAGATAGACAAGGTATTATTACCATGAATAATCTCATTCGCATTTTGCAGAGAGCTGAGGCTTCCAGAGAATAAGAGTCAGGGCCAAGAACACACAGCTAGTAGGTTGCCATAACGTGGGCAGTTTGAGCCACAGGGCATGCTGGGAGACATACAGTGGGGAAGGAGAACCACATATCTGACAAGGCAAGGGCAGGGAGCTATCTATGTAGATATAGAAATCTAAGAAAATAAAATCCAGTGGGTGTGATAACAAAAGCTAAGATTGATTGATTGATTGATTGATTGGTGGTCCTGGGCCTTGAACTCAGGGCCTACTCACTTTCCCTAAGGTTGGTGTTTTGTTTTGGCTTATTTGTTGTTGGCTTTTTTTTGGGGGGGGGGTTGTGTGTTTGGTCTTTTTTGCTTAAGGCTAGCACTGTACCACTTGAGTCACAATTCCAGGTCTGGCTTTTTGGTAATTAACTGGAGATAAAGAGTCTCACAGACTTTCCTGCTTGAGTTGGCTTCAAACTATGATCCTCAGATCTCAGCATCCTGAGTAACTAGGATTATAGTCACCTGCGTCCTCAGATATACTATTGAAGAAGCACAGTCTCTATTTGGAACAAAAGTGCATATGTGAGAGTTGATAAGAACATCACAAAACGAAATGGCATCCAATAGGAGGGTGTCTTACAGACAAGAAATTTTCATCATCTCTTTTTCAAAGTCTGCCGATGCTACCTTCGTTCTGTGTATAGATGTCTCTGAGACAAAGTCATTCACTTGTTCAGCTTCTACTATGGGCCAGGCAAGGAGCCATGTCCTGAAGACATCCCAGAAAATAGGACAGACATAATCTGGCTCGCATGGAACATCCTATAGTAGGAGGAATAATATTAAATACAACACTATGCAAAAATGTGGAATATTTCAATGATGCTAAGGGTGATGGCAGGAAGGAAGGAAGGAAGGAGAGAACCATGTGTGTGGTTGTTTCTGGGGAACACTGACTTTGTTTAGGGTAGATACTCAGGGTAGATATCATGAAGACTATGCTTTTCAGACTGAGATCTGAAAGATACACAGAGAAAGAGAAGATTTTTTCATGCATGAAAAACAGCACCTCTAAAGGTTCTGAAGTTGATAGAGTTGGCCCAGGTGATTTGGGTGGGGTAGTATTTGATTCTAACAGAAGCTGGCATGGCTAGATTACCCACAGCAAGGACCAGGAACCTAGAAAGGATGACCAAGACCACATGCCTTTTGGACCATGTTAAGGAGTTTGGTCTGTATTTCAAATATAACAGGAACCCAATAAAGGATTTTTTTTTTTTTTTGGTCGGTCATGGGGCTTGAACTCTGGGCTTGGGCACTGTCCCTCAGCTCTTCAGCTCAAGGCGAGCGCTCTACCACTTGAGCTACAGCGCCACTTCCGGTTTTCTAGTGGTTTATTGGAGATAGGAGTCTCACGGTCTTTCCTGCCCGGGCTGGCTTTGAACCGCGATTCTCAGATCTCAGCCTCCTGAGTAGCTAGGATTACAGGCGTGAGCCACCGGCGCCCGGCTTAAAGGATTTTTTTTTAAGTCACTCCTGTAATTCTAACTACTCAGGGAAGTGGCGCTGTAGCTCAAGTGGTAGAGCGCTTACCTTGAGCTGAAGAGCTGAGGGACAGCGCCCAGGCCCAGAGTTCAAGCCCCATGGCCGACAAAAAAAAAAAAAAAAAAAAGCTAACTACTCAGGAGGCTGAGATCTGAGGATTGAAGTTCCAAGCCAGTCCAGGCATGAAAGTCCCTGAGACTCTTATCTCCAATAAACTACTCAGAAAAAGCCAGAAGCGGTACTGTGGCTCAAGTGGTAGAGCACTAGCCTTAAGCACAAAGAGGTTCGGAAACAGCACACAAGCCCTGAGTTCAAGTCCCAGGATGGGCAAAGAAAATTAAAATAATGGAAGTAACAAAGGAGATGTGAATTGTTTAAAATATTACTCTGGCTGTACAGTAAAGAATGGATTAAAGAGGAATAAGAGCCAACACTGTGAAGACAAGTCACAGGCTGCTGTAGGAACCCAGGGGATAGGAGGGCATTTGCAACAAGTAAATACAGTAGAGAATGAGAACTGGAGATATCTTGGAGGTAATCTTTAGTATTTGATGTGGGACAAACACTAGAGGGTCAAGGGGTAGGAGCCAAGGGGTAGAAGCACGTGAGTCTTAGGCTTGTAAAACTCGTAAGTGTACGATATTTAGTGAGGTAGGAGCCTGGAAAGGGAACAGGAAGGGGGTCAAGATTCTGCTGAAGGAATGTTAGTGAGGGATTTAGGGACCTTGTTACCTTCATCAGATTCCTGTTGTTAGGACTGAATACCCAAGGCAGGGTAATTAACGGAGAACAAAAGTATATTTAGCTCACTGCTGTGGAGGCTCAGAAGTTGAAGAACATAGCCCTTGCATCTGCTCAGTATCTGTTCAGGGCTGTGGCATGGCAGAGGGTATACTACGGTGAGGTGGGGTGAGCAAGTCAGGGAAAGCTCCATTTGATTACAAAGGCACTCCAGAAGACAGCCCATGAATCTGATAATCCACTCTGTAGGGCAGAGCACACCTGACCTAATCACTTCCCAAAGATCCTATCCCCAAAGATGACTAAATTATGATGCTGGGGATTAAGTTTCCAACACAGGAATTCTGAGGAGGACATAGCAGGTATCAAGAGTGGGTAATTAGATGTATGAATCTGGAACTCATGAGTATTCTGGGCTTGAAATATACATTGGAGTCATCACTGTATAGTCAAGGGAAATTCAACAAGATTCCCTTGGGAGAAGGTCTGTGAGTAGAAATGAGGGTCCCAAAGGAGAGGAGGCAGCTGGGATGGCATCCCAGCCTGAGCTTTGGAGAGGGAGGAAGAGAGGGAGGGACTGCATTGAACACCACTAACAGAGAAAGGGATGCACTCTGGCCCACACGTGGAGAATAACAGGGCTGGAGTTTTATTGCAGTACTAGGGATGGAACCCAGGACTTCACACCTGCTAGGCAAGTGTTCTACCAATGAGCTACACCTCAGCCCAGATGGCTGAGTTTTCAATTCTCACATTACGTCAAGTTTATATCCAGCCCATCAGAATAGATGTCTACACTAAAATCTCCATCTGGGTAAAACCAAACACCTCTGTACACAGAAAGGCTCCTGCAGATCATACCCCGCTCCCATCCTGTCCTGCCCCAAAGGAGCCCATGGCAATGTAGCAGGCATTGTCTCCCAGACCTGGACAGTGACCTGATCTGCTCAGAGGGCTGCTGAAAGGTGCCAGAAATAGCTGCAGAGATAATAAGATCTGTCCTAAGAACACTGGGTGTTGATTAAATTTTCATACCTCTACCACAGATTTTTCCCCCCTCTCTTTTATTCTACTGGGTTTCTCTTTTGGTTCTTATTATTCCGGTTTCAAAACCAAAACAAAACAAAGCAAAACAGCAACAACAACAACAAAAATCCACTACAGTGATTGTTGTGCATGCGTTTTGTCTTGAGGCTTCTGGACCTGATGTGGGGAAGGGTTCACAGGTTCGGCATCTGGAGAGCCTAGCACAGGCAGGACTTCCCAGCCCCCATCTACCCTCCCCTCTTGTTTGTGGATCCTCTTCAGGCTGCCTTTTGTTCTTCCTCTTGTCTCTCAATTCTATCACCTTCCTCCCATCTCATATCTCCCTGCTGGTCCTTGTTTCCTTCTCTCTGTTTCCTCCTTACTTGTTTCTGAAGTTAAACACAGGAAGGTCTGGGCATGCATGCACACTTGAAATTGCTTTCTTTCCTCTCCCTTTCCTCCCTTGCTCCATCTCTGGATGGCTCTCCTTAGTTCCATTACCAGAAAGGAGTTATTACCTGAAGAGCCAGGCTTGAAAGAGAAGGCAAACGATTGCCTATCCATCCTCTACGCTCAGAGTGACACGTGGAACCTTTCTCATCTCTCCCACACCGGAAGGGTTCAGGGTCACTGTCCTCCCTTTATTTAACAACTTGGGCTCACTCTGACCTTCTCACTCTGAGAAATTTCGTGCCAGTCAGAATTTGGCATCTCTGGGCCAGGGCCCTGCCCTGTGGCCATCAGAGAGGCTCTGAATAGCCTCCTTTCTCTCTCTGCCTGGGATATGGGACCAAATCTAATTGGAAACTAAAGTAGGGCAGGTGTGTAGTAAGCACAGCTCTCCCTCAGTCCCATGGGAATCCTGACAGGTGACCCAGTTTCATCTCAAGTGACTTGGTAGCACCTCACCTTTGTCAATAGGAAGTGACATTCGAAGCTTAATTACACGCAGAGTGGGGCCTGGCACTGCACAGAGCACCTCAGGCCTGTGTAGCTATGGCCTCCAGGGACTGGGTTAACAGTAACATTCCTTCCCAGTTCTCATTTTCCCCTCCTGGTCCCAAGGACACTGCCGCCAGCCTGGCTCCCATCCCCACAAGATTCAACAGCTGGCCCTTGCCACCAAGGACATTATCTGAAGCCTGCTAGGAGGACCATGGATTCAGGAAGCTGAGATCTTAGGATCACAGTTCGAAGCCAGCCAGGGCAGGAAAGTCTATGAGACTCTTAACTCCAGTTAATCACTTAAAAGCTGGAAGTGGCACTGTGGCTCAAGTGGTAGAGTTCTAGCCTTGAGCAAAAGGAGCTCAAGGATGGTACCCAGGCCTAGAGTTCAAGCCCCAGGAATGGCAAAAAAAAAAAAAAAGTGGAAAGTTCTGTGTTTTATGTCAAACTTAGGATATCTGGAGTGGGGTTTGAGAGTCCTGATTCTCCAAAAGGAAGGCTGACAGAGGTGATAGGGAAACGAAGGGAAATCTAAAATGAGATGACAAGGTCACTAAAAGAAAATGATGAAATTAATGCTTTCTGCTCACAGGTGACCTTTAGACTAGATCTAGGGATAGGAATTTCTCACAAGCAATCTCCAGAAGTGCACACATTCTAAAGGCTAAAGCTGCTGAGACAGCTCTTTCAGACCATTGAAAGTGGGTAATCTGACTGTTTCTGCTGCCTGGCACTTTGTTTGTCATTGTTTTAAACCATTCTCTCTATAGTCACTTTGCAATCGCTTTGGGTTGTATGAAAGACAAGACTGATCAATAACACCTTATGACAAAGGACTGATGCTAACTAAAGAATAGCTAAGGACAGATCACCCCAAAATAAGGATAATTACCAATAATGATCAGGATGCACCATAAACCTGGGAGAGATCATCACACAGGAGCTAGAACATTCCCCTCCAGTAATGACAGCAATAACTTCTCCAGAACCTGTAACCTGGCAAACCCCAAACTGAGATTGTGCCTGGCCAAGCCACTGGAACTCTTACACTATGCCCACTTCTATCCCCTGCCCCTAATTCCTTCCTTATTTAAACCTAATGCTCATGCCTGTTCCCTGAAGATCCTGAAGATCAACTGAAGTGCATCATGCCTTACAATCTGCTTTCTCTGCCCTCTGTCTTTCCTAATAAACTTTCCTATCACTTTTTCTACATTTGTGCCTGAATTATTTTCTGGTCAGAGCAAGGACTGAAGGTGCTGATTGTCTAGTAACAGAAGATAGGCCCACAGTATGTGGTCAGTGGGATAGTCCAGTGAACTACTGACTGACTACAGAACCCAGAGGGCAAGGGAACTTGAAGAGAAAACATTCTGGTTCCATTCGTGGAAGTAGTAAAGGGTCTTCCTCCAAGTCAAACACAAAATCCAGGCCCCTTTCCATTCAAAAGAGTACTTGCAAAATGAGAATGGCTGACCTGCTCTGTCACCCACAGGGGACAGCAAGGCATAGAAGCAATACCCAAGCAACATTTCAGCTCAGCCTCACCTGACTTCTACCATTACCCTCCACCTGAGCTGTCTGCAGAGACAGAAAGCCTGCTACAAACCCGACCCGGTACCTGTTGGTGAGGCAGATACACCAGAGAGAGGGGAAGCAGGCAGGTAAAGGCAAGCACAGGACAGAACAAGAAATTGACTCCTCTATGAACTATTATTCTCAGGCAATCAAGAATTCCTCAGTACAGAAGATCAAAAGTGAGAATCAGTTAACAGCACCTGACTGATCTTCATATGTCCAAACCCTCCAAGACTTTCATCAAACAGACCATCCTAATCTTACATTCTCTCTCATGGGGAAAAGTATCATGAGCAGAAGCTCTAGCTAGGCACAGTGGTGGGTGGCAGGGGAATGGGGAGGTACTCTCTCTTGGAAATACTAATTACAGTGTTCACACATGCATGCCCCATAAAAAGTCAGTTTTTATGCACAGCTACTCGCAAATCAAAATGTAGCACATGAGCATATTAGACAACTTCTCTACTCCTCCTAAAGCCCTTTAACAACACTTATTTGTTAGGTTATTCTAGCACAATAGTGAAGAGCACAGCCTGAAAGCAGAGAGATAATCATCCTACTCCAAGCACTGTCAGGAAAACCGAGTGGCTGTAATGTCTACAAGATGCTTAGAATGTTACCCAGCATATACCATGAATAATGCAATTGTTTGCTATTTATACCTTGCCTAGGCCCTTTGATCACAGCATCCACAAGGACACAGGTAAAACCTCTCCCAGCTCTTAAGGTCACTCATTTTTCCTTCCTGGTTTTCAGAGTGCTTACTTTCAGGTTGTTTACTGTCAATCCATTCACAGAGTTAAACTCTCCCTAGAGTTATCCAAGGCTTTCTGTGGCCCCAGCCATGAGTTTGAATGAAGACCTCATGAAAGTACCTTGGAATCCTAATCCCTTCATCCATCCCCAACAAGAGACCCCAAAATTATTTTCATGCTTAAATATCAATGTTCTGAACCATCAAGGAATAGCTATTGCTTTTGCTAATATGACATCAAGAAGATTCTCGATGCATTCATCTAACCTTGCCATTAAAGACACTGTGATGGATGATTTGACCTGCTGGGGCCAACTAGCTTCCCATGTGGAAAAACTGTTCAGAGAGCACAGAGTAAATCCCTAATGGGATCCCAATCATCTTATGAATACACCCCGCTGGTCCCCAGAGAGCATGGTGCACAGGTCATATGAGTGACAATAACTACAACAGTGCATCACCCACTTCCATTCCACCCCATGAATTCACATTCTGTGATGGACTCATTCAGAAACTGTTTACTAAATATTTTTCTTGTGCCATGTACTGCCCTGAGCAGCAACTATTCACAGAAGTGCAGGAGCCCCAAGTCTGGTCTCATGAGACTTGTGTGCCAGAGGAAAGGGTCAACCCAGAGACAAAATAAAAGTATAAAATACATTTTGGTTAAAGACTACATGGTTTTTGGCTAAGCAATAAAGCAGAAAGTGATACCATGATGGAGAGGTTCAAATAGAGTGTGTTCAGGAAAGCCCCACAGAGCAGGGAAAGAATGGGGAGGAGCATTGGGAACAGCCCTCCGGAGTTCCAGTCATCAGCAGCAACATGGCCACTGTGGCTGAAACAGATCAAAGAGCATACAGAAGGTGAGAGACCACATCCTGTAGGACCCCATGGACCCTTGCAGTAGCTTTGGCTTGCCCTCCGTGATAAGATGAGCTGCCACTGGAGGACTCTGTGCAGAGGAATGATGTTCCAATTCACATTCACCGGGATCCGAAGGACCATCTGAAATGGGATGATGGTATGTGGGGTGATACTGTAAAGAAAGGGAGACATCATAGACATCTAGCAAGAGATAAGGATGTCTTGAGCCAGGATACAGCCCTGGAGGGCAGGACTGGGGACCTGATAAATTAAGTGTGGGATGGGAGACATAACGAAAAGTCCAGCATTGCTTCAAGATGTAGATACTAATGATGCTACAGGTATGAATCATAATACATAGCAACATAATGTCCCAGATGGAAATAAAATGTAGACTAGGTGGGAAGGAATCAGTGATGCTAAGAGCAGGAAAGGATTGTCCAGAAAAGGAGCCTTCCAGCATTTAGCAGTGTCTAAACCACAGAAGAATCACAATAAATATTTGGCAAGTGCAAAAGAGTAAGGTTACAGAAATAAAAATCAAGCTTTAAAAACATTAGCTTAAAAGGACAGGGACATGGGGAGCCGAACGAGGCATATTAAATGCATGCATGAAAACATCATAAAATACACTAATAACTAAAGAAAGGAAGAAAGTAAAAGTGGAAGAACAATGGAGAGGGTTTGATCAAAGTATATTTATGCATATATGGAAATAATACAATGAAGCCCTTGAATAATAACATATACTATAATATATAGTATATATAATATATAATATATAATATATAATATATACTATACATACTATATAATACACACACATATATATGAAGAACACATTAAAAGAACTTAAGACAAACTGGTTGGGCATAGTGGTTTATGCCTATAATCTCAGCAACATAGGAGGGAGAAATCAGGGGAATTACAGTTCAAGGCTAGTCTGGGATAAAAGCTAGCAAAACTGAGTAGTATAGAACCTGCGTTCTATGTGCTGCAAATATACTGAGTTTTATACTGTGTAGCAAACACCTGAGGCCCTGAGTTCAAACCGTGGTAAGTGAACAAAATCCCAAAGAGAACAAACTTGGACTGCTCCCTCCATACCAGAGTTTCTCTGTTCTGCACCTTTAGTTGCTCTCAGGCTGCCAGTGTCCCTAGTGGCAAACTCATCCTTGTCACATTCCAATACTAGTTCTGGAGCATGTCATTACCCTTGTAAATTCCTATGAGGCATAACAAGGCCAAATTTGGCCTGAATTCCAGAAGAAATAGTCCCAAGAGAAATCCCCAGGTTCTCAGGGCCTTAGCGACCGGCCTACTGCAATGCCAGTATTCTGCTGTAGTAGCTCCTCAAAGCTCATCCCTTGCTCCTGGTCTCTATCTGTACTGTCTCTCTAAAAGATATGACTCTCAGTGCCATCAGTGAAACATGATTCTCAATGCCTATCTGCTGCCTTAATTCAGTTCCAGACTCACATCTCCAGCCACCCATTCATCACAACATCTCTTAGCCATCCAACAGATATCAATGGGCATCTCTAATTTATGCCCCCAAGTGAGCTTGTGACTTCACCCAGCACTCTGCCTCTTCCTTCAGTTCCTCTACCCCAGTAATGGCACTACAGTTATTGCATTCATGGAGATGGATTACCTCGTGGATCCTCCCATATCTCCTATCTCAAGTTCAGCCTATTAGCAAGTCCTGCTAACTCCACCTTCCAAAAATGTATACCTCTAGAACTACAGCTCAGCTCTACCACCAGCACAGCTGTCCTAGGTTTTGTTGTCATTGCCTGACCAGAGTCAAGTCTCTATCAAATAGCGTAAGTTCTTCCTATACATCATGTCTTATAACTCATCTGCTCAAAGACTTCCGAGCTTCCCTCGCATGCAAGGCAAAATCAAACTTCTAATGGTGTTCCACTGATCATGTCTAGCCCAACTCCCCCTCTTGCTTCTTGAAGAGTTCCTCCATGATGGCCTTCCTGCTGTTCTCTGAGCTTGCCAAGCAACCACTTTGGGACCCAGCACTTGCAGGATCCCATCCAAACCATCCTTACCCCACATCTCCCAGGGGCCACCTGCTCTCTCACTTCATACTACCACCTTCTTCCCAGATCTTGCTCTCTGAACCTCCATCCATGTATTCACCACCTCCTTCAGCATTCCTTTCTTTGCTTTGTCTTCATATAACTTACTACTTGTCTAAATTATTATTTACCTTCAAACTAGAGATGCAAAAAGAGTATTTTTCTTGCCCATTGTTATCCCCTTCACTTCTAGCACAGTGCTCAGACATAGTAGATGCAAAACAAGTATTTGCTGAATAAAAAATGCACCTGGAAAATACCAACAAATGTCCATTTAATACAAGCTTTTCATTTTCACCAAGTCTACACAAGTTCCTTGCTGACAATTGAGTCTTACATTACTCATTAATCTAGTAGTGCATTAGATTTTTTTTTACTGCGCATCTACTAGACACTAAGCAAAGAGATAGTCCCTATGGAATTTACAATGTAGTCAGCAGCAGAAACTTAAAGAATCACAAAGACAGAGGTGAAGTAAAATGTGAAGGTATGATAAGGAATGATACCAAGAACACTCAAGTTAGATTGGGGATGAGGAGAGGGCTCTCTAGGGAATGAACAACTAAGTTGAGGTGTAAAGGATCAGTTGGAGTTGGCAAGGCAACAGGGAGGGATTGTGTGATCACAGGCAGGAAGCAGGAGAGAGCTCAGGGTACAGGGGGCAGTAGAGGTGTGAATATACGGAACAGAGCAGGTTGGGCAGGAAATAAGAGGAAAGAGCAAGCTAGGTACAGATCATCAATGTTATATGGACTATGTTAAATGAACCTAAAAAGCATGTTGAGCTCAGGCTCACTAGACCAATCCCACACCGCAAGAGCCTGACAGAATCAATGTAGATACAAGGAAGCCCCAATGAGCTTCTGATCATTTCCAGTAAGGAGATCATCCTCTTCTTGGAAGAAATAAGAGACATTGATAGATGCTCAACTTCCTTCATTATTACTCCAATCTCCTCTCCGGCCTCATCATCAGGCATTTTCTACTTAACTGTCTCTATTGTGGCAAAGTTTACATGCTCTGTTCGGCCCTCCCCTTTCCCACTCCACTTCTCCTGCTGAATTTCTCTCCACCTCCGAGTTATCTCTGTGAGACTTCTTCAACTATCTAAGAAAGACCAGCCACTGTCTTTATGTCCCAGCAGTCCTTGGCTGATAATGCTCAAAGAATCTCCACACTGCATAGACACCCACAACATGGTCTCATCTCCTCTTCCTGAGGACAGAAACAAAGTCCCTTCTACTTTTCAATGCTCAGAAGGCCCAGCCACATATTCTTATGTTTGCTGTATTAATTAGGTTGAATTACTCAAATTACTCATCTTCTCTGACCCATGGCATCTTGGAGAAGTGAAAACAGCCAGGCATTTTCTACATTAAGACTAGAAAAGTAAAACTGGTTTCTAGCTAGACTTTCCTGCTTCCTAGCTATAAGACCTTGGGCTGATCTCCTAACCTATGCCTTCCTCCATTGCTTCATGATAAGTAAATGAGGGCAGAAAGTTACCTCAAGGCTACTGAAGAACTGGAGGTTGTATATATATATATATATAATATATATATAATGTTTGTATATACATATGCCTGACATATAATAGGTATATGTAAACTTGTTCAACCACTTTGAAAAGTAGTATGGAGGTTCCTCAAAAGACTTCACATAGAGCTCCCCTATGACCCAGCAATCCCACTTTTGGACATTTACCCAAATGATCACAAACAAGACCACACTAAAGCTACCAGCACGACTATGCTTATTGCAGCATTATTTACCATAGCTAAGATATGGAACCAACCCAGATGCCCCTCAGTAGATGAACAGATCAAGAAAATGTGGTATATATACACAATGGAATTCTATGCCTCCATCAGAAAGAATGACATTGCCCCATTTGTTAGGAAATGGAAAGACTTGGAAAAAATTATATTAAGTAAGCCAGGCCCAAAGAAACATAGTTCCCATGGTTTCCCTTATTTGCAGTAACTAGTATATATATGAGACAAGCAGAAAAGGTCAGATAAGATGATGTAAGCGAAATGAACCGCAAGATAAAGACACAAGCAGTTTTTTCTTTCTTGCTATTGTTTCTAATGTATTTATAAGGTACCATGTGATTTTTTTTGTTGCTTTGTATGTCCCTCCCCCATGGTATAACCCCTGTTTTCACTATATTTGATGTTGGTATAATTTGGGGAGGGGAAGGAAAAAACAAATTGTCTAAATAGGGATACAGGTTGGCCCATTGCAACAATATGATGTATAAGATGCTATGCCAAAAAATGAATTTTACAATTTGGGGGGGGTGGAGGGGAGGGATGTAGTTTTGGAGATGGGAGGGAAGGGATGGGAAGGGAAAACAAAGGAGGAGGCAACAATGCTTGATAAGAAATGTGCTCATTACCTTGCTCATGTGATTGTAACCCCTCTGTACAGTATTTTCACAATAAAAAACTTATTTAAATAAAAGAAGAAAAAAAGAAATATAAACACTAAAAAAAAAAATGTGCAGACTCTGGTGGCTCATGCCTGTAATCTTAGCTACTCAGGAGGCTGAGATCTAAGGATTGTGGTTCAGAGCCAGCCCAGGCAGGAAAGTCATAAGAGTCTTATCTCCAATAAATCACCCAAAAACCAGAAGTGGTGTTGTGGTTCAAGTGGTGGAGAGCTCCCTTTGAGCTGAAGAGCTCAGGGACAGTGCCCAGGAGCAGAGTTCAAGCCCCACGACCAACAACAACAACAAAAAGAAATAGAAAAAGAAAAAAAAAGTAAGCTAGTATGCTTATATCCATGTTTCTTGTTTTCCATCTCTCTTTTAGGCATGTTCAAAGACAGCCCCACAGTGTTTTTTGTCCTGAGAGAGGAGAGAGAATACACAAAAATAGATGGCTAGCTTTGTGGTTGGGACGAGTCTTGGCCCACTAGTGGAAGAAGGGCAAGAAGCAACTGAAGCCATGGAAAATGAAGCAACTAGCAAGAGGAATATATTCCTTTTCTCCTCTCAAACCAACCCCTGTTCACTACTAACTGACCCCTACTGCAAAAGCCACCGAGAGTCCGAGGTCCACAGACATGGTGAGCTCTTCTCGATGCTGGGTGAGTCTCACAGAAGCAATTGGTTGGCACAGCAGTAGAGAATATGTAAGCTCTTCCAAATTAGAACAGGAATTTAATTAAGCTAGGAGAGGAATGAGCGATGGGGAGACGATTAAGGCCCCAGGAAATGTTCTTCCATGGAGAGGGGCAGATGAAGAAGAGCTCAAGTTTACCGTGAGCCTCATCTCCCTTGAATTTATCACTCCTCCTGGACTTCCTCCCACCTCCCACTATGGATGCTCAGACCCCAACCCTACCCCAAAGCCAGCCTCTGCAGAGCTCTCCCTCGAGACATATGTGCCGCTGACTCATTCCCCCAGCTTGTAACAAAGCTGGAAACTTTTAATTTTCCACTTATTATCTTCTCGCACTCTTCCTACTTCATCTTGCTTCATGTTATGAATTATGTACAGTACTCCTTGTACTCAAGGAAGACCCTTTATCAAATCTGTACAAAGGAGAACTCATGAGTGATTTGGATCATCTTAGAGACTCTCAAAATGACAAAGAGCTACTCAGGCCTGCAGGGAACCTGAGCATAAACAGGCACACACCGACACACATAGTGGGTGGGAGCTACTCTGTGGAGATGAGACCCTCTAAAACCTCATGCACACACACATCATCAGTAATATGCCCTGAGGTCACTGCACTCTGTCTGTACTCTGATACACTGCACAGGGCAGGCAGGCAGGGTGCATTTGACCCTGCCAGGAGGGAACAGAAGTAGGAAGCTACCCTGCCAAGTCAGGCAACTTAGTGAAGGCCCTGTGCAATCTGCAGGTTAGGGTATATATTGTAGGAGATTTTTTTTGGTTTTTGTCAGTCATGGGACTTGAACTCTGGGCCTGCTGTCCCTGCGCTCTTCAGCTCAAGGCGAGCGCTCTACCACTTGAGCCATAGCACCACTTCCGGTTTTCTGTTGGTTTATTGGAGGTATGAGTCTCAGGAACTTTCCTTCTGACTTTGAACCTCAATCCTCAGATCTCAGCCTCCTGAGTAGCTAGAACTATAGGTATGAGCCACAGGTGCCCAGCTTAGAAGATTTTTGTTTATACCTGTTTCTTTTTCCTTTTTTTTGTGCCAGTAGTAGATTTGAACTCGCGGCCTGGGCACTGTCCCCTTTCGTTTGGCTCAAGGCTGGCACTCTATCACTTGAACCATAGCTCTACTTCTGACTTCTTTGCCAGTGAATTGAAGATAAAAGTCTCATGAAGTTTCCCTGCTTGGGCTGGCTTTCAAACCACAATGCTCAGATCTCAGCCTCCTGAGTAGCTAGGATTATAAGAGGAAGACCAGAACCTGGCTTCTTCCTTGTTTTAAATAAATTGCAAATGACCACAATCTAGCCACAGAAGTCTATGTCCCAAATGTGTGAGGCAGAGAGCATCCTCAAGACCCTCCCAAGAAGAGGCCACACATCTCCAAGTCCTGCCACTTCACTGCCTTACTCCATGGAAGAGAGGACGGAGCACCACACAGTATCCCCAACACAATCTCTCATCGCTCTCTCCTCACCACCCACACCCTACTTGCTAACAGCACCCGAACTCCAGCTTAAATAACCTACTTTGCAGTTGATTTAGCTCTAAATGGAAGTCGTAAGACAACGCAATGAATAACCTAGGTACAAAAGAGAGGCCTGCATCCCTCTCCTGCTCTGACACACACACACACACACACACACACACACACACACACACACACACACACACACACACACACACACACACACACACACACACACACACACACACACACACACACACACACACACACACACACACACACACACACACACACACACACACACACACACACACACACACACACACACTCTGTGGCAACCTCTCCTGGATGTGACATTGCTCAAAGTCACAGCTGGGGAGAGCGGTGCAGATGGCAGGGGTTTATCCCTAGGTTGGCCTAGGCTATCGATTTAACTGCAATGGTGTTTGTGGTGACAGGAACCACGAACACCCTCCCATTTAAGAAGTGGTCTCTTGATAACCTGACTAGTCACCGTGCCTCTCTGGTCCTATGACAATGCTCCCAGAGGGGCTGACATACCACTCCAATGCCATTTGTCATTGAGACAGGAGAGCGGGAGACAGAGAGGCCTGATTGAAAGAAGGAAGCTGCTGACAGGTGCTGCCGATCCAGCTTGTGAATGTGTGAGTGCAGGGCTGTGTGGTCCCCCAGATGTGCAAGGGCTACCTGCCCTTCGGGCCCTCCCCACCTTCCACTGCTAACTCAGCTAGCGGCTCTCATTCAACAAGGGCAGCTGGTGGCCTCTGTGAGGGGTACCCTCAAAAGCAGGAAGGGACATACAACACTATCACCCAGATAAGGACAGATTTCACACTCCCCTTTTTCCTCCACCTTCCTTAGAAATCTGCTGTTTTCAGACAAAATATTCTGGTAGGGGGGCTTTGTTTTATAATATCAAAGAAACAGGTGACAAAGGTCATAATATTATGATGTTTTGTGCACAGAGGAGAAAGATCTTAATATTATTTTCAATATATAGTCTACCTTTCTTCCAAGGGATCCCATTGACCATATCTGTCAAAACACATTCATTTAAAGATGATACATGAAAACTCGGCATTGTAAATCTCAATAATAAAAACTCTCTGAACAGGAATGTTCATAACCTTCAGGAGTTCAGTAATGCTTTAAGTTTATAAAGCATTATCCTGGGGGAACAAAACACTTATATGTGCATTCACAGCTCATGCTTATGATCTCAGTATTGACTAAGTACTTCCAAATTAACAAAAGGGGAATATATGTCTCCAAGGTCGTGTGACTTGCCTAAAGTCATTAAAGGGCACAAAGGAGTATAAAGAAACCAAAACCTGGGCTGAGACCCAGATCCTCAGAGTAAGACCAGCACTGCTGCTACCCATAATTCTTATGGCACTGATTATACCTCTTGTTTTTCTTTTGGCAGTCCTGGGCTTTGAACTCAAGGCCTTGCACTTGTTAGGTAATTATTGCTTGAGCTACACTCAAACCATTTTTTTTTTGTCAGTCTTGGGTCTGCGCGCTGTCCGTAAGCTCTTCAGCTCAAGGTGAGTACTCTACCACCTGAGCCACAGCATCATTTCTGGTTTTCGGGTGGTTAAATGGAGATAAGCCTCTCACTGACTTTCCTGCCCAGGCTGGCTTTGAAGTGCAATCCTCAGATCTCAGCCTCCTAAGTAGCTAGAATTAAAGGCGTGAGCCAGTGCTGGCTTCAAACCTTTTAATTTCAGTTCTTTGTCATGCTTTTTGCCCAGGACAGCCTTACACTGTGATCCTCCTGCTCATGGATCCCATGTAGCTAAGATTGCAGCTGTGAACCATGGTGCTCAACTTGTTTGTTGAATACAGGTCTCACTTTTTTTTCCTGGCTGGTCTCTTAATATCTAGCATCTCTGTTCTATATTTCCTAAGTAGCTGGGATTATAGAAGTGGACTACCATGTCCATAACTCTAAAATACTCATTTAGTAACAGGTCACATAATGACTACTACTATTTCCTCTGAAAATTAATGTAAAAATTAGAACCAGGCACTGGTGGCTTACACCTATAGCCCTGGATACTCAGGAGGCTGAGATCTGAGGATTGCGGTGCAAAGCCAGCCCCTGGCAGCAAAGTCCATGAGACTCTTATCTCCAATTAACCACCAGAAAACCAGAAGTGGCGCTGTGGCTCAAAGTGGTATAACTCTAGCCTTGAGCCAAAGAGCTTAGGAACAGTGCCCAAGCCCTAAGTTCAAGCCCCAGGACTAACAAAAAAAAATTAATGTAAAAATTAAATGTCACCAGAATAGAAGAGTCCAGCAGGAAGCTAATAGCCATATTCTACATTCACAAATAAATTATTTAAATCAATATAATTACATTAATAGATTATATTGATCTATCATAATGACACAATCCATCTTAGCCAAGAGTTATTTTCGCTTTCAAAGATCACAGAATTTTCACAAAGCCAAAACAGAAGAACTGAGACTTACAATTAGGTTAACTTTTTCTTTGACCAAGACAGGACATTAATATTTTAAATTTTTAAATTTGATTTGAAGTTGAACAAATTTAATTTTAGGAAAAACTATCTTGTCATTATTTTCTCATTATGCCAGGCTGGCCAAGATGTTAGCCCGGCCTCAGCCTAGACCTTCAGAAGCATGGCTGCTGCAGAAATACGGGGGGTAGGGGGTATCTGCCTTAACACTTCTTGGAGAATGGGGGGAGTTCTAGAGAACCCTGAAACTTAGAACAGTTACAATGTAAACATTCCCCAGTTCTTCACAGAAGTTAGCAAGAACTGTATCAACAGTCAGGATGCATTTGGAAGCCATTTTTGGCACCATATTGAAGTATGCTCATCAGTATATATACACCATAAACAACTAAGTTTCTGTGTGAGGGCAGGACAGTGCTCAGTACATAGAACAGAGACTCTGAACAAATTGATGCTAATGAATTAAAACAAAGATGGGCAAGTTTGCCTTACACACCCCTGAAGCAACTCATGTAGCAAACATGGGTTTATAAACGCACCACTCCTATAAGCAGAAAGTAATTTCAAGTATTCACATAGTGAGAGATGAATGTATGTTCCAAGCACATCACATGGCTCATCTCCTATAATTGCTGTGAGACTTAGAGGTAGGAACAGCAGGGAGTATTACGTCCTGTTGCTGATGAAATGACTGATGACACATGTATACTTATTCATCCGTTCAGTAGCTAAGAAAGCAAGGTTGAGGATTTGGCCCCCATGAGGCTCATGACAGAGGGCACCAAGGGCCAATTCCTGATCCTCAAGGCAAATACCAAACACCAAGCTGTAGTAAGCATAGGTAAAAAGTGGAACTTGTGAAAGCTTCAAGGAAAGTAAGTACAGCAACAGGACGAGGTTAAAAAAATTGAGAGAGAGAGAGAGAGAGAAAGAGACAGAGAGAGAGAGACAGAGAGAGTGTGTTTGTAGATAGAAGGGGAAAGGGAGGGATCCAGGAAGAAGGAGGAAAAGAAGAAGAGGAAGAGGAGTAGGCACTGGTGGCTCATGCTTGTAATCCTAGCTACTTAGGAAGCTAAGCTATGAGGATCAAAGTTCAAAGCCAGCCCAAGCAAAGCAGTCCATAAGATGCTTATTTCCAATTAACTAGCAAAAAACCAGAAACAAGATTGGGATGTAAGTGGTAGAGCACAAGGCCTAGTACTGGAACACAAAAAAAATTATATTACCATATAAGACGATGCTAAGCAAAACGAACCCCAAGATATGGACACAAGAGGTTCTGCTTTATTGTTGTGGTTTTTAATGTACTATGTGATTTTTTTTGTTTCTTTTGTATGTTCTTCTCCCTATGGTATAATCCCCAGTTGTCACTGTATTTGATTTTGGTGCCCTGCATCTTGTATATACATTTTTCTAACTTGGGGAAGGGGAGGGGAATAACAAAATGCTGAAACAAGGGCACAGGATGACCCATTGCAACAATGGCATCCACAAGACACTATGCTGGAAATGATCTTTACAACTTCATGGGGGGAGGGGGAGGGGGAAGGTGGGAGGGCAGAGATAGGAAAAGAACAAAGGAGGAGGTCACAGTTTCAACAAGAAATGTACTCATTACCTTACTCATGTAACTGTAACCCCTCTGTACAGCAGCTTTACAATAATTTTTTTTTTTTTGTCAGCCATGGGGCTTGAACTCTGGGCCTGGGCACTGTCCCTCAGCTCTTCAGCTCAAAGCAAGCGCTCTACCACTTGAGCTACAGCTCCACTTCCAGTTTTCTGGTGGTTTATTGGAGATAAGAGTCTCACGGTCTCTCCTGCCTGAGCTGGCTTTGAACCACGATCCTCAGATCTCAGCCTCCTGAGTAGCTAGGATTACAGGCATGAGCCACCAGCGCCCAGCAATAATAAAATTTTTTTTAAGAAAAGAAGGGAGGTAGAATGAAGGAATCACTTAGTGGCTGTTCCATCACATGTCATCCTTGAGAACTTGACATATGTTTTTCATCCTTCCGTTGCAAAGACCTAATTGTCTCTCAGGTTGGTCAGGTATGGGTCTCTTTAAAAGCATTTTAGAGCCAGATTCCAAACCAAGAAGGCCACTGTGCTACAGAAATAAACTGCTAATTACACACAAGCCCTCTGTAAACACTGAAATAAATCAACTTTCCCCTGATTTTCCTAGCTTCCTCCCCCCCCTACACACATACACACACCCCTGTTAGCTTTTTAGCTGAGCTGGTATGAAGGGGGGAAAGGAGAGACTATGGTGGCAGTGGGACTGTCTGCGGTCAAGCACTGGCATACCCTTCTATACACCTCACCCATCTAAAGACAGACACGTGCTGTGTAAAGCCAAGGCAGTCTGTCTGGAAGCCAGGGCATCTTGGTGAGTTCATAGAGTCTGGAAGAGAAAGCTCAGGGGAAAGACTCCTCCATCCCCAACTTTCTCAGTCATAGCAAGAGAAGGCTCTATAGAGGGAAACTAATTTTTTTCTTTTTTGTCGGTCATGAGGCCTGAACTCTGGGCCTGGGCGCTGTTCCTCAGCTTTTCAGCTCAAAGCTAGCTCTCTACCACTTGAATCATAACACCACTTCCAGCTTTTTCTGCTTATGTGGTGCTGAGGAATCCAACCCAGGACCTCATGCATGCAAGGCAAGCGCTCTACCACTGAGCCAACTTCCCAGCCCGGGAAACTGAATGTATATAATGCCACAGTTGTGGATTCAAGGTTGGCAGAAATGCAAATGGATGGTACAAAGTGGGTAGACTGAGAAATGGGAAGGGCCCAATCTGTGAGGATGAGGCGATCTGAAAGCTAGGAAGTGGAAATAGAGGCTTTGCTCATCTACTCCGGAGGGGTGGTTTAAAAACACATTTAATATCTTACAGAATGGTGCCACGTGCCAGGCTTTTATTCACACTATCTCAATTAATCACCACTGCAGCTCTGGGAGGTAGGCATCAGAATAATACTCACTTAACAGATAAGGAAACCAAAGCATTCAGTTTAAAAAGTTGTTGGAGTTACATGAGTAATAGAGGTGCAAGCAGGTCTCTTAATCATGATGTGATACCACCGCTAGCAGCAGAAAGCATAGTTTTTGAAGCATGACCATAATCAGAACACTAGTGCATAAAAGTTCCAAAAAACAGTGTTTACTACAAATGCATTCATAATATAGGACATTTACTGAATGTTATCTGAAAACTAAGATGGTTTCTGGAAAGATAAAAATTTGAAATAAGGGTTAGAGATAACTACTGCAGCCTTGAATCAACTTTGGCATCCAGCTTATTTGATTGTACTCTTGCAGCACTGAGAAAATTTTGAATCATACAAAAAAGAGTAACCATGTGTTCACTTATATCACTTTATGTAGGCAAACAAGCTTAGGCCTGAATTTTTTTTTTGAAGACTGGCACAGAATGGCAAGCTCTCTAATCAGTCGGACATTCACACAAAGTTCAAGTGCATGCAAAAAGGGCAGGTGGAGCTTGACTCCAAGTCTGTACAAAGACAAACAAAGCCAACAGACCACAGGCAGTCTCCAAGTGGAAAAATGTCATAACACGTGGCTTGTTGAGTTAGCTTTTGACTAGTTTTCCGTTTCCCCATTTCTACGATATCTTCTTCTACAGTTGAAGATTATAGAACCCAAGAATACACGAAGACACAACATACAGAACAAAATGGACTTCCTCTCAAAAATTCTATGAAGTTTTTGACAGATTACATAATTAATGGCATTTGGATTCAAGGAAATATGGTAGCCGAGAGCTGTAATTTTTTTAATTGAAACAAATTTTATAGATGACCAGCCATGGATGGTAAGTCCCTGGTCCAAGGCAAAGGTCCGCAGCTTAGGGATGGTGAATGGGGAAAGAAAGGAAAGGGCAGGGGGGAGGTGGGTATCTAGAGGATATGTGTCTCAGCGGTCTCTCTGACTATCAGAAGGTGACAAAGACCGGTCTGCTCCTGGGGTCAGATAGACTATACCACATCATAGTGGAAGGAAGAAGTGGCCTTGCCTCAGCCTGTCCCCAAAAGGAAAGGACCTAGGTTTTGCTTGAAGGGGAAAACTAGAAAGCACCCTAGGTTCTCTGGGCCAATCTCATCAGTGCAGTTTATTTACTTTAGAGTGGTGTGTTTTTCTAAAGCATATGTCATATTCCTTTACAGATGGTCAAAAGCTATACTTGCCAGGTCATTTTTATAAAAGCTTGCCCTGTCATTAACTCTACCTTTATGCCTTTCTATGAGTACATGGAGCCCTGTTTCTTCTTCTGGACACCCAAAGAAGGAAGGGAAGTTCTTAGACACCCCTTAAATGCCAGGTGCCAGTGGCTCATGCCTGTTATCCTGGCTACTAGGATAGCTGAGATCTGAGGATCCTGATTCAAAGCCAGCCTGAGGAAGGAAAGGTCATGAGACTTTTACCTCCAATTAACCACCAAGAAGCTGGAACTAGAGCTGTGTCTCAAGTATTAGAAGGTTCAAGCTAGCCTTCAGCACAAAAGCTCAGGAACAGTGCCCAGGCCGAGTTCAAGCCCCAGGACCAACACACATACACACCAAAAAAATTGTCAAGAAACAAAGTGAGATCCTAATATTGAGTATAAGGAAGGAGGAGTCTCCGGTCTAGTCTCCCCTCTCTTTGGAAGAGGCTAATGAATAGGGTAGGACAATAGGAACATGGGTTGGAGCTTCAACCTGGAGGCAGGCTGATGTCTCCCCACCACACGAAAAGTTTGAAAAAGAAAGACAGGTGATCTCTGCATGTCACATCCATTTGATGTGACATGAGGAAGGGCTAAGGGATTGGTAGTTAAGAGAGAGGGCCCTCAACCCTTCTTCATACCTAACAACTTGTAAAGACAGTGTCTGAGTCTTGTCCCTTAAAAGATATTTTGGAGGGAGGGCAAAAGGGGGTGTATAGGAATGGAGGGAGAAAGGGTGAGTGAATACAGTCATTATATTCAATGTACATTATCTAGTTATATTGAACTATGTAGCCTGAGGGTAGCAATAGGATAGGGAAAGATAGGGGAGAACAATGGAAGGTCTGACATTGATCAGGTACTTAAGACTTGACTTATGGAGTTGTAAGCTCTTCATACATCATCATCATCATCACCATAAAAGAAATGTGCACCTATAACACCTCAATTCCCACCAGGTAAATGATGTCCCTGGTCAACTGTCAATATCTCCAACATTGTGGCCCAGTAGTCTGTCCTACAGGCTGCAATTAACTATCACTGGCTCCTTTTGTTCCCTGACTCTCACTTTAAACAGTCTAAGTGCACTCAGGCTCTCCAGAAACTCACTTGATATTAACCACCCCACCCCACGCCTCCTGGAGATATCTATCTGCTCCTGTGTCTCCCAGCTATTCACTGCCTTCCATTTGCCTGTGGTTACAAGAATATGTGTATACCTCTGCACGTGACTTGTCACCCCTTTGAGACTGAAGTGGATAAATGACTTCCTGAGAGCCCACTGTGTGCCAATCACTGGATGTGAGACAAACAGCACATAAAGAATGAACTCGTGGCAATCTACGGGTGGGAGGCAGAGCGTGCCTTTTTCATCGGCACTCCCCCACTTTGTGAGACATTTCACCCTCCCTGTGCTGAGCAATTACAGGCACATGGAACAGTGGTTCTCAAACTCCAGTGTGGTCTTGGAATCCCAGGAGGGCTTGTTAAAGACAGATTCCTGGCGACCCTGGTACGTTAGACCCAGACGAGGGCCCAGGAATCTGCTATTGGAGTCTTTGACTTCGATGACTCTAAGATAGACCACACTCAGGTGAGCCCTAAAAGACATTACTTCATAACTCTTTTTCCAGTGAACAATCAATTGAAGAAAATCTGAGACCTCTTGGCTTGTCTAATGTGCTAGAGACTGGCGCCATGCCATCCCTGCCTGGCTGAGTTGCCCTAAGCATTTGGGTCCCAGAGCGAACCAGTGAAAAGGACCTGAAACAGCTGTTGAGTCACCAATCACCACCTTCAATTAATTTCTGTCTCCTAGGACTGGAGACAGAATACCTAAGTCCTCGCGTTGCCTCAGAACAGAGAGATCATGGCATATAACTACATGACACATCAGGTGCCTGAGGCATTTGGGCATGGATTAGAAATTAAACTGTGTATTAGAGTGGGCTAAAAGCAAGCAAAGAAACTGAGCCAGCCTAATGGCTCTGTACAGACAAAAGACCGGGAGAGCAGCCTGACACATGGTGTGACATTCAGGCACCAGATCAGGAGGCAAACAGCTTATTTGGAATCAATCCCAAACACGATGGCATCTCTGATTTGACAAATTGTTAAGAAATCAAGAAAGGGATGCAAAGAACATTAATAACTTCAAGTCAAAGACAGCTTTAGGTGGGAGTAGGGTGAGAAAATAATACAATTCTACTTTCTTCCCATAGAGGGAGCCAGCGAGTGAAGCACTGTGGCCAGGGGTTCCCTGTGGACCTGGGTTGGGCAGAACACAACAGAAGATCTGACTTGGGTTCCAGGAAGGACAAGTAACTAACCTAGAGCGCGGGCTGCTGCTGCAAGTGCAAACATGTTGTTAAAAAGAGCTAAGATATGCTGAAAAGGAGAACAAGACTGGAGAAGCTAGTACTAGTGAAGGAGGTGGCTGGGCCTGGGGGCTACCAGTCTCTCAGTGGTCCTCAAGCCAACATTTGAATTGAGCTGAAGCAGAATCAAGTTTTCCTGAAGTGAGCAGCAGAGGTTTCACAGAGTGATCAAGCTGCAGACTCTCTACATAAGCAGTACACGTACACAGACACACAGACACACACAGACACACACACACACACACACACACACACACACACACACACACACACACACACACACACACACACACACACACACACACACACACACACACACACACACACACACACACACACACACACACACACACACACACACACACACACACACACACACACACACTCCTTCCACTGGCAAAAAGAGAGAGCACCCAGTTATAAATCAGAACATTTGTTTTCAAAATCCACTTTCAGCCAGGCATGGTAGAGCCCATAATCCCAGCGTTGAGGAGGATGAGGTGGAAGGATCCGGAGTTTAAGGCCAAGAGACCTTGCCTCAAAACAAAAGAAGAGAAAACCAAAATAAATAAATCCCACCCAAACTCCACCAAAGCCCACTTGCTACTTCTATGCAATGAGACAGGGTTTTCAACTTACTCGACAGACTGAACTTTGCCAGCAGATTCATGACACAGTTCAAAATGGCCATTTTTATTCTATTCATTGTTCAAGTCATCCCTCCCCTCCCCCACCCCGGTGTCTCCACCTTCCCTAGTGCAAATTCTGTTGCCAGGCCACAGGCATACTCTTGACCCTCTCTCTTTTAATGGACTCACCTGGCCAAAAAAAAAAAAAAATCTCTGGGAAAAAGTCAACTCTCCATCTACTCTTGCCTGAGCTGAGGCCAGCAGGGAAACCACCCTGTGCTTACTGATTTCATTTGAAATCACTGACTCCAAGCAGGTCCTCCATCAGACACATTTTCCTACTCTATTCTCCTTAGGAAACTCTTTTTTATACCTTCTCTTCAAACTTCCAACATTCTCTTCCTCCCACCCTCAGCTGATGACCTTACTTCCTATTTCATTGAGAAAATAGAAGCAATTGGAAGAGGATTTGTACAAGCTTCCAACACCACATCTACCCACATACCAGCCTCTTCAGACATTTGTTCTGCCTTCCTTCCTAGTACTAAGGATGAATGGTTGGAGCTCCTAGCAGAGTCAAGCCTCTACCTATGATCTAGAAGCTACTTTGCCACACGCACCTGCTCAAGGAGATTGTTCCACCAATTTTCCTCCCTCTCAATCATCAGCAATGATGATGGATTATCTTGAGTGGATCCCTCTCGATAGTCTATTCTGCCTGTCTGCCCCATTTTTCTCTATTCCTGTCAAAGAAAGCACAAAAGTTGGCACTCATAGCCTCTACCTTCCCCTTGACCTCTGCCACTCTACTCATACAACTCCTGGACTTAGGGGTTAACTTTTAGATTTGATTGGCAGCATTTGACACAAACATGCAAAGAGTTTCCCAAAGGGTAAATACAAATGCAAATTTGATTTTTAAAAAAACCTACAATGTAACTTGCATAAATTTCTAAGAAATGAATAAGATGCTCTAGTTCAAACTTTATCTCAACTAAATACAAGTACAATAGGGGAAATACTTTTTTTTCAAAGAACTGACTTGATTGTCCTCTTCCTTCTCCTGCTGGAAGCATGTTCCTCCATTTTTTATACGTTTTTATTGTGAAAATACTGTACAGAGGGGTTACAGTTACATGATCAAGGTAATCAGTACATGAGTACATTTCTTTTTTCTTTTTCTCTTTTTGTCGGTCATGGGGCTTGCACCCTGGGCCTGGGTGCTTTCCCTGCATTCTTCAGCTCAAGGCAAGCACTCTACCGCTTGAGCCACAGTGCCATTTCTGGTTTTCTAGTAGTTTATTGGAGATAAGAGTCTCATGGACTTTCCTGCCTGGCCTGGCTTTGAACCGTGATCTACAGATCTCAGCCTCCTGAGTAGCTAGGATTACAGGCGTGAGCCACCATCGCCCAGCATGAGTACATTTCTTACCAAGCATTGTTGCCTCCTCCTTTGTTTTTCATCTACCATCCCTTCCCTCCCACCTCCTCAACTACACTCCCCTACCGCCCCCCCCCTTAGTTGTAAAGTTCATTTTTCAACATAGTGTCTTCTACATCTCATGGTTGCAATGGGTCCACCTGTATCCCTATTTAACATTTTGTTTTTTCTCTTCCCCTCCCCAAATTATACCAACATCAAATGCAGTGAAAACAGGGGATATACCGTTGGGGACATACAAAGCAACAAAAACTACTGCTCCTTCTAGGTTTTTTTTTTGTTTTGTT
Source organism: Dipodomys merriami (assembly GCF_024711535.1). Lineage (NCBI taxonomy): Eukaryota > Metazoa > Chordata > Mammalia > Rodentia > Heteromyidae > Dipodomys > Dipodomys merriami. The sequence goes on from NW_027203826.1 coordinate 18,702,148, forward strand.
TTGATTTGGTTTTAACTCTTTGTCTCCCCCACATCATACCATCAGAGCTCATCTCTGGAATTTCCTCTATATATCGGCTTCCTTGGCGGTCTAATCCAGTTTCATGACTTTAGCATCCACCCACTGAAAACTCACATTTATATATTCGGCTGAGGCTTCTACCCTGAACTCACCCAACTTTATCCTTTTAGTACCTGGAAAATTTAACACATCTAGAATGAATTCTTAATCCTTTCCTCAACCTACTTCCCTACAATCTCCTCCAACTAAATGAAAGGCAACAGCACACTGTTGATTGCCTTCTTTCACGCTCACAGCTAAACCACCAGAGACTCACAGGAGCTCAGCCTTAACAGCATATCCAGAACCTTCCACCCTTCATCTTCTCCACTGGGCCTCCCTCACCCAAGCCTCCATCTGTAGCTGTGGATGATTGGACTGACTTCTTATGTCTCCAGCTTTTGTTCAGTTGTTTGTTTCTGTAGAGACTACTCTCAGCAAAGCACCCGGAGTGATCTTCTGCAGAACATAACTCGGGTCATGTCACCCCTCTCCTCCAAACCCTCCAATTGCTTTCCATCTCATTCAGAGTGAAAGCCAGTCTTTAGAGGTCAGGAGCTCAACATGATCGGTCTGCCTGCTCCATCTCCTCCTGACCTCATTTTCCCTGCTTCACCCCTTACTTGCTGCTTTCCAGTACACACTGGCTTCTTTGATGTTCTATAAATACATTCAGAATGAGCTATCTCACGATCTTCACACTGCTGTCCCCTCTTCCTGGGACCCTGTCACCCCACTGGAGAGCTCAGCTCGCTTCTTCATCTACTGCAAGTCTTTGTCCAATATCATTGTTCTCCCTGACAGCTCCAGTTAAAAGTAAAGCTAATTTTTCCCTTTCCCCACTTTTTTTTGTTCCATAGCCCCTGTATCACCATCTGTCGCACACCATGTTGTTGGACTTATTCTGCATGTATTTTCCACTAGATTAGAAACTCCACAAGGGTAAGAACTTCCCGATGTCTATTTTTTTATTGCATTCCCAGCATCTATAACAGCATCTGACACGTCATGTCATAGGCATTTGATAAATACTTGCTAAAGGAATAGTGAGTTAATTAATCTTAAACCAGTAATGTACATAGAGGAAAGAAAAGCTCTAGAAATAGTTTCTCCCTCCATCTACCCTCTTTCCCCCCTTGAAGAGCCTGGCAAACAAGACTGATGACAAACAGAGGAGGAAATCAGAAAGAAGTTAGCATGTTTCTTTTTTTTTTCTGGAATTAGAGCTTGAACTCAGAGCTTGGGCACTGTCCCTTAGGTTTTACCACTCTAGGCTGATACTCTACCACTTGATCCACAACTCCATTACTAGATTTTTGGTGGTTAATTGGAGATAAGATTCTAATGAACTTTCTTGCCCATGCTCTCTTTGAATAACAATCCTCAGATCTCAGCCTCCTGAGTAGCTAGGATTACAGGTGTGAGCCACTAGCATCTCCAACTAGCAGGGCTCTTTACTGGGTGGAAACACCTTTGCCTCCTGGTCTTCCAGAGAAAGGGGCAGAGTCACTTCCAGGATCCACTTCTCGAGGCCAATTCCTGGATCAGACAAGTGACAGGTATCAGATTACAAGGGTCATCTATATTACAGGATTCCAGACTCCTGCAAGGCCACAAGAACAGAGAAGTCCAGGTGACAGATGGAGATGTGGGGTGGGGGCAGTGGAGGATGCTGCATACAAATGTCTACACATTTTACCACCTGTATACCTGGCCCTTTATCATTCTAGCTCCATGAGTTGATGACAGATTCCTGCCACCTATTTTTCACTGAAGCTACAGTGTGTTCCACTATAACCAGCACATGTGGGTGAGATGCTGGGGGATGAATGAAACAAAGATCAGAAGTCACATTCTCTATTCTCAAGGACCTCGGAATCCAAAGTGCCCTCTGTAGCAATCACAACATCAGAAGTGCTTCGACAATGACAGTTTTCCATGTGGTCTCATTCTTTTGACATGCTCATGTTGAAACATAACTCACTAAAATTTTAATGAGGCAAAGAGTAAACAGAAGGCAAAAAAATTAACAAAAACCATCTATGGGCCAGGCGCCCGTAGCTCACCCTCATAATCCTAACTACTCAGTAGTCTGAGATCTGAGTAGTATCACAGTTCAAAACCAGCCTGAGAAGGAAAGTCTGTGAGATTCTTTTTTTCAATTAGCCACCATAAAGCTGGAGGTGGAGCTGTTGTTGTGCAAGTGGTAGAGTGTCAGGCTTGAGCAAAGTAGCTCACTCAGAGATAGCACCCAGCTCTGAGCTCATTACCAGCACCAAAAAACAGTAAAAACAACAAAAAACTAAGAGAAGAAGGCAATTTAAGACAAAGCCATGAGCATTGGTGTGGACCCAATGACTTATGAAGAATAAGGAAGATGCTAAGAAAACAACTGGACTACAAGTTGCCAAAGGCCAATAAAGTGTTAAAATCCACAGGGACTCAGTTTCATGGGTAATCACAATAGAGATGCAGGCAAACCTACAAACCTGGAGAATGCACGACTCTGGGTATTTCTGTGCCTATATACATCTCAACAGCAAGGGAAAAGAAATAGCTCCAGCTCCAGATATACAAATGAAAAATACCAGTGTTGAACCACAGATATTTCAGTTAACTGCAGACAGAGACTAGGGACTACAATAGGTACCTTAAGTCTTGCTATAAAACAGCCGACTGAGTCAGCAGACAGCATAAAACTAGAATGACAAGGAAGAATCAGACTCAGATCAGAAGCAGAAGAAAGTCAATTCTCTTGGCCACATCGAGCCCCAGTGAAGAGGATTAGAAGCTAATACTCAAGCCACAGGAACATCTGCTCAGCGAATAGCATCGATCAGAGGGACAACGTGCTGTGCAGGAAAAGGGACACCTATCATGTTCAGGAGAAATAAAATCAATTAAATTAGTAAGTACAGGGGAGGGGTTGTAAGTTGAGCAGACCTTTGGGAGAGACAGTCAAAGCAAGAAGAAGCAGTGAGCAGAAGTGTAGACAGCTTTATTCTTTCTACCATGGATGGAGGAGAGCCAAGAATACAGATGGAGTTTGACCAACAGAGTTGAAAGTTTGATAGAGATTAAATTGAGCAATTCCATGTTGCCCTACCAAGAGAACCTTCCTCTTCTTACAATAAAGCATTATGAGAAAATTCATATGCAAAAAAGTTAATAGTAACCATTGGCAATGCAAAACAAAATCATAGGCATGAGTCTGTCTAGCAGAAAAAGTATGCAAACCGAAGAAAGCACTTCTGTCGCCCATAAAATGGTTAAACTGAGCCCACAGGCTAGGCTAATTCTGAACGTTTCCCTCAGCACTCTTCCTGGCTTGGGTGTAACTAGGCACCAATAAATCCTGCATATTTGTTGCCACCAATGAATAGAAGGGACAATGGACCAGCAAATAGTATTCTACATGAGGAAATACAGCACCCGAGTAACCTGGGTATTCACAGAGTGAGGAAGGATAGAAAGGGAAAAAATGTAATTATAGATGTACTTGGAAAACACAAATATATGGACACCAATATTTAGAATGCTAAATTGACTAGTACTTATATGCATCCATGTATGTGAATGTATTTGTGCATGAATATATAAGTGTATATATGTTCATGTATATATACATATGCACACATACAAATAGTATCATTACAAAGTGTAAGTTAAAATTAAATGAAAAAAGGCTAAGTCTTTTACATGCTACCAGAATCTGCAGATTTTAAGCCAAAATCTAGACACCATCTTCAACTCTGAATGAGCATAGCACACTGACTGGAACAGCAGCTGGACTGCATCATTTAAACTGTTACTTTCTTCCTTCTTCATCCTTTTCTCTCCAAGATGAAAGACTGAATTTGGGCCAATAAGCAGCTTGTAAGATGTGACTCCACCATCAATAGTGAGCTCTCTGCCCAATCACTGGAGGAATCTGCCTCCTTGAGCCTGCCCCTCCAGAGGCAAAGACCCTAAGTCTGTGAGGTATGCCTAGGTTCTACAACAGAACCCTGACTGGATCAGAATTCATATCCAGAAACTGCTCAATCAAGGACTAGCTTTTTCTATCTCTCTGCCTTGTGAGAATCACACTTTGTCTTTGTTTTACTTTCTGAAAACTGGTACTTCTTTTATTCAGCCTCTCCTCAATCACAGTGTAGCTATCTACCTAACTGGGACTATCCCTTCTGGCAATAGTTCCTAGCTCCAAGCTCTGCTCCTAGCTCCAGTGCTTTGGAAAGCGATGTCCTTTCAGAGTTCATTGGAGTTCTCTTGGCCCAGGAATAACCAGTTACTTTTGGGAAACCAAACCTACAACTTGACTAGTTCCCCCATGGCTAGACCCAACCATCTGAGTCTACTAGGAGGCCTTCAGTAAACTGAAGCTCAGTAACTAACAGGCAGGGTATCCGAAAGGGTGCGAGACAGTGGCCCCAGGAGCTGATCCAATGAAAAGTTTCAAAGGATCTGAAGTTTCCTTAGTATCTCTGTTTCCTTAGTATCTCTTCGCATGTCCTTCATACCAGACAGATATCTAGAGGAATGGGGATTAGAAGAAAGCACCATGAGAAAGAATTCATGGCACTTTTTTCTCCCCCCGGTTTAGCATAGTAGCTTGACTATAATGGCTATAGGAAGGAAGGAAGGAAGGAAGGAAGGAAGGAAGGAAGGAAGGAAGGAAGGAAGGAAGGAAGGAAGGAAGCAAAGCAAGCAAGAAGAAAGGCAAGTTATTTTTTTTCAGCTTTGTCCCCATTTCTTGGTACCATGTAAGCCTTGGCTACAGAAGACCAACAGAGGACCAACAGATCACACCTATATCCTCAAATGCAACACTTCTCCTTTTACACTTTCAATGCATTTATCACATCACTTAGGTGAGTCTACACATATAATTGAAGTACATCACTCCTCAAACCCGAAGACATGACACCAGCCACTGCAGGGCCAGTGCTGTAATTTCTTGAGATGTCTGGCTCATCTGAGTGACGTGGCCTCAAGACAACCTTTCTCTCTCAAATGAGGAGTGACTGCGCTCCTCAAACTTGCCTCCCTTCTCTGCTTCCTGCTACCTCCCACAGCTGATAAAAATCCCAGTGTTCTCCAGGAGTCTCTGGATCACAGCTGAGCTCTCTGGGTTTACAGAGCATTCGCTGGTCCTTAAGACTTCTAAGCTGTCCTTTGAAAATTTAGCCTAACAGTGTATGCATCTTTCATCCAGGCTTCTCGGTTCTTTTGCATGCTACTAGGAATGGATCCATGTTTGTAAGGTCTGCAGAAAACTGATTTAGGAGTGATTCAGTTGCTACTAAAATCTGAGGTTGCTCAAGTTCCTGATATAAAATGGCACAGTATTTTCATATAGCTATACACATCTTCCTATATCCTTTAGCTCATCTTTATATTACTTAGTATATCTAACATAATGTCAATGTTATATAAGCATGTATTATAGTGTATTGTTTAGGGAATAATGAAAAAAATCTATATATGATTAGTAAAAACATCTGTCATAGGCCTAATGACAATGCACATGTCAGCAACCACCTAACTATTTCCTTGAATATTTTCCATCCTTAGTTGGTTGAATCCCATAGATATTGAACCTGTGAAAAAGTAGGGTTGACTATACTCAGCCCCTATTAAGTAACTACATGCACAGGCCTCATGCATGGGAAACAACCCTTAATATCTGGCTAAGACTCTCCTAAGATATAGCATTTCCTTCTCCACACTCACCCAATGAGTTCTAAACAGACTTAAAAGATCAGGAGAAGAGGGCCTGTGAAGGTAAAGTCAGGCCATGTGCACAAGTATGCACAGACTCATTCTGAAGGCACCTGCCTTGCTCTTCCCAGGCACAGAAGGCTGATAGTCCTTCCCCAAATGTGGTGCCCACTTTGGCCTCATAGGCCTCAAACCCTTCACCTTCCCATCCCTCTTTTTGTTTTTCATCTCTCATTCTTTGAACTTGGACTTTGCACCATGCTTTGGGATGCCTTAGCAAAATCAGACTCTAGAAGGCAGAAGAGACTTCGTGGTCACCTTGTGGAATGTCTGTCTCTCTGCAGATTTCTCCAACATCCCTGACAGGAGGCCCAGACAGCCTTATCCTAACTCAGAACCTTCCAAACATGTCTGATCACGCCAATCCCCAACAGATCTGTAAGAAGCGTATTAGACCAACTAGATAGAGTCCATAGAGAGGCCTTGGGAATCTGACTTTCCACCAAGCCCTCCTGATGGATCTTTGAATTAGCCATGCTTCCTTCCACTGTACTTATAATGCAGCCAATTCTTGACAGTGCATATTAAAATCAGCACAGAAGCTTTTTTAAAAAGTTGTCAACAATAGGCCTTCACCCCAAGATAGCCCCTACTTAATTGACTGGGAGTAGAGTCCAAGTGATATAATTTTTGAAGTTCCCAGCTGACTCTAACAGAAAACTGGGGTCAACAAACACTGTAACTGCTTCCAAATTTCATGGCGAGTTCTCTGAGTAGAGTAAGCAAGAATCCTACACCTCAGTGTCCCCACCATCATGTTAAATCAACACACCCTATAACTTAAAACAATCTGATTTAATTAGTTTATTCATCCATCCAGCACAGAGCACAATGTCTGAACTATGGTAAAAGGCTATGTACTTCCACAGCTGAGGACACAATTGAGTATGCATTCCCCTAACCTATCCCCATCCTTTCTGTCCCCAGACAACGCAGCCCAAACACACAGGAAGCCTCCTGCAAGCTCCTCCACCTCCTCCACCTCCATCCCATTAGCTCCACTCACATTGTACAGCACGGTGGTCCACCCTTCCATGGTGATGCACTGGAAAACAGTCAGCACAGCAAAAAGGATGTTATCAAACTGGGTGATTCCATCATTGGGGCCGATCCAGTCCTTGCATTCATAACCAGCCGGGCAGCCCTGCACACCACATGGATGCGGGGGGTCAAATCCTTCTAGAATACCTGCGGACATATTTGGAGGGTGGGGGATAAATGATATGGCACTTAGCATGAGTTTGGATATGACCCCGGAGATCCACAAACAAGTGATTCCATCAACACACAGACTTGCCCTCCTTGCCTCGTGCCCCCTCTCCTCCCTGTCCTCGTCTCCCTTCAAGTTTATGAATCATCTCTGGTTTCTCAGTGACCTCGGAGAATGGTGCCTTTCTTCCACTTGCACAGGCTCCAGCATCCACCCTAACTTGGACTACTGCAGGGATTTATAGGAATGGGCCTCTGAGTCCTAATAAAGTCTCTGAAATAAAGGCAGATTCTACCCATTTTCTGACTTGAGATGCCAAGCTAAACTCTGGGTTTCTTGGGGGAAAGTTATACATTACAGGGTTGATTTTTTTAAATTATCTTTAAGTAGTTGTACAAAAGAGTTAGTAATTCAAGAAATCACTTTATGAATACAATGAATCTTGATTGATGTCACCCTAAACTACAGACTTTTAGTAGAGTTGAACTCCTTGTTTTTTTCTGACATGGATTTCTAGTTTTGAATAAAAGGTAACAATGAAAATTCTTTGAAGTCTTTTCACAAAAAAACATGGGACCTAATTTCGAAATGCTTCAACTTATCCCCTACTATCCTAGGGTATTCTATTCAACATGGAAAAAATAAGCTACAGAGATGAGAATCTAAGGTTTACACATCCCACAAACTCTCCAAAGCACAACTCATGCCAAGCTCAGAGCTCCCTCAGTTATTCCACACATGACATAGGTCAAAACAGCACATAGAAAGAAGCTGCCTAACAGTTTTTTCTTCTGTTTGTGTGTGTGTGTGTGTGTGTGTGTGTGAAAATACCATACAGAGGGGTTACAATTACTTGAGCAAGGTAATGAGTACAATGAGTACATTTCTTATCAAGCATTGTTGCCTCCTCCTTTGTTTCCCCTCACCATCCCTGCCCTCCCATCTCACCTCCCCAACCCCCCCCCCCGACAAAGTTGTAAAGTTTGTTTTTTGATATAACGTCTTGTACATCTCATTGTTGCAATGGGTCCACCTGTATCCCTATTTAAACAATTTGTTTTGTCCCTTCCCCTCCTCAGATTATACCAACATCAAATACAGTGAAAACAGGGGTTATACTGTGGGGGAGGGACATACAAAGCAACAAAGAAATCATCTTATAAATGTGTTAGAAACAATAGCAAGAAAGAAAAAACACTTGTGTCTATCTTGGGGTTCATTTCATCTAACATCAACTTATCTGACCGTTTCCGCTTATCTCAGACATATACTAGTTATTGCAAATAAGGGAAATCATGGGACCTATGTTTCTTTGGGCCTGGCATACTTCACTTAATATAATTTTTTCCAAGTCTTTCCATTTCCTAACAAATGGGGCAATGTCCTGCCTAACAGTTTCTAGTCTAAGTCTGGTCTCCTAGGTCTCTAGCTATAGCCTAAAAGGGTACTCCTTTTTGAGTATCAGTTTTAAGTAGGGGGGGGAGGTGTGTGTGTGTGTGTGTGTGTGTGTGTGTGTGTGTGTGTGTGTGTGTGTGTGTCTGTGTGTGTGTGTGTGTGTGTGTGTGTGTCTGTGTGTGTGTGTGTGTGTGTGTGTGTGTGTGTGTGTATACACGTGTATGCTTGCATGCTAGTATAGGGGCTTAAGCTCAGGGCCTGGACATTGTCCTTTAGCTTTTTCACTCAAGACTAATGTTCTATCAATTGAGCAGCAGTTCCAGTTTCAGTTTTTTGGTGGTTAATTGAATATGAGTCTCATGAATTTTATTGCCTGGGCTGGCTTTGAACAATGATTCTCAGCTCTTAGACAGCTAGATAGCTAAGATAATAGTCATGAGCCACTAGAACCTGGCTTATGTGGAGATTTTTTACACTGGATGTGACTCAAAAGGCTGCTGACTTTGGATGCATCTCATTCTAATTCTAGGATTGAGAACAGAAGATATTTTTAGGGCTTTAAATGTCCTGAAATTGCCAGCCCCCCCTCCCCCCCCCCATGACCAGAAGGGCAAGAAAGAAGAGTAAGAAGATAGAAAATACCTGAATTGTTCATGAAGCATGCTCGGTGTAACTTCCCACTGTAGAATTCCAAGCCAATGATGGCAAACATCAGGATGGCAAAGAAGAGCAGAAGGCCAATCTGCAGGAGAGGCACCATGGCCTTCATGATGGACTTGAGCACAATCTGCAGGCCTAAAGGGAGAGAAGGGAAGGTCATGAAGCCCTAGAAGGAGGGCAAGTCTTGGGGGGGGGGGGCGGGGACGGGAAGAACCATCACTTTTGAGATGACACTGCCATTCATAGAAATAGCCAGAGCAAATTAAGCTAAGGATGGCCATCATACTTCCTCTTCTTTCCCCTCTTTTCTCTTCACTCTTTCTTGCTCAGTGACAAGCTAGTTTATTACCCTTTCTCTTGTTCCATCTATGTTGTCTTCTGGATTCCTCTTATAGAAGAAACGTATTAGAGTGTGTTCCTTCCCTAAAGGAAACAAGGCTTCTCCCTGCTAAGCTACAAATCTACAAAAGCAGGGACAAAGTTGCTCTTCCCCGTCACTGGGTCTCAGAGCCATTCTCTCATTCCCTGTGGGAGAAACACAGTTGGCACAACACCGTTGAGAAAATGCCAAAGCCTATGACCCAGACCTTGTACTTCCAGGATGCTGGCCTGAGAAAATGATTAGTGATTTGGGTCAACATTTAAGTAAAAGGGTATCCTCTGCGGTACTCTCATAGTACTGGAAGAATACTTCATAACTGGAGATGACTTTTATTTATTTTATGTGTTTTATTTTATTAGTTTGTGCCAGTTCTGAGACTTGAACTCAAATCCTTACACTCTCACTTAAGTTTTCTTGCTCAAGGCTGTGTGTGCTCTACCACTTGAGCCACAAAAGTCTTCCTGGGCTGACTTTGAACCTTGATCCTCAGATTTCAGCCTCCTCAATAGCTAGGATGACAGGCCTGAGCCACTCAGGCCCAGTACTTATTTAATTTTTTATGTTGTTTAGCCACATAAAAATCCCTACTTCAGCACACAAAACTAGATACACATATGATATTCAGGAAAACTGAATGGAGAAAATATATTCTGTAGCATTAACAAGTTATCTCTGAGTAATAGGATTAAGAGTGATGTTCTTTTTTAAATCACTTTCTTTACTTTCCTAATTTTCTGTGAAAAATCTCTTACTATCATTTAAGTCTAGGAAAAAAAATTAAATCTAAAAGTTGGATGTTGTGCTCAATTGCTAACATCTCCACTCTATTATTACCACTGGGGCATCCTCCCAGGATTCATTTCCACTTTAGCCCAATTGGTTTCAGACTCTGGATCCCGTTGAGAAATACACCAATAAAGATGCAAGCAGAGCAGAAAGAGGAAAAATACAAACAAAGAGTTGCTCACTAGGTATTCCTGACACAAGCTTCAAGGGCCTCAGGACCCGCACAGCCCGGAGGGTCCTCAGGTCCACGTGGGTGTTGAAGTGCGTTCCTGCAGTGGCCAGGATGCTGCAGATGGAGACACAGAAAAGTCAAGGTGACTACAGCCCGCCTGCCCCTCCTGCTCCACAGGAAAGCTGGGCTGCTGCAGACTCAGCCTGACAGGCACACAGAGCTGGTGCCAGCTGTATGTGGGCGCACCTGAGCCCGGGTGAATCACCAGTGGTGTCGAATAGAATTAAATTTAGCCATCTGGGTTTTACTTTGCAAAGAAAGAAACGTTCTCATCATACCAGAATCTCAGTCCCACATCATGAAAAGAACAACACAAGGGCCCCAGCCTACATCCCAGAACTGTCCCTCTTCCTGATGCATCCCTCTCCTCTTCGCCTCTTGCCAGACTCCTTCTCCTCTTTCCAACCTAGCAGGCCTTCATAGTTGTTGTTTGGGTTTTTAATTTCAAAGTTTTTCCTAACTCCTCCTACATTGCACCTCTTTTCCCGTAATTCCTTTGGGTTAACTCTGAAGGAGTGACTCATTCCTCTGCACCTTGACACCTGGGATTGGTAACAAGTTGATTACATAGATGATCAAAACTGGAAGACAGCTTCAGTGGTTATCATACATTATTAGCATTTTTATAATTGCCTCAAACTACACTTTGACTTGACTAGATTTCTTTACTACTGTTTCTGTCTTCCACAGCCCATATCCAGAAAAGCACACATCTATACACATTCACTACACACACAAATGTGTAAGAATCCTATTAAATTGTATACACACGAGATAGTTTATTGCATGTAATTTCATGACAATGAACATACTTTGGGAAGACAAGGACACACATATTAGTGAAGGACTAAGAGTTAGAAGAAGCATGATAAGGTCATGACTCATTCACTTGCAAACTAGGTTATGTGAGAGCTTCACTTTTCTCATCTAAAAGTGAGGGCTGGGAAGGTGGCTCAGTGGTAGAGCGCTTGCCTCGCATGCATGAGGCCCTGGGTTCGATTCCTCAGCACCACATAAGCAGAGAAATGCCAGAAGTGGCGCTGTGGCTCAAGTGGTAGGGCGCTAGCCTTGAGCTGAAGAGCTGAGGGGCAGCACCCAGGCCCAGAGTTTGGGTCCCACTACCAACAAAAAAACAAAACAAAACAAAAAAACCAAGTGAGATGTGCCATGGCTAGATGTAGAAAGAAAGCAACATGGTATTGAATTTTACCAGTGGGAAGATATTACCAGAAGGAAGATCAGGAATTCTAAGCCAACCTAGGTTATAGAGCAAGACTGCCTCAAAAAACAAAACATAAAGAGTATACTTGAAATGATGAAAACTAAAATTGGCATTATTTCTGACACAAAGACTCACAACATCAACTTAATATTAAATTTAAATTTGCTGGTTTCAATCTTTATTCTGTGAGATAATACTTCTTTTAGTGGTACTGGGATTTGAACTCATAGCTTTGTGTTTGTTATACCCCTTGTGCAACATCTCTAGCCCTGTGAGCAACACTTCTTTAGGACTCTGAGCTATCCTGTACTGGGAAATGAGTCATCAGAAAATTGAGCTTTTCTATTATAGTCAAAGGGTACCAAGAATGATTTATTTCATTTAATTATTTTTGGTGGAACCTCTGATATTCTTCAAGAATAAAAGAAGATAGTTGAAGTGCCTTCAACAGTTGACATATCTTTGATCTTCAAAAGAGAATTGTCTAAAAATTTGGACTATATAGTTCTAGGAAGCAGATACCAATTAATAGGTACCAATAATGCAGATCTAGGACAACATAATCGTGGGAATGAGTGTGTAGGAGCAGTGCCAGCCAGGAATTCAGCTGGTACTTACATGTTAGTACACTCCCAGTGCTGGTAAGAATCAAAACCAGGCTGCAGAGCAACAGTAAAGAAGCAGAGGGTGTCCATACTGGGCTAAAGCTTATTTAAATAAGCAATGGAGATTTCTTTCAGCCTACAATTCTATGTTCATATTACCTCCAAATAAGAAACAGAAAGAAATCCTGTTTCCCATGAAGAACTTCAAGAAGCATCCAAGTCTCCCAAATTTCTCTATCATCCTTCACACAAATTCCTACACCTTCATCTGAAAAGTAGGGACACACAAGAAGCAGAATTTCTGACACTGTTTGACTGTATCTTCCAATGCCAAAGAAAGATGTTAGGAAGAGGGTGATATAATTTCTAATAGCTAAGGGGAAACTAAAAAGAAAAACAAACAAGGAGAAATATGGAAACACCACAGAAAAGGGGGGAAATATTTTTGTAAAGAGGAAACAAGTAAGGTGAAGCAATTTTAATGATTGGTGGAGTGATAGAGAAAGGTAGGAAAATGGGTTCCTTGTTTGGCTTCTTTTTCTGACAGAGGCAAAATGTGCAGCACTGAAGCCAGGTGTGAGATTCTCCTTTCTTGGTGTCTCACAATCACAGTGTGCAAAAGTCAGGCCATGCTCAGAAACTACTGCTCTATTCGTTTCCTAGGATACCAGATACTCATGAGATGCTCTTTCGCATTATACAAAGAGCTGTGCAAAGGAAAATTTCCTCCTTGATCCTGAGTTTAAGACAAGTATGTTCTCAGAATATAGGGGCTTGAAGGAGAAAGGCAAAAGTTCAAAGGCAAAGAGGTCTCATGAATTAAAAGGAAAACATGGGAGTTGGAAAAGAGAATTAGATGCTAGGAAAGAGGAAGCAGCCAAACTGGAGACATGGCAAGAAAGAAAATACGAAAGAAATGCTGGTGGAGGAGAAATGTCAGAGAAACAGGAAGGCTCACCAAAAGGGAAAGGGAGGGAAAGTAATTATAACTTAAAAGAGAAAAGTAAAAGCATAATATACAATGCAAGGGTCTTACTTAGCAGCTATGAGATACTTCCACATCCCTGCCACCAACTGCAAGACCATGGCTGAATATATCTGTTCCCCAGTTTCCCAAAATCACACCCAGGACCTTGTCTCCAGCTTTCTCCTCCCTTAAGATTTTCTCTCTTTCTCAATGCTGAAGAGTACCTATGAAAAAAAGCTAAATGAGACCGCATAGCCTCAGTACTGGTGTGCACCTGTGCATGTTTACACATCACACACACACACACACAGACACACACACACAAACGCACACACAAGAATATATCTCCAGTTTTGAAGTACTCTTCTAGTACCATGAAGAGTACTGTAGTACACATCCTTTTACTTAAACCTTAAAGTTGATATTTTGTGATTGTAATAGAAAGCTAACGCAGGTGCTGATCAGAAATGACCAGGTAAACAGCTCTCCTTTGAGAGGTTACCCTGACCCTAAACAAATGTGCTAGTTCTCTTCTGAAAAGAGAAACAAATCAGAGGTCTTCTAGCATTAAACCCAGGATCATTGCCTCCTCAGCTCCAGAAATCACCTGTCTGCCTCTGTTCATATAAATACCAAGGGAAAACTGTATTATCCTTTGAAAGGCAAGCTGTCTATTAGCATCTGTGAGAAAAAGGCTGATTAACACTAGCAAAGGGTGTTAAGTGTTTAACCAGCCTACATTATGAGAGGACCAGGAGAAGGAAGCAGGAAGGAAGGAGTCTAATTCAAGTCAGATTCCCAGGAGAGCCGAGCGAGGATGTCATTTCCATTGGCAGTTCACAGATTGAGTGGCTATGTCCCTTCAGAAGCATGCCACCATTGTTGCTTCCTTCATTTTTGTTACCTCCAAGAAGACACCAACATGTGTCCTGCCCTTCCTCCAAAGACATCTCCTAATTCACCTCTTCCTTTCCAGCCTACCATCTTTCCAGTCAGGACCACCTCTCCCTTACCTTCTCTCCCTGGCTAAACAAAATGATTCAGACTCAAGAGCCCAGATGACCTCTTCCTTAGAAAAGATCTACAATCCAAAGGTAGTCAAGTTAAGATTCTGAAAAAAAGGGAGAGGGGTAAAATAGATGATCTCCAATCATACTAGTGAGCTTCACATCTAACCTCTATCACCAATTCAAGTTATGCAGATTATACAGTTATCACTCTGAGCTGCAGTTTTGAAGGGTGTGTATGTGTGAGTGGGGGGGGGGAGGTAACAGAAGAAGGAACAGGTTTCTTCTTAGAATGCTATGGCCAAAGTTCTTTGAAAAGTACAGCAAAACCTCATCCCCATCCTCCAGCTTGTCTCCCCTTCCTTGCAACATCCAGAATCCAGAGAGCTGTTCAACATTTAACACTGGCCACATATCATTCTTAGATTGTAGAATGGAACTCTGATTGTCAATAATAATTAGCATGAGTCCTTCTGACTTACTTTAAAGCCAGCTCCCAGGTGATGGGAGCTACTATGACTACTTCCCTAGCAATAAGCTCAGCAGTGGTACCCAAGAAAACTCCCATTCAGGGATAGAAAATACCCTCCTCCACATGCAGATTGATGGAACTCATCTACAGACAACACATCAGTGGACCTGCACTATGTCCATGGTACCATATAATCAGAGATCCAACCCGAGAGCACTTTAACCTCACTGTAAATTATTACCATCTATTAGAAATCTACTGAATTACACTGAATATGTTGCTATTTCTTTTAAATAAATTACTGAACGTGTGATTTGATTTAGGAATCAATTTCTAAGGCTTGATTTCATTTTATTTTTTTAAAGGTCCTCATGCATTGAATTGTTCACAAAGAAACAAACTAGGAGAAAAAAATAGGAGGCTTTATTGCACTTTTCCAAGAACTTAGGACATAGCATTCTAAGAAGAAACCTGTTATCTCTTCTGGTATCTTATGTAGATTGGGCAGTCCCCTTTGCATTACATATACCCAGCAAAACTACCCTAGGTAATTATAAGGTTTCTGATTTGTTTTTTTGCTGTTGGTTTTGTTTTTTGCTTAGTTGTAGGCATTGCTTAATGTTTCTGGGTCTGAAATTGGGACACAGCTTTTTCTTCCTTCTTTTATTTCTTTGACTGTTCCACTGACCCACACACACACAAAAATAATCGACACAGAGTCCTAATATTCTTAGGAAGATGGGAAGGCAGGAAGGGTCAACTTGTCCTTTTAACTAAGAAAGATCTATGACATTTGCAGGAGGGAACAAGTGGCTCTGTCTTCAATAAAAGTAAGGCGACTACTTCTGGAATTTAAAATGGGGTTCCCATTTAATTTCAGATGAATCTTAGTGGGTAGCCCCTAAATATGCCTTTTGATGATAAGAAAAATCATGGCCCCAAAGTGATTTCTCTCCTTCTCCATCAAATGAAAGCTCAATAATCAAACCACATCGTGACAAGAAGAGGTTGTACTGACATTTGGGGACAGATAATTCTTGGTTGTGGGTGGCTGACCTTTGCATGATGGATTTTAACAGCATCCCTGGCCTGTAACAACTAGATACCGACACTTCTACCAGCTGAGACAAAATGTCTCCAGACATTATCAAATGTCCCTGGTTGGGCTAAGGGGACATTGAGAAGTATTGCTATAGGGACTCTAATCTAACCTTCTTCCTATGGGAAGATGTTTAACAGATGACTGAAGGTAATGGTATGTGTTTACACCTAGGCAGACCTATACAGGGAGAAAATGCACATAGCCCATTTTAGTTAAAAATGAGAGGTTGCCAGAATGACCTAAGCCACAAGTTTTAATTGTGATAGATCATCAGCATTGATGAAACACCTCTATTTTTTCTAAAAACACTTCCCAGGGGTATATCAAGCTGGATCACAATGTGTGTCCACAAAGAGCCTTAACCCAAAGAAGAGTTTCCCCAAATTATGCTAAATAACAAACAAATACAGAAAGCCACAATGAAATGCAAACATGCGTGTGCGCACGTGCACACACACACACACACACACACACACACACACAAACAAAATCACAAAAACCACGAGTCAGGCTCCACCCAATAGTTCTGGGTTCCTTTTCTCTTTTCTGAGAAAGACCCTGATTATTCATTCAGAACCAGCAGAGAGAAATGCTAAGAGATTAAGAGATGGGGAGACATGCTATTACGCCATCCAAGGCAGAGTGATGATAACAAAGACAAAAAGAAAGCAATCTCATTGGTTCACAGTTCACACAGCCTGGATCTATCTGAGTACCACTATCCCTATTTCATAAGTTTGAAAAATAATGGTTTGGGCATCATGGCACACTTCTTTTTTTATTGTCAAGTTCTTTTTTTGTGAAAATACTGTACATAGGGGTTACAATTACATGAGCAAGGTAATGAGTACACTTCTTATCAAGCATTGTTGCCTCCTTCCCATCTCCCCATCCCTGCCCCCCCCACCCCAAAGTTGTAAAGTTCATTTTTTGACATAACATCTTGTACATTTCATTGTTGCAATGGGTCTACCTGTATCCCTATTTAAATGATTTTTTTCCCTTCTCTTCCACAAAGTATACCAACATCAAATATAGTGTAAACAGGGGTTATACCATGGGGGAGGGACATACAAAGCAACAAAGAAATAATCTTATAAATATGTTAGAAATAATAGCAAGAAAGAAAAACCTTTGAGTCCTTATTTTGAGGCTCATTTCACCTAATATCAACTTATCTGACTATTTCTGCTTGTCTCAGACATATACTAGTTATTGTAAATAAGGGAAACCATGGGACCTATGTTTCTTTGGGCCTGGCTGACTTCACGTAATATAATTTATTCCAAGTCTTTCCATTTCCTAACAAATGGGGCAATGTCATTCTTTCTGATGGAGGCATAGAATTCCATATATATATATATATATATATATATATATATATATATATATATATATATATATATCACATTTTCTTGATCCATTCATCTACTGAGGGGCACCTAGGTTGATTCCATATCTTAGCTATGGTAAATAATGCTTCCATAAACATAGTTGTGCTGGTAGCTTTAGTATAGTCTTGTTTGTGATCATTTGGGTAAATGCCCAAAAGTGGGATTGCTGGGTCATAGGGGAACTCTATGTGGAGTCTTTTGAGTAACCTCCATACTGTTTCCAAAGTGGTTGAACAAGTTTATACTCCCACCAACAACGCAGTAGGGTTCCCTTCTGGCCATATCCCCTCCAGCATCTGTTGTGATTAGAGTTCTTGATTATAGTCATTCTAACTGGGATGAGGTGATATCTCAGAGTTGTTTTGATTTGCATTTCTTTTATGGCTAGAGAGGTTGAGCATTTCTTCATGTATCTATTGGCTATTCTTATTTCCTCTTCAGAGAAATTTCTCTTTAAGTCTTTAGCTCACTTATTTATAGGGCAGTTGTTCCTTTGAGGATTTGTTTTTGGGGGATTTAATTTTTTGAGTTCCAAGTATGTTTTAGATATGAGACCCTTGTCTGTTGTATGGCTAGTGAAGATCTTCTCCCAATCCCTGGGCTTTCTATTGATCTTGCTAGCTATGTCCTTTGCATGGCACACTTCTGGAATCCTAGCTATTCAGGTGGCAATGATGGATCACTCTGGGGCCAGCCTCAGAAAAATAAACTAAAAGCAAAAGAACTAGGGCATAGCACAGCTCAAGTGGTAGAACACTTGTCTTGCAAGTATGAGGCTCTGAGCTAATCCTCAGTATCACAGAGGAGGAGAATGGAAAGGAGAAGAAAGAGGAGGAAAGAAAATGATAATGACTGTGGCTCAGAAAGGGAAACTGAGTAGCCTACAATCACTGAGATCACAAACAGAGTCAAACTGAGACACCGACCCAAAAATTTAGAGTCCAAATTGGGAGTGCTTTGGGTAACTACAAAAGATATTGGCTAATAGCTACAAATACATCCCAAAGGCACATATATTTGACTTTTGCTCTCTCTAGGACAACCACAGAGCTGCCTCTCTACAGAGCCTCATGGTGCCCTCTGATTACAGCATCGTGTGACTGGAACCAGAACTGTGCTACAGAGAGTTGGCAAAGAAGGCAAATTGCTGCTGAGGGAAATCCCACATTATAAGGGCTCACTAGCATAAATACATGTTCTTTGAGTTGTTTTTCTAGTAGTGGCGAGGGACTTCGGTTGAGCATCCACCCACACACTTGCCACTGTGATAGTGCTAGCCAGGCACACAGTAGAGCTGGGCTAAGGGAGGGAATCTAGCTAATAATCCATGCCAGTCAAGCCCCCAGCCCTAGCCTTGATAGAATGCACTCATGAACTCCAGTGCCACACTCTAGAGACAGGTTATGTAGCCACCACCTACTGCCTGCATTCCTCCTCTTCCACCTACTCTCCATCCCTACATATCTTCCTCCCAACTGCAGTGTTCTTGCATGACATTGCTCAGCATGGTAGGTTCAGGAACAGGAATTCCTTTCCCTGGTGTGTTTGGACTTAGGACAGTCAGGTTTGGGTGCTCTGTTCTGAAGCAGCTGGAGCCCTGTAAAAAGAAAGCCTCAAGAGTCACTGTCAGCCATGTTCTCTCTCACTCACAGGAGAGAGTCTTTGGAACAAGAGAGGCAAGAAGAAATGAGCAGAGGTGAGAAGGAATGAAAGTAGTGAGGGAGGAATTGCACGGGACCTGGAGATGGAGTCTGCAAATTCCTAGCCTATTTCCTGATCTTTCTGCAACATGGTAGTTCTAAGAGATGCCTCTTTTTTCTGAAAAACCTCATCGTACTCAAACGAGCCCAATAACTACCTACTATTTTATCCAGACAATACCAACTGGAAATGAAGCCAAAATGAAATCTGGTATGACTAGCTTAACTACAACTACAAGAGACATATAAGGTAAAGAAGAAAAATAAAAGCTCAGAACCATGCCCCTAGCATGGAGTCAATATATCAGAGAATATATAAGCTTTCTTTTTTTTTCATGTTACACTAAGAAGTGAATTATTTCCAAAGATACTTGAAATAATGCTCTCTCTTTCCTGAATGAGAGACTAAAAATTATGCTCATTCATGATTCTTGAGAGCACCAGAGTTCTCTTGCCAAAGCACCTAACACCTATGAGTGTGGTTTACAGAGATAGAAAGCTGACCAAGGAATCCTTCAAAGTAGGAAGGAAAAAAAAACCTAAGTAATACAATTCTCCTTCCCAGTGTTGTCAGATGGCTACCCTTTTGGGGCTGTCTGGGAAATATCTAGCTTGAAGAATCTACTTGAGTTTTTAAAACCTTTATTTAAAAAAAGTTTTATTGTAAAGGTGATGTACAAAGGGGTTACAGCTACATAAGTCAGTTAATGAGTAGATCTCCTTTTGAACATTGTCACCTCCTCCCTCGTTTGTCTCCCAGTTTTTCCCCTCCCAACTTCTCTCTCTCCCCCAAGTTGTACAGTTCATTTCCATCACAGTGTCTAGTGGATTTCACTGCTGACTACCCTTTGTCCCACAGTTTCTGTGCTTTTCCTTCCCCTCCCCAAATCAGATAAACTTAAACACAAGAGAAAGGGTACAAAAATAAGAAACAACTACAGAAGGGAATGAACCATAGAAAGAAAGGAAAGAAGAAAATACACTACAATAAAAAACCTCTTGCTTCCATTTTTGGAGCTCATTGCGATAAGTGTCCTTTTATATGATCATATGCACATAGCTATTGTAAAACCTTTTTAAATCAATGACACCAACAAAAGAGATTCATAAATTTTTGGAAAAATATCATTTGTCCACTGTTCTACTTTCCAAGTTCTGCCTACAATGCCTAAACGATTGATTTGTGAGACAGGCATGTGCTATCTTTCTTCTAGCATGACAAGCATTAAAAAAAAATACCTAGATGATTTCCCATACTTGCACAGAAGACAAACCTATAATTACAGGTTTGATGAAGAGGCAGCCTAGAGCTGTTAGAAAATATCAACTGTCTGTAGAGCCCCAGATGAACCAACGCCATTTGTCAGAGGAACCAAATTGCCTTTTACTTTTTAGAGTCATTAAACCAAAATTCATTTCATTGCTTCTGAGTCATATCACTACCCATACTGCCTAGTTAGAATATAATAAAAATACAAGCAATTTTAATAATTAAAACAAATGGTATTCATATACAGGGACTGTTTGGGACCCAAATGCATTGGATAATGATATGTAAGCACAGAAAAAAAATGGTTTAAATGGTCCTTTGATTATGAATCAAAAGCTAGGGTCTTAAACAGCTGTAGAGGTTATGCTCACAACAAGAAAATTAAGTAGCATGATCATTTTTCTCAGAAGACTTTTAAAGAGCATCTCTTTCTATTAATATGGAACAATGCAGGGCATTTATTAATCATGGAGTCTAGGCAAAGAGATTACTGCCCCTTCACAGAAATACTGGCACCCAGTGTCCAAGTTTAACCTAATGGCAATGATATTTCTCTTCAGCTCTGAAGTTATTTTTACCTTGCCAGCTATGCAAATTACCTCCTGGCCTCTGAGCATGAAAGAAACCAGGCTGAGATCCAGTTAATATTTTATGAAAAAATGAAAATACTGTAAATGGCCAACCCTGACACTAAGCTTCCTGGGCTTTGTAACTCATCCTGTTTAATCACAGCCAT
This sequence comes from Dipodomys merriami, assembly GCF_024711535.1. Classification (NCBI taxonomy): domain Eukaryota; kingdom Metazoa; phylum Chordata; class Mammalia; order Rodentia; family Heteromyidae; genus Dipodomys; species Dipodomys merriami. The sequence goes on from NW_027203826.1 coordinate 18,723,129, forward strand.
GAGGAACTTCTGTGATAAATGAGCATCAAATAAAAGGGGGAGGGGAGTAGTCATAAACTGCTTTGCTGAATGGTAACTCCTTTGTACAACTACTTTAAAAATATAAAAAAATTTTTAAAACCAAGCTCTTGGACCTAATTGCTTCTGTGGGTTTTTAATTTTTTTTTGGAGGAGTGTCTATGCATGTAAAACAGTAATATCAATAAAGATGTTTTTTTTCCTGTTACAAATACCAAGGTGTAGATAATAAGAAGTAACATAGAGTATATATTGATTATATTAAAAGGATCTATAGCCTTGTAAGCTAAGAAATTTATTTTTAAAACAAAATACCAAACTACCACCACTGGAAGGACAATAAATTGGAACAACAATTTTATAAATTGTTGGGCAAGTATACAGAATGTTGAAGATATTTACTCTCTTCAGCTCTAGTAGTTTTAGGAAACTGTTTTAAGTATACACGTCAAAAATGAAGGCAAATTTTTATAAACAGTGTTATACATACAATACTCACATATAATGTTAGATGCTGTTTATACAATGCATAAATATCTAAAATATGGATATTAAAGTATTATCTATAATAGTGAAACATTCAAAATCTTTTCTATTTTCTTTTTTCCATTTTCTTTTTTAAAAAATTATCTTTAAGTAGTTGTACAAAGGAGTGGCCACTTAACACAGTGGTTTAGGAATACAATGCATCTTGATCAATGTCACCCCTTTCAATGTTCTTACTCATCCTTCCCCTGCTCACTCACTTTGTAGGATATGCTTTGAATCCTCGCCTGCACTCTCCTCATCTTTTCCTATGTCTTCATCTACTCTTTCCCCTTGACCCTACCCGACTCTTTTCAAGTACCCACTTCCTGGTGTTTGTTATGTTGTATTTTACCTTTCCAAGGAATAACACTATCTGAGTTCTCCTCTCAATCTACCATGTTTCTGTTAATACATTTGTACACACTTACATACCACCCAGTGTATTTACTTAAAAGTGTATAAACTAATTCTTATTCATACATATAAGGGAAAACATGCATCCTTTTTCTCTGTGCCTGGCTTGCTTCATTTAATGTAATTTTTTCCTCAGATCTTTCCATTTCTTTTAAAATGATACAATATCATTCTTTCAATATCTTTGGCAATAAAGGCAATATAAATTGAAACAATTCTGAGATCCCCCATCACTCCAATCAGAATGGCCATGATCAAGAAAATAAGCAATAACCAATACTGGTGAGGATGTGGCCAAAAGGGGACCTTAATACAGTTAGTGGAAGCAGTATAGAAGTTCTTCAAAAAATTAAACATAAAGCTACGCTACAATTCCATTCCAGAGATTACAAATTAGAATATAGTAAAGCCACCAGCAAAAACATGTCCAATGAAGCACTATTCACCATAGCCAAGGGATACAATCAGCCCAGATGCCCTTCAATAGAAAAATGAATCAAGAAAATGTAGTCATGGAAATGGGAGGGCAGGGATGGTAGGGGAAAAACAAAGGAGGAGGCAACAATGCTTGATAAGAAATGTGCTTACTACCTTGCTCATGTAATTGTAACTCCTGTGTATGGTAGTTTCACAACAAAAAATACTTATTTAAAAAAAAGAAAATTTGGCATATGGAATTTTTCTACTTTCTAAAGGTTTTCTGAAAATCACCTACAACTAAATAATGAAATAAACCATTTAAATTTGAAAAGCATTGGTGGCTCCATGCATATTATCCTATCTACTTAGGAGACTAAGATCAGGAGGATCAAAGGTCCAGGTCAACCCAGGCAAAAAATACATGAGACTCTATCTCAACAGAAAAAAAAAAACTGGGTATATGCCTGTGCATGTCATCCAAGCTGAAAAGGTAAGAGTAAATAGGAAAATCACAGCCTAAGACCACCTGGCAAAAAAAGAACTCTGATTTCAGATTAACTGGAGTAAGAAAAGAAGGGCTAGACTTGGCTCAAGTGGTAGAGAGCCTGCTTAGCAAGTTCCCTAAGTTTAAATTCCAGAACTACCAAAAAAGGGAAATAAATAACCCAATTTTAAAATGGCCAAAAGAAGTAAACAGCAGCTTCAACAAAGAGAGATGTGGACAGGAAGAAAGAAGGAAGGAAAAAAAGGAGGAAGGAAGGAAGGAAGGAAGGAAGGAAGGAAGGAAGGAAGGAAGGAAGGAAGGAAGGAAGGAAGGAAGAAAGGAAGAGAGGCAGGAAGGAAGGAAGGGAGAGAGGGAGGGAGGGAGGGAGGGAGGGAGGGAGGGAGGGAGGGAGGGAGGGAGGGAGGGAGGGAGGGAGGGAGGGAGGGAGGAAAAACACATGAAAGAAGCAACATTTCAGTTATTAGCAAAATGAAAGTTAAATCCATAATGTTATTCCTACATACCTGTTAGAAGGCTAAAAGATAAAACAAACAATAGAAAGCCTGGCGATAACAAACGCCAGAGAGAAAATGGAAATCACATATTTCTTCTGGGAATTTTGGGAAAGATTTGGCAGTTCCCTATAGCGTTACACACGTTTACCATTTCACCCAGCAATGAACAATTATTTATCACAACTCTATCTATAATCATCCAGAGTAAAAACAACCCAAATAGTCCCTCAACTGGTGAATAAACAAAGTGACAGCATAAACAACCACGGACAACTTTCAAAAGCTCTCCCCTAAATGATGTCAGAACCAGAAGGTACTGTACAGATTCTGTTTACCTGAAATTCTGGAAAAGGCAAATCTCTGAGGACAAACAGATCTGTAATTGCTAGAGGCTAGGGAAGACTAGAAAGGAGTTGAGGGAATTCTGAGGGTGACAGAAGTATTACTTATCTTGATAAGGCTTATAGCTAGTCAACCATATGTATTTTCCAAAATGCACAGTTTTATTTCTAAAAATGACTAATTCTACTCTAATCAAATTGCACTCAGCAAACCTGACTTCAGAAAAATGATTGATCATTGGGTTTGTAATTATGATAAAATACACATCACATAAAATTTACCATTTTACCATTTGGGGGGCGGTTAGCCTAGGTACTATGTACAGAAACACTGCATCATCTCTAGCTGAAACTCTGTCCCCACTAAACACTAAATCTCACCTCCTACCAGCCCCAGACTATTTCCTTCCACTTCCTGTCTCTGAACTTAACTACTTTACATTGTAATCTAAGTAGATTATATAATGGCTTTCCCTGTCTGTCTCCTTTACTGCACTAGGCACAATGCCTTCAAGTTCCATCCATGTTTCATGTTAGGATTTCCTTCCTTTTTTAAGGTTGAATAAAATTACATATTATATTTTGTATATTAATTCATCCATCTATCAATGGCAAATCTATCAATTTGTTTCTACTTTCTGGAGATTGTGACAAAGATTGCTGGGAATATGGATGTGCAGATCTGTTCAAGTCTTTGATTCAGCAGAACTGCTGAATCTTAGGGTAATTTTACATTTAATTTCTAGAAGAGTTTCTATTCCATATCCCACAGAGTCTCCTTGGTGTAGGAACAATAGAGGAATGATTGAGTAAAATATAGTGCCTTCAATAGAATACTATGTAGCCTCTGAAATGCTATAGAACTTTTAATAACATGAAAGAAGTATAATTTCAAGGAGAAAACATTTTATCTACAGTATCAATTCCATAATGTGAAATCATAAAAAAAAGACTGAAAGGAAATATACCAAAAATGGTTAGCAATGCTCACCCCCCCTTTTACAGTTACATTTTTCCCAAGGTTTTAGTTACTTATACCCTAAAAATATTAAATAGAAATCCAGAGATAAACAATTTATAAATTTTAAATTGCATGCTATTCTTATAGACATGATTAAATCTCAAACCATTCTATTCTGTCTCAACCAGAACATAAATTGTTCCTTTACCAAAGGTATCTGCCCTGTATAGACTATCTGCCTGTTAATTATTCAGGAGCTGGCTCTGTTATCAGAAGGCTATTGTAATATTGTCATGCTTGTGTTCCAGTAGTCCATATATTACTTAACAATGGCCCCAAAGCACAAGGGTAGTGATTCTGTGCATTTTGGAATCACTTCATATCCAAGAGTAAGCCATAAAGTGTTTCTTTTTAAGTGATAAAGTAAAAGGAAATAAGAGAGAGGATGCAGTTGTGTATCTTTGATCACAGCATATTGTCAGAGTGCTTCTAGACTTTTAGTTATTGTAGTAGGTGTGTAATATCTCTGGTCTCAGTATCTAGTAAAGAACTTGAACATGTTCCCAATAGATAAGGGTTGACTATTGTTTTCTTTATGCTTATCTATACTTTCCAGATTTTTCTCAATAAAAACATATCTCTTCTATAATCAAGAATATGTAAAGACTATATATGTACATATATATGCATATATAGAGAGACAGACAGACAGACAAAGAGACAGACAGAGAGAGACTAAGAAGATTCAGGCTTCTGTTGGATTCTTCAAGTCACAAATATCCACCCTTGAATTTGGAGTGATTCTTCAAGCAGCTTCAGGACTGTACCTTCCAGGTATTCCAAAACAAGTGTTATTTCCTCCTGTGATTATCATCTTTTACCAGTATGCATCCTATTCCTCTCTTATTTCTTATTCCTTTAACTCACTCTTTAGGTAAAACTCCAACCTTTTTATTTCTTCAAAGGTAGTCCAAGTTCAAAACCCCTGCAGAGGCAGCCTGACTTGAACTGAGTTTAAGAGTGAGTTGTTCTGAATCTTGTCTACCCCAGCATCTGGTCACAGCAGGCCAGAGCTTATACCCCTTGGGCTGCCTTGTCATTTCCTTAATGTGCCCCACCCACTCATGTCCTTCCCCACAAAGCACTATGAAGCCAGTTCTGTGTCTTCTCAGGAATATGAAGAGCAACTGATGAAATTCAACAAGGAGGATAACATAAGCAAAGCTATGCTTTTGGAGGGTGGCCTGTGGTGGCTCAGAGAGTGGACAGGAAGGAGAATTCTCTGCCCAAGGGGAGCCAAGCAAGAAGAGCCTCACCAGGCCTGCTGTGAGGAAACAAGGTTCTGAGCTTGCAGGCAATCAATGGAGTGAAAAGGAAACTGGTTATCTCCATTTTCCCAGAGTGCTCAGCACGTCCAGAGGACATGTTTGCACCAGGTGCTAGCAAAATGTGTGACGCAGTCAGAAAGAATGGAGGTAGCCCAGGATAACAAAGGGTAACCTAAATAAAGTTCGTGTGATGTCATTTGTTAGAGGGAAAACTAGGGCTAGAGAGCAAAATCAGAAGATGCTCCTGGGTCAACACAGAGTCTTCCCACCAGCCCTTGCATGGGATCCCTCCATTCCCACCTTTTGCTCCTCTCCGTGCCCTCATGGGGCAAGCTCATGGCTGTATATTCCTCGTGGGACAGTCAGAGCACACTGCTTGGGAACAGCAGGCTGAACCTTCCAGGAGCCAGAACCTGGAAGATGACGGAGATGCTGATCCTGCACAGTCCCTGAGATGAAACCCAACATACTACCCCAGCCCCTCACGCTCCTTCCCCAGTAAGCCACAGAGGGACCCAGCGAGGCTGCCTGTTGTGATACCATGTGATTTCCATGTCTGCTGATCTCACCTTCTCTGACACACTTAAGAAGAATAGGAAGGGTTCTAAAAATTCTGTGTGAACTGTAAGAAAGGCTGTGAACTAGCAAATTATCCCTCATTCTCCTTCTAAACCTGCATTTACACCTCTTTGTAGCAGAAGCTGCTGCTGCACAAAACACATTTTGGTCTTGACTCTAGTAATTAAGAAGCCGAGTCCCTCAGCTCTGCAGGCTTTAGTATTTCATTAACTCAATATGACCACACACAGCCCCCTGCCTCAACTTTATCCTTCCAGCCCCAACACATGGCCCGAGGCCAAGCACCCTCTGAGCCAATGCACTGAAGTAGGTCCTTAGTTCATGTGACCCTTCTTCAGGTCACTTGTGGAGATCTTGAAAAGGAACAGAGGTACAGGCCAGTGGTCAAGGGGTTCGCTGGCCATGCTGTGCAGAGGAGACGATCCAGCCTGCTCTACTCCTGCCGCCTCCCCGCACTGGCCCCTGCTCCTTTCTGAGTCCCTTTCAATAGTTAAGAACTACTGTAATTATGAAGGGATCCCTTTTTTTTAAAAAAAAAAGTAAGTATTGCTTCCTTATTCATATTCTAGTTTTACAGGAGGCTATAGAGAGGACACAAGGAGGTTGATCAGAGAATGAAAATGTGTGAGACTTCACTCTCTGGAGCCAGAAGCCTGCATGAAGTTGACTTGATTCCTTCCACCCCAGAAGAAAAAGGACTGTCGATGCTACACTGCAATATATGCAATAAGAAGACACCCAGGACTACTCTAGTCTGTAATCATATATGCCAGAAATGCCAGGCTGCACCCTTCCCTCTGGTGACATCCTCAGGGATAAAGGAGAACAGCTGGCCACCATCACTTGCACAACAAAGTTGAGGATGCTAGCTGGAGATTAAGCTCACCTGGACCCTTCCAAAATGATCTGCTGATCTAGACCCACATTTCCATCCATCTCAGAGCATTCATTTCTAAAGACTAGATTGAAGGAGCTTCTCTGAACTTCTTTCCTCTTCACAAGCTTAAGAAAGGGTACACAGTTCAGAGAGATCGGAGACACAGCTTGAGTAGGGAAGAATTTTTCCTTCCAATCACTTATTGCTTCACTCCTGCAAGCACATATGCTTACTTTATATTGATATGAACACATGCAATTTCTTGTCTCCTTAGAGTTGGTAATCATATAGAGTAGATCGTATCTGTCAAGAACCAAGTCTAGCAATGAAAGGTAGTAGTCCTCCCTGTCTGCATTGTGCAAGTCTCTTGCCTATTCCTTCAGAAATTAGCTTTCTCCTATGAGAAAAATGGGACTGCAGGAGCCTGGGTGGATATAGCTTGCTGTCTCTGTGTGCATTGCTCCCGCTCACTGTCATCTCAGAAAAAACTGCAGGTGAAACTACAGGAGCCTACTAAGGCTGGGGAAGGGTAGAAGGCAAAGGACAATGCAAATCAATGAACAGGGTCCCTCCCTCCATATTCCATGTGGCTTTCTCTTTTAAGGGTCTTTTCTGGAGGGGAACAGGCAAGGTAGTTACACTGGGGATGGGAGAACTGTGAAGGGACACTCCTTTCCTCCTTGAGTCTTCAAGGCTAGCTCTTCCTCCTCCAGACAACTTAGAGAGAACAGCTGGCTGATATTCCTTTCTGGATTTAGTAATCAATATTGAGCCATTCCTCTGAGTGCCTTATAAATATAAAAAAAGAAACGGAAAAGGATAAAACAAATTCTGTTCAGAGACAAGGGAAAATCCAGATCAGAGACAATATAAGGAAAAACACCTGACTATCTAAAATAATAATGACTCAACTGTGTCTGCATTTGAAGTGTAAGCACCACTTGTACATACCCCTTCTTCTCTGTGAGAATTCACCTGTTCTCCTATTCCCCATCCCCAGAAATATTCTGCACAGGGATTTTTCTCCACATACTCAAGAGGAGGAAGCCAAAACGGAAGGAAGTAAACAGCTTGAAGCTGTCTTCATAGATTAAAAAATGCAGTAGAAGTGGACTCGCACCCCAGTCTCCTGCTTCCAAAGTCAGTGCTCATTGACATCCAGCATTGACAGAACATCCAAACTGTCAGCTTAGGAGAGATTGGAAATAAAAGCAGAGACCTTCGAAACCAGAGTCAATGTCTTCATTTCCCTTCTCCAAAAAAAAAAAAAAAAAAGATGGTTCTAGAATGGTAACCAGTGAGTTCATTAGCAATCCCAAAAGAATTGCAGAGTTTGGGAGTAGAAACAGAGCAAGATGTTCAAAACCTACATGGACAAACTTAGCTCAGTGCTAGCACAGAGGTAAGCAAGTGCTATCTACACTCTTTGTTTCTTATGATCTGAATTAGTATGGGTTACTTGGAATATATGGAGCCAAGCTAACCTTGTTTCTTGTTTCTTATTCTTTTTTCTTTCTTTTATTAAAAAATTCTCTAAATAGTTGTACTAAAAGAGCTGCCATTTAACAAAGGAATTGTTTTTATTATTGTTAAGATATTTGGAATATTATTTTGATTAAAATTACATAATTACAATACATTGCAGAACTTAAAAATGGGTCACTTTTTCAAAACTTTATTTTTATCGGTAAGGAGTTGTACAAAGGAATTACAATTCCACAATGTAGTATATGAATACAATGAATCTTGATCAATGTCACTCTTTTCATCATTCTTCCCTATTCTTCTCCAACCCACCCTTTCACTCAGTTTTAATTTCGTACATTATGCATTAAATTTTCTTTTTTCAATAGGATTATTGGGGCAAATCAATCAAGAAAATTCTTAACATTTGGTATCGCTAGATTTCAGCAAGCAGCTTGACAAAATCTTTTATGCTACACTGTCCCAATGGAAGAGTGCTACTCTGTCAGTTTCTGTCATTTGCAAATTCTCCAAAATTTCATCGATCATGAATAAAACACTATATTCAAATACTGACTTTGCTATTTAGAGCCTATGTGACTTCAGCTAGTTACCTAACCTCTCTGTGGATCTACTTCCTCATTAATAAGAGTAAAATGTTAACAATAGAAGTATCTCAGCAGACCAATAGCTGACAGACCAAAAAAAGCAGAGAAAACAAGTGTTGGATGGGCATAATAACAATACACATTAACTGTTAATGCGATTATAATTGCAACCTACAGGATGGCCTCTGGAGTCATGAGTTCTGTCACTATTGTTGTTATTTCAATAACTTTTATCAACTGCTTAAATGACAATAGCAAAAATTATCAAAGTAGAGAATAGTACCAGCTATTTATATGTAAATGATCTGGAAAGGACAGATTAACAAGAGCTTTACACCATCAGGATGCTGAGATCTGAGGATCCAGGTTTGAAAACAGCTGAGAAAGTAGTATGAGACTCTTATCTCCAGTTCAGCAGCAAAAAGCCAGAAGTGGAAGTATGGTTCAAGTAGGGTACTAGCCTTGAGCAAAACAGTCAAGTCTTTCTATCACATGAAGAGGTTCTCAATTCAAACTCTAGTGCCAGCACAAGAAGAAGAAAAGATAAAAAGGAAAAAAAAACTCATATCAGCCAATGGTGTTATCAGGAGACCACAAAACAACTTCAGACCATTCACTAACTCTGCTGTCATCCATTCTAAAATAATCCACAGTCAGAACAGCTAGAGTGCTATGCTAAGTATTGAGTGCCATGTTTCAAAAGCAATACTGAGACCCTTAGCTGGGAAGAGATGATAGGCAAATGATGTCAGATGAAAATGGAGAAAAGGATACTTTGGTGGCAAGTAACTACCACAAAATCTCATACTTCTTTTCTTATTGCACAATTTGCTTAGTGTATAATCAAATAAGAAGAGTCCAGATTTTGCCACAGGAATGGAGGAAATGTGTGTTTTGGCACGTAATGAGTTCCCCATCACAAGGGGAGTCCGAGCAGGGGCTGAGTGTAAAGCTGTTAAGGATGTTGATGAGTTCGATGATCTTAAACGCTTTCTTCAGTTCTCAGAATCTACCAGTTCAACCTCTCTCCCCTGCATGGAGTTCTCTTATGCACATTCCTTCTCCCACTAAGGTCACAGTGAATACCCGTCCCATGAACACCTTCCAGAATTGGGAGATGTTAGCAATTCTGGGATCTGAATATTCAATGATGCAAGAAGAAGCCTAAAAGAACCGCCAAGGGCATCAGGAGCCGGAGATCCAAGCAGCCTGCATTAGGGACCTCAGTCTTACAGGCCAAATACTGCATCACTGCCTTCCCCAACCACCCACATCACCATGGCAACCACCAGGGCTGCCTGCAAAGGCAAGGCTCTTGGATTCAAGCAGGGGGAGGCACAGTTTTCCCTGCAATTTCCTGAAGAAGTAAGCCCTAAGGGGATACAGGTAGGAATGGAGAGGGAGAGTAGATCCTGTCATTCCTCAACAGGATGCCCTAAGGCCACCTCCAGAGGAGGTCTGGCCAGTCCAGAACTTGACCTTGGCTTTCTCTTACCTTAGCCAAAACAATAGGAGTCCTTGGGGAATCTCATTATTTTTAGAAGCCCCATCACTTAGCAACCTAAATGTCCTGTTTGTCCCCACCCCTCCAAAAGTTCAGAGAAATAAATACAGTATTGAGGACTCTAGTGTTTGGCTCTGAGACAGAACAAAGATGTAATAATAATAATACTTTCTATTTTTGTAGAAATAATGCTTGCATTCCAAGGAGCTCCAGGAGTCTTGCTAAAATTAAGGCACTGGACCCCTCACACCCTGCTTGCCCTCCTCTCAGTACAAAAATGCCCAAGTAGGGATGATTGTTCCTTCCTGTGACAGAAGCCCAGAACCTGAAGGACTTTGCATATACACACAGGGACTCTAAGACAGAGTAACCTCTGCCGTCTATAAAGAGATGATACTTACTTCCAGCAAGAGAACAGAAAAAGGTCAGTGTTTCTCAGACCAATGAAGTAGTACTAAGTTTCTTGCTCAGTATTGATCTTAAGAACCATTCCCTTCTGCATTCTCTCTCTCTCTCTCTCTCTCTCTCTCTCTCTCTCTCTCTCTCTCTCTCTCTCTCTCTCTCTCTCTCTCTCTCTCTTTCTCTCTCTCCCTCCCTCCTTCCCTCCCTCCCTCCCTCCCGCTCCTTCCCCCCCTCTTAATTTTCCTACTAATACTCTCCACCAATCTGCATCTTCATGCTCTGCTAATTCCCTGTCAACCCTCATCCCAGATCATTTTTAATTCAGGGATCTCCTGCAGTCTGTCTTTGCGCTCTATTCTCTCTGTCCACTTTCTTAGGACAACCTGGCCCTTGTCTATAATTTCAACTATCACTAAATGGTAAGGAATCCCAGAGGTCCACATACTACTGTTCTGAGCCTCAGCCCTCCTACAAAAGTGCTATCCTGTGGCTCAAAAGGCATATCCAACATGCAAAGCTAAAAAGCTTCTTTGCCTCCTCTCCATGCCAGACTATTTCTTAACCTCATTGGCATGGAGCACTATGCCCCAATGTTTATTTGATCCTCCCCACTGCCTCATCCTCAAGATTTAAGATCCCTAAACCACTCTTATATCTGTCTTCTACTCTCTGGCACCACTGACTCAGTCCAGGTCACAACCCTCATTTTTGTTTCTAACAAAACATTTAAGAGGTAGTCTCTTAATTGGTCCTTCTAGTTCAAGCCTCAACTCTTCCTCCCTAGTTCTAACACACACACACACACACACACACACACACACACACACACACACACACACACACACACACACACACACACACACACACACACACACACACACACACACACACACACACACACACACACACACACACACACACACACACACACACACACACACACACGCACCAAGCCTTTGAGAGTTGGCCAATCCACATCTTCAAGGATTCTATTACTCTCTCTTTAACCATGTAATGTACTCCTAATGCCTTTACAATAAAATCCAACTGTGTTTCAGAACCAAAAAAAAAAGGCCATGTACAATGATATCTAGTACTACTTCCCACTGTGATCTCTACGTTCCAGCCCCTGTACTCTAATGCACCTGCCACTGTGCACTTTTTTCTCCTTCAAGAGAGGGAAAGTCTCTAGAATTAAACAAATATCACTGGCCACTCTCAGCTGAGCCCTCCTCCTCCTCCTCTTCCTCCTCCTCCTCCTCCTCCTCCTCTTCCACCTCTTCCTCCTCCTTCTTCTTCTTCACTGTTCTCTAGCCACTTCATAACTCCCTCTATTCCCATTTTGGTCCATCGACTTCTGTTTCTTCCTTAATGCCCTCAGCACCTTGTTCAACAACCCAGTTGGGTGATATTTCCCCCAAAGAACCTGACAGAGCCCAGAACTCAACTTGCTCTTCCTGAACCCACTCCTGGATCATCTCTGTGGCTTCAGGCTGTTTTCCTTTATTTAGTTGTAAAATGGAATTAGACCTTCCAGCTCTCTGAGGCTTGGACTCAATGAAGAATGATTCCCCTGTTGTCTGGCTTTTCCTTTCTGCCCCTCTTGGACATTCTTATCCTTCCCAGAACATTTCATTCTGAGAGCTTAGAAAATACTGTCATGACTTGTCACCTTAGACTGGCTTTATCCTTGTGCCACTGAGTAAACAATAAAAATGTCATCTATTCATTTTCTGAGCTGATAGGAAAAGAAGCCTAGACAACAAAATATGATGGATAAGACCAAAGTAATTTATTGTATATTTGGCTCTGAGATGTGGCTAGAGACATACTCAGACATACAACTATCTCTGCCCTTCTGGAAATCATCCCAAACCCTCCTAGCCTGGCCCTACTCCCAGCCTGGTGTTTGGCCACAGTATGGAAGGATGTCTGGGGTTGTGTGGATATACCCCATGTAAATAAGATGTGTTTAACTGTGTTATTATGCATAATATTCAATTCAACAACTAAGTATTGAGTTCATCCATAGGCAAGACACTATGTGGCCAAATAAGTCCATTAACCATACAGAGACTTCTTATTATCCCCAGAAACTCAAAATCCAGGAGGAGACAGGAGCCAATTCAGAATTCTCCATACAATCTGGGCAATAATAAAGATATTAAAAGGTATTTTCAGGACAGGGGAGAAAATATACCTAATTCTAACCAGGTAGCTCACAATGGTATGGATGGGCAGGTCTTCATCAAAAGTAACAGCTACAATCTGAGGCCTGCCTGGAGTCATCTTTGAAACTTGATGAATTAACAGGGAAACGGCGAATTCCTCTCCCTGCCAGGGACTGTGAGGGATGCTAAGGTCTACAAACAATATTTAAGACAGTTTTGACTTCTATGCATGAAGGAATTAGCAAACAAGACGGTGTTACATTCTGATATAATAAAGGGCTTCATGTGTAGAAGTGACAATAAGATTAAGAATAGTCTATAATAATAAGTGCTAATTGCGTGGCAAAAGTGATGAATAAGAAGCCCTCCACAAACATTATTTACTTCCACCCTGTAGCCTTTCTGTTGATGACATCCCAGTTAGCTGTGGGCGTACACACTTCCTGTCATCCTCAGATGGCACAGAAAAAAACACTGCACTGGAACTAGGGGGAAGAGGCAAAAAGGCCCTGCTGTGAGCACAGGCAAGTCATTTCCCTTTTAAGGGCTTCCAGGGAGAGAACCTGGACTCAAAGATTTCCAAAGTCCTTCCAGTTCAGTGAACTGTGGCTCTGATGCAAAAAGACCAGCTTATGTCATCGTGGAAGGCTTAGAGGAACAGAGACCAGAAGGATGCACAGGAAATGAATAAGGAGAATTCGATCAGGGATTTCAGAAGCTGGGGTATGACAGAGTAATACGGATCTATGTATGAGAGCAGAACCAGGCAGGTGGCTACGGAGCTAGAGCCAGGGATTTGGGCAGCTAGAGTAAGCATCACAACTAAGGACCACATCATAGGCCATGAAGAAGAGGGAAGGTCTGAAGGAACAGGAGATGGCAAGTCTTCTAGGTTCCCATTTGAGGATGCATGCATTGTAGATGGGGCTTTGTGGAGAGTCACGCAAAGATCAACACACAGAAACTAGGGAGGACGTAAAAGCAAGACAACAGCCAACAAATCACAAAGTCATACAAGTGATAAGATTCTGAAAATGGTAGTGGTAGCCAAAAGATGATACTGAAGGGAAGAATAGGTGGCATGTTTCAAAGATTTTAGAAAGCAGGCAGGTATGAAAAACACAGAAAACTGAGTCCAAATCTACCTCAACAGCACTGACCCAAGTTCTCAAGGGTAGGGAATGACCTAATACTCATGCCTCACACCTCATGTTTCAAGAGATGGGCATATGTCATGAAGATGCATATCACATCAGGAAGTGACCGGTGCATATCATCGCCAAGGCTCATTTACATGGAGAAGAGAGCAGGTTTCATAGTGGATGACCAACAGTAGCTAGCACAGTGATTTCACTCATCAGTTGGTCACTAGTTGTCTATTAGGAGCCTTCCTTTTCCTCTAGCCCCAACTGGTCCTTGATGTAACTTTAGCAACCTTAAAAGCAATCAAATATAGAAGAGTGCAGGTCTGGAGGGGAGAAAGGGCAATTTAAGATAGAAAAGCCTTAGCCCCTCTGTAGATGAATGGGTCAAGAAAATGTGGTATGTATACACAGTGGAATTCTATGCTTCCATCACAAAGAATGACATCACCCCACTCATAAGGAAATTGAAAGACTTGGAAAAAATCATAGTAAGTAAAGTAATACAGACCCAAAGATATATAGATCCCATGATTTCTCTCATTTGTAATAATTTATATATGTCCAGGATAGTCCTAAAAGATAAGCAGAACAGCTCAAGAGCTATATACATATGACTATATAAGATGATGCTAAGCAAAATGAACTCCAAGACATGGAAACAAGAGTTTTTTCTTTGTTGTTGTTATTTTTAATGTACTATGTGATTTCTTTTTTCTTTTTTGGTTTTTTTTTCCCTATGGGTTAGTCCCTGTTGTCAATGTATTTGATTTTGGTACCCTGGGTATTGTATATAGGTTTATCTGAATTAGGGAAGGGAAGGGGAACAACAAAATGGTGAGACAAAGGACAAAGAACAAACCAATACAACAGCGATACTCATAAGACACTATGTTGGAAATTAACTGTACAACTTGGGGGGGGGAGGGATTGGGAGAAGGGAAAGTGGGAGATAAATGAGGGAGGGGGTAACAAGTTCTACAAGAAATATACTCACAAAAAAAAGAAATGTACTCACTGCCTTACCTACGTAACTGTAACCTTTCTGTACCTCACCTTGACAATAAAATTAAATTAAAAAAAAAAGAAAAGCCTTAGCCAAGCACCAGTGGTTCATGAATATAATCCTAGCTACAGGAGGCTGAGATCTGAGGATCAAGGCTCAAAGCCAGCCAGTGAAGGAAAGTCTGTGAGACTCTTATCTCCAATTAGCCACCAAAAAGTGACAAGAGGAGCTGTGACTCAAGTGGTTGAGTGCTAGCCTTGAGCAAAAAGGGACAGTACCCAGGCCCTAAATCCAAGCCCAAGTACCAGCAGGCATGTGCGCACCCACAAAAGGGAAATGACTTTTCAGTGGGAATTATGTGAGAAGACCAAAGGCTGCAGGAAACTAGAGAGAGGGAGGAAGTCATTAGAACTGAGGTCTTACAGCAATCTTCCATACACCCCACTGATTCCCGTCAATTCCATGAGTCTGAGAGAGAGTACTACCTCCTCTCAGACAGGACGGATGCTCAGGGAAAGAAGAAGCTGGCAAGAACCTCAGACCAGAGCTCTCTCTGCCAACTCATCTCCTTCAGAGCTGGCACCCATTGGCAGGCTTTCTTGGCTGGCCAGAAACTGATTTAAAACTTGAAGACTTGGCACATGACCCCTTCAAAGTCTAGCCTTTGTCTGCTGGGTATGTATTCTCCATTTATAGCCCTGTTGGGGCCAGCTGCTACCTCCCTGTCATCTGCCCCAATCACAGCTAGACATAGTTTCCCCCTCAACTCAGCATCAGCATCCAGCAGATACTTTCTCACACACTAAAACGGTTGTGCTAAGCTGAGACTTCGGGACATTTCCATTTCCTGGAGCAGGATCTTACCTAAAGGAATCAGCAAAGGAAGCGATTGGTCAAAGGGTCTCTGAGTTAGTCTTGGATCAATACACAAAAATTCCTGTCTCCAGGAGGCAGGGGGAAAAAAAACAGGGGGGTTATGGAAAGTAGGAGGACAAAGGCAAACAAGAGACAACTATGGGCTCTAAATAAGAAATCCACCCAAACTCGCTGAGCAGGGAAGTCTCCTGGAGCAGAGCAGGCAGGCTGCGGGTTTCTGTTCCTCTTCTCTTTCCTGTTCTCTCAGGAGAAATCCTGAACTGTGGTTTCTATGGTTCTGAGCCTTGATATCATGGGAAGTCTGAGTGGAGGCAGGAATACTCAAGGCCAGATCCTCACAGAAATAGGCTCAAGGGAGGACAGTGGAGGGGAAGGACTACAGTGAGTTTCCAAGCTGAGAGCACCACCCTTATGGGCCTATGGGGAAACACAATACCCCCACTAAAAGCCCTCTCTTTCCCCCACTCAGCCCTTAAGTGACCCTAACATCTAATGTTCCAAAGGTAAACAATACTTCTTACAATGAAATAACACTGATTGTCACAAAAAGAATATATATATGACACAACATCCAGGGTGATATCTTTTCTTACCAAGGGAAAATGTTTTCTGAGCTTTGTTTCGAACCATTTTAAGTTCATGTTAAGTCATGAATGTTTTAAGGACAGCTATGGATCCACCCAACACCAGTCTACATCCTCTCCTTCCTGAAGAACTGTGTCCTGGAGTTAGTTAGGTCAGCCTCATGCCTATCTATATACTTTCCTAACAGAAGTGGATGTTTTCCTAGCTCAAAGGTTTTCAGTGTGGTCCATGAAGCATTTACATTAGAATCATGTGGGTGCTTGTTTGACTACAGATTCCTGACCTTCCAAGGTAAGGCCAACACTCCTCATTTTAAACAAGAACCCCAGGTAATTGGTATGCACAGAACAATTTGAGAGCCATTGTACCAGCAAAGGACTTTCAGCCTTCTTAAAATACAAAACAAACAACCATGATGAACAAAACCACCAACCAAACCCTGGGAAAGGTGGCCCTTTAAATTCTTCATGTCATTTGCCACACTGTGTCAATGACAGATCTGAAGCAGGATTTGTATTTTCTCTAATTACCAAACTATCCAGGGTCAGTCTACGGCTTCTCCATCACATCCTCTGCTCACTCAGAGCCACAGAAAACAGCAATCAACATTTCTCATCTTCACTGAAGGGAAAAGAGGGAAAGAAGGTAACTAAAGGTCCTTCTAGCTATATCTAAACTTCAATTGTACCAGCACACTATTGCTACCATTTCTAATGTCCCTGGCACATTATAGCTTAAAATAGAGTTACAATATTTCCCATAATTGGATATTTGGATTTTATGGCTGTCCTAAATTAGAAGCTATATACATTATTTTTTCAAAGCAGCTTTATTAAGTGATAATAGATGACCACATATTTCACCCTCCTATTGGATACCATTTAGTGGTTTGCAGAATACTCACAGAGTTGTGCAACTACCACCTACCTAATTTTAAGATAGTCTCATTCTCTAAACCCATTACCAGTCATTCCTTACCCCACATCCCAGAGTGTTTGAAAAACACTGTTCTATTTTCTCAGGATTTGCCTATTCTGAACTTTCCAATATGAATGGGATCATATAATACGTGGCCTACTGAATTTTCTCTTAACATAGTATCTTCAAGGTTCGTCCATCTCATAGCAAATGTCAGTACTTCATTCCACTTTGTTGTCAAATAATACCCTCTTATATTATATGTTACATTCTGTTTATCCACTCATCAGTCGATGGACAGGTGATAACCATTTCCTGCTTATAAAAAAATGTTCCTATAATCTATAGTGTACAAATTTTTATTTTGACACATGTTCTCATTTCTACTAAGAATATATCTGGTAGTGAAAAAATGGGGTCATATGGTAACTCTTCTTAACATTTTGAGGAACTAACAAACGTTTCCAAAAAGGCCATGCCATTTTACATTCCTATTAATGGTATTTTAGGGTTCTAATTTTTACATTCTTTTCTGACACTTCTTTTTGTTTGTTGTAGTTTTTGGTTTTTGTTAGTTTTGTTTTGTGCTGGCCCTGGGGCTTGCACTCAGGGCTCAGGTGCTGTTCCTGAGCTTTTTTGTTCAAGGACAGCACTCTACCACTTGATCCACAGCTCCCCTTCCAGCTTTGTTGGTACATAATTGGAGATAAGAGTCTCAGGGACTCTCAAATCTCGATCCTCAGATCTCAGCCTTCTGAGATTATATGCATTATAGGCTAGGATTATAGGCACAAGCCATTGGTGACTAGCTCTAACACTTCTTATTGTCCTTTTTTTTTTCAGTATAATCATCTTAAGGAGTATGTGGTAGAATCTCACTGCAGTTTTTTATTTACATTTCCCTAATGGCTAATCAATTCTGAGTGTTATAACAAATACCATAGACTATGTGACTTAAACAAGGGAAAGTAGTTCTAGAAGATAGTGGGTCCAAGATCAATATACTAGCCAGTTAGATTCCTGGTGAGGGCCTTCTTTCTCCTTTCTAAGGGCCATTTTTTGCCATGTCAAGTGACAAGGGAAATGGGGTGGAAAACAAACTCTTTGATGTTTCTTCTTCTAGGAGCACTAATCCCATCATAAAGGCTCCATTTTCATGACCTAATGACCTTACAGACATCATCCCCACATACTGAACTGGGAATTGGCATTTCAACATATACATTGCAGGTAAAGGTAATAGGAACATTCATTCTGTAGCGGATTTTATGTGTTCTTTGTCTATTTGCATACTCATTCTTAAAAGCTTTTATGAAGGAAAATGAATCCTAGTGAACACAGTGTTTCCCTCCTCCCCACTCCCAACTACACACACACCCCAGCATCACCAGAAACAAAAATTCCCAGGCCCTTCCCCAGATCTCGAGTCAGAAATTCTGGGTGTGGAGTCCAGCAATCTGTGAGGGTTTATTTTGTCAGGGGTAGGGCTTGAACTCAGGGCCTGAGTAGAGTTTCTGAGCTCTTTTGCTCAAGGCTAGCATACTACACTCTGAGCCATAGCTCCACTTCCAGTTTTCTGGTGATTAATTGGAGATACGAATCTCATAGACTTTCCTGCCCAGGTTGGCTCTGAACTGCAATCCTCAGATCTCAGGAGGGTTTGCAGGAGTGAGCCACCAGCTCCTGGTTTTATATACTCTCTGAGTGATTTCGATTTAGGCACACATCTGAGAATCATTACAATAGAACAACGTTTTCTACAGGGTGTCCCTCAGTATTTGAGTGCTATTTCATAAAGAGATTTCTTGGAAATGTAAATTGGAGAAATATTGGCTAAACAAACCAACAAAAATCCTTCTACTTAAGATTTCTCAGATCTTTCTTTTAACACTTCATAATCTTTTTACAGATTCTTTAATCTGCTTATGAGCAATGGGAATCTCTCAAGGGCTTTACTATGTAGAATTTCTCCAACTTCCTCTAGGGTTCTATAGGACTCTACAGAACTTACCTTGGGAAATACTACCTTAAAGGCATTCTGTAAATCAAGAAGTTAAACAAATATGCCACTATTTCCTTAACTAAGCCCAGTCTTTGGTCAACAAATCCTTTAATCTAGTTCTTTAATGTCTATTAAAGACTATATTTTTAAGACTAGATATCTAATAGATAGTCTTTCAAATATTTATTACTAAGAAAAGAAAACTTAGTGGCTTAAAAGTCTGAGAACTTATCTTGTGCAATTGACTGGGAATCTGAAAGTCACTTCCCTGGTGGTTTGCATTTAGCATCTCTCATGAGGTTATAGTCAAGAAGCCAACACAGGCTCAAGTTTTCTGGAAGCTTGACTGTCCTGGGTTTCCATGATGACTCACTCATGTGGTGTTGGCAGGAATCTCCCCTTCCTCATCACATGACCTTCCCTGGAGCTCCCTGAGTGTCCTCATGACATAGCTGCTAGGTCCCCAAAGAGTAAATGGTCTAAGAGAGTGAGGTAGAAGAGGCAAGGTCTTTGATGACATAGCCTCAAAAGCCACACTCTCCCTTTACTGTGTTTTCCTAGTCATACTGGCCAATCTCAACACCATGGAAGAGGACCAGGGCATACTAGTGGGTAGGAAATCCCAGAGGCAAGGATCACTGAAGTGACAGAGCTTCAATTTGAACCCACACAATCTGATTCCTCCATCTTCACCACTGTGGCCTGCTGTCTCTCTGTTGTATTGATTAAACAAGCACTTGGGAAATTTCTTTAAGAGTGTGCTATGCAAAACCAGCAGCCTTTGCAGGCTGGAACTTAGCATGTGCTCCTCTGCTGGGTGTTAGCATGTCCACATGCCCTGCAGCTGCTCCAAAGCAATCAGTGCAGGTTGCCCAGAAACAGAGCTTTGCAGAACACAGGACTGGAACTGTTCATTAGCTAATTAGGCTGTTCTTAACTAATCTGGAAGATGAGCTTCAATTTGCTTCTGTTTGTGCTCTCAGCAATCCTGCTACCACCAAACCAGAAATCATGCCCTTCCCTTTCCTCCTCCTTCACTGTCCACCTATCTAATGATGGAGGAGACTCGGAAGTTCTAGTTCCTCTAGCTCCTAAAATCCTATTCCTTAAAGATTCCGTCCATCATCATTTTTTCCGTAGATGTACTTACTATTACCACAATCGAATGGGGGGTATTTCAAAGTAGAAAATACAATGGTTTTGGATAAAAATCTGTTAAGTCTTAGGATTTGTAGGGCCTTAAGAATAGACTTGAAATGGTTTCCCTGTGTGAGAAAGGGTAAAAACAATTTATTCCACCCTTCTAGGTTCTCAGCTGGAGTTCTATAACAGAAAACAGATGATCCAGGGGGAAAGCACATATTTTATTTATTTAATGTAAGTCTTACATGATACAGGAGCCTTCATGAGGAAATGGAGGCCTCAAGAAATTATTAAAGCTGTGTGTTTTTATGTTTTCTGAAGAGTGAAAAATTATGGGAGACAAAAGGTATAAGCTAAGCATAGAAAACTGGGCAAACTTTGTAAGGCCTCTTCATGCAGCTGCCTCTGTGCCCATCAGTGTTTGAAGACAAGGACATTCCTTTCCTTTAGAGATGGGTAGGTCACCTCGCACATGAGGCTTTTATGATCTGCTCCAGAGGAAGGACACAAAGCCCTTCCTACACATGCTGCCTCTCAAATTCCCTCTGCTAAAAACAAATAGCATGCCAAGGCCAGACTTGGGCATGGCATGTTTTAAGGCTCTGACATCTGACTTCCCAGCCCTCCCTTCTTTCATATTGGCCACTCAATCCTTCATTCATTAGTGTGTTCAATATTTATCAAAAATTATTGAATGCCTGCCAAATACCAGACACACAAAGAATGAAACTACCACATATGAAACTGTATAACACACCAATCTGCCACAGAGAAGAGGATAACAAACACAGCAGCCTTATATTCAGTGTGACCATGCAGAAAATTCCTGGTGAGGAGACATCTAATCTCAGACCTCTGAGGTTTATATGTGAATATGTGAAGATGTTGCATCCTCCTTAGGATCAGCATTCTGAAAGCTCACAACAGCACATCACACCTAACAGGGATGTGTCAGAAAGTAGGATAGAAACAAAATAGGGACCAAGTGGTAACATTTTTTATTTGTTGCAATTCTGGAAACCTGAAATCAGACTTCCTGGTTTCTAATATACCTTTGTCCTATTTTTAACTCAGGGACTACGTGAAAGAATCCAGCATTGCAGCATAGTCATCTTAAGGATGGGAAATCAGAGCAGTCTTGACCCTCAAATCTTCTGCAAGAAAAGGCAAAGTTTTAAAACAATCTACTCCACTTAGTAATGCAATAGTTTTATAGCTACCTTTCAGGGCTTTTCTTGGAAAAAGTTTTTTTGTGAACTATGAAAAAAATAGCCTATTATTTTTTTCCAGGTTGCTTTTATTCTTTCAAGAAGGATTCAGAAATCATGAGGTATGCACAATCGAGGGCTCATTTACAATATTAGAGAAGTAGAGAAGGGAAAAAGACTAGAAAGGAGGCTTCTTCCCATGGACCAAGATCAGATCCACATAACATCTCTTAATTTGGCCTTGACAACATCCTTCAAATGTTTTGCCTGCCTTCCCTAATTCTTCCCCCATTCATATCTGACATTCCTTAATTCATCCATTAGTTTGCTCAGTCAGTCATCCGTTCGTTCAGTAGTATTTCCTGAGTAATACTGAGTGTTAGGCACACAAAAAGTTCATACAGAGTAGGATATAACCATGGCCCCCAAGCTCTCAGTAAGCAACCAACATAGTAGAAAATAGTATCAACTATAGTAAGCCTAGCCAGTAGGAAGGAAAAATAGAGGAGAGGGAATGAAAAGGAAGATAGTCACTTAACTGGGTAGATGTTAAGCCAGATGTTAGCAAGATGATATAACAGCAGACAAGACAACATGTTCAAAAGGAAAGCTTCATGAAATAGGACAAGAAAAACACTCAAGAATTACAAGCAGTCTTGTCTAGCTGGAGAGCAGGCTGTATGCGGTCAGGTCAGGAAGAATCCTACAGGTCTGTGTAGAAAACACTCAGCCTCTGCCAGATGTGAGGCAAAGAATTATGTAGTCATATTGCATTCTGTAAAGTCATGCTTATCGTTTTCTGCAAGATCTTTTTCATAATTCAGCAGAAGCCTTTCCAACTTAACATAGTATGATTAAACAGATGTTTACTTTGTAGATTCCCAGGACTTGGTTTTCCATCGGCTTTGTATTAGCTAATAGCTTCCACTTTCCATGATTGAATGCTCTTTTGTACATCCTCCTTGGCAACCCCCTACCATATTCTACACCCAGACTAACAGACATGACCTCTCCTGTGAATTTTTTCTCAAACAGGGTAACAGCTATTGCTGGCTGTATATGGTAATTCAATGTTAAGGTCCCCTAAGAGAAAAGTTAACTTTTCAATCTAAATACTCTGATCATGAAAGATCAAAAGCAACTGTTTAAAAAAACATTTATTTATAATCACGTCAAGTGACAAAGCAGGAAAAAAAAAGCTCCAAAAAGCAAGAACTCAATATGGAGAAAAATCTAAAATGTTCAGTTGGTAGAGTAGGAATCAACTGGAAAATATTCCAAAAACCAGTTGTTTTATTCCCTGAGGAAGTACTAAGACAGTTTCCTGTTCAACTACTTCTGTAAGATCTTCTGTAGATCAAATGGAATGGAACTTTTTGGAGGACTTTTTCATTCATTCAAATACATTTATTAGTCTGCTGCTGGTGGCTTACACCTATAATCCTAGTTGCTCAGGAGGCTGAGATCTAAGGATCATGGTTTGAAGCCAGCTCAGGCAGAAAGGCCATGAGACTCTTTTTTTAAATTCTTATTTTATTGTGAAAATACTGTACAGAGGGTTTACAATTACATGGGCAAGGTGATGAGTACATTTCTTATCAAGCATTGTAGCCTCCTCCTTTGTTTCCCCTTCCCCTCTCCCAACCCCCCCACCCAATCCTCCCGCCCCCCCAATTCTTTTTTTAAATATATATTTTTATTGTAAAGATATTGTACAGAGGGGTTACAGTTACATGAGCAAGGTAATTAGTCCTATCACTAATTAACCACCTAAAAATCTGGAAATGGAGCTGTGGCTCAAAGTAGTAGAGTACTAGTCTTGAGTAAAAAGGCTCAGGGACATTGCCCAGGCCCAGAGATCAAGCCCCATGACAGACAAAAACAAACAAACAAACAAACAACAAAACATTTACTAGTGCTGTTATCAACCATCCCTGACGTGTACTCTGAGGGAAAAAAATAGCTACTTGTTTTCTTTTGTGGTTAGTACTTTAAGTGGGTTAGCTCAATTATTTTCAAACTAACCCTATGAAGTAAGTAGGCACTCTTCTGATTAAATTTATGAACTTTTCTGTGGCTGTTTTTTTCATCTATAAAATGGCAACAGAAAATACATTAGGCTAGGCACTGGTGGCTCATGCCTATAATCCTAGCTACACGAGAGGCTGAGATCTAAGGATCAAGGTTTGAAGCCAGCTCAGAAGAAAAGTCTGTGAGTCTCTTGTCTCCAATCAATCAGCAAAAAGCCAAAAGTGAATGTAGGATTTAAGTGGTAGAGTACCAGCCCTGAGTTCAAGTCCTAGCACTGGTGCATGCATACACATACAGCCACATTATTAAAGCTGTTGGGGAATTCCATAAACTCACAGGTGTAAAATACTTAGATCAATGCCTAGTGGATATTGTACTTTCAAATACTTGTCAGTATCCCCATCACTACTATCCTCATCATCACAGTCATCTTCATCTGCATTTCCTTTTTTTTTTTCTTTGTAGGTCACAGGGTTTGAACTCTGGGCCTGGGTGCTGTCCCTGAACTCTTCAGCTCAAGGCTAGCACTCTACCACTTGAACCACAGCACCACTTTTGGTTTTCTCATGGTCAATTGGAAATTAGAGTCTCATAGACTTTCCTGCCTGGGCTGGCTTTGAATCATGATCCTCAGATTTCAGCCTCCTAGGTAGCTAGGATTATAGGCGTGTGCCACCGGCACCTGGTAGCATTTCCTTTTAACTGTAAGAAAAATTGGATTCAGTAAAGTACAAACATGCTTCTTTTTCAGACAGACAGTCTGAGCACACCCTGTGACCTCTTCCTCTTCTCTCCAAATTCTTAGAAAACTCTTTCATTTACACATACAATAACTAACACTGGAAAGCAAGAAGGAAAACAGAACCTTAGTAGGCTAGATATTGTGTTGACTACTCAGGTCAGAAAATAGATGCAATCTGAATTTTTTAAAAAAAATCATAAAATACTGGATAACTTGCTCATGTAACTGTAACCCCTCTGTACAGTATTTTCACAATAAAAACTTAATTAAAATAATCATGCCCCTAGGTCCCAGAGTAAAACCTGACAGTTCCAAATGTGGGCATGTTACCACTCGTATCTATAGGCAGTGACACTGGGATCTGGAGAGATTCCAGCATGAACAATAGGGTCAAAGTTTGGGTATCATAGCAAAAATAAAACAGCAAGAAGTTTAACTTCCTCCTCCTCCTTCTCCTTCCTCTACTCCTTATTTCCTTGGACCCAGTAGCAACAAAGAGGAATGTGTTTATAAGCAAGAATGACGCACATGAAAGATCATTGAGAATGTAAGCTGTGTTCTTTGTGCTTGTCTACGTTTAAAAGGACAGCAAGTGCCCACCTCAGATGTCTGGCCACCAGAGTAAGTCACCATCAGTATTCTCAAAGGTTATCTCTTTCTCCTTCCCATCAGTTTGTGCAAATAGGACAGGCAGAAGATTACATTACAATCAAGAGTCACAAAATGCTTAGCCAAGCACTAGTGGCACATGCCTGTACATCCTAGGTACTTAAAAGGCTGAGATGTGGAGGATCACAGTTCAAAGTCAACCTGCTCAGAAAAGTGTATGAGATTCTACCTCCAAATAACCAGTAAAAAGCCAAAGTGGATGCATGGCTCAAGTGATAGAAGACCAGCCAAGCAAGCAAGCAAGCCTACTAAATGCATTCAAGCTTCAGTTTAAAAAAAATTACCAGTGCTTGAAAACATTCAATTCAGAAAGAGAGAAAACAAACTGAACAATTGAAGAATTTATACTCCATGAGAATGAATAGCTTCGGGAAGAGTATGACAATATTGCAAGCATTTGTAAAAGTTACCTAGAGATAATACAAGTGACACTTTCAATAACTGAAATTGTAAAACTGATTTAACAGAGTAGATGGCAAATTGACAGCTAAATTAGAGATCTAGAAAATGGAACTGAGCAATACTCCCAGAAACCAACACAAAACAATAAAAATAAAAAGCCTAAAGAATAAAGATTTTAAAAAGAGTTTATCTAAAGCATTATAACATCATCTAAATGAATACTAGAAATAAAGAATAGGCAAAGAAAAGAGGTATCAAAATTTGAAAGGAGAGGGAAATAATTCAAAAGAACTTCCCAACATGGAATTGGATATAAATCCCATGCCCACCCTGGCCTAATCCATGAAAACTAAAAGCAAATGACCTCATATAAGCTAGAAATTTTAAAACATCAAAAATAAGGAAAATGTGCTAATGTTTGCAGAGAAAGCGGTAACAAAAGTTTTCTATAAAGGAAGAAACATGTTGATATTAGAAATGTCATCAACTACAAATGATAAAGGATAAAATTTGATTAGGCCAACGCATTAAAATAAACTGCATGTGTGAGATCAGGCTGGCAGGTGGAATGTATATCATGTGTGTACACACGTGGTAGGTATGCATCCTATAGATATAACCTATATATTAAAATGTAGTTTTGTACATATAGACACACTTAGATGAACATTGTGTCAAAAGTTTCAAATAGGGCAGGCCCCAGTGGCTTATGCTTGTAATCCTAGCTACTCAGGAGTTGAGATCTAAGGATCATGGCTGGAAGCCAATCTGAGCAGACTAATTAGCAGACTCTTCTTTCCAATTAACTAGCAAAAAGCAAGAGTGGAGCTGTGGCTCAAGGGGCAAAGCATTAGCCTTTGCAAAAAACTAAGTGCCCAAGGCTTGAGTTTAAGTCCCAGTACCTACTGGCAAGCACATTTTAAAAAGTTCTGAATAGTTTTATAAATACATGAAGTAACTGAGATACAAAGTTTTATGAAGAGGCTGGATATGAATAAACAAGAAAGACCATCTCAGAAATCTCATACAGGCTCTCCCTTTCTACTACTTATGATCATTCAGATTTTATAAATGTCTGAGGCTTTGAGGATCAACTTTAGTAAATCACCTTGTCTAAATTTTGTATTTTATTTTATTCAAAACCAATTGGAAATCTCCTTAGCCTTAACCCTTATTTTATATTTTGTGCTGGTCCTGGGGCTTGCACTCAGTTCTGGGTGCTATCCCTGAGCTTCTTTTACTCCAGGCTAGTGTTCTACCACTTGAGTCACAGCTCCACTTCTGCATTTTTTTTGGTAGTTTATTGGAGACAAGAGACTTTTCTGCTGTGCTAGCTTTGAGCCAGGTTACTTAGACCTCAGCCTCCTGAGTAGCTAGCATTACAGGTGTGAGGCGGCAGCACTCAGCTTAACCCTTAAATTTTTAACAGACATTTACTGTGATGGTACTGCCATCATATCATTTTTTAATTCTTCTTGACTGATTTTATTTGTATCAAAATAGTCATCACTGGCACTCTTAAGGCTTGTGCCTTAATATTTTTTTAATGTTGTAGTCACTTCCTTTGGCTGGCATTTGTCTAGCACATCTTTTACCACCTGGAAGTTTTCAATGTCATTTTATTTAGCTGAGTGATTAACATCAAAGGGTCTTTTATAAAATGAGTTTAATCTATTTACATTTGTTCTGATTTCTATAAGAAATTGCTGTTCTGATTGCTGTTAGGACTTATTTCTATTTCATTCTCTCTTTTACTACTCTCCTTTCTTTGTTCCCTTTTGCAAAGAAATTATAGGCACTTTTGGGTCCTATCTGCCTACAACTTCTATTTGAACTTGCAGAATACCTTACTTTCTTGGCTACAATTATGAATTCTGTGTTCATCACAACTCATTCCATAGTTTTCTTTCAATAAATCTCCTAACATAGTAAAAACTTGTGTTTATATAATAACAACATGTTCTACCAACATTATATGCATAGTATAACTATAAAAATAAATTAATGTACTATTAAAGTTAAACTTTATATTGGATTTCCAAAAGCATTAATAATATCAATGTTTAATCTTCTTCAGAATGATATTCTCAAACATTTAAGTTTATAAATTAAATGAAAACACTAACCTATTTTTTTGGTTTTTGTCCCAGTCCTGGAGCTTGAACTCAGGGCCTGAGTACTGTCCCTTAGCTTCTTTGCTCAGGGCTACCACTCTACAACTTGAGTGACAGCTTTTATTCTGGCTTTTTTGGTGGTTAATAAGAGTCTCATGGGCTTTACTGCCCAAGCTGTTTTCAAGCCATGATTCTCAGATCTCAGGCTCCTAAGTATCTGGATTACAAGACATGAGCTACCAATACCTAGCCATTGACCTATTATTGAAGTTCATTTACTTATTTTTTATTTTATTTGGGTTATTGATCATAACACTGTAAGAAACATCTACCTGAACTGAAAAGCTTTAAACAAGAAATAAAGTAAAATAACCTCTATTATTGCTACTACTTAACATCTTCCTAGAGATTCTGGTTAGTGCAATAAGACATAGTAGATGAACTAGAAAGCAAAATGGTAATAGCTACTGTGGTTGACATAAATTTTTACATAGATAATTAAGGAGAACCAATAAACACACTGCTTAATTAATAGAAGTGTGTACATTGTTGCTGAATATAACATCAACAAAAGACAGAAATACTTCAATACACTAGAGGTATTTGGTTAGAAATGGGTAAAGATTAATTCATTAATGAGAACAAAATTATAAAATACATCTAACAAATGGAATACAATTCCCAAAGGGAGAATTCTTCTAAACTGTTATAGAACCAAAAATATATATATTTCAAGTAATAGATACTGGTAAGAGTCAATAAAGTAAATCAATCAGTGGCTGAGAATATCAATTCTTCCCAAATTAGTCAGTAAATCCACTACATTTCCAAACAAAATCCTAGAATTTTGGTGAGTTAATTCCAAATTCATATGAAACTATAATTCCCAAGCTCCAGTTTTAAAGACAAATGAGAGGGGAAGATGAGCTCTGCTGATTGTCACAAATCATTATAAAAATATGGTCATTAATAATAGCTAGTGGTATAGAGTAGAGAGCTTAAAAACAAGATAGATGGTGACAGAAAGAAAGAAAAATTAGGGCTTAGAATATATAGAAATTAGACTATAAATGAACGCAAAAAGATATCACTAAATGGAGTTGGAGGCTTTGGAAAAACATATAGGTTTTAGTCATATTTCACATAATAAATGCTAACAAATTTTGTATGAGTGAAGATCCTAACTATTACAAGGAGAACGTTACAATATTACTAGAAAATATAAGGGAATGTTTTATGACCTTTCTGAAAAAAATGGTCAATAACCACACTACCATATCTTCCTTCATCAGAGTTTTAGATTTTATTTATATGCTGTTTGTTGCAACTCCTTATAATAAGAATGTAGCATTTGATTGCCTAAAATGTAGAGTATGATTGTACTTAATGTGACAGACTTATTTCTCCTTAGGTCATTTCAAACAACCAGGATATATTCAGAAATTTCAACCCTTCCCTACCAAACGGATAATACAGAAAGGGTTTGTAAATAGGATATGTCACTGATCCACAAAGTAGACATATGTCCATGGTCTCATGAATACAAGTTTGTATCAACATTCTTCAAAGACAAGGAAGCCATATAAAGTGAATGGTAGCCAGTTGTTTGTTCTCCATCTCCAGTGAAGGAGCTTCACACAGAAATGAAATAAAATATACATAGGATTAGAGCATATCTAGGGTAAGATCTGAAGAAGGAAAAAGATATGTCTCCAGCATGGAGAGGTTTGAGATACTTGAATGTGAAAGATACCTCCTTTCTTCCAATACTTTGAAAACTCAACAGAGCCATTCCATTCTATGGACAGCAGATTGTTGGCTCAAAGAAAATAAACTCCAGTTTGCTTACTAAGCTGACCAAACACAGAACCAATAATCTGGAAGTAAAAAAAAAAATGCCAATACCAATTCTTTCCTGAAAAAGGTCCAACCTTCTCCTTTTGAGAGAATACCACAGAAGGACTAGGTGCAACTTGCTCTGCTCCAGAAACCCTGCACTGAGCACTGAGCAAGGAGAAGCCTCTAACCTTCAGTATGACATGCTGTTCACAGACAGGTGTCCTTCCCTCTTTCCCTCCCCGTCACTCTTCCTCTCTCTGTCTCCCTCTCTGTCTCTCTGTCTCTCTCTCCCCACATCCTGTTGCCCCAGCATATGGGCCATGAATCATTCACAAATCTGAATCAATTATTCATCCAAACCAAACACCAAACACTTTGCTAATTGTCCAGGAAAGGGAGGGCAAGGGGGAGAGATTGTTTGAAGGAAAAGGAATCTGTGCTCTGTAAATAATTGGCAGTGCTAATACGTCATTATTTTAGACAACAACACCAAAGGAAACTACTATCCTCTAAGTGATTTGGAGAAATAGTTTGTGCTACTTCTAAAATATGCAGGGAGAAACACATGGACCTCCCCTGAGTCCTGATCTAGGGGTTATTCTGTGTCACCCCATTATGTACCTCCAGCTAAAGCACCCACAGCTAGACTGTGGGCTCAGCATATACACACTTGCTGTCACTGGGCAGTGGTATGGTTTGGTCATGGCCTGGGTCTTTATACTGCTGTA
This sequence comes from Dipodomys merriami, assembly GCF_024711535.1. NCBI lineage: Eukaryota > Metazoa > Chordata > Mammalia > Rodentia > Heteromyidae > Dipodomys > Dipodomys merriami. The sequence continues at coordinate 18,753,148 of NW_027203826.1, forward strand.
TGAACTGAGAAGCAAAAATACCTTGAGAGCAAAATGTAATGACATAGAATATAAGGCATAAGTTTTTCCCCTCAGCTCCATGGACTGGTATGCACAGACTTTGCTTTTCCACCCCGGTACTTACTTTGCATTTGTTAGCTACCCATGATGGATCTGGGAATGCCCAAATGACCCTAGGGGACCAGCAAAGGAAAATATAACTTTCCTTCCATCTCAACAAAGAAACAAGAGGCACAGGAATAGTACAAGAGGGAACACAGGCCAGGTAAGTGCTCAGGAGGTGCATAGCAAAGAGCTATTTCTCTGAAGAGCCATAGCTTCAGTTGGTTTCCACAAGACAGAACATGGACTGGTAAAAGGCCGGAAGATAAAAAAAAAAAACATGGCAGAGTAATAACAATGGATGGAAACAGAGGAAGATGACTTGAGATAAGACAAACACCATAAAGCCTGGCCTTACTAGGGTAAAGGAGCCCTAGATGCCAATCATGCAACAAGTAGAGCAACGGGCCTCCAGTCAGGAGAAATAGATTCAGCTAATGGAATTTTTGGAATGCCACATGCTAAAGAGCTTTCCCTGTTGTATCAAAGGGGAAAGAAGTTTGTCAAGTGATGCTTCTCAGAAGAGATGAGGAAAGAACTAAACACATAATAATACAACAGAAAGCCATGCACTAGTGGCTCATGCCTGTGATCCTAGCTACACAACAGGCTGAGATTTCAGGATTACAGTTCAAAGCCAGCCCAGGCAGAAAAGTCCCCATGAGACTCTTAGGTCCAATTAACCACTCAAAAACCAGAAGTGCACTGTGGCTCAAAGTGGTAGAGCACTAGCCTTAAGCAAAAGAGCACAGGGTCAACCCCCAGGTCCTGAGTTCAAACTCCATGTCCAACAACAACAACAACAAAAAATAGAACAGAACATAGACAAAACCTGAGGCTGGGGGGAAAAAGTCATTTCTATAGGGAATGGATCCACTGGTGATGATCTCATCATTACGAGACTCCTTGGCCTGTAGCCCAACTCTAAAGATCCCAACTCCCCCCAGAAATCAAATGGAAAAGTAAAGATGAGAAGGCTGCTTTTCCACCATTATTTTGCCATTTGACACCTGAGTCTTCTGATCTAGTATTTCTGTTAGACCAACAAGGTGAAAGATTATACAAATATGCAGAGAGAGAAAAAAAGCAAAGTTGAACATTGATAGAGACATCATTTCCTGTCTAGATGACAGGAAAGAACAATATTCAAATAATTTCTCAAGCTCAGTATCTTAGAGATCATTTAATGGAATGATACTACAATGTGGGCCAGAGGCTCATTTTCAGTACATGTGAGGCAACCCACAATCCTATCCATCCAGACCTTCCAGGCCTTGGGCTGGTAAGCAACTAGTCCAGGGCCTAAAGCAGAGACTGGCTAGGTCTAAGGAAGATCCTGGCATTCCTACTTCATGGTCTTTTCATTATAACCACAGACTACTGATTCCACTGGTGGGAAAGGCATCATTTTGTAGGGGAAAAAATCCATTCAAATAGAAATGGCCTAAGTGGTAAAACAGCGAAGAAGCTGTAGTATGAGAAATTACTCTTAGAGTTCTATCTTTTGTGCTTACTAAAAATCAACCAGTTAAAAAATCATGTAATGTTAATTCTTTGGCGTTTTGCTTTTACTAAACAATAAATGTGGGGTAACGGTTGCCTTGCGAAAATCATCAGTTAGGCTTTCCTTCCTCCTTTCTGTCACATCAATGCAGAGAAGACAATCTCCACTTGTCCTATGGGAAGCTGGGTCTACTAGAATTATGCTGAGCCAGAATTATGCTTTTGTTTCTGTATTTTGGGGTGATTTTTTTAAGCGGGGAAGGAGAGACTAGGTCTCTGCTTTTGCAAATACATTCTCGAACTTCCTCCATGATCAAGCTTTTCCTGCAACACTCTTCAGCTGGGGAAGTTTTCCCTGATAACTTCCCAGAAAAAAAAATTGGTGAGGGGACAGGGCTGCTGATGTGGGGAAATAAAAGGCGAATTTCCTTGGAGTAGCATACAAAAAAGACAGAGGAATCCAGCCTTCAGGCAGTTAGTAAAAACCAAGTTAAAGTTTCTTCAAAGGAAGGCCAAGGCTGCTAAATCCTTTCAACAAAATCACTGATGAAGAAGGAAAGCTGCGGGAAGGAACACAATGGCCATGCTGTTCATACCCAAGAGTTCTTTTCAGGATCATATATGGTACAAAAGAGGTAGACAAAATATAGGTGAAGTACAGCTGTAGTTTGATAACACCTCAGGCAGGAATAGAGATCACACATACAGATAGATTGGAATCCTGAAGTCTATGCCTCTCTTCTTCAACAAGTGCAAATTTTCTTATTAGTCTTTATTTTCTCTTCCATCTCACCCCTCCAGGCCAGCAACTCCTAAAAGTACCATCAAACTTTAACAGGCTCCCTGTTCTACCACATGAGGCCTGCATGCAGATAATTACATGAAATGCTCCCCAGATTCACTAACTAACAAGCAGAAGTGATGGGAGAAAGGTAGACAGGGAAAGATAGCAGCAGCAAGGAAGATAGCAGATGTTAAGTTTGTCCTTCTATCTCATCTTACCCTTCGTAGGTTAGTATCCACCTCTTTAAATTCAGTCTCAGGAAATCTACTACCCCAAAGTCCTACCATCAACAATAACTACAAAGTCGAATTGAATTTGTTTTTGTCTGGATGAGTTGTGTTTTTTTTTTTTTACTGTAACATACTATTTCTTACTAGAAGTTGATGCATCATGCTATTAAACTGTATGCTACATGTAAGTATTTTATAATCCATAAATTCGGCATTGAATTTGATGTTATATGTGTGCGCATCCTTACATGCCAAGATGGGAAACAAATGAAAAGGATAAAAAGTAGAGTCTCCACAATGAAATTTTAAAATCTGCTTAATAATTACAAAAGGCTAATTTATAAGGCTCTGATCAAGTTTTTAAAAAAATTAAGAGAGAAAAATGAAGAGGCACACTAGCAGGCTGAGAGCTGGTAGCTCATGCCTATAATCCTAGCTACTCAGGAAGCTGAGATCTGAAGATTGTGATTTGAAGCCAGCTGTGCAGGAAAAGTCCATGAGGGTCACGTCTCCAATTAGCCACTGTAAAGCTTGAAATGGAGCTATGGCTCAAGTAGCAGAGCATCAGCCTTGAGTTTAAAAACTAAAGGACAATAACCAGGCCCTGGTTCAAGCCCCAGCATCCACACAAAACAACAAACAAAAAAGTGGTCATGATGGCAAAGAATAAGGCAGCAGTAATAGCAAACAATAAACAAAAGGAATGAAAAAATAAAGCATTCATTACAGTAAATATTGGTATGTAATATTTTCTCAAGAGAGAAAGACTTTGGTAAATAGTCAAAAAACAGTGTAAGTTCAGGCATGGTAGTATAACACCTGTAATTCCAACTACTTGTAAAGCAGCCTCAGGAGAATCACGAGTTCAAGGCAAACTCAGCCTAGGCCAACTTAGCAAGATAGTGCCTCAAAAATAAAATACAAATAAAAGACATAGATCAAGTGGTAGAGCACCTTCTTAGTAAGAGGAAGGCTTTGAGTTCAGTCTCCAGTGCTACACTCATAAAACACACACACAGAGAGACAGAGACAGAGAGAGAGAGAGAGAGAGAGAGAGAGAGAGAGAGAGAGAGAGAGAGAAAGAGAGAGAGAGAAAGAAAGAGAGAGAGAGAGAGAGAGAGAGAGAGAGAGAGAGAGAGAGAGAGAGAGAGAGGAGGCAATATAAATGTCATACAACCATTAGGAAAGTGTGGGAAGTAAATGAGGAGAAAGGAAATAAGATGGATTTTTTAGAATCGATACATTTAAAACAGAAGTGGTATGAGAACTGGATAGAGGATATAGAGTATAAAAGAAGACCACATATGCAACCTAGCAGTGTTGGTGTTCGACATCCGCTCACACTCTGCCTTCATTCCTTCATCAAGTGAATACAGTCATTCAACTATACTTTGAAACTTGGGTCTTGGGTACACCCTGAGCTGACCAAATCTAAAGTGATTCTGGATCACTGAAGCCTACGGCATAGATCAAATGCTTAAACACTTCCAAAGGTCATATGTTGAAACCTAATGTCCCAATGTGATGGTATTTGCAGCGGGGGGGGGGGGGGGGGGGGGGGGGGGAGGGGTAGTTGGGAGGGAGTTCAGTCATTAGGACTCCACCCTTAATTGGAATCAGTTACCTGATAAGAGAGACCCTTAAATGGTCCTTTCTGCCATGTTAGGACACCAATAGCTATGAACCTATGAACCTAGAATCTGCCTTGATCATGGGTTTCCCAGCCTCTAGAATTTTTAGAAATAAACTACTATTGTTTTCATGCTACCCAATCTGTTATATGTTGTTACAGCACCCTAAATTGACTAATACCCTCTCAAAATTTGTAAATTTTACAAGTTATTATGATTTCATAGAAATAGCAATGGACTAAAACAAAGAAATATTAACTTAATCTCACTTATATGAAGCATTTCCATGGAGTTTAGAGTATTCCTAGAGTAGATTTGCTCATTCTTTGCCTCCTTTTACTTAACAATAAATTAGGAAATAACGATAAATACTACTCATTGAACATATACTATGCACAAAGCACTGTGCCAAGTGTTTTATATACATCATGCCAATTGACCCTCAAAACATAAATTCCTAAGTCTTGAATTTCCCAATGAGGAACAGAGAATCAGAGGTTAAGCAAATTGATCAGGGTCACAGAGCCAGACATACCTCAAAAATAGAACTATACAGTTCTAGAACTTTTGTTCCTTCCAAATCCTCTCATGCTGTCCTGGGTTGTAACATTATGCTATTCTAAAGGGCTAAATGGACAGTATGTCTAAAATACTTTCAGGATCATGATAATATTTTTTAAAAATCCAATTATCTGTAATCCCTTTAATCCATGTCAATAAGAGACATTTTCCTGGTAACTAAATCCAAGAAGTCTTTCATGTTCCCCTAGGTGCATTTTGCCATACCAACAGGAACACCCCTTTACCTTTCTTAGTTAAGATGCACCAGGAAGGAAAGAAAAAAAAAAAGAGCAGACAACCACAAAGATACATAAATTTGGAAGGCAATACTGCATCATGGTTAAAACATGGGGTGGGCTCTAGAGTTAAACTACATTGTTCCTGTCTCCACCAACTGCTGCCAATGTGATATGGAAAAAAAAATTACTGAACCACCTAAACATGTATTCGTCTATTATCTGTTCCTATATCAACATCCTTGACGCTGGTATTTAAAACAAACAAAAAAGGGGGGTTGTTGAATTAGCTCACAGCTCTGGAGAATCAAGTCTATACTGCCAGCATCTGCTTTGTCGGGGTGAGACCCTCTTGGTGGGGTCACAGCAGGAGCAAAGAAATGGAAATGGCTTCATGCAGAAGAGACTACGCATGCGAAGTAGTCTTGCTTTACAATACATTCTTGTGAGAACTGTCTTCCCAAGATAACTACACTAACTTCTCCCAAGGACAGCACCTCCAATGACGTAGTCACTTCCCACCATGTCCTACCTCAGAAAGCTTCCTCTGTCTCCCAGTACTGACACTCGGCAATACTGAGAAACACAGTCAAGCATGCCCAAGTCACAGCATCCTAGAATCCTCACCTAGTCATCATAACAGTAGTGTTCACTTTCTAGGCTGTTAAAAAAAAACTTATATTAATCAAACTTTAAAATATTTAACGCAATGATTAACAAGGACCATCAATTGTTAATTAAGTCAGCAGTTCTGGAAAAAAAAAAATCAAGCAACCCTAGCTTTCATGTCCATTCTTCTCCTGCTTTCCCTCTGGGTAGGTATATCACTACCAGGGCCACAGATGCGTTCTGGAGCCCTGATATGGAATTTTGGAAAGGCTGAGTAATTTAGGCAACTGTTTTGTGAAAGAGCAAAGCAGTTGTGACTCCTATGCTATTTTTTTTTTTTTTTGTCGGTCCTGGGGCTTGAACTCTGGGCCTGGGCGCTGTCCCTCAGCTCTTCAGCTCAAGGCGAGCGCTCTACCGCTTGAGCCACAGTGCCACTTCTGGTTTTCTAGTTGTTTATTGGAGATAAGAGTCTCACAGACTTTCCTGCCTGGGCTGGCTTTGAACCATGATCCTCAGTTCTCAGCCTCCTGAGTAGCTAGGATTACAGGCATGAGCCACCAGAGCCTGGTGACTCCTCCTCTTAAGAGTCACAAACTTGAGACCAAAATGGTCTCTTCACTTGCAAAGGGACAACTCTCCCAGATCCCATTATAGAATCCTATATAAAAGGCAGGAACCAAGTGGCACTAAGCAACATCACTGACACCCAAAGGCCATTTCATTACTACAGCACAGTAATACTACTACAGGCACAGTAATACTACTACAGCACACTAATACTACTACAGGTACAGTAATACTTCTCCCAAAGACCCACTTCTATCATTTCTTTATCTTTGACTCATTATTTTGAAGCTGCACACAGTTTATAACTAAATGTCTAACCCTCAGCTGTCTTGGTGTAAGCCAATGATAGACAGGACATGAATAAATAGGAAATCTGTTTTCCCTCTGAAATTGGTTCCTGATCCTCTATTTTGTTGGGCCCGTGGGGTTTGGAGTTTGACAGGTGTTAACCAGCCTTCATAATCCAGATCAACATGGGCATTTTATAAATAGCTTAAGCTGCCTAACTACCTCTGAACTGCACCGTCTTGCAGTAGAAAAACAAAATGAACAAACAAGTGGACAGCAAAAAAAGCAACACAAAAATAAAATGAAATCAATAAATAGTCTCATTCTTATACTTCAGATCCTGTTGAAAAGAGATAGAAAGTAGATTTAAGGGCTACTTACACCAGCGTCTGCGGTCAGTGTCAGCAGTTGTCATATTAGAGCTAATGGAAACCAAATTCCAAACGATTTTCCACCTTTCTCACTGAAATCTGCTGCTACTCCTCTTATCCCTCTCCATTAGACCTTGTACATGGCAAGCACTCAGTAAAAAGTGGGTGGATAGACAGATAGAAAGCAGCTTGGATTAAACGGAATAAATTTATTCCAATAGTCTTGTTGCTTGAGCAAATGGTAGTGATTCAAATTAAAATGACCTACATGCTTATAGTCTCTCTGCATCAGACTAAAAGCTTCTTGAGGGCATGGATCATATTGTTTATCTTTTTCTTCTCAATATTGAAACATTTTGTACATGCAGAGTAAATATATCTTGAATTGATGAATATTAGTAATTAGTAAAATAAAACACTGATTTATAGCTCATGTGTCTGATAAGTTATATACATTTTATTTAATCTTTCTAGACACTAAAAAGGCAGCTACTTGCTCTCCAAATTGATGCTTTCCATTCCACAGCATAAAGCAACTGCCGGGTAGCAGCAGCCCAGCTGGGGATTAGAGCTTCCAGACAAGATGCATCTATAACTAGGTTGAGCCATGTAGCTGTCCCATACCAATAAGATGTAAATAAAAATTATGTGCTGGTTGGCACCAGTGACTCATGTCTATAATCCTAGCCACTCAGAAGTTTGAGACCTGAGGGTTGTCAAAGCAAGCCCAGGTAGGAAAGTCTATAAGGCTCTTATTGCCAACTAACCTACCCTATAGACACACACATACTCTCTGTCTCTCTCTGTCTCTCTCTGTCTCTCTCTGTCTCTCTCTGTCTCTCTCTGCCTCTCTGTCTCTCTCTCTTTCTCTCTCTCTCTCTCTCTCTCTCACACACACACACACACACACACACACACACACACACACACACACACACACACACACACAGAGCCAGAGTTGCTGTGGTTCAAGTGGTAGTGCTCTAGCTTGGAGCATACAGCTAAAGGACAGCACCCAGGCCCTGAGTTCAAGCCCCAGGATGGGCACATAAAAAATTATATGCCTTCAGGCCGAAATATTCTTAATAGAGACCCAGAAACACAATAAATCAAAGAAAGGTTGGACAAATGGGATTGCATGAAGCTGCAGAGCTTCTGCATGGCAAAGGACATAGCTAGCAAGATCAATAGAAAGCCCACAGATTGGGAGATCCTCACTAGCCATACAATGGACAAGGGTCTCATATCTAAAATATACTTAGAACTCAAAAAATTAAATCCTCCAACAACAAATCCTCAAAGAAAAAACTGTCCAATAAATAAGTGGGCTAAAGACTTAAAGAGAAACTTCTCTGAGGAGGAAATAAGAATGGCCATTAGACATATGAAGAAATGCTCAACCTCTCTAGCCATAAAAGAAATGCAAATCAAAACAACATTGAGATTCCACCTCACCAGTTAGAATGGCTATAATCAAGAACTATAATAACAGATGCTGGAGGGGATATGGCCAGAAGGGAACCCTACTGCATTGTTGTGGGAGTGTAAACTTGTTCAACCACTTTGGAAAGCAGTATGGAGGTTACTCAAAAGACTCCACATAGAGTTCCCCTATGACCCAGCAATCCCACTTTTGGGCATTTACCCAAATGATCACAAACAAGACCACACTAAAGCTACCAGCACAACTATGTTTATTGTAGCATTATTTACCATAGCTAAGATATAGAACCAACCCAGATGTCCCTCAGTAGATGAATGGATCAAGAAAATGTGGTATATATATATATATACACATATATACACACACATATATGTGTGTGTGTATATATGTATATATACATACATATATATACACATATATACACACATATATATGTGTGTGTGTATATATGTATATATATATGCATATGTATATATATATACAACACATTTTCTTTATTCATTTATATGTATATATACATATATATATATATGGAATTCTATGCCTCCATCAGAAAGAGTGACATTGCCCCATTTATTAGGAAATGGAAAGACTTGGAAAAAATTATATTAAATGAAGTCAGCCAGGCCCAAAGAAGCATAGGTTCCATGGTTTCCCTTATCCCTTATTTGCAATAACTACTATATGTCTGGGACAAGCAGAAAAGGTCAAAAGCTATGTACATATGATGATGTATATAAGATGATGCTTTAAGTGAAATGTACATAAGATGATGTTAAGTAAAATGAACCCCAAGATAGGAACACAAGTGGTTTTTTTCTTTCTTGCTATTTTTTCTAACGAATTTATAATGTACCATGTGATTTTCCTGTTTCTTTGTATGTTCCTCCCCCACAGTATAACCCCTGTTTTCACTGTATTTGATGTCAGTGCCCTGCATCTTGTATATACACTTCTCTAATTTGGGGAGGGAAGGGAACAAACAAAATGCTTAAATAGGGATACAGGTTGACCCATTGTAACAAGGAGATATACAAGACACTATGTTGAAAAACGAACTTTACAATTTATGCAGGGGGGGGGATGTAGTTGAGGAGGTGGGTGGGAGGGATGGGATTATAGGGAAAAAACAAAGGAGGAGGAAACAATGCTTGATAAGAAATGTACTCATTATCTTGTTCATGTAACTGTAACCCCTCTGTACAGCATTTTCACAATAAAAAACTTATTTTAAAAATTATGTTCCTTATTACCTACATTAAGAAAATTTAATGAATATTCCTTTGTTATAGTCTCTTTCCACCTCTATTTAAGGACTACTAATCATGAGATCTAGCAGATGCAGAGCCACAAGTAAAAGGAGCCTATGTTTCTAAATCTCCAAATAGAGGAAAACTAAGAGCACAGTTAAGAACATGCTGGGCTGGTTAAGAAGCAAATAGATAATAACAACACCCTGAAATGTAGGAAGTTACTTGTTGAACTAACCCAATGCTTGCTCAATATAGCCCATCAAAGATTTTCAGATTCTCTTTTTTTAATGAGACTCAAATGAGTTAAATAACTTGCCTAAAATGATACCTGAATAGTGGCAAAGCTGAAGTTCAAGCTCAGGTCTTCCTAACACCAAAGTCTTTAAAAAATCTTTCCACAAGGATATGCTATCAAGGGAATTGGTTGTTGATAATAAATGGATGCACATCTAAAAAACTATTACCAAATCCAATCCAGACGTCAGACCAAGCTTTCCAAATCCTTCCTCAGCTGGGTCAATGGTAAGCATCATGTCAGCAAGGACCATAACAATTTCGTTCATTACTAGTATATTCATCATGCGATATAATGCCTGGCTCTCAGTAAGTACTAAATAAATAATGCATGAAAAAAATGTTAATAAAAAACAAAAATAATAATGCATGAAACTTTTCTGGGTGGATGGACAGAGGGAGGAAGGGAGAGAGGCATGCTTAGAAAATAAAAGTATTAAGAGACATCTGATAAAAGAATGCCAACCACCTCTTCCTCATCCATCCCACAGCCTCTTACCTCAAAGGGGAGTAATATCCTCACAGACTGAATTATATCTTCTTTCTGGGTTTAGTGCAAAGTCTCTGTTGGCTTGCTATGAATCTATAACCTTCCACATGAATTTCAGCAAAGATACCCCTATGAAAACCTAACATTCCTCTCCTCTCTCAAGCAATCAAAAGGTAATCAACTCAACATCTATGTTCAAACTGGAAAGGTTTGAGGGGGGAAAAGGTACATTCTTTTAGGCCAATAAGACAAGGTGTAGGTATATAGAGGTAGAGGAGAGATGAGCAATCAACCAATAAATAAAATTAGCTAAGAAACCATCCAATTATCCAAGAAAAGTGATGGTCATTGATCGTAAGTGATGAAAGACAATAAACCTAAGGTTGACCATAAAAACCTGACCTGGGCAGAGATACAAGACTGTACACCAGCTCAACTAGCCCCACTTTAGCTGCAGGGAAGTACCACACAGACCTGGGGAATTTCTGGGCCTGGATCCTATATCTGAAGCTTCCAAAAATGAACTGGTTATATTGGGTCAGCAGTTCTTAGCTTCCAAGTGTGAGGCTCCCATCCTAGTGTCAAAACTGCAATACCCATTCTATCCCCTGGAGGAATTACTTCAATTGTTATAGCCCGTAACTACTTTATTAAATAAATGCTATGACCCACCTCACCCTTTTCATGTAGATGGGGATCCTGAGGCTGACAGAAGCTGGGTGAGTTGTACGTAATCACAGAGCAAGTAAACGGCAGAGCTGAGATGTGAAGTTCAGAACAAAGGCCAAATTGTTAACCACTAGGCTCTGCTGACTTGCTGAAGAAAAAAGCCACTATTTATTCAATAGTGCTTTTTAATGGAGTTATATTTATAAGTCACAATTGCATCCACATACTTCAGAAAAAAATAGGCTGTGGTATATATTTGTGGAAAACATTACTTGGAAACAACCGATGTTGGGAGTAGCCACGGATCTGCTGATCCACTGCCCAATAATTCCAGAGGTTTCTCGGTTGAAAACCACTGGAATGACTGGTTATTCTTGAGAGCTATCCCTGCTTTCCATATACATCAGTCTATTCTTCTAAAATTTGAATTCAGGGTATGTGAGTACTTGGCTTCAATTTGGTTTCAGACCAGTCACTGCTAGGGATTGTTGAAATCACGGAAGTTTCCCCATCGTTTATTTTCATCACTACATGGTTAGACTTAGATTTGATCTAATACCCAGTAGGGAGAAAAAACCTCACCCAGATGAGTCTATTTATTAGAGAAGGACTGGATGTTTAAATTATCCCAACAGACAAAGCTCTAAGAAGGAGTCACATGGCTGACCTCATCAGAAAGAGGATGTAGAAGTTCAGTCAATAGAAAAGACAGGGATAAACATTTAATATCTCCATTGCTATAGTCTCGATATAAAGGATACATGTAAGTGACCAGCACTAGAACAAAGTAATTACTTAAGAAGAGAAGAAGGCTCTATGTCTCTTTCCCAAATGGAGAATGGGGAGGGAGTAAATAACAGAGTACTGTGAGCACCCCACAAGAAGGAACTTCTAAATCACAAAATACTATATTTATGGTGGTTATTAACCAGAGCTCAATGGGGATCCAGATTCAGTATCATGATGTGTCACCGGCTGAAGAAGCGAGGCAAAGAGATACATCCCCTAAACAAGCATGTGGGTTGGTTTGATCTTTTGACTATTGTTCTATTTGGAAAACAAAAATCATAATAATCATATAGCAATGTTCTTGGCAAAGCATTTTAAAAATAATTTCTCCGCTGAACATTGAAAATAAAAGCCCACACACACATCAATTCTTCCTCATTATTTGAGTCGGTAGGAGATGCACGGAGTGTGATCTCAGAGGGCAGGGACTGTGTCTCCACTCCAGGCAGGTTAACAAATACTTAGAATGAAACGGCCCAGATTATAATAAGGTCTAGAGACTGGAGTTTGGATTAGCTCCAATAGGTTCAATAAAATTATAGTTGAGGGCCAGTGTGGCAAGAAGAAAGCCAGAGACTCCTTGAAGATGGTAATTCCAAGGCTGCTTCTGAGCAGATATGGAATCATTTGGAGAATGTGTTCTCTTCCCTCTCCTCCACCTTCCTGTTTGGAACCACAATTCAGTGGCCTCCCACTGAGCATCCCTCCATGCCACTGAGGCCGGAAGGACATGGCTCCACCTCCTCTTCTATCCTCCCTGTGGGGCTGGTCACCAGGACCCTTCTTCCTTTTCCTTCCCAATTCTGCCATAGTCTCTCCCATCTGCACCCCTGAACACCTGCCCCTACCTTCCGGTCCTCCTTCATTATCCTGGCTAAATATAATTTGTTCCTGGTCTCAGAGTCATCATCAGTTTTTTCACTGTCCTCCCATCAGATTAGGTTAGGATCCCAATTAAAAGTTATACTAGCACCTTCACACTCCTTTACCACTAAATTGGAGCCTATTTTTATATGTGTCTTTGCTAGACAGCAAGCTCTAAGACAGTAGGAGCCATCTATCTGCCCTGCCTTTTCCTGAGCAGTCAGTACTCTGTGTGTACGTGTGTGTGTGTGTGTGTGTGTGTGTGTGTGTGTGTGTGTGTGTGTGTGTGTGTACAGGATGTACTCAGTAGCATTAGCTGCTCTCTCCTAAGTCTTCCCCCACCTCATTATAGGTTCCATACATGGGTATCAGGCAGCCTTGAATGGGTCAGATCCCAAAGTGCAACAACTCTCGCTCATGTTTGATTAAAACTGAACAACAAGCTGGCCATAGTGGTACATATCTGTAATCCCATCTACAGAGATGACAACAGAAAGATCATGAGTTCAAAGCCAACCCAGGTAAAGATAGAGCAACTGTATGTCAAAAACAAAATACAGCTGGGCACCATTGGCTCATACCTGCAATCTTAACTACACAAGAGGCTGAAATAGGAGGATGGATCACAATTCAAAGCTATCCCAAGTAAACAGTCTGTGAGACTCTTATCTCCAATTAACCACCAAAAAGCCAGAAATGGAGCTGTTTCTCAATGGCGGAGCACCAGCCTAGAGTGAAAAAGCTAAGGGACAGTGCCCCATGCTCTGAGTTCAAGCCCCAGTAACAGAACAAAAAAATCAAAAGCAAGGCAAAAAGGAAAGAAGTGCGAGTCAATGGGTAAAGTTTATGCATGAAGCCCAGTACCAGGAAAACAAAGAAAAAAACCAGTTTAGTTTCATTGCAGCTCCCTTATAGCCCGTCACAAGTCCTTAGCTGAGGAATAATTCCCCAAGGGCCTGGTGAGGCCACAGTGAGGAGGAGAAACACCTCCCAAATCATAGTCAATGTACTCCTGCTGCAATCTGAAGTGTGAAACTGATGCAGACACACCTGCCATTCTGCCTCCCAATCACTGTCCCCAGGGTTGAAGGCCATGGAGAAAAGCTGTGGCCTTGAACTCCTTTCTTAGCCTTCCTGTCACCAAGGCCAAGCTCCTGACAGAAGACTGGCAGCCAAGAAGAAAGGGATTGAAAGACAAGGGGGAGGAAGCTGAGCTCAGTGAGATCTCCTTGGTGCAAGGTCTCTCTATTCATGCATTCCTGCTGAGGAAGGGGCCCCTGTCTTTGGTCCTTTCCTGTGATATGTAGATGTGGGAGAGAGGGCAGCCCTCTGATCTGTGCTTTGTGAGAAGTGGCAAGAGGAGTAGACAGCCAGAAGGGAAAGAACCAGAAGGTCAATAAATGGGACTGTGGAAGAGGGAATATTTTCATTGCTAATAGAGTGAAAAATGAACCCCTTTTGTTTCCATTTTTACTCCTGGAATTTCTTTGTTGTTCTTTTCAATAGCAACAAGAGAAGATTTTACAAGTGGTGATAAAATTAGATCTTCTATTAACAAGAAATAAGATATATCTTTTCAATTTGTAGTAAAATTCCATCTTGACACAAAATGGCAACTAATGGAAAAATTACAAATTAGCCACCGTTTTAAGAATTTACAACAGTGAAGTTTATCTTCACACTTGCAAGTACTATAGCAATAAGTGGCTATGGTTGGCTGAGGTCCACAGAGCCATAGCATCTGAAGATTTTCAATTCTTATACAGTACTCAGGGTGCATTATACATATCCTAATATTTATCTCATCTGAAGGAATTACTATTCAATTATTTGGCATTTTTGCCACATTGTTTCATAAAATACTTGGAGAGGAAGCTCGCTGTAGAAATAGCATGGGCTTTAGAACTGTTAGAATCAGCTGGGTGCTGGTACTTATACCTATAATCCTACCTATATAGGAGGCTGAGATCAGAACATGCACGATTTGAGGCCAGTCCAGGTAGAAGAGTCTATAAGATTCCATCTCCCTGGGGATTAAACTGGACACTGTGGTGTATGCCTGTGATCTCAGCAATAACAGGAAACCTAAAGTAAGTAGATCCAAGCTCAGGTGCAAACAAGACTAAAGGTGTACTAAGCTTAAGAGCAGTGGAATACCAGCCTAACAAGTGCATGCCCTGAATTCAAATCCTGGTTGAGGGGGGAAGGTTGTGGATAATAAAGTTAAAATAACAATCCCCCAACCTCAGCATCGTCAGTATCTGCTTGTCACAAACCTGATGTTATAGTTGGGGCAGGTGTTACCTTCATTTGGAAAGAGAAGCTTCATAGAAGAAACTATGTCAGAGAAAGTTTGTAAGGTCACACAGAGAAGGCATGTGAGGGCCAGGACCTGAACCCAAGTCATCAGCCCACTATATTAGACTGTCTCTATGTAAGCTACAAACCTATTTTCCAGCAAATAATAATCTCATTTGTTCATACCCCAGCTTAATGGCCCTAATATGCCCTAAGAAGCAGCAGGGGGCTGGGAGTTTTACTCGGTTTTTGAGTGAATGCTCAGCATAGACAACACCCTAGGCTCTATCCTCAGCACCAAAAAGAAAAAGCAAATTCTCATGGCCAAGATCAATGGGTATGACTACAGTGGACCTTGCATTAGAGTTATGGAAGTCAAGTTCTAAGCCCCAACTCTCACCTCCTACTTCTAAGACCTTGGTCAAAGTGCTTCACCATTCCCACCTCAGGTTTCTCTTCTGTGAAAAAAAATGATAAGTTTGGGTAAAATGATTATCCTCCATAATAACGTTATCATCCTCTATTGTTCAGCGACTGAGCTGTAGGACTTAGATTTCTGTTCATATATTGTCTTTCATATCAGCACACCCTCTGGGTCTGTTCAACATCTGTCCTGGCCCACTTCATCCCTTTCCTTTGCAAATCACCTTGCTCTCAAGGTATCTGCTATTTCCTGACTTCCATGATACATGCATTAAATAATGCATTGAACTTTCACCTTGTACACAAACCCATTATTAACTATGAATTACATTGAAAACATAGACACAAGTACACAAATCTCTTCCTGAATGAGAAAGCAGGTTTTTATCCAGAAGATGGAAAGATAAACACTCCTCCTAATTTCTATTCTATCTCGGAGCTCTATAGAATGAATATTTATACTATATCCTCTCTGCTTTGCAAACATGCCTCAGAATTTTCGCCATCCCTTCTCCCTCCCTCTTGTGCACGTGTGTGGGAGTGTATGTGTTGAACAGCCTTAAGATGGGAGTTCAAGGCCCAGGAGAGTGGTCTTGCTCAGAAAGCACCTTGCCATTCTTTCTTTCCCTAAATCACGCTGAGTAAATGTGAAGCCAGGGAGAACAGATCTCGAACCAAACCACTGGGGATGTCAAAGCTTCCTTTGTTGCCTCACGCTTTTCCTCTTCTTTGCAGACACCCATCCAACTTAGGTCCTGCTCTGTTTTTTCCAGAATGAGCATCTATCAATGGAGGTAGCAAAGAGTCTTCTAAGAAAGAGAAAGATCTAGGGCCAGTTCCTTCTCTTTAGACCATAGTAGGTGCTTGATAAATGCCTATTGAGTGAACCAATGCTACATCTCAATGTAGAAAAATGACAGAGTTCATGTATTTTTTTTAAAGGCAAAAACTACTTATTACCCAAGTACTAATCCCAACTTCACTGCCCATCAACTGCTAGCTGGCATTCTCTTTTGAAGCCCCTCTGAAGGAAATGGGCTTGTCTTCACCACAGAGCTAAGAAGGTATCTTTAAGCTTTAGATTTCACCCTTTGCCTTTGGCCTACCAAAACAAGAACTTGCATTCTGAGCACAAAGGAAAGCAAAGAAAATTCTGCATCCTAACCCTTTCTCTCCCATCACTCTGGGGTGAACACGCAACTAGAAGTTGCATTACAAGTCTCAGTGCTGCTCCCCAGTGTGGAGCTAGAAATGAACAAATCTCCTGGGAGGAGGAGGGAGAAGTCTACCAGAAAAATGAGGGAGCAGCTCTGCTGAAAGGAAGAATTCGAGGTCTCACAAAACTCCCACCCACAGATCAAGGCTTTACCTTCCTTGTCCTCCTGCCTCAGAGCCGCTGGGTGGCTACAAGTCCCTCCTATCGCCTCATTCAACCCCACTTCCTCCATCGCAAAAATGACAAGCTCTGTGCCTCCTCCCTGTACTCACCCTTTGCTTACTGTACCTCTCCCTTCACCCACCTAGAGAAAAAGAGAGGTCTGTAAAATCCTGCCAGGCTCCCTGGTGCAGAGGAACTATATAAATACCCAGGGCTATCACATTATTACTGCAGGGATTTAAATTGGGCTGGGCCCCCCCCCAAGGCTACATACGCAACACCTCCCCCACAATCTCAGCACCAGAGAGACAGTGCTCCCAGAGGAAAAGTGTGCTTTCCTCGATCTTTAACTGCTAGGGAAACTCGTATGTTAGGGCAGCCGTCTTACAAAAAAACCCTCTAAAAATACCTATCGATATATATTTAGCTCCAGATATCTTCCTCCTACCAACAGGCTTCGGGCTAAACCACTCTGCATATGCCACTGGTCCACAGTGGCAGCTCCCAGCTCCTCTACAGCATTCTCTTGCCTTTTCTCCTCCCTGTCCCCATTTTTTCTTCGTTTTTCCCTCCCTCTGCTGGGTTACATACATTCCCCTAAACTCCAGCGAAAAACAGTGGCACCCTTCTCTTTTCGATGCTTTGCCTCAGAGGTGATTCCAGGGTAAAGAAAAAGAAGACAAAAGACTTGCACAGCATCCAGGGCAGTTAGAAGGAGGATCGCCGCCTCCTGCTTCTAACCTTCAGATGCTCCCTGCTGCCCTCTGGTTCAAGTATACACTCCCCTGCATGGCCCAGGCTGGTTCTTCTGTTGATCTTTCCAGGCGTGTCTCTCACTATTCCTTTGCCAAGGGCCCAGACATGTCCTGTCCTACTGTCTTTCTGAACACTCTCCCACCTCCAAGTACTTACAAACACAGCATTCTTCCTCCCAACCAATCCCTTCTCTTTCCTCATCTAGCTGCCTCACCTGTTTATACATCGCCTTCCAGTTAAATAGTTGTTTGTTTGTTTCCTTCAAGAAGAGCTCTACAGCTAGGTAGGTTGCCATTTTGGGTATTCATGCTTGTGGCTCATTGCTTCTGGTGGGGAACAGTCAAACCCCACCCCCATCACACCACTCTGCCTGGCACACTGACAGTCTCTTTACTGTCTCTTGAGTGACTGAGCCAGGGGATGATGATGTTGGCAGGAGGTACAGACCCACCTGCACGCAGTTAAGGAAAAACCAGAAGAGGCAAGGCTGGCAAGACTGACAGCAGAGCCTGTTCTGAGCTGATCTTCATGTTTTGATGAGAAAATAGGCTGGACCACCACCCAAGAATGATGCTGTAATGTCACCAGTATCTTAACACACAATTGAAAACAAGGATTTCCTAAATGGGAAGGAACAGCACAGGATCCACCATTGGGCCAGGACCTAAAGATGCAGAAGAGAAACAGGGAGAGAAGCCTGTATTTCTCCAGCAACAGAGGAACATTTGGTGCCATTGCCTACCTAGGGAGGTACTGTGGCTCCAAGAGGGAGCTAAGATGCTGAAGACACATAGGATTGGGCTGCAATCCCAGCTTTGACATATGCAAAACTCCCTTGTACCCACAGCGGATTTGTTCTAGGACCCTCTAGTGGATGTATACAAGCATGGGCAATACCAGATCCCCAATAGATCATGTTTTATTCCTAATATGTACACAGGAAGGCAGAGTTTAATTCAGAAACAAACACAGCAAGAGATTAGCAATAATAATGACAATATAGGATATACTCTAATGAAATTACCAATAGCACCACTCCTGTAATTTGGAGCTATTATTAAGTAAGGTACTGCGGTGTGTTGAGATACTGTCTGATTAGATAGCGGCTAGTATGCTTCTGGTGGGTGAGCAGTATCCACAGTAGGAATACCCTGGGCATAGGAACAATTCATGTTACAGGTGAGAGAGGACATGGACACATCATCACACTACTCAGAACATCACACCAGGTATAACTCAGGAAATGTTTATTTCTGAAATGTCCTACTCAGTTTTTTCACACTGTGATTGACCATGAGTAGCTGAAACTGTGGGAGACTAAGCTATAGACCTAGAGCCTACTGTATCAGCCATTTGAATACGAGTGAGTTGTTAAAACTGTGCCTTAGCTTACTCAATCTAAAATGGTCCTGGGTGATAACCCAACCTAATGATTCTTACTTTTCAGTACAACATTTTAGGATTAGAAATAATGTTGACAAACAAGGTGGCTTAATCAATCGTAGCTTTTAATACACAACAATTTGGGTGATGGCACTGATTTTTTTCCCCACCTCTCTTTCTACCACCTCTAGGACTCTAAGTATCCAAAATTTAGCTTTATCCGGACTCTCAGCAATCCCCACGAAACAATCCCCAAGAGATAGCATGAAAACCTGCTAAATAGGCCCAGATGTCAGAAAGTCCCACACTTCATAATGGCCTGTGGTGTGAGCACGCAGCTTTTATTTCCCTAACACAGTGGTCAAGATGTAAACTAGACAGACAGAGCTGGAAATTCAGATCCCAGTGAGACTCAAGAGAAGGTGCAGGAATGGACAGCCTCTTTTCTGCCCAAGCCCAGGCTTCCCCTAACATTCTCCATTGTATCCTATAGAGGATAAGAAACTTGGAATAAGAAAATGATCCCTTCTAATTAGCATTGACTATTGACTATATGTCAGGCACCATACATACAGAGATGACCAGTGGTCCAAGGCAGGGACTCCCTTATTCTCTTCATGGTGTAAGAGAGCCCTTGAGTTTCATCCTCCTCGGTCATGATCCATCTATTTCAGGTTTTATTAAATTAAGACTAACGTATAATAGACATCAAGTAGTTTGGAATACTCCAATTTGTTTGACAAGTATTTAGAAATATGCATAAATGTTCTCATTAATCCTGAATTGTTACAAATTCCAAAGAGATATCAAGTTCTGTGATAAAAAAGTTTGTTTAAAGGACAGTCATGGTAAAGACTGCCTATAATCCCATCTAGACAGGAAGTATAAGGGAGGATCATGGGCCAAGGCCAACCCTGGGACCAAACTTGAGACTCTATCTGTAAAACAACTGTTAAAAAGGCAGGAGAGACTGGAACAGCTCAAGTGGCAGGGTGCTTGCCTCACAAGTATAAGGTCCTGAGGTGAAAACCCAGAACTGAAAAAAACAAGTTGGTTAAAAGAATGGCAAACTCACTGTCTTGCAGCACAAATGAGAATGTTAAATTCAGAGTTTCTCAGTTCCAGCTTTTCCTTCCACAATCAATACTAGCTTTGCTGGATGAATCAATGAGTGAATAAACAAGCTAGTTAATGAAGAAATCAGCTGGAACTTCTCATGTGGTCTTTATGCTTCAAACCATATTATTCTGAGGGCAAACATGTCCTCTCTGGCAGGCAATTGCTTTGAAAGCTCATAGGGAGAATTCTTAGGAGAAGCGTATCAGATCTTGTCCTTCTAAAACCATACAGGTACCTTAGCCTTGGACAAGGACCATTTTCCTGATTATGTCGCCCTTCCCCACCCCCAAACAAAAGCAATGCCTCAAGAAGAATATGGAATCAAAGAGCTTTAAGACCACAGAACCTTTAGGGGTTATAAAGTTAATGAGCTAATGATGTAGGAATGAAGAATGTCAAGGAAGAAATTTGAAATCACATGATGTGAGCTCAGATTCTATGAACAGGGCCTACTATCATATGGCATATTCTCTCATGCCTCAGTTTCTTCATCTGTAAAATGTGGAAAAGATCCTTGCTGTGGTGTGAATATCCCTGACAAAACTCATGTCAAAATTCCTTTGCTGTTGTAACAGGATTAACAGTGGGAACTTTAAGAGGTTATCAGGCCATGAGCAGATCAAGGCTGCTCTCACCAGAATAGAAAAATGGGTTTGGCCCATTTTTTTTCTCTTTCTTTTGTGTCCATCATCACCTTGTGCTGCTCTCCACCATGCCATGATTTGGCAAGAAGGTTCTCAGCAAGTGCCAGGGCCAGGCTTTTATCCCAGCTGCCAGAATTCTCAGAAATAAATCCCTGTTGTTTAAAACAGTCTTAGATATTATGTGATAGCCACAGAAACAGACTCAGACAATCCTTTTTATGGGATTATGGGGATCACATGAAGTAATATACCTAAATTCATTCTCTCAGAGGTGGGGAATATCAGCCCATGGGCTGGGGAAGGCCTGAAAGATGATTTGGTTGGGACAGGACAGACACACTTCCATCTCATTGGCTGCCAGAGCCCCTCTGCCTATATTGATCAGACTATGAATGTCACCAATGGCCTTTGTTAGGAGAAAGGTGCCCCAGCCCTGTATCCTCAACACCAACTTACAGGCATAAGAATACTAGAGGGTGGAAAGTCAGAGGTAGTAAACAGAATGAGGTGGCCCAAGCCCCCTAAATGTTTGTCTCAGCAAAGGTGAGTGAGGAGAGACCCTGATCTAAGCAGGTATCTGACACCCTTCACTCCCTTCTGCCCACCACTTACAGACAGCTGAGAAGTTATACAACCTCTGCGCTGAGGTGCTTTTGCCATGCTATACACATGCTGTGCCTACAGTGCAGGTATCAGGAATTCTGTGTGGCCTGGAGAGAAAACTGCATGGGACACTTGTGGTTGTTGTTGGGTTTTTTTGTTGTTGTTGTTGTTGTTTTAAATCAGACCTGTATTCGATGATATAATCTGAACTCCTGAATCTGCCATGGAGAAGCAGGTGATCTTTGGATAATGACAGCACCTCTGTGAGAACTAGATGACTCATCTCTGGAGTCTGCTTTGCCTGCCTTGCTACCTTGGTGTTACAACATAGCTCATTGAATCTAAGACCCCAATAATTACCAAGTGCCCCATAATTTGATGTACCACAAGAAAGAAAAAAAATATCATCAACTACATTCTTCCAGGCTGCTATTACAAGACTCTGGCTGATTTTGCAGATGATATGCATCTTAAAAAGAGAGACAATATAGTAGGTAAACATCCTGTGTGATGATAAAAACAAATGAGGTTATCTATGCAGGTGAGTTATAACCAAAATCCTGCGTCCTCAGCAGGGAGCGCAAGAGCATCACACCTTCCTCTAGAGAACATTCATTCACATGTGAGTAAAGGAGAAGGAGATTCCTAGTTGCTGGGCAGAAGGCCAGGCAGTAGGTCTAGAGAAGGACCAGGAACAAAGCCCTATTGGCTCAAATGGAAATCAAGGGCTTTTTTTTTGGGGGGGGGGGAGGGAGGTGTCAGTCATGGGGCCTGAACTTTGAACCTGGGTGCTAGCCCTCCATTCTTCTGCTCAAGGCTAGCGCTCTACCACTTGAGCCACAGTGCCACTTGCAGCCTTTTCTCCTTATGTGATACTGAGGAATCGAACCCAGGGTCTCATGTATCAAGGCAAGCACTCTACCACTGAGCTACCCTCCCCCCCCCCAATCCAAGAAAGGGCTTTTTAAGGCCATTCCACAGAGCCAACAAAGCCTGAAGAGCCACTAGGATGAGAAGATGAACACAGACAGGTTAAGTGACTTGGTTAGGCGAGGACAACTCCTGTCCTGACATACAGGTAAGGAACAGATAGCCCCCCTGGCTGTGCCAACATAGGATCCTGCTGGCCCCCATCAGTCAGCTTCCTCAACAACATCACAACCCATTCCTGCAGCTCTTTCCATTTCTCTCTTGTCTAGTCAAATGGTCTGCTTCCTCCTCCTACTCTCACCCCTCATAGTTCCCACACACCCCTACGCACATACACCACACAACAACAGACTGCTCTATAAAGTGCACTTGCCCTAACTGGCTCCAGGATCCCTTCTGAATGCCAAAATTAACACATGCTCACATTCCTTATATAAAAACGGCATTGTATTTGCATATAACCTCTGCACTTCCTCCCTCTTGAATACTTTAAGCCACGTCTAGATTACTTACACTATTTAATGCAGTGCAAATGCTGGAAAATAGCTGTTTTACTGTATTGTTTAGAAAATAATGGCAAGAATAAAAATCTGTGTATGTTCAATATAGATGCCTTTTCCCCAAACATTTCCTATCTACGCTTGATTGAATCTGCTACATAGAATCCATGGATACAGAGAACTGACTGCATTTCAACCTGTCAACGTTGTCTGCTAAAATGTGACAACCAAAAGATGCATGTTGGAGCATCTTTAATAATTATTTATCATCCTAAAAAGCCAGAAAGCAAACTAAGTGTTGTTGAATAATGGCAAAAATGAGAAGCAAGCTGTGTACATCCATTTAACAAACTACTGAACAGTCATTACCGTTTTTTACTGAAGCAGGAGATAATGGGTGATAGGAAGATGGCATGTTGAGAATGGCAGTGAAATTACAAGCATTTGAAGGGAAGCTTCTTTGGCATTTAAGTGCTGGGAGAAAAAAGTCACAAAAAAAAAAAAAAACAACAACAACAAACCAGAAACTCTCTTAATCAACGAACTGTTTTTTTTTTTTCTTCTCTTCTTTAGGGTTTTCTGTATTTTCTTTAATGAACATATGGAACAAAAGGAAGGAACAAAACATTCAAATGGTCTCTGATACATACAGAAATGTGAGGGGCCAACCTTAACATGTACATATTACAGCACTTGTCTTCTATTCCTATTAAGGCCTTTTCAAGTGTAATATTTTCTTGACTTTAGAGACACTTAAAACATTACCAAGCTGCTGTTTTCTAGGATGATATACTTATGTAATGCTATACATAAATTGTACCTTCATCTATGAAATCATATTTGAAATGAAATTTTTTAGGAAAGTAACTTCCAGAAAATACTCTTATAAGACAATAGTTTTTTGAAAAGAAGAAGAAGGAGGAGGAGGAGGAGGAGGAGGAGGAGGAGGAGGAGGAGGAGGAGGAGGAGGAAGAGGAGGAGGAGGAGGAGGAGGAGGAGGAGGAGGAGGAAGAAGAGGAGAAGGAGGAGGAGGAAAGGGAGAGAGAAAGGGAGGGAGGATGCAGGAGGAGGGAGGAGGAAGAGGGGGAGAAGGAGGAAGAGAAAGAAGAGGAGGAAGAGGAGGAGGAAGAGGAGGATCACCCTATTTACTTATCCACTTCCTATATTGAAAGGTTAGCTGTTTAGGAGCTATACAGCAGTCCATTATATCTGCAACTATTTTTCTTTTACTCAATTGTTACAAGTCGAATGATCAAGTACACAAGTATTTCCATCAGAAAATGGATAAATGTAGCGATTTCCAGGCCTTTGCTCTTCTCAGACCTTACCTACACCCACCCTATTACCTGAAAAAAAAGTTAACTATTTTCTCCTCTTTTTGTTGGACCTATCATAATGTTGACTGCAAATCTCTCCCTCTTTGGCTTTCTATACCACTCTTCTCTTGTTTGAGTTTGAGATACTGTCCACTAGGCAGCTGGATATGAGCATTTCCATACCATGTCCCTTGCTACCACACTCACATAGAACTGCCTACCTCCCCAACAGACACCAAGAGTCACCCAACTCAAGACCCACAAACCCTAGAAACCCAGTACAGCAGACCTAGCACCACCTTGCCAAGGCCTGATACATATCACATTTGCTGCCGATGGTGCTGACTCCACCCAATGTCCCTGAACTATATTAATATCCCAAAGAAGGAGTTATCAAATATTTAACTAAATGTACCACCAGCATGTGTGACACTCCTGTGACTCTAGGTCAGCCCCAATATAGCACTGCTCTATTAGTTTCAAAGGAATGATTTATCAAACATTTTAATAGGATTCAATTTTAAGCTATAAATACATATAGAAATCCTTTTTTTAAAAAAAGAAAAGTCTGTTCTCGGAGCACGAGTCTTAATTTTCAGCTCAGAGAATATGGTTTGAGGTCTACTTCAAATCCCCAAAAGAAACAGAAACATCACAAGGATGAGGCTTTTGGCTCATCTCTTGGGGAGTACCTGTCAGACTAGCACAAGTCTGCGTACTTCAGTGGAAAGACCCGCCCCTCCCCCAGAAAATGGGTGTTCAGCAACTTTAGCCATGCACAGATTGGGAAGATAGAGCATCCTAAGTATCCCATGGCCTTTGCCTAAGGCCACACAACTTTCCACAGAGAAGGAGATTCGGCACTCATCTGCTTACTGTATACCCAACTCCCTCACTATAATCCAGCCCCTTGAGGAATCTTATCCATACCCAGACACACACACACACACACACACACACACACACACACACACACACACGAAGACTCACCCACTGAGGACCACGATAAAGTCCATCACATTCCAGCCATTGCGGAGGTATGAACCCTTATGGAAGATGAACCCCAGGGCCACGATTTTGATCCCAGCTTCAAAGCAGAAAATCCCAATGAAATACGGTTCTGTTTTCTCCTGTGAGGGTGAGAAACAAAAGCACCAGTGAGAGGAAGACTGTGCTTTATCAAACAGTGGCCAAAGTATATCCTGGCATCTCCTGCATGCGTGTGTGAAGCCTGCCCTAGCCCAGGTAAGAAATGGGCTGAAGGACAAAGGGGACTGTGGGCTTTCTGTGGAGCACACAGAGCCAGAGGGCCAGCTGTAAAAATGGACAAATGTGTGGTCACACTAGGGACTAGACTTTTCTCCCCTGACAGCACCTGAGGGCCCTGACTTTGCCAAGAGAAGGCCCATCTTCTTCATCGCTGATCTTTGTACTGGGTGGAAATTTTAGGGTTTTCATGCTCAGTTGATCAGCCCAGGGCCACTCACTCACATATTTAGACTTCAAGTGATTTATTTACTCTCTCCTGGGGAACAGATATGTGAATCATTCCTTTAGGGAGAATCTGGACATCAGCATTTAGCAAGTTCACAACCACCAATACACTCAAGCTTTCAGCTTCCTCCCTCTTCTCCTTTACCCTCCCTTTTTCCTCTCACTTCAAAATTCCCTCAGGAAAGAAGAGCAGAGCAAATGGCCCCCATATCTAGCTGCCATGTGGTGAACACACAAGTGTTTGCAATGCCCTCTTTTCTCTGTGAGTCCCAGTGGGGTTTTGTTGCTAACTTGTCCCTGGGCAAAGAACAAACCAACTCCTCACAGAGGAGAGGCAGGAAAGAGGGGAAGAGGGAGGGTGATGAAGCCAAGGATACGGGAGCAGAGGAAGCAGGATGGAGCACACATACCAGTCTTCGGGACATCGGGGTCTTGTCATCCTCAGGAAGATGCTGCTCCAAGGCCAAGACGATACAGTTGGCAATAATGGTGGCCAGGATCATGTATTCAAAGGGCGTGGGAAAAGAAGAGTTAAGGAACAAGTTCATCCAAGAGAGATAGACAAAGCATCTGACATGGCCAGGAACATAAATATACACACTTTATCACTCCCACTGTGCCTTGTAGTTTGCAAGATTTACCTCAGCTGGCAGGCAGGGCAGTGTCTGGTTCTGAGGATATGAAACGTAGCTATTTAATCATTGGGACTGGTTTGTGGTCACAAAACTTCTTTTCTGAGAAAAGGAAGCAGTCAGTGAATAACAGAATTGGGTATGCGGCAGATACTCCAGGTACTGGGTGAACATAGTCAAAAGGCAGGAACTAACCAGGGGTGCGTACAGAAGAAACACAATTCATGCTACAGCAGACCCCTGCTCTTCCCAATCATCAGGTTCATGAGGTGTATAGTGATTGTTTGGACCCAGCTGGGGCTGCCTGCCTTCTATTTTATCCCCCTTTGAGCCACCTTTTGTCTTAATATCCAAGTCAGGAAACACACCAGGGATCCAGGAGGATTTTTCATGGCTCCACCTTCTTTCCTAGGTTAATATCTATATCTAATATCTAATATCTATCTATAGTTAATAGAAAGGGATAACCTGAGTTAAAACCCACCAAGGCAAAGTCCAGCCTCTAGAAGCCAAACTGCAAATCAAATGAATGCCAGCTTTTATCTGTTATATTTTTCTGCACACGGTTGAGGGGCTCCCTGTACCTTTTTTGAAAAACAGGACTATGACTCAAACCCAGCATCCTGACTCCTGCACAAACACTCACTGCAAGCTCAGGGGAGGTGGGGCGATTGATAGGAAAAACAGAAGGAGGGAAACGCCAGCTCCCTTCTAGAGCCAGTCATCTGTCTGCACGTTAGGATTTCATCCTGTAACTATTGTTATGACAAACACAAAACAGCTGCTACCGCTGGCCTCCCAGAGCAACCTGTGCTCTGGCATTCCAGAATCTAGGCAGGAGAGAATAGAGAGGAGATCTGGCAAAGGAGAAGGAAATGCAGCAACCATTCCTCTATCTCCCCACGGAGCAGGGCCAGCTGTATAGGGCACAGAATCTAGAGTCTTCTTTTCCAATACAATGGGGCAAATAAATATGTCCCCTTATGCTTCCTACCCCATCTCTGCCATTAGTTGTATCGAGGACAAAGGCATCTCTGGGAAGGGCATTCTCCACGTAGAGGCCAAATAAGTAGCAGTGGTGTAAATAGGCTACTAGTTGCCCAGGAAGCTACAGGGGGAGATGGCTGGCTGTGTGTACACCCAAAGTCCTTATACTTCCCATGTGGCAGTGCCATCTCCTCCCTCTCTGAGTCTCATGAATTCTCCAGCAGCTGACCATGCTTCCTTCCCACACTCCTCCCAGTACTCACAAACTCCCCTCACAAACTTCCCCTTCCCTAGGAACCTCTACTTCTCTACCCTAAGCCCTAGGTCTGGAAGGGCCTCACGGGACCTCTAAGCCAGACTATGGCCTCCAGATCCCTTCATACTTATACAAGACAGAAGGAATCTCACCACAGAAAAGTCTCTCAGTCCCACTGGGCAAACCTCCTCCTCCAAACTCCCTGGATACTAGGTATAGCTCAAGAGTTAAACACGCCATAGGCACACACCTAGCTTGCATGCTCACCTCCTCAGAACAAGCCCCTTGCAACTTATCACCCATCAAGGCCACCAGTTACTGCAGGAGTACACCTCTCTCCCATGGCCAGCTCTAACTCAAAGCTCTGGACAAAAGAAGAATGATGATTAGAGACCACTTCTATGGCCAGGATCCCACAAAACCCCAAACACAGGCCAAGAATCCTAAGAACTATCAGACAAGATGAAGATGAGAGGAATCCATGTCCTTTCCTGAAAATACATTTGGGAGAATGTCCAGAAAGAGACCTGAAAACATGGCCACAAGTCCTTGCTGAATGAACAGAAGTGAAGTGCATTTCCAGCAGCATTCCTGTGATATAGGCCACAGCACTAGTGCCATAGGAACTTGCATCAAATGAATGAGGGAAAGCCTGGGTTAAGTAAAGTTAAGTAGGTTTCTTCCCAGTAGGACTCTTTGGAGCCTTTAGTACTACTGTGTACAGTATCCACCCTCACACACACACACGTACTCCTGAATAAGGTATTACCCTACACATTCATGTACACACATAAAGGGGCTAGGAACAGAACACAGCATACCCTGGACCCTTTTTCTGAGTCTCTCTCTTGAGGAACATACTTGAGAACTCTGTACAAAGGGCAATTCTTCCTGTCCATCCCCAGAAGTGGGGGAGAAGAGGGGATGTTGGCTCTGATGGGAGTAAAATTAATGCTTCTTCCATGCCATGCCCTAATAGCATTGTTCACAAGAGTATGGGGTCCACCTGGCCAGCCATTCTCATGAAAACTACTGAGTAGAGCTAAGGAGCTCAGGGTCTTCAAAGGAGCACTTTCCCGTTCAGACGACAGATATCACTAGCTCTCAGGGGACAGCTTTGGTCTGTGATTGCTTTTTAGGGTTTCATCTTCTCCACCAGAAGGGAATAAACCACAGACATCCAAGGAGGTGAACTCTCAGGCATGCTGAGACTTGAGGCAGGAAAGGGAGCTGGCAGCTGTGCCAGTGTTCTGCCCACTAACACCTGCTTGGAGTGTGGCTGCTCCACTGTCCCCACCCCCCACCCCACCTGGACACCTGCCTCTTTCTAGCCAGAAGGTCTCACTCTATGGCTCCCTGCTAGGACCTCTAAGCCCCAGTTGCCCAGGAGGTACAAACACAGATAACTGAGACTTGTCGCAGATATAACAGGAACCTCAGGAAGGACCTGATGGCCATTCTGTGACTGGTCAGGTATCTGGAAGGCTAGAAAGTCATAAAGTCTCAAATCTGGTGTTACCAAGCCCCCAAAACCAGAATCAGGAGATGGGCGTTTAATGTCTCTTGGGTTCTGAAAAGACCCTATTTCAACTTCTGCCAGATAATATTCCTGCCTGATGTCTAAGGAGCTTTTCAGAGTACTGATCCTATGGATTGCAATTCTGAAAACTGCTGTCAACAACACACTATGGAGATGAATCTCCTATAGACCTCAACTGAGGCAATGAAGAGGGTAAGGTATGACATACGGAAGGAAAGGTGAGATTTCATGTTCCCGAGAGCTGGGCGAAAGAAAGACAAGAACCAGGAAATCTTAAAGGACACCAGCAGACGAGAACACCCAATTCTATCCGGACCCCAGAAAGCCCTTTCCTTGGACTCCATTGTGACTTCCCTTGCTTTAATGCTTGATAAAAAATGTACTCATGGAAGTGGCGCTGTAGCTCAAGCGGTAACATGCGGTAGAGTGCTTGCCTTGAGCTGAAGAACTGAGGGACAGCGCCCAGGCCCAGAGTTCAAGCCCCATGACCGACAAAAAAAAAAAAAAAAAAAATGTACTCATTACCTTGCTCACATGATTGTAACCCCTCTGTACAGTATTTTCACAATAAAAACTTATATAAAAAAAAAAGAACGAACTTCACACAGAACATTAAAAAAAGAAAAAAAATACAGATTGGGAACCAACATCTTAGTCTTATACCATCAATTCCCATTCCGGTCATAAGTCAAGCCCAAAGTACAAAGTCACTTTGTGAACTGTCTCCTTGGCACTCACTTCTCTTTGCATAACGTATCACATTTTTATTTCTCCTAGCTCTTCCCACCTTGAAAGCAGATGTTACATTCACATCCCCACTAGCAATGATTAGCAGAGCCCCCGGTACACAGTAGAAGCTCAATCAATACTAAATGAAGGAAGAAATGAAGGTAAGGTACCCCCTAAAAAAGCAGCCCTATTGAGGAGCTATTATAAAGGCAGTGTAGTCCCTCTGTCCAGCTCAGATCAGGCTCCAGCTCACTCCTACCTTTGCAGGCTGG
Source organism: Dipodomys merriami (assembly GCF_024711535.1). NCBI lineage: Eukaryota > Metazoa > Chordata > Mammalia > Rodentia > Heteromyidae > Dipodomys > Dipodomys merriami. Next base: position 18,783,093 of record NW_027203826.1, read on the forward strand.
TTCCCTTTCTTCCTGCTAGCAGAACTCTAAGCCCAACAGCAGAGACTCTGCTCATCTCCAAAGGAAAGAGCCAGCTCTGCTGCTATCAGCCCACAAATTAAGCCAATGCATCTCACAGGTGACCCAAAGGTGTGACTTGATGGGTTAAAAACAGTTCCATGTAGCCATGGTCTCAAAGAACATTCCTCTACACTGCAATCATAGCCAGGGAGAATGTGAGTCTTTCTGCCTCCAACACAGTGGTTTCTGTTAGATACCATGTCTTACGTGAAGCTTATTTTGGAGAAGAATGTTCATCCCTGGAGTCCACATTGTTCATAGTTTACAATCTTGAACAAATGTAGCCTGGGAGTCTGAGACCAGAGGTTTTGTCAATCTTGATCAACCCTATATCTTTGTTCAGCACTGTGCATAGTGAACATCCAAACACTGGTACTTGGTAAATTATTAATTGATAAATGAATAGCAGGAGCCTGTCCCAAGTTGGAGGAAGAGACTACAACTGTCTTTATAATAGTTCCTCAATGGGACTGGCTCTTTAAGGGACCTCCTCTTCCCTCCTTCCCTCCTTTAATATTGATTGAGCTTCTACTGTGTACTAGGGAACCAGAGCCAGAGGTATCTTTTAAAAGATGTCCCAAATTTTCTTTACACTGCATACCTATCTGAACTTTTTATGCTGTATACTCTGAGCATATATTATATATTAAAAAGAAACAGAAAAGAAGCCAGGAGATTCTTTTAATGTTGAAAGAGAGGGAGAGAGCAAAGCGGGGTTGGAGGGCAGAATTCTGTCTTGCTGGAAAGATAATGAGAAGAGTCGGGTTGGCAGGGTTATTTACACTTTCTTCTTTCACTCCTTTGTCTATTGTCTGAATGTTATAATGAGCACGTACAAGTTTATACATCAGTTAACAATCAATTAAGGCTATATGTATTTAAACACACACACACACACACACACACACACACACACACACACACACACACACACACACACACACACACACACACACACACACACACACACACACACACACACACACACACACACACACACACACACACACACACACACACACACACACACACACACACACACACACACACACACACACACACACACACACAGCCTGAGTGGAGGAGGAAACTAACAGCCAGGAAAGCTATGCAAGCTCTCTGAGAGGATCAATTGCCTGAGAACAAAGCAAGGCCATACTGGCCTAAGTGAGAAGATAACCGTGACAGTGCTCTGAAGCCTGGAAAGAGGCCTCCTCTCCACCTCCTTGTCTGCTAGTCAACAGCCTCACTTCATAAACCTTCCTGTCTTCTCCCCAAACACCCCTTTGCTCACCCGTCTCTCCCTCTGAGCCACTAATGAGGGCATGTGCCACTGCAGCTCTCCATCCCCCTTCTCTGACGAGCAGCTTCAAGACAATCATTAGGGAAATGGTAAAAATAGGTTCACTTATTGATTTATCTCCTTTACCCAATGCTCCTTCCTTCAACCAGTTGACTTGTTTCCTTAGCAACACAGCTAATTTGAGCAAGGGCTGCTTGGCCTGCACACCTGCCATTCGTTCAATTCCTTCTTGAAGGCTGGGCAAGGGAGAATGCTGGCCCAGGGCTATGGGGGTGAGGGTGCTGGCTGTGCTTGCCAACAGAACCCTGGGGTCTGACCTGGAGCTCAGCCTCTCTACTGTCAGGCCATCACAGCTGGTTCTGTCCTGCCTTGAGGTGTGGAGGCGCAAGTCTGTCGGGGATAGGCTCCAGATACAGATAGTAAATGGGTATTGCATCCCTCAAGCCACCAGGTACTGGTTCAGACCTCTCTGTCCTCTTTCAGAGCCTCTGACATCACTGCACAGGAGATTGGCTATACTATGAGGGCTCTACAGAGTCACTGGGGACAGGTAGGTCAACAGAATACTGTGCTGTCTTCTGACTCCAGACATAATGGAGACCATGCTTCTGTGGGAGTAACCTGTGGTCACTCCGGCACTTCCCAGAAACTGCTGGGTACTTCTAGGAAAGGCCATAGTCTCCAGGGAGAACTTTCTCAGCCGCCTTTAGCCATTCCCGTCCCTCTTCTCCAGAGCCAGAACAATCTCTCCTCAACAAGGCTGCTCTCCTCTTCTTTCAGCCTTCTATTTGAGGATGTCCATTCCAAAGCAATGTAACAGTCTCTGAAGATGATCTAGATGCCTTTCCATCCCCTCCCTCACCTGCACATAAAGACAAGAGTTGGGGAAAGTTGAGTATGTTGTCTACTCTATCCAAAGTGACCATGTAAATGATGAATGATAGTGAAATACTACTTGAGGCCACTCTGCTACTGGAAAAAAAAATCAAGATCTTCCTCCAGATGTGGATGTGACTGGAGTAATGTTATCTTGGTATTGAGGATTCTGACTGTAGAAGTTATGCCAGCATGTTGCTCAAGTGAGGAGAAGGCCATCACCCTCCATTCCCAAAGAACAAATCACAAATATGAAAAGATCAATACCTGGAATGACACATGAATATGAAAGCCCTCTGAAATAGTAGGATATTATACAAATGCAGTCACTTTTATTATCCTACTAAATCAATCTTAAAGCATCTGCTGTGGCTCAAAGCTTTGAAGAAAGCATCTGTTAGTGGTCACAGCCTCCAGCCACAGCCACAGCTGAGCTGGCTGCAGCCATGGGCCGTCCCTGGAGAGCCCCATCCTGCTAAAGAATTTAAAAGAAAATTATGGTAATGGGTCGCCCAGGAGACAGTGAAGACATTTGGCCCAGAATCTCCTGGGAATATGGAAAGAACATCCAAACACCAGTCCCCCACTGGAGGATTTATGAAGCTGATGGCTCTGATGCAATCTCTCCCAGTGATTAGAAGGGGCATTAATCACAAGGCCAGAACTAAAATCTGGGGGGGTGGGGGGTTGAACCACCACAAAAGTCCAACTCCCGCTCCTACAGATCCTGATGGAAATGCAGTGAGATCATGCTGATGAGATCATGTCCTCTTCACCAGAGACCGCTGAGAAAAACACATCTGTCTGGGAGGGACGACTGATATCAACGAGGTAGAACCCTGTACCTAAACCACAGACACAACTGCGAGCCATCACTCCAATAGTGTGTGTCTGCAACCCTCAGGATCTTCCGCACCCTCCCACCAAGCTTCTCCATCTCTTGACTCCTCTACCTGTGACATGAGTGCAATTCTTCAACCTTCAGTCTAAAAGGCAGATCCAGACCAGCCCTATTAGAACAGGCCCAGGGTCAGCCATCTTCACGTTCTCTCCCAATTATGGTATGAAGTAGAAGTCAAAGATTTAACATATGGACCTTCCTATTGCCTCTTAGCAAGCCAACCTGCCACAGGACGAGAGCACTCAGGACAGAGGTCAGCTCTAGCGCAAGGAGTCTCATCCAGAGATGGCTCCACATGGGCTTCCGAGTACTCCCTCCCACGGCCTACCTCTGAAGATCAGAGTCCTGAGCAAAGCCAAGGAAATAAGCAGAATCCTTCAGGATTCTGAGGTGCTGCAGATAAATCTCTCAATTCCTTATAAACAGACATTCACTTTATGAATTGGCCAAAGTGTGAACCACCATCATATCATATCAACTCCATTTTCATCTCCTTTCTCAATTCTCTTATTTAAGTTCCCAGTCTTTGTCCTGGGCTGATCAGCAAATAATGAACTACATGTTACCTTTGAAGGACTGGAGCTAGCCGGAACCCAGTGGCTCATACTGTAATCCTTACTACTCAGGAGGCTGAGATCTGAGGATCACAATTCAAAGCCAGCCCAGGCAGAAAAGTCCATGAGATTCTTCTCTCCAATAAAACAACCCTTCCAAAAGAAAGCCAGAAGAAGAGCTCTGGCTCAAATGGTAGAATGCCAGTCTTGAGGGGGGAAAAAAAAACAGCTCTTACACCCTTAGTTCAAGCCCCAGGACCAGCACAAGGGAAATAAAAATGAGAGGGTTGGTGGGGGGAGAGGGGAGGTATCTGGAGCTAAAGCTTCTCCACGTGACCTTTATCAGTGCACAACCCTGGCTGCAAACCTGAAAAACACACTGCCTTTCCTTCCCTCTGCCACCCGTGGCTTCCCACCGATGGCAGGAAGAATGTACTGTTGACATGAAGAAAAATAAGGAGACAGCCTCTGCGTATTCCATATTGTCCCATTTCATTGTCTTATTGCATTTCTCACAATCCAGTCTTGTCTTTAAACACCGTGTGTGTGTGTGTGTGTGTGTGTGTGTGTGTGTTTGTGTGTGTGTGTGTGTGTATCAGACTGAAGCACCAAACCCCTTTTCTTTAACACAAAACAAAAACGCATCACATGACTTCCAGCCTTAACATCAGTTTTTTAACTTTAGTTTCCATGGTGGTGGGATGCAACCTGCCATCACCATGACAACAGCTGCCTCTGTTCAATCCACCATCTGACAGGCAAGCCTGAGTACACATCCGTGCCCCTCTCTCTCTGTCTCTGTCTGTCTGTCTGTCTGTCTGTCTCTCTCTCTCTCTCCAAGAAGATAGAAATGCCATAACACCTGCTCCTAAACACTTAAAACCTAATGAATGAAAGGTAAAGAAAGAAGTATAATACCAAGACAAAGAACCCCTCAGAGGATTTTCTGTTTGTCAGAACAGCTCTATCCCCCTTGCAGAGTTCAATGAACTCAGTTACTCAAAACACAGGGTCCTTAGCATTACTCTTTGATTATTAAACCATGTCCTACCTCTAATTGTCTTTGGATCAGAGAATTCAACCTAACTCACATGACCCCCCCATCTCTATAGAAAGTCATTGAAATTGTTGAAATCATTGCTACTTTGGCAATCTCAGTAAGGGGCAACTAAGGTTCAGAGACAGAGTAAATTCCAGACCCACCCACATCTAGTTCCCAAAGAAGGGAATGTACTGGTCTGAGAACCAAGCTCTATTTCCTCTTTTTTTTCTCTCTCTCTCTCCTTGTGCCCCTTTTAGTAACAGTCAGCTGGAAAAATCTTAACAAATTCATTTATGTGTCTAACTGGATCATGGACTCTAAACACTTGTCATCTGACACACCATTTTGGTGATCAGGATACAAATTAGTGAATACTATAGAAAAAAAAGAAAAATGATACAAGAAACACAAAAGGCTAGTTGAAGAAACAAAACAGCAGTAGGGAAATCAACTATTTCAGAAATTAGAATTCATGCTTGATGACACCACTATATCTGAGCCCATGAAGAGTCTACCAACAACAATATATATTTTAGGAAAAGACTGTGAGCTACGGTTGTTAGCCACACTCAAACAGTACTCTACTCACATGATAGAGAAGAGGGGCTAAGATGGTACTCAGAATGTGTACAGAAAAAAAAAAAAAGTAGCCTTTGTGAAAGAGTTCACAGACCATCTCTGGGAAATGTTTTGTTTGAAAAGTGCAACTGTACCTTAGTGTTCAAAACCACGTGATGAGCCTGCAAGGTACATGAGAAAATGTTGAATGAACTATGGATGTTCAGTGTTGAAAGAGAAGAATCAAGAGATGTCACAGTTGCTTTGAAATATCCAAAGTGCTAGCTTGCAACAGCGGGCTGAGATTTTGTCTTGTCTTGTTTTTAGTCTGTTTTAGGGGGTAAAGACCCACCTCAATGCAGATCTGGAGAAACAGGAACAGGATGGATTATTTCGATACGTAGCTAAGTGAAGTATGGTGTTAATAAATATTTAATAGCCAGGAGAAAAGCTTCTCATATAGCATTTGTCAGTTTTTTGGGTGGAAATACTTTCTTCCTTCCCTCTCCCAGAAGTAGCCAATTTCAGGTTACCAATTTATATCAGTGGACACAAACTCTAGGACAGACATACATAAATCATACTCAAGAGCCAAGATGTGCTAGTCCCACCATACCACATCTCTAGGAGTTGTCAGAGATGAAAAGATCCCTGCATTTGATAGGTGTCCTGCTAAGTCAACCCTCACTTGCGTAAGGAGTTAGCTAACCAGTAGGAAGCAAGGCCAAGGAGTTTTCAGTCACTGACTCAAGGGCCTTCTAAGTAAGCATGACTTTTTTCCCTTACTCTCAAACTGCCCCCAGCTTAGACCTGTCTTCAGGATATCTAGAACATTGCCCTCATCACAGAAGGCTATCACCTGCAGCCAGAAGAATGACAGAAGTAGCCATAGGTGAAAGATTTTGCCAATACAGTATCACACAGAAATTAATCACCTCATTCTCTCAAGCTAAATTCCTAGGTGTCCAAGAGATGCAAGGTGTTGTACAACTGCACACATAAAAGAAACAGAAGCAAGTGGACCCACCTCTTGCTCCAGAAGATCAATAGATGTCTCAGCCTCAACTGAGAATCATCAGGAATGCTTTTGAAAATTAAGGATATGCTATGAGCTGATGGCACACACCTTTAATCCTAGCTACTTAGGAGGCTGAGATCTGAGAATAACAGTTCAAAGCCAGCCCAAGCAGAAAAGTCCATGAGACTCTTATCTCCGACTAACCACCAAAAAACTGGAAGTAGAGCTATAGCTTACATGGTAGAGTACTAGCCTTGAGCAAGAGAGTTCAAGGACAATTCCCAGGCCCTAAGTTCAGGCCTCCAGCCTGGCCAATTAAAAAAAAAGGATATAAGCTGGGCACCAATGGCTCATGCCTGTAATCCTAGCTACTCAAGAAACTGATTATGGTTCACAGCAATCCAAGAGAAAATCCCACGATCTCCAAAATAACAAAAAGCTGCGCTTGAGGTATGACTCAAATAGTAGGGTACCAAGCAAGCCAAACAAGTTTGAGGCCCTAAGTTCAAACCCCAGTAACACCAAAATTAAAATTAAAATAATAATAATAATGATACCAAATCCCACCTCCAGAAATTCTGGTGTGTCTTGGCAGCAGTCTGGGATTCAGCATTTCTAGAAATTCCCACACTGATTCTAATTTACAGCACCAGACTGCTTTTGGTGCTTGAGGCCATGCAAGTTAGTAGTGTCCTCAAATCAGGTTCAATAGCAGTTGAAAAACTGTGTGCTCCCCAGAGTACACAGGGGAGGACTGGAAGGCACCATAGAGTTCTACTAACTACTCCAACACACTCATTTACAAATGCAGATACCAGGATCAGAGGTGAAATGAGACTTTGCTACAACCTCTTTGGACCCTTAGTTTTCTCTTGAACAATCTTAAGAATCAGCAGAACAATTAGATAAAACTCCCTAACTAAAATGGAGGAAACTAAATAAAAGAGGGGTTTTTTTAGCTTACATCTTGGGCTATTCAGAATAGTTTACCTGTCCTGGGGCCACTGAAGAGTCCCATGCTATCATTGCATATGGTTCTGCAGCAACATCTTTGGGAAAAAGTGCCATTGTTTTGAGTCATTGTTTCCCATCCTCACTGGATTCGTAACAGGTGGCTTTCATCCTTATGGATTATTATTCTCTTGCCCATTCTGACTTTTTTGAAGTGCTTTCTCAGTCATTGTAATCCTTACATCCAGTCTTCTATGCCCCATAAGAAATAACCCCAAACATTCTTGCTAATAAAAAGATGAGAAAGTCCCAGAAGATGAAAGAGCTAGAAGGAAGATGACTGACCAGAGGAAGGGTACAGAGGTAAAAGAAATGTGATGAAAGGAACCTGGGGTGTTTCAGACTAGAAAACCCAGGAGCCCTAGGCTCCAGCCTCTGACTTCTCATTTGTTGAGAGGTATAACAGATCCCTTATAACAGACATCAGCCTTCTTACATCAAGTAAGGTTCTGATCAATGTTTCTCTTAGGTTCCTGTAACTAATACCCTAGTACCCTATAATGGGTAGGGAAACGGGGAAGAAAGGGTGACCATGCATTATTACAACTGAAAGAAGTCACTTGTGATGATGCTACTAAGGCAGACATCCAGCAATAGCATTCATAATGGAATCCTAACACATCTAGGAACCCCTTGAAAGTATCTAAAGTCCAAAGACATTTTTCTAAGGAAAAGAGCTACAGGACCACCTGAATTGGCTAGAAACTTCCTACTAGGTGGCCAATGAAAGGTTCAAATCCTCATAATGGTGGCCTGGTAGGTGAACATAGGGTGCTTTTCCATAAACCTACCATAAGCCTCTCCTGATTTCAAGGAAAGTTTTTAATTTTGAGTTCCACTGGGATTGATTACCTCATGATGACCCTTATTACTTATGATATCATCATCTACTGTTATGTATTCCTAATATGTCATAAAATTTCTTTTTGGAAAAAAGAAAGAAGTGAATCTTCTGCAGCCTCCCTACCACCCCCAGACCCTATTTCCTTAAAAAGCTGTAAAAACAGAAGCATTCAATCAGTGAAAGTTCAAGAAAGAGTCATGAAAGCTACCACCTCCACACTGCAGCTCCCAGGATGGGTACCTATAACACACAGGACTGACAGGAGGCTTTTTTGAAGACTGGAAAAAAGAAAATGGCCTTCACTTGCCAATTTTGAAAGGAAAATTGGCATTTTCAAATCAAAGGCCCTCTGCAACATGATGAAGGGAGTGTGGCAGTAGAGATTTATAGGAAGGAGGAAAACATACAGCCAGGATCCCATTCCATTCCACCAACATGGCCAGATGTCTCAATCTGCTCTTTTTCCATCTACTAATCCTTCTCTCTTCCATGGGATTAGCCACAAGCCCAATATGTGCCATAAATACATGCAGGTAGTCCACGGTGTCCTGATGAAAAGATTCTCTTATTAGAATAGTCTGATAGTCTTTTGACTGACCCAAGGCATTGTGGTACAAAGGAAGGAGATCTCAGAGTCAGAGTTGGTCTAGTCACATGGACCTATAGACCTAAGCTACTCATCTGTAAACTGAGAATAACAATACCCACTTCATATGAGACTAGAATGAATTATAAATGACTCCAAAACATATTGCACAGTGCTTATTATACAACTGGCATTCATTAAAGTGAGTTTTTTCCATCCATCCCAGGAATTCATACTGAGTATCCAAAAGCTGATGATGATAGGCTGGATGATAGGCTGTATGAAATACTACCAGAATTGTATGATAAAGATAAATGAAGCTAGGCCAGGCAACTGGTGGCTCATGCCTATAACCCGAGCTACTCAGGAAGCTGAGAGCTGAGAATAATAGTTTGAAGCCAGCCCCAGCAATAAAGTCTGTGTGACTCTTATCTCCAATCAAACACCAAAAAGCCCAAAATGGAGCTGTGGCTCAACTGGTAGAGTACTAACGTTGAGCACAAAAATTCAGGGACAATGCTCAAGTCCTGAGTTCAAGACCCAGAACTGGCAAAAATAAGAAAGAGAGATGGCCAGCCTTAGGATTGTGCAGAGTTATTCTCAGCCCTGATTTTTCTAAGCAGAAGTGTGGACAGCTTCTGGACAGTTCTACTATGGTAGACTCAATTTCTTTGCTCTCTTTAGTCTGTACAATGATACTTTTGATGAAAAGAAGCCATCTTCCTACACCTATGCATTAAGAGAAGTCATTTGTTACCCTCTTATTTGTTACCCAGGGATGTAACATCCTTCTCCACAATCCTTTTTTTTGGGGGGGGGGGCAGATGGTGATCTCAAAATAAATAAATACACACACACATATATAACTGTCTATAAGAAAGGAGCATTCGCTTGTCAAAATGCCCAGATCTCAGCCTGCTCCCTCCTCATGTGACCACATCCACCCCCTCGTCCACCTCCAGACAAACCCACGTCCTTCAACTGCTCCTCTTATCAACAGACCAGAAGAACACATGCATCATTTCGCATCCATATGGCTGTTATTTCACAAATACAAATTTCCATGCAAATCCTATCCAAAGTGAGCAGAAATGAGAGACAGTTCCTTAAACTTTTTCAGGCCCACTCTCTAATTCCTTCAGAGGCTTCTGTCTGGTCTCCAGTCACCAAGTGGCACATTCTAATTCTCCATTGCCCAGCATACACCAGTCCCCAGTTCCTACAGGTAAAATGCCCTCCAGTATCTCAGGCCAGATGCCTTTCTTGAGCTCATTAGGCAAACCTCCCAGGGCTAGAGGCCATGTAGTTTCCCTCTCCAGACACAGTGCTCTAGCTTTTTCAGAAGCCTCCTCTAGAGTCCATGGGTTCGAATCCTTACTCCCTTTTCAGATGGAACAAAGACAGAGATCTTGAATATCCCAGGAAGTTGATTGGCAGAGACTAACTGGTTAGTTTGGAAAACTACAACCTTTGAGGAAATCTTCCCAGAAGCCAAGCAGAGATGCTCTCCCTGGGATCCTTCCCTATGCCATCAACCAAACATTTGAAATGTCTGGCTACCAAAGGAAACCAAGTGAGTTTGTTCAAGCTGTTGATGGTTTTAAATATCTGGTCTGCTTTAGTCAAAATCCTGCTAGGTCAATTGTGCCTCATAATTACTCCTCAAGGGTTTCCTTTTTTTGTTTTCTAGATTATAAACCTAAGTGCATATGTTGGTATAACATTGGCATTAAAAAAATGTAAAGGAAGCCGGGCGCTGGTGGCTCACGCCTGTAATCCTAGCTACTCAGGAGGCTGAGATCTGAGGATCGCAGTTCAAAGCCAGCCCGGGCAGGAGAGACCGTGAGACTCCTATCTCAAATAAACCACCAGAAAACCGGAAGTGGTGCTGTAGCTCAAGTGGTAGAGCGCTCGCCTTGAGCTGAAGAGCTGAGGGACAGCGCCCAGGCCCAGAGTTCAAGCCCCACGACCGACAAAAAAAAAAAAAAATGTAAAGGAAAACATGTTTTAATGTTAATATTTTACATTTTATTTTAAAAACGAAATCCCAATAACTAAGATGCAAAAAAGGAGCTCATGTAAATAAAAGTACCTAGCTGAGACTGACTATGATCCGGCCTCCAGCTCTCATCCACTCTGCTGCCTTGGTGAATGAGTTAATCTCTCCATGCCTTAGTCCTCTAACTGCAAAATGCAAAAATCAGGAAAGTATAAAGCCACAGAATCATCATGAGAAATAAATGCAATAAGGGCATCTATGGGACACACAGTGTGGTAATAAGAAAAATTGTAAATGCCCAATAAACTTGATATTTTTATAAACCCATCATACTAACACTGTACTAAATCCTGATGTGTTTATGAAGGACTCCATGTTAGCCGACGCTGACCCTTCAACAGTCCTAGAAGCTTGAGAAAGCGTGAAAATCGGGCTCCATCTCATAAGATCCCTAAGAAGACCTACACAAAGGCCACGGGACTTTTATCACATGTGAACAGTACCTGCCAACACTCCAGAAAGAAATTTGCTAAGAAGCCTGGTGCTGGTGGCTCATGCCTATAATCCTAGCTAGTTAGAAGGCTGAGATCTGAGGATCATGGTTCAAAGTAAGCCTAGGCGGAAAAAAAAGAGAAAGAGACTCTTTATCTCCAATTAACTAGCAAAAAAGTCAAGAATAGTGGCTCAAGCAATAAAGTACTAGCCGTGTGTGAGAAAGGCAAACAAGATCACAAGGCCTTGAGTTCAAGCCCTAGTACTGGTATTTACAAAAAAAGAAGCAACAGAGAATCATGTGAAATAAGTATTACAATAAAAGAGAATGTTCAACCACACACACATACACAAAGGAAGAAAGAAAGAAACCTGCTAAGAGTCTAGAGGAAGACCGTATTGTTACAGGAGAAAACTTGGCTGCAAGTATTTAACATTGAATCATCCATAATTAACCAGATACTAATAACTAAGAATTATTATTCTCCGTTTACTATATGCCAAGCATTCTCCTGTGCAGTTGATATGCATTTTCTCATCTGATATTCACAAAAAATTCTCCAACCTACACCCACAGGTAAAATTACTATTTGCATTTTATGTCTGAGGAATCAATGGACAGCAAGATTCAGCAGGTTGCTCAGGTCTGCAGCTAAATGGCAGAGGCAGTGCTGAAATGTGAATGTAGAAGCAATTTCTTTAACAATGATATTCTAGTGTTCCATGTAAAGCCTGATAAATCTAGAACTTTCATCAACTGGGCATTGAACTTGATGATGGCTAATATCCCTCCAACTCCTGCAGTCTTTTATTGTCTAGGAAAGAAATAAAATATTGTCTGAGTCCCTGAAAACGATACCTAAAGTGAGCTTTGCAGAAAGCACTAGCTTAAAATAGACATGAAATAGTCATGGAAGTAGGTATTGATTTCAGTAAAGCATGTGACAAGGATATCTCCCACAATTATTTTACAGACAAAATAGAGAACTGTCAGTTGGTTAAAACACAGTTCAGAGAGTCTGAGAAAAGCCAGGCAATCAATGGGCATTGGTTATCACACCGATGATAAGCAGAAGAGGATCATCAATTCTAACCATATTTTACCAATTATTTGGATGAAGGCATAAAGCACATGCTTATCAGGATCTTCAGATGACATGGAGCTCAGAGTGAGGAGCAACGATCAAACAGCTACGTCCAGAGACAATTCCTCGCAGAAAGCACTGGAACGCAGCTGAATCACAAGTTCTCTAGTGGTAACCTCAGGCCTGTGACCTACTTTTCCTTAGCCTCAGTTTCTCCCCATTTAAAAGGTAGCCAGTAACACTTGTCTCACTGGACTATAGGTTGTTTACATATAAACAGTCTGAAATTCACCGGATGCTTAATGAATATTAGCTCCCTGTCCACACCTGGGGACTAGAAGGAATCTAGATTCAAAACTAAAAGAGAACAACAAAAGAGGAAAAACAATTCTGTTATCAATTCATATTTTAAAAATCCAAGGGTTTTAGCTGGCTACAACTTCCACTTAGAAATAGAACATCATTTCTAAAAACAGCAATTACAACTTAAATTCATTTAAAGAAACAAACAAGTTAAATGCTAATGTCAATAGGTATTGTCTGGCAATTAAAAACTGATAATAGCCTCTCCCCTTGCAGGGACTTTAAAACCAATACTAAAGCTATGTGGTAAGTGTTATAATACAATTACTATATAGGCATATGTGAAATACCAAATTTAAACCCCCTTGAACAATGAACCTATAAGTAAATGAATGACAGGAAGGCACAACAGGTCACCTTGGGGGCAGGTAATAGTGGAAAGGGGAAGGGCATATAGAGGGGATGAAAGAGGATGAATATGGTCAAAATGCTTTGTGTGCACATGTGAAAATGGAACCACCAAGCTTGCTGAGATTGATTTGGGAAGTGATGAGAGAGAATGAGGGAGAGTAAAGCATAAGGAAAGTCTGATCAAGATGGCTTGCATGGGGCTGGGAAGGTGGCTCAGTGGTAGAGCGCTTGCCTTGCATGGATGAGGCCCTGGGTTCGATTCCTCAGCACCACATAAGCAGAAAAAAAAAGCCGCAAGTGGTGCTGTGGCTCAAGTGGTAGAGCGCTAGCCTTGAGCTGAAGAGCTGAGGGACAGTGCCCAGGCCCAGAGTTTAGGCCCCCCCAACCAGACCTAAGAAAAAAAAATCTTTTTTTTGCATGTATGGACAAGTCAAAATGAAACTTTCTTATACAACTAATTGATGTTAATATAAAATGTGAAAAAAAATAGAAAATATCCAATGGGAGAACAAAGGAGCGAGTTGGTCTGATCCACCAAGAGAAATCAAGGCAGGTTTCACAGAATTATTGGCTTTTCAGTATAATCCTAAGCCCAGTAAAAGCAGCAGCAAGTGAAAAGGCACCAAGTCCTACAAGAGGATTAATTCTCTGCTCAGAAAAGCCGGAGAAATGACTATAGAGGTGAAGGCAGGTTCCTGAGAAGACCTACACGTCATACCAAGAGAAACTCATCCAGCTAAAAAGTTTTTAAAAATACAGCCTAAAGGAGACTTTAGGCTTGCTGGTTCATTATCGTCTCTGCCTGTTCTATCCTGTACAGTAGCCACTAGCCACATGTGGCATTCTAAGATTACATTTATCGAAACCAAATAAAATTTAGCTCTCAATCACATTAGCCCTATAGCAAGTGCTCAAAGAGAACATGTAGCCAGTGACTCCCATATTAGATTTAAAAAATACATATTAAAAAATACTTATCACATCATCACAGAAAGTTCTTGTCAACAGGGGCATACCATGGCCTAGGCTATTAGGTAAAGAAGAAATTGACTTGGTCAGTATTACTTCACAGAACAGACACCACTGGGGCCAAACAAAGCAATAGAAGCTTAGGGAGATGTAAGTCAACTTTTTATTCCTTAAGTTTTCTAGTAACAGAAGAACAATTTGTCACTAGACGTATCTGACAGTCATCTACTTAGGTGATAAGGGCAGAGTTAACGCTCTTTGGTCAGAATGTTTATAATCTCTCATAGCAATCTGGTTGACAGATTAGGACAAACTTCACAAAGAGTTCCTGCCATGCTTGTATATAAAGGTTTTGATGTTGGCATGAGAATCACTTTTCCTGATAGTCCAACTTCCCACAATATGGGAAGTTTTTTAACAGTAATTTTTAAATTGTCATTCACAGACCTCTCAAACTAAATGCAAAACTGAATGTAGATTTTTCTGGAAAGAGGGCATCATTAGAATCATGATTCTAGCTGGGTGCCAGTGGCTCATGCCTTTAATCCTAGCTACTCAGAAGGCTGAGATCTAGGATCATGGTTCAAAGCCAGCCCTGGCATGAAAGTCCATGAGACTCTTATCTCCAATAAACCACTCAGAAAACCGGAAGTGGTGCTCTGGCTCAAGTGATAGAACACTAGCCTTGAGTTGAAGAGCTGAGGGACAGCGTCCAGGTCCAAAGTTCAAGCCCCACAACCAACCCCCTCCCCCCGCCAAAAAATAGGAGCATGATTCTAATAAAGAAAACAAATAAATGCTACATTAGAAGGATACCAGAACTCCAAAAAGAATCATCTAGATGCCATGCAGGTGGTTCCTTACTCTCAAGTTCTAAACAGAGTTTAGTACTGACCCTTAGGAAACTGAAGATTATCACCCTAAAACTGAGCAGTTGCACTGTATTCTAATCTTGATCAAGGAGAAAGGAGATGGAAGCCTAAAAGAAAATGAAAATAAGACCCAAGCACAAAGGCTGGATCATTCAGAATGAAGTTAGGGAAGGTATCATCATCAGATGATGTCTCGCTGAGATGCCTGTTGAAAGCTCACTTGGAAATAATGTTTCAATGTTAGCCCACAAAAACAAGCACACCCAGATAAGTGTAATACGAACTTACCAGCTGGGCAAGTTTCCCAGCAAATCTAAAGCCTGCTGAGCTATCATTCCATTTAAAAAATAATGACTGTTCTAACCACCACTTGATGATATGATAATCATACCAGAGTTCATCTCCAATTCTATAGTATTTTTAGAATTGAAAGAACTGATTTCTAGAATGATACAACAAATCCACTTTCATCTGGTGTAGCTGGAAAAGAAAGTTTTAGTGAATGTGACAAATTAACAAATAATTAATAAATAACAAATTAGCAAATAACAATGTGATCAACAGTTACTTTGTGTATCCATATGGCTTATAATTTGCAGAAGCTCAAATACAGTACAATGAAGTTCACATACCATTTAAATGATGTCCAACATAAGGTAATGAGTGCTTTCTTGGTAATATATAGAGCACCACAGCATTCTGGGTGCCTCAGGGCCATCATTACAGATCTCAATTGTCATTGTACTATAGATCACTGGGTGGCAATGAATAAGGTGGTCTTTACAACAAAAATGACAGCTAATTAATGCTCTGCATTTTCATTGGTAGTAGGGAAGTCCCACACTGGATAATACAGAAACTGGAGTGATCCTGAGCAACATTATAAAGTAGGTAAAGCTTGTCTCTTATAACTTTCTAGTCCTAGGTGATGATCCTTCACTGCCTTAGAAGCCATCCACACTACCATAATACTACCTCATACTACCATCAGCCATACTCAGTCCTACAGATCCTGTCCAGGACAACACTAGGCATATAGTAGGCACATTGCTGATGTTTGTTACATCAATAGTATCTGATTTAATTAGAAATCATTCAACTCAAAGCTGAATATACATACAGAATGCTTACCCTGTGTCATCACTGTGCTATATGCTGGAACTAGCAGGAAAAGCCCATTTTCAGAGGAGCCTATTCTCCACTATAAGGCCAAAATAAACAAGATAAACTAACTTCAACATGGTGCTGCCTCACTACTTGAACCCAAAGTTAGTGAATGCAGAACTTTTGGCCAGCATATGAGAGATTGGAAATGGGGATTATCCTCAAAATTTGCAAGACCGTCTTCTCTAAAGGCCTTTTTAGGCAGAGAACAAAATCACATAGAGCAATAGGTGGTTCTCAGAATACAGTCAGCATCAGTGTCATTGGGGAACTTGTGATGAATGAGAATTCTCAGCCCTCCCCCCTCAGATCTACTGAGGCAGTATCTCTGGTTATGAGGTCCAGTGATCTGTCCTCTAACAAGCCCTCCAGGTGAGTGTGAAATACACTGATGTTTAAGAGCCAGTGCTGTGATAGGACAGGCAGAGTCCATACATTTGACAACTAAATGAGAAATTAGCTTTGATGCTGATGGAAATCCCCTGCTGAACAGAGTGATGGCTGGCAGAATGGTAGCAAAATAGTTCCCAACAGCACACAGCTGGAAATTGCCAGGATGTTAGTAAGTGTTGAAAATTCATTTCATGCTTTTTGACTCTGACCAGCCCCACGAGACAATAGTGTGGAAACTGAGAAAGAAGCCCAGAAAAGTTTGAGAACTTTCAAACTACAGCTAAGCTGAAGGCTGGGAAGATTCCGTGAAGATTCATTTTCACAGCCTCCTCTCTGGTCTAGACCCACTTGTACCTTAGTAATGGGAGTAATATCCAAATCGAGTGACCAGCAAAGCTCCATTTATGGCACTGGCCTTGGCATTTCTTCTTTTCCTCCTCCCGTTATCTACCATCAAGCCATGTCTTATTTTTTTTTCTGAGAGGAGGAAATAAAGACACATCTGAAAAAGGGAAGCTTTACAAACTCTCCAGAGATGTAATATAAAGCAGCAAACATGTAGAAGGACCAAAAGCATTCACAAAATAAGTTAGCCACAAAATTATGCAAAATAGCAAAAGTGATTTATATCAATTCCACAGACAAAGAAGACCACACCTCAGGATCAGTGTGTCTTTCTGAAGACAGGACCACAACAAAATGTGGCTGGAGCCTTAATGGGTATTGTATTCTCACACCCTGCCCGTCTGCTTAAAAATGATCTACTACTATGAACATAGGTCTATTTCAAGCCCCTACCTCCTTTTTTTAACATACAGAGGACTAATAGTAGAATAGTTTAATCCTAAAATCGAGCTCAAAATAAAATAAGAGGGCTACATATGTATCTCAATGGTAGAATGCATGTCTAAGCACACACCAGGCCTTGGATTCCATCCCTAACACCACACACACACACACACACACACACACACACACACACACACACACACACCACACACACACACACACACACACACACACACACACACACACGAAGAGGTAAAAATGGAGGAAAGCCACTGCTCTACAGGAAGATAAGTGACACTTTTTTTTTAAGTCCCACCTTCCTTAACATGGTTCAACTTCCCTTCTTAGGGACATACCTAATATCCCTCAACTCCTTGCTTTCCACAGATAAGGACACAGAACTCATCCCTAGCCCAATGACTAGCCAAAGATGCAGGAACAGATAATTAAGGAACAGATTTCAGATATTCCACAAACAAAGATACACCATAGGAAGTATACCCCACTGAAATAGGCTTTAAGCGACCCCTAGAAGGAACCTAAATTTTTATGCTGTGTTTTCTGTCCTTAATTAAGACTGATGCTGGAAACATGACTGGTAAGTCCACATATGAGTCTTTTCAGTGCAGTGTTAGAAGATGAAAATAAATGTGCTCCAAGTCTCTGTTATTGCTGTCCTTCTTTGAAAAGGACTGAGAAATCACACACTGGCTGCAGTAGTGGGGAAAGGGTTACACAGCAATGCCTGGACCCCACTCTCCACCCCCAATTCCTATATGACTTTACACTGGAATTTGGAATGTTTAAAGAAGTCTGCTTCTTTGCTTGATGTTTTAGCATATATCAGCATTTTTAAAAAAGCTGACAAGAGGACTCAGTGGTACATAGTGAGGGACATAAATAGCTTCTAGTTAACCATGGTCCCTAAGTTGGGGAGGGAGGAGGTGCATATGTATGGGGTATACAAATCCAACAGGGCTGGGAAGGAGGCAGTCATTATCAAAATGATGAGGAACAATATTAAAAGATCCCTCTCTTCACTCTAGCTACCTTTTTCTGCATCACTGTCCCACCACAGAAGACAGAGGACTTAAAAAAAGTTGACTGCTGATGCTAGCTGGCCCTTTGCAAGAGATCTCAGTCATATCCATGAGAAAGATAACTATCTTTTTCTGAAAACCCTTGGAGAAACCCACACATGCAATGAATTATTCACAAAGGCTGAACCTAAAAATGAGAGAAGGAGAATATAGAAAGATAAAAGATGAGTGGAAGACTAGGCCAAGAGACAAAGTAAAGACTGGTGTGTCTCCTTGAAAAGGGTATTCATTACAGCTGCATTTAGATTCCCTCTTTAAGTCTTTGTGGTCAGTGTAAACAAACCAGACCAGCAGCATGGCATGTGGTCTGGGAATGACTGGATCATACCAAAAGGCTTTGGTGTCTGGTAAGTGCAGCTTCCCAGGCAGCCCTGTACCACTGTGTACCAGGCAGTCTACTGATCTGCTACTCAAACACATGGGGTTAAGGGGTTGGTCAGAGTTGATAGTTTAGCAAATCCGGACTCACTTTAGTTGTTGTTTTTTGTTTGTTTGTTGGGTTTGTTTTGTAAGGTCATGGGGCTTGAACTTAGGGCAGAGCACTATTCCTGAGCTCTTTTGCTCAAGGCTAGTGCTCTATCTGTTTTGAGCCACAGCTGCACTTCTGGTTTTTGAGTAGTTAATTGGGTAAGAGTTTTACAGGGACTTTTTTGCCCAGGCTGGCTTCGAACCATGATCCTCAGATCTCAGCCTCCTGAGTAGCTAGTATTACAGGCATGAGCCATCCGTGCCGAGCTTCTTTAGTTATTTTTTAATAGGTTGCTTATTTTTTAATGCCAGTACTAAGACTTGAGCTCAAGGCCCGGGCACTGTCTCTTACCTTTCTCCCTCAAGGCTGAAGGTTAGTACTCTATTACTTAAGCCACAGCTCCACTTCCAGTGTTCTGATGGATATTTGGAGATAAGAGTCTCATGGACTTTTCCTACCCAAGCTGACTTTGAATCTCAGTCCTCAGATCTCAGCTTCCCGAGTAGCTAAGATAACAGGCATGAACTGCAGACACCTGGCTCACTTTGTTTTAACTAAGAGTATGAAGACTAAAAGAAACCAAATGTTCCCATAAAAAAGAACAGAGTTTGAGGGGGGAAACCACCTACAGCCTGTACAGCAATGTCTAAAGAGAGATAAACAATTTTGGGTGGATTTTTAGAAGGAAAGAAGACCTGTGCCCATTAGTCTCCTCCTCCTCTCCTCCTTCTCCTCATTCTCTTCCTATAATTGATAGTGTATAGTATACCTATCTAGGGATGACAATTGCTGGAAGGTGGGAAAATAATGACATATATCCACTAGGCAAAACTATCACATCCAAGATATATTAGTCACTATCTTCAAATTATTTTACTTCTGCCAAACTTCACTGCAATTCACATCCCAGGCCAGATCCCAATTACAAATGGTCCCCACAGCCAGTCTTGCTCTAGGCTTCCAGAGGAAATATTACCCATATTTCTTATCAAGATCAGAGCCCACAGACAATTCAGAAAGTGCCTTGGGAACCTCAAAAAATATATTTTTAAAAAACCCCAAAGACCTTTACCCTATAGCCTTGGTGCATGCTATACGTTTCCCTACAGGTATATGGAGGATTTGGAGCCTTCCTGTAAAAATAAGATATAATTCCAGACTTCATCCTGTTAGCTCCCACCTCTCTCCCAATCAAGACACCCTAACTCATGACTCACTAGACTTACATCATTCCTAAAATCTCACCAAAGCTACAGTTTACTATCCTGCAGGGTGCTGTATATGTACAGGCAAGCAGAGCAGACGTAGCATATATGCACCTGGGAGCTAACACTCTGGGTAATCCTCCCCCAAATTGTCCCAAATAAATGTTCAGTTTATTGGACAATGTACAATTAGTAACTCACACATAATCTCTGGCCCATAACTGCAGTGCCTCGGTAATACAATGAAATTCTGCATCAGAAACCAAGGACGAATACCCACAAGTTCATTATAATGAGTTTCATCATTTCAGAGGCTGAAAATACATTTGATCTTCCTACTCTCAACCATCATGTTCATTTCTACATGAACCATACGCTTCCTCACTGAGATGACCCAATGGGTAGAGAAAAAAAATCTCCTATTGCTCATGTATGGTACAGAGTCTCCAAGTCAGACATAGAATTTCTTCTCTTCACCCACTACTTCCAAAAGTGGTACATATGAGAGAGATCCTCTGTGCCCATCCACAGGGTCATTGTGTCAGAGCATGTGCCAATGCTAGGAAGAATGTAACACACTGACCATGGAATGGCATTCAGAATATCTATTGTCTGGAGAGAGAGAACACTCTTGTTAGATCTAGCCGATAAGCAAGAGGGAGAAAAAAAGGAAGAATGCTATAAAATGTAATATCACATTTTAAATCAGATTAGCATTTTCAAAAGGCTATGGTATCCACTGCAGAAGAGAGTGTCATAAGAAAATAAAATTATCTCCCTATGCAGATGTAGCTTCCAAGAAAAATGAAACACATTCAGAGTGGGCTGCTGATTTGCTATGTTCTTTCATGCCAAATCTGGTTTATCTTAGGCATGTTTCTACAAATAAGAACTAGACCTGCCTATTAATAGGTTGATATTAATAGAACTCCCCCCACTCAGATCAGAGGGTCCTACAAACATTAATCATTCCATTAACTTAACTCATTCTTCTAGACCAAGGTGATTAAAATACACACACAGAGCCCATTAAATCCTCCTGGGTCCCACAGTGATTTTCTGCAACCTATAAAATTATAAGTCACACAAGGTGCTGTAGGACACAAGCAGTCAAAATCCTTAAGTATGCTGAATTCAAATATGCTAGTACTCACACAGGTCTTGACATATTTTCTGGAAAAACTTCCCTTTTTTGAAAATCTGGCCCATATGAAGAGCTTAACACTTCTCAAGCTGACCACCACCCCAGAAGTGCATTCGTCAATTACCTGCGCACACTATCTCCTGAGGATCAGATTCAGTGAGTCAGAAATGGGGGCCAGGATTCTGAAATTCAGGGAGGGGAGGAACTCTAAAGTGATAAGAACACAACTCCTTGCCCTTTGAGTTCCAAGAATCTAAATGATTACACCTTGAATTAAAAGCTCTCCATTGAGGTGTGTTGAAATTGGAATAATTCCATTGGTAATAACAGCTAATGGTTATTCAGTGGTTAGGTAATGGTCTAGGCACTTGTCATTTATGAACTCACTGAATTCTTCCAGTAACTCATTATTATCATCTTAATCTACAAGTAAGGAAACTGAGTCACAGAGTGATGAAGTAACTTTTTGAGGTAACAGAACTTGTGGAAGAAACTAGGATTTGAACCAAGGCAGTCAAACCCCAGATCTTCATGGATAATCACTGGTCATAATAACTCCCAATAAGAAAAAGGAGGATATTCTCAGAAGCTACGTGTTAGGAAATGACGGGAAGGCATGATCAGGCCTTAGCTAGGCTTCTGGAAAAAAAATGCAAAGCCCACAGAAGCACAGTGGTCACACGTGGTCACTACCACAGGGAATATACTAGTCAATTAAGTTGTACAGTAGGGGAGGGGGAAAAAAACAGGCTTCACAGGAAACACACTTTAGCAAATGTTCTCTGAGCACCATTTACAACATCAGCAGGCTGTGGAATCACTGTACAATTTCTAACTATGAGGTTAGAAAAGCTGTTGGGACAGGACTCATGGGCAAAGCACTGAGTATGTTTCTGAAGTGGACTCCCTCAAGCATCTTTCCTTTGATTCCCTTTGGTCCATTTTGGCCCAAGCCCAGCAAAGAGAGGAATAAGGCTCACTGCTGCACCTAGTGCTCACAGTGCTTGGTGGAAATGCAGGCGGTGTCTTTGCAGAGGAAGCAAGAATGTGAACAGAGGCAACCACATGGTGTAGGTAGGAAGCCTGCTTCTTTTCCCAGCCCTGGGAGACTGGGGCCAGCCGGAAGTAACTGAGCTGCTGAACCCAGTTGACTTGGGGAGCCCCTAGGACCTCTGGAGAAGTTTCAGTGGCGCTGTCCAAGGTGCATGAGTGGCTGCTGGCACAATCTGCCCCTTGCCGAGTTGGGAAGGGGGGGATGGGGTGGGCTCAGAGGCTTTGTCTAGCGCAAGGAGGAGGAGGGCTGCTACTCTGAATAAACAAGCCCTAAGAGGGGCACAGTAAAGTGGAATATTTTAAAGACTTGTACCGGGTGGGCGAGGAAGGTGGGGGGGGGCATCTGGGAAATCAGTGGCGTCCCGCCTGGAGGAGTTATTTGCAGCCGCAGCACACAGCACAATAAGATCTGTCCGCTTTGTGCAGCTAGCTCCCAGGCAGGCAGGCAGGCGTGACTGCAGGGACCCGACCCCTCCCCCCCCCCAAGCCCCCACCTAAAGACGTTCAACTCAGGCACTGCGGGGCCATGATCACTGGATCACTCCGTGGGGGTGAGCGGGGGAGGAGAGTACAGGGAAGAGGAGAACGGGAGAAAGCCAGCCTGGGGTGTTAGTGGGAGGCTGCAGCAGCAGGAATATCTGCTTAGAGATGCTCCTCCTTTCCTAATGAGGGGTGCTGCCTGCCTGGAGGTACCACGTGCCAGCCAATGGGCTGCTGAAGCAGGGAACTAGGGAGGAAAAAGGGAAGGCCAGAAACTGGGGTAGGGTTAGCAAAGAGATGGCCAAGCCATGTGGGGAGCAGTGGGGGGGGGGGGGGGAGTGTGGTGCTGAGTGCCTAATAGGCTAATGCTAGAGACTCCCCCCTCACCCCCAGCTCCAGCTATCTTGCTGCTGCACACCTGGCTGGGTGGAAAGGAGGGGGTGGGGGAGGAGCCTCCTTGACAGGTACATTCTTCCCAAGACATGTCCCTCCACAAACACCAAAGTCCCCATCTCCAAGCCGGTTCTCATACTGACACCACATCATCTCCTTCAATCCCCCAACCCCTGACTGGATGCCTGGTGAGACACCCAAATTCCTAGAGAAGAGCAAGGCAGTGCGGTGCCTCATCTGCAGCCTGCCTCTGGTACACTTGCTTCGACCTGCAACCATGTTTCTTCTATGCCATTGGGTCCTGACACCACCAAATACGCCCTGCCAGTGTGAAGAGCAACACCCACCCGCTATCCCTGGTACTCCACACAGGCCACTTGCACACCTTCAGCCCTCAGCTGATGAATCCCAGCCCCGCAGATCTGTTTGATCCTGGGTACTGGGAGAGTAACCAATTGAACCAAGCACTGAAAAGAGGAGTACCCGATCCAGCACCAAGGAAAGGATGGGAGTCCTGATGAACCGATTTTCTGTCACTTAACTGAAAACTCCACCTTTGAACTGTTCAGTCTGTGGCGACAGAAATTGCCTCTCCCCCACCCCCCACCCCCAACAGACACTGACTATACTTTTCAGTGGAACTTAAACTTAGTCCCCAGAGTTATCTGGGTCCCCAGCCAAAAGCCTGTTGTGTGTGTGTGTTCATATGTCTATTTGTAGGCACAGTGTTGGCCCGTGCTCTTGGAACTTGTAACCTGATCAGTCTGATGGAGCCCCCGACTTTCCTACTGGCAAGACAGTGCAGGTGTCTCTTCAGCTGGTAGGAAAGGGGGGGGCGAAGGGGAGGGCTTTAAGAGAGGAAAGGAAAACTGGTTATGAAAGAAAGCCCTTGGATTCCAGGCAGCCCACTCTATGTGGAGTGTAGCTCATGAAAGGATTGGGGGTGAGGGGAACGCAAGGAAATCAGACAAAGCCCAGCCCAGAAAGAGGCAAACAAGGCAACACCACTCACCGGGGATGCTAGAGATTTCCACATGGGGGTGGGGGAAGATTTAAAAAACTAAAATGCTTACCTTGAAAAACACTAGTGCCCAGATAGGTCTCCAGGGCCCCAAGCTTGCCCCTGAGATGCAAACGAAGTAGTATGCACTTCAGCAAAGGGGCAAAGTGGCACCGGGGAGGGGTGAGGGACACATTCCATGCTAGGTATCCCCCCCTCACCCAGAAAACAAATGCAAAGGGGGAGAAGGAAATTAATGGTGGACAAGAAAGGATATGGCCAATCGATGAGCTTCTTGGCGTATTTCCTGACAATGTTATCTTCTCCAAAGATGAACAGGGATCTGTTGACGGTGAAACAGTTCTGCCGGACAGGAATGGGGTTGTACAAAGCCATAGTCCGCGCCCTCTGCGCTTTCGATTGCTTGTAGGCGGCCGCCGGCCCCGAGGCCGGCACCGGGGTTCCTTGCCGGTTCCTGCTTTGGTCCGAGTCTCCATCGCCGGACCCAGGCCTGCCGACCACTGCCTCCCCGAAGCGAGCCATCCTGAAGTTTAAACAGACAGAAGACACAGAAGGTGATCGCCGCCGCCGAACCCCCCTGCACACAGCAACAAGCAGTCAGACACACGGCAAGAGTCACAGCCGCATCCGGCCGGGCACGCGGACCACCGCCTCGGAGCCCCCGAGCTCTTCGGAGAGGCGGCCGCCAGCTGCAGCTGCGAACTGTTGGATCTAAATTCAACCTCTGCGAAGCTCCATTCCTCAAGAAAGAAAACCGGGGCGGGGGGGGGGGGAGGAAGGAGGGGAGAGGGTTTGGCGGGGGGGGGGGTGCTCAGTTTCTGGATGCAATTTTCTCTCTCTCTCTCTCTCAAAATGCCAGTGTGTGGTAGTGTTCGGGGAGCGGAGAGGAGAGGGGTGGAGCAGGCTGCTCTTCAAACATAGCTCCTCTTCTGGCTGAGCCAACACCTAGTTCAGGGAGAGAGGCAGGCTCCGGCCCTCCAGGTAACAGTTTGGTGACTTACTGGCTGGGGGAGGGGGAGGCTCAAGAGGCAGAGGGCAATGACAACAAAAGAACTTTGAAGCAAAAGAGGAAAGGAAGAAGAAAGAAAAGGAAAAAAAGACGAGGGCTGATTATGGTGACATGTTTCCTAACACCAGCCCCCAGCAAGTCCACCTAAGATATTCCACAGCCAAGACTTGGGTTTTTAAATCCGCCAGCACAGATGCATCCAAAGGTTGGGGGGTGGGGGGAGGGAAGGAGGGGGGTAGAGAGTGGTTTTGAGGTTCCGGCGTAATCCGCAACGCCCAAAAGATCAAAAAGAAGAAGTCGATGCAGCCAAAGAGGAATACATGGCTTCGGGGCTCCTGCGTTTAGGGTAGAAGTAGAACAGCATCCAGGGAGCCGCGAAGCCCAAGCGCCAGCATCCGCCCGGAGCGCTCGGCGCCGCTGCCTCCCTCCGCCGCCTTCCCGGATCAGCATGCAACAGCGATCCGCGGCTGCGCCACGAGAGGGCGGGCGCGCGGGCGCGCGGGCGCGCGGGCACTCGGGCAGGCAAGGGAGGAACAGGTTGTAGGCAGCCTCGGGGTGGCCCAGCACGGGACTGGTACAAGGACCCAAGGACCCGATCCCCACTCTTCTTCCAAGCAGCCCGCCCCGTGGCACCCAAGTGGAGGAGATGCCAAAGGACCAGGGAGGGTGGGGGAGGCGAGCAAGAAGGAGTGGGAGCGCAGAGGCGCAGCCAGGCTGCACCGGGAGCTCCAGCCGGGAGGGCGGGGTGGGACGTAGGAGAGGGACCCGATGCAGCTGGAAGGCTGAAGGGTCCCAAGCCACTCTGAGGCTGGCTTGTCTTCTTGGTTGTTTTGGCCAAAGGGTAGCAGCCCACCTTTGCAAAGGTACAAGGAAGAGTCCTAATCTCCAAGTAACGCCGAGGACCGGCGGGTGCCGCTGGCCGCGCTGCTGCGGAGTCTCTGCAAGAGTGCGGGGGCATGCGTGGGGCGCACACACGCACGCGCGCGCGCCACAGGCCCCCCTGGCACAGAAGGGTCCCCTGTGCCCTGTCCCCTGTGGCCCCTTGCAGCCCTGGGGAACGGGAGAGGAGAGGGTCGCCTGGGAGCCCGCATCACCCTCTTCTAATCTCCCCACTTAACATCTGGAGGCTCCCTGTAGGTGCCAAGGGGATCCAGCAGGGAACCTCTGCCCTCCCTCTTCTTCCAGAACCATCCAGGGCGGCCTCCTCGGTTGGACCCTAACAGCCCCAGGCGCCTCACCTCCTAGAACATGATCCAAATATTTAAGGGTAAAGCTGAGCACAAACTGCCCTTCTCAAAATCCTCACATCTTTTACCTCCAAAAGAGCCCCCCACTGACATTCTCAAACATACCCCAGTAATGTAGAAAGGGGGAAAAGACACACACACACACACACACACACACACACACACACACACACACACAGGATTTGTGTCTAAGCAGCAGAGGTAGGAAAGGCTGACAATATACCCAAGAGAAAGAATCTTGGCGTTTGGCAATCAACCTTTTCCCTACAAGAGTTTCCGGGGTTTGAATGGAAGACACAGAGCAGCAGTCCCCTCTCCTGAATACCCTGCTAGCTGGGAGTATCTGAAGCCCAACACAAAGACTGGCCAAAGCCCAAAAATTAGAAATGATGAATGAATGTGGCTCTGTGTGTGTGAAAGGCAGTATCAGTGCACGAGATTAAATGATATGTGACATCTGAGTCCAAGGCACGTGCGTTCTTGGGTGTGCGAGTCTGTGTGGGCAAAGCCATGTGAGCACGACACGTGTCAATCATGTGAGAATGTGAGCATGGAGTGTGTGTGCACCTCTGTGCATGGGAAGGAAAACGCTCAAAGAAATGGAAAAACCTAAAGGAATGGTCTCTGTGTGCACCCTGAGCAGGCACTGCTGACTTGGAGGAGGAGTCCATTTCAGGCCAAATATCTCTTTGAGGTGAGACAACGCTATTATTTTACTGATTTTCTCTGCCCTACTTTAATTATAAGATCCTCTTTTTTCCCCCTTAACACTAGTCAGAAGTTGGGAGGGGCGAGTGGATGTTCCCTGAAATCCTTATCAGCCAGTCACTTAGAACCCGTGACGAGTATGACTATGTATCTTTGTGCTTAGCTTCATGATACTTCTGATCCCCTTCCCGAGCATTGCTCAGATAGGGGTAAGTGGGCACCGCTATGCTGAGCCAAGGCAAGATAAGGCAGAAGAAAACGTGCCTTAACTAGCATGGACGTGAGAGGGGACAGCTGGGCCGTGTCTTCAGTTCAAACACAAGCCCACAGCCTGGCTTACTCAGAGGCTCGTAGTCCACAGTACAAAACCTATACCAGTCATTTATTTGACACATACTTTTTTCATACTTTCTATGGCACTGTTTTAGGCCCTAGGGATATAACAATGAACAAAACGAATGATTACACAAATGATGTATCTGCTTAGCATAAATGAGATTGTGTAGCCTGGCTGGGTAGAATGTTTCTAGACCTCACTCATGTTGAAACTTCACTCCCTTCAAGGGTAAATTGGTCTCATAAGCCTTTTATCTCCCAGGAGTGGTCCTTCAAAAATTAGGGATCACTGACTTGTCTCTTCAATGTCACCCTGTGGAGCAAAGATTCAGCATGAATTCCATTTTCTCTCTCTATAGTGTCCTGTGTTCTCTATGACTACTGTAAGTTTTTAGAGACTTAGGATGCTCAGGGCAAGAAATTACACATGGAGATGTTGAGGACCCACCAGAGCTGAGACCTCCCTTGTGAGGGAGAAGCCTTCACCAATGGTAGGCTCAGGTAATGTAGAATACACTGCAGAGCAAGAGTACCTTATAGAGGAGCTAAGAGGAATTCTTAGAGGGTGCAGTCTAAGATGACACAGACAAACACAATGGCATCAATTGATATAGAAAGGGACTTGGTCTATGGACAGCAGCGCTGGTAGGAAGACACACTCTCTTCTTCAACCCCTACCTGCCTGTCACAAACTCTTAGAACTTTGACATCTGTACATTTTCTATATTTGTTTCATGCTCTCTCATTTGTTAGAAGCCTATAATTGTATAGCTACATAATCTTATGATTAATAGTTAACAGTTTATATAATCCCCCCCCATAGCTGACCCTCTTTGAAATCTGTCAGCCTCGCAACCCATGTACCATGTAAAGCCATTTATCCACTTCTAGTAAGAGTCAGCGTGTGGACTTCTATAGGCTCTGATTTCCAGTGTCTCATACCCATGCTGTATAATTACAAATTGTAAATCAAGAAAAGAAACTCTAAAGTGATGTTTACCTGATGGCCATGGCATGTGAATTATCTGTAAGTTTAATTGACTAGTAGTCAAATGCTCTGGTACCATGTGGGATGAAGCTCTACTGCCCTCAGGAAAGATCAGATCATTGCCATAATGCTCCTTATTTAGGGAATCTGCTGAGCATTTTTCTCCTAGTGCCCCTGGTTCTACTGTCCCCTTCAGTGGAAATGTAGGAAATCAACAACTAGTGAGAAAGCTGAAGACCATGAGAAAAATTTTATGGGCTCCGAAGGCCAGTAGCTGTTATTTTCCTGTTATCAGAGCACCATCTACTGGTCACTTGTGAGACACTGTTGTGAGCACAGACTATTCACAGTCTAGCATCCCAGACACTATACTTCATAGGACAGATATTCCTCACCATGGACTTTGTCACTAGTCCTCTATTCCTCTATGGGACTTTCTTGAAGTCCAGGACCAGAACTTCATCACAGTACAAGCAAACCATACTACAGTCCCTGGAAACTGTAGCTCCATTCACAAAGCACAGAGACACACACACACACACACACACACACACACACACACACACACACACACACACACACACACACACACACACACACACACACACACACACACACACACACACACACACACACACACACACACACACACACACACACACACACACACACACACACACACACACACACGGTGAAGACATGATAACAAAATGGTAGGGAGTGACCTGTAAACTGGGAACCCAACAAGAAGAAAGGAAAAACTGCCCAAGATGATTGATCTCACGCCAATTATTGAATTTCAGTGCCTTTATTCTTCATCCCCCAATATTCTAGTGAGCCACCCAAGAGGAGCAGACAGGGAGGGACAGTCCCTTCAGTATCCTCCAGATATGGAAGGAAACAAAGCAGTCATAGTGTCCCAATCAGACAGGCCATGGGAGTTTGTACTAAGATGACAAATGTGAATGGGAGGGGCAGAGCACCAGTAAACCTATTCCCCTCATTCATAAAGTTATTTTGAGATAAGATAGACGTTGGATTATCTTCATTAGAGATTTTAGCTCACCACGGAGGAATCTGCAAATCCAGCCTTCATCCTAAAAGAATGCGCCCCTCCCACCAGCCCTACTCTTTTTGATTTGGCCCACCCTCACCATTACCATCTGATGGCTTCTGCTGAAACTATCAGAGCCCCTTTTGTTCTATTTCCCCCCTGTTGAGCGTTCCCAAGAAATTGACTCTTATGCAAAACAGGGCACAGAGGATTTGGGAGTGGGTTCTTAAGAAAAAAAGTTGGCAGGAAACCATGTGCAAATGCATAGCAGAGCAGAAGAGCAGGATGGCAATGCAGACATCTTTGGAAGGTGCTGGCTTGCACAACACCACACAGCTCTCACTGGGGGGGGGGGGGGGGGAATGCAACCACATCCTTATGTAATATCCAGCCCTAAAACCAGCATCTCTCACACCTAAGCCTGAGAAACCGCACAGCTCAATACCCTAATCGGCCAATGAAAAAGCCACAACTTCTACTAAAAAGGTTTTGCTGAAACCACTCATTGACGACAACTCATCTCTTCTGTGCCAATCGTGCTAATAGCATCTCATTCACATCCTTGTGGGGCTCTGAGGCACATTTTATCATCTGAAACCCAGGAGGCCAGGGATGTGTTCAAGTGCACAGAGCTAAGAAATAGCAGATTCAGATCTCCTGATAATAAAATTGGGATTCTTAATGCTGTGTGGCTGCTAATAATACACTGGACATCAAAATGATGTTTTTCTTGCCTAAGAGTCAAGTCAGAAGGTATGACCTTGGGTCTTGCAGAGATAAGGCATAAGCCTGAACCACAGAATTTCCCAGAGGGTTAAATATGTCTTTCCCTATGGGGAAGATCATTACTGAATATGTATAAAGCCCTTGAACAGTATCTGGCACATAGTAAGTGCTGAATAAAAGCTTGCTTAGGTACATTCCAGTTATGGTAGCTGTGACCAGGGTAATGAACAGCAAATACTGCATAGCTAGTGTATGTTTCTGAAAGCAGAGTCCAGCCCTGGGATAGCTCTGGAGTGTAGGAAATAGAAGGAGGTGCCCAGACATACAAATTCCTAAGACACAATCAAAAAGAAGAATGAAGGAAAAGAGAGGAGGAAACAGAAAAATATTAGAAGGGAACCCCAAAGGTACCTAAGAAAGCCCTGTATTTTGTTTACTTATTCATGAATTCATAAATCCCTTTGACAAATCCTCATTAAGCCCTTTTCATATGCCAAACATTGTTCTCGGGGATTCTGAGGCTCAAAGATAAATTAGGCACAGTCACAGCCATCTAGGAATCTGCAGTTTGAAAAGGAAGAGAAAACGAACCCTTGAGAAGGGCTCAAACATCAGCAGAATGTGAAGTACGCCATCAGATATCACTTGGCAGGATCAGAGAAGGGGGGGACTACCAGAAGACAACCAGAAAGGGGGAGAATCCATGAGCTGCCTTTGAAAGAGATGGTATTACAGGTGCAGCATGAGAGCCTGGAACATGAGTGTCGGGGATGTGTACCAACCAGAAGATGCATGGGTCTGATCAAGAAACTAGCATTTTTATTTTATTGTCACTGTGTCTAGGATCACACAGCTGAGAGCATTACTAACTTTCCATAAGATGAGGTTACATTTCAGTCTACAGAAAAAAACAAATACAAGCCAGACACTGGTGGCTCACATCCCAGCTATTCAGGAGGCTGAGATCGGAGGATTGAAGTTCAAAGCCAGCCTGGACAGAAAAGTCCATGAGATTCTTTTTTTTGGGGGGGGGTGTCCGGTTGTGGGGCCTGAACTCTGGGCCTGGGCGCTGCCCCTCAGCTCTTCAGCTCAAGGCTAGTGCTCTACCACTTGAGCCACAGGACCACTTCCAGCTTTTTTCTTTTTGCTTATGTGGTGCTGAGGAATTGAACCCAGGGCCTCATGCATGCAAGGCAAGCACTCTATCACTGAGCCACCTTCCCAGCCCCGTCCATGAGATTCTTATCTCCCATAAACCACACCAAAACCAGTAGTGCAGCTGTGGCTCAATGTGGTAGAGTGCTAGTACTGAGGGGGAAAACTCAGGGACAGCACCCAAGACCCAAGTTCAAGCCTCATGACTGAATCTAGATAAAAGCACATCATGGGAAAGTTAGTGGGTAGACTAAAAGCCCCAGAAAGCAAAGAATCCCTTCGTTATTTCTGCTCACCTTCCCTCCTGTCCCTCAAAGTCTACCACTTGATGCTCTGCCAAGACCAAGTTCAACAGGAGACTCAGCAGAATTACGGCTCCAACTGATGAGGGTGAGAACAACTGACGGAAGCCGCCCATCCATCCACCCCCATGGCCTCTTGACTCAGAAAACACAACACAGCCCACACGTTGCAAGTTCTCTCCACCTAGGTGGGCTCAGGCTGATTCATTCATTCAACTGAACTACAATGAGCACTTTCCACATGTCAGGCATGTCAGGTGTTAGAGCAAAACAGGTAAGGAATGGGAGGGGAAGGAGCCCAAGCACATACTGTGCATGCTCCTCTTGCCTGCATATCTCTCTTAAAGATGAAGCCCCGAAGAGCAGAGAAAACAGCTGAAGCAGAGCCTAGAGAAAACTTGAAGAGTCAGAGAACACATTCTGCCACACCCACTGGTCTTGCCTCTCCTGCAGTCCTCTGGTGGAAATCATAAGCAGATTAAGTCACCACCTGTCCATCACTGCACCCTCTCTCTCCCACTCTCGCCTACACTGAGCAGGTGGTTACACCCACCTGGTATAAAATAATCAGAGCAAATAGGAATTCGCATGTGATACAGACTCAAGGCCTGTTTTTACATGTACACCTGCATAGGCCATTTGCTGACTCTGCTCTTTCAATTCCCCCAGAACTGACAGCAAGAACCCCCAACTGACCTCCCCCAACTCCTTATTTTACCCACCATTTCCTTGAACACTTTGCAGCATTTGGCAGAACTGACCTCCCCACCTTCTTAGAAATTCTCTACTCCTAGCATCCCAGTTACTACATCCTCCAGTTTCTCACTATTTCCTCCTCTTCTTCTTATTGTTCTTACTTTACTGTCGGGGTGGCCCATGAGTCTCTGATACCTTTATCTTCCCTCTTTGGATTCCTTCCCTTTGAGACCATTTCCATAACCCACACTTTCTAAATATCCCATATCCATCTCCTAGTCCTCATCTGTCACCTCATTTCCAGATCCAAATGTTCACTGAAGTGACTGGAATCTCATCACTTGAAACTCCATGTGTTTCAATGAATCCAAGGTAATTCAAATAAAATCTCCTTCCTAAAATTCTATTTCTGATCCATGTGATATCATTCTCCCTCTCAACTACTTAACATGGTTACCTGTAAAGTGTCCAAATTCCTTTCCCTAACAAGAAAATCTGAACTCAACCAGCCTTTCCAACACCATCTCTCCATTACACCATAGCATTAACAAATATGTCCTATCTCAGATCTCTTGTACATAATACCTGCTTCAAATGGAATAAAGGATATATGAATATATCTTCTTCATCTTATTACCTACAACACCTCATAGCAGACCTTTACTAAGTCCATACCAAGGGAAAGAATGAGTTTCCTGCTCTGTCTTTTGTTGGATAAGACTAACATCTGATTGTGTATCATCAACCCGGTGTCTAACACATTCTAGTTCTGGCTCTGAGTCACCTCTGTGGTCAGGTGTTTCCACTTATCCCTTCTAGGTAAAGTGGTAATCTTCCCCTTTATACCAAGAAGGAGTGTTAATTCTCTTGTAGGAGAGCAGCGGATGACTCCAACCCAGATGACTCCAACCATACCTTCATTTTATCAATCATTAAGTTATAGAATTCATTCTCTAGGATGTAATTTCCTGTTCTTAAAAAAAAACAGTTAAAATAAGATTTGGGGGAAGCAGTTATTAAAAGAATACATTCAGATACTCCCCTAAAGAATATTTTCAGATCACTTTGCACAGTAAATTAAACAGAAGAATAAAGTTCTGCTTCAAAAAAGAGTCTTAATTGGTTCTATCTTTTTCCTCTACCAAAAAAAAAAAAAAAAGACAAATGTCATCATCATGTCTTTTGGCTAATGAAGATTTAAGACAAGAAGACACACACACACACATGCTTATATGCAGAGACACACTCTAGATTCAGCTCTGCTGGCCACAAATATTGGCATGCAAGAAATCTTCCTTTGTTGTTGACAGCCTTCAGACAGGCTTAATAGAGTACATTCGAATGTGAAGAACCACAAGCACTCATGATGATTTAAATAGTCCCAACTTGCCCATTTTAAAACTGGAAAGGTGGAGACATAATTCTCAATCAAAAGACAATTTTTGAAACATTTCACTCAAAGACCTGTACCAAACCAATCCCTTGGGGAGACACACACACACACACACACACACACACACACACACACACACACACACACACACACACACACACACACACACACACACACACACACACACACACACACACACACACACACACACACACACACACACACACACACACACACACACACACACATCTATACAGTCACAGACAACTTTCCCCTTAAAGACTTGTTTTCACACAGTCATTCTTGTGTGAAAATTATTTAAAATATTTTTTCCAAACATACTCAAGAATTGATATAGCAATTTGAAGTTTCTTACTACTCTATTTCCCTTTAGATTAAATGATCTCTATTCTCTAATAAGAACATTACAGGGCAAATTCTATGGTTATAAACAGAAAAATAGATATGCATCAAAAATAAAGACTATATTGCATGCGTGTTTGAAAATGTCATGAAACCTAGTATTTTGTACAATCAGTCTACGTTGAAAAACATATACAATATTACAATTAATAAAGAACACTTAAATATATAGGCATGAGGTTTAAATATTGTAACAAACATTAAATACTATTATGTACAAGGTACTATGCTAAGCTCCTTACTTTTCTTATTTCTCAGAATAATCCTATTTATAGATTCTATCACAATCCTCATTTTACAAATAAATGCAAGATTAGAAGAAACTAAATTTATCTTGAGATATGATAAGTGATTGGTGGGATAAGAGAAAATAAATCATAGTCCACCTAAAACTAAAACTCAGAGAGCTTAAACCCTGTAAGGCCTCTGATTGATGTCATTAATAAAGATTTGAGCTCATCCATCACTTTATCCCATGATGATCCTACAATATCATGGGACGAGAATATGTCTACACATTACAGACAATGCTGACAATCTTCAGACTAAATGAGTCAATGAAGTACAAGACAATATTGGGAGATGTGCACCTTAGTTCTGATTAAGTTTATAGTGGCAACAGGAATGTCTGTCTCTAAATCTCATGGGGTCACTGCTGAACAAAAACAGATTCTCAAGCATACTGCATTCCAACGTAGGTTGGTGTTATTAGCCTGACTTTCCTGAGGCAATTTTACAGTACAATGCCCCAGACCAACATGAATCAGGCTAAGGAGTCCTGAGTCCTAGTTCAAAAATGGTTCCAATTCTTCAAAAGTCCTAAAAAGCTAAAGGGTATGCCAGTGTCTGCAATTGACTCTTGAAGAACATCATTTTATATACCATTGACTTGTTTGTCAATAAATGGCAAATCTATATCATAACTGCCTTAAGCTCAGCCCCAGGTCATCCTCCATCTTCTATATGGAAAAAGCTATCAGCCAAACTCTGGAAGAACAAGAGAGGAAGGGAGGAAAGAAGAAGGAACATTTGCTCAGTAGTAAAATATAAATAAATAAACAAATAAATAAATGTTGCATGGTAGAACTTGATGTTACCCAGTGGTTTTTGTTCTACAAACCCAAGGGTAGTTCTAGTCCTGCCATTGAGGAACATCGATCCCGATCATTATGTATGGCTTCAAGTTTTCTCCTGAATACTTTTGTTACCAACACGTGCCATGAAAGGATTCAGCACATTTAAATCCTCCTGCCTCTCAACTTGTTTTCCTGCCTGCACTCCAGCAGGTAAAACACCCACAGACTCACAATGCTCTGGGCTGTAGAATTCACAGGAGTCTATAATGTTCAGGTTATTTTTAAACTTTCAGGCCACTCTCCTTCCCCACGAACAGCAGGCCTGCCATTTAGAACGGTGTTTAACCCACATCCCACCTGCTTTGAAACTTTAGCTTTTTGTGTTAAAAGAAAAGCAGCAATCCTTCAAGCACACAAGCACACTCGCGCGCATGCACACGCACACACACACACCCCACGCATGCACGTACACATGCACATGCGCATGCATACACACACAGACTCTAAAAGCTGAAGACAGTTCACTGGAGGGGGTGAGGGAAGACCCAGCATACAGAATGATATAAGACTATGATGTGAGAAGAATGGAAGCACTGTATAAAGCTTGGGGGCGGGGGTGTCACATCATTAAAGGTGGTATTATGGTTAGCGTTACAAGGACAGACATCAAGCATTATAGGTAATGCTAAAAGACAACTCCTTATTCACCAAGGGAGTTATAGCAGTACAATCAAAGCATTCAAATACTTCATTTACCCAGGGAGCCAGGCAGGAGCTAAAGAGTACTCAGTTACAATTTTATTCCACTTAATAATTCCTTTTCTTGAGTTAAAAACACTGGGGGAAGGAAACTCTCCAAGGAAAAGAGCATGAAGTAGACAAATCAGAGAAAACTCCTAAAAGCTGCAACAATACCAAGAGCTTGTAGAAGATGGAACCATTGTGTATATGGGACTCCACTTGTTCTGCCAAGAATCTTATGGGGTAGGTATGGGTAGTGCTAGCCATTTCTTAAATGAGCCAAGTAAGGATGAAAGAAACTAAGTCTCTTAAGTAATATCACACAGAACTAGGCCTGGACCTACCTGATGCTAAAGGTCACATCTTACCACATATTTGTTATACTGTGTCCCTTCCAAAATTTATGCTACAATTTAATCCAATGCAACCATATTAAGAAATGGGGGGGGGGTAGAAATGTTGCCTTGGGGATGTGATTAGACCTGAAGGGCTAATAATATGGGTGGGATTACCACTTTTGGGCATTTACCCAAATGTTTACAAACAAGACCACACTAAAGCTACCAGCACAACTATGTTTATTGCAGCATTATTTACCATAGCTAAGATATGGAACCAACCCAGATGCCCCTCAGTAGATGAATGGATCAAGAAAATGTGGTATATATACACAATGGAATTCTATGCCTCCATCAGAAAGAATGACATTGCCCCATTTGTTAGGAAATGGAAAGGCTTGGAAAAAATTTTATTAAGTGAAGTAAGCCAGGCCCAAAGAAACATAGGTCCCATGGCTTCCCTTATTTGCAATATCTAGTATAGGTATGAGTCAAGCGGAAAAGGTCAGATAATGTGATGTTAGGAAAACGAACCCTTAAATATGTATTTTAATGTTTTCGTTTCTTTCATGCATGTGTTTCTAACGCATTTATAAGATTATTTCTTTGTTGCTTTGTATGTCCCTCCCCCACAGTGTAACCCCCGCTTTCACTATATTTGATGTCAGTATAACATGTGGAGGAGATGGGGACAAACAAGTCGTTTAAGGATTCAGGTGGACCTGTTGCAACAATGAGAAGTACAAAATGTCATATCAAAACCAGCTTTACAATGTCGGTGGGGGGGGAGGGGGGTATGATTGGGTGGGGAGGAGGGGGAGGCTGGGAAGGGAGGTGAAGGGTAAACAAAGGAGGAGGCTGCAATGCTTGGTAAGAAATGTACGCATTATCCTGCCCATGTAATTGTAACCCCTCTGTACAGTATGTTCTCAAATAAAATAAAATAAAATTAAAAAAAATATATGGGTGGGATTAGTGCCTTATAAAAAGTCTAGAAGGGCTGGGGATGGTGTCTCACATTTATAACCATGGCTACTCAGAAAGCAAAGATTGGAATCATCAGAAAGAAGATTGTAGTTTGAGGCCAGCATGAGCAAAAAGTGAGCAAGACCTCATCTCAACCAATAAAAAGCTGAAGGTCATGGCAAACACCTGTCATCCAGCTACATGAGGAGCATAAATAGGAAGACTATGGTCCATAACGGCTAAAACCTCAAAGTAAGATTATATTTAAAACTAACAAGAGTAAAAGAGAACAAGGAAGCACTCAAGTTGTGGAGCACCTACCTAGCAAGTACAAGGCCCTGCATTCAAACCCCAGCGCAACCTAAAAGCAAGTGAGTGCTGGAGGAAACTAGCTAAGCCCTTTTTGCCATTACGCCTTGTGCCATGTTAAGACACAGCATTACTCTACTCCAGAGGAAGCACTATTCAAAGTACTCTCTAGTGACAGTGGCCCTACCAGACACTGGACTTGTCAGCGCCTTAATCTTGGGCTCCCCAGCCTCCATCACTATGAAAAATCAACTCAGGTTGCTTATAAATTACTCAGTCTAACATTTTGTTATAGAAACAGACATGGATTAAGAGACTAGCTGAGTAAGGATGGTCTGAACCCTAAGGATGGGCAAGAATGATATAAAAGATCTAGAAGAATAGCTTCAAATTGCTCAGAAACTAGCAAGAGCCACAGTCGACACAGAGCCCCTCCTAGCTATGGACAAAAGAAAAAAAAAATATTTAGAAATCCCTCTACCTGGAAACTACAGGGTTTGCATGAGTTCTAAATTCCTATACAACCACTTAGCCATTGACGATACAGGGACCAGGATGGCAGAGATTAAACAGGTCATAAACAGGCCCTCTAGGATCTTCCCCTTCATGGCTTCCCATCCAGAACAAAGGTTATATAGCTTCTATAGTTCTATTGTAGCCACAGTACTCCAAGAGTCTATGAGAAGGTCAGTCAGCCTTCTTGCCATCCTTTTACCAAAACTCCTAGTACAGAGGACGAATGTGCCAGACCAAGCACAAAGAAGTAATAAGTGGATCCATCAGAAAAAATCTACACTCTCACAGTCAAACATATTCAAGAGATGAAGAAGCAGAAGCAGAAGCAGAAGAAGCAGAAGCAGAAGCAGAAGAAGAAGAAGGAGGAGGAGGAGGAGGAGGAGGAGGAGGAAGAGGAGGAGGAAGAGGAAGAAGAGGAGGAAGAGGAGGAAGAGGAGGAGGAGGAGGAGGAGGAGGAGCAGGAGCAGGAGCAGGAGCAGGAGGAGGAGGAGAAAGAAGAAGAAGAAGAAGAAGAAGAAGAAGAAGAAGAAGAAGAAGAAGAAGAAGAAGAAGAAGAAGAAGAAGAAGAAGAAGAAGAAGAAGAGGAGGAAGAAGAGGAGGAGGAGGAGGAGGAGGAGGAGGAGGAGGAGGAGGAGGAGGAGGAGGAGGAGGAGGAGGAGGAGGAAGAAGAAGTCGTCGTCTGCTGGGCACCAGTGGCTCATGCCTGTAATCCTACCTACTCAGGAGGCTGAGATCTGAGGATCACAGTTCAAAGCCAGCCAGGGCAGGAAAGTCCATGAGATAATTATCTCCAATAAACCACCAGAAAAGTGGAAATGGCACTGTTAGCCAAAGTGGTAGAGAACTTGCTTTGAGCTGAAGAGCTGAGGGACAGCGCCCAGGCCCAGAGTTCAAACCCCACAACCAAAACAACAACAACAAAAACATGAAGTCTGTCTCTCTGAAAGCTATGAAGGCATGCGTACATTCTCTCCCCTCTGTGCCTCCATAGGGAGCATCTCCAAACTCATGTTTTCTTCTCACCTCCTGACTGTCTTTTCATTTTCATCTCCTCTTCTGCCTTTACTTCCTAAATGTGTTTAACACACACACATCCTGCTGCCTGCCTTCCTCTCTATGCACATGCTCTCTTAGTGATCTCATCCATCCAATGCTTCAACTAACACTAGTATCTGGAAGATTCCCAATGCTTTCTCTTTGGCCCTGTTCTTTTGGAAGTCTGGTACCATTTACAATTGCTCAAGTGGGCTCCTGCACCTGGAAGGGCTGACAGCATCATGAATCAACTGGGTTAAAAACAAACTCATCATCCTTCCCTCCAAACCATCTCCTTCCCCTCTCTAATAGTCTGTTTGTAGCATTACAAATCTCCATCTAACTGGGGCATGAAACAGGATGCTCCCCAACTATTTTCCAAATCCTGTCATGTTTTATTCACCATGTCACGTTCTCTGTCTTCTTCACCATCTGCATCATCATCCATCCAGTCAGAACTTTGTGAGTTCTGTTGAGGAGGTGGGAAGAACCCCCTAATTCATCTTCCTTCAGCTTCTACCCACAGCTCATTGCTTAGCTCCATTCTGGCCCCGTCCCAGTCTATGGTGCAAATAAAAATCAAGAGCTGGTCCAATGTTGCACCCTCAGTGCTTTGAACACTTTGGTTAAAAGAAGTCAGCCACGGGCTGGGAAGGTGGCTCAGTGGTAGAGCACTTGCCTTACATGCATGAGGCCCTGGGTTCGATTCCTCAGCACCACATAAGCAAAAAGAAAAAAGCCGGAAGTGGCGCTGTGGCTCAAGAGGTAGAGCGCTAGCCTTGAGCTGAAGAACTGAGGGACAGCGCTCAGGCCCAGAGTTCAGGCCCCACGATTGGATGCAAAAAAAAAGAAGTCAGCCAGGTGCTGGTGGCTCACACCTGTAATCTTAGCTACTCAGGAGGCTGAAAGCTGATCATTGTGTTTCAAAGCCATACCAGGCAGGGAAGTTGATGAAATTCTGATCTCTAGTTAACTGCCAAAAAGCCAAAAGTAGGGGTGTGGCTCAAGTGGTAGAACACTTGCCTTGAACAAAAAAACCTAAGGGACAACACCCAGGTCCAAGTTCAAGCCCCACTACAAAAAAAAAAAAAAAACCTATAATGTAAATTTGTTTTTTGTTGAAGAATGAATGTGTACTCTAGTACCTATCAAATATAGCTATGAATCATGATCATTTCAAGGTCAAAAGCAAACTTTGTTACCTAATCTACCTAATGTTACCTAATCTACCTAATCTTAATTACTCCAATGAAGTAGGGCTGTTCTCCAGTCTCCAAATAGACTCTGAAATTTCTTCCTGCATATCATTTCTCATTTTCTTTTTTCATTCCTCTCCCCTTTCCATGGCCACTGGCCAGAAAGTTATTTATGCTTAAAAGCCCAGCTCATAAGAACTCTCTCCTAGGAAGCATTTTGTGATCATATGAAAAAAGTGATCTCTCGTTCCTTTGAGTACCTCTGGCACTTTGTGCCACTCTGCATTGGCTCCTATGGCCCATAGTAATGGCACACTCATTTCTTTTTTTTTAGACTCATTAACATACTGAAAGTAACTTCTTTTTCTGTTTTAAATTTTATTGTAAAGATGCTGTACAGAGGGGTTATAGTTACATGAGTAAGGCAATGAGTACACTTCTTGTCAAGCACTGTCACCCCCTTCTTTGTCTTCTACTATTCCTTCTCTCCCCCACTTCCCCAACTTACCCCCCCAAAGTTGTCAAGTTCATTTCCTGTGAATCTCATTGTTGCAATGGGTCATTTTGTGTCCTTGTTTCAGCATTTTGTTATTTCCCTTCTCCTCCCCAAATTAAGTAAATGTATATACAAAATTCAAGGTGCCAAAATCAAGTATAGTGACAACAGGGGATATACAATAGGGGGAAGAACATAGAATAGAAACACAGAAAACTCACATAGTACCTTAACAACAACAACAACAACAAAGAAAAACCTCTTGTGTTCATATGACCATATAAGATGATGCTAAGCAAAATGAACCACACATTTCTTCTCCCTACTGCAAGGGCTTGATTTATTCATCTTTATATTCATCCGTAGTAACTAATTAACTGCTTCATGTATTGTGCATGTGTATTTATTAAATGTATGAATTAAATGCATGAGTGAATGAACGGTAACTATAAACAAATCAAGGTGACTCAACAAAACTGGTCTCTCTGGGATGTGTGCCATATTGGGCAGGAGCTAAGGGAGAAACTACATGAACAAGGAATAAATGGATCCTGATCTGGAGACAGCCTTAAGCTAAGGAAAGATTGCCCTCCACCTTAACCTTGTAGACACAGTGCAACTGACATGACAAACCAAATGACCCGAAGTATGGAGGCAGATACAGGGGTCCCTGTCCCGAGATTTTGGAAACAAGAGTTTATTCTCTGGTAGAAAGGTGAGAACATTTTCAAGTCATTTCAATTTCACTTTCTTTATGTTTCTATAGATATGGCACAGCTTGAAGTGGTGTGTATTAGATGGATGAGTCATTTGAATACAGATCTTACCTAATACAGCCACATATATATCAACTTATCTTCTAATCCTTCCATTTCATAGATGAGAGAGACACATAGGGCATAATTTTTCTGCCTCAGTACTATCTACATTTTACTGTCAGAGAATTCTTTGTCCTGTGTCTTGTAAGACTGTGAACATCATTCCCAGCCTCAAACCAGAGGCTCTAAGATGTACCCTCCTCCTCAGCTCTGTCAATCTAAAATGTTTCCAAACAACAACACCAAATGTCCCGTTGGGGACAAAATTAACTCCAGTTGAGACCACTCCTGCAACTTAAGGAACTTCTTGGGATTGCACGATTGGCATCCTCGCAAGAGATGCAGCAACTCCCAGTGGAATGCACCTGCTGCACCATGTGTTCTCCATTGCCTCCTTCACAGCCTTCGGGAGTTGGAATGAACTTATGTCTGTGCATCTGACTTTCCTGATAGCCTCATAGGCCTGAAGAAGGTTTCTATATCTCAATAAAAGGAGAACAGATCCTAGATCTGCTATATTGCCATGCTGTCATCTCGAGCTAGAGCCTCTGGAGGAATAGCCAATCCCAAAGGTGCTGAAGCTAACATAGCATTTTTCTTCCTCACTTGAAGAAAGAACTGAGCACCACACATAATAAATAAATAAATAAATAAATAAATAAATAAATAAATAAATAAATAAAAGAGACATAGCCTCAGCAAAGGACCCAGGCTGAAAAGATTGACCACAGCCTCACACCCTCAGCTTAGCTTTAGCAACTGGATCCCAGACAAGTAGAATTGCTCCTAAAACTTTGAATACAAAGGAATGCAGTCCAAAGTTTCTGCGAATAGATTTCTCTCCCTCAGAGCAGCTGTGTCTTCAGTACAACACCTACACTCATGTGTTCAGCTCAATCGTTTGTACCTTCACTTTTGCTTGTCGTTCTGTTTGTTTTGCCTTCTTATTGTTAAAGCTAAAGTCTTTCAGCATCTCTTGCAACCGAAACCCTTTGCAGCTTCTGATTTGTTTCTGGAATTTATCTGTAGTAAAGCATGCGAACTCTCTCCCTGCTTTCTGACTGTGATCTTTCATTTCCAAAAAAAAAATCAAAGCTGGATGCCGGTGGCTCACAACTGTAATCCAAGCTACTCAGGAGGCTGAGATCTGAGGATGGCAGTTTGAAGCCAACTTGGCTAGGCAGTAAAGTCTGTGAGACCCTTATCTCCAATAAAATCACAGAAAAAGCTGGAAATGGAGCTGAGGGTCAAGTGGTAGAGTGTTAGCCTTGAGCAAAAGGAGCTCAGGGACAGCTCCCAGACCCAGAGTTCATGCTTTAGGACTGGCAAGAAAACCTCAATCACTTTGGGCTAGATACTTCGGGAGTTGCTGGAAGAAATGATCAATAATCAGTTTTCCAATGGAATTATCATGAGGTAAGCATGACTGTATCATCTGAGGAGCAGAATCTAATTATTCACTAATGCACTGCTACTTCAAATCTTTCCCTACTCTGTGTCTGATATGCTTGCTAACCTCTCCATTAAGAACATCAGAGCATGCTGGGTGCCAGTGTCTCATGCCCATAAGCCTAGCAACTCAGAAGGCTGAGAGCTAAGGATCGCAGTTCCAAGCCAGCTAAGGCAGTAAAGTTTATGAGACTCTTATCTCCAATAAACCACTCAGAAAACCAGAAGTGGCGCTGTGGCTCAAGAGGTAGAGTGTTCGCCTTGAGCTGAAGAGCTGAGGGACAGAGCCCAGGCCCAGAGTTCAAGCCCCACAACCAACAAAATAAATAAATAAAAAGAACATTATAGCTGCAAGTGGTTGAGTTAGGTGTGTGTGTCCCTTAGGTAATATTTATATTTTCCTATTGTATTCTCTTTGTAAAACTCATTTGAGGATGCAATACTAGCAATATATGAGAATAAGAAAAGTGTCTTGCTGCAAATCACTAGAAAAACTAAATAAAATACAGAAATACATCTTCAAATATATTTTCAAAGTGATATTGTTGGTTTTGCAATATATAAAAGAAAATTCCTAAGAATAGAGGAAAACCAAAGAATAAGCATGTGAATTAAAACTTCACCTATTCTATGAGCAGAGACAAGTCCTGATAGCAAAGAGGAGTTAAGGCACAGGTTTTAATACCCACTATGGAGCAAGTGATAAGGTATCAACATTGTTTGGAACTCTACCAAGTTGGGACACTTGAAGCACTATAACTTTAATTGAATAGTAAACTACATGAAAAACACTCTAAAACAAAAAGAGAAAATGAGGAGCTTCTGCCTCTAAGAGAGAAAAAAACACCAAGATGTTATGTTACCTGAATTTATGGGTTTTGTTTATATTAAATGTTTCATAATATTCAACAAGCCTAGGACCAAAGAAATAACATTCTTAGATCAAATAACCCAAACAAGCCCCCTCTATCAGGCTACCCTCACCACTATAGTATACTACGTGTCCATGAACTTTACAACTTATCAAGGTGGGAGGGGGGAGGGGGCTTGTACTGGGGAAAAGGACAAGTGGGAGAAAAACAAGGGAGGGAGTAACAATGTTCATCAAGAAATGTACTCACTACCTTATGTATGAAACTGTAACCCCTCTGTACATCACCTTGACAACAGAATTAAATTTAAAAAAAAATAAATGTTGAAATTACAAAAAATGCAAGCACAACAGACACTTGTTTGCAATCAAAAGTTTAAAAATCATACAAGAAAATAATCCAGCATAAGAAAATGTTAGTTGATATTGATCAAAAAACGCTCCAGAACTTGAAATGATAGGAAAAATATTCAAAGAAAATAACAGAATACTGCTCTTTCCCAGCTCTCTTCTCTTTCCCAGCTCTCTCCTTTTCCCAGCTCTCTCCCTTTCCCAGCTCTCTCTCTTTCCCAGCTCTCTCTCTCTTTCCCAGCTCTCTCTTTCCAGCTCTTTCCCAGCTCTCTTTCCCAGGTCTTTGCCAGCAGCGTGGAGTGCCAACCTTGCGTGGTCCCAGCAGATCTACTGAATAAACCTACCCCTTACCTGAAAAAAAAATAAAAAATAAAATAACAGAATACAATGAAAAGGGACAG
Source organism: Dipodomys merriami (assembly GCF_024711535.1). NCBI lineage: Eukaryota > Metazoa > Chordata > Mammalia > Rodentia > Heteromyidae > Dipodomys > Dipodomys merriami. Next base: position 18,827,788 of record NW_027203826.1, read on the forward strand.
ATGGGAGAAAGGGGTCCAAAGGGATAGGTTGACATTAAGATTATACACAAGTAAGATGTGTATCACCAAATGGGAAGACACAGATGAGGAAAGCCCCTCACTACATAGGCCCAGAGATAAAGGGAGAAATACAGTTAAAGTTAAAAGACATGAACGATAGTGTAAAAAAATTCAAAATATCCAACAAGAGTTCTGGAAAGAGAGGTGGTATTTAAAGAACTACAGGACAAACTTTTCAGTATTAATGAGATCTATAGATCCTCAGATTCAAGAATTTCAATGAATTTTAAGGAGGATGAGTAAGAATAAATCAAATTTGTAAAATATCAAATGATCAAAAATATGAAGAGAAAAATATTTAAAGTGTCCTGAAAGAGCTAGATTATTTATAAGAAATAGCAATTAAGGAAGTGGTATTGTAGCTCAAGCAGTAGAGCACTCTCCTTGAGCTGAGGAGCTCAAGGACAGTGCCCAGGCCCAGAGTTCAAGCCCCACAGCCGGAAAAAAAAAAAAAAAAAAAAGAAATAGCAATTAAGTTATCCATTAGATTAGAGGTCAGAAAAGCATAGAAGAATATCTTCTAGTATTGGACATACTCAGCTAGCTGGGTGTAATCCTAGCCTTTAGAGAAAATAAGATCAGGAGAAAAACTATTTGAAGTCAGCCTAGACAAAAGGTTCTCAGAACTCCACTCAACTAAAAACATCTAGGCCTGCGTGATACACATCTGCCATCCAAGCAATAGGGGAAGTGTAAATAAAAAGGATCTTGGCATAAATTCAAGATCCTATTTGAAAAATAATCAAAGCACAAAGGGCTAGGGGTGTGACTCAAGTAAAAGAGCACCTGCCTAGCAAGTCCTTGTGAAATTTCAATAACCCCCCTCCCAAATAAAAGAAGGGTGAGGAGGGGATTTGACTAAATTATTACTCAAATTTCGAGTTCAAATAAAGACTTCCACAGGAGAAAAATAGTTTACCACTCATATTCAGAGAAAATAAATACAATCATCAGGTATGCTTTAAGAAAGAAACTTAAAGAGTGGCATATAGAATGTAGCAGGAGAAAAGATATTGGTGAGATCAATTTTAAATGTCTGTTTTTATACAATAATAATTTATGAATATACACACAATATGGAACAAAATTAATGCCCAACAGTCCCACAATGGTGAGATGTAAGGTGCTGTTCAGAAGGAACACAGACTTGAAATAATCAGGACATATCTTTGAAGTTAGGTATCAGACTGGGATACTAACTAGAACTATTTTATTCAAACTGTTTTATTCAAACTATTTATTCAACTATTTTATTGAACTCAAAGTACTAGTCAATGTAATAAGCAAAGAAGAAAAGACATGCATTATTAAAGGAAAAATGTCATTATTCACACTTGATGTTGTCTACAAATAAAATATGAGAATTTACTACAAAATAAGAGGTAAAGTAATAAAGAAGCTCCACAAAGAAGATGAGTATAAAACAATGTAAGTTCTGATATACCTACAACAAAGAATTATAAAAATGCATGTGACAACTCTATATTAAGTTCATCTAATGGGTCAGTCAAATGTCTCCTTATTTTTCTTTTATGCTTGCACAAGTAAAATACTAATGAAACTTCAAAAAAAAAGCCACATGTTAAAAAATGCTATGCAATATTAGCAAAATCATGTGTCACCTGAAAGCAAATCTAACAACTATGTGGGAAAAGTTTTTAAATATTCTTGAGACTTTTAAGGAAGATCAAAATATAGAAGGATCATATATCATACTCAAGGGCTGAGAAACTAAATAGTTAAAAATGACAATCCTTCCCCCAAATTAATCAAGAAATCCACTTGATTCTAATCAAAATCTCATTTTTAAAATGAAATGTGACAAGCTGATTCTAAAAGTGAAAGACTGAATAAAAGTCCAATTGACAATACTATTTGGCAAAGGTACAAAGAGAATGTACCCTAACACATCAAAGCTACAAAGTTATAAGAACTAAATTAGTTAGACCAGGGTGAAGGGATTAGAGAAATTGACCTGTTGAATAAAATATCTTGAAGCAGAGGGAAAATAATTACCTCATCACTAAATGGTGTTGAGTCAAAGATCAAAGATTAACAAAGTTTATCTCACATTGTATACAAAAATTTATTCCAGATAAGATAAAAGAGACAAAAGTGATAAGCAAAACTGTAAAAACTTTTAATTAAACAAAGGAGGAGGCTACAAATGCTTGATAAGAAATGAACTCATTATCTTGTCCATGTAATTGTAACCCCTCTGTACAGTATTTTCACAATAAAAATTAAAAGTAAAAGTAAAAAATGTAAATGACTTTTTATCTCATGTAGAAGGAATTTTTAAATGAGTCAAGATGAACAAAACTCATAAAAGCAAAAGCAGATAAATTTTCCTACACTAAAATTAACAACTCTGTATGACAAAAAGCACCATAAAACAAAGTGAAAAAGACAAATCATGTAGGGGAGAAGAGATTTACAGCCCACAAATCATAGCTAAATCATATACAAGAATTCTCACAAATCCTAAGAAAAATGTAAATCACCTGATAGAAATACAAGCAAAGACTATGAACACATTCACATAAAAGGAAACCCAAAAGTCCAACAAACATTTAATATTCATTTTTACTAGTAATCAAGAAATGGAATTAATAACTAGATTGTTAATGAATTAGTCAGATTGGAAAACTAATTCTGAGTATTTCTGGTGTTGAAAGTACGGAGAAATGGGAACTGTGCAGAGTGAGTGTCAAAGACAGTGCCTGTAGCTCACACCTGTAACCCTAACTACTCAGGAGGCTGAGATCTGAAGATCATAATTCAAAGCCAGCCCAGGCAGGAAAGTCCGTGAGACCTTTTATCTCCAATTAACCAGCAAAAAGCCGGAAGTGGAGCTGTAGCTCAGTAGGTAAAGCATTAACGTTGACTGAAAAGAAAAGAAAAGAAGGGAGGGAGGGAGAAAGGAAGAGAGGAGAAAAGAAAGAAAGAAAGAAAGAAAGAAAGAAAGAAAGAAAGAAAGAAAGAAAGAAAGAAAGAAAGAAAGAAAGAAAGAAAGAAAGAAAGAAAGAAAGAGAAAGAAAGAAAGAAAGAAAGAAAGAAAGAGAGAGAGAGAAAGAAAAGAAAGAAAGAAAGAAAGAAAGAAAGAAAGAAAGAAAGAAAGAAAGAAAGAGAGAAAGAAAGAAAGAGAGAGAGAAAGAAAGAAAGAGAGAGAGAGAAAGAGAAAAGGAAGGAAGGAAGGAAGGAAGGAAAAGAGAGAGGGCAGGAGGGAGGGGAAGGAGGGGAGGAAGGGAGAGGGAGATAAAAGAAAGAGAGAAAAGAAAGAAAAGAAAAGAAGCTCAGGGACATCACCTGATCCTTGAGTTCAAACTCCAGGACTGGTACACACAACCACAAAAAGTCTTTACAAGGGTCACAGGAGTGGTTCACATGAGCAATACCCATTGGTGCTTGATTCTAAGGAGCTGGTATTAGTTTTAGTGGAGCAAGTGAAGGAAACAGCACCAAGAAGAAATGCCCTAGAGGTTGACACAATGTGGAGAGCCACAGCTGTGTCACATATAATGTGGAAAGACACACAGCTGTTTCACATATTGGACTCCCATCTATAAAGCAGATTGAACAACTCTTTATTTTCAAACCACCTCAACATCATGGTAATTCACAGATGGATGCTACTGTAAGCCTCTCAAAAGAAAGGGCTTCAATTCCAGCTTCCTGAATAACTCTACAGGAGTATTTTGGTAATGATCAATTAAGTCCTTAAATGGCACAAACTCCAGAACCATCAGGTTTCACCCTGGAAAGAAGGTGAGAGCCAAAATTGAAACCATCTCAGTCAATCACCATTGATTGAACTTCACATTCCCACAGACTTTCTCAGGCACATTCTACACCAAAATATCATTTAATTCTCCTAACTCCAGATAGTGGGTGTTATTAACCCCCCAGGCTGCAAATGAAAACCACACATCTAAGGACTGGTCAAGCTGGACCTGAAATCTAATATCCATTCTTGTCTTACTAAGGTAAATTATAGAAACTTCTTTCATCAGTGGAAGTAGTATTTCCTTATATGTTTTGCCATGGATTACTTTCCTCAAATGAAAAACCACCTTTAGTATAAAGGAATCAAACAGATACAGGTAGAGGGTCACCTTCTAGGCTTCTACTTCCTAAGGTACATACACCACAGAGCAGCAGTAGGCTGAAGTTTCTGTGCAGTGCTCAGGGTCTCCTGAATAGCAGGCAAAACTGAAGAGCTGTGGCCAGGTTTCATTGTCATCTGCTGAATCACATGTCAACCTCCAAGCAAAAAGGCTTCAAGGCAGAGGGGAGATTTTACTAGGCCAAGCTTAGCCCTTCGCCCTGTCTGCCCCTCAGTGTAGACTTGACTTAGCAAATCCCTTGTCACAGACAAACGCTCACGGCCTCCAGGACTCACACTCTTGCTGGAACCATCATCCTTCTCTTATCTGAACTCTATAACAGTCTCTTCTCTGCACATCCTTCTTCCTTTTAGTCTATTCTCCTAGCGGCAACCAAATCATTCTTTTAAGAGATTCATCTGATCATGTCACTCCCTGATTCTCCTAATTCTCAAGATGTAAACTTGTGTCTTAGCAGGCCTTATATATCAGTTCACGTCTGCCTCTCTGTCAGCTTAGAGTCACCAGAATCAGAGTTTGAAAATACATTTAGTTGTCTTTATTAGGAAATGCCATCACACTGAAATAGGAGTGAGGGAAAGGGAAGTAAGGCCAGGAAGGAGAAATGAAAGAACTTTGCCTCGGGACAATCCACAGAGGACAGAGAATCATCTATTAGATTAACCCTTGATTAAAATGTCATTATTCAGAGCTAATCTCTCCAACTTCCAGTTGCCCCAGAAAGTCCTGAGTATCTCTTAAGTCAGTGTCCACAGGGGGTCTCTAGGGCAAGAAATAGTTATTTCTTGATTATGTATATGGAACAAATGAATGACAGATGAGTAAATGATTTTAATGAAAAAGCAAAGTGAAAAGCAAAAAGGCCAATATGCAGTAACACAATACACAGTAAATACTAAGCCTTCAAAAATGAACACATCCTACAAAATTAAGAAAAGTAAAGGCAGGGGTGGGTTGGGAGGGATGGGTGAGGATGTTCAAAGGGGTGACACTGATCAAGATGCACTGTATTCATAAACTGCCTTGTTAAATGACAACTCTTTTGTACAACTACTTAAATAATAATTTAAAAAGGAATATCTCTGGGGGAAAGCAAAGGAAGAAGTGGCATTGTCCAAAAAGAAATGTACTGATTACCTGACTTACAGTAACACCTCTGTATAATACCTTAATAACAATAAAATTATATTCTTTTCTTTTATTGTAAAGATGCTGTACAGAAGGGTTACAGTTACATGAGTAAGGCAATGAGTACATTACTTGTCAAGAATTATTACCCCTTCCCTGGTTATTGTCCCACTGTCCCTTCCCTCCCCCGGCTACCCTCCATCCCCCCCAACCCCCATCGCCCCTGCCCCCCGTGCCAAAGTTGTAAAGTTCATTTCCAGTATACTGTCCTATGGGTATCATTGTTGCAATGGGTCATCCTGTGTCCTTGTTTCAGCATTTTGTTATTTCCCCTTCCCCTCCCCAGATTAGACAAATGTAGCTACAAGATGCAGGGTACCAAAATCAAATATGGTGAACAACAGGGGATAGGCCATAGGGGGAAGAACATACAAAGGAAACAAAAAAGATCACATAGTACACTTAAAACAATAACAACAAAGACAGACCTCTTGTGTCCATATCTTGGGGTTCATTTCACTTATCATTATCTTATATGGACATATGTACATAGCTTTTGAGCTTTTCAGCTCACCTAATAAGATTATCATATACATATACTAATTATTGCAAATAAGGGAAACCATGGGGCCTAAATTTCTTTAGGACTGGCTTACTTCACTTAATATGATTTTTTCCATTTCCCAACAAATGGGGCAATGTCATTCTTTCTGATGGAAGCATAGAATTCCATTATATATATATATATATATATATATATATATATATATATATATATATATATATACCACATTTTCTTGATCCATGCATCTACTGAGGGGCATCTGGGTTGGTTCCATATCTTAGCTATGGTGAATAATGCTGCGATAAACATAGTTGTGCTGGTAGTTTTAATATGGCCTTGTTTGCTTTCATTTGTGTAAATGCTCATAAAATTATATTCTTAAAATTTTTTTTCTTGGGCTTGTAGAGCCCAGTTGGGGACTGTTGAGCCCAAAGATGGCCTACAGTCTCTCTCTCTCTCTCTCTCTCTCTCTCTCTCTCTCTCTCTCTCTCTCTCTCTCTCTCTCTCTCTCTCTCTCTCTCTGTATCTGTCTCAGATTGTTCCTGTTTTCTACAAGTGGCCTTTAGCTATCAAATACTGCCATTTCTTATTTCTTTTATCCTCCTAGCTGTAAATGGAACAAATCCACCCCCTCGTGTTCCTTGGAGGTTCATCCTTCAAACAGTGGTCCATCCCAACTTTGGCAAAACTCTGCCCTGAAAAAGACAGTCTGTTTTTCCCAGGCTGTTTCTGGAATAGCCAGATCAAGAGGCAAATGGCGCCCTCATTCCCTCCCTGCTCTGGTCTTCTGGTGGATACAAGTAGTGGTTGCAGGGAGGTGGGGATTAGGAGTCCAAGGAGGGCCTTTGCAACCTCAGGAGTTCAGAAGCACCAGCCTGAGATCACCTGTGTCTTCTGTTTCCACAGCCTACCAACAGGCTACTCCTTCCCACCAGCCCCAGACAGCTGAAGACCTCTAGCCAGCTACCATAGCAACAGGAGGACAAATTAGGGCAGGAGAAAATCATGACACAAAGCTGAAAAGAGCAGCGGAGAATGGAACAGGCTTTCTGCGTGTTGCTGGAAAAGCAAGAAAAGACAGCCAGAGGCGTGAGTGGAGGTGGGGTCTCTGCCAAACATGGGGAGCAGCTCAGAGATGCAGATGGGTGACCCACACCATGCCCAGAACCCACACAGGCTGATAACCACATTCACAACCAACTTCCAAGTTCTTACTCTCATCCTTCTCTGTCTCTCCTGCATGTTCCTCATTCCTCCAGCAGCTCTGGAGAGGGCCAATCATATCCCACAAACAGGACCATCGCAAGGTTTGAGAACATCATCAGGTGTTCTTCCTATTGTCATTCATAGACAATGTTAACCTGAGCCTTGCCTCCTATTCCTGCTGTTCCACATTTATTCCACTTCAATGTGCATTCAACTCCTAATGAGTGAGCAGGTCAGAACTCAGGCTGAGCCAGCACCAGGCAATGCACTTTGAGGTAACTTGTTCTTTAATGCGTATTCCCAGTGGACCAGGAGCAGATACATCCCCAGCCCTGTGCCCTGTACTTTGCTAAACTTCCCTTGTCAAATTGACCAGTGCTAGCTAGCCAACACCAAGTGAGGCCAGCCACAGCCATACCTCAACTCTGTCACCCATGCTTGCCACCCCCCCCCCCAATATGTAAGCCACCATGCTTTGGTGCACAGCCTCTCCCACTCATGCACTGGCCAATGGCTGGTACATCTCTTCTGCAGCCACTGATTTCATTTTCCTTCCTTATTGAGGTGTTTATCCCTTTCCCATCTCAGTTCATATGTCAAAACACTAGGTACCATGTTGATTGATATGAGGAGATGAGGCTGTGGGGAGGCAGTTAGAACCTGAGGATGGATCCCTCATGAATGGGATCTTCAGATGGATCCCTTTCTGCTTCACCCATATGAGGGCATTTGAAAACAAAGCCATCTCTGAGGAAGTAGCCCCTCCCCAGACACAGAATCAGATAATGCCTTGACTTGAACTATCCAACTTCCAGACACAATATAAAAAAACAAACGTCTGTCATTTATAAGCTATATGGCAGTATAGCTATATGCCAGTATAGGGCATCTGACTGATAGTAACCTAAAGAGATCAGGACATTTCTTTCCGCAGAGGAGCTAAAAACAAAACCCTTTGCTTCTTCCCAGAAACCTCAAAAATCTCAGCCTGGCAGTCTTGAAGCTTACAGTTATATTTTTTTCCCTTTTCAATCCTCTAGGGAAAGATGGGTGGAGGAGGAAGGGAGAAGAAGGTCCTCCAGCTGTCACCTCCCACTGCCGCACAGCGAATGCTGCAGGTAAATATTAGCTCCCATCGGTGTTGAGAACTACCAAAGAGAGAGAGAGAGAGGGAGAGAGAGACAAGGAGAGGCAGAATATGAATTTCTGCTGCTTAGCACCTTCCTGGCAGTGTGGGAAGCTGGTTGAATAACCAAAACATGAGCTCTCAACATAAATAAGCTCAGATAGGTTCCCTGCCCTCAGCAGTCCCACAAGAGAAGCCTATAGGGGGGATAGTTTCTCTCTCCGTGTTATATAGCTGCTCAGATGATGAAGGTAATGACTTCCTTTTCTGAGGAGGAAAAGGAGGAAGAGGAGGATAAAAGAAAAGCCATGAAGATGCCAATCAGAGGACGTGGGGTCTCAGGGAAAACCTCAGATCATACAGAGGCTGTTTTCTCTCTCTCTCTCTCTCTCTCTCTCTCTCTCTCTCTCTCTCTCTCTCTCTCTCTCTCTCTCTCTCTCTCTCTCTCTCTCTCTCTCTCTCTCTCTCTCTCTGCTCACACCTAGCAACATATAACTTCAGAAAGCATGGGTACCTTCCCCACCCCCAAATGTGTGGTCTCCAAGTTGGGGATTCTCATCCTTTGTTGCTCATTGCCTCCCAACCTCCAGCTCGCCTGCCTTTCCTGCATGAATTTCTAGCCTGCACTGAAGGCTAAACTTAAGTTTTCTCCTCACTTACTTGGACGTGGATCCGTGATGTGGTCCCTCTCCAGCAGTCCTTGATCACAAATCCCTTGTGACTCCTGGGGCTCTGATGCTTCTCCGCTGATGTCCTACTACTCCCTTCCCACTCCTCATCAGTCCTCCTTTCCAATTCTGGACTCAGCATCCTTAGAACCAATATCTTCTTCTATAAACAGACCCTCTTTCTACATGTGTCAATGGAGAGCTTCTCAGCCTGCTCTTCATCTTGACCCAGTCAACACATCCTGTTAAACCTTCTTTCGTTGTTTTAGTTCCTGATGCACCCTGGTAACCACTGTTCATGAAGTCCTTATCACAGAGCTAGGACCACCTCAGAATGGGTGTTACCTTCAATTGGTTGGTTCAGGGAACAGAGTGACCAGGCCAGAATGAACCAAGTTGGGCTGACCCATTAGTGAGCCTAAACTGTGGTCAAGGATGGAAGCAAGAGGTCAGGACTAGAGATGCATATTACTGCACATTGGCTGTGAGGGTTAAGCTAAGGTGAAAGTGGGCATGTGACATGGAAAACAAGACCACCAGTACAAGGTGGACTAGTTGTTGTTGCAGTAAATGGCCCAGGAGAAAGACCTGGTTAATTATTCAAGGGAGTCACAGACAAGATGTTTGTTGTTGTTCCTGAGCTTTTTTTCTCTTTTTCAGCACTGGAGCTTGAACTCAGGGCTTTATATTTGCTAGGAAAGTACTTTAGCTATTTTTACCAGTAGGGTTTTTGCCCTAACTGGCCTTGTACCTCAATCTGAACTGTATCTCCCTTATAGCTGGCTCACAGGCTTGTGCAATCATACCTAGTGGAGGTGAGTTTTTATGGTGGTAATAGCTGACCAAATATCTTATGTGAAGTGTAGACAAATAGTAAAGACTTTCAAAGCTTTCTCCATGCAATCTAAACGGACCCATTATTCTCTGTGTGTGTGTGTGTGCGCGCGCATGCACGCGCGTGCATACATGTGTATGCATGCATGTGTGCAGGAAACAATACCAGGGCTTGCACTCAGGGCCTAAGCACTGTCTTTTATAGGTTTTTTTTTTGGGGGGGGCGGTCGTGGGCCTGAACTCTGGGCCTGGGCACTGTCCCTCAGCTCTTCAGCTCAAGGCTAGCGCTCTACCGCCACAGCACCACTTCCAGATTTTTTTTCTGCTTATGTGGTGCTGAGGAATCGAACCCAGGGCCTCATGCATGCAAGGCAAGCGCTCTACCACTGAGCCACCTTCCCAGCCCCTTTTATAGGTTTTCTATTCAAAGCTATTGAGCCACAATCTACTTCCAGCCTTTTGGTGGTCAATTGGAGATAAGAATCTCGTCAAGTAAACTTGTTCAACCACTTTGGAAAGCAGTATGGAGGTTCCTCAAAAGACTTCACATAGAACTCCCCTATGACCCAGCAATCCCACTTTTGGGCATTTACCCAAATGTTTACAAACAAGACCACACTAAAGCTACCAGCACAACTATGTTTATTGCAGCATTATTTACCATAGCTAAGATATGGAACCAACCCAGATGCCCCTCAGTAGATGAATGGATCAAGAAAATGTGGTATATATACACATGGAATTCTATGCCCCCATCAGAAAGAACAACATTGCCCCATTTGTTAGGAAATGGAAAAACTTGGAAAAAATTATATTAAGTGAAGTAAGCCAGGCCCAAAGAAACATAGGTCCCATGGTTTCCCTTATTTGCAATATCTAGTATATGTATGAGTCAAGCGGAAAAGGTCAGATAATGTGATGTCAGGAAAATGAACCCTTAGATGTGTATTTTAATGTTTTTTCTTTCATGCATGTGTTTCTAACGCATTTATAAGATTATCTCTTTGTTGCTTTGTATGTCCCTCCCCCACAGTATAACCCCTTCTTTCACTAACTTGTGGAGGAGATGGGGAAAAACCAGTTGTTTAAGGATACAGGTAGACCTGATGCAACAATGAGAAGTACAAGTTGTCATGTCCAAAACGAGCTTTACAACGTCGGTTCGGGGGGGGGGGGGGGGAAGGAGAAGGATTGGGACTGGGGGGGAGGGGGGAGGCTGGGAAGGGATGTGAAGGGTAAACCAAAGGAGGAGGCTGCAATGCTTGGTAAGAAATGTACGCATTATCCTGCCCATGTAATTGTAACCCCTCTGTACAGTATGTTCACAAATAAAATAAAATTTTTTTAAAAAAAGAATCTCGTCAACTTTCTTGTTGGGGTTGGCTTTGAACCACAGATCTCATATTTCAGCCTCCTGACAAGATAGGATTATTGGCATGAGCCACTAGCACCCAGCTTTCAACCCATTATTCTTACTCTCATTATTAGCTTCAGAGAAAGCCCCCTCCTATGTACTGGCTTCTTTGAATCCTCCCATCCTTCATGTTCCTTATCAGTGTTTGTCCTTGTCCTCAAAGGTCTCCCTAACACCCCTCTGTCTAATCACTCCTTCCCTCAATTCTACCCCAAATGCCCACAGGTGGCTCACTTAGTATTGCATTTGAAGGATGGGCAAGAATTCAAAAGTAACCAATATAATGTAATCTAAACTAAAAATGCCCTTTCGGTGCAATTACCACTTTTTATACGCCAATATTTCCTAAAAGAAAGAGCATTTAGCTCTAAAATGTTGAAAGGATCTAACCTCAGAAATTTCTACACAATAAACACGTTTAGCCTTATGAAATCATCACTTACCCTAATTTTTCTCCTTCCACAACAAACTCATGAAAATGTCATCAACAGGTACAGATCCCTACATTAGCATTTGGATATCATAGATATGGACTTGTCATCTGACATTTAGTCCCGTAATGCTGTGATTTTTTTTCTTTTGGTTTAGTTTTGTTTTCTCCTGTAATGTTGACCCAACTCCTCAACTGTGTATGTCTTCTGCTCATGCCTCATGGCAAGATCCTCCAGGCCTAGTTCCTTTGTATTTTGTAACCCCTAGAGTACACAAAGACTAGGACACATGGATAGATTCCAGACAGATGTTCTTACTGCTGATCCATACCTCCAGTCCAAATTAATGAGTATCAGGTCAAAGTAAGAAAATACTTCACCAAAAAAGTAGAGAAGGCAAGTCAACAAATAAAAGCAGAAGGGTCACGGGGAAGAAACCCTATTTCCAGTTTTTGCTATCTTTAAGCTATGAGCCACTAAACGGTGCTGATTTAAAAATGTGCTTGCCCAAAGGACCCCCAAATGCATTAGTTCAAGTGGATTTTTCCCAAATCCTCAAACTGTCACCTATTTTTGGAGCATCTCTGTGGAGGAGGAGCGTTAATTATATTGGGAGACAAGATGGGTTATCTTCTCTGCTTTGCTTTTGGGATACCATTTCACTTTTAGGCCTCAGCTATCTGTCTACTCAATACCTTTATTTTAGGTTTATCAGAAAGTATCTTCCAACTTAGAATGCTGTAATTTTATACTCTCATATTATCAATATATGAACAGGAATAATGCTTTCCCTGAACACTCCACTAGTTAATGGTTGCTCCTCCCCCTGAGTCTGAACATTTCTTCTCTCAATTTTGGATTCTATGAAAGCAAACTCCAAATTCAATGTAAGCTTGCTTAGGATCCCCTGGAGTTTCTAGAGAGCAGCCTGATGCCTATACCCTCACAGGACAACACAGCAAACCTTTTCAAACCCCTTCCAAGAGGAAAAGGGGTCATCTGTGTGAGGCCACCACAGCCTAAGGTCCTTGATCTCAGTAGAAAGTCCTTGAATTCATAATTAATAGGTATTATTTAGCTGGGTTCTGGTGGCTCACTCCTATCATCCTACCTACTAAGGACACAGAGATCTGAGGATTGCAGTTCAAAGCCAGCCCAGGCAAGAAAGTACATAAGACTCTTATCTCCAATTAACCACAGAAGTGGTGCTGTGACTCAATGTGGTAGAGCATTAGCCTTGAGCAAAAAGAGCTCAGGGACTGCACCTCAGCCCTGAGTTCAAGCCCCATGACTGACAAAAAAAGGTACTATTTAACCAGTGTCTGCTATAAGTCAAACACTTTCTCTGCACCTCTCCCATCCTCTCAACAATCTCAGTTGTTGCATTATGTGAAACTGAGTCAAGACAAGTTGAACCACCAACATAGTAGAATAGGAAAGGGCATGAACCCAGGCCTCTGGATACAGAGCCCCCACTCTCCCAAAGCTGGATCTGAGCGTAAAGTGTACCAAAGTATAGTCCCTCACAGCTCCCATCTGTCAGTGGCTTTGAGATTAAGAGTACTGATGATGAACCAGATTCCTCAGAGTCCTGTTGAGTTCTACTCTGAGCACACCAACAGTTGGGACTTGACTTTCTTCTGGCTTCCTGTAGTCTATCCCTGGTAAGACTCTCTCATCAATCTTCTCAGTTCTAGAGAAGGATAGCAGCACTGTTTTTCTTTGGAAGTTTTTCTATCCACCTTGCCTTGTCTCCTTAAATTATTTAAATACTTGCTGGGACCCTTAAAATTTTCTTTGTGGACAGGAAGGTCAGATTTATTAAAATCACTGCATCCATTACATAATTCTGCTTTGCGCCTTTTAGGTACTCAATCAAATCAGCTTAGGCCTGTGCTTCCGTATTGTGAGCTAGGAAGTTCTGAGTCAGCAGCTGCCACTAAATTCTAGGCAGTTCTCAGAAATGGAAACCACCAAAGTATTCTTAATTTTACTATATAATTAGAAATTAAAGTGATTTCCTTTGCCTTCAGGCCCTTTCTCTTTACATTGTAACTCATACCCACTGATGCATCAGGAAAAACTGTAGCCTTTAAGAAAATTAATGGAAAAATAACTATTTTAATGAGCATACAATTTCTGAAGACAAGGGCATTGTTGTCCAAAATGCTTAAAATGCATTGGTTTCAGGAAAATACTGCCTCAAAGTGTCCAAATACAAGTCCATCAGGATTTGAAGACACTAAAACTATCCTCAATGGTCACAGGGCAGCAATACAATGCATGTCTGGGAAAGAATCCAAGCTGGTAAATTTTTATACTCACTCTTCTTGTGTCTGGAGTGCCAGGAATGCAGGAGGAGGAGCAAGGGACAGAAAGTGGACACCAGACTGAGAAACATCACAAGGCCTGGGTCCAGAAATAAGGAGTGTCTTCCTAGATCTTAGAAGTGGCGAAGCAGAGGAGTCCACTGCAGGCTTAGAAGATGGTTTCGAGACCTGTCTACTACAGACAGACGTAAAGACAGGACAGTGCAGGTTGCTGCGCTGGAAGTGCTCCTTTGGGAGAAAATTTCCGAACAAGGCTGGGAGAAAACTAGTAAATGCTTGTTAGCCTTAACTGAAGCCCTGCTTTCTGGATGTTTCCCAGTCATTCTCTAGAATTCAGCCAGCATTGAATTCTTTACAGCCAAACTAGATTGTGTAACTATGGCTGTATTTCACTAAGGTTAAAGCACAAATTTCTTCACTTGATCTATATATCATGATCCAGTTTTATAGCTTTTGCTAATCTAATCTCTCCCTACCACCACCCCTGTCCATAATATTGCTTCTGTCTAATTCATATTCATAATCTCTGCTTCTAATTCTCTCATTTGCTAAAGTTTCTCTGGCCTCTGGGTATTTGCCCATTTGTGTTTTCTACTTCAAATTCATCTTCACTTCTTCTTGAGCGTCCTACACACACACACACACACACACACACACACACACACACATACACGAAGATCTCTAATTTGTTGTGAGATGTAGCTTGATTATGTAAGGAAGCCCTTTTGACCATCCACTGCTAAGACTGGTTTGGATACCCTGCTCTGTACCTCCCATATCTCCATACTTCCCTGACTCTCACAGCCATAATAGAGTAGTGTTCACTGTATTCTATTGCCCTTTTCCAGTTGAGAAAGAGGTTTGTCTATCTTTTTTTTTTTTTGGTCTTTCAATACCTAAAGTAAATGATGGAGCAGCACCCCAGCACTTTTGCATATGCAATGCTGCTGACTCTTGCTGCAGTGGCTAAAGGTGAAGGAGATTGGGATACACGCAAGTCCTCAGCAGCTGGCGCCCACATCCAATTAGCAACATGTAATTCTGATAGATCAGGGTGAATGTAATCACTGCCAGCCTGTCAGAAAGGCACTGCAATTGGAAGAAAAAAGCAAGACTGCTGAAGCAGGACCTAAGCGGATCACATTATTTGCAAGTGTGTGACTGATCACACATAGATCTCTATGTGAGACTGAAATAGCAAGAGTCTCCCTAGCTTGTTTCTGCAGCAGACTCCCATGGAGGGAACTGCATGCCTCAGGATTTTCTAATTGAGGTACAAACAAATGTCTCTAACAAAGAAGTATGGACTACTGCATAACATTCACCCCAGATCCAATCCAACTGGATCAACAAGAAATCAATGAGAATGATCCAGGCATGGCGGTACATGCCTGTAATTCCTGCACTCAGGAGGTGGAGGCAGGAAGGTCCATGAGTCTGAGGCCATGTCGGGGCTACATAGTTAGTTCCAGGCCATTTCAGGATGACAGACTAAAATGTCTCAAAAAGTAAGTAAATTGAGAAGAGTGGTAGGGTTGGGGTTGGGGCGGGGAGGGGATGATGAAAGGAGCAGCAGCAATGAAGATGCATTGTAACCGGGAGAACAACAAAGGAGGGAGTAACAATTCTCCACAAGAAATGGACTCATCACCTTACTCTTGGAACTGTATCCCCTCTGTACAGCAGCTTTACCATAAAATAAGAAACATTCAAAAACATGAATTGTACTTATAAACCGACACAGAATAGTAACCCTTTGTACCACCACATAAAGAAAATAAATCAATAAAGCTTTTCTCCTGTGGTGGTCTCCGCCACCTGATAGAGTCAGTAGGTATAATACTCAGTTTGGGTCTTGAGTGTCCTTCAAGGCATGTGTCAAAGACTTGGTCCCCAAGGTAGTATTCTTGGGAGGTGGCAGGATCTTCAAGAGAAGGAGCCCAGTGAGACGTTAGATCATTGGGATTGTGCTGGTGAAGATGAGCACGGGAACTCCAGTTTCTTTTGGGCTCCCTTTTCTTTTGCTTCCTGGACATGGAGCTTTGCTTCCCTACATGCTCCTGCCATGAAGGACTGTCTTGCCATGGGCCCAAAGCAACGGGGTCAACCAAATATGGGCTCAAATCTCCAGAATAAACCTCTTTTATAAGTTGATTATTTTAGGTATTGAAAGCTGACTAACACAGATGACTGATTCTACTCTTGGGTGATTTAAAACTCAGGCCAGCCAATGGGCCTGCCATAGTTTATTCACTTTGCTACTTGTTTCTCTTGTTGCAGGGTAATGTAAAACTGGGTCTGTTGCTTATCAGAGATGGGAAAAGAGAAGTGGGTAATCTGTGCTCCACCTCAAGCCTTTTTAAAAAAAATATATATTATTATTATTATTGAGTTATAAACAGGGGTTATAATTCCTTAACTCACATGAATACATACAATGCTTCTTGGTCAATGTCATTCCTTCCTTCACCCCTCCCCTTTTCTCTCCTTCCATCCCTACCCAAAAGTTGCATAGTTTGTTTTTTACATAATGTACATTGACTATGACATTTCATTTTTCTCACTCTTCCTCCATTCCTGTGTCCCTACCTTTGCTCACCCCCAAAAAACATGTTGCTACTTCCTCATATTCATTTTGATAAACAGTACATTAGATAAATTAAGATTGTAGCATACTTAGAGTTTATATCTTCAAATGAGCCTTGAATTTTGAGGTCTATGATTAAGATCCCAGAAGAAACAAAATAATGGATATGATGTACTGGAAAGAGTAATGTTGAAACTTTGGAGTCTTATACTCTTGATCTCAAATTCTGGATCTATTGTTTCTTGGCCTTTTGGATCTTATGTAAGTTAATTTCTTTAAACCTCAGACAATTCACCAGCTAACAAGCTTAGTGCTTACTTCATCAGACTGTAGAGATGACAGGATTAGATAATACATGTTTCAGGTCTAATATGCGATTTGGCATACAATCAGTGCTCAATAAATGTTAGGTTTCCTCTCGCCATTGTAACCTCTGAAATTTAAATTAAATGCATTATGAAGTTTGTGATGAAACTAAATGTGACAGGCAGAATAATGCTTCTACCAACAAGATCTCCATCCAAAGCCCAGACCTGTAGGTTAAGAGGGTTAAGGCTCAGGTAGAATAAAGGTTGTTACTCAGCTGACTTTGAATAGGGAAGATCATCTTGAATTACCATGAGCTCACCTAATGAATGACATAGTCTATTCACATGAGTCCTTAAAATAAGAGGAGGGCAAAGGAGTTAGATGTGGGATGAGAAATGTTCAACCCTTCTTGCTGGCTTTGAAGATGAAGAAGTGGTGCCACAAACTAAGGAATAAGCAAATGAGCCTTGGTTGAAGCAAGACAATCAAGATCGCATCCCTCCAACTACCAAGCAGTGATTTCCTCCAGTAGCCAGAATGAGCAAGAAACTGATTCTGCCCTGGAGTTCCCAGGCAGGAGCCGTATGCCTTAATTTCAACCAGTGAGACCCAGTCCAGACTTCAGCCATTCACAACTCTAAAAATAATTAATTTACAAGATTTTTTGGTCAGTCATGGGTCTTCAACTCTGAGCCTTGGCACTGTCCCTGAGCTCTTCAGCTCAAGGTGAGCGCTCTACCACTTGAGCCACAGCACCACTTCTGGTTTCTTGGTGGTTCATTGGAGATAAGAGTCTCATGGACATTCCTGACCAAGCTGGCTTTGAACCTCAATCCTCAGATCTCAGCCTCCTGAGTAGCTAGGATTATAGGTGTGAACCACCAGCACCTGGCTAATTTATAAGATTTTGAGCCACCAAACTTGTAGCAATTTGTACTGGCAGACATGGTAAGACAAGTGTGCCATACTATTTATATTTTAAATTATTTTTATAGGGAAATAAATCCCAAATAGAATAATATTCAGCTCCCTCCTTGTTTTTACCCTCTTAACTTCTTTTAAAAGAAACCTGCATATGATGATGTTTTGAGCCCTGAAATTCTCTAATCCAGGCATCCTCTCCTCCTGGAGAAACCTGGTGAATAAGGTATAACATTTGGGGAGAATTTAATAGACTTCAAGGAGTACAGTCTTACCAAATCACTCCATAATATGAGATAGTATCACAAGTTTCAAAAGAAATGCCCTAAACTACTCTTGGATTTAGAAAGGGTCCAACACACATTCCAAAGCACAACTCTTCTCTAAGAATGGTATGGGTTGGAGACAAGAAACAACCGTGTGTCATTTATACCAACACTGGTATCTAGTAATAATGCAAGGATCAAATAGGTACCTACAACCACCATAAGAGCTTCTCCAGGGACACATTTCATGACATCCCCCATCATGTTGGAATCTGTCTGCAGTCATCCAACAGAGTAGGAGAGTTTCCAAAGGCCACAAAGGAATAGCGGGGGATGAGCTGAGAGCATTTGGACCAAGATAGTTCTTGATTTTCAGTCCTGAATACTTCTAGCTTTAGAAAGCGAAGCCAAAAAGCTGTAAACATTAATTCAGCATGGCATTTGATCATCTTTTTAAATGCCTCTGAATTTTCTTATAGTGCATTAGCCGCCCCAACGTCAGGGCCAAGAAGCTGATGGTAGTAACTCTAAGTGACGTGCACTGATGGGAGCCCACAGTCCCCATAATGAAAGAGCGATCTGCTGTATTAATTAGATCATCTATAATAGCTTTAGCCATTAGGCCACTGTATTCTAACATACTCAGAATGCAACATTTGGCATCAAGCAAGCCTGGGCCCTTTGGCTATGATTCATTCTGTCTTCTGCTACAGGCAGACGAAAATTCTAAACTGTTGCTATAAGAACAGTATAGTACCTCTGTAGTGACCTTTTAGCTATTGGGAGACTCCAGAGGAATGGTCCCTGCCACATCCTCTCCTGTCTGGGAAGTCCCCTCAAAGACCGTCACTGCTGGGAAAGAAAAGTAAGACTGCCCGACACAGCTAAGGTAAGTCCTGTTGGTGAGCACATCAGGAGCTAGTCTAGAAAAATGATGTTATTTTACCTTAAGAGCCAGCTGTCAGGTAGGCTCCAAGATGACTTAGGGACAGTTACTTAGAAAAGAATATGAACTTCGTCAGGTGTCAGTGGCTCAGGCCTGGAATCTTAGCTATTCAAGAAACCGAGATCCTAAGGAAATGTGGTTTGAGACCAGCTCTGGAAGAAAAGTCCATGAGATCGCATCTCCAAAGTGACAAGGAAAAAGCCAGTCTGGAGGCATGGCCCAAGTGCTAGAGCATCAGCCAAATAAGCAAGATAAAGATCCCTGAGTTCAAACCCCAGTACAATACAGACATATCCTTCCCATTTCTCTTCTTTCCAAGAAAGCTAAAGATGTTCAGTGTAGTGAGCTATAGAGCAATCATGTTCCTTAAGATAGGTTGCTGAAGATTCTTTTTAACCCATGCAAACTGTAGAGACACAAACAAATATACAAAGATGTTTTCCCTGCAGGAGAGTTCCCTTTTAGGGACCTGAATGATTCATAGTACATGAACCGCTCATTTAGCAAATGAAATGAGGCTGGGACCAGATTTGTCAAATGCTATAATTTTTAGCTCTCTCAACTCGGACTGCTCTCTAACAGCTGCCGATGTGTCCGTCTACTCCCTCACGATCCTTGAAGGCAAGACCACTGTGTGGTGTAATGGCTGGTGTAATGCCAAGAGCAGCACAGGTGTGCAATAAAAACATGTAGATGAGCAGAACATAGCTCACCCACCACTCAGCCAGCTGCACGAGGCCCCTGCTACAGAGTACAAATCAGCCCCATCCTTATTCTCACCTCTTGTCCTTCATCTTCAATCATTCATCCTCGCTCAACTCCCAGTCTCATCCTCGGCTCCTATTCTTCATCTTCATCTTCAGTGCCCCCATCTTGTATCCCTCTCCTTTTCTGAAACCCAGACTCCAGGAGAATAGCTTGAACACTTGAAGCCTACTGGAGTGTTCCTAGTTTCTTCAAACTTGATTAAACACAGAAGAGGCACTCAGGAGTAGTGTTGAATTAAAAATAGAGGAAGTAACAAATCTTGAGTCTGTATTTTTGCATCTTGTATTTTAAATTTTGTTGTTTTTCCAGTTATAAAAGAAATAAGCCTGCACTTGATTACATACGAAGTTCCCCAGCACTGAGGAGCAAGGGATGAACCAATTTTCCTGCCCTCAGGAACTCAGAGTCAAGCAGGAGGATAAGACACAAAAACAAATACTGAAAAGGCCACCAAGGGAGACATCTCGGGACATGTCTTGTATAAGAATATGTCTATAATCAATACTGGAAAACAAAGATGCCACCAGGGAACCTGAGATGTGGGAAATCTCTAACAGACTGAAAGCCAAGGGAAGACAAAAGGACCACAGATGGAATGAATGGAAGTGGAAACTGACCAGGTGGAAGCAATTTCAGAGACTACAGCAGAGGGAGCAAGAGCACTTGTGTCAGTGGTGAACTGGAGCACTGTCTCCAGAGTCCTCCCTGCCCTCTCCTACAGGGACTGGGCTGCATCTGCAGGTGATTCAAAGCTAGGGCGGGATGTACAGCTGCTGAAGTCAGGCAGAGAGACAGGGTCCCAAGTCAATAGCAAAGAAGCCCTTATTCAGTCAATAAATTACTTTTCCCAAGTTATCCTTCTTCCTACACCCATCTCAAATCTGTTCCTCTTCCAGAATTTTCCACCTCATTCTATCCTGCAGTTATAGCCAACCATCTTTGCTCTATCTCCCCAGATAAAAAACCACATCCTGTTATTCTTGTTTTGTTTGTTGTTTTTATTTTTGGTCAGTTGTAGAGCTTGAACTCTGGACCTGGGCGCCGTCTCAGCTCTTCAGCTCTTCAGCTCAAGGCAAGCATTCTACTTGAGCCACAACACCCCTTCTGGTTTCTGGAGGTTAATTGAAGAGTCTCATGAACTTTCCTGCCCAGGTTGGCTTTGAACCGTGATCCTCAGATCTCAACCTCCTGAATAGGTAGGATTACAAGCGTGAGCAACCAGCGCCCAGCCCACATCCTGTTATATCTTTCTCTCCACACTAGCCCTTCCTATAGTTCATCTTTTATCCTTATCTCCCACCCTCGCTTCTTTTACCTTCTCCATGCTCTCTGACTAATAATAATCGAGCCCTCCTTAGCCTTGTGGTGCACCTGTTCTGTTGAGTGAACACTTAGATCAGCCGTTAAAAATGTGCTAGAATAACTGCAGAGGCTCACTGGATTGTCATCACAAGAAGTCAGCTCAAATAATTTTAGGGTTTTTGCTTGGCCACCCAGGTATTCTGGCTGAGAGTAGGGAAACAGCTCACTTAGAACAATGGAGGAGGTACCAAGAGGCCAGAAAAAAAGAGGGAGAGAAAGGACAACAAATCCTGGAAGCAGAGCTGAGAGGAAAGCATTAGGGAGAGGAACTGAGATACTAGAAAAGCAACTTAAGAATGTCTGTCTCGACAATGTAGAAGAGAACATGTCTTCCTCACCTGACCCAAAAAACCTTCAGTAAAAAGCTCCATGTGTCACCAACATGCTGTGAAACTAGATTGCCTGGAGTATGCATCAAAGCCCCGAGTCCCGCTTTGACATGGATGCAGAAGATCTGTCATAGCTAGACTGTAGACATAATCAAAGCTGTTGTGCTGCAGGTGGGAGGGAAGTGGATTCTGAAGTTTGACAGATCTACGATCAAATCCTCACATCACCACTAACCACCAGAGTGACTGATAAAGGTGTCTGTAGAACACAGATCAGAGTCTCTGCCTTCCATGGTTGTTTTGGGACATCCCATCTCAGAACTGTGTTACCTTCCCGAGCTTCTGGCAGATGAAGAGGCAGCGGTCCTGCCAGCTTCAGGCTGTGCGCCTCTGCTCTGCTCTGCACCACCCCGTGCTTCCTCAGCAGCTCACTTTTGGGGGGGAAGGAATTAGTGGGATGGACTCAAAGCACACTTAAGACAATTTCTTAGGTACCCCCAAAATTTAGAGACCAAGAGAGCACATTTTCTGATCTCCTTCCTATCAGAGGAGAGAAATGGAAACAGCTCCATGGAGATGGAGACAACAGAACCAGCACTGAACGTCTACTTGTGGCAGGTGCTGGGGGGGGGGGGGGGGCCCTAGGGCCCTGACTGAGAAGCTTGAGGTTGTACAGCTCTGTCCAGTACCTTGCTTGCTTCTGATATTTAACGCCTCAGAGGGCTTTTGCACACATTATATACTAGTTCGAGTAGATTCTCTTCCCTCATTTCACAGAGGAAGTAGCTGAGTTTAGGGTCTGGTGAGGCTCATCTAAACATATACAGTTTGGCTGGCTCACCTCAGCCTGTGCTTCTCTTCTTGCTTTATAAGGAGGAACATCACAGTGACTGGGAGGTGTTAGGAAGTCAAGCACACTCCAGTAGCAGTGTTCATCCGGAGAAACAAAGCTGTGTATGAGCAGCCCACAAAGGGACCACTGGGCCCATGGCATTGTAATATGCTCACAGGTAGGGTGGAACATCACCAGTTAGCCCTCGGCCCATATCATTACCACTTGCTGTGAGCTGGAGGAAAAGGGAGGCAGAGAGAGAGCCCCCCAAAAAAGGGCTGAGCATTGAAGGCCTTTGGGTTCATCTGACCTCTAAGGACCAGGCCCTCAAACACAGATTTCTGATGGTCGAAAACGCTTGGTGCGTCCCTATCTGGCAGATGATGGGCTGAGCTGGCCATTCCCAGAAGAGGAAGTAGAGAGGCAAGCCCTAGAACACTGTTTTGTAGCAGCTGAAAGGAAAAGGCTCACTAACTGGGCTGTGCAAACACAGCTTTGTCTCCGTACTTGCATCCTTCCTTCTTAGACCCTGTGCTTCTCTGTCTGAGCTCCAGCTGTGCAAGACCTGCTTCTGATTGAGGCCAGTGATCTGGTCTGGCTGAATCCAAGAGCCCTGCAGACTGCAAAACTCTGTGCATTGACCACATAGCCTGGAGAAAAATAGGCATAGCAGACATGATGAGATGAATTCAGTTTCCCCAACTCTTGAATCCCTTCTTTCCTCCATCACCCTCTCCCAGGCTGCTACATATTCCCCAAACAGAGCTCTCTGCACCCAGCCACTTCCTCTGCCCCCTTGCCTACTATGCTAGACCAAACCAGACAAAGAACACAGAGGAGTCTGTCTCTAGCTCAAATACTTGCTGCCCACCAATGTCAGCCCCCATGTGAGCCCAGTGGGGCAGGAGGAGAAAGCAGGAGATGGGTTGGATCAGCTCTCTGAGGCCCTGCTGTCAGGGTGTTCCTCCACACCAAGGGTAATACCTCTTAAATATGAGGAACACAGGGATCTGTATGAACCAGATACTATGACAGAGCGAAGCTGACATTTTCAATTGGGATGAGGAGGGAAATAGGTGATCAGTGTCACTGTGTTTGTTCTTAAACCTAGCAGCCATCCAATAGCACTTCCTTTGTATCAACAGGCAAATGTTGCACAAGTTGAATTATTAACTTAGATTATTAAAAGTGTAAATGTTAAAAAGGGAGTCCTGCCACCCATTTTAGAACAATACGTTTGGCATAACCCTCTGGGGAAGGGGGGAAGGAAGCCTGTGTGTACAGACTCTAAGAAGAGCTAAGCATTTTCATAGCTATGGCCATGAAGTCACTGAGCAAGTTATTTCAACTTTTAGTCACCCTTTTGCCTCCGCCTGCCCTGCAGGTGTGAACACAGACCAATCACTCCTACAAATTGGGGGAGTTTCAATTCCCTATTGTTCTCAGGCTGATCGACAGCTTCTTTGACACACATACAACTTCCCGTCTACCTCCCTACGGTCAGAAGCATTGTGCTGTGCAGCCCTATCTGTATGCCTGAAAAATTGAAGTGAATTACAATTAATTTCCTTTGAAGAATTTTCAAGACACCCCTGGGGGAATCAATAAGCAGGGCTGGGAATCACTGATGTAAGGTTTCACTCCTAGGGATGGAGGGATGGGAGACCATTCCAGTCTTGACTCCTCCACCTCCTTCTATAGAAGCACATGACAATTGCCTCTTACCCCCGCACACTCACGCAACCTAAAAAAGTAGGTAGCCCAATGCTGGAGATCATTTTGCAATGAAAATATCTACCTGAACACAGGTACGCCTGAGATTGTGGTCGCCCAACCATGCTGAGATAATTGACAGCAAAGTACTTTTGGAAAGGTATAAAGCATTCTATAAATGTAAGTCCTTATTATTTCCTATTATTACTATTATTGTATAATGGATTGTACTTGATGTACCCACATCTATTTACTGCCCAATCTAGAGCATTCTGGCCATCTCACTAAAACTACTCCTGAGAGCCCTGTTTTCTAGCACTTAGTAGGCTTCGGGTGTATATTTTTAGATGAGATTAGCACTTAGTAAGTATTCCATATCTAATAGATATGTAGATAGAGATTAGATTAGCTTGAACAGAGTTCCATATGGGTATTTCTGAAATAGAAAAGATGCAGCTTCTTATGGGGATGGATGAGGCCATCACTTTTATTTTTATACCTGTGACTAGGTGATATGATGATCTTGGCATATAGTACTGTAGTGTCCGTTTGGGCAGGCCTTGGCTTTTGTAAGGAAAAGGTCTTAGATAAAGCTCCTGCCAGGACAAGCATATACACTAAGACAGCTGTCAATGAAGTGCTGTACTTCAAGGTGACAACTAAGTACTGAGTCATTTTCTGCCAGTCACACAACTAAGTACTGGGAGAGATTCTCTGTCAGTCACTGTGCTAGAGGTTCTGAGATGACTAGTTTGTAGACCCCATCCTTAGGTTCAAACTAGACAATAGGCTGATTGGTTGGGCAAGGTGAGTTCCTGCCGTCTACAACCTGAAGCTATTATGAGCAGACACAAGATTCCAGCCCTACATGACAAAGACATGGCCTCCTTAACTAGTCATGAGCCTAAGTCTTAAAACAAAAGAAGAAAGAAGAACTCTCTGGATGTTGGAATATAAATATGGTCTTCAGAAACTTATAGAGGAAATATTCAAATCTGAAATTTGTTCTTGATGCTATACTTCTTGATGCTATTTTGTAACTCTAAACCCTCCCTACCAACTTTCAAATCCTGACTCCAGCATGGGTATCTTCTTTGACATGTTCAAATGCAACTTTGAATATCCACATATCCATGCAAACTAGGAATTGGGTACGTTTTGTTGTTGTTTTACCAGTCCTGGGGCTTGAACTCTGTCCCTGAGATCCTTTTTAATCAAGGCTCCTTTTGTCTCTCAGACTTTCCTGCCCAGGCTGGCTTAGAACCATGACCTTCAGATTTCATCCCCTTGAGTAACTAGGATTACAGGTATAAGGCACCAGTGCCCAGCTCTGGGTGCATTTTTTTTGGGGGGGGTCCGGTTGTGGGGCCTGAACTCTGGACCTGAGCACTGTCCCTCAGCTCTTCAGCTCAAGGCTAGCGCTCTACCACTTGAGCTACAGCGACACTTCCAGCTTTTTTCTTTTTGCTTATGTGGTGCTGAGGAATCGAACCTAGGGCCTCAGGCATGCAAGGCAAGTACTCTACCACTGAGCCACCTTCCCAGCCCCTCTGAGTGCATTTTTAAACTTAAGGCATAATCTATGATCTCATTCAGTTCCTAGCTTTTCAACCTAACACCTTTGAAAATGTATCTATATAGGTCAAAGAATGGTTACACTTCTCCACTATCTACCCCATACCTGTTTCCACCACTACTTATCTATGCCTTTCATAAAAGACACAATGTTGCCTCCAACTTTCTGCTCTCACAAGCAATACTTCAGTGAAATCTTTGTAGATATCATTTTAGATCCCTGCAAAGAAGTCTCTAGAACCTATAAATCCATGACTGTTGTCACTGGGTCACATATGATTCCATTTTACTAGGTTATACCAATTATATCCCACCAGGAGTTTCTGGAAGTTTGTCAACTTTTCTGAATGCTGCCATTCTGATGGATCTAAAAGAGTTTCACTTTATCTGTGTCATTTATATTTGCATCCCTCTGAGTATTTCTAGCTTAAAATGTCATCTAAGACAGGTACTGGTGTCTCATGCTTATAATCCTAATTACTCAGGAGGCTAAGATCTGAGGATCATGGTTAAAAGCCAGCCCAGTATGAGTTTCTTATCTTTAACTACCAAAAAGCCAGAAGTAGAGCTGTGATGCAAATAGTAGAGCACTAGCTATGAGCAAAAAACGTCAGGGACAGTTCCCAGACCCTTGAGTTCAGGCCTCAGAAACTGTGTGTGTGTGCGCGTGCGCACATACACACACTATTCATCTGACTGACAGACTTTGATTTGGACTCTACTACTTCACACTAAATATACATGATGATAAAGAAACAAAGACAGTAACACAACAGCATTTGGAAATACCAGAATGGCAATCCAACAGAACAAGTCTACTTGCCTGAAATAATTTCCATACATACACCATCCTTCATCCACAATTCCAGCATCACACGGATTCAGTAGATAGACTACCCAGAATACCAGCAAGCCAACCTTCTCCTCCTGACCATAACGTGTGTGTGTGTGTGTGTGTGTGTGTATGTATGTGTGTGTGCGTGTGCCTGTGTGTGCACACACTAATATTGGGGTTTGAAATCAAGGCCTGAGCACTGTCCCTTTGCATTTTTCACTCAAAGCTGGAACTCTGCCATTTGACTCACACCTCTACTACCAGCTTTTTTAGTGTGCACTTGCACAAAAAAATATTATTTCAGCAATTTAAAAATACAAAATATACTATTATCAATCATATTCTCCACGCTGCATAAGAGATCACTAAACATACATTCTTCTATCTGATACTTTGTACTGGATTGGCAACATCTTCCACTTTCCCATACCTCCTTCCAGCTGGTAGCTATCATTCTACTCTCTACTTCTATGAGTTTCACTTTTTTATTCCACCTGATGAGTGTCAGCATGTGGTAGTTATTCTGCCTGTCATGATATTCTCAAGGTTTGTCCATATTGTCACAAGTAATGGAATTTCCTTCTTTTTAAGGGCTGAGTAGTTTTCTACTATATACGTGTACCACATTTTCTTACTCTAGCCATCCATCCAGAGACATTTAACTTATGAATCTCTTGGCCATTACGAATAATGCTCCAATGAGCATGGCTGTATAGATATGTCTTCAACAGATTCATGTAATTTCTTTTGGCTTACATACTTAGAAGTGGGCTTATTGAATCATATGGTAATTCTATTTTTAAATTTTGAGGAACTGCCATATGGTTTTCCATTATGGTTGTATTAATTTACATTTCTACCAACAGGGTACAAGACTTTCCTTTTTCCCCTAGACTCTCTAACATTTATCTTTTGTCTTTTTGATCATGATCATTATCAAAAATGGCTTGACAAGCCCTGGGAGTTGATATCTCAATGGACTACCAACGGAAATAATTAAATATAAATGTGCAGAAAAATAATACTACGCCTAAATGCTAGCAATAGCTTGTCATAAAAGGATCTTGTTTATAGCAGCAATAAAACTATATTTAGGAAAAATGTCTTAGCAAGAAATATGTAATGAAATGAGACATAATCTTTCATCTTACAAAGTTATTCCTTTTCTTTTGGGGAGGGGAGGTTAATGCTGGCCATTAGCAAGAGTACAGGAAGGTAGTATGTTGCGTTAGTGGCAGTAAAAAGGGATGAAAATCCTCAGTAGGGGGAGAAATTTGATAATTTTATGCAGTAATTTCACTTCCAGTAATTTATCCTAAGCAAAGTCTCAAAACTACAGTCAGAACTGCATATCACCTCTCCGTAATTCATTCTCCATGCAGCAGCTAAAGAAACACTGTCTCAGCCTAGATCCGTTTGTTCCAGAGGTGTGCAGGTTGGTGCTTAATGATGGGCTTTCTGGAAGAAGAAAGCTCTGATTCATAACATCTGCTACAAGTTTCTTAGGTATAAATAATCTCACCTGGATGATTTCAAGCTACCAACCTGCCATCAAACAGAGTCGGGAGGAAATGTGCACACATAAGAGACTCTCCAAAGGTCCCCATGAGCCAGCTCCAGCCCACCACAGAGCTGGTGTCCCTCCCCTGCATCAAGTCCTCCAGTGCAGGCACATTACATCTTATAATAAAGTCCACATGCCTTCTCCTGACCCCCGAAGCTCTCCATGGCCAAGTGGTCCTGGCCCACCTCCTTTACTCCCTCCTATTGCTTTCCCTCTTCACTCACTTCTGAATTTCACTTCTCCAAGTTTAACCAAGCATCACAAAACTTTGAATTTACCCCTTCCAGTTCTTCCCCTTGTCCCTCAGGTATGTTAAAATGCCACACATTCAGAAAAGTCCTACCTAACCATTGCCTCAGAAGTGCCCACCCCTCAGTTCACTACATTTTTTTGCTGTATTTGATCGATAGTCTTGTACTATCTGACATACCTTGCATATTTATCATGTCTCGCCACTACAATTCATGTGTTTGTATATGTGTGTGTCTGTGTGCTGGTCCTGCGACTTAAATTCAGGGCCTAGGCACTGTCCCTAAGCTTTTTTTTAATCAAGACTAGCATTCTATTACTTGAGTGACAACTCCACTTCTGGGGCTTTTGGGTGGCTAATTGGAGATATGTCTCACAGATTTTCCCACCTGGGCTGGCTTCAAACTGAGATCCTTAGATCTCACCTTCCTGAATAGCTAGGATTCTAGGCATAAGCCACTGGCAGTCAGCTCTACTACAGTTTTAAACTCCATAAACTCAGACACCTATTTAGTTCTGTTTACTGTTATCATTTCCAAAATTTAGGAGAATGTTTAGCATATAGTAAGTACTTAGTATTTGTTGATCATGGATAGATTATAACCAAAAAGGTTTAAGCCACATGAATGCCCAATAACAAGGAAATGGTAAAAACAAACATTTATGGTTTATTCACTGTCAGGAATTGTGATGCACATTTTATGTGTTTATCTCCTTTAGTCTGCACAAAAACCGTATTAAGATCCCCCATTTCATTGATAAGAAAATACCCAGAGAGGTTATATAACTTGCTAAAGCTACACAGAGCCAAGTAGGTGAATCAAGTCTAAGTTTGTTCTCGTAGGCCCAGCTCTTGCAGGATTAGAAATCCTTACTCAAACCAAGGAACATGCCACCTGAAGGAGCTCATCTAGTTAATGAGCTATTTCCTTGGCTCATACTCAGCTGCTCATTGCTCACACTCACCGCTCTCATGCAAAAGCTTCATGGCAAAGAGGAATAAGAATTAGGGCAGGAGCTAAGTTCCCAGAGTTCATAGCTTAATGGCAGCATAATAGCACCAAATCCCACCCTGAACGTCAAGCCATTAGCTCCTGCAAATCAATTTCCAAATGATCTCAAATGATATTGTTATAATGCTTACAATATGATGAAAAGTGAGGGCAGAAGAGCAAAAAAGAAATTTAAAAACACATTTACACACACATAGAATGCTTAGAAAGAGACCAAAGATGAGCACACCACATTATTCACAGTGGCTGAATCAAGGAGAATTAATAGTGATTTTTATATTCTTGATCCTCATTAATGTTTTCCAGTGAGCAATGTCTTTTGAAATGAGAGGGGGGGGAATCTATATAATTACAATTTTAAATGGTTGAAGATTTAAAAGGCAATGAATACAAAACTGAGAGAACATCGAACAGCCCGACAAAGGAGGACTGGGAGGGTGCCAGCAGGTGTCTTCAGGGGTGAGAAGCTGACAAGACATGTTAGAGGGGGCTTATGCTAGGAAAGCGGAGAACCAGGAATTACAAATGAGGAAGGCACCAGGCAGAGAGCTCAAGTGGAGAAGGAGATGATGATGGGATGAAGGCCCCCCTTGCCCCGTGGATGAAGGGAGATGAGTTCTAGGGTAGGTTTGATGGATCTGGCAGATGGAGCAGAGAGCATTGGCCCTGAGTGTGGAAGGAGAGTTGGGTATCTATGCCAAGGATCTTTATTGATCAGAACTAGAAGAAAACTTAGGAACTCATCAAGAGCAATACAACAGCTACAACAATAGCCAGAGGCCTTGTCCACTTAATGAGCCCTTGAATTTAGCATGACTGCTACAAGTGATACATATATATATATATATATATATATATATATAATATTTGCTTGATTTATTTAATATATATGTGCTTTCAGAGACTTACGAGGAAAAAAGATCATTTCTATGTTAAAATAATACTTTTTATATACTGGTTACATAAAAGACATTAATTTTGCTTGCTTTTTACTTTTTCTGATGTGACTAATAAAAAACCCTTTAAATAACACACTTAAGATCTTAGAATTACACTTGAGATCTCAAGCACCAGCTGTGAGCAAGCAAGCGAAGAGAGTTGTGAGACCCTGAGTTCAAGCCCTGGTACCAGAAAAAAAATCACATAAGCAACCAATAGTTGTGACTCAAATAATATTTCTACCAACCATCACTAATCAAGAGCAAACCTTTCTTCCTATGGACAATGAAGCTGGACCTGAGAAGCCAGCTGCCTGGCTTTCCCGAGTAACAGAGGTGAGACCAGCCCTTAGACTACCTACCATGCTGTCCCATTCATTTTGGGTACTCATCTAACAGACACATTGCATGTTTGAATCTGGGGTGCTTAAAGAACATGGAGAATCAAGGTTACTGTCGTTTGCTGTTATATAAATTTTTTCCAAATCTCAGGTTTGCCCCAGGACAAAAATCTAGTCTTAAACAAACAAAATCTAGACTTAAAGCAAAACAAACCTGCCGTAACTGTGGGCACATTTGAAACTATGTACCCTGGAAATAGCCAAGCTGCTCTGTGGCTTGGAACAGAGTCAAAACGAAAAAATCAGAAACTATCTCTCTGCCAAGCAAGATGCAAGAAGGAGACATTGACTTGGTAACTCTGCCCATTGTTCATCAGCTGTTATCTGTCTGAATCCCCAGACTTCACTTCAGCCAGTCTCTGGTTTTCCTTGGTTTCTAACATATTATATCATGTCAAAAGTATTTCTATTTTGGCAATCTCACTTGGAAATATCAAGAGTCAAGGAAACCTGAAAATGCTTAAACCACTCACCTTTGAGTGATTTAACACCAGGGGTCATGCTGCTATCAAATCCAAATCATGAGCAACTGGACTACAAACAAACACTACCACATCAAAACTCACCCCAGACCCTCCACCTCATACTCCATGAGAAACAACAGTCTTTTACTAAACATTGCTTTTAAGCAGAGCTACAATTTATCTTTTGTTTTACTTAAACTTTTAAGCAAAACTGAGCCAGGCACAGGTGGCTCATGCCTATAATCCTAGCTACTCAGGAGGCTGAAATCCGAGGATTGCGATTCAAAGCCAGCCCAGGCAGAATGAGACTCTTATCTCCAATTAACCAGCAATAAAAAGCTGGAACTATTGCTCAAGTGGTTGAGCACTAGCTGTAAGCAAAAAAGTTCACGGACAGTGTCCAGGCCCTGAGTTCAAGCCCCAAGACTGGAGAAAGGCATAATTCTTCAGAATATTATTTTTCTAATTCATGTATGTGAATGGAGTCAATAAAATAAATAATAAGAAAAATTGTTCACGGTGGTGGTAAGTCTGTGGGGGGTACAGCAGTGTGTATTTGCACATCCTCAGGTGTACTGGTCTATACCTGATTCTTGGAGGGGTTCATGATCTGAGAAAGGTCACCATGGCAATATCTAACTAGAAATTGCTAAAGTTACAGAAAGAAAAGAAAAATGGGCTTTTTGCTATGTAACGGTGTTAGCCCCTTGGCTATAGGAGGACTTTACTTATAGTCATGAAGGGTGGCGAGGTTCATCTTCAACAACATTGTAGGTGATACTGTGGGTTCAAGTCCAGTTATGGGCTCAGTTCCAGCTGTAGCTGTGTGATTTGGGGCAAGACACTTAGTCTCACTGATCCTATTACCTGTAACAACTGGGCAGAGTGGCTCAGTCATCTTCCTAATCATCTAGACGTGAAGTGTTAGAAGGCTCCTGCTGTTTTATGCATGATGAAAGCAAGGTATGGGAAGGCTAAGTAATATGTCCTGGATCAGACAGCTAGGGATTACTGAATTCAACTCCAGATAAAGCTTTCCCCACCTCAGTCCCCTGGGATTCAGCCTAGGGGATATAAGTTTGGATCCTTGAGCCCCATGCTCAAGATCCAGAATGATCTAGAAGAGCATACAACCCCCAGAAGAGTCGATGTGGAGGTCCTCAGGAGACAGTCCCAGGCAACGTCCCGGGAGGGAGAGAGGCAGGACTTCCTCCTGACAGCTGTGCAGTCTGGGCAAGCCTCTCTGAGCAGCCACAGGGCCAGACGAACGGCTCTCAAACCATCATCACTTATAGAATTTTTTAAATGTATTTTGCCAAAATCCCAACTAAGATGAGCAGCACTTGAATCTTTAAGGGCTGGGTTCCAGATAGCTACATGTTAGGAGTAGGGAAAATTAAAAGTTCTTCCTCCCCAGCCTGAGGACAGCAATTTACAGACTAATAAGAAATACCAGGGGCTGGCAAAGTGGCCCAGTGGTAGAGCGCTTGCCTTCCATGCATGAGGCCCTAGGTTTGATTCCTCAGCACCATATAAGCAGAAAAAGCCAGAAGTGGCACTATGGCTCCAGTGGTAGAGTGCTAGCCTTGCACTGAAGAGCTGAGGGACAGTGCCCAGGCCCAGAGTTCAGGCCTCAGGACCAACAAAAAGAAAAGAAAAAGAAAATACTAGTAACAGTGATGTCAAAGTTCTTCTCCAGGCTGGCCTCCTCAAACCCAGAACAGGTGTGCCTGAGGCATGGGCAACAGGCCCAGGCAGACTCATTCTCAAGACTTCTGTCCGTCCGTGGTCTCTGCTTGCCCAAAACGTCACAAGAGGATCCTGAGATAGAGCTGGAGCTGAAGGGCCTAAGTGGAGAAGACTCAGCACCTCTGATGAGAG
The DNA here is from genome assembly GCF_024711535.1 of Dipodomys merriami. NCBI lineage: Eukaryota > Metazoa > Chordata > Mammalia > Rodentia > Heteromyidae > Dipodomys > Dipodomys merriami. The sequence continues at coordinate 18,860,630 of NW_027203826.1, forward strand.
GTTATGGCCTCTCCACAGGGAGAAGTGTGCACCTGTAACAGAAGGCAACCCTGGAGGAGCAAGTCTTGGCTAGCCTTGTACAAGGTTCTATGCCCAAATGCGGAGCAGCTACAGCTCCTGGGCTTCCCTCCAGCAGAGATAAGACTAAGCTCCAGGGCTGGTGGACACCCCCAGCCCCAATCACCAGTTAGACACAGGCTTCCAGGTGCATCCCCTCGGGGGTAGACATCTCCCAGCCCCCAGCTGCTGGGGGTGCTGTTGGCACCCAGTCTGTAGGTGTCGCTGTCCAGGAGCTGTCTTGACAAAAGCTCACCCTCTAGATGGCGACCATGACACCTTCCCAGGATGCACTGGTTCCTATGATGTCTGTGTCTCCCAGGGGCTATTATTAATACCTTGCTTGGTCCCAATTCAGGACAACTTTGGAAGATTGGCTGAGCTTCACAGGGTGAAGAGCTCACCCTTTCCCTGGAGGTTATCGGAGGCCTTCTAGGAGACAGTATCCTGCCCAGTCCAATCCTGTTGCCTCCTTTCCCATTCTCTTCCCCAGACAGACCCCAAGAGCAGCGGAATCAGCCTGCACATGAACTCCATCTCCATCTAGTTCCCGGATGACCAGCTACAGCAAGCACAGGAAAGAGGAAGAAGGCCAGGTTCCCTGGGGAAGGAGAGAAGAGGGGCTGACAGAGCCCATTCTCAGCCAAACCAGGCCACCAGAGGCCAACTGGGGAAGGGGTGTGTGGGGACTCCTTGGTCACGTGAGCCCTTCATCATGCTCCATGAGAGAGAGGAAGGGAGCTGGAAAATAGGTTTGCATTCAAGCAGGTAGTCTAAGAGATTTCAACTGGACACCATCTGTCCACCAGTTTACAAATGTGGGGGGAAAATGAGCTCAATGCACTGAGTTAACTTTGATCAAACTCTCGTGAGCTCTATGTAATCAAGGGTAGATACACCACAATCCAGAGAGGTAAAATGACGTACTCGAATCTAGCCAGCTTGTTAAGCATGACCTAAAGCAATACCTACAATTTGTTTTGGTTGTTGGTGGTGATCATGGTGGTAGTGGGGGTGGGATGGTAGTGTGTGTGTGTGTGTGTGTGTGTGTGTGTGTGTGTGTGTGTGTGTGTGTGTGTGTGTGTGTGTGTGTGTGTGTGTGTGTGTGTGTGTGTGTGTGTGTGTGTGTGTGTGTGTGTGTGTGTGTGTGTGTGTGTGTGTGTGTGTGTGTTGGTCTTGGAGTTTGAACTCAGGGCCTAGGTTCTGTCCTTGACCTTATTTTTTGCTCAAGGCTAGCACTCTACCATTTGAGCCACAGCTCCACTTCCAACATTTTGGTGGTTAATTGGAAATAAGAGTCTCATGGACCTTCCTGCCAGACTGGCTTCACAGCATGATTCTTGGATTACAGCCTCCTGAATAGCTCAGATTACAGGCGTGAGCCACTGTACCTGGTGACAATGGCCACAACTGCCTCTAACAGCAAAAATAGAGCTGTTAGACAAACATAGCCCAGAGAGGTGAAGAAGCTTGGTGAGGATCACATGGTTTCCTTTCCAGAAACAATTCTTAAACTGCCTTATCTGAGCCTGGCAGTGTCCGACTTAACATTTCCTCCCTAGGGGTGTGCATACTATAACAGGGGGCCCTGGGGTGAGAATGACACTTTCCTACAGACAACCCCTCTGCACCCTTCCCACTGAGGATGCACCCCAAGACCACACCCAGTGCAGCTGGACAACTGCCAATCACCTGCTGCAGAACCAGCATCACCTGCTGACGGCTCCCACCCATCAGCTCCTCCTGAACACCCCTCAATCCTGCCCCTACCCTGACCACTCCCATCCACCACCCCCAGAAGCTCCGCGGGGTTCCCTGGAGGTACTTGTGAATTTAGCAAGATTCCCACCCACCCCTGTAAGGCAGAGCACTCCCGCTCTGTGCCGGATGCCCCCAAGCTGAGCCTCAAGACATCCCAAAGCATTTCTCTGGCTCTGGATAAAACTAGAGTTGCCAGCATGCTAATTAGCTGCCCTGAGAGGTTAGGCCCACTGATTGACAATTAATGACTCCATCTCTCTGTTTCCTGCTGGGATATTATTAATTCATTGGGCCTCTCCAGTGAGACCAGAGAGATAACACAGACTGTGAAAGTTCACAGAGCAACGTGAGGCTAAGATGAGAGGAGGGGAGAAGTAGGAGCCATCGGGAAATGGAGGGTGGAGGCCCGTTCCCAGGGCACGACCCTGCAGGGACAAGAGTGTGGTGCCCCATCGGTAGTTTTCCTTGGCAATTGCAAAGCAACTGGAAACTCCCTCTCACAGGGACTGCCTGAAGAAAATGCCGCTCAGCCATGGTCACGAATACTACGCAGCCTCAGAGGCATCAAGGACATCTTTCTAGAAACTGCCAAGGCAAGATGCCTACCATATACTGGTTTTGTTTTAAGTAAAAGAGTCAAAGCAAAATTCAGGCCTCTAGGTAGAGCATGGCTTCATATTCATGGCAGGAAGAGCGAAAAGAAGGGTAGGAGTAAGAAAGGGGAAAGCTTTTCCCAGCATAAGCACAGAACAGGGGCGGGGCGGGTAGGGTGGGGAGAATCCACATTGGATAGAAGTCTGGGAAGATTTGAACACAGATCACCAAAGCCAGGAATGGCAGGCCCACACAGCCAGCACACCATCAAACACTGTCCCCAGGAGTGACCAAAGTTCTGGCTAACTCTGAGACTGCAAACTTTTCCCTGCTTTCTTGAGAAGTTTGAGGCTTCTCTTATCCCAGGTCAGTAGATAATGAGGTTGCATTTTAATTAAGGGAGGAGAGAAAGCGGTGTGGCTATTCAGTGGAGGGTGGGCTTTGCCACAGAGACTCTGCAAGAGACCAACACAGAGATGGAAGAAAGGGAGGGAGAGAGGGTGAGAGGGAGGGAGGAGGTGAGAGGGGGAGAGCGGAGTGGGGAGAGGGAGGAGAGAGAAGGGGAGAGAGGGCAAGGGAGAGAGAGAGAGAGAGATCAACCACCTTCCCCAATCACCCTGAAGCCATCCTTTTCTTTCCACTTCAGGCTTTGGACAGAAGAGGGAGTCATGGTAAAAGGGATCAAAAGCAGAAGAGAAGGAGAGGGAGAGAAGGCCGGTGGGGAGAGGCTGGGCTGAGGAGCATCCTCATTGCCACTGCCTAGGGACGGGCACCAAGCATAAGGGTCCAAGGTGACTGCACAGCCTGGCACTTCTTTCCCTGAAGTTCAGGTTTCTCACTAAACGTAAGATAGAGTGGTATGAAATGGTATTCTTCATCATGCCTGGAATACTGTGGGTGCCAACCCAATATAACAACAACTAGTAGTAGTAGTAGTAGTAGTACTGTGTGTGTGTTCAGCAATTTCTACTGTTCTAGCCCAACCAAGAGAAAAATGTTCTCCTTTTCTTGACTCTGAGCATGTCTGCACCAGGGGAACTCTTTCAGAACATGAAATTGTGCAGAGCAGTTGCGGGATAGTGAGGTACAAGATCTGATGGAGAATGGGATCTAGAGGCAGGCTGTAGCCTGCTCTGCCCAGGTTTTCTCCTTCGGGCTTATTTCCTTGCCTGTGATTGGATGGGTGGCCTCTAGGCGGCGCCAGCCCCCCCCCCCCCCCACAGCCACACCACAGCATTCTGTGTAAAACTTCAAATGAGACCCGTGGCTGCAAGGAGTAGAAACCACCACTGTGAGGCAGCATAAGAGAAGAAAAAAGATTTCTTGAAGCGGGGGTGGGGGGGTGGGGGGGGTGCGCAGAGGGAAGGGGGGGGAATGTGGCAATTTGTACAGCTAGCACTAGAGGGCGCCACCTTATTTCTCCTTTTTTTCTTTTTCTTTTCTTTTTTTTTTTTTTAAAAATGTTTCCCAGAAAAGTGATTGAGGCAGAATCTTGACGTGTTTAAAAGGCTGCAGAGTTTCTTTCTGAAGATACCCAAGCAAGGCCCATGCTGATAGAGCAGAGGCAGCCTGGAGGAAGGAAGGAAGGAGGAGGGGACAAGCCCACTGGCTCACCCGCTCCTCAAGGTGGGGTCAAGATGACTGTAGGAAAAGGACATGGATGGGACCCATGAGGCCAGGTGAAAGCCCAGGATACTTCAGTGAAGGGGGAGAAAGCAGATTGTCATCCGGCCATGAGCAGGGGACGGTCACGTACAGAAGGCCATCCTGACCCAGTGCTCACCAGGAAGTGAGTCAGGACCCCAACCCTCCCTGCTCAGACATACCACTAGGTTTATTCCCTCAACCTACCCTCTAGGGAGAAGACGTTTCTGGAACTGTAGGAGATAAGAAGGGGAAACAATGTATGGAAAGGTGAACTACCAGAGTCCAGGCCTAGAATCAAGCCCTTGCTTGGAATCGTTCAAGCACAGGTAAAGAACATTTGAAGGTGGGAGAGCGGGCCCATCTTTTAAGGAGTCCCTAGGAGCCCCTGGGATTGTGTCAGGTCTTGGGCAGAGCCCAGTCCTATGGGTTCTCTGCATCTTCTGGTTGTACTCAGAGTCCCAAGAAAGCGGGGCATATGCTGCAGGTCCTTTCTTGGCTGGTGGCTCTCAAATGTGTTGTGAGCTAGTGATATAACACAGCGTGTTGAAGTCTGCTGATTTCTGCATTCCCCTGGCATATGTCTTGGCTTCAGCAGGCCTGTTACACTACAGACCCAAGATCCTGAATTGCCTCCTCTCTGAGGGAGGGGGGTGGACTTTGCAGGGCTACAAACTCGGTTGTTTTCAGAGCTAAGCTGCCATCCCAATGAGGGAATTACTCCAAGGGGAGACAGGAAGGAGTGGTGAGGACTACAGTGATCTGAGACTTCTTACCCACTCCCCCCCCTCGCATACAAAGTCGAATAGAATTAAAATATTGGCTCCTTCCGCAAAGCGTTTCTAGTTAACTACACACATTCTACACATTCTTTCCGGCAAAGGCATTTGCAGACTCTAGTAGTCTAAGAATGCAAGTGATGCCCAAAGTCCTCCAGCAGGTGGCAGCACATACAACGGCGGCTAGATTTGCATGAATTTGGCAGCTTTCAAGAGGCCAGTGAAAACTTAATACAGTGGCCTTGAAAATTCAACTAGAAGAGCTCAGGTTTGAATGATTTGCTTCTGTGCAGAGTTTGTGGTGATGTTGAATATAATGCAGTGCTGGTGAGAATGTTTGGCTGTCTGAATTGTCATTCCTTCCAATTTGCCTGCTCCCTCCTTACCCTCCAAATCAACATAGCAGCGAGGCATCAGAGACAGATGAGGAGTAGGGATGATATGATTGGCTCCTCCAAGCCTTAGTCATAAGGATCCAGGATCTCACGAACACAGAAGTGGTTCATGTAAAGTCCTAGCAACTATCCAGCTTCATAGGACCCCACTTCCTTACCTCACTACCTTAAGTAGCTGGTTTACATGATTTTTAATCATTATTGACATGCATTGATTGTCTCCTGGGTGCTGTGCACTTCCTTGTCGACCATCCTATAAGTTGCTGTGGTCTGCTGATACATGGAACCTATCCCAAGCCTGAGCCTCTCAGATGCCAAATGACCACAGGAGAGTGTGATGATAAGTGACAGACTCTTGAAAGTGATAAACCAGATACCCAAGAGAACAGCAGCCAAACACTGGGGTCAAGGCCTTTACATGGCACGGATGCTTCATGGCAATCAAATATATATATATATATTATATATATATATATATATATATATATCAGCATATTCACTCACATTCTATCAGAGAAGAAAAATAAATCTCAGAAATGTTGAAGATATTGCTCGAAGTCAAATAAGAAATGGTTCTATGGTGATAAAAACAAAGGCAGAGGAGAATACAATTCTCTCGCAACCTGCAACTTAGCTGACTTATGCTTCACAGCCCAGGAGACCCACACCCTAGGAGTTGACTCTGGTCTAGACCTAGAGCCCCTGAGGTCCTGAGCTGCCTAGACTCTACCTGACAAGGTGGCTGGAGACTATCAGAGGCCAGGTGAGCATCTAAGCCATAGTCATCACCATAATCATAACCCTGTAGGTAGCACTCCAAGGGCACCGAAGTAGGTAGAATTCTCTGGGGACAAGTGTACCAACTGCTCATGGGACATTCATTCCTACCAACTACAGATGCTGCTCTTGTCTCTGAGAGTCCAGAGTGGACTCAGCATTGACTGTCATTCCTTTCACAGAAAAATGGACACTCTTGTCAGAGGAGGCAGTGAGCTGGGCAAGGTTGCAGAACAGAGTTCCTAGGCACCTATTTTAGATGATATGGTGAATGACAGCCTTTCTGGGGTAGTATCTAGGGTCTGAGGTCTAAGAATAAACAGACCTTGTGAATAGCCAAAGAAAGAAGATTCCAGAGAGATAGACAGGCACCAAGGCAGAGACACAAATAGGCATAGGCCTGGCAGAACAGAGGGCCACTGGGTAAAGCGTAGGGAGCCAGGGTGAGGCCAGGAGTCAGGCAAAGATCAGGTGGGGGTTCGTGAGGAGGAAACAGACTTCAGACTGTGCTCATGTGAAGGGAAACCACCTTTTTTTTTCAATCAGCTGTCCCCTGATCCCAGGGAAACAAAGATGCTAGGATACAGCCACGTGCTGAGTGGCCATGGAGTGGGAGCGTCTGGCGGCACGGGGAGACACAACTGTTTGCATTTAGAGCATGCTTGAGTGATGATGGTGTTAACAGGGCTGCCGCTGGCCAGAGGGAGGGAGGAGGGAAAGAGAAGCAGAGATAATGGGGAAGCGGACATGTGGCAAAGCACCAACTTTCAGTAAGAAAAGTCAAGCGGAGGCCTCGGCCCTGAGTTCAAGCCCCAGTCCCAGCACATTAAAAAAAAAGTTTTCCTGGCTGCTCAGGAGGCTGAGATCTGAGGATTGAGGTTGGGAGCCAGCTGTAGCAAAATATTTTGTGAGGCTCTTCTCTACAATTAATCACCAAAAAGTCAGAAGTGGAGCTGTGACTCAAGAGGTAGAGAACCAGCACCGAGAGAAAAAGTTAAAGGAGAGTGCCCAAGCTCTGAGTTCAAGCCCCAGTACTGGCATTTAAAAAAAAACATAATGGGAATATTTGGCCTGGGTAGCCGGTTAGATGGTCCTGTTTTGTGAGATAAGAAGAAATGAGAGGTTGGATTGGGTCCGAAGAAGATGAGGCATTTCTTCTAACCATGTTAAGTTTTAGGCCTCTGTATGATAGTGCTACAAGCATCAAGGGTTCCTAGGAAATGTGCATTGGGAGTCGTCTTCAAGACTGTGGGCCCCGTTAACATTACCCAGGGAAACTTGTAGGCAGAGGTGAAACCTAGCACAACACTGGGACTCACCAACACGGGTCTGTGGGACAGATGTGCTCCAAAGTTATGACAGGCCGGCAAGGGAGACAACCTGCCCTGGGTCCCACAGTTTCCAAGTCTCCAAGTTGCAAGCCTGCACGTGTGAGTTGGGTACCTGCCACTTCCCTAGAGGACGCTGAAGGGGGTAGGACATTGGCCTGGGACAGCCATAGACTTTGGTGTCAGATGACATGGTGTGACTCCCAGTCTCTAAGCCTCAGTTTCCCAGGGTATAAAAAGAAACATAAAAAGCATTGGTTTTCCACATTGCACATGTGTGTTACATATGCACTATGTGCTGGGCACTGTGCCCCATGTTGGGGAGCAGACAATGGAAACAGATTTCCCAACGTCCAGCCTAAGGGAGGGAGAAGGTGTTGTGAGCAGGCAAGCACAACACACAACAACAACACACAACACACAACAACCTCTTTCCTCTTCATACAGTAACTCATAACAGCCTCCACATGCTTTAAAGAAACACCAGGAAGTGAAATTGAAAGGGGTGGGTGGGGTCAAGGGGAAAGCAGTAAAAGAATGAAGAGGAGAAGAGGGGGAGAATTTAAAATTTTAATGTATATCCTACAAACTTAAAAAGAGGGAAGGGGGGGTGGGGAGGAATGTGAGAATGTTAAAAGGGGTGATGGTGAGCAAGATACGTTGTATTGCTTTGTTAAATGGCAACTCCTTTTCACAACTACTTAAATCGATATTTTTAAACACAGAGAAAATACACATAATTTCCTTCTTCTAACCAAACCTATCTGTAGTAACAGTCCCTTCTGAAATGTTTGTGGGTTTCTTTTAATCATACTTACAATAGTGACTATTAATTCCATTAGTATAAATAAGCTATGCAAAACACCTAACCCAAACCAGTAAGTACCCAAGTAATGGTAACAGTCATCACTAACATCATTAACCTAGTACTATGTCTAACTCTGAGGCATTTATTCTCATCTATGTGTTAGCAATCACAACAGCTGGACCACAGGACCTTTGTGAGGGTCAATAAACACTATGTATAAAGACTTCGGGTAAGCTGGAGGGAATGAAAGTACTGAAGCATAGTCATTACTTAAACAGGGTCTTACATCACCAAAGTTATAAACCTCAGTGTACAAGAACTTGGTATTAACCAAGAGGCCCTTATAAACCCACACACCGGCCTGAGGAAACCTTACAATAGGTTATTGGGGGAATAAAAAATTCTCCACAAGAAACCCTGCTCTCTCTGGGAACAGCTGAAGCAAACGTCTTTAGAAAGCGCTTGAAGTGCTTTCCATGGATAACAGAGTCTTCACTCCAGGCTTCCTCCCACCCCCTCTACTTCCCCTCCCCGCACTTAGCACCCCCAGCCACAGGCAAAACAATGTGGAAACCTTCAGGGTTGGTTTCTAGTCTGCTTCGTGCATCACCAGAGGCCTGACTCGGTGCCAGGGAGGCGGGATCTGTAAGGCTGGCGGTGTGTGCTGCGGGCTGGCAGCTATGTGGGCGGCAGACAGGGCCCAGGAGGGGTGGGGAGCGGGCAGGGAAGCCTTCCTCATTTCCCACAGCCCCAGGTCCATGCCCTGAGAAAGGACCAGGCAGATTCCTGACCACACAACCTGGGTCCGGAGAAGCCGGGAGGCAGGAGACATGGGGTTCTGCACAGCAGAGAGCAGACTTTCCGCTTGCTCTGTTCACTGTTCAGCTGGATGGCCCTGTTCAGTCAACAATCTACACATACATACGCATGGCTGATCTAGGGGAGTCATGGTCTCCTTCCCAGGGAGCCAGCATCCCCTCCATATGGTCTCTTCTCTCCTTCAATGAATATTTGTTTAGGGCCAACCATTCAACAGGTCCTGTCCTGACCCAGAAGTTTACACTCCTAGACAAAGTGTGTGTGTGCGTGTGCGTGTGCGTGTGCGTGTGTGTGTGTGTGTGTCTGTGTGTCTGTGTGTCTGTGTGTGTGTCTGTGTGTGTGTCTGTGTGTGTGTCTGTGTGTGTGTCTGTGTGTGCATGTCTGTGTGTCTGTGTCTGTGTGTCTGTGTGTCTATGTGTCTGTCTGTGTGTAACAGCAATCAAGACTATGATGAAAAAATTTTAATCAAAATAAGAGGGGAAGACAGGAGATGGTATATTACATGGATTCGTAGGAAAGTCTCTTTTAGTAGTGAGAAAAAGCCATGCAGGATTATAAGGCAGAAAACTAGACAGAGGAACCATGAAGGCTGGAGTGGATGTGATCATCTTCACATCTTCAAGGAGTAACAGGAGCCAGGCGTAGTTGGAGTTGAGTGGGTGAAGGGGAAACGGAGAAACAGAGTTACCTGGTGTCTCTAGGAAGTAGCAGGCAAGGACAAGAGGTAGAAAGAGCCCATGGCCATCCTATTGCAATGGGAAGCCACTAGAGGGCACTAAGCTGAGAAATGATATGACATTGCTGAAAACTCTAGGCAGAACCCATGTACTACCTTTCCAACTCCTTTGTAAATCTAAAATGATAGAAAGTGTGGGGGGGGGAGGGATTTTTAGCTGCAAAGGGAGCAGAGCCTCTAGCAGGGAAGGGTGGAAATTGAGGAACTAATAAGTCACAGTAGCCCTCTTGGGCAAACTACTTACATTCTCTGTGTCCCCACTGTGAACCTAGAGACAACAACTATAAGGGTTTAAATGTCTTCTATGTCAGGTTTGGTCCACTTCAACTGCAATGCAGCAGTGTTCAGAGTAGAGCTTATGGGAGGAGACTGAATTACCAGTCCTCAAGAATTTTTCCTGACAAATGGATTACTCCATTTACAGTCAATGGGTTTAAAGGAAATTAGCAATCTTCCTCCAGCAGTGCCTTCTGTCATGATCCACAGCCACATGGCTAAAAGCAAGCAGGCCAAGCAACCATGGGTTAAAACCTCTGATATGCTAAAATCTTCTATGAAGTTGCATTTTCTCAGGTTTTGTATCACAGTGATGTGAAGCTAACACAATAATGGTAGACACTTCACTCGATTTTCATGAGGATAAAAGGTTTGTGCTTGGAAACTACAACAGTACTGGATATAAGGACAATATAAGTGTTTATTGGACAGATTTTTTTTTAAATGTGATTTGAAGCAAAAAGCTAGTGGCAAGAACAGGAAAAAAAATATGTTTTGAAGGAATAGCCAATGGGGCCTGACAAGAAAATAAGATCCAGCAACAGACTGTAGGTGCCACTGACTAAGACAGGGAACATGCAAGTGCAGCAGGTCTGTCTAGAGAACAATCAATATTTTGGTGATGGACATGTTGTTTGAGATGTCTATGGACATGTAATGAAGATGATAAATGGGTGGGGCCTAAAGTTCAAGTAAGGAGTCTTGGAAATACAAAACTGAGAGGTATCAGTGTGTAATGGTAACTATTGGCCAGGGACAAGACAAGGTCACTAGGAAGTGGTCATGACGAGAGAATAGGCCTGGGCTTCTAGTGTTTAGGGACTGGAAAAGGAAGAGGAAACTAGCAAAACAGTGAGGTAGATGGAGAACAAAAACTAGTGCTATTAGAGCCATGTAAAGAGAGGACATGATCAGATGCTGCTACTGATGCTGCTGCTATGTCTGCTTGGCCAAAGAAGATGGCCATAGAGAATCATCTATTCATCAACAAGGAAACCAACATATCCCATGGCAGGACAAGATTCTCCAAGTTTGTTTGACCAAGATACAATCTTGATTAGAATGGATTCTGAGAGGAATTGTAAGAAAATAGAGTGGAGATAGAGATCAGACAAGAAGGTCCACCTTGCTCTATCTATATGGTCACCAGATCTCTACGGTCTCATGGTTAGCTCATGAGTTGAGAAATTTCAGTCTATGGTTGCGTTTGTGTCTGTGGCAAGGTTGTGGAAGATGTGCAGGGTAAAGGAAAGCTGCTCACCTCATGGAGGCCAGGCTGGCAGTCAGTTTGTAGCAGCAGAAAAAAAGATCTGATGCAGAGGCCCTAGTGCAACAGTGGGGCAATATGGCAATGAGAGATCATGTCAGGCACACATGATCTCTCCAGGGAAGTTGAAGGCAGCTGTCATCATGAGCAGGGAGTGGACTGGGTTTTAGAATTAAGGGAAAGGTGTAAAATAATCCCTAGAAGAGGATGAAAGTAGACAGAGAAGTACAAGGGAGGATTTGTGAGCAGGAAGGGCTTATAAGGGCTGACTTAAAGTGTGATCATCAGTTGAGAGTGAGAGCAGTCAGCATGGCTGTGAGTTTTTCCATAGCATCGTTCAACTGCCTGGGTACCCAGGCACAAGAGTAGCAATTGGGATTTAAACACAGTTGGAGTTTTGCAAGACCAGGGGCCACAGAGGGCCAAGGAAGTAGAAGCTGAAAACAAGTGATTATGCTGATGGTAAAGCCTGAAGCAGACTAGAAACCAACATGGGAGGCTTTGAGCATTCTTGACGTCGGCCAATGATGGCTCAATCTTAGACTCTAGTACAAGAAAGAATGGAGAGAGGAGTAGGAGACTTCAGGGGAAGAGGTACCTTTTCCACTGTAAAATACTTTTGGTAGTCTTGTGGGGTTTAGTTAGCTAGGATAGGAAGCGAGGACCCAGTGGGGAAGGCAGTGGTGAAAAAGTGAGAGGACCAATGTCTTGGGTATGCACAAACTGAACAGAAAGCAAGTGGACTGGACAGAAAGGATGCCGGAAACGGAAACATAGACAAGGTTCTGGCAAACCAGAAGTGAATTCTGAGCAGAAAGCAAGGATACAATGTCCTTGGGGGGGAGAGCTTAAGAAACCAAGAGCCCAGGGCCCAGAAGGGTTGTCTACATGATAATGGAATAAAAATGGCTAGCAGGTAAAGAACGAGAAAATATCTAGGTGCTGGTGGCTCACGCCTATAACCCTACCTACCCAGGAGACTGAGATCTGAGAATCATGGTTCAAAGCCAGCCCAGGCAGGCAAATCCATGAGACTCCTATCTCTAATCAACCACCAAAACCCCGGAAGTGGAGTTGTCACTCTAAGTAGTAGAGCACAATGGAACAATGGGCTACCAGAAGCAATGAGGAGATGACACATATTCAACTTCCAGGCTAGAGCGTACAAAGGTAGTGCGGAAGAGAACACAGTGACTACAGGGCAGCTGCTAATCAAGCAAGGCAAGTTCCAATAGGAAAAAAGAGAACAAAAGGGAATCTTCTGAGAAGATGTAGAAGATTTCACCGTGTGACAAAACTGGCATGTTGCATTGAAACGGCTTTGTACAACACCACCAACAAAATACTATGAAACTAGATCTGAAGAGTTGGAGAGGGGGAGGAAGCAGCCCAGGTGAAGCTTCACCTGTGGCCACAAAAGGAAGGCAATGGATGACAGAGCGGGAAAGCCATGACCGCATTGCTCACAGAGACTCCGAGTAGATGAGGTAATGATGCTGCTGTGAGTGTTGGGGCAGGGCGCAGGTGGGAGGGGTAAGAGATGCACCATCACTGTCTGTCACTTCTCATTTTCTCAGTGGCCCACTCTAATTGGGCTTCTGACCAAATGTCTCCCACTCAGGTCCCTGCCATGCTCCCACACAATGATTCTCTACCTTCGTTTTATTTGATCTCCAAACAACATCCTACACAGTTGGGGGTCCTGCCTTCTGCACACTAGATTGCTCACTGCTTTGTCCCTAGACTGGGCTTCCGCCCACTTCCCCACCCATCCTCTCTTCTCAACCCCTTCATGGGCTCCTCCCTCCAATGCCACATTCCTAAAGGCTGGCATGCCCCAGGACCATTCTGCTCTAGGTAAAAAGTAGTTCCCCAGCCATCCCCACCACCACCCCAGGTAAGTGGCTAGACCTTGATAGCTCCCATTAGGTAAACTTCTCCGTGAAGCACACAGAAGTTATTCACACATTGCTAGTCATGGTGAAGCTAGTTTTTCACTGAGTATTGTAAAGATTTGGTTTCGACAATATAACAGGCATTGGATGACTTGAACAGCATGTAAAACAATCACTTCCTTCAAGTTGTCCCAAGCCCTGTTAGCAAGAAAAGACAGGGGAGCAGAAAAGATAGGACTTTCAAATATGAAGAAATAGTGATGATCAGAGCTGTGTAGCATTTAAATGGCCATCTGTTTTCTTTCCTGCTCATTTTATTTCAAAGCTATGATGAGGTGATTTCAGACAATACCACTAACTAGGTCAACCTGGGAATTAGTCCTATGTCTTTCAATCCCCAACCCAGTTATTGTGCCCTGACATTTCAGTGGGTCATTGTGACAAAAAAAAAAGTACTATGGAACTTAGAATAAAAGGCACTGTGCCCTCCTGGCTAAAGTTGAGGATTTTAGGGCCACACTGCCAGAGTTCAAATCACTAATCATTACCAAATCCCAATAACAATGCATTTATCATTTCAAGTTCTCATTGTGTCTCATTGGTTAAATGTAGAAAACAACTGCAAGAAGAAACAAGGAGACACAGAACTTTACTTCATAATTACAGTATGATTAATAAGGGTTAACTTGTGTACAGTGTTTAGAATGTTTCCTGATTCTTAAAGAAAGCTACATGTAAGGTTTCTAAAACCGTGCTCAGAGATGAACCATTCAGTGGTTTCTTGAGTGCTGGCTGTGTTTGACAACTCTGAATCCCCAAAGCCCAGCACACATTAATGCTCACTGACTGAATGAACAAACTAACAAATGTTAACATCCACGTGAAACTAAGTGAAGCTCCTCTCCCTCCAGGTCACGTGATCCAGAGTGTCCCCAGGGACCAAGTAGTTAAATTCCACCATGGCTACGTTTTGTACAACTAAGGATCATAATTTTTTTTTAAAGCCACCTATCACTGAGCTGGTACCAGTGGCTGACTCTGTAATCCTACCTACCTGGAAGGCTGGGAATGAGAGAATTGCAATTTTGAGACCAGCCTGGGAAGAAAAGCTCACAAGACCCACTTTTCAACCCCTAAATGAATCTAGTAGCACAAGCCTGTCATCTCAAACTAGGTGGGAGATTGAGACATCACAGTGCCAGGACAGGGTGGGCAGAACAAATCCATGAGAGTCCATCTCCACAGAGAGAATGATCCCAGTAACAACGGGGAAAACCTAAAGTAGGTAAACAGGGGATACACACCCAATCGGGTACTGAGATCCTATGGTATAAGTCACTAGTGAAGGAACAGGGCTGACTGGTGGCTCGTGCCTATGATCCTGGCCGAGATATGAGGATCAAGGTTTAAAGTGCAGGTAGATAAATCCACAAGACTTTTTTCTCCCAATCAAAGCAAAAAGTTGGAACAGGAGGCACAGTACCAGCCATGAGTGGTAAAACCACGTGAAAACACTAAACCCTGAGTTCAAGTCCCAGTATCAGCACAAAAATAAAAGAAAGAAAAAAGAAAAGACTGGAGGAGTGGTTCAGACATATGTTGCTAAAGCCCTGAGTTCAAAGGCCTAAGTACAAAGCCCTGAGTTCAAATCCCAGAATGTCTACAAAACACATATACATATACATGTGCACACATGTGTGCACACATACACACACACAAACACCTGTGAGTAGTTTCTTTGTGCTTGATGACGTATAACAACTCAACCATCTAAAACAAGAGGGAATAATGATACATAGATCACAAGGCATGCAGCCATGCACCATAAACACAGCACAAAGCAAAGCCCTTATATGAAATGTAAACCTGGGGCAACTGAGAATTAAGTAAGATACATCTTCCTTTAATGTGACCTCTAGAAATAAAAACCCAAATTCTCACAGGCCAGGAATTCAAGTCTGCCGGAGACAGACATAGACCCTTCTGTCCTTCACACAAAGACCAGAGTTAACACCAGGGGTAGCCACAGCTCTTGGTCAGTCTCTTCTATCTGAGAAACTGTCTCTTCCCTCCTCCACCACCCAAGACAACCAATGCATCCAAGGATGGTATCAGAAAGAACAGGCTTCAGCCACGCTGGGAATCAGAAAAGCGTCGGTGTGGTGCGATTCCTGGGGGACAGAGGAGGCTGATGCATCACGTGGTGGACGCCCCACGGTGTGCAGGGATGCTCAGAGTAGGAAACGGACCCCCAAATCTTCCTGAGCCAAATGCATGCGTTAAGGAACAGGGATAGAGATGGATTTGCGCCCCTGACCCCCCTCCCCACTCCCTAGGCAGCTCTTGGCCTCCCTGAGGCCCGGTCTGCAGCTGGGTGATGGATGAGCTCCCCCAGGAGACCCGGCCCCGGGGTTCGTCTGGGTCTGGGGCTCCCCGCACCCCGCCCCGCGCGCGGTACTCACTCCCACTCCTTGCGCCGGGCCTGCGGCGTGCTCTGCATCTTGTGGGCCTCGTGCGCCTTGATGATGTCGCGCTGCTCGATGAGGCCCCCGCGCCTCCGCTTCATGACCTCGGGACTCACCGGGAGGAAGGGGCTCGAACCACCGGCCTCCAGCGCCGAGCCTCCCTCCCAGCCCGGGCCCTCGCCCTCCTGCACCGGGAAGAAGTTGTCGAAGCCGGCCATGGCGGCGCGCGGCGAGGCCGGCAGCATGCCCACCTCGTCGGAGGCATCGGCGTCGAGCAGGGAGCACGGCTGCGGCCGCCATGCCTCCTCCTCGGGCAGGGCCAGGATGTGACGCCTGCGGCCTGCCACCCCCGGCTCAGGGCTCCCGCCGGCAGCAGGGCACAGGGCGGGCTCGGGCAGCCTTCGGCCTGGGCTCAGTCCACGCATCTCGGGCACCATCACAGAACATTGCTCTGCCAGGGAAAGAGTGGGCAGAGAGAAGGGGAGGGGAGGAACAGAAGGGGAGGATCACAGGCACAGGGAAATAGAGAAGAAAAACAGGTTAATGGTGTTGTCCTCCACCGCCTGGCCAAGAATCTGGCACACAGTAGGAGCTTAATACAAGATGCTGTCAGGCAGGAAGGCGGGTGGGCTCAGATGCCCCGCCAGCCCCCTGAACCTGGGTCTCCTTTTGCATCGCCAGATTCACCTCTGCAAAAGGTTCCTACCCAGTTAGGATTGCCACGTGTCAGGCACAGTGCCAGACACACCAGGAGAGGCCAGGAGGAACATGGATTCTCACTCCATCAGTGAGGGCCACCTTGCCCATTAGTGCCAGCTCTATGGAGAACAGAACCCTTCAGCTAGGAGACAAACTTGCTGAGTAAAGAATCTGAAAGACTCAGAGGCAAAAGATATGGAAGGGGACTCAGAATCTAGAGGATCTAGGGACAGTCCCCAACGCCAGCCTGAGAGCATCCTCTTCGTTGAAAGGACTTTAGGTTATTACCTTTTCAAGACATCTCCTTACTGTCTTCCAACCAGGAACCTAGCTCCTACATGTCTGGCTTGTCACCCTCCCAAACTCACTCTAGTGACCAACTGACATAAACCCATGCACTCAAGGAGCCCTGGCATCTGAAGCATACAGGCCACCGAGCATGCTAGGTTCCTGAGGAAGTAGCTTCCAGAAAGCTGCCCTGTACCTCTAGACCCTGGCTGGTTCCCTGTCAGTCCAGGAGAGAGCCAGACTGCAAGTCCAATCACAAAGGTAAAGAATATTGTGGATTAGAAAAGTTAGCCAGGCACCAGTGGCTCATGCCTATAATCCTAACTACTCAGGAGGCTGAGATCTGAAGATGGTAGTTCAAAGCCAGCCCAAGTAGGAAATTTTATGAAATTCTTATCTCCAATTAAGTACCAAAAGAGCCAGAAGTGGAGCTGTGGCTTATGTGGTTGAGCATTAGCCTTGAGCAAAAGAAACTCAAAGACAGATTTCCCCGGCCCTGAGTTCCAGCCTGAAGACTAGCGCACAAAATCAATCAATCCATCAATCAATCAATAAATAAATAGAATGTGTGCTTCTGGTTGAGGAGGCTGAGATCCAGAGAGGTAAAGGGACTTGCCTAGCATCACACAGCCAACCAAAGTCAGAGCTAAGTGCTCATCTTGGAAGCCCAAGCTCCTGGTTTTGGTTTTCCTACCATATTGATCACACTGTTTCTCTTACAGGAAGCAGAATCCATATGCCTCGTTATAGTCAGATAACGAATAGGATAAGATGTTCTTAATGTGTAAAAATAAATAAATAAATGAACAAATAAGCTTCAATATGATCATTAAATAGGACCTCAACTTCCCTGTGAAGTGAGCCCTATGCTCTCTCCTTCATTTGTCTCTGTCTTTCTCCAACATCTGGGCTGATCTTTCCAGCTCACCAGCACCCATTCCAAGGCATCAGTGGGCTGATCCGGAGGTTCCCATACTTATTGTTCAGTAGTAGACAGTAGTAGCCAATAAGGGGTGGAGAGGGGGTGGGGAAGGCCCAAGGGATCAAAGGGAGAGAAGGCCCAGGTCCAGAATGAGCTTGGTAGGGAGGAGAAAGTAATTTTCAAATCCTGCCAACATTTGGGTGCGTCCCTAGAAAGAATGATTCATGCTCCTCACATTGTCATTCTGTCTCCACTACACTTGATGGATTTTAAATTTATCCTTCATTCCTACGGTGTTTAAATGTCTCTTTCCCACTGCACATATACACTCGCCCCTCCCCTGGCAGCTCCCACCTCCCAGGCTTTCAGAAATTCAAAATAGTCTTCGAGTCCATGGTCTACAGCCTCCTCTCCTTCAGCCCCTCCCCCATGGCAAAGGCTCCCAGGCCGCCAGCTCTCAACAGGCCATCAGGATCTGACTCCTCACCTCTCTGTTCCGTGGCCCACTCCACCCTCTCTCCTGCCCGGATTTCCTCTTCCCAGATATTTTGCCAATTTGACTCACATCTTTGCCAAAATTACAGCAGCAATAATATGCACTGCAGAGCTCTGGCTTCAACAGAATCAATTTTATGAATATCAAAACATGAAATTATCTCATCTTTCCTTTAAGAATTCCTGTGAAGCAACCCTTCTATTATTGATACAAAAGTTCATCATGGGAATCTGTCGCCCCTCCCCCACCCACCCACCCACACCACTGCTTGCCACACTGGTCAGTGTCCAGGTCTAGCTGTCATCAAGCTGGGAGAGCATCTTCTATCTCCAAAAAGTCAGCAGAGACATTACACATCTTTAGGGAAGGGTGTCTGAATCTATGACCTCCCCTCCCAACCCCCATATTCTAGCCTTCCTGAGATAAAGGATTTGGTCTTGTTTACCTGTTCATATCTGACATCTAGTACAGAGCTCAACCAAAAATAGGTGTCTTAGTAGTCATTAATGCAATTTGACAGATATTCTAGTTACCTACCCCCTCCCCCAAAACACCACCCCCTGGCCTCCAGTGGTTCAGTTGTTGGACACCAAAGGCTCAAGCCTGCAATCCTAGCTACTCAGGAGGCTAACATCTATAGGATCATGGTTCAAAGCCAGCTTAGGCAGACAAGCCTGAAAAACTCCATCTCCAATTAACCAGCAAAAAGTGGGCTGGAAATGTGGCTCAAGTGGTCTAGTACCAGCTGAGCAAGGTCGAGACCCTCAGTTCAAACCCTGGTACTGGCAAAAAGAGTGCTACATGTCATTTTAAAGCTAAGCATGTGTTCTGGTAGTCCTAGTTACTTTGGAAGGCAGAGATCAGGAGGAAAAATTAGTGAGACCTCATCTCAACCAACAAGCTTGCTGTGGTGGTGTATCTGCAATCCAGACTACATAGGAAAAATAGGTAGAAAAACTGTGGTCTGAAGCTTGCCCTGGGTAAAAAATGCAAAACTCTATCCAGAAAATAACTGAAGCACAAAGGGGATATGGGTATGGGCTCACCTGGAAGAGTTCCTGCCTAGCAAGCACAGGCCCTGAGTTCAAAATCCTACTGTCACTAAAAAAGAAAAAGAGAAAGCTAATTATCTACATGCAGTATAAAGACTTTTTAGAGCAGGTATTGGCAGATTTTTCTTGTAAAGGCTTAGAGAATGAATGTCTGCAGCTTTGCAGGTCATATAGTCTCTGTGGGACCTGTTCAAATTCTGCTGTCATGGCATTAGAGTAGTCTGGCTTCGTGTAAATGAATGGCTTAACTGCGGGATGATAAAACTTTGCTCACAAAGTTTTGTAGGCTCTGGGCCTTTCCATGGCACCTCTTGTACTCTAACACCGTCATTCAGTCCTAGTCCATGGAAGAAGGTATAGAGACTACTAGGCAAACATGGAGAATAGAGGTCCATAAAACAGAATCTGAAATAGGAAGATCGTTTGAGAAGCTTCCTGAGAGTCAACTCACCAACCCGTGGCCCTCACTTCTACTGATGGAAAGAGCAAATAGAAGCTCTCTTACTGACTTCTCTAAACTTTGCTTTCTACCTTCTCTCTCTTATTGTTTATTGTCCTGTTTGGTTAGTGGGAAAGGAATGTGATTTTAATGTGTGGGCACTCTGAGGATGAGGAGGAAGAAGAGGAGGGCTTAGTAAATTCTCAAACCCTAGAAAGTCTCACCACTTACTCGTGAGGGCAAAGTGTAGCAGTAGAGTCAGGACTCTTCTCCTCTCCCTCCACCCAAGCATTTTGCATTGTTGCAGGTGCGTGAGTCAGTGGTTAGAGGCCTGTCTGCCTGAAGTCAGCTCCCTTCCCATCTTCACTCATCTTTCAAAGTCAAAGTCAAGCTCATCCACAAAAAAACAGGTACTTTGCTCCCTCTTTCCTGTGTATCCTATCAAAAGTTTCCATTTTATTTTGCCTCAGAAATAATGGCCCATATATCTCCTAGGATCACCTGGACCTCTCACATCTTATAGGTATAGGGAGATTCATCCACTTCTCCATAGACTCATGCCTGACTCTTTTCCGCCCCTCCATTCCTCAATTGAGTATTTCTCTCTCACTAGGCTTGGGGGCTTATGTTCTTGCTAATTCACTGTTTTTGAATACCCTGAGTATGAAAAATGGGAGTTCGATGGTTCAGTATTGCAGATTGCATAAGTACCACAGGCTAGGGTACTGTGCACAGAAATGGGCCTGATGGCCTCAACAAGGTGAATGGTAAGCTCATGAGCATCCCCAAGCTGACCCCGAGTTATCAGGCCTCAGCTTCCTCTCTCTTCTCTGAGGAAAAGAAAGGGATATCAATTCCCAGCTGTTAGGTATTAAGAACTACAAGAGGAAAGTAACTTTAAGGTGTCACATGAAAAAGCTGAGATAGCACACTGAATTAGTTTCTAATACAAAGAGAGAAAAATTCTCTTGAAAGGAAAACAGAGGTCATTCATGGGTTTCCCATCCAGAAAAAGGGAGCCACCCTACATATTGTCCTTACCCACCAGCTCAGAGAGGACATATTCCTAATGCAGAACATATTTTCCTCTCAGGATTTCTCGTATATAAGCCAGTTTGTTGCCTGATCAGAGAGGAGGAATGAAATCTAAATGCTATCTTCACTTGCCTTGGAAGTAAGGCCATGGTTCTCAATCGGTAGCATCCATCAGAGCCATCCATATTGCTTGTTTTAAAATGGAGGCTTCCTGGGATCTCTCTCCAGAGATTCTTATGTAGTAAACCCTAAGCTGACTTAGATCTCCATTTCCATTAGTCACTCCTTCACCCTATGAGTTGGATCTTAGTATGCAGTTTTAAGTCTCATGCCATCCTGAGAATGAAGTTCTCAAGAAGTATCGTCCTGGATGCATTGGGATGTTGGAAGCCCCAAGGACAATGTCCCTCTCAACCATTCTCAGCCTATACCATGAAATGAACTTGCCAAGACATTCCCAGGGAGGGAGTCCTTGGCCCATCCCCACTCCCTGTAAAACCCCATCCTCCCCTGGACTGGCACCAACTTTTGCCCACCCCACATTCCTCTCCACATGTCTATGTTGTTATGGTGATTGTTTCAAGGATGGACTAACGGCCAACAGTAATTTGGCAGGCTGTTGCATTTTGAATATAAACCAACACTTAAGGAAAACCCTGTGCTCCAAATCTGGAGTGTTCACTAAGACTGCCTGGGTCCCTGGGGAGGTGTAGAAAGAGTCCACAATCTGGTATCAGAAGCCCTGGACTAGGTTATAGTTCTTTAATTTGCTGGTCATGCAGCCTTTGGTGATTCACTTCTCTAGGTCAGTTTTCTCACCTGTCCCATGAGAATAATGGTATTATCTACACTACAGATAACACTCTACTGAGAATCCATATCTGGGAAAGAACACTAAATTCTGTGACAATCAACCCATATGCCCCAAATCTTGATGCTTTGGAAAACAAGATTGCAGAAATTTGAAGTATTAGAGAGTAGGCTCATGTCCACTGATATATTTCCCTCCGTAGTCCCTTGAGTGCACACTGCTTTTCCTATCAGCCTTTAGGGTACATGAACATGGAGACCACATCTACTTTATTTGCCATTGTACCACCATCACTGGTAGGCACTCAGCAAATATGACAAGATACTCAGTAAGTAAGAAAGGAAAGCATGAGGAGGAAAGGGAAAAGGGGGAAGGAGGGAGGGAGAGAAATAAGGAGGGAAGGAGGTAGGGAGGGAAGAAAGTTTGCTGTTGTGCTCTTTACAAGTCAGCTTCTACTGTATAGAAATGCTTACAACTACATTTGACTGGATAGAAGTTGTTGTAAGGGACTTTTATTTGCAACTTTCCAGTTTGCTTGAAGATCCAGATTTTTCTTCAAGACACTGCTCAGAACTTGTGCAGTACCTGACTGAGTGAAGGAAGGGATTGGAGACTGAGAAAGAGGACAGCCTTCACCGAACTAGGCAAAACTCAAAATGGAAAAGTGCAGCAGGTTCATTCATTAAATATTTAACTGAAAGCTGGTGGCTCATGCCTATAATCCTAGTTACTCAGGAGGCAGAGATCTGAGGATTGTGGTTCAAAGTCAGCCCAGGCAGGTCTTATATCAAAAGCTCAGGGACAGCACCCAGGCCCTGAGTTCAAGCCCCACAACTGACAAAAAAAATATTGAACACCTTATTGTGTGTTGAAGTGCAAGGAAAGCACTAGAAAGTCTTTATGGTACCACTTAAAGAATCTTAACCCTGTGGGCCAAGTACAGTGATTTTTAAAAATGTTTTAACACAAGTTACCTTTGAATATAGACCAAGAATTACTCCTACAAGAGTACCTAGAGATTCCATGAGAATTTAAGACTCTCCAAGCCCTGGATACTTCCAGTGTTCCTATTTCCCTAAAGGACCCAATCACAAACAGATATGAAGATTTTAATAGGATATATGCATTTCTGAGGAGCTCAAGGGACATAGAAAACTAAGCACAGAACCTGATTCCTCAGATGATCTCAAAGGAAATGTCACTAGGAGTCAGGAATGGATGTGGCTGCAAAGAAAACAGAATGCTACAGACCTTGGACATGCAGAAACAAACTGAGATGTCATAATTGTCTGGCCTGGGACTGGGGACGGGGGGGAGTGCAGGGGGGAATAAATCCAGGAGAGCACATCCACTCCTTGAAAGGCTTGGTCCAAGCTATTGCAGCCTCAGGTTCAGACAAGGGAATCCACAGGACTTCCAAACTGTCTTGACTACTTTCTTTTCTCTATCAAAACACTTCTCATATGTCAATCCAAAGAGCACTGGCGATCTCTCCAATTAGTACCTGATACTATCCCTCCAGCCCACACGGACCAAAATTATTTTAGTCATTTCCATACAGAGGATTTTCTTTTAGAGAAGAGCAAGTTACTACCATAATAAAGTTATGAGCAGCTCTACCTCCTCCCCTAATAGGATCAGGACCTTACTATGGGCTTTCAAAGACAGTAAGTAGCCCAGGAGCTGCCCTCCCCCCACCCCTACCATGCTGTAGCCCTAAGAAAGTGCTATGGTTTGGATCTTAAAAGTCCCCCAAAGAGGGCTGGGAAGTTGGCTCAGTGGTAGAGCGCTTGCTTTGCATGCCTGAGGCCCTGGGTTCGATTCCTCAGCACCACATGAGCAAAGAGAAAAAAAGCCGGAAGTGGCGCTGTGGCTCAAGTGGTAGAGCGCTAGCCTTGAGCTGAAGAGCTGAGGGATAGCGCCCAGGCCCAGAATTCAGGCCCCACAACCGGACCCCCCCAAAAAAAAGTCCCCCAAAGATATATCTGTTAATGACTTGGTCCCCAGCTCATGGCACTATTAGGAGGTGGTGGAGTGTTTAAAAGATGGATCCTAGTTGGAAGAAGATAAACCACTTGGGGTATGTCCTTGAAAGGGATATTGGAATTCCTGCCCCTTCTTTCTCGTTCCACTTCTATGGCTACCATGAGGTAAACAGCTTTGTCTACCATGTGTTCCTCACAATAGGCCTCACAATAGGCCTAAATGCAACAATGCCAACCAACTACCAATGGCAATCTTTAAACCTGTGAGCCAAAATAAACCTTTTCCTAAGGTGGCAGCCATCTCTTCCAGATTCTGAGGTCTCAGCCAGGGTAGGCCCTTCCTGGTGATTTGGAGATGTTTGACTTGACTTAGAATCCAGTCTTTGTCCAACTTCCTCCTCAGCTCTGATCAACACATGGGAAATTAAAAAGAAGGCTGCCAATAAGTGGACCACTGCCTAGTCAGTGGCTGATGGAAATGGAAGCAGTACACCCCTCACCCACCAGAACATAACCTGAGCTCCAAAATCTTTTAGAAGCTTTCCTTCATCCCCCCCTCACCTTTGTCCTCCACTCATTTTCATAACTTTTCTTCCCAGTCATTTATTGTTATCACATAATTACTAGTACCATTATTATAATTAGCCAGTTCTTTCAAGCCAAGGAAATCATTGAGAACAACATTTGCATTTCCAGGGATACTGTGACCTGAAGAAATTTTTATTCAATAAATGCACAGTGTACAAGGTTGCCAGTTCCTGGTGTGCAGTTCAGACTATCATCTCCCAAAGTTGTGCACTATGATACAGGGCACTTGGAAGATTAGACTGACAGTTACAAATCCTCTGTGCCTGCATGAACTAAAAAGAAATACTGCTGTAGGCATTACAGTTACCCAGCTGAGATCATTCCATTCCCCCAACCTGCACATATCTAACGTTGATTAGGCCACCAAGATAATCCCACCCTTTAGTAATTACTTAAGAAAGAGCATATAGCCTATTTAAAGCCAATAAAGTACAAGACATTTACTAGAGCTTTTAAGAAAATTCTCCCAGCTTTAAAGGGCAGACCAGGGGGAAATAGTGACCCTTCTCTACCTCTGGATAAGTTCTGCTAAACGTATACCATAAAGTAGACTCCACCTCTCACTGCCATGCTGAGAATGAAGCTAGCACAGAGAAGAGGAGGGTCCACAGAATGATGGAGTACCCAGATTCAGACAAAGGAGAAGCCACCTTACCCTAGGCCACAAGCAAGATGAGCCAATGCAACTCTTGTTGACACTTGAGTAAGATTTCCTGCTATTTGTACCCCAACGCACATAGTTGAAAGACATCTTCTATCCATCCTCCAAAATCTAAGACTTTTCAGTTCACCACAAGCCTCTAGAAAACAACGATTTGGTTGTTTTGGTCCCAGCAGGGAGCAGGTATTCCCTGCTTAGTTATGTATTATTTCTTGGCTGTAGCTAATCTCTACACACAAACCCTAGGATGTCCCTTCCATCATGCTACTCTCCAGGCTACTATTCTAAGAATTTTTGCCATAATAGGAAAATGAGTCAACCCATTCTGCATAACATTCAATTTAATTAAGCATGTAGTACATTTTAGGTAGAGAAGTAAACACTGAGATTGGATTAAATGGAAAAGGACTTGTTGCTATTAAGTGAAGTTAGGAGTTACAGAGAGGTTTAAGAGTTAGAGCAGATACTACCACCACCATCACCAACACTGATTTTAAAAGTGGTTATATTTATTGAGTTTTAATTTTATGTAAGAGACACTATATTAAGGAACTCTCGTGCAATAGCACATTTAAATTTTCATTTAATTTTTTAAAAAGTGTTATGAGACAACTATTATTATTGACTCAGTTTTACAACTGAGGAAACTGAGACTTCCAGTGCTAAGTGATTTCCTGAAGGCTGTGAGCACAGTCACTAAATGGTAGCTCAAATCCAGGTCTAAGGAACTGTAAATGCCCTACTGCCAGCATTACACCGCGTTCTAAAAGTGGTAATGTTAACTTATACTTCTAGAATATACTAAAGAGAGTCTTCACAGAGGAAGAAGTAAAAGTAGCCAATAGATACATAAAGCTCAAATGCTCAGAAGCTTACAATGCTCAACAAAGCAAATCAAAACAACACTGAGATTTACCTCACCCCAGTAAGAATGGCCATTATCTAGAAAACAAACAACAACAGCAACAAATGCTGGATGCAGCCAAAACGGGGACCCTAATACACTGTTGGTTGGGATGTAAACTCTCTCTCTGGAAAGCAGTGTGGAGGTTCCTCAAAAAAAATTAAACATAGAACTACCCTATGATCCAGCAGTTCTACTTCTGGGCATTGACCCCAAAGATTACAAACCAGGTTACAGTAAAACTATCAGTACAATCACGTTTATTCCAACACTGTTCACCATAGCCAAGGTATAAAATCAGCCCAGATGCCCCTCAATGGATGAATGGATCAAAAAATGTGATTATATACACAATGGATTTTTACTCATTTATTAGAAAGAATGATGTTGTATGATTTGTGAAGAAACGAAAAGACAGAAAAAACTATGTTAAGTGAAGCAAATCAGATCCAGTGAAACAAAGGATCCATGTTTCCTTATTTGGAAACTAAATTTAGTTACAAATTCCTAAGTAAATACATTGGATGGTATGCAGGTGTACAAAATAAATTAACTGAAAGGGTCAATTCAAGGGAGATCCCGAAAAGTATAATTCCTTAGAAAGCCTAATCAAAGTTCAGCAGAATAAAATACCGGAAAATGGGTACTTGAAAGGGGCGGGACCAAGGGGAAAGTAGCAGATGAATGAAGAGGAGGAAAATGCAGACAAGAACGCAAGATATATGTTACAAAATTAAGAAGAGTGAGGGAAGGGGTGAGCAGGAGAGAGATGAGAATATTGAAGGGGGTGACGCTGATCAAGATATAGTGTATTCATAAACTGTTTTGTTAAATGGTAACTCCTTTGTGCAACTACTTAAGAAAAATAAATAAAAAATAAAGACCAGAAATTTGCATTTGAATTAGCTCTTACTTACAAAGTAAGTGCTTTTACCATTCCCACTTATAAAGAAATTACCCAGGAAACTTACCCAGGGTAAGTATCTAGAATACTTTTTTTGCAACCAAAAAAAATCTCTTGTTTCCTGTTCTTGGAGTTCATGTCATAAAATATCATTTCATATGATCATATGCACATAGCTATTGAGCTTTTGTTAACCACTACTATGCATATCCTCCTTTGGCCTCCGTGTGTGAATGTCTAGAGTCCTATATTATATCATTTATCATCTCCTAATACACACACACACACACACACACACACCATTCAGTGTGATTACTTGTAGATTTATAGGCACAGAGTCTCAGAATCCTTCCTACTACCTTTCCTGGTTCCGGGGATCTGTCACCACCTTCTACCTCTGTCCTCTAGCTGCCAGGTTTTTACAATATCTTCTGGATGTTTCCAAATTCTCACTATCTTCACCAAAATCATAAATCTCCCATAGTTATGGCCACCCCATAGTTCAATCCCAAAATTAAGACAACAGGTCTGGAAACAATTGTCAAGCCTCATCAAGCTACAAAATTAGTATAAGTGTAGGTATATTCGCAGCCTTTTTTGGCGTGGAAAATACCTCACTCTACAAAGCTGAGTCACACAGGGAAGGCTGGACCATTTATCACCATACACATGCTCCAGGAGAGTACATCCTACTGTCTTCTCTTTTTTTTTAACTCAAATTTAGACCCAGGCTTCTCACTAGGGGTAAAATGAAAATCACTTAAGCAAATTAGCACACTCTAAGGTGCCAGCGTTCCAGGGCTGCTTCACGGCAGGCAGTGTAATTCTAAGAGGTGGGGCAAGAAGAGGGGCCTCTGCTACGCATGGAAGAATGGCGTGCTGTAAGATGTTGAGCTCTGCCTCCATGCACCTCACAGAGCAAGCATTTGAGTTTGGCTTTTCCTACCTAAAACTCAGTACAATTTTCACTGCAGTAGAATTATACAGAATGCAGAAACAATATGGGAAGAAGCCCTCCCTTATCTTACAAATCATAAACTACCTCTTTTTGAGCCACGCACCACACTGCAGGCTTTACAAGCCTTACTAGCTAAGCTTTTCAGTAATCTTTTAACTGCTTCTAAGTGAATTGAGTCATTCACCCAATCAATCATTGACCTATTCAATACATTTATAATGAGCACTTATTTATATGCCAAGCATTGTGCCAGAGCTAAGCACAGATCAAGAAACAGATTCTGACCTGGGAGCACTCAGAATACTTTGGGAGGATAGGGAGGCTGCCTGGAAGACAGGACTTTTAAACTGAGAACATTTAATTGGCATAAATTAGTCAGTAGAAGACAGCAGGAGTTGAGGTGAGCTGCAATTTAAATAAGGTACTCCAAAGAGTACCTGTTTCTCTCCTATGTGGAAGCTAGATCTAAAATATAATCATAAAGGAAAACATATACAAGGATGTTTTCATACATGCACTACCAAACTGACTAAACTATGCTATTACACAGGGGTGGTTTCCAATTTACAACTTAACAAAATGAATACCAAGAAGCTAAAACAGGTCTGAGGAGTATGTGATTTTAGGGGAGTGGGGAGGATGAATACAGAATGCAATGGGAGACAAATACAGCCATAATACTCAATGTATGTGAAAATGGAACCAGGAAATTGGAGAGGAAGGGCAAGTTTGTTGTTGCTGTTTTTAATGTACTATGTCATTTTCTTGTTTCCTTTGTATGTTCTTCCCCCTATAGTATAACCCCTGTTGTTACTGTACTTGATTTTGGTCCTCTGCATCTTGTACATTTGTCTAATTTGGGGAGGGGAAGGGGAATCACAAAACACTGAAACGAGGACACAGGATGACCCATTGCAACAATGATACCCACAAGACAGTATATTGGAAATGAATTTTACAACTTGAGAGGGAGGAGTAGGAAGGTGAGGGAGGGAAGGGATAGTGGGACCACAAGGGAAGGAGTAACAAGGCTTGACAAGAACTGTACTCATTGCCTTACTCATGCCTTACTCATCTAACTGTAACCCCTCTGTCCAGCATCTATACAATAATTTTTTTAAAAGAAATAGGCATGTAGACAAAGGAGTATGATGGACAGGATGACATGGTACTCATAAACTGACATGTTGAACGGAAACCCCTTTGTACAACTGTTGAAAATGATGAAAATAGGTAAATAAAAGTAATATGTCTATATGTATCAAGTACTGAGTATTATAAATGTTTGTAACATTGGAGGGAATAGTGTATGGTAGTCCTCACTGATAATGTGATAGCTGAGTATACTTGAAGGAAATAAAGTGAGCCACCGACACATCTGGAAAGACAGAAAAGCCATGCAAAGGCCCCAGGGAGGAAACCTGTCTCATCTCTTCTCAGAGCAGCAAGGAGGCCAGCATGAATAGAAGTAGCCAGAAATTAAGCGAGAGGACATAAGGTGGGTGAAGATCTTCGTGTCACAGGAAGCCATGAGAGGGGCTTACGCAGTTCTGACGCTATTCTGCTTGGCCACTGTGGAGAATAGGCTATCCAGGAGCAGGGCAAGAGGCAGAGATACCAGTCACTAGCTATTAGCAACACAGCAAAATGTGCCTGTTTTCTCTGGAACCCTGGCAGAGGCAGCCTTGCTTAGGGCCCTGGTCAACAGGAGTTCACCATGCCCTGAGGTAAAACAGAGGCCAGGCCTGAGAATGACAGAGAGAAAGCCCACACAGTCACTGCTCACTCCTACAGCTTTTGTGTCCCAGGTGTTACAGGACAATCTCTCATGATGCTCTGCCTTCATCACACACTCTTGTCCCCAAAGAGCTGTTGTGGGGACTTGTCAACTGTCCTTAAGGGACTTCAGGGCTAAGGCAAGGAGAAGGCAGGGTTTGTGCATCAGGAGATGGAGGCATGGCAGGCAGATGCTTCCACAGCAGATGACATGGAATGCACAGACTGTGGGAATGGAGGGAACGCAGCTACAGCCAACCTGCGGCCACCCCAGAACTTCTGGCCCACACCTGGCCACACACAACCTCCCAGAAAGAGGAACGAGGAGGCAGAATGCCAGTAGAGTGTAGATCTAATTGCAGGAAGGATGAATCATTAGTTCACTAGAAAACCTCTGGCTAGAACTAAGAAAAAATAGGAATTTGAAAACATAAAGTTGTTTGCCATTACAGAGGTTGGGGAGTCAGAAATCAAAGTTCTGGAAATAATGAAAACTAGATTTTTTTTTATTACCTTACTTTTGCCACTGTTCAAATTCAAATGTGCTTCAAAATAACACATCGTTGAAAAGAACGTTGTGTTATTACCTAGAGGTGTAGTAGATTGAATTCTACATTATCTAACTGGATATCTACATTATGTACTTCTTGGAACAATCAGGACTAAAATTCTCTAATGAAAATTTTAAATGTTCAAGGTCAAATGTTCACCTCTGGTTTGGTGGTGGTTGTTGTATTCCTAATGTGAGTCATCCTGGTACGGATTACTTTACCTTTATCTTAGGCAATAATACCATGAACTCAATGTATTTATATTTTTTTTTTACTATTTTGTGGTGAATTCCTTACCAATAAAAGCTACCTAGCATACCACTGATGAGATGAATATCTATCAAATCATATTTTGGGAAATAATGTCTTGCTGGTATGCAGGATCAATATAATATTAAGCAGATACCTAAGATATCCCCCAAATTTAGCCAGCAGGAGAAATAAAGGTTATAAAGGCAAGCCTGACATGAGTGCATTAATTCATTTTTGTGGAATTGAGAAGTTTGGAGGCTTTTACTCTTTAAAACTTTTTATTTAGGCCAAGTGCTGGTGGCTCACGCCTGTATTCCTAGCTACTCAAGAGGCTGAAATCTGAGGGTTGCAGTTCAAAGCCAGCCTGGGCAAGAAAGACTGTGAGACTCTTATTTCCAATTAACCTCCAGAAAACCAGAAGTGGAGCTGTGTCTTGAAGTGGGAGAATGCTATGTTTATTTATATAATTACATAATAATTATTATTTGTATCTTTAAGTAGTTGTACAAAGAAGCTGCCATTCAACAAAATAGTATGTGACTAAAATGAATCGTGATCAATGACAACTCATTCATCATCCTCCCCCATCCTTCCCAGCTCCACCCCTTCCCTCAATTTTCTTAATTTTGTAGAATGTACATTGGATTTTATAATTGCTTTCTCTCCCCTCCCCACTTTCCCCTCTTCATTCATCTACCCTTGTTTCTGGGCCCTACCCTTCCACTTTCTACCACTGGATTTCCAGTGTTTATTTCATTGGACTTTGAGTTCACTTTTCTAAGGAATTACATCTTGTGAGTTCTCCCCTGAATCTACTCACATTTTGATTAGTACATTTTTTATTCTTGAATAACACCCTGAAGTATATATTTATGTATTTACAGACTAATTCTAGCTCTAGAAAACACAGATTCTTTGTCTCTGGTTTTGATTTACTTCACCTACATGATCTTTTCCCAGGTCCTTCCATTTTTTTGCAAATAATGCACTATCAATTTTTTAATGGATAAATAAAATTCCACTGTGTATATTCATTCAGCCACTGAGGGGCACGTGCGCTGATTCCATACCGTGGCTATGGCGAAGAGTGCTACAGCGAACATGAGTTACTTTTCACGGGACTGGATTCAGCACCGTGAGATGGACTTGTTTGCTGCTAATTGAGGCAATGCCTCCCATACCTGCTCCCTTTCTGCTCTTCCCCCAAACTTGATGTAGCACTAGGCCCTCACAAAAAGCCAAGCAGGTGTCGGTGTTATGTTCTTGGGCTTCCCAACCTCCCATACCAGGTCCCAAAAGAAACCTCTCCCTATTCTTCATAAATCATCCAGCCTCAGGTATTCTGTTATAACAGAAAACAGAATGCGATGCGCATTGATACCAAATCGGAGGCAAAGGGCATTACAGATTCCTTGATTATCTTCCTAGGAATTACTTAACTCAGCTCTACAACATGCTCTTTACAGTCACTTGTGTCTCTGTTTGAACACCTCTGCTGATAGGTACCTCACTACTCTTCTGGAAGCCATTTCAACTTTAGACAGCTCTATTAGGGTGTTCTCTCTTACTCTGAACTGGAATTGATGTGTATCAACCCAGAAATCAATGGGCTGTAAGAAAGAGAAATTCATTCACCTCTGGCAACCACTGCCAATCTAGAAAAGGAGGATGTAATGAACAGTGGAAACAATGAGGAAAAGGCAAAAATCAATATATCTCCTGCCACTGTAGTTCACCCTGGAAATAACTCTGTGTTCTTAATGGACTCACAGAACTGTGAGACTTTTTCAGTTGCTTCCTTTTCTTCTTCTACCTCTTTCCTTATGGTGGGGCGGGGCGGGGGGGGGGCAATTCTTTCAAGCTTTCTTCACAGTGAAAGCTAATTATAACTTTCCCACAATCCATTGCTGTTTGATTTGGCTTATTTCAGAGGAGTCAGTTCTACAACTTGAAGGAGGAAGAGGAAGGAAATGACAAGAGAAGGAAGACTCAGAGGCTTTGAAAAATGGGGTCCACTGAAGACTCCAGGTTTCTTATAAGGAAAGATTGTCTCTAATTCTTATGTCCTCGGAGTACAGACAGAATGTCTGATGTAACCTTCTACACAGCAGGCCTGCTTCGCAGAGTAGAGGGGGCTGTTTCCAGTAGCCTTTCACCCGCTGATCAAGCTGAAAGGCAAATTTTCAAAGAAGCGCTTGGTTTTGCTTGATGAAGTGAAAGGCCATAGACCCCACGACTAGTCTAGGTCTTCCTGCACTGAAGAAGAGGCCGAAAAGACAGTTGTCCCTTTTTCTCCATGTCCATACCCAGGCTAGGTATGAGGAAGGCAAAGCAATGTTGGAACCCCAGATCTCCAATGAGGCCCAAGGAGGAAAACCATGGCTACCACTGCACACAGCAGCTGCCAGGAGATCTCCCCTTCCGAATTCTTCTTTGCTTTCACTCACCCTTTTTATTCTTCTTCCTCTTCCTCTAGCTCTGCTTCTGCCATTTACCAGCTTATGTTCTCACATGAGTCAGACAGCTGCCATAGGCCTCAGTTTTCTCATCTGTAGTATGGCAATGATTGTCTTTTCCTCCCATGGATATTATTATTACGAGGATTAAATAATATAAAATATGAGAAAGCACCCCCTAAGCTACAAAGCTTATGGAGGAACTTGCTACTATTATCATCCAATTTAAAGGGTTATACTTTAAAGTGTTACACCTTCTGAATTTTCTTCTTGTGAATTTTCAGAGGACAGAAATGGGAAAGAAACACCATTCTTTATACTTGGAGACTTTCCGGATATCAAGGAGAAATAAACTCCCCCTACCCCAACAAATCATGGGAAGAACCCATGGTTTTCATATATATTCCCCCCCCCCAGAGTTGAGGACTAAACTCAGGGCCTTACACCACTGAGCTAAATCCCCAACCCCTCATATACGTTGAAACAGCAGTAGTTTTCTTTTATGATTGGCCTCATAACAGCCAAGGTTAAGGACTGGTTTACTGTGGGTTCTGCGCAGCCCCCCAATCTGAAGCCTTGGGTTGAAGCAAGAATGCAGAAGTGAGCCCCACAGTGGGGATAGAAGACAAAATGGTTCCCCCAGGGTAGACACCAGCTTGAAAAAGGTGGCATTCACATATTAGCAACAACCTGGCTAATTGGTTTGTTCCTCTTTCAGGAGCAAAAACACAAACAAAAAATAATAAGGGACATGACCACCAGCTCTGGTACAGTTGCTAAGAGAACATCATCCAGGATCTCCAGGGTTACTTTCTATCTCAGCCAATAGAGCAAAGACCCATGGAAATAGCCTGCAAGGCAAAAAAGAGCATGGGCTCATCTGTGCCTGCAGGTCCCATGGCTGGGGATACCAACGGAAGTGGATAAGCAGCGGAGAAAGAGGGATCCCAGGTCCTGGAGCATCACCAATGCAACCCACTCAAAGCCCTTTTCTCAATGTGCTTTTTTACCCTGGGCCTTTCGCTAGAACACCTGGCCTAGGTGGAAGGCTGGGATTCAGAGAGGACCGGGACAGGCCCCTGTTTACTTTGGGGTTTTTTTAACTGTATTTATTTTTCTCTTTCTTTTTGGGGCCTGGGGATTGAACCCAGGACATTGTACTTGCTAAGCAAGCACTTTGCCATTGAACTATGTGCCAGCCCAAGGGCCTTGTTTACTTTGTATTGTAAAGAGACCTGGTAAGAGGAGAGACTTCAATGTGAGCCCTGCTGGGAATGTGAGAGGGTTTGGGGTGGGATTGGAGCTCTTCACCCTTCCAGAGGTAAGCAGAAATACAGACACCTGTACTTCTCCACTGGGCAGTTCTATTCAGTCTACTCTAGAATTCCCTCATCTGGGGACAGATAGTTCAATTTTCTGCCCAGCTCACAAATACCCTAACACGTAAATATTTCAGCTTTCAAGTTAGTCCCAACTTCTCTATTTGTTGTTCAAACCAGATGCATTCTTCAAGATGGATAGCTGTTCTACTCTGGAAATAAAGAGGTTCTGTCTTCCCTCAAATCTCAGAGGAAAGTTAATTAAATACAATTTTCTTCAGTTGAAGACTCCTCACCTGAAAATGTTTTCTTAAATTCTTGAGATCTAACTATCTAAAAATGTTTGCAGGATTTTTTTTGTCTGTTTTAGCATGAATTACTTATTCTGGATTAAATGGATCAGTCTTTCTAAGGTACTCCACAAAGAGTACCATGACTTTATAGATGCCCTACCACCTGTACAAAGAGGAGGGTAAGATTCTACCTGCCTTTCCATAGAAGCAAAAGTGGGAGGTGAGAAGTTACCTTAATTATCCAGCTGAGGCCACAGTTACTCACTATTACCATAAACTATATCATAGCCACTATTTTAAAAACACATATCATCTGCCTAGCCCAGCTAGTAACCTTGCTTCTTACTTCTCTGGGGAAAATGAAGTGATCAGAAGAGAAATACATGACTTTCCATGACCCCATGTGCACACCTGCCACCTAGCTTGTCTCAACTATTATTACAAATGGGCAAACATTCCTCTATCTATTGTTAACCTTTCCAATCTCTCCCTCCTATTCAAGCACAATCAACTAGCAACTACCACCTGTATCCACTCTCCCTCCAGGCCATCAAAATTTGCATTCCTATTGGATCAGTCCCATTAATACACAGACATACTATTATTTTTCTCATCTTAGAAAAAATATTCAGCTCACCAAATACTACCAGAGGTCCAGAAAACTCTTCCAAAGAGTTGAGTATTCTCATTGACTGTTCTCTTCTCTCCATTCTTCCTTAGCCCATCCATGAATCTAAATTTTCTCTCTGCTTCTTTGGTTAAGGTCACCAATGCCCTCCAATGTGTCAAACCCAATCATTACTTCTTGTTGTGCCTGACCAGTTTCCAAGATGACCCTAACCTGTTTTTCCCAATGTGCGTAGTCCCATCCCACATTTTACCAGGGCTGGTAGGCATAACCAAGATCATTTAGAGGTCTGAATTTTCTAAGTTTTTGTTGTGAAAGACTACAATGTCCAAGATGGATGCAAGTGATCATCTTTTTTTTTTTTAACTGTATTTTTTTGTCTTTTCTTTTTTGGTACTGGGGATCGAACCCAGGACGTTGCACTTGCTAGGCAAGCGCTTTGCCACTGAGCTACATCCCAGCCCAAGTGATCATCTTTTATACTCTTACTTTCTCTTGTTTTTTTTTTATGGGAGAAATAACAGTATGTTTGTAGATTGATGAGAATAATCTAATAGAGAATTTAAAGTGGATGGTATGGTAAAGAAAGGTAATTGCTGGTGATTGTCTTTGCGTGGGAGGGAGGGATTGGACTTGTTAAGAAGGAAAGATAGAAGTGTGCTTGATTCGTCTGTAATAATAGTTGGGGAGACAAGCTATGTTGCAGGTATACAGGTAGAGTTGAAAAATTCTCTTCTGATCACTCCATTTTTCTCGGGGACAAAGAGGGAAGATTATCAGCTGGGCTAGGCAGATGGACCACTCCTAGATTCTTAAACCTCAAAACTTTGTGAGATGCCACATATTTCTGGCCTTAAGAGTGATTTGTTATATAATAGTAGGTAACCAATACACTGGATTCATCACGTCATCAAACCCAGTGTGTCATTTGCCTCTGAAACATTTTCTTCATTTGGCTTCCACATTAATTCATTCTTTCTTGGTTTTCCCCCACTCTGAACTTCCATTGCTGATGCTTCTACTGCTGCATAACTTCTTTAAGTTGGAAACTCTCAGACTGAGTTTTTAGTCCTTCCCTTCTCTGTCTACAATTCTTTCCTTGGTGAATCCATTCGACTTTAGCTGTCAACTCCAAGATTTATATGGCATTACAGACCTTTCTTCCAAACTTCTGATGCATAGCACCAACTGCCCACATAACCATTTGGATAATGAATATATAGCTCAAACTCAATATATTCAAAAAAGAACTCCCAAATTCTCCTGCCCAACCCTGCGTCACCCTTCCCTTCTGAATTGACAGCAGCTCTATCCCATCATTGTGCAATTTATTCTCAGTAACTGTCTTTCTCTTATATCCCATATCTAGTCACCAGCGAATCTCACTGAACCTACCTATAACATAGAGAAAAGGTCCAGGACCATTCTGAAAGCCTCAAAGATAGCATCAGGGGTAACTAATAGCATGAATAAATGATGATGTACTCTTTAATTAGTTCTTTCAACGTACTGATCACTCTTGATTCCTTTGCATGTTTAATCTTTGTGGAAGCACTGTAAGAAAGACACTCATCCTCATTTCACAAGTGAGAAAAACTGAGGCACAACAAGATCCAGTAACTTTCCTAAGATCTCATAACTGGTCAATAGAAGAGGCAGAATTTGCATCCAGGCATCTCTTCTACACAGCCTGCGTTTAAGTGATGAGCACACTTCAGGGGGGAGGCCCATAGAACTCGTCAACAACACCTGCAGCTGCAGAAGACTGGGGCCTTTCATAAAGAAAACCCACTCATAATCAAAGGCACAGCCTGGCATTTTAACTTCCAACACAGAACCTACATTTAACTCCTGATTACTACACAGACTCCAATCTTACCTCCCTGAAGAGCCAGACCTACACTTGGCACTACATCAGTTATCTATTATTCATCGCTAAACATAACATCTCACAATTGCCGGCATCACACAATATCACCACTCTAAGCTTTCTCAGCCTGTTTCCATCTCAGCCATGATTTTTACCCCCCAGCTTCCTGTTAATTCAGGGCAGCCTTTTTTCTCACCAACAGCCACCGTCTCACATCTGCTTCTAATGATTACATTGCTCTGTCTCCTAGTACCCTCTTTCATTGATCTCGCATATTTTTATCTACCTGGATACTGCTTCCTTTACTGTTGTCATTGTTGTTAAACATGGATAGTTTGATCTTTAGGATTGAATGAAGTTCTACTCAGAATCCACCAGCACGCATTTGCTGGCTACTGTGCATAGTGGTATCATCTCCGGGAGACACAAGATTTAGTGACTTCTGCTCCAATAGGGACTAAAAATTATTTCTTTTAGTGCCAGTACTGGGGCTTGGTCTCAGGGACTGGGTGCTGTCTCTCAACTTTATCAAAGCTGGCACTCTCCCACGGCAGACACAGCTCCACTTCCAGGGTTTTAATTTTTTGGAGTTTGTTTGGAGATAAGTCTCATAGACTTTTTTGCCCCTGTCTTCAGATCTGAGCCTCCTGAATAGCTAGGATTACAGGTGTGCACCACTAGTTTCTGGAAGAACTTAAATATTGTTAGAGAGATAACATAGCTCTCTTTGGTGAAGAAGCAGTGAGACAAAGGGTGAACTAATTCAGCAGTGATACTCACTAGACACTAAGTTGGAAGTGAACTATAAAACTTGGAGGGGGGTCAGGAATATGGAGGAGGAAAAAACAGAAGAAAATGAGGAAGGGAGTGACACTGTTCAAAAAGAAATGTATTCATTACCTGACTTATGTAACTGTAACCCCTCTGTATATCACCTTTACAATAAAAGATACCCTCCCTGGCAAAGTTATGATCTAACCAAGTAGATCAAGCAAGCTTAAACCTTTTAGGAGTTCTGAGAAAGAAATAAAGATCCATGTGGACTGGGGAAACTAGGAAGGCTTCATGTTAGAATTGCAGTTTGATCAGTTCTTGAAGAATAGCTTAGATGAAGAAAATCATATATGCAAAAGCATGGACAATGAAGTTAGCAAGCACGAGTCAAGTGTCAGGAAAACTCGTCTGGTTGGCGACTCTACTATGATGTGAATATGTGTTGAGTGTCCCCCAAGATTTCATGCTTTGGGAAAGCTGGTTCCCAGTGTGACATTCTTGAGAGATGGTTGGGATCATAAAGAGGAGGGACA
This sequence comes from Dipodomys merriami, assembly GCF_024711535.1. Lineage (NCBI taxonomy): Eukaryota > Metazoa > Chordata > Mammalia > Rodentia > Heteromyidae > Dipodomys > Dipodomys merriami. The sequence goes on from NW_027203826.1 coordinate 18,898,425, forward strand.
TAGTGCAAAGTAACTATGTCACTGGGACACTGCCCTTGGAAGGTATTAATGTAATTCTCATAGAACTCTGATTTGTTCTTGATTAAAGGTTACTCAAAAAGACAAAAGTTGACTACTACCTATTATCTAGTTTCCCGAGTTGCCATGTAATGCTATACACCACCGTGTGATGCTTCAAGAAACCCTCAAAGAGGCCAAACCAATGTGGCTAGCTGATCTTGAACTTTTGGTATCCAAAACTTGACCTAAATAAAACACTTTCTTTTTTTTTTAATATTATTTTATTTTATTTGAGAACATACTGTACAGAGGGGCTACAAATACATGGGCAGGATAATGCATACATTTCTTACCAAGCATTGCAGCCTCCTCCTTTGTTTACCCTTCACCTCCCTTCCCAGCCTCCCCCCTCCCCCCACCCAATCATACCCCCCTCCCCCCCCCCCACCGACATTGTAAAGCTGGTTTTGACATGACATTTTGTACTTCTCATTGTTGCAACAGGTCCACCTGAATCCTTAAACTACTTGTTTGCCCCCATCTCCTCCACATGTTATACTGACATCAAATATAGTGAAGGCGGGGGTTACACTGTGGGGGAGGGACATACAAAGCAACAAAGAAATAATCTTATAAATGCGTTAGAAACATATGCATGAAAGAAACGAAAACATTAAAATACATATTTAAGGGTTCATTTTCCTAACATCACATTATCTGACCTTTTCTGCTTGACTCATACCTATACTAGATATTGCAAATAAGGGAAACCATGGGACCTATGCTTCTTTGGGCCTGGCTTACTTCACTTAATATAATTTTTTCCAAGCCTTTCCATTTCCTAACAAATGGGGAAATGTCATTCTTTCTGATGGAGGCATAGAATTCCATTGTGTATATATACCACATTTTCTTGATCCATTCATCTACTGAGGGGCATCTGGGTTGGTTCCATATCTTAGCTATGGTAAATAATGCTGCAATAAACATAGTTGTGCTGGTAGCTTTAGTGTGGTCTTGAATAAAACACTTTCTTTAATACATTATCTCACCTCAAGTACTTTGTTATAGATTAATACAAGCTCTGAAATGTTTTGATCAAAAGACACTGGGATGATATTCCAAGGGCATTGAACTGCCCATGCACATTCTGTGGTGATCTGTCATTGAACTGCCTTAAAATTTTTCTCCTTACTCATTCAGGATCAAGACATGCTTTTCCGGGGGGGTGGGGGTGGGGGGGGTGGGGGGGGAGATGGGAAGGGATGGGAAGGGGAAACAAAGGAGGAGGCAACAAAGCTTGATAAGAGATGTACCCATTACCTTGCCCATGTAATTGTAACCCCTCTCCATGGTATTTTCACAATTGAAAAAAGACATGCTTTTCCTTGTTTATCCAGTTCTGGCCCAGAAATCTGTCTTTCTAATACAGATAGGCAGAGAGAAGAGAGAGGAGAGAGGAGGGAGGAGGGAGGAGAGGGGAGGGAGGTGAGAGAGAGGGGAGAAACGAGCGAGCCAGCTAGAGAGAGAGAGAGAGAGAGAGAGAGAGAGAGAGAGAGAGAGAGAGAGAGAGAGAGAGAGAGAGAGAGAGAGAGAGAGAAACTGAGAGAAAAACAGGGACAGACACAGAAAAATAGGGAGTGAGTTCTGAAATTGTTGACAGGAGTCCGGAGCTGTGACACTTTCTGACAAATTCAACAGCCTTCTGTTTCTTCAAGGAGCCAAACCCAGTTTTTATGAAGAGTTCAGCCAGTTCCCGAGCTGCTCTATAAGCCCACAATGTACTGTACCCCCTTTTCCCTACCAGATCTATTTCCACCCTTCAGCATCTCCCATATTCTCTTGACAACTGGTTTCAGGCAGTTTGACCTTTGGAGGCTGTAGCAGGAGACTGAAGGATAGAAAGAAAGAAACCAATGTCTCTCCCTTTTGGCTCTGCTGGCATTTTATGGCAATGAAAGTGTTTCCTTTCAATACAACTTCTCCCAAGACAGCTCCACTTTCTGAGACCCCAGCCACCATCCTATAGGATTCCCTGTGGTTGGGTAGCTCCTGGGCTCTAGGGTTCCCGTGGCATAGAGGCCATGGTGACCACCTGACCTGAGCAGCCTTCCATCTTCCATTTGTACCTATATGAACCAATCCTTTTATTCACATCCCCTGTTTGAAGCAACCTGATCTTGTGTTGCTTCACTGATTGGTCCCTGATTAACACAAGAAAAGTTTTGGAAAGAGGGATTAGAGAGCTTCAGTTGTTTTCAGAGAGATCACTTCGGCTGCTGAAAAACTGCCACTAGGAGTGGGAAATGAGCAGAACGTGAAACCATTTTTCAACAACTCTAGCAACAGGTGGCAATGTCCTAGTCTTCAAAGGCACAATGAATAGCAGTGAAACGAGAATTAAGCTCTATTTTGGAGATAAAAGCTCCGCAACTTGGTGATAGATGAGAGGGGGGCACAAACAAGAGAGAACAATCCAGATTAACTCCTCTATGTTTCTGGTAATATCAGCTGGTACAAAGTACATAGATGGTAACATAAGGCCAGGAGCAGTTTGAGGCTGGTGGCCTTTCCAGGAAGATGTGATTTCTTTCTCTTTGGTACTAACTAACACCAGAGACAAACTATAAATATACAGGTGCAAGTCCACTTGGCTTATTTCTCTGCTGGGGTATTCAAGGTCTTGTTCATCTTTGGGACCCCAACAGCACCTAGAGTCCTCCGATTTCAAGTTACAGGGCTAAAGCACTAAGCTAACAGCCAAATGGCTACCCTAGGCCTTACCTTCTAGTCTCACGTTACAAAATCACATGGTTTGCAGCAACTTTAAGCCCTTGCCAAATACTGGTTGCCATTCCCTAACTTCTAGATTCAACCTCTGCCAGCAGGCAGCTAGTTCTTCCTGACCTCCATGCTCTAAGCACATCTCTGGCTGGCCTATGACTCCAGCCACTGCAGCGGAAGGACACACAGGTGCTCAGCTAGAGATCACCAGATGACACATCCTTTGCAACTCTCTTGATTTCTTCTTCTTTATTCAGCTCACATTCAGATCAGAAAAGGTCTTCCCTGCTCTTCCAAGGATCACTGAACTCATCTGAAGCCCCTCCTAGGGTAACTATTCCAAGACAGTGTAAGCTCTCAGAGACTCCACGATGGATCCTGATCTCTTAGGAAGCATGAAAAGATGCTCCACTGTGCATGTGAACTGGGCCCAGGCCTGACCGGGGCCAGGGGACAGTGGGGAAGAGCAGTGATCACTCACATGGAGGGAAGATGTGATTTCATGAAGGAAAGTCCTGAAAAGCAAATGGGAAACAACAGTTTCTTGGTCATCCCTTCCCAGGGATGGCCTTGAGTCTAATCACCCTTCCAGCAACTGTAGCCACTCAATCTCCTCCTCCACATCATTCCACGGCCTCTTCCTTTCTATTTTCAATTCATCTGAAGCTCTGTGTCCTCGCTTTAAGTACCTCTTAGATCCTTGGAATACCCCTTGTCTCATCTTATTCTCCCCTCCAGCAATTTCTGTTCCAAACCAGCACCAACATCAGTTTCCCCAGCCCCAATAGCAAATGGTTACCAAGCACCCACTCAGGGTGAGATGCTGCACCAGACACAGTCGATGGAAACCCGAGGCTACTTCTTGCAGAACCGAAAGTCTAAGTGAGGACACAGAACAGGAAGTAAGACCCATGTGCCAGACAGACATGTGCCCACAACTGGCCCCCCCTACCCGGGATGCCCACAACTGGTCCCCCACCCCCACCCCTGGGATGCATGCATGCCTGGAATTGCAAGTCATTTCTGTTAAGGTGCTAACTTTCCACACCGGCAGGAAGCCAATCTTCCTTGGGCCTCCTTCTTTGTGCTCATGGTACATTCCATCCTTGCCCCCTGCAGACTCCATATCTGTGAATTCACCTACTCGCTACAATGTATTTGGTGCCTCAAAAATCAATAGTCATACTCCAGCCTAGCAAAACTTTGATTCACTGCACATGCTCTCCCCCACCCAGGCTAGGGTGAGACAAGAAAATACCCTGCCTTCTTGTTTCAGGTCTCACATTGTGAACAAGCGTGCTTTACATGGTCTATTTCATGCAAGCTTGTGCTTTCTGTGGGTGACTGTGCTGTTTAAAATGGTTCCCAAGCGAATGGCTGAAGTGATGCTCTGGTGCTCTGAGCACAGGAAGAGAATTGAGATGAGCCCTCCAGAGAAAACACATGTGTTAGGTAAGCTTTTTTTTTTCAGGCACGAGTTTTTGTGCTGTTGGCTGGGAGTTCAGTGCTGATGAATCAACATTATATATTAAACAAGGTGTCCTTAAAAGAAGTACATAAATAGAATAAGGTTTGTATTGATAGCTTGATGAAAATGTTATGACAAGAGGTTCCCAGGAGCCTACCCCTATATTTCTGTTTCCCTAGGAGCAATGGCTCAGTGGTGGCTGGCTCAGCGGTGGCTATATCAGTAATTGCAGATAGAATCTAATAGAGATAGAATCTAATGAGAGCAGACTATGATTATCAACCCTGATTTGAGCTCTATGTTAATGATGTGAAACATTTAGAATGAGGGAAGGGAAGTTTTCCTTTCTCAGCTCAACCGAAACCACCACTGGACTGTGAAGTTAAGCTCTTGCTGTCAGTCAAGATGATGCCAGGTCTAGAGTCCTCATCTCCTGAAAAATCACTATCAGGTCCTCAGAGGCCCAGCTGGAGAGGAAGCGCTGGGACATCATCAAATGCCGGGAGATGGCCAGGTGGAGGAAGGACGATCAATGTTGGTTTATAGCATCCGGAGAGGATGGTTGGGACCCAGGTATAAATGTTACAAAGACGAGATTTTTAGCTTCTCCTGGAAAAGTGTATTCCAATAGGTCAGAGGACTTGAAGTCAAAAGGACAGTCTCATGATAACAAAGAGACACCTGCCTGGAAAAAAATGTATTATTCTATGAAAATAAGTTCCCCAAGAGGGACCCAAGATTCTGCCAGAGCAATATCTCTGCTCCACCCCCAAAATGACTAAGTCTGCAGTATCTGTGTGCTCTGAAAATCAGGCGATGCCATCTGCCCCGGGCACTACAGCCACACAGAGGAACTGAGCCGGGGAGTGGCTGTCCGTCCCCTCTCTTAGGGAGGAGATTCAGGTCTCTGGCTCTGTTGGTTAAGAAAAGGTGGGATTGAGGCAGATCATCAGTTACCCTCAAATCGACTCAAAGCAATTACCATGAGAACATTTCCTTTTGTGCCTCATGCCGAGTTGAGAACATAATTGGGGAAAATCAGGCCCTTTTCCAATCATTTTAAAACTGTAAATCTCAGTGGGAAAGTGATTTGAGTGTCAAGAGAAAATACAGGAATGGAAAGCAAAATCCCCATCACAGAAAAATACTCAGAAGAAGGAGAAGAGCCCAAGTGTTCTTAAGCATGACAGCAGGTACCGCGAGGTGACACTTGCCTCACACAAGAAAGCAGAGCCACCCTCCCCCTCATTTCATTCACAACATTGAGATGTCCAAGGGCCTGGAGCATGAGAAATTCAAGAAGGGCACCCAGAGGCCATGCTGTTAGGCTTCCAACAGGCAGATGCCCCCTGTCCCTTCAAAGGGCAGGAGCACATAGACCCATGGGCAGCCCATCAGCAAAGCAGAATCCATGAGCTTTGTACCCATCAGCACAGGAAGGAAGACAGGAGTCAACCAATCCAACAGAAGTCATTGAATGAACGCAGGACCCATAGCTTGCCTGGTACACAAATAAAAGCCCAAGACAGTTAGTCCCCACTCTGAGAGTGAGAACTGACTGAAGAGGATGAAAACCCATGTACCAGGGTAAAAACAGCTGGTCAGTTAACTGAGAGACCCAACTGGTACCCACGGGCCTCAATGGTAGGCAAGGCTTGAGAGTGGCAGAAGGGCTGGACGGGAGAGCTGATTAGATTCCAGATATAAGCAGGCTGTACATACTTGCACTGTCCACTAGGGTAGCTGCTCACACCAGGTGATTATTTACACTTAAATAACATAAAATTTAAAACTGGATCCCTCAGCCACACCAGTTACAAGTCAAGTATATGATTAATAGCTCCTGTGACCATGTGCTACTGTACTGGTCAGAGATTGCCAAATGGTTCACTGGCCATGGATCCCAACTATCCTTACTTCTCTAGAGAGAATTTCAAGTTCACGGCCTCGCTTTGGATATATGTTAGGATCAGCCCTGGCTGCCTGTAACTGACCTCACATGTGGCATGTACATACCATGTACACGTGGCCACACACACCAAGCCTCTTTCTGTCTTCATAAGCTGCACACGATTTCACCCTGGGCTTTTAGACAGCTTAACTTGTCAGCTCACAGGGTTCAGTCCCTGATAACCCATTAGACAAACTGAGGTCTTCTGCTTTGTCTTCATTCTCAAAGAATTCTAGACTTTGGTCATCAGAGCATCACTATCAGTTGTTCACTAATATATCTCAAGCGCCTAGAACACAGCCTGGCTTGTACTAAGTTTTTGCAATTCATTGAACAAAAGAATTTAATAAATGAATGAATGACACTGCTATATTTACTTGTATAATTAGTTGCCAACCATCATAATTTGCAAATTGTACAAGAGCACGAACCTAATTTATCTAATGATCGTGCTATACTCATTTCAGGACAGATTAATCAAAATTATTAATGAATAATGGTTTAAAAAGAGAGGGAGGATGAGAGGAAAGAATAGAAAGAGAAAAGACAGAATGAGAGAGAGAAAGACAAATGGAGATAGGAAAATAAAAGGAAGGAAGGAAAACAAGTTGGAGGCAGGCATTAGGAGGCAGAAAAATAATGGTGGTGTTGAGTAAGAGAATAGCTGGGCCACTAATAGCAAGCTGTCAAGCTCCAACAGCACAATGCTAGAACAATCATCGCCCAGCACCAACTCAAGGACAGGCTCATAAAGCTCCCCTGGGTAGCCTCATCTCTGTCACCTCATTTCCCATGCTAGTGAAATGAAAAAAGACTCAGAAGTGCAAATTAAGCTTTTTATTACAATTAACAGCCTACCACAGGCATCACCTATCGTGATGAAATGTGATATTTCATATGAAATGCTCATAATCATAACCAATGGGGAAGGCTGTGAATCAATTCACTGCTTACTTTTCAACAGCTTTAACCAAAATGATTTTTCTTCTTTACGCTTGCTAGTTGTCCCAAGGAACTCAAGGCAACTTACAAACTTTTAATCCTTACAGTACACTGACAGTGAAGTAGGTAAGAGTCTAGGGTATATGCAGGGAGAAGAGCCAAGAGACAGGACTAAGCACCTTTTGGACCCAGACAGGAGAGACTTACTTATCCTTTCCCTAAGCCTAGTCTTTTGATGCTAAAATTATATTCCTAAGAGCCATCTCAGCAGAGAAATCAGGTAGAACTGGGCTGGAGAGGGTGAAAGTATAAGGTGTGAAAGCAATGGCCACAAACATTGGTACAAAGAGGAGGAAAGCCTGAGAAGGCTCAAGACAGAGGCCCAGAATAGAACTTGGGAAGACCCGAAGAGAAACAGAATGTGGGAAAAGACAAGATACTAGGAAGAAGAATTTTAGAATAGGAAACAAAGACAGAAATCACCAGAAAGGCAATGTGACTTGATCAAGCCACTCTTAATGAATGAAAACCAACCCCCTGGGCTAGCTCTGCTACCCTCATGAAAAAAGGAGTGAGTGCTTGCCCCAAAACCTACAGTATTTGGGGGAGTTGAAGAGAGCTGACAGAGGAATTGATTGTCTCTTTCAGAATAGCACGAGGCTGGATGCCGGTGGCTCATGCCTGTCATTCTAGCTACTCAGGAGGCTGAGATCTGAGGATCATGGTTTGAAGCCAGCCTAGGCAGAAAAGTCCCTATGAGACTCCTATCTCCAATTAACCATTCAAGAACTGGAAGTAGAACTGTGGTTCAAAGTGGTAGAGCACTAGCCTTGAGCTCAGGATAGCACACAGGCCCTGAATTCAAGTACCACAAACAAAAAAACAAACAAAAAAAAAACCAGAGTAACTCTACAAGCCAAGCACAGTTGGCTCATGCTACTCAGGAAACTGAGATCTGAGGATCATGGTTTGAAGCCAGCCTGGGCAGGAAAAATCCCATGAGACTCTTGTTTTCCAGTGAATCACAAAAAGCCAGAAATGGAGCTGTAGCTCAAGTGGTAGAGTACTAGCCTTAAGCTAAGTTAAGGGACAGCATCCTGAGTCTCAGCACACACAAAATATAGGCAGAAGATAATTGTATATTAGATATTGTGCTTGTCTAGCTACATTGACTCCCAGCTGAAGGTACTCTGATATTTTACTGTGGGTGAATCAGCAGGTATCTTTCATTTTATGGAATGGATATTGCACCCTGGTATCTTAACACAGTCAATCTGTTTCTCATGCACTTCAGTGCACAATGTGGCCAGGAAGGGGACTTTCTGCTCCATCTAGTCACTTGGGGGCCACACGCTAAGCAATACTGTCCAGTGTGGTAGCCACTTCAGTTTGTCAGTCACATTAGCCACATTTACAGTGCTCACTGAGGACACGGCCACCATATTGAACAACAGAGAAACCCTATCATTGACACAGAAAATTCTCGTGGGTACTGCTGCTTGCCCTCAGATATCTGGCATGCAGCTAACGAGCAAAGAGGAGATAGAGACTGGATGATGATAAAAGGGGGTTGGGAAGCCAGCCTTGGAGGTGCCATACACGCTGCTGCCCATATTCTATAGCCACATGTTGGTCACTACCATTCCTAACTGCAAAGGAAGACCAGGAAACGTAGCCTAGCTAAGTACCTAGGAAGAAAAGGAAATGGGTTTAAGTAAGCAGTTACCGGTTTCTGCCACAGATATAGTCTAATAAATGCCTAAAAGTCTGATTTCTCAGCTGAGTTCTGTAAGAAAATCAGACTGATGATCCTAAAAGGAGACTATTTCCCCTACACTGCTTTAAGTTTTAAGCAAGGAATTGAGTCAGGCTCATGCTGATCATGCTAGTGGTCATGGTTATTTACATACCTTCTCATTCTAAGCACTCTCAACTGCCCCATCTATGCCTTCTACCTCTCAGCAGCCCTATCATTCACACCTGTGTGGAAAGACTTACAGAGGCGTTTACAAAGGAACTTCCTGTTCCTTCTTTTGAAATGTACTTCAACTTCAATGGATTCAGCTCACTTCAACCATCTCCAGTAGGACCATGGTATGTTTCTGAGCAAATACAGGGCAGCAGAGCCTAAGGAAGTGAAGGAGGAAACACATGCTGCAGGGAAAGTTGGAAGTAATTATCTCAGTTAGGATGAGATACATACCTGGAAAGAGATACAACAGTGGAAGTTCCAGAGAATGAGAGATGATATAGTAGGGTAAAGGAAGCAGAGGAAATGGTACTGTAACATAACCTGCAAATACTTAGTCTATCAAACTATTGATTTTGACAAGTTAGAGTGGGGGATGGACCCTAAGAAGAGAAGGCAGCAGCAGTCCTGGACTTGCTCTTAAGATCAGATGACTGGCTGGGTACCCAGAGCCAAGCTTTGCAGAAAACTCACTTGCCCCAGCTTCCATCCCAACATCTGAGCTTCCTTTCCATCTCCATGACCGACACTTTGTAACAAAGGAATCTCCATTCCTTGCATCAAACTACTATGGTGTGATCAAATTGGTGGAGCAGGGCAGCTGGCTAATGGGCTGAGATCATGGGAAGGTGGGGGTCATGTCCTTAAAGGAACATTGGTTGCAAATGCCCATCAAAAGCTTTGAAGGGCAATAAAAATTTGAGAGTGGGCTAATCTTTCTGTCTGCTAAAGTCAGAAATAAGATTGTGAGTAAAGAGGTTCTACCAGGTGATCGAGATCACTTCCAACTCCAAAATTTCAAAACCCAGTGGTTTTGTCACTGGCAAGATTCCTAAGCACCTTGGGCTTTTTTTTTTAAATCAAGTCCTGCTCTTTCTATCTGGAATTCTTCTACCCCATTTCCATTATCCTAGCCCATATCACTATCAAACCTCACCTGAACTACAAAAACAAAGCAAATAAACAGCTGATCAGAACTGCATTTCTAAAAACGCATCAATGAGTTGCTACTACCCTGAAAACAAAGTTTAAATTCAGCCTAGCCTGCCAGCCCAACCAGTCCTGTTCTACCTTACTAATTCTAGCTGCCCTGACCTCCAACACACATCCGAAACACACCAGCTTCTTCCAGCTAAAGGTTTCTTCTACAAGTGCTTGTTGCTCAACCTGAACCCTCTTCTTGTGGTTCTGCTCATACGTTACCATACTGGATGACCTCTAATTATCCTTGTCCCAAACCAACCCCTCTGCAGTTGCTATTATAGAATTTGCTACAGATGTCCCTATACTTCTTTTCCCCAGCTCCATGCTGTCTTTGTGGAGACCTTATCTACTTCTCTGCCTTCAGTTATCACCTGTGTGAGAAGGTGTGATGTTGACTTCATAAAGAAGTCAGGAAGAATTCCTTCCTCTTTGGTTTTCTAGATGTGTTTGTATGGAGATTATTTCTCAAGTTATTCAGTAGAATTTACCATAAAGTTATCTGGACCTAGAGTCATTATTGTAAGAGGATTTTTAAGAAAAAGTGTTTCTTTAACAGATATGCAGCTGTTTCTTCTGAAATGAACTTAGGTAGTTTGGGTCTTTTAGAGGATTTGTTAGTTTGATAAAAGCTTGTTGAATTGGTTGACACAGATGTGTTTATTATCTTAATATCTGTAGAATCTATAGTAGATATCACTTCTCTCATTACTGATATTGGTAGTTTACATCTTCTCTTATTTTTTTCCTGCTAAGTCTAACTAAAGGTTCATCAATTTTACTGACTTTCAAAAAAATCAGCTCTTAGTTTTGTTAATTTTTATCTGCTATTCTTTTTTCATTGTAATTTATTTGCTCTGGTGTTATTTGATTGGAGCATACTTTGTTCTTTATTTTCTTATTTTTTAAGATAGAAGGTGGTCAGGAGCTGGTGGCTCATTCCTATTCAGGAAGCTGATCATGCAAGATTGCAGTTGGTAGCTAGCCCAAGTAGGAAAATTGAGGAAACTCTTTTCTCCAATAAAATACTACCAAAAAGCTGAAGTGGAACTGTGGCTTAAGTGGTAGAGTGCTAGCCTTGAGCAAAAACTGCTCAGTGTCCACACCCTAAGTTCAAGCTCTAGGACTGGCTCAAGATAAACAAAAAAGTAAGGAAGCTGAAGTCATCACTTTGAGACCTTTTTCCTTTCTAATACAGATATTTAATACTATAACATGTCTTTATAATATGTTGCTTGTAGGCAAAATACAGCTGGGTTGCTCTTTTAATCTATTCTGATAAAGTCTTTCAGTTAATATATATATATATATATATATATATATATATATATTGATATGATTGGATTTAAACCTATTATTTTGGGTTTTGTTTTTTTTTTGGATCCGGTCGTGGGGCCTGGGCGCTGTCCCTCAGCTCTTCAGCTCAAGGCTAGCGCTCTACCACTTGAGCCACAGCACCACTTCCGGCTTTTTTCTTTTTGTTTATGTGGTACTGAGGAATCGAACCCAGGGACTCATGCATGCAAGGCAAGCGCTCTACCACTGAGCCACCTTCCCAGCCCCTTTTTTACCTTTTTTGAATGAACTGAATATTTGATATGTCCTACTTTGTTTCAGTTATAGGCTTATTACCTATAACCTTGCTATTATTTGCATTAGGATTCACAGTGCATGTATCTATCTGCCTTATAAAAACCCACCTTTTATCATATATAGTATAAAAACCTTATAATAGCACATTTGATTTCTCCCCTTATAATCTTTGCTCTATTTCTATCATGCCATTGACATATATATATATATATATATATATAGTAAATGCTGCATTACAATGTTACTGCTTTTATATCAAGAATACATTTTTCAATGGTGATTGACATAGTTGGCATTTGTAGTATCCTTTGTCCACATACACAGTCACATTTGGGATCAGAGCTTTTGCTTGTAGGTTCTCCTCTAACACTTATTGCAGTATGAGTCCACTAATGATTGATTCTTTCAGCTTTGATATGTCTGAAAAAGTCTTGGATTATTTTTCCCCTTCATTTTAGAAAGGTACTTCCTCTGGACATGAACTTCCAGGTGGACAGGAGAGTGGAGGTGTTCTTCTCTCAGTGCTTGTAAGCTGCTCCACTGCCTTCTCATCTGCATTCATTCCACGAGAAATTGGCTATCATCATCCTGATCCTTATTTCTCTGGATAGAATGTTTGTTCTTGCTCTGGCTACTTTTTATCAAGATGCTATGATCTAAGTATGTGTTGCCCCAAATATGCTGGTTATTTTACCTGTTGGTACCTAATCCCCAGTCTGCTGGTATGATGAGGTAGAGGATGATAGCTCATGAAGGTGGAGTCCTCATGATTAAAAGTGATGAAAAGATACAATGTGTGCCAGACGTCATAAAATAAATATACCTTGATATTTAATTTTTCAACCATCAAAACTAAATTTTTATTTTTCATACTACTCAGTTTATAGTTTTTCTTTATAGCAACCCACAAAGAATAACCCAGTGATTTTGCCTTTTTGCAATGTGCCTTAATAGTTTTCTCCAGGCTTCTTATTATTGAGCCTTGTGACTTCTGTGACGTTGGAGACTTACAGTTTTCATCATATTTTTATATTTCTAGCCATTGCTTCTTCAAATTTTATTTTCAGTCCCTCTCTTTTTCTGAAAACAATTATATGATAAAGGTGAGCTCTGCTTTAAATTTTTCTCTTTTTCCTCCTTTGTTTTGTATATTGTCTACTGTTGTTACTTTTTTATTTTTGTATTGTTCTTATACAGGTGATGTACAAATTACATAGTCAGGTAATAAGTACATCTTTTTGAGCAGTGTCACCTCTTCCCTCATTTTCTCCCAGTTTTCTCTCCTGACTCCCCTCCCCAACAAGTTATATAGTTCATTTTCAATGTACTGTCTAGTGCATATAACTGCTGCCATTTCTGTGTTCCTTCTTACACTCCCCCAAACAGCTACTCTTATGTACAAGACAAAAGGCACAGAAATAAAAGAAAACAGCAACAAAGGAGCGGGGGTGTGGGGGGAAGGCAAACTAACAACAACAAAAAACTTCTTGTTTCCGTTTCTTGAAGTTCTTTCTGATAAACAACATTTTATATGATCATCACTTTAAATTCATTACCTTTTCTTCTGTAAGTCTAACCTATCATCTCATTTTGTATATTTTTTACCCACATACATTGTCATTTTCATTTTTACAAGTTAGCGCTCTCTGTGTTTCAGTATCTTCTTTGTCTCTTTCAAACTTTTTGAAAATGCATAATATAGTTGTCATAACATTCTTACTGTCCTTGTCTGCTAATTCTGATGTGTGTGTTGCTTCTGATTTGTGTATCTCATTATTATAGGTTCTACATTCCTGCTTATTTTCATGTTTGGAAATTACTGATTGTAGACCTTGTGTGCTGTACCTTTTTAGATGCTGAAAACTTTTTTTTCCATAATTATTGGTGAGTTTTATTCTGGGAGGCAATTACTTGCCTCTTGGATGCTTCTTTTAGAAATCCAACTTTTATCCTATTATATATCTATATAAAACCTTCAAAGGCTCCCCATGCAATCTCCACAGTGTTCACTTTCCAACCCCAACCCTCATCTTTGTTCCTCTCACTACCACCACCACACCTAAAGGAATTCTTTGCTCTGATAATATTGATTCATTTGCCAGATCCCAGATATGTATTTTTTCTTTCTTCTGACCTTTGCTCTCACAATCACTTGCATTTAGAATTCAATTCTATAGTCCCAGTCTCCACACACAAATCTACTCCCAGTCAAAATCATCTCCATCTCTCAAAACCCAACTAACACTCCATCTCTTATATAAAAAAAAAAAACTATCCTGATCACTCTAAAATTATTCTTCAATCTCCATATCCTATGCTGTCCCTTGCCAACTGTCCCTACTTACTTCCTTTTTTAGTATGTGTTACCATAGATCTGTACACGTAGAAGGACTCTATAAACATCTACTCGATGAACAAATAATTTGACTCAGAGGACTAATGGGGATATATAAGGCAAGGGACCCATAGAGACAATTCTTTCCTTCGACAGTTCTTCCTGCAAAAAACATAACTCCTCATTGTGCCCCCCAGACAGTCCCATTATCACTGGCAGCCACAGGGCTACAAAAGTAGCACAGGGCAAGAAACTCCAGTTGCCAGTCTTCTTGAACCTGTCCAATTAACTCAGACTCCCTAAGTCAAATGTGCCAAAGAGACATAGAACATCCCACCAAATATAGTCACCATCCTCCCTTCGAAATAGAAAGTGGGAGTCAGCAGAAGCTCGGATACAAAGGAAGAGTGACATGATGGCAAAGCGCTGAAACCGTTCCCAGGCCTGCCAGCTCTGCAGCAAGCCAGGCACTGAGAACCACTCCTCACACTGTTCTGCCCCAAGGGAAAGTTGTGACACAGTCAGCAAGAGGTCTTCTGTTTCTGCCTTCTAGGGACCAAGAGAGGTAAAGATAATTAAGTTGCATAAACTTGTCCCTCTGCAAGTTCAGTACTGCTATGCTGGTAGCTGGCACTACCTAGAATGTAAAGTGACTCCTCCTGACACCCCCCCCCCCCACACACACACCTTGTTTGGAGAAGGTAAATAGTCTATCTTTCCAGGTGAGTAATATGGCTAGATTGTTTTTCAGGTCCTGGGGCTTGAATTCAGGGCACTGAATTCAAGATTTTTCTTTCTCATGGCTACTGCTCTACCACTTGAGCCACAATTCCACCTCTGGTTTTTTTTTTCTGTGTAGTTTATTGGACATAAGAGTCTCATGGAATTTCCTGCCTGGGCTGACTTCAAACCATGAGCCTCAGGTCTCAGCCTCCTGAGTTCTAGGATTACAAGCATGAGCCACCAGCACCCACCTAAGCCAGATTTTATTCTAAAACAAACAACTAAAGATGCATCCATCTAGCTGGTTATGTGGAGTTATTCAACATTTGTCATATACCCAGACTACTCACACTCTACCTCTCCGCTACTGCTTACCATGCAGTTCTGTACAGCTCAGACCTTTTCCTGGCTCCTGAGTCTGTGTTGAGTGCTCACAGGTGCCAAACTCTTGCACTAGAAATCCAATAGTGAGAAAACACACACATAGTTTCTACCCAAATACAGGTTACAGTGTGGAGCGAAGAGGAGACATGAAATAAATAATTTACATTTACATGTCATAAATAATGTAAGATCTAACAATTAATTATGCATTGAGTTACACATAATTTAATGAGTTAAATAAGTGATGCTTACAGATAAATGTGCAATTACACAACATGGTAAATTCTAAATAGGACAAGTACAGGGTGCTGTTCGGGAATGCAAGGGGTAATCCCAGCCTTGACTGAGGAATGGGGAAAAGTCTCCACAGAGGACTAGAAGGAGAAGTTAACAACCATGGGTGAGGGATAAAAAGAGAGTATAACTGCTTGAAAAAGTCACCTCTCAGCTAGATAATCTAGTTTATATGCCTAACTGCTCGTGCTTCAGTTTCCCCATAAATAAGGACTATAATATTACCTATTTCACATAACTGTTGTAAGACTCAAAATGAGTTAACTAAATGCCTATTATATGTATAAAATACTTAGAAGAGCTTCTGGCAAGGACATTCCAAGTGTTTGCTGTTACTGTGGTTTTTCTCCTCTTGGCAAATGCCATCAAAGGCCTCTAATCAAATCTAGGCAATAGCAAATGGCATGTTCCTTTTTATTGTCATACTCCCCCCACACACACCCTTAGTCCATTTGGACTAGTTTATGCATGACAGTCTATTTGTCATAACTCTTGGAGACTGAAAAGTCCAAAGTTAGACAGACTCAGTATCAGGTCAGAACTCTCTTTCTGTCACATTTTTAGTGTTTTCTATGCCCTTGCCTACTGCAAAGAGCAAGGCAACTCTTTTGTTGTTGTTATTTCTGCCAGTCTTAGGACTTGAACTCAGGGCCTGGGTGCTGTCCCTGAGCCTCTTCGAGCTAAAGACTAGCATACTACCTCTTGAACCACCGCACCACTTCCAGCTATTTCTGAGTAATTTTTTAGAGATAACAGTCTCATGGACTTTCCTGCCCAGACTGGCTTTGAACCATGATCCTTGGATCTCAGCCTCCTGCATAGCCGGGATTACAGGTGTGTGCTAACAGCACCCAGCTCAGGCAGATTTCTTTAAAGGACACTAATCTTTTTTGTAAGTGCTTCATCAGCATGATGTAGATAAGCACATCTGTATGACATTTCCAGAAACAATTACATGATGAGAGCTCTGACCTAATGAGTGGATCCATTTCTTGGTGGATTCATGATATAATGGTGTTACTGGGTGGTGGTGAAAGGTAGAAGGTGGAGTCTAGTTGGAGGATAGGTTAGTGTGGGATGGGTCCCTTCCTGCCCCTTCCTGTCTCGCCTTTTGCTTTCTCTCTACCAGCCATGATACGAGCGGCTCCTGGCTGCTTCCTGGCTGCCATGAGATGAATTCTGCTTCGCCACACCTATCCTCTGAAACCAAGAACTACAATAAATAACCTATCCCTTGAAACAGTTGCTTATGTTAGGTGTGTGATCACAGCAACAAGAAAAGTCACTAAAACATGCTACAAATATGTGTGGGAATAAATTAATTCATTCCCATTGTGTGGCTCCCCGTGGATGCTAGCCATCCACTTCATCGATTCCATGGCTCTGTCCCTTGTGGGCTCTCCATCTTCTGTGTCTGGAAACCTTCTCCAGAGCAACTGTTTTTCTTTCACTTTGTAGAAATGTGACACCTGTGACTAATCATGCTTCTCTTTTTATTCTGGCTGTGAAGAAGCTCAGAGGCAAATCTGAAGTCCACTTCAAAACTCTGAAGGCATTTCTGGCACGCAGTGTACCAGCGTTTTGTTTAATCTTAACATTGTTACATTCCTTTCCCTTTCCTCTAATGATCCTTTTGAATCTTTTGTATCTTTATTTGGTAGATGTAGAAATACAAGACTTGTACACAGAGTACCAATACATTTTTTTTTAAAGTGAAGCCAGATTCATTATTGAGCCCTATCCCTTTAGGTAGTGGGATTGGAAGGGTGAATCTGTTATTTAAGACTCTTAAAATCATTTCTTTCAGAAATAGTTGTATTGTCAAAGCTCATAGAATTCTCAAACCTTATAGACCATGATAATGACAATTTGCCTTGTGAAGGTTAAAATGTGTTTGTGACTATAACTAAGTATCACTATTCCCAATACTGTGAAATATGTGAAATTTATGTAATCACCTAATCTCCATAACAAATTTTTAAATTTAGTTTATCTGCCTTTTGGGGGCAAAAATTGAATCCATGCAAGACTGTTTTTCCCCTCTTCTCCTAGAAACCGAATGACGCTTGAGTTTTAGATGGAGCATAGGCATGTGGGTAGCGTGGCAGAGGAGCTCATAGGCTTTCACTGGTCTTCAGTGCAGTGTGGCTGGCCTAACCCATCCTGGACAGCTGGAATTCCTTGGTCCCATGGGGTATCATGCTGCTAAAGAAATACCTCTACATATGAGGCTCCTACCTTTGAGACTTATGTGTTAAAGCCACAGGATGATTTTCATTCAGCAAATTCGTGGAAGCTCCTGTGATACGGCCGTTGGAGCTTCACAAGCTCTGAAAGCCAGCTTCATTCATGCATAGAAATTAACCTTCCCTCCCAGAAGAGCTCTGATAGACAGCCAAGGCAAAGTTTTTGACACCTCAGCCATCCATTTTCTCCTCTGGCCCAGTCAGACCAGGAAACAGAGACTAAAGAACATTGCCATTAAAATGTCTTGGTAGCAAGCCAGCTAATTTTTCTAGTTTCCAATCCCCATATTACATTTTGTGCAAGCCTTCAATTCGTGGAAATTTCCAAGCTAGAAATATCTTGGAGCCAACTAGCTTTGAAATGTTGACATCTAACTATTCAATGGTGTACTAGCAATCCTAAATAAATGGGGAATGTCCTAACCTGAACTAGAAGAGTCACTATGAGAAGAGAGTCTCCCTCTCTCCCAAGGGATGCATTTTGACCTTTCTGGATTACATTTCTTTTTAGCATCAAGTCTTTGATGTTAATACAATTGTCAACAGTAATTGCAAAAGACCCACTGTGTACCCGGTGATTTGTATCTATCATCATCATTTCTTTAAGAGAGATGATTTCTTTAAGGGAGAAGATTTTTGAGATGCATTTTACTGATGGAAAAATAAGTAATCTGACTTTAAAACTCATGCTTATTTATTCAACTGCCTCTAAGATGTGTACTTTCTCAGGCTAGAGGCTTAGCTCAAGTTTAGAGCACTTGCCTAGAAATCACAATTTTCTATACTACAGTTTTCCATTTTCAATACCACAGAATAAAGTTGGACTAATGTGGTAGTTTATGCCTGTAATCCCAGCTACTTTGTAGGAGGATCAAAATCTCACACTAAGATCTTACCAGGCAAAAAGTTGAGAACTTACCTAAAAAGCAAAAAGGGGCAATGGCTCAAATAGTAGAGCATTTGTCTAGCAAGCACAATACCCTGATCTGAATCCCTCGAACCTCAACAAATAATAAAATTATATAACGTATATATAATGTAAGTATATGGGTATACATGTATGCATGTATGTGTATTCCATTTCTCTCCTTTCTGGAAAAGTTGGAAATAAGTTCCATGTGTTTAAAGAGCCAAAAGCTCTTTTGTTTGGCAAGGAAAGGGGGGCTTTCATTATATAATTTTTCTTTTCAAAATCAATTCCATGGTCAGTTGTATTGATTTTGTGAACAAAATGAAGCCATCCCTCTTCCCTGGTCCAGTCCTCCACCCCCACCTGCTTTTCTGAGTCCTCACAAGACAGAGAAAATGTCAGATGTGAATTCTGAGAAGCAGCACTTCCTGTAGCTCCATGAGGTTGGCTGAATTATTTCAGTTATACAGCCTAACAGCCTTCTCTTACTTGAGCTGAGAGTCTGATTTCCAGCTAATTTTGATTTCCAGCTGCCTTTCTTATTTCTAATTCAGATGTCACTAATAAGTTTTTAGAAATCTTTTCAACAATAAGACTTATACTGAAGGTTCTCTGTGGAAATAGTTTTCATTTGTCACCTAGTTATAAATACTTTCCTTCCGGTTATTCTGGTAGATCTGTGATGCATTTTTTTTTTTTTTTGCCAAGTATTTCGCAAGGCAATCTATCAGAAACACTGGTAGGGTTATTCTGACAGCATTATAAAGAATAAAGCATTATTGTCAAGGAAATCAGAGTAAGTTACAAATAAGTTGGCATATTTCTCATCGTTCTAGAATAGAAACATATTCATTGCATTTGAAAATGGTTGGTTAAAAGAGCTAATTTACTCTTATCCATCCTTATGAAATAATCTTTTAAGTAATCAACTACTTATTTATTCTCTATTGCTGCATAAACACTAAATCAAGTTCATCTGGAAAGTGTTGTGCTTGGATTTTTAAAATTAATGTTTAAATTAACCATTTTCCTACGACTGTCAATTCTATGCTCCTAAGAGGCAACAAGCTAGAGCATCCTAAATGTCTTGCAACCTTTTGAAGGTTCGATGGCAGAAAAACAAATGTCTATGTGGTCCTGAGGCAAGTGAATGCCTAGGTTCCAGATTGGGGAGATAAGAGAGGAAGGAGATACATGCCTGTCCTGGTGAAGTAGGACATCTGTGACTCCGTCTATACCTACCCCACAGTAGCCCCCCAAAATAGCTAACAGGAGGTGCTAAGTAGTGGATGAATATGTTCTTCAGTACTGATGCAGAATCACACAATAGAAAGAGAAACAAATCCTAAGAGCTAAACACCTCCAAGCCATTATTCCTCCACTTAAAAAATCAAAGTTCAGAAAAATAAAACGCCAGGAAGTAGGTATTCAAAAGGGGGTGGAGTGAGGTCAAGGGGAAAGGGCCAAATGAAAAGGAGAAGAGGGGGAGAGTGTAGTCGAGAACCAACTGTATGTTCTACAAAACTAAGAAGTGTGAGAGGAACAGACACACCTTAGTGGCTGCTGTGAGGATTGGGGTTCCCATGGGTAAGTGCTGGGTTTCAATGGGCCCTCATGAGGTGGTAGCTACTGAGATCATCAGGGACCAAACTGCCAATCCTTGCCTTCACATTCCACAACTCAGGCCCCCCACATGGCCTCCTATTCCAGCTCCTAGGAAACTACCATCCCTGACAGCTTGTCAGTTCACCTATCACATTGCGAGTAAGAAGGATAAGCAAGGAAAACAAATGTCTGGACTGTACTGGGAGCCCTCAGAATACAGCAGGTCAAATGGGAGCAGTCGGATCTAGGTACTGAATCCTAACTAGTCCTGACTGGGGATAACCAGGTCTCATGAAACCTATGAAACAAGTGGACCCCATCAGCCTCTAGTGCAGGCATTGCCTTCAGCCAGAGACTGATAACATGCACCACAGGACAGAAGAGCCCTTTGCATTCAGCAGAGAGGGAGATATAAAAGGAAGGGAAGATGCAACTTAATAGGGTAAATGTGTGAGAGGCGTTTTGGAATTTTCCTCCAACATTAAAAGAGAGGGCAGGAGGTAGGAATAGCATGAGATCATCAAATGAGAGCCCCAATTCCAGGTCCCATTTGACAACCTTCCTCACACTCTCACTTTTCTATGGATGTGGTGTCAGAGAAACAAGGGAAACTTCACGGTCACAAACTCTGATAGTCCTTTAGTCTCTTGAAAAGTTTCCCAAGTACAGAGGAAGGGCCCCCAAGAGTCATCTCATGCTTGCAGGAAGTTCTTACAGAACATCAGACTCATCTCCCTCTCCCATTAGGGTCCCCTCATCTTCATGTCATAAGGATGTCATGGCTGCCAGTACCATCAACATCTGCCTTAAAAGATTATCAAACTGGACCAAGGGGTCATTTTCTGCTAAACACCAGGACAAGAGAACCAGCCATAGCCCAAGGAACAAAGCCCTCTCCTGTCTGCCAACGTAAATAGAACTTCTTGAGCTTCCAGCTGGGGTAGAACACCCCAGCTTTCTCATGTCCAGGCTGCACATGCCTGACTTCAAGATAAGAAGGAGAAATGCATCTGAGGCAGCCACTGGCCTGCCCTGCACAGCCCACCCTGGATCTCTCCTTGCTGACTTGTCAATACAAGGCATGTCAATCATCTGTCCTACCCCAGTTCATCCCACTAACCAACCACTTCTCACCACCCGCTCCCCCTTCAGGTAGCTTTGCAAGGCTGCGAATACTGTTCCAATGTCCATCTGGCCTTTGCTCATACTCTTACACACACTCATTACTAACAGGCTTCACCTCCCTGAAGCATACACTCAGTCTCACACTGACTCACGACTAACTGGCTCCACTTCCCCAAAGCACATGCTCAATCCTGCTACCCAACCATGCCTGGAGTGACTAAGACCTGCCAGGCGCTGGGTGGGAGAGGGGAAGCTTGGTTAATGAGCATTTGCCAAGGCTTCTGTAGAGGAAAGTTTGGGGAACCACTCATTATCCCAGCAGCCCTATCAGCAGGCAGCGTTCACGGGCAGCAGAGCAGGAACAACTTCCTGTCTACACAGTGTGGCACCTGGCTTTTCCTACAGAGAAGAAGCAGCTACTGCCCCCTTTCACACCCAAGACTCCTTACAGGAGAATCTGCTCCCTGGACCCTCCCTCCATCTACGGCCCCTCTGCTGCCACACTAACTCCCAGGGCACAGCTAATTTCCAATGATCTTATGCTGTTCTATCTGGCCTTGTCCAACCTTCAAAATCTTCCCACTCAATCCCTATGTTGATTGAATCCATCCATTACTTTTCCAAAATACCTATATGAGACCTGGCTTTCCTAGCTACTTCCATCTCTGACAGCCTTAACTCAACTCTGGCTCAATGACATCCAGTCACAGACTATACACAACAGATCCCAAACTCGGATCACCCACACAAGATGAACAAGCAAGCCAGGAGCATGTGGCTCATGTTGTACTCTTAGCTATTCAAGAGGCTGAGATCTGAGAATCATGGTTTAAAACCAGCCAGGCAAGAAAATCCATGAGACTCTTATTGCCAATTAACCATTTAAATGTTTTAAAGCCGTAAGTAGAGCTGCTGCTCAAATAGTAGAGTGCTGGCCTTAAGCAAAAAAAAAAAAAAAAAGCTCAGGGACAGTACCTAGGCTTGAGTCCAAGCTCTGCCACGCACACGCACACGCATGCACACACACACACACACACACACACACACACACACACACACACACACACACACACTTTAAAAGATGAAGGCGAGCAAAACACACCGTTACTCACATGGAGCTCTCAATCCAAAGTAGAGATACCACTGACAATAGACATCATGTTATAAAATATAGCAGCAACTAATTCACACGATGGAAAAAGGAAACCAGAAATGATGAATGACCAGATGAAGAACATGAGGATGCAGGGAAAGCACAGTAGAAGAGTCAAGATCCCGTAGAAGAGTCAGGAGGTGGGGCTGGGAAGATGGCTCAGTGGTAAAGCGCTTGCCTTCCATGCATGAGACCCTGGGTTTGATTCCCCAGCACCACATAAGAAAAAAGCCAGAAGTGGCACTATAGCTCAAGTGGTAGAGCGCTAGCCTTGAGCTGAAGAGCTGAGGGGCAGTGCTCAGGCCCAGAGTTCAGGCCCCACGACTGGACCCCCCCCCAAAAAAAAAGAGTCAGGAGGCCCTGTAAGAAGGTAAATTCTAAACAAAAACTTAAAAAGAGACCAGATGCAACCGCCCACGCCTGTAATCTTAGCTTCTTGGGAAGAGGAGATTGGGAGGATCATTGTTTGAGGCTAACAAGTCTGAGAGATTTCATCCCAGTCAATAAAATACTGGACGTGTGGTGGTATGAGCCTGTCATCCCAGCTATGCAGAAAATGTAAATAGGAGGATTATGGTCTGGGCTAGCCAGGGAATAAACATGAGATCCCACTTGAGAAATAACTAAAGGGCATGGCTTAAGTGGTAGGGCATTTGCAGAGCAAGCACAAGACTCTGAGTTCAAACCCAAGTATCACCAAAAAAGAAAAACAAACACCTAAAGTGGGTAAAGTGGGTATGTATGGGAAGGGGAGATAGCCTAGTGGAGGAATCCAGATGTTATGGAACAGCTCATGCAAAAGCACAGATGGGAGGGGGATATCTAGTCTATCCTGCCTCCAGGCTCTGCTCCTCCAAACCCCTGTGCATTATTGTTAAGTCATCTTGTTTTCCTTGTGCTCATCATCTAACTCTGGCAGTGAAAACATTCTACACTCTAATCCCCACCTCTCCTAAGTTTACTGAGTGCTTTGGGTGCCCTGCTCAAATCTCTGACCCAGCATCTGTGTGCCTTGTTCCAGGCAGCTGACTCTACCCTTGGGTAACTCACCTTCTGCATATGGAGAACCAGGAGGTGCCTGGAGTCTGGGTACTCAGAAGTGCCCTACCTGTAGCAGCCTACCGTCAGGGTCTATATGAGCCAGGAAAACTCGGAGTCCTTGCCTGGCAGTTGACAAACCTGTCATCTATTTGAAACTCCAGAGCTTGTTAGAGGAGCAAGCTGATACTGAAATATCTCCTGAAATTGTAACCCTGCTTGGCGTTTTCCTCACCCTGTGCTGTCCCCACTCCCACATCCTTAGCTGTCTCTTTGGGAAGCATTTTTTTAATAACTTACTTGAAAGTCTATCTTTCTTTCAGGCTCTGCTTCCAGAAAAGGGACCAAATCTAGTTCTAATATTTGTGAACATAGATTCCCCACTTCCTTCCCTAGCTATCTAGGCCAGCACTATTTCTCTTCTTGGATCCTTAACAACAATACACACCACATGTATACACTGAGGCATTAAAGGGGCCTTTTTCATGTTGCCTCTGCCCAGGGCCAGCCTCTGGCAATGGCTCCATCTTTACATCTCATGGAGATCCTAATGTTCCCAATAAATCTGGCCTGAGAAGCCTCTGACTCTGCCCAGATACTCCGAAGAGTGGGGGTCTGCACAAAGCAAAGGTCTGCGTTGCATGCGGTAGAATAATATTTTTAATTATCAATTGACATTTCCAGACCCATCTCCTTGTATTTCCCTACACTCTTATATTTCCTTCTCCTACCCACACTGGGTCAACTTCCACAGTAAACTTCCTCAGGGGAGAAAGAAGAATTGCAGAGAAAAGAGTTCGTTTTTTAGCTTCTGAGTTTGCAAAGCCCAAACCTCAGGGAAAAACAGGATTCAATGTCTGCGCTTCGGACTAGAGAAACACCAAAAAGTGTCTCAGAGCATCTCAGCTTGGGGATGGGGGAGAAGTGAGGAGTAAAGTTAGGTATGGAGAGATGGAGTGGGTTACTGGAAGGAGGGAGTCTGAGCCCATCTCTCCAGCCCTATAGGATGCAAGAGCCTTCACCAGGCTTAAGAGACGTAAGACTGCTGGGGAATCTGACCTCCTTTCCCAAGCAGAGCCCTGCACAGGCAACAAGCTCTCAGAAGGTCATGGTCACATAAGAAACCAAGGGGTTTTATTTTTCAGTCTTCAAAATTACGATGCAATTCACAAAACCAAATTCACCATTTAAAAGTGTATAGCCCCATGGTTTTTAGTACATTCGCAATGTTGTATGACCATCATCACCAATCTCACCATTCCCTGCCCCACTCCACCCCAAAATAAACCCTTCCCTGTGTGCAACCACTCGCAGCGCTCACCCGCCACCAGCCTTTCCATGAATCCACTCTCTGTCTCAATCCATAAAATGGAATGCTTCAATCCATGGCTTTTACATCTGACATCTTCCACTTCACATAATAGTTTCAAGGCTTATACCCAAGTTTGAGCATGAATCACTACCTCACTCTTCTCCATGGCTGAATAATATTCTACCACAGAAATATACTGCTTGTTGTCTATTCATTCAACAGACACTGTGTTGTTTCTACTTTGGGACTATTATAAATCATGCTGTTATGAACACACATGTATGAATTTGTGCCTTATGTTTTGTTATCTTAAATATATATATATATAGGAGTGACATTACTGGGTCATGTGGCAACTCTGTTTTAGCTTTTGAGAAATTTCCAAGAGACTTTTCCACCAAATGCGGCTCCTGAGATAAGATTTGGATAGCTACTTAGGCCACGGGAGCAGGAAAAGCATTATGATTCCTTTGTACCGGAAGACAGTGTGCCAGACCTGCAGAGACCTCATGGTTGAAAAAGGGAGAGCAAAGACTACCATGTCATTTTTTGTTGTTGTTGCTTTGTATGTTCCTCCCTTACGGTATAACCCCTATCTTCACTGTATTTGATTCTGGTGCCCTGCACCTTATATACACACTTCTCTAATTCGAGAAGGGGAAGGGAAAAAACAAAAGGCTTAAATAAGGATAGAGGTTGACCCATTGTAACAAGGAGATGTACAAAACACTATGTTGAAAATGAACTTTGGGGGAGGAGGGACAGGGGGAAGGTAGTTGTGGAAGTGGGGGGGAAGGGATGTTAGGGGGAAAACAAAGGAGGAGGCAATAATGCTAAATAGGAAATGTACTCATTGCCTTGCTCATGTAACTGTAACCCCTCTGTACAACATTTTTACAATAAAAAATGTACAAAACAAAAAGACTGCTCCGCAGCCCACTCCAAGTCTGGACAGCTCTCCAGAAGCTGCCAGTATGAGGACATGGCAGCCACTCCCCCAAGTCTAACTTTAACCTAAAGGAAAGGAGAGGCTCTCTACACTGTGAAACTTAAGTCTCCTTCTCTGACCGAATGGGAATTTATTGTAGGAATTAAGTCAAATTTTTAAAAAATAATAATAAAATCACATTTCATGCACACCTAAATTTTGTGACTAGAAATAGGTATCCACAACAAACTTTATCTTGGGAAAATTACTAAGACCAGGGGAGTACAGGAGCTGTTTTTTAAATACCTTGCCAGCCAGGCCTTTAAATACTTAATCTTATAAAATGGAAGATTAAGCACAGACTCAGGCTTATAGACTATTAGAGTTAATAAGCCTCTTATGGACTGAAAACATCCATACCCCTTACAATGGTGTCTTAGGGCCATTGTGTCTAATTTTCAGCTTCCTCCCTCTTCCCCTCCTTTAGCCCTATGCCACTGCTGGCTAGTCCCCATATCCATGGCTCAAGTTCAAACGCTGTGACTTTTCCCACACTGTTCTTTCCACCTTCCCCCTCCTCGTATGCTTAAAACATCCTACGTCAGCCAGCCAAGGTGGCTTACGTCTGTGATTCTAGCCACTTGAAAGGTTGAGATTGGGAGGATTGTAGTTTGAGGCCAGCCAGGGAGAAAGGAGTTCACAACCAATATGAAGCTGAGTATGATGATGTGAACCTGTTATGCCAGTTACATGGGAAGCTTAAACAGGAGGATTTCAGTCCAGGCCAGCCTAGACAACAAGTGAGACCCTATTCAAGGATTAAGGAAAACCACAAAAGGGCTGCAGGCATGGCTTAAGTCAAAGAGTACCTGAAAAGCAAATGCAAAGTCCTGAGTTCAAACTCCAGTTTGGCCTGAGAGGGAGAGAGAGAAAGAAGGAAATAGGGAAAGGGGGAAGGGAAGGGAAAAGAAAGGAAGATGGACAGACAAGCAAGAGAAAGAAAGACGGAAAGAAGGAAAGGAAGGAAGGAAGGAAGGAAGGAAGGAAGGAAGGAAGGGAGGAAGGAAGGAAGGGAGGGAGGGAGGGAGGGAGGGAGGAAGCAAGGGAGGGAGGAAGCAAGGGAGGGAGGAAGCAAGGGAGGGAGGGAGGAAGTGGGGAGCGAGGGAGGGAGGGAAAGAGAGAAAGTAAAAGAGAAAGGAAATAAAAGGGAAATAAATTGCAAAATGTCCAATGTAGTAAGGCAACACAGATGAGGAATGAATTCATTCTTCCTGAGGTGATATCTGCATTGGATCTTGACATAGGGCACATATTTATATCGTTTTAAAGCAAACTCCAAGCCCTTCTAGCCTCACAATATTCTGTTATTTGAATATACTTCATATAGGAAGCACACTTAGGGTTCCACACATGTCTGCAGAATGAACAAATGGAGCAACCTCCTACTAGACTAATAAAGGACAAAGGCAAGAAAAGTAAGGAACTTGTCAAGGATTCCAACCATTTTTCAAACCTAACACACCCAGAAAGCTTTTAAGGAATGGCTCAAGGTTGCCTCCAAATAACTCCCCTAGTATTACCTAAAGTTGCTGCCAGCCCAACAACTGCTTTGTGAAAGTGAAGAAAGGAGATGTCACCAGTGAGAAACATCTGTGACATATGCATTATGCTGGGATTTGAGAGGAGACACACAGGAAAATGTTCTAAGGACATGATGGGGTATGCTGGGTGTCCTTCTGAAAGAGGGCCATTTGGACATTACTTGGCTTTACATTAATACGAAATGAAAAATCAGTGGATAATAAAAAATAATCAATGAATAAACGAAGGAATCAATGGAAATCAACAAATGAGTCAAATGTGACACAAATGTGACTACCAGACTCCTCACTCACCAACTTTCCTTCTACAAATGCAATGTTCACATTGAAGCCATTCTTAGAAAAACAAAATAAAAAAATAACCTTCTAGGCTTTCAAAATAAAATCTATATTAAGGAAAAGTCCTGGCCAGCCTCCTGCTGGTGACTCATGTCCGTTATCTTAGCTACTCAAGAGGCTAAGATCTGAGGATTGTGGTTCTAAGCCAGCCCAGGCAAGAAATTCCATGAGATTCCATGAGACTTTTATGTCCAATAAACTACTCAGAAAAAGCCAGTAGTAGTGCTATGGCTTAAGTAGTAGTTACCTAGCCTTGAATAAAAGAAGGTCTAGGCCCTGAGTTCAAGCTCAGGACCAGCAAAAAAAAAAAAGAAGAAAAAAAAAGGACAGTCATAAAGGATCACCAGTCTATCCTAAGGAAATTCTTCCTAACATCTATATTATAAATCCCTCTTGCCATCTTGGCTGAGGTTTTACAAAAATAGGTTATAAAATGTCCCTTTCCACAGAAGAATGGAAATTACTTACTAAACTCATTGTTGCAACTTCCAGCGAAACAAAACTCAGCGGGAGACCTTTGACATGTTTTTGCATACTTCATAGGTCCTAGCTAGGGCTTCAGAAACAGCTCTCAACCAAGACAACAGGAGATGTGGGTGAACTTGACTGCTCTAAACAAGAGGAATGTGCAACTAGGAGCCTGGCCCTCCCAAAAGTTAGAAGGGTACTCGGTGCTGATGGCCCATGCCTATAATTCTTATAATCCTAGCTACTCAGGAGGCTAAGACCTGGAGGACTGTGGTTTAAAGCCAGCCTGTGAGACTCTTATCTCCAACTAAATAGCAGAAAAGGCTATGGCTGGAGGCATGGCTCAAGTGGTCAAGCACCAGCCATAAACAGGAAAGCCGAGTGAGAACAAGAGGCCCTGAATTCAAATCCTGGTACATTTTTTTAAAGGCCCTAAGGCAGATACACCCCCTCATGGAGAACTAACCATGGGCCTAGTCAACTCTGTGTTAATGGCCCACCCCCTCAAGCTCCCCTGAAGCCCAAATCAATCATTCTCGTCTCCTCTCTCACCTTCCCTAATACTTGGCAGATAACCAGACCTTCCATTTCATGGCAGAGAAAAATCCCTACCAGAAAATCTCATGGCAAATGTCGTAAGAGCTCCATCTACCCTTTCTATGCTCACCATGAACAGGCAACCAGAACATACCCTTCACAGGAGTAAAAGAGGAACAAGCCCTTCACAGGACCCCAAGAGGTAGAGATTCCAGGAAGAGAGTGGGCACCCAGGGCTATGCCTCAGGGGGCTGGGCATTTATAGCAGTTAGATATTAAATGTCATCCAGCTGTTGAGGGTTCATCTACATAGCTTTGAACTCCAGGAAATACCAGTACCCTTTTAGTTGTTTTAACTTGAACAGTGGTGGTCTAGGCAGGGCTGACACTCCCCATAGAGCAAAGAGGAGGTGTTCTGGTAATAGACAGGCAATCCAGTGCATAAATCATCCCCATCAACTGACTAACTGGGCTCACACAGGGTACCTGGCTGTATCTTTCATCTCAAAACAAGAAACAAAGAAAAACGGAACAACAAATATGAAGTGTGTCCTCAGTGCACAGGATACGATCCCAGAACCAGACAGAGAGGCCAGTTCTGTTCACCTGGTGGTCCAAGGAAGGATCAGTCTTGTGCCTTGATTGTGCCTACAGAGAAGGATAAACTATAGCTTATGAAAAACAAAAATCTCCCAAATTGCCTCCCCAAGGACTTTCAAACAGAGCAACAGTGAGCTTGGGCCTATGACTAGGGGTCTGAACCAAAAAGGAAGGAGCGGATTCCAGCTGTCAGAAGGGAGGAAGCTGACAGCCAGGCCTTCCTCAAACATGTCCCAGAACCCCTTTCTGCACAGCCAGCCTTTGAGTCTAATCCAAGAACAAGAGTAAAGACTCCCTCCCAGCAGTGGGTGGGGGAGTACGCAGCAGGTGGAGGGGAGGAGGGGAATGGCTTCAATGGAAGCAATCATGTACTGCTATAAAGGAGACAAGGAAGCCTGAGAGAGGGCAGCTCCAATTATTGGTGAAATAATCTGAAATAAACAGTCGCTTACCCAAGTACAACTTCTCCATCCCCTCTAGCTGAGCCTCTTTACTGCCCTGGTTATATTTAGAACCAATTTGAGCAACCAGGCTATTTTGTCTACTGGAGTCAAACAATGCTCTAAGAGCTCCTACCAGTGCTTGGGAGGAGGGTGGGAAGGGAGACTAGGGTGGAGAGAGACAACCTCTCCCTGCTGCAATCACAGGATGAGGGAACTCCCAGGAGGCAGCAGGAGTCCGTCTTAGTAGGAACAGGCATGCTGCGGCAGGGCTCACAGGCCACTGTCAAGACCTCCCCCCAGCTAGCTTTTGCTCAGATGGTGGTGGCAGAGGAGTTTTAACAAGGTTGAGGCCTGCAGGGCCCAGGTGCCCTTCAGATCCACCCTAGGATCTCTTCTCCCCAGGTAAGCCCTGTGGGGGGGGGGCGCTGTCTGCGCATGACTGTCATTAGGGACATCAGGGCATATGGCTGGGGTCCAGCCACAAACGGGCCAAGGCAAACCAAGATCCTATCAAGCAACTTTGTACCCCAATAGAAGATCAAATATTAAACACAGGGAAGGGGATATAGTATGAGTTCAATACAGAACAAATAGATAATATGAAAATGGCCTCTTAGCGGTCAAGAATGGTGGCATGTGCCTGTAATCCCAGCTACAAAGAAGGCAAAAATTGGGTTCAAGGCTAGCCTAAGGAGAAAAAGTTAGCAAGATCATCATCTCAACAAAATAAAGGGGACATGGTGGTATATGTCTGTGATTCCAACTATGTGGAAGGCATAGGCAAAGGGATTACAATTCAAGCTGGAGCTGGCCCTAGCAAAAATAGTCTGGGCTCTAACTATCTCTCCAATAGTCTGTCTGGAAGGGGTGATTCGAGTGGCAGAGTACTTGCATAGCAAGCATGAGGCTTTGGGTTCAAACTCCATAAGCCCCCAAAGGGAAGAAACTACCTCTTAGGATCTCACAATGAACTTGCATGCCACAAACACACAAACAGAAAGCAAGGAAGGATAGAGATGAAAGAGAGAGAGGAAAGAGAGGAAAGAGAGGAGGTGAGGAGAAAGAAGAGGAAAGAGAAGAGGAGAGGAGAGGAGAGGAGAGGAGAGGAGAGGAGAGGAGAGGAGAGGAGAGGAGAGGAGAGGAGAGAGAGGAGGGGAGGGGAGGGGAGGGGAGGGGAGGGGAGGGGAGGGGAAGGGAGGGGAGGGGAGGGGAGGGGAGAGGAGAGGAGAGGAGAGGAGAGGAGAGGAGAGGAGAGGAGAGAAGAGAAGAGAAGAGGGGAAAGAGGAAAGGGGACAGGGGAAAGGGGACAGGGGACAGGGAACAGGGGAAAGGGGGAGAGAGCAATAGAGAGAAAATAAGGCAGCTGGAGAGTCCTGTGACTTTCCCCCTCCACTAAGAAAGGGAAAAAGAATTCCATTTCACGTACCCTCAAAATTACTCGTTATTTCTGATAAATCTGTCTACAGGAGCTCATGTCAACCAGCAAGCCAAGACCAACAGCCACCACCTGGATTCAAGGCTCCTTGGTGGCCCTGGAAATACAAAGGTGAGCCGGTCTTACCTGTACCTACTTGTGTGGGTCTCATAGGCCTGCAGATTGTCCTTGGCCTCGGCATACAGGCTCAGAAGTTTCTGGGGCCACTCCTCACAAGAAACACCCACAAGCCATCACCACCATATGGATTATATAATAAGACCCTACTGCAGGTGGCCTGCCAGCACAGGTGCCTCACTTAATTTAATAGCTATGTTCCAGAGAAGTGCAATGTGGGAGGTATTATTAAATGAGCAAAGATCCAAAAGTGCGTGCGCGCGCGCGCACACACACACACGCACGCGCGCACGCGCGCGCACACACACACACAAACAATCCCTCAGTCTTCCTCAAAGCTTTGTGGTTATTGTTATTTTTGTTGAGGCAAGGACTTGCTATGTTTGAAACCAACTCATGAGCTGATGTAATCCTCCTAACATAGCCTCTTGAGGAGCTGGGACTTTAGGGATGCACTTCCACATCTAGATTGATGATGTTATTTTTATTAAAAAAATTACAAAAGTAATCACCAAACAACACATCTTTATGGGGTGTGTGTGTGTGTCTGTGTGTGTGTGTGTGTGTGTGTGTAGCAGAGAGGAAGGGGGAAACAAAGAGAGGAAAGAAACATTTATGAAAGCTTGAATGACAAAATAATTTGCAAATTACAGGCTTTTCCGAAGGGGTCTCAGGCCCCACTGGTTTGTCTCATGGGCTCAGCCCTCCTTGCCCATCTTCTGATGACTCCACATTTGGTAAGTTGGCTTTTTCATTCCCTGCCCTCAGGTCATTGGTTTTCTTCCTTCTTGAGCATCAGGCTCTATTTCCCCCATCATCCTCTGTGCACACACCTATTCTGGGGATGGGCTCTAACTAATCTTCCCCAAAGCTACAGCAATACCTGATATTGAGTGTCCCCCTAAGAGAACAAGAGCTGTCTGCACTAGTGTAAGGCACCAACAACCTAACAGCAAGAAAGGCCTTGGTGGCCCCAGGTTTGGGCATGGAGGTGCTCCTTTGATGCGGTAGACTCCCAGTACACTTCCCAACAACCATGCAAGCTTGGTCATTCCTCCTTTGGATTTTCATTCAACAGTCACCTCTTAGCAAACATCTCCCTAAGCCCCCTGTTTAAAACACCTCCTACCACTCCTTGCCCAACAGCATCTAGAGCACTGTAGGCTCTGCTTGTTTGTTTATGACTGCTCAGGCTGGTACCAGACACATACTCAGTACACATTTGTTTCACTCATGTATTTATTGAACAAATGTGGACCAAGAACTGCTACGTGACAAGCAGAATTACAGTAGACTCTGATTTTTAAAATAAGGCCAGAAATTGTCTTCTGCCCTTAGTCAGCTTCCAGTTTGATTGAGGACATTCAATTATTTTTTTAAATACACCAAGTAAGATTCTACTTTCTGTGTCACAGGGGAGGGATCAGCATTCAGGAGCTCTGAGAAGTGGCCATTTACAAAACAAGCATGGACATTTTTTTCACCTTTAACAAACCAGTCGTAATAACAGTGCATACCAATTAAACATTAAGTCTTTTTTTCTATCTGTTCCTTTTTTAACTTTATTGTCAAGGTGATGTACAGAGGGGTTACACTTACATACATAAGGTAGTGAGTCCATTTCTTGTTCAACTTCTTACTCTCTCTAAACATTAATTCTTACAGTCAGAAAAGCTATTCAAATTCCCTTGTCAATAAGAATAGCTTTACCTTCTTCACACTTCCAAGGCTACCTTCCTCAGTGTGGCATACACGTGTTGGCAATTACAGAGAGGTGGAGTCCATTTTTATTTCTTGATTCTAAGTAGGTGGCCTGCAACTGCTTGGCCAATGGGATGTACTGGATATAATAATTTATTTAGAGCCAGGTACTAGTTGCTTATGCCTGTGATCCTAACTATTGAGACCCGGAGCATCAAAGTTTGAGCTAGCTTGGGCAGAAAAATCTATGAAGCTCCATCTCCAGTAAACCAGCAAAATACTAGACTGAAGGTGTGTCTCAAGAACACCAGCCATGTGCAAGAAAATTGAGGGTACAAGGCCCCAGACTCAAACACATAAAAAATAATAATAATGCTTATGTATACTGTTAATACCTTTCATGGCCCATTGTCTTAATGTCCCATCCAAAGCACCTATGCTCAATTTGCTCCATCTCTTCCAACCTCAATTCCTTGACCAATACTTCACTCATAAAGTACTGGTAGGTCCTTACATTCTTCCACCCCTCCCTCCCTCCCTCTCCCTCTCCCTCTCCCTCTCCCTCTCCCTCTCCCTCTCCCCCCCCCCCTCTCTCGCCCATCCACTGTTCACCTAGGAAGCCAACACGACCATTCACACCAGAGCAGATATGATTTCCCCCAGAAACTTTCAAGGCTGGGTACTCTGCCCTCAGACCAGCCTGCATTCAAGCCTCAGCAGCCTGTACCCCACTCTACTGTGACTGCTATTTATCTGTTTCTAGACCAGAGCTTGCAGGCACTGTGAGCTCCCTGGTCCTGGACCTATACTACACTCCCATGAAGCACTTGTGGGATACATAACTGAAGGCCCCTCACAGGCTCCCAAGGAGACAATGTTCTACAGGTCCTTCCTGGTTAGCACTGGAAGCTACATGTTCCGCCAAAGCCAAATCACTGGCCAGCCTATTAATTCTCAATCTGTGCTGCTGCCAACCATCTGCATCAGAAACAACACACAGTGGCAGAGCCCCTAGCCAGCAGTTTCCACAGGAGTGGAAATGGGCAGCCCCCATAAGCCACAGAGGGGCGCTGAATCTTCATCCAAGCCCCTGTCCTGCCTCCCTTGGGTCTGAGCAGGGTTCTCTAAGCTTCCTGTCTGGGGACAGCCCACATGCTCCTCCCTTCTTGATCAGCACTGAGCCCTACTCCCCATCTTAATAAAGAGTGGGTGTTTTACTTGCTAGGGTTCGCCAACCAGAGTGCTTCCATCCCATCCACCACCTCCACCCACCGGCCAAGTGAGCAACTTAGCTGATGCGTGCAAATTGTACTGCGCTTCTCTGCTGTATCTCCTTCCTCTCAGCACCTTGAGACAATACAGATGCTAACAAGTGGCACTGGAGGCGGTGAGAGAGAGACCAGTGCATTAATTATTCAAATTTATTCTTGTTTAACTTGAGAAATAAATGAGGAATTCAATATTTCTGGAAAGACTGTCTAGGTAGAAAACCTTAAAGGCTCTGTGACAGAGCTGGCAAACACTGCATGCGTCTCTCTTATTTACTTGATCTGGTCCCTAAGTTTTAAAACCTAGTAATAAAGAAAACTGGAAGAGAAGTCAGCGAAGGAAACTCTCCTCTTCCCCCACCCCAGGCTCCTCACTCCCCTCAACAATTCTCATTGCTCTAGTAGGCCCCTAACTGCTTGTCAGGAGGCTCTTACCAAAAGGCCCAGGGATCCTATTCTCCCAAACCTTCATACCTCTTTCCCCTCCTGCAAAATAACAGGACTAATGAATGACAGAATGTTATGAAAAACTCCGATCTCAGAGACACCAGCATGACCAATGTAGTTGCGTGCACCATGCACCAGGCCTAGTTGTGATCACTACTCAAAAGTGACAAATTCCGATCACCCAGACTTCCCTCTAGGCATTCCAATACATCCAATACATTCCAGTACATTCCAATACATCCAATACATTCCAATACATCTCTGCTACTTTGAACTCTGCTCCTCTGGCCTCATCCTCTGCTCTAAACTTAAGTGCTTTCTCTTACAGAATCCTTTTATTTTCCTTTTATTCATTTTCTTTGTTTGGCAGTACTGGGGTTTGAACTCTGGGCTTCACACTTGTGAAGCACGTGTTCCTCCGCTAAAGCTAGGCTTTCTCCTTTTGTTATTTTTTCAGCTTGGATCTTGCTTCTTCCCCTCAATTGGCCTGGACTGTCATCCTCCTATTTATATTTCCTACATAGGTGGAATGACAGGCTCAAGACTTCCCTTTCAGCTTTGTATTGGTTGAGATGGAATCTCACAAACTCTAATCTGGCTTCAAATTGCCATCCTCCCTTATCTCAGTCTCTCCTGTAGCTGGGATTACAGGTGGGAGCCCTTGCACCTGGCTCTAAAGACTCCTTTCCTAATGCAATGGCAAAGCGAGCTCCCTCCAGCTTTTCTCTGCATGTTTCTATTTGTTTTCTTCATCTCACATGTGCCTGTCGTCAAACACCACCACCATTTACGATCAATTTACAACTTTGCTTGTTGACTTGTTTCATTCCTTTCATTTGTTTCAGGGCACGTGTGAATCTTGTTCACCCTGTATCCTCAGTAGCAGTACGGCACCTGGCAAATCACAAATACTTGTCCAATTAACCAAATGAATGCCTTGACCGTGTAGATTATGGTTGAAAAAAATAATAATAAAAGGAGAGGCGACAGTATCGGGCAAGGGATATGTTACAGTCATGGGGCATAGATCTGTTGAGCTAGGAGCTGAGCAGGAAAGCCTCTTGGAAGGGGTTGAGCTAACAGCTACTCTGACCCCCGGAGGCAGGGGTGGGGCACGCACAGGAGGGCCCACTGAATCTCAGCATTGTCTCAGGCCTAGGCCAGCAGAGGTCTATGAGTCTTTGTTAGGTTTCACCAGAAACAGGGAGCCAGGGCACACACCCAAGTCACCCCATCCTGGGTTATAAAGGGAGCGAAAAGGGAAGAAGAAGAAGAAGCTGAAGAGGCCAGGAATTAAAAAGGAGGGGTGTTCAAAGCCCTGAGGAGTGAAGCGCCCCTCTGTTGCTTCTCTCTGTAGGACTCCCTGTTCTGGGGAGCAGCCTGGAACCACCCGCTCTCCTGGTGAGGGAGGCTCCCGGGCACCAGCAGCCATCGCTTATGTCCTCCACGAGGGCTCCAGGGAGTGTTTTCCGCCTGACTGATGACAGATCAAGGGAAGAAAAATACCACATGTACGAGTTTCCCAAAATGAAAACGGAGAATGATGCCTGGGGAAAGGCTGCCTGGATAATTAAAGCATTAATTCAGACTCTGATTTGCCTGTAAGTCACAGGCTCTTGAGAACCCCACTGAATGTCCCCCAGTAGACACTAGTGATTCCAAGGCAGTCTCCTGGCCAGGACCTCTCTTTCTTTGCAGTACCCCAGACACCACAGTCAGGCAGGTGTTCAGCAGCCCAAGTTCTTCCATTGAAAATTCTCCCTCAGAGAGAAAGGGCAGGGTTAGGTTCTGAATGATCCAGTACACACCAGGAAGCTGAGAGATCACACTGATACTAAGACTTTCCAACTTTATCCCATCATACATTTCTTGTAGCCTCATGCATAGTTATTCCAATATGCATGCACCACCACCCCTGGCACACCTACCCAAGCAGACACATGCCACCTCTGCGCTTCCACACAGACTTGTATCCTCACTGTCCCTCCCCACCTCTACCATTGCTGGTAGCAATATTGCCAGCCACCCTCACACTTCCCTGCCAACACTCATGTCCTTCCTTGGGCCTTAGCTCAAGGTCTGTCTTCTCTTGAACTCCTCTGGCATGTGGAGTTTTCCTATCAGCCTTGGATTCTACCATCTTCTATGGCACAGGACTGCTTCTGCTAATCTTGCCAACCCTTCTGCAGCTGCACAGGATGCCTCTCAGAAGCCCATTTCCCAAGCCAGACACACAGTGGCGTGGCTGGCTGTTTCATGGCAGCCAAGGATCCCAACCGAGCTGAAGCTGACTCTTAAGCTCTACAGTGACCCACTATCTCTGTCTCCATCCACACAATGGCCATATCCTCCACTAAGGGCCAATTTCATTTCACGGTGATGCTTCTCTGGACCTTCTCTCCATGTCCAGGAGGAGCAGGGTGGCTAGTGATAGGAAGTTCTTGGATCCTGTTTTCCAGTCCTGCCCACACTACTACCTAGTGCTCACTGTCACTTCCCTGTCTGCTCTTTGTTGGTTACACGAGGACACTGATTCTCAGTGCACTGCACTGGGCTTTCTAATGTCTTAAGCAGACTTCCATGTTTCTATGCACAGATGCCAAGAAGAGCAGCTGGCAGCAGGATGTGGCCTCTGAGTCTGGAGCATGTGAGAAGAGAAAGAAGGGAATTTGTTTCTTCCTGGAGATCAAGTTTGAAAGATGACAGTGCACAGTAAACACTGGAAGAAACAAAGAAGACACACATTCACCAAACTTACACGTCGATTCAGACATATAGAGAGGTACACAAATCATACACAATCACTACCAGCACAGTCTCCCAGGAGTCTGGCAATGCTTAATTCTCTCTGGGGGTGGAAAGACTGGAATCAAGGGTCATAAAATAAGATAACAAGTGGAACTGCCACTAAGGACCTTGTTTATCACCCCCTTGGCTCACACGTCTTCTTCCACTGGGAAATGAGAAATGACCTGGCTATGAGAAGGTGGTGGATGAGGATAGGTAAAACCCAGCCTTGTGTCCACCCCACGCTTGATTCAGGCCCTCTGTTCCATTTTGGTCCCATGTCTGGGACTAAAGGACCCTTCATCTCCTTCTTGTCCACCCATAGCCTGACTAAGCTCCAAGGATGGCTCAGTGCGGGCAAAGCCACTGGCTTTCACTCTCACATCTCTCTTTGGCTGGGACAAATGACCTCATGGAAGCACTCGCTTTAGGAACCAGACCTATGGGAGGTATGAGAATGGCATTGGGAGAGAGAGACTCTATCTACCTCCCTCTCTCAAGGCAACTCCTCCGAACTGAATGATCAGGTGGTGCTAGTCGAAGATCTGGCCTGGCAGAAAGCAGGATTGTCTCCACAGTAGCCACTGTCAGGTGTGGCGCTGATGACATCCTCTTTGCTGGCCCAGCTGGCTCTGAGTGGCAAACCCTGAGGGTTTCCTTTGTGTTCCTAGATGTAAGGTAGGCAGTGCCTCTGGAGGAAAGCTGTTGTGCAGCCTCAATAATTAATGCCACGCAAAGTGCCTTTTATGCCTTCAAATGGGATGCTGTCATTTCCTGATAAGGAGAAATATTTACCTTTTTAAAGTACTTTCTTCCAACTAGAAATGTGACCATAGACAATGCCCAGAAAAGCTTTTGGTAGTGAAAGGGCTGGTCCCCATCCTACCCAGGATGCTGAGGCCTGGCTGCTGTAACCAGCTCCATCACCCTAGGCAGCTGGTAGTCATTGAGTTTAGACCACCACAAGTCCCATCATGACTAGTAAAGGCCACAGTAATGATGGTCTGAGACACAACAGACCTACAATCACTGATGGAGGAGAATGCAGCTCAGGTTCCTCAAACTATTGAAGTAAGGAGGCCAGGTCTGGCTGGCGCCATATTGGCCACATGGTGGATGGTAGAGTCTGGCATCTTGTCTTCATGCTGGGGAAGGAAACCAGCCCCCTCCTATCACCTGCCTCCCAGGCCTGCCTGACATGGGAAAGCAGGGCAAAGTCCCCTGACTGGATGTGTACCAACCCTATGGAGCCAACTTTTAACTGCTGGAGACTCCATAAATTACAGGAGTAAACAGCCTAGGCAAAAATTCAGTCCTTCTACAGAAAATTCAATGATTTGATCTCATGTACATAAGGGAAAAAGGAGGGAATAAAATAAGGAGGCCAGGTCTGGCTGGTGCCATATTGGCCACATGGTGGATGGTAGGGTCTAGCATCTTGTATTCAAGCTGGGGGAAGGAAACCCCCTCCCAAAATCAACTGACTCCCAGGTAATGGGCATGCCCAGGCCCCTGGAGGTAGGGGCAGGCACTTGGCTGATAGGTTACTGAATCTGTCAGTCTAGTGCCTGGAACTGGGAATTTCCTGAGTATCTGCCTCCTGTGCTAACCTATTTAGGCTCGGACCAGCCTAGCCACCAGGACTCTATGCCACGTGTGTCTCTGTGATTGTGTCCTGTGTGATTGTGTCCCTGTGATTGTGTCCTGTCTCCTGGCTCGTCTCCAGTCATCATGGAGTCCCAATTCAGCTCTCCACTGGAGCTGAGTTGGCTTGTTGGTATTGTTTTTGTTATTTCTTTCCTCTTTAGCATGTTTCCTGGTTGTGTTATGTGTATTTTCATGCTGCAGGCCTTTGTAACAACTGGCAGCCTGTAGTCTGTTAACTATATAATAAAGACTCCAATATTCTATATTTTAAAATGTGGTTTCTGGGATGATTTACCTTACAACACTATTACGTCCTGGAAAAGGGTGATCTTCAGTTTGGACTTATAGGTAGACATATAGCTCTTTTGGTACTATAGGTGCTGTCTTGAGGAAGAATTCTATCCACCTTACCCTGAAAAATCAAGGTGCACATTGATTCATTTCTGAGAGCACCAAGCTATCATGTGAGGATACATGAAAAGAAAAAGGACATGGAAGAGGAGAATACTTGGACACATTTCTATTCTTATATTTCTCATTTTTTAATCTTCAGCTTGAAAAGAATAAATGTCATACTTTGCAGAACATTAAAAAAGCCTTAAGAGGTAATTTAGGCCTTGGTTAGGGCCAAAGTAGACAGTGCAAAGACCTAGCCTGTAGGTATTTAATTTCTGTGATTCTAATGAACATGTAGAAAGCTGGTGGTTATTTTTCAAACTTCAAGTAGAAGCTGGGTGTGGAGGCTCACTTGTAATCCTAGATACTCAATAGGCAGAGATCAGGAGGGCAGTATCTCAAGACTGACAGCAGTTAGCAAGGTCTCATCTCAACCAATAAGCACGGTACAGTATCACCCATACCTACAATCCCAGATACATAAGAAGCCATAATTAAGATCAAGGCAAGATCATAATTAAGATCAAGGCAATCCAAGGCTAACCTGGTCAAATAAACATGACTATCTGAAAAGTAACCAAAGCATCTGCTTTCCAAGAGGCAGATGCTCTTCTGGGTGGTAGAGTACCTGCCTAGCAACCCTGAGGCTCTAAGTTCAAATTCCAGTACCATCAAAAAAAGTGAAGCAGAGGAATCTCAGTATAGTAATCTGGGAGAGAATTATTTCCTGGTTTCTCACTATAAAGCAATGTTAGGATGCTTCCATGAAAAGCTGAGGTCCTCCATGGTTAGCATCACATAACTTCTAGGTGCCTGGTTCTGTTCTGAGAAGCATTATAAAGGACTCTGTGCCTCCTGGGAAAGGCAACCTTTCCTCAGAAACTTCCAGGGTTGGCCCATCGACTGCCTACGCAATGGCCCACAGCAGGAAGAGTCAGCTGCACTTCTAGTATCTAAGAGGCAAGCAGTGGAGACCTGGCACCCGGTACCACCCTGTGCCTGACTCGGACACCCGGAGACCCAGCCCTTCACATGAATAAAGTGAGATTCCAAAAGACTTGAGTTCAAAGATGTGAAGATATTAGCCCATACCTCAGGTTGGTTGTCAGCTCTTAGGAAAAGGTTCTTGAAGGAATGAGGCCTGGCTCAGAGAGTTGCAAGGAGGGACTCAGGACAAGATAAGAGTAACTGCACTAGTCAGGGAGAACAGGGACATCCAGCAGCCATGCACAAGGGGCATTGCCAGGCTCTCAAAACAAAACCAGGCTCGTTCCTTTGGTGACTCTCTCTTCTTTCAGTGTGATTGCCTGGCAGTCTTGGCTTACAACAGGTCACAAACCAAACCTCTTCCAGCCTGTGGTTCTAGTTACTTGGGAGACAGAGATCAGGGAGCTGTAGTTCAGGGACAACTCAGTCAGAAAGTTCATGAGACTCCATCTCAACTGAGGGCGGGGTGCCAAGGTAATGTGAACCTATTATTCCAGTTCCAGAGAAGCCCAATAGGTGGACATAGTGACACACAACTCATTCCCAGTGACACAGGCAAACACAAGTAGAAGGACAGCAGCCTAGGCTGGCCTAGGAATAAAGCAAGACCACAACTGTATAATAATCGGTGTAAAAAGAGGCAGAGGTAGAGCTCAAGTGGTAGAGTACCTACCTTGCAAGCGTGAGGTCCATACTGAAAAAACAAAAACCTGACCGTTTATAGCCTATTTCTATGGTGGAAGCAGACCTTATAGAAGAGCTTTTAAAATGCCATTTTCAGATGATGATGGAGCTAAGGAGATATTGATGTGAAGCAGTGGGATGTGTTGGCCAAAAGTTTTGGGAAAAAAGTGATGAGGAAGAGCTTCCAGAGTAAATGACTTCAGAGCAGATGTGAAAGGAGCAGAGAGCACTGAACTATGCAGCTGCCAGAAGAAGGTCATGGCAGGCCAAGAAGAGCCAGGCCAGGTGCTTGAGAGGCCATCAGTATCCTCATGTCATTATTGCCCCCTTCTACCGTACAGGAGTCTCCACCACACGCCAAACCCAGAACACATTTACCTTGGGTGAGGTCCCAGGCTTGGTCTTTTCATGTCCAACCCATCTAAAATGTCAGGTGGGCTTCCCTCAGGAAGACCTGGGAAAGGCAGAGGGGGCATCTAACCTTGGACTCGGTTATGAGAAGACTGCTCTCAGAGCCTATAGTCCTGTCCAGTAACACCCAGTGGGCTCAGAAGCCACGTCTCCCTCTCCATCAGAAAGTCCTTGACTAGGCGGTAGAGCTAGGTTCAAGCCCTCGCTGGCTACTCAAGCAGGGAAACCTATGCACCTCATCCAATCTTCCTATGCCTCCATGTATCCTTCTGTAAACAGTGTCGGTAGCTCCTTCCTAACTGCTCTCTCCTTCAGCCCTCAGTGAGCCTGCTCTCTACCAATGAGCCCATTCTTATAGTCATGTGGGTGTGTACTCCCCACCTCCAAGCTGGCATCCACACAGGGACGCTGGCAGGCCCATGGCCACATACTCATGTCAGCAAACCCTAGGGACTCATTTTAAGCTCAGACTCAGTGTGTGGCCATGTGAATGAAGTAAAGCCACCCTGCATGGCTGCCCTGCCTCAGCCACTGTTTCCTATCGCAGAGACCAACACCGGCTATGACAGCAGCTCTGATGATAAGACTCCACCAGCTTA
The DNA here is from genome assembly GCF_024711535.1 of Dipodomys merriami. Classification (NCBI taxonomy): domain Eukaryota; kingdom Metazoa; phylum Chordata; class Mammalia; order Rodentia; family Heteromyidae; genus Dipodomys; species Dipodomys merriami. The sequence continues at coordinate 18,940,633 of NW_027203826.1, forward strand.
GCAGGTGACAATTCCCCCCAGCCTCCCTGAGCCTCTCTGGCTCTACTCTCCACTGAGCATGCGCAGGGTGGCTGAAGGGTGCACACACCACCAGAGGCTGAGGGCTTCCTGTGTAGCACACCCACCTCATTGAGGAAAGCAACAGATAGCTGGTCAACACTGAGGGGTCTATGCCAGCCCCCATGCACGTCCTTTAACTCCAGCAAGTGGTTTGGCCTATCTTTTTCTGTCAGGCACAGAACTCAGTTTATTAGTTTATTAGGCTAACTGTGGATGGTGGGCAAGGGGAAAGGACACGGTAGAGGGATAGAATGGCGTCAGATCTGGCCAGCATGAACCACACACAAAGGGTTAGAGGGACAGGGGGTCCTTTAAGGAAAAGCTCTTAAGTTCCCAGCAGTCAACAAGAATCTTCACTATGGTCAACACACAGACAGCTCTGCTGTACCTATGTGGCATCATCTCTATTCAAGTGTCTCTGGAATTCATGCCTTCACAGTGAGGTCACAGTAGGGAAGATAGCCATAACATAATTCTTCTGGCTTTGCCAGGTGTATCCCTGCAAAAACAGCATTTCAACCTGGCTTTCTCCAAGGCCAATATCGGGTCATTTCATCTGGCAAGGTAGCTGCTCTGATATCACGTCTGATTCTTGTTTGGTGACTCTCCAAGATCCTCAGGTGGAAAAACTTGGGTACTCTCAAGAGACCTCAGGAAAGAGCAACAAACTTCTCATGTCTACTTTTTTGTTGTTTTTTTGGTTGGTCGTGGGGCCTGATCTCTGGGCCTGGGTTCTGTCCCTCAGCTTTTCAGCTCAAGGCTAACACTCTACAATTTGGGCCACAGCGCTACTTCCAGCCTTTTCTGCTTATGTGGTGCTGAGAAATCGAACCCAGGGCCTTCAAGCATGCAAGGCAAGCACTCTACCACTGAGCCACCTTCCAAGGCATGTCAACCCTTTTGAGGGTCAGCCCTTAGACCTCAGCTCTTGGACCTAAGACAGGATATTTATGATGTAGTAACCTAAATGTGGCCTTGAATCTACCTCAGGCCCTTTACACTTGCTCTTTCATCTCCCTCCAATACTGCCTTCAGATCTTGGAATAATCAGAGAGAGAGAGAGAGAGAGAGAGAGAGAGAGAGAGAGAGAGAGAGAGAGAGAGAGAGAGAGAGAGAGAGAGAGAGAGAGAGAGAGAGAGAGTGTACTTGAACTCGGGACCTCACACTCTCCCTTAGCTATTGCACTCAAGGCTATCACTGTACCACTTGGACCACAGATCCACTTCTGGCTTTTGGCTGGTTAATTGAAGATAAAAGTCTCTACTGCTCATGCTAGCTTTGAACCATGATCCTCAGATCTCAGCCTCCTGAGATTACAGGCATTGAGCCAACAGTGCCCTTCCCGTTCATTACCTCCTCAGACAACTCCCTGGGCCACTGAGTTTGGAAGAGAACCTCAAATCTCCCTCTCTCAGTACCCCTTCTTTTCTTCATGGCACACTGCATTATTGGAGGCCATCCTCTGTACTTGTCCAGAGGATGTTTTCTCCTCCCACTTCTCTGAGCTCTATACACTCAGCCCCATGTCTAGAGCCACAGATTCTGGAACCTTGTCTGATATCAAGTGAATGTCCAGTAACAGCTTTCTAAATGAGTGAATGAATGATTGAACCTATCTTCGGGCAAGGAGGGAAGCAGAGTAGAGGGGTGAATACTTTTGAGAAAGGTACAGTATATATTATATACATGTGCTGAAATTCCATCCTATACCCACTAAATAGTCACAATTATAACATCTTAATTTTTTTTTTTTTGGGTCCGGTCGTGGGGCCTGAACTCTGGGCCTGGGCGCTGTCCCTCAGCTCTTCAGCTCAAGGCTAGCGCTCCACCACTTGAGCCACAGCGCCACTTCCAGCTTTTTTCTTTTTTGCTTATGTGGGGCTGAGGAATCGAACCCAGGGCCTCAGGCATGCAAGGCAAGCGCTCTACCACTGAGCCACCTTCCCAGCCCCAACATCTTAATTTTTAAATTAATGAATAAATAACTGAAAGGAAGACAGGTATCATGTGACACTGGTTCAAAGTCTCTGTTCTGCGCCACTGATGCGGGTATCACTTTTGCCTTTGCAGGACTTCTCTCTGGTATGCTAGAAAGCTGTGCACCCCTCATGCGCTGGCTGAGGCTAGAGCCTCGGAAAAGGTTAACTGTGAGGCAGGGAACACTGAATCTGCAGAGTACAAGTCAACACCTGTTAAAGTAGGAGAGCAAGACTGCCTTCAATCCTTGTCTAGACAAGGGAGAGTCGGAGGAGTCTCATTATCTTCTCTGAGAAATCAAGGCAGCAGTATGAAACAATTTGGGTTGTCAAGCTGTCAATGCAAATGTTGAGAACGACAAACTTCCCCAAGTCCTGCCTCAGTAAACACCCAGAAAACAGCAGAAGCCAGCACCACCAGATCACTACGTCTGTCTCCCAGGGTCACCGAGGTACATTCCAAGGTGAGAGCAGTAAGTCTGGGACTATGGGGAGGGAAGACTGGAATGGAGAGAAGCCTAAAAGGCCAGAAAGGGCAGTGCAACAGGCATGTAGGCCACCATGATGATGGGAGTCACTGTAAGAACTCACACTGGACCATGGGAAGGATGAGTTCTGTGCCAGTCCGTCCCCACCTGGGTCATCTCAGGTGAGGGTCGTAATCTCCCAAGTATCCACTACTTCCTCTTCAAATAGATACAAAGATGCTCTTTGTCAGCATCCCAAGATTATGTTAAAGATCAAATGAAATTGTGTAAGTATAAGATTTTGGTAGACAAATGATGTCAATAAAGAACCTCAAACATGCTCATTGCTCAGAAAGTGAGAGCAGAGAATGAATCACTGTCCACCTTTGGAATTAGTGGTAGTGTTTGAGGGACTTATCCTTTAGGGACTCTTATAGCCTTTCAGGTCAGAAAGATGCTACACACTGAAAAGCAACCACAGTGACCACACTTCCACAAGCACAGTAACTTCTCTAAGTAGTTAAGAATGTTGTTCTTAGCTGGGCACTGGTAGCTCATGTTTGTAAGCCTAGCTACTCACGAGATCTGAGTGTGGAGATTTAAAGGCCACTCTGACTGACAAATTTGAGAGACTCTTAACTCCAATAAACCAGCAAAAAGCTGAAAGTGGAGCTGTGGCTCAAGTGGAAGAGGGCCAGACTTTTAACCTTGAGCGAAAACCTAAGGGAAAGTGTGAGACTCTGAGTTCAAATCCCAGGACAAAAAAAAAAAGTGAAGAAGATAAAAGAATGTGGTTCCTTACCATTCTAGACAAAAGCAAAACAAATCCATGGGAATGAATTCAATAAGGAGCACAAGATACATGAAGAAATATTTAATCCAAAAACAATGGGAAATCACAAAAGAAGTAGTTGAACAAATGGAAGATAATACTATGTTCACAGATAAAGACATTTAACATCATAAAGGTGTGAATTCTCCCTAAAGCTGATTAGAAGATAAGCATATTCTCAATAAAACTGTCAATTAATTTTGAGGGAGGGATAAAGTCATTTAATCTAAGTTTCATATGGAACAATAAATATGCAATTCTGAACGAGAACTGTGCAAAAGATGAATAGCCATATCACATATCAGGCATTCTACAAAGTTGCATTGATTACAGCATACATTCAGGCTCATGAATGGACAACTAATCAACAAAATGGAATGAAATAGACCTATACCACCTGTGAAAAATGTGGATTTTAGGTGACTAAGTAATAGAGGAATTGTTCAATAATGCTACAGCACAACTGTGAAGATATATGGAAAAAAATAAGATTCTTCTCTCATTCTTATACCAAAATAAACTATCAATAAATAAAAGTTCTAAATATGAGGAATAAAACTGCAGAAGTGATATATACATAAAGAAAAATTTTGTAGTTGTGCAGGCCTTTGTAAGCATTATGTAAATCCAAGACAGTAATAAAAAGGCTGACACATTTAACTGTAAAAAACAAAAACAAAACATAAAAACTGTCATAAAAACATAAACAACTTCAATAGGCAAACTACAAATTGAGAAAACATCTATGCATTCATACCACAAAGGACTAATTTTTAAAATGCAATGAATGTCTTCAAATTAATAAGAAAGCATGCAGAAGATATTGACAATCAAGTCGCAGTAAAGGAAATAGAAATAGTTCTTACTGTTTGAAAAGATGCTCAGTCTTAAAATAAAATAAGTCTATTTAAACTAGGAGAGTTAGGGGTGATGGTGCATGCCTGTAATACTAGTACTCAAAAGGCTGAAGTAAGAAAAATGCAAGTTCAAGATCTCTGGGGCTATGAAGCAAGATCCTGTCTCTACACATAAAATTTCTTTCACAAGAAATATCATTTTTCATCTCTTAGATATTCAAAAGCTAAAGCAATTGACCATATGATATTTATTGTTATGGGATACAAAGAATCTGGCCCTATACTAATACATACAATTCCATGGAAGGCAGTTTGGGAAGAGAAAGACCTATAATTCTACTTACTTCAAATATTTTCTTTCATAAATATTTGCACCTGTGACAAATATATTTATATACTTATCACCAAAATACTTAACATAATATGGAAATGGAAGGTTTCATGAGAAAATGTAACAGTCTCATTTTTAGTGACACCAACGGGGCAACTATACAGCAAGAGGGAAGTTTTTTAAAGAAACAGAACAACAAAAACCCACAAAATGTCAATGAAGAAATTAAAGAAGACAATAAACGAAAGTTATCTATTATGCATTGATGGAAAGACTTGATATTGTTAAGAAATCTATCAATTTAGGTGATCCATCAATTTAGTGCAATCCCTATCAAAATTCATATGGCATTTTTACATAAATAAAATCAGTCTTAACATTTATACAAAACCTAGGCGACCCAAACTAACAAAAATAATATTGAAAAAGAGCAAAACTGAGGTCTTATATCTCCTGATTTCAAAATGTATTATAAATCGACAATCATTAATGAAACAATGTAGTATTGTCATGCAGACAAACACAGACCAATGGAATAGACTAGAAAACACAGAAATTAGTCCTTGGGTTTATGGTCAAATTATTTTTGTGATGGTAAAAGAACAATCATTTTAACAAATAATGTTGGGAAACTAGATTTCACAAGCACAAAAAGGTAGCTTCAACTCTTACATTATACCTCTATATAGAAGTTCAAAGTGGATAAAAGACCTAAAGAAACAAAGAAAAACCTTTATGATCATGAACTTGGCCATAGTTTCTTAGCTATAACACCAAAAGCTCAGGAAACAAAAGAAAAATAAATGCATTGAACTTCATCAAAATTAAAAACTGTTGTGCCTCAAAGATACTGTTACACTGTTAACAAAATAAAAAAAAAAACAATCCACAGAATGGGATAAAATATTTGTAAATCATATCTCTGATAAGAGATTTATGTCCAGCTACTTGGGAGGGAGAAATATAGAGGATTGTAGTTTGAGGCTATACTGAACAAAATGTTAGCAAGACCTCATCTTAGTAAATAAGTTTGGCATGGTGGCATTTGCTTAGATCCCAGCTAAACAAGACCCTAGATGAACAAAATTAACTATAGTAATAAAGACCGGGGATATGGCTAAAGTGATAACACATCTGTTTATCAAGTACCAGGTCCTAAGTTCAAACTCCAGCATTGCAAAATAAATAAATAAGCACACATATATGTAAGAATAAATGTAATCATATATCTAAATACATTTAAACATATATTTAGGAATGAATTTAATCAAGAACTATAAACTAAAAACTAAAATATTCATGAAACAAAATTGAAAAAGACATAAATAGAAAGATATCCCATGTTTATAGATTAGAAGAATCAATATTATTAAAATATCCTTCCTATCCAAAACACTCCCTATCAAAGTTCCAATGACATTTTAGCCCAAAGAAAACATACTAAATTTGTATGGAATCATATAAGACCCTATATTGCCAAAGCAATTTTGAAAAAGGCAGAATTGATGGCCTTGAGCTTCCTGGTTTCAAATTATATTAAAAAGTTATAGCCATCAAAACAGGATAATACTGGCATAGAAATGGACACAGAAAGCATGAGACTAGACTAGAGCTCTAGAAATTAACCAAGCACATGCAGTCAACTAATGGTTGACAAGGCCACCCAAAACACTGGGTAGGGAAAGAGCAATCTCTTCCATGGAAGGTGCAAAGATGAACATGGGGGACATAGCAAACTAAAAGCCATTAAATGAAAAAGCATTCTTTTCATCAGGATTGGAAAAAGCATTTATGAATCATATATCTGATAAGAGGTTAATTGAACCCATCAATATTTGGATTATATAAAGAACTGAAACAATTCAGCAGAAAAAAAGAGCAAGGGAAGTTAATTAGCAATTTTCCAAAGAAGATATGCAAAGAGCCAGTAAGTATAAAAAAGTATTCTAATATCTCTGTCAGAGTAAGGAAAACCAAACCCACAAAGGGTGATCATCTCACATCATTGTCAAAAGACAAGAAAGTAGTGTTCTAAGAATATGGGGGAAGGGAACTCTCATCCACTGTAGATGGGAATGTAAATTGAAATTTGTCATCATATAAAACAGAAAGAAAGTAAAAGCAAAAGGACTAGGGTGTGACTCAAGTGGTAGAGCCCCTGCCTAGTAAGGGCCAGGCTATGAGGTCAAATCCCAATATCACCAGGACAAAAGTGAAACAAAACCTAGATGCCCCTCAGTAGATAAATGGATCAAGAAAATATGGTATACACAATGGAATTCTATCCCTCCATCAGAAATGACATTGCTCCATTTGTTAGGAAATGGAAAGACTTGGAAAAAAATTATATTAAGTGAAGTAAACCAGGTCCAAAGAAACATAGGTTCCATGGTTTCCCTTATTTGCAATAACTGGTATATGTCTGAGACAAGCAGAAAAGGTCAGATAAGATGATGTTAAGTGAAATGAGCCCCAAGATAAGGACACAAGTGTTGTTTTTTTTTCTTTCTTGCTATTGTTTCTAACATTTTTATAAGGTACCATGTGATTTTTTTTGATGCTTTGTATGTCCCTTCCCCATGGTATAATCCCTGTTTTCACTGTATTTGATGTTGGTATAATTTGGGGAGGGGAAGGGAAAAAACAAATTGTTTAAATAGAGATACAGATTGATCCAGTGCAACAATGAGATGTACAAGACACTATGTAGAAAAACCAACTTTACAATTCAAGCGGGGGGGGGGGGGGGGGGCAGGGGGAGGGGGAGGGTAAGTGTAGTTGTGGAGATGGGAGGGAAGGGATGGTAAGGGAAAAACAAAGGAGGAGGCAACAATGCTTGATAAGAAATGTACTCATTACCTTGCTCATGTAACTGTAAGCCCTCTGTACAGTATTTTCACAATAAAAAAACATTTTAAAAAAACAAAAACAAAAACAAAAAACAGAAACCCAGATAGATGAAAGGTCTCATGTGAGTCTAGTGACCGGATCTGTCTGAAAATAGCAGTGGATTCATCTGGATAATGATCCACCAGACACGAAGAAGAAAAATCTCAGAGGGCTAGACTCGTGATCAAAAATGGCCCCATATGGAGCAGCCAGTCTGTGACACTGCAGGTCGGGGGCTAAGTGGGGAAGGCCATGAGCAGCTTGGCTGGTGGAGGACTCCAGGGTGGCACCCGTGCAGACATCTCTGCTTCATGATATCATCCACTTTCTCCCAGCAGGGACCCAAAGTGCCCATATGTCAAGCATAGATTCTAATTCAAAACAACAGACACGATTTCTCATAGATGAATGGAGAGGAGCCAAGACATAGTCATCCATGGATAGGCCAAAGAAAAAAGCTACTACCACCTTTTTCCAGACCAGTGCAAGTCCAAGGCTCCAGGCCTTGGCCTAAAACACGGAAGCAGGAAGTCAGGTTAAGTGTTGGAAGAAAGCACTCCCAGGCCAGCTGTGAATCCGAAGAGAACATTCTCATCCCAAATCCCAGCTTCAAGATACCACAGCTAGACTACTAACCCAGGAGAGTCTGAGAATTTATTTTGAAGGGGCTGGGGTGGGCTCTGGGGCCTTACACAGAGATAGAGGAAAAAATAAACCCCCTCTCAGTCTAAAATTTTCATCTACAGTCAAGACTTACTGCAGTGGCCAGTAGAGTGAAGAATGGCAAGGAGCCTTCCCTATGTGGGAAGACAACCTCACTCAGATTCTGAGCAGAGCCAAGTTTCTCTTTGCTGGAGTATCTCAACTGTCTTTCCTAAGGAGCAGGGATCAGAAAACAGCCACGTGGTAAGGGAAGGCCTCCTCTGCCCAATAAAGTGACTTGTGAGCAAAGACCTTCCCAGACAGAGGAAAGAACAAGCCCAGGGAGAAAAAGACAAGGTATATGTCATAGGGCTGAGCCCAGGTGACCTGAGGGGTGGGACAGGTGTCAGATCCTGCAAAGCTGGACCAGTTTAAGGATTCTGACTTCTCATCAGAGCAGTAGAATAAGATAACCTGATTTAAGGGTTTTTAAAGGGTCATCTGGGTTAAGAACCCAATCCAAGTCAAACAGCATGAGCTGCTTCCATCAGAAGTAGGCTGTTGGCACAGTCCAGGAGAGAGGTGACAATAGCTTAAACACAGTTGGTAGCAGTGAAGGTAACGAGAAGGGGGTATAATTGGAAGAAAGAGACAACAGGATTTGCTAACACATGGAATATGGGAAGTCAGAGAAGTTTCAGATACTAAGATTTTTTTTACCTGAGATATTAGAGAGATGAGGTTGTGGTTAACTGAGAAAGAAAAGAATGAAGAAGGAACTGGCCTTATGGGAAGAATTTACAATTGGACATGTAAAAGTTAACATGCCTCTCAGGCACCCATGTGGAAATATCTCATGAGCAACTAGACAGACACACAGAGTGTTCAGAGAGAGAGCCAGGTGAGTATCCAAGGCTCCTGGGCAAATAGATGAAGAAAAAGTAACAGAAGCCTCTCTGAAGAAATTACCAAAAAAGTAGGAAAACTTCAGGAAGAGATTAGGGATGTTCTGAAAGGAGTTAGTCCTGACAACTCTTCAAGAGTCTCAAGATGAGAACTGAAAGCTGACCACTAGTTGAGCAACTATTTCAGAAAATGAGTTTTGGTGAAGGGAGAGAGGCGAGGACTCAGAAAGAATGAAAGTAGCACAGCAATGCATGGGAGTTTCTCTATATAAATGTATCCGAAATAAGAAATAAAGAAGAGATTATAAGATCACAGCATCCAAGGACACAGGTTGACCCATCGCAACAATTATACTCACAAGACACTGTGTTGGAAACTTGAAACTCCTTGGGTTGGGGGGTGGGGGAGGTTGGGGAGGAAAGGGATATTAGGAGAAAAAGGAGGGGTTATATTTGACAAGAAATGTATTCCATTACCTTACTGTAACTCCTCTGTACAGCATCTTTACAATAAAAAAAAAAGATCACAGTGTCAACATTTTACCAGCCCATAAGGAGACCATCTAGGCAAAGGTCAGCACTAGGCCTTTCCATTTCATTGGCACTTACTTTCAGAGATAAAGTTTTATTAGGGGCTATCATATTCATTTGCATATTGGTGGTGGCCACTTCCTGGCAATGATGCCAGACTGAGTACTTGAGATCATGTGACCCATAGGAAAAAATATTTACTGTCTTGCTCTTTATAGAAAAATGTCGCCAGCCCTAATATAGGTGATGATTCTCAGTGGTTGCTAATGACCCAAGAAGGAGAAACAACCAGACTTTTATGTGCCTGTGACAGAGTAGATACTGTCCCCTAGAAAGTCATCTCACAAAACAATTTTTAAAACAAACATGAATCAGATAGACTGAAGTATCAATTCATAGGAAATATGGGAAACAGAAATGTTAAACAGCACAACGGAGAATTTCAGGAATTCAGAATGTAGGGAAGATCTACAGGAAAAAAAGACAAAGTTTCCTAAGCAAACCATAAGACAAAATAAAATGGGAGAAGATCTACAGGTTCAGACTTAATAAACCAACCTTTCAACCAAATATACAAGATAACTTTTATTTGGGTTCTGATTCTAACAAACCAATCATAACACCATCTAGAGACTTGAAGATACTAAGAAATCATGGCAAATTTGGGGATTAAAATAATGATATAATTTTTTAATCTATTATTTCTAGAGACTAGTACTTAAATATTTATAGATCAAAAAATATGCTGGTTAGGATTTGTTTCAAAATAATCCAGTGGGGAGAGAGAAAGTAGGAGATTTGAAAAATATTGTCCACGCATTGATCACTAGTAAAGCCAGATAGTAGAAACTTGGGGTTCATTTTTTCTAGTCTCTCTACTTTGGTATATGATTGAAATTTTCCATAATAAAATGTTAATGCAAAATATTAACAAAAAGAGACGAGACAGCATAGGAAATGGCACATGGAGGACATGAAGATCCTAGGTGGCACTTTCTGAGAAGCAGAATGTAGGTGCAATCAGGATTGGAGAGATGCCATGTACTTCCTGGAGTCAGTGGGACTTTGGAGGATGGGCAGAGAGGAGACAGCAGGTACTTGAAGAGAAGAAATACTGAGTGAAGACGGAGGCCATTGAAAGGAAGCCACTTCCCCAGACTTCCAGAGCATCCGTGTTGGCAGGAGTGGAGAGCGGTGCTGCCCACTCTTACCCCACAATACACTGTCTTGCTGTGGTTGCTTCCTGTGGGCCTTTTTTTTTTGTATGCCAGTCCTGGGGCTTGAACTCAAGACTTGAGCCCTGTTTCTAAGCTTTTCGGCTCCAGGTTAGCACGCTACCACTTGAGTTACCACTTCCAGCTTTTTTTGGTGCTTAATTGGAAATAAGAGCCTCATAGACTTTCCTGCTTATAAGGGCTTTGAATTGCAATCCCCAGATCTTTGCCTCCTGAGTAGCAAGGATTACAGGCATGAGCCACCAGTGCCCAGCGTGGTCCTTCTCAATAGCATTAGCTGAGCAAGGGAGCCCTCTCCCCCAAGGCACAGGAGGCATTCCCAGAGGGGACCAGTCTGTGCATTGAGGATGGAGCATCCTGCCTGTCTGACTCCTGTACTATACTACCAAGCATTACTCTATGGCCTGCCTGTCCACCTCCATCTGTCCTCTCATGCTGACTCATGGGGCACATTCTCCACCCAGCAACCAAGGAAGACTAATTTAATGAAGTTTAGGAACCTATGATGTCGACAAGGATTTGAGGGTATGTAAATGGAATCCATAGTTTTCATCAGGTTTTCAAAGAATCTCTGACTATAAAGCTCAAGAATCACTCTACTTAAAGTTTAATCATTTTCTATATACTCGATTTAGAAGTAGGGCTGGGGTATAATTCTAGTTATTAGATCCTTTTCAAATATCAGTCTGAGTGCTCCCTACTCCTGAAAATAGAACATGCTTTTTAGATCAATGAAAATAAGAATTCTAATTCTTCATTGGCAGGTTGATAGCTGGGCAAATCTCAAACAACTTCAGTCTTTAAAAGCTCAATAAGACAGCATACCTATTAGGATCCAATTCCTTGCTAATAGCTAACATTATACTTTTTTTTTTATAATCCCTAGCAACACAAAGCAAATGACAGCACCGGCACTTTGAGAACTGCCCTGGTGAAGACTTAGAAAAAGAAATGAAAACAAGAAAATGGGGTGTGATTTTTTTAATGTCTGTGTGCAATTCTCTTGATGGTTTGAATGGCCTCCACACATTAGCTCTCACACTTCATCCCCAGCACAGCCACACCCAAACTGATGTGATAAACAAGGCAATCTACATCATTCACCTCCCACAACTAACTCACGTGCTCACATGATCTTTTCCTGAAATGCCAGAGGACAGCGGATTAAGAGGATGTGCTGTGGACATCACAGTGATGTTCAGCCAGACTTTCACCAGTCACTCTGCCCTCTCCCTTTCCAGCACCAATGCCCATCTTCAGTTATATGTGCTTCCTGTTTCTTCCCATTCAATCTATGCACCTGTTCAAAGAAATAAACACTATCTCTACCTAAGCAGAGAAAACAGACTGTGAAAATCAGTCTGAGCCGATCACTATGGCTGTCCTTTTGGATGCACGAGTATTTCATGTGGAGGTATCCCCAGTGAGGGGAATACCAAGGAGAATGCAGAGAGGAAGAGTGTAGAATACTGCCACAATTTTCCTCACAGGAGCTCACATTAGGAGGAATCAATAAATTCCTCCTAAGCCAAGGACCAGGAGGGGTGAATCCCACCCTGCCAGACCCAGCCTCTTCACTCCTTTGGACTTGCTTTCATTCATCCCGCTGTGATTCAGCTACTGCTATAAGCCAGGCCCGCTGTTAAGCTCCAAGCTCAGCCATTAAAAATACCAGCATGGTCCCAACTGCCAGGAAAGTTTGTCTAGGAGGTACGGACATTCAAGGAACAAGTAAACAAACCTTGAATGAGTGCTGTGAACAGGTATGGTGCCCCCCAGGAATGGGCAATAGGAGAAACTAGATTAGATGGAATGATGGCTATTGTCCATGATATGTAAGATCTCACCAGAGAAATAAGATTCAAGTAGAGAACTGAACAATACATTGTGATTAACCATGAGAATGGAGAGTTCGAGGTTGTAAGTTACAGAGATGGGGGAATAACATAGTAAGAGAAAACTTGGCATATTCTCAGAGCCCAGAGGAGCTGGCAGGTGGTGGATGATGGAGAGTGATTCAAGTTGAAGCTGAGGGGAGAAGAATAGAGTACACAGGGCACACAGACCAGAGGTCGGGGCTGCGATTCCAGGTTGAGGAGTATCATGATCATATTTACACTTCAAGATCATACAGGTTAGGCAAGCACTGTTAGCTCACACTTGTAATCCTAGCTACTCAGGATGCTGAGATCTGAGGATTATGGTTCAAAGCTAGCCTGGGAAGGTAAGACTATGAGATTCTTATCTCCAATTAAACACCAAAAGAGCCAGAAGTAGAGCTATGGCTCAAGTGGCAGAGCACTAGCCTTAAGCACAAAAGCTTAGGGAACAGCACCCAGTTCAAGCCCTAGGGGATGGACACACACACTACTATGCAGAACACAGAGCTGTGAAGCGGGCAGAGAAGAAGTGGAAAGATCAGTTAGCATCAGTTGGGATGCTGCAGTGGTCATCCAAGGAAACAGATGATGGTGACTTAGACTAGGCAGTGACAGCAGAGATAGAATGCTAGAGAAAAATAGGGACTTGTAAGACTGCAGGCTTTCATAATGGATGGCCTAAAACTATATGGAAGGACAAGTATCAGCCACGATTCCTGGACTTCAATGTAGAAAAAAATCCCACTTACCAAAACTGGGGATCTGGGGATGCAATCAAGAATTCAACTTGGAGTGGGGCTGGGAATGTGGCTTAGTGGTAGAGTGCTTGCTTAGCATACATGAAGCTCTGGGTTCGATTCCTCAGTACCACAGAAAAGGCTGGAGTTGGCTCCCTGGCTCAAGTGCTAGCCCTGAGCAAAAGCAGCTCAGGGAAAGTTCCCAGGCCCTGAGTTCAAGCCCCAGCACTGGCCAAAATAAAAAGAGAATTCAACAACTTGGGTATGTTCAATCTGAGATCTGAGATGCCAAGTAGGAACTTCAGAAAGCCATAGGATATGGATGAATGAAGTTTAGGAGAGAGAAAGGAGCTAGAACTAGAAATTTGGGAGTTGTGAAAAATTGAATAATGACCTGGTAGTGACCATGAGAATGTGCCTAGCAAAGCCAAACTATGGCCAAGAGCCCCAGATGTTGGGCTCTAAGATCCTCTAACACATTTGCAATGAAAGCAAGGAAGGATTCCCAAGGCAGGAGACCACTCCTGGGAGCCAACAGACTCCTCTGGCTCAAGGGAAGATTGAGGACCTCCTGACAGTCTTGCTGACATCCTTGGGCTGCACCACAGGCTGGAACCCTTGCACCCAACCTTCCTTTGCTGGAGTTGTCACTGAGGATCAGACTTGCATGGTTGACTGATGGCTATTCCAGCCTTTCTCAGCTCCTTCTCCATTCCTCTCATTAATGTCTCCCCTAAACAAATCTCTGCATTTCATTACATCTTAGTAGCTACTACTCAGAGGATGTCGGCCTCCAGGACAGAATTTGTTCACATCCTCCTGTGTCTACACTTTTGTCAGTCTCTCCCCACACTCAGTCTGACCTTGGCCATGTAACTGGCACTGACTGAAAAAGGTTTGCAGTTGCCCTGTCTATGAATTTTGTGTGTGTGCGTGTGAAAAATTCTCACATTGAAGCTTAAAGCATAGTATTCGTTGGTAGAGCCACAGAGAAGCAATTAACTCACAAGGATGAAGCCCTCTGAATGGGATTAGTGCCCTTTATTTAAAATAATTTTTATAAAAACAGGCCTGACTTGTCTCTTCTGCCATGTGAGCATGCACCACAAAAGTATAATCTGTGAACCAGACCTTTGACACTGGACACCCTATCCCCCAGAACTGTGAAAAAGAAATTTCTATTATTCATAAACCACTCAGACTATGATATTGTATTCTAGAAGCTCAAGCTGAATGAGACACTGTTCCACAATTCTGTGAGGCAGTGCAGGAAAGCTTTTCTGAAGATACAAAACCACAGACAGCCTGCTAGCCATTCCAGCTGATGGCCCATAAATGTAAGTGATGCCAAACTAAGACTGTCCAATCTTAGCCATGTTATCCCAAGACACAGATAATCCACAGAATTGTAGAATGCTTCATATCCATTATTTTGCACCTCTGAGTTGGGGAAAGTTTGCTATGCAGTGAAAGTTATCTGATACAGAACTCTGGGGCATAAAAGTATGGAAATGAAGTGGTATTTTTTTTTTTGGTCGGTTGTGGGGCCTGAACTCAGCCTGGGCTCTGTCCCTCAGCTCTTCAGCTCAAGGCTAGTGTTCTACCACTTGAGCCACAGTACCACTTCCAGCTTTTTCTGCTCATGTGGTACTGAGGAATTGAACCCAGGGCCTCATGCATGCAAGGCAAGCACTCTACCACTAAGCCACCTTCCCAGCCGATGAAGTGGTCTTAATTGTGGTTTTGAAGGTCCTGTCCTTCAGTCTCCCAATCCAAAGCCCTTCCTAAGGTTTTTACCATTAGCCAGAACCTTTTCCAAATCTTTCCTTAGCATTTACTATGTCTCAGACAACACCCTGAGGAGCCATAGATAAATAAGGATAATTAGAAACATAGTTTTTTCCTAAAGGAAAACAAGTAGAAGGGTCGGGGAAGAAAACTCACCTTCAACTTTCTATAAATTGTAAATTGGTGGTCTCTGAAAAAATAAACCTCCTTGCCATCACTTTATGGTCAACAAGTGATAAAGATCTTGTCATAGTCATAGGGCAAGCAATGTCCTAGCCACAGGAATGATGTCTAGGAAAAGAAATGATGGCAGAGGAAAGGAAAATTAGAATTTACCACAGAATTTACCACAGGTTCCACAGCGGCTTCTTTCCTTAACTAAAAAGTCAATGGGTGCTTATCAAGCACCCATTAAGAACAAAGCATTGAAGACACACTGGCAAGAGGCAGGATGGATCTTTGCTGCAGTGGCAGAGGTGAGCCCAAGATGCTAAGGGAGCATAAAGAGAAAGGATGGATGAGGCTTGCAGGGAATCTGGGGATCTTGCTGGGAGACATAACCACATTTAGCCAGGCCTTCACAGAGAAGTTGGAACAGGTCAAACTGAACAACTGTGGGTGAAGAGCAGAGCAAATGGTAAGAGAAGTCATACTCCTGAGATTTCTAGCTTGGAAAATGGATAGTAATTCCATTTGCTCCAATGAGGCTATATGACAGGAGAACACGATTTGGTAAATGATGATGAGTTCTGTTCAAGACAAGGCAACTGAAGTAAAACATCCACTGTTCAATTAGGATAGAAATACTGTCACTCAAAAGAGAATCCTGGACTAGAAAGCAAATTTAGAAGTCATCAGCATATGGGTGATGGCTAAAGCAAGAGGAAAATGTGCATCATATGTGAAAAGGCCAGGATTGGGACCAAAAAGCATCTCCATTTAAGGATCACTTACTCACTTCCCTTCTGGAGGAGGAATCCAGCCAACACACTAACCACAGGAAAGGTTGCCAGGCCCATGAACACACCCATGAGTTACTACCAAGATATCCTGGTATCCCAATCTCGCTGCTCAGCTCTCTTGTCAGCATTGTAAAAAGCCAAGGAATAATTAGCTCTAAGATGGGAGAGATTAGTAACAGATGTCTCCAGAAATACTTGCATTTTAATTAGGAGGAGTCGAAACTTCACAACAATTCAGGCTTTGAAACCAAGAGTTGGGTTGAACCCATATCCTACCACCTAATGTGATCTTTGATTCTAGAAGCTTTTGGGTTCGCCTATAAAATGGGAGTAAGAATTCAATACCCCAAAATATAAGAGATACTAGGCTTCTGGTCCGTGGTGTATAAGCTCTTGATCTGTGTTTCTAACAGTGGTTCTCAAATGTTGATGTACATCAGGCCTACAAGGTAGTCTGGGTTTTTAATTTAGAACTTCAAAATGGGGTAAAAAAGTTCTTTGTAGTGCTGATGTTTCTGGTCCAGGAACCACATTTTGGAATAGGATGTTCTTCTTGAGAGCATAAAAAATATTTTATGTATATGTAATATATATATATGTATGTATGTATGTATGTATATTTACCATGTGCCCTGAGATAAGAACTGTGGAGTTGACTCTATATTCTATGAAAGCCATGAATAATACGAGGGGAAGGAAACCATGGTCAAGGACAGTACACAGTCTCTGGCTCATCTGTCAGCCAAGCATATCAAGAGGTAGAAGTTAAATGATTCACACCTCCATCTTTGAAAAGCTGTGACTCATGACACTGGATGAAGCAGGTGGGTTGCATTGACTCAACCATCAGGGAAGGGGACAGGAGAGGTAGCACATCTGCAGAGTCATGTCCAATTGTCAACAGAGTTGACTAAGGTCTCCTCCATTCCCATATGAGTCTGGCTCTGGCTGGAAAAGAGAGGGAAGTACAGTGGAGCTGGAGGAATCAAGAGACAAGACTGGACTCTGAGCAGCAAAGAAAGAATAGCCTTCCTCCCAGGTGTATAGGTAGACAATAGGTCTGTAGGATCTCTCCCCAGTTTCAGATAAGGTAATTTCTACCCTGAGTTAAGACAACCCCAGAGTGCAAGAAGAGCAATCTAGAATCCTTGTGAATTCCTCCATATTGCTGTTCTTCCCCATCTCTCTGTGCCTCGGTGATGGCCAGGGAATTCTGCATGCAGACATGTCTAGGCAAGCCCATGAGCAGCAAGAGCAAGAAAAAGTACCTTCTGATAAAAGCCTGGCATAAGCGTCAACTGAGTTTATATCTTAAAAATTCCCTCTGAACTCCCAATTTACATTTGTAATTTAATTCAACCCACATTTAATACTATGCCAGGTAGTAAAATGGCAAATACTAATTAATCATAATTCTTGCACTTAAAGAATTTTGAAATGTATCACATTTATTCTATAATCTACAAAATACTTCCATATCCAATCTAACCTATATCTTAATGAAGTATAAAAATGGGTGATATGAATCCTACTTCCTTTTGCCATTTTGATCCCTGCCTATCACCTCCAAAGATCTAAAAGTTACCTAGTCACTGCACGCCGCCCCTGAAGAATTCCCTGAATGACATTCATCATGAGCTGATATTTTACAAATTTGCATCTCCACTTACTATTTTTCCTTCCCTGCAATAGAATATGAATTTCATGTAAGCATGATATTCAGCTGTCTTACTCATCCCTGTATTCCCAGTGCCCAAATCAGCATCCATCCTAGAATAAGCACTCAAAATATACTTCTGAAAGGCAGGAAGAAAGCAGGAAAAGGGGAAGGGAGAAGAGGAAGGATGAGGGAGAGGGAGAGAGGAGGGAAGGCAGAAAAGGAGAGAAGAGAACATAAGTGATGTTTCTACAGACAGAAATAAGGTACGTACTTAGGGCTTCACTACCAAGCCCAAGAAGGATTCTCTGCACACCACCCGCCCAGGGCCCACTCTGAGCCAGTGCTCAGATTTGGAACATAGCAGGTTGACTTTACTCACCTAGAAGACTCAGATTTCTTACTTAAACAGCCCACAAACACAGATTCTGAGAAGCAGAAAGTTGGTTATGCATTCATTTGTCATTATGAATCCCTTCACTAATGAAAGGGTGGAACTCTTGCTGTATTTAGGATCATTACATTCAAGAAAACATCAATCAAGAACTAAATAAGTCAAGAGTAACTCAATTTACTTGTCTTTTAAGAAGCAGACATGTAAAAATGTTCCTTATCAGCTTTAAAACTCTGAACAAAGAATAAAATTTCTACTCAGTAAATATAGCAAACAAAAAAATTCTATTGTATGACTAGTCAAGGATAAGGGAGGGAGATGAAGAAGAAAAGAGAAGGAAGACAAACATGTAGAACAATCACTGATCTTAAAATTGAGAGGAGTTTATAAAGAAAACACAATGAAAAACCATGCTGAGATCCCATCTCACACCAACCCAAATGGTCTGGAATCACCATCATCAAGCAAACCAGCATTGGTAAGGACGGAGCAGAGGGAGCAGCCTTAGACAGTGTTGGCAAGGATGTAAATTAGCAAACTATTATGGTAATCAGTATGGAGGTTCCTCAAACAACTGAAAATAGAACTACCATATAATCCTGATATACACTTCTGGGCATCTATCAGAAGGAATTTAAGCCAGCATGCCACAGAAATAGTTGTACACCCATGTTTATAGCTTATAGAATCATTATTCAGAATAGCCACTCTATGCAACCAGCCTAGGTGCTCATCGACTGAAGAACACACACACAGGCACATATATACAGTGGAGTATTATTTAATCATAAAGAAGAATGAAATTATGACACTTGCAAGGCAATGAATGGAACTATAGGTCATGCTGTTAAGTAAAATGTCAGATGGAGAAAGATAAGTATCACATGTTGTCTACCAAGAGCATCCTAACTTCCCTTGACATCCCCAGCTGTTACGCCCTCCCGCACTAGCCCAATATGAGAAACCTCAAGCATTCTCTCTTCACCTCAGTCCTAGACTATAGTTTATGGGAGAAATATTTTTCTCAAATGTGATCAATGTGGTTACAAAGGCAAAGAGTGAATCTTTCAAAACCATACCATATAAACATAAATGGGAAGATGTTTCCTTGGTAAACTTTATTCTATTCTATTCTCATTGCAACTCCAAGTCTGTGCATAGACCCCATGACTTGTCACTGATAAAGATTGCATCCTTAACCCTGGCTTTCCCAGTTACATTTTTGCTTCTGCAAAAACACGTAGATTCTGGCTCCTTACCATACTGTACACGCCATGAGTTCAAAGTCCTTGTTCCACTGTCTTGACTCCACCCCCAGCCCTTTCCTCTAAGGCTGAGTTCAGTAATCATTCGTTGTCATGGTTGTTAACATACTCTTGCATTTCTATCTTTTTCCAGTTCTCCCTCACTCATTGAGAGGTACCAAGTGGCACATACTGGCAGGAAGAAAGGCTCTCTCCTAGCCATATAAACTACCCCACTCTTCCAGATCATAACTGGACGAAAGTTTGCCCATCAGTTACCAAGGATAGTTGCTGCTCTTCTTAAGATGCCTCTTCCACGCCTGTTCTACCACACCCTTTGCTGAGAGAGGACAAAACAAAGTGTATAGCTCTGCCTAGCATTTACAAAGTTGTCCTGAATTGTGAGATCTCAGGCTGCAGGAGGTGGGGAAAACCTGGAAAGTGTCTGTCTAATCTTCGTGTGAGGACAGGTTAAATGAGATCCAGGTAAGTGAATGGCTTGCCAAAGGTTCTATGGCTACTTATGGGGCTGAGTAGGGGTAGAAACAAAGTTTTCAAGGCCAATGCTTTTATTATCAACCTCACCTTGACCACTCAGTCACTTGTCTCCTCCTCCCCACTGCCACCTAACCATTCCCTTTTGATCTGGAAAATTATAGTGCTATAAGGAAAAGGAAGAAATGAATAGCTGGAAACAAGGTCCAGGATTGTCTACTTAAAGCTCTATTTCTGCCTTAGTGATGGAGAGCAGGTCAGAGTGGCCTATCCATGACATTATTGCTAGAGATGGTTAAGTGTCCACACTGGTCCATAGAATTTCTTCTATAGCTAAAGGTGGGAGGCCATTTCCTAACAAAATCAGGGTCGGTCACTGGAGTGACCCATGACCGATCAACGGAGTCACCTGTGACCTTGAGAAGGGAAGGCTTCAATACCTACGTACACAGAGACCCTGAAGAGAGGAACAGGAAATAACATACACTTTGCCTTTCCATAAGATAATACAGTCACCCTGGCTAGGATTTGTGAGCACATTGAACTGAGGTCCAAAAGAAAGATCACTTCGGGTGATAGCCCAGGTGCCAAGTATAGGATGAGGAGCAGCAAAGATACTGCTAACTGAAAAGACAGTGGCAACATGAATCAAGAACCAAGCAGAAGGAACAGGAAACTACCTAGTCTGCCTCACTATGAAATCAGCCCAGAGCCCCTGAGCAGCTAGAACTAAATTTGTAAGCCAAATGATGATTCCCATCAGCCTCTGCTCACAGAGGAGCCTTGTATGCAAGTAGTCAGCCAGCCCTGACTTTGGATCCTAGCTCTGCCTCCAAGTAGATGGGTAAACTTGATCAAGCCACTGAACTTTTTTTCTAAGCTTTGGTTTCCTCACCTATAAAATGGAGATACTTCATGAGGGTATCTTGATGGGATTGGGTAAGAATTCCTTATGGTAGCTGGGCACAGTGGCTTGTACCTGTTAAATCCAGCTGCTCAGGAGGCAAACGTCCAGAAGCTTATTAGTTGTCCTTTGAGGTCAGCTTAAGCAAAAAGTTAGTGAGATTCAAATCTCAATATACAGAGCATGGTGGTATTCACCTGTGGTCCAGTCACAAGGGAGATACATATAAGATTGTGGTCAAGGATAGCTGTGATCTTGAGCAAAACATGAGACTCTACTTTAAAAAAAAAAAAAAGCTAAAGCAGAAAGGTCTGAAGGTGTGGTTCAAGTTATAGAGTACTTAAGCAAGTCCTGGAGTTCAAATCCTAATACTACCAAAAATGAAAGAAAGAGCTGGGCACTGGTACTCACACCTGTAATCCTAGTTACTCAGGAGGCTGAGATCTGAGGATTGTGGTTCAAAGCCAGCCCAGACAGGAAAGTCCATGAAACTCTTATCTCTAATAAGCCACCAGAAAGCTAGAAGTGGCACTGTGGCTCTAGTGGTAGAGTGCTAACCTTGAGCTGAAGAGCTCAGGGACAGCGTCAAGGCCCAGAGTTCAAGCCAAAAGAAAGAATGGAAGGAAGGAAGGAAGGAAGGAAGGAAGGAAGGAAGGAAGGAAGGAAGGAAGGAAGGAAGGAAGGAAGAAAGGAAGGAAGAAAGGAAGGAAGAAAGGGAGGGAGGGAGGAGACAGAAAGAGAGAGAAGGAAGGAGGGAGGGAGGAATGGAAAGAAGAAAGAAAGAAAGAAAGAAAGAAAGAAAGAAAGAAAGAAAGAAAGAAAGAAAGAAAGAAAGAAAGAAAGAAAGGAAGGAAGGAAGGAAGGAAGGAGGAAAGAAAGAAGGAAAAGAAAAGAAGGAAAAGAAAAGAAGGAAAGACACATATGATAATGTCTAGAAACTGCATGAAACAGTAGCCAGAAAACAATAAGTACTCAATAAGTGGTAGCTAAACTTTTTGAAGCCCTGTAGGGATTTAGCTGTCTAGCAGACCCACAGGTTCCCAGAGGGATGGAGGGTGTGACTACCTTATCTCTAAGGAACTTCATCACTCCCTCATACAGCAACAAAATAAAGCCAGGCATTTTCCTGCAAAAAGATGCTTCCTAAGCACGAACTTCTCCATTGAGATCCAGAAAACATGTAGTATTTTCTCCTCCCCCTTCTCTCTCAAGCCCAACATACAACCTCAATGTCAGAGGAGCTCAGGAGCTATGACAGCAGGGACCCACTATCTCAACTCCTGAGCTACACATCACCCTGCCATCAACAAATACAACTTCTGGCATAAGGACAGCCTCTTGGTAGCTAAATAAATTCATAAATTCCAGAAGGAAGCAGGAAGAGTGATAGGACTAGCACCATGAGAACCACCCTTACTTTTAACTCCTAGTTTCATGGTATAAATGGGAATAGATAATTCAGAGGGACCGGGAGAGTTGGGAAAGGAGTTCAAAAAAAAAAACCAAAGAATCTGTATTTTGAAGCTAGGTTTTCAGAGGAAACCAAAATAAAGTCCTATTGAAGTCTGAATTGAGAAAGAAGGTACACGTCTCAAATGACACAGATCATGCAGTCGCTCTCGGGGAAATCACTCAGCTCTACTCCATTGTCCATATCTAGGTAATTTGAAAATATTTCCGATCTTGAAAGGGTCCAGGATTAGGCAATAAATACTATGATTGCCCTCTACTCCAAAGTGATGCAATTATCTCAGCTGGCCAGAGAGTTGACACAGGAGAGAATGTCAGTCAAACAAGACACCATCATCTTCTAAACTACAGAGGAAGCTGCACCCACACACACTAGACCTACACCTGGGCACAAGGGAGCACTATATTTTCCACCAGTGATTCCTCTTGGGACTCCCCAACTGGAAGGTGTGCCCCACCTCCCTACCCCACAGAAGAAGCCCCTTTTTCCTCTGGCTTCTGCTGTCCATTGAAATAAGTCGATGCTCTTATTCAAGCATCAGAAATACATGTTCCTTTTATGACAACGCTTCTCTGGGCTCCTGTCTTGCAGGCTCTTCTCCTGGATAAGTCATCCAGGTTCCCAAGCTTGTCCATGAAGATGATGCTTCTATGCAATTGGATGTCCACAAGATTCTGGGGCCTCCAGAGGGAAGATTATGAATACTCTGAGGTCTGGAGCCTACCTACATACATCAGCCTGAACCACCTGCTCTGAGTAGTCACAAACCTGATGGGCAGGAGGACACTCACACATGTGCATACGCATGCATGCGAACACACACACACACACACACCCCTAGAGCTTGTGACCAAACTACCACCTCACCCCACCCCACCCCTCCTGTTGTGAGGACGACGCATCCTAGATCTCAGGGTGGGTTGGGGGCTAGCTTCTGCTGTCATTTTTTTCGTGGGGAGCAACACAAACAAAAAGAGGCATGGAGGACGGGGAGTTCTAGCCAGTCCTTGCTTTGCGATCCAACCATGATCAAAAAGCAAGTCATTCTAAGTAGCCAGGCTTTCTCCCTCGAAATTCCCTTCCCCCAGCGAAGCCCACTTTCCCAGCAAAGGATCCACCCGCTGGTTCCAACTAGCAGCTCCAAGATCGCTCCCGGGGGGGGGGGGGGGGGGGCTACCCCAGTCCCAAGTCGCCTCCAAAAGCACCTGCAGCTTTCTTCCCAGAAACTTCCGCGGCAGCATGGCCCGTGCTCCCCAACAAAACTTCGGAAGTCACCCAAGAGGCCCAACGGCTTGAAGGATTAAAAAAAAATTGAAACCCCTCCCAGGCCAGCACCACTTAAAGGCTTGCTGGATGCGGGGTGGGAAGCGCACACGCCATAGCGCAGAGCCCGGGCCAGGGGCTCGCCGCGCTCAGGGGAAGGGCAGGGGCGCGCTCCCCGCCCCAGCAACTGCCCGCAGAAGTTGCCCGGGAGAGGGCCGTGCGTGCGGAGCGAGGGCCGGCTACGGCGATGCCAGGAAGGTGTGGGCCAACTCCGGACCTCGGAGGTCCACGCACCCCAACAGGTAGCCTGCGGGAGCGGGTCCGGCTGCCATTCCTGCCATCCCGGAGCGCGGGGCAGCCTGGCTCGCAGGCAGCCTAGCCAGGTCCCCGGCTTACCTGGAATTCACGCAGAGTCCCGCGCCGCGCGCTGAAGGAGGAGGAGGGTAAGCTAGTATTCCCCAGGCATCACTGGATTATTTCAAAAGAGCAAAAAGGTGGAGGGACAGGGACGGGGGCGGGGGAGGGGGGGGAGGGGGTGGAAGGTGAAGGAGGAGGGGATGGGATTGACAGAAAAGAGGGAAAGAAGGTGAGTGGAGCGCCAGGGAGAGAAACAGAAAACTAAATAAATAAATAAAGGAGAACGGAGACAGTTCGGGGTGGCGGGAGGGAGGGGAGTGGGAATCTGCCTCCTGCCCACACAGTGGGAAAGAAATTTCTGGCAAACGGAAAGAGGACTCGCACACGTGTCACCACCACCACCACCCCCCAAGAGGGGGCAGCTGGGAGGACTAACAAAAAGAGAAGGGAAGAGGGGAGCTGGATCCAAACAGAAGAAATCGCTGTCCAGGCACCGGCTGACAGCGCCTGCGAGAGGCGAGCAGGAGGGAAGGAGGGAGGGAGGGAGGCAGGGAGGGAGGGAGGGAGGGAGGGAGGGAGGGAGGGAGGGAGACAGGGAGGAAGGGAGGGAGGGAGACGGAACCCAGGCTCGGGACTGGGAGGCTGGGCTTGCCCTGGGGGATCCAGGTAACAAGCAGTCTGGCTTTATGGTATTTAGGTCAGGGTTCCTGTGAAAAAAAGTTCCATGACCTTAAACTTCCTAACGCGATTTCCACTGGCCACCAGACGTGAGTGTCATGGTCCCTTCCTCGTGGCCCTAAGCTGGGCTCCAGCTGCTGGCCTCACTGGGCAGGTAGAACCTTGATCAAAAGAGGACAATTATATCCAAGGGAGAAGCAAAGCATCTTGGGAGTTGCTAGGGTCAGAAGGGAGGGGGTGGTGAAGAGAAGGGGGAGAGAGAGAGAGATCCTTGGGATCAGATGCTGCCCAAGGAAAGGAGACCCCAGGGCCTGGAACAGCCTCAGAACAGAGAGGCTCTCTAACGATTTCCAACCGCACAAAACCAAAGAGCCCTCAAAAGAAGACTTCATCCAAGGTCTCCTGGGCCAGAATCCCTCCAGGTTTTCCCCTCCTGTGTTTCTCCTCCAGAGAAACAGAGAAGATGGTGGCAGTGGGACTGGAAAAGAAGACAGCAGGGAAGAAGAAGACAGCAAGGAAGAAGAAGAGCTCAGGAAACATTCTTCCCGCTCCACTGTTACCTCTTAAGCTTGACCTGGCTCCAGATGCAGCAGGGCCTTTGAAACTCCCATGGAGTTGAACAAGGACAGTTGGCTTTTCCTACTTAGCTGTGGGCTTCCCATAGCTGAGGACTTATTATTCTCTTTGGTCATCCCAAATCCTCTACATCCTACTCACCTGGACCTTCATGTGTCAGAGAGGTACAAGGAGGCTTTAAGGAAAACACAACAGCCAGGAGGCCAACAACAGCCCCCCTTTCCCTCTTAGTTACCCGAGAAAAGGAAGTCAAGCTCAAGGCCTGTGCAGCCAGCTTGCTTAGTTTCCCTACTGTTCTCTAAAAAGGTCTCACTGGGAGATTGACCCTGTGAGGAACTAGGACCATCCCTCTCCCTCCAGGTAAGTCCTACCCTTCTCAACAAATATAAAGAGTAGATCGTCTAGACTTTGAGTGACAGACACAGCCCTGACATTAAACATACACATAACTAAAGCTCTAGGTGGGCATTAAGACAAAAAGACAGGGCAGCACATCAATGTTTCAAAAGCTGGTAGGTTTATGGAAAGTATCTTTAGAAAAGAGAGAGAGAGAGAGAGAGAGAAAGAGAAACAGAGAGAGAGAGAGAGCATAAAAGTGAGAGATCCCCTCTTGCGGATGAGAGCTTAGGATCCTACAAGAGTAGACTTCCAGTTCCAGATCCCAGAGAGAAACATTACAAAGTCAAGCAGGAGACACCATTCCTCTTTAGGAAACTAACCTTAGAATCTTTAAAACCCAATGGGGAAGAAAGTGACTCCATTAACCCCAAAATGTATTCTTCATGCCCTACAACCACCCCAACACACGTATATACAGACACAATGCTTGTTTCCTCACAGCCCATGCACAGTAGCTTTTTCACTACCCTATTTGGTCTGCCTTTGGTTTTTTGTTTCTGTGTTTTGTTTTTTAATGAAACTTTAAAGAACAAGAATAGCAGAAGGCGGGTGGTTTTGCTGGCTTAGAATCTCCTTCAGAGAAGAGCATCCATACTCACCCCCTCCACCATGAAAACAAACAACAATTGTGCCCACAAACAAGACTCTTCCTGATAGCCCCTTCATTGTCTTGAGAGTGCCGGGCCCAACTACAGTGACTTGAAAAACTTCATCTACCATTCCCAGAGGGAGCACAATGCCACCCACAGCCATGTACAGAGCCCCTGGACACACCTGTTTTATTTCTTGCCTCTCTGGCTACAAGTAATTGAATAATTTGAACAATATGGTGTCCTTTCAGACATAATAAAAACACTGGTTTTTGATTCTTGTCCCATTTGAATGAATTGTGACAATGGCTCTAGACAGAGGAGGTAGGGAAACAGCCTGGGAGGAAGAGATTCATCTCAGCAGCCCAGCAGATAGTATACACACACACACACACACACACACACACACACACACACACACACACACACTCACATTCACACTCACATTCACACACACACAGCCTCTAGGACCCAAAACAGAGAAAAGGGCCAAAGATCAAGGGATCAAGACCATTCCTCCATTTCCAGTCTTCAGTCAATGCTAAAGCACCTTGCAGCCTGACCCAAACCTATGCCCTGTATTGCACCCCCTAACAGGGGCACCCCCTAACAGGATTTTGCTTCCTTCCAGGGCTGTGGCTTCAAAGAAAAGACCCTGGTTTAATAATTCAGCCTGCTTGAATGCCATTTAGTAGCCATGGCAACCAGTTCTCTGACATCTAGTTGCAGGCAGGATGTGGCTGGAAAGGGAAAAGAAAAGGAGAGAAAGAGGAAAAAACAGAGGGGATAGGCAAAGAAAGAAATCCCGCTCAGATTTCATCAAAACTTTCCCTGCTTTTACTCCACATCATAATCCTGACAATGCTCAGCGTAGGAATCTGACTCTGTCTTTCGTTTGCTCTGTCCCCTCCATCTCTGACTGGGATCCCTCCCCACCTTCTCTCTAGGTCTCTTCCTGGCCCTTTTACTGGAAACTGACAGTTCCAAGTTCCTGGCTCAGCAATCCAAGCCAACACCTGAGCTTCTGGCATATGCCTTTGCTTTTCTTACCTCAGTTTCCTTATCTGTAAAATGAGGGGGTTGCGTGTGTTTGCTGTTTCCTGACAGCCCAGCAGTATATAGTTTTATGGTGCGCAATGTCTCTCTACCTTTAAGCTTTATATCCCTGACCAGCTGTTTCTGACTCTCCCTCTCTCTGCCTGCCCACCCCCCAACACACAAACACACACACACACACACACACACAGAGTTTCTGCCGCCAGGTTTCACCTGTGAAGCAGTTATTTTTTTGAATAAATATCACCCCTTTTATCCAGCTAATTTCTCCTCTTCTGCAGACTGCTCCTCTGAAAACACTGTCGCCTCAAGGCAAGGTCAGTACCCTTCTTCTAGGTACCCATAGTCCTAGGTTACCCCCTATTACATGTTACCTCATTGTATTGCAACTTCCTGTTCATTTGTTGTACCTCCCCTGGCCTGTGAGTTCAGTGCCTTGTTTAATGTTGTTTCCCACACCTGCCATTTAGGAAGATATTTAGAATCAATAGTTTAACAAAAAGGTCAATAACATAAAACCACAGGCTTGTTAAAGAAGCAAGCCATCCTCAGAAAGTGTATAGGGCAGGAACAGTGAGGAAGAGAAGATATCTTCCCAAACTGTTCTGAGGGAAATGGAGAGCCAAGATCAAGTGGCCCTTCCTGACATCTTGGTATGGACAATCCAAATTGGAAAATGAGATGAGGAGAAGGAGGGGCTCCTACAGGAAGGAGGAATGTGTGTAATGTCACCGTGTGACTATCTCTGGGGCTCCTCTGGAACCATTTGGGTAAACTCCGAAGGTAGTATGCATGCAGCAATGGGGGTTCCTTCTAAGCTGCCAGCAACCACCTGGCACCAACCTCTCCCAGCCTTTTTGCCTGATCCCTTTCTCCTTGGGATCAGAGCCCATAGGAAAGCAGACGGAGGCTGGGATGGTGCTGCCAGAGACCCATGGGCCATGTGGGCAGTGCTTCAGGCCCTGCTGGGAGAGACCAGTATGAATTTCTCTCCTTCAAGACGCAGCTACTTTGAAAGAGTAAAGATAATACTCTCCTGCTAGTCATTTTCAATAGACAAACAAGACCAGTACATTTAAGAATGTTTAGCTGCAAGTAATTGAAAAGCAAGAAATTCAGAAGATGTGAACTTCTTCCCCAGAGCCTTCTAATGAGTACTCCTTTATCCATGCATCACACAACGTGGGGAGAGGTAGAGCCCATCAACACATACACACAAGCACAGGAGCTTGTGTGCACCAAGCTCCCATTAAATTGAGACAGACTCTAACGCAGGGCCAGATTTTGCACAGTGCATAGCCCCCATTCGTAACCCAGAAACCCAGGCACTCCTGGCTTGGAGCCCCAGTCTTCATACAGTGTTTTCCTCAAATAATCCCTAATCCAGACGGAGCTGCCTACCCTCAAATATCTGCCAAGTGACACCCAATCTTCTTGATCTCAAGCACATACTGAGTGACACATTTCATTAGCAGACTTCCATGCGTTGTTCCTGCCACCCCCACTGCATGTGCGAATAACAGATCTTTAGAGTTAAATTAATCTCAAGCATCAGGGGGAAAAAAGGGATGGGGTTTAAAACAGAAAGCTAGACAAATACAAATAAACAAAAAACAAGTACAGACCGAAAAAGAGACACAGATTTATAACAATGAAACTCCCAGAGCTGAGTTTATATCCATACTACATTGAGTTTAATATGGTTCTGAGATGAGATTATTCCCATCCCAGGGGAATACTCCCTCCCAACTGGTAAAAAAAAAAAAAATCTAACACCTGCTCACTTTTGTGCAACAGAACTTGATACAGAAAAAAAAAATCAAGTTAAAACCTTTCCTATATGCTCAAACCATGCCGGCACACCATCTTCCACTAAATTGAAAATGTCTGTCCTCTCCCACATACTCAAACCATCTCTGAGTGCAACACACAAACATTAGGATAAACCTACGCTCTTACCACCCTGAAAGCAGAACCGGAAAGCATGTGGCAGCAAACGCCCATACCAATTCCATCTGATACACACACACACACACACACACACACACACACACACACACACACACACACACACACACACACACACACACACACACACACACACACACACACACACACACACTGCCAAGACGTTGCACAAATATACCCCACATGCATCATCACTGTCATATGGGCATGTGCACATGCATGCATGCACACACACACACCACACTTACTACCCTTTGGTGTGTGTGTGTGTATTTAGCTTAGAGACTGATGATGCTTTGGATTGTGAGGTTTCTATGGTTACCTTTTGTGGAGGAAACTAGGGTAATTGAACTCTTGGGGTTCACCATTCAACAGATGCTGCTTGCTCACTCCTGCTCCCTCACTCACTCTCTTGTGCGTTCTGACTGCCTTTCCTCACCATCAGTTTTTAGAAACGGTTTCACGTCAAGTACATTGTATTAGAGACAATTCTTCCCAGGGCTCTGGCTGTGCCTTGGAAAGAGGTACATTCTAAAATCAAAAACTAACTTCAGTATACAAATTGCCATGAAAGACTAATTAGGACTGAGGAGATCATATGAGCCCAACCCCTCACTCCAACGCCAGAAAGACAACTACTCCAAAATGGGGGGGAAAAAAACTCAAAGAGAACAAAACCAAGACTAGGATCAATGTAAACTCAACCAGAATGGGGACAGAACACCTGTGTCTCTTTTCTTCTCCACACCCCTTCCTAGCCTTCTCAGTGGTATTGCCTTACAAGTTCAGGATTCTACAAAGTGCCATAGATTAGGCAGCTTATAGACAACAGGAATTTATTCCTTACTGTAACAGAAGCAGTAAGTTTGAGATTAGGTTGTCATTAAGGTCAGGAAGGTCAGGTTCTGGTAAGCGTTCTCTTCTGGAATGCAGACTACTAACTTGCTATTGCAAGTATTCTCATAGGCACACAAAGATAAACCTTCTTCCCCTCCTTATAACCCAAATCCCATCATAAGGGCTCCACCTTATGACTTAATCAATAACCTCTCCCAATAACCCCATCTCTTGACACCAGCCTATAGGGTTAGGGCTTCAACATGAATGAGGGGGGATCAAGGAGAGGAAGTAATTTTCAGGATGGGCTAGCTCCACACAGGGTCCCAGGTATAGAAAACTGCACAAATCGGCTTTGTCAAACCACTGACTTCAATGTATTTCACTTGGCTAGTGTCTCATTGCCTCCAATGAGTCTAAGAAGACAAACACACTAAGAACCCATTAAGCAATTGCCAGACCCTTCTTCAGACTTTAATGTTTAAATGAATAAAAAATTTCCTGCAGAGCAATGGCACAATGCAGTAGGGCTCAGCTATAAAGAGGAGCACAAAAACTCATTGCATTGGGTGGGAAATAAATGAACCTTCAGGCAACCTCATTTCAGACTTTCATCAGCCTCGGGGCTATAGCCAAGGTTCAAGCATCTCTGAGCCACAGAATCCTACATATCCATCCATGATCCTTGGCTTTAGGGGGTTCCAAGTGGCTTTCCAAATACAGGAAAAAGTCCTGTTGCCTGATGAGTCAACACATGGTATAAGGCCCAAAGGTGGGAGGCACTGAATAGTAAGTTAAAATCAAAATCAGAATTCTTCTCCAACTTAATGACGAAAAGCTAACACCAAACAAATCGTTTAAATAGGGATACAGGTGGACCCATTGCAAAAATGAGATGTACAAGGCGTTATGTTGAAAAACGAACTTTACAACTTTGGTGGGGGGAGGGAGGGGGATGGGAGGGCAGGGATGGTAAGGGGAAACAAAGTAGGAGGCAACAATGCTTGATAAGAAATGTACACACTACCTTAATCATGTAATTGTAACCCCACTGTACAGTATTTTCACAATAAAAAACTTAATAATTTAAAAAAAGCTAAAGTCATTTCCTCTAAACTCAGGAACAAGGCAAGGATGTCCGCTCTCTCCACTCCTCTTCAATTTAGCACTG
This sequence comes from Dipodomys merriami, assembly GCF_024711535.1. NCBI lineage: Eukaryota > Metazoa > Chordata > Mammalia > Rodentia > Heteromyidae > Dipodomys > Dipodomys merriami. The sequence goes on from NW_027203826.1 coordinate 18,971,785, forward strand.
GAATGCCTAGATAGAGCAATAAGCAAACATAAAGGGGATCCAAATAGGGAAAGATGAAGTAAAACTCTCCCTCTTTGCAGATGACATGATCTTGTATTTAAAGAACCCTATGGACTCCACTCCCAAGTTACTTGAGCTGAATTGAAAATTTGGCAAAGTAGCAGGTTATAAAATTAACCCTCAAAAATCAATGGCTTTCCTGTATGCCAATCACAAAAAGAACGCAGGTGAAATAAGGAAAGCAACTCCTTTTGTAATAGCCCCACAAAAAATAAAATACCTAGAAGTTAACTAAAGAAGTGAAGGACCTCTATGATGAAAACTTTAAAAACCTGAAAAAGGAAATTAAAGCAGAACTAAGGAAGTGGAAAAACCTCCCATGTTCCTGGATTGGAAGGATTTACATAGTGAAAATGGCAATACTGCCAAAGACAATCTACAGATTCAATGCAATACCCATCAATATTCCAACCTCATTTTTCAATGAAATTGAAGAAGCAATCCAAAAATTCATATGAAACAATAAAAGACCCCAAATAGCAAAAACAATCCTTAGCAAAAAGAACAGTGCTGGAGGAATATCAATACCAAATTTCAAACTCTAGTACAAAGCCATAGTAATCAAAACAGTTTGGTAGTTACACAAGAACAGACTTGAGGACCAGAGAAATAGAACTGAAGACCCAGAAATGAACCCGCAGGCCTATAGCCACCCAATTCTTGATAAGGGAGCCAAAAAAACAGAATGGAAGAAAGACAGCCTACGTCTTCAGTAAATGGTGGTGGCAAAATTGGTTAAATATCTGTAGAAAACTAAAATTAGATCCTTCTATTCACCCTGCTCCAGAATCAACTCTAAATGGACCAAAGACCTCAGAGTCAAAGCAGACACTCTGAAAACATTACAGGAAGGAATAGGAGAAGCTCTAGGGCTTCTTGGCACAGGCCAAAATTTTCTTAATAAAGATCCAGAAACACAACAAATCAAAGAAAGGTTGGATGAATAGGATTGCATGAAGCTGCAGAGCTTCTGCATGACAAAGGACATAGCTAGCAAGATCAATAGAAAGCCCACAGACTGGGAGAAAATCTTCACTAGCCATACAACAGACAAGGGCCTCAAATCCAAAATATACATAGAACTCAAAAAATTAAATCTTCTAAAAACAATCCTCAAAGAAACAACCACCTGATTAATAAGTAGGCTAAAGACTTAAAGGGAGACTTATCTGAAGAAGAAATAAGAATGGCAATAGAAACATGACAAAATGCTCAATTTCCCTAGCCATAAAAGAAAAGCAAATCAAAACAACATTGAGATTCTATCTCACCCCAGTTAAAATGGCTATAATCAAGAAATCTAATAATAGATGCTGGAGGGGATGTGGCCAAAAGGTAACTCTACTGCACTGTTGGTAGGAATGTAAACTTGTTCAATCACTCTGAAAAGCAGTATGGAGGTTCCTCAAAAGACTCCACATAGAGCTTCCCTATGAGCCAGCAATCCCATTTCTGGGCATTTACCCAAATGATCACAAACAAGACCATACTAAAGCTACCAACACAACTTGTTTATTGCAGCATTATTTACCATAGCTAAGATATGGAACTAACCCAGATGTCCCTCAGTAGATGAATGGATCAAGAAAATTCCATATATATATATATATATGGAATTCTATGCCTTCATCAGAAAGAATGACACAACCCCATTTGTTAGGAAATGGAAAGACTTGGAAAAAATCATAGTAAGTTAAGTAAGCCAGACCCAAAGAAATATAGGTCCCATGGTTTCCCTCATTTGCAATAATTAGTATACACCTAGGATAATTTTATCAGATGAAGAAAAGCTCAAAAGCTATGTATATGTGGCCATATAAGATGATGCTAAGTGAAATAAATCCCAAAACATGGACACAAGAGGTCTTTCTTTGCTGTTGTTGTTTTAAATGTACTACGTGAAATTTTTTTGTTTTCTTTGTATGTTCTCCTCCCTATGGCATATCTCCTGTCGTCACTGTACTTGATTTTGGTATCTGCATCTTGTATATACATTTATCTAATTTGGAAAGTGGAAGGGGAATAACAAAACACTGAAACCAGGACACAGGATGACCCATGCAACAATGATACCCACAAGACAGTATATTGGAAATAACTTTACAACCTTGGGGGTAGGAGAGGAAAAGTAAGGGAGGTGTGGGAGGGAAGAGATAGTGGGAGAACAAGGGAGTGGGTAACAATGCTTGACAAGAAATGTACTTATTGCCTTACTCCTGTAACTGTATCTCCTCTGTACAGCATCTTTACAATAAAAAAAGAATTCTTCTCCAGATATCCATATTTTTATTTTTTTAATCCATTCCATCTCTCCTCATATTTTTCTCACCAACCCATAATGGGTACTACTGATACATCAATATTAATAAAGAGGGAAAATTAGATACAGATGGACATAATGCTTTCAGTATGGAAATACCTACTCAAATAGGACCTAAAATCAAGCATGGTCAAGGTAAGCAATGGAGAAGAAAAGAGTATCAATACTTAACCAATTGGAAAATAAGAGCTGGGTAGAACCTGGCAGATAGACTATTCTTATTCAAAGAAGAAGAAAAAGAAACCTAATTGGTACAGGCTTTGATGGGACCCAAGTTCCTTCCATTGTAGGCTGAATTGTGCACCCATTCACCCCTTTAAAAAAAAATTACATGGGCTGGGAAGGTGGCTCAGTGGTAGAGTGCTTGACTTGCATGCATGAAGCCCTGGGTTCGATTCCTCAGCCCCACATAAGCAGAAAAAGCCGGAAGTGGCACTGTGGCTCAAGTGGTAGAGTGCTAGACTTGAGCTGAAGAGCTGAGGGACAGTGCCCAGGCCCAGAGTTCAGGCTCCACGACCAACCAAAAAAAAATCACATTAGGCAGGGGGAAGGGGCAGGGGAGTTGGGGGAATGTAGTTGTGGAGATGGGAGGAAAGGGATGGTAGGGGAAAAACAGGAGGAGGCAACAATGCTTGATAGGAAATGTACTCATTACTTTGCTCATGTACCTGTAACCCCTCTATACAATATTTTTATAATACAAAACTTATTTTTTTAAATCACATACTAAAGTTCTAACCCTCAGGACCTCAGAATGTGAGTGTATCTGGAGACACAATCTTTAAAGAGTCAATTAAGGTTTGAGTTCATTGGAATGGACATTCACCTGACTGCCATCTTTATTTTAAAAAGGAAGTTGGATACAGAGACATAGAAAAGGCAACCTAATAAAGACAGGAAGATGACTGTTTACAAGCCAAGGAGAGAGGTTCACAAGGAATCAGCTTTGCTGACACCTTGATCTTGGACTTCTAATCTCCAGAATTAGGAGAAAGTAAGTTATCTGTTGTCAAAGCCATTGACTCTATGTCTAAGCTGTCAAATCTATGGCAAGGAATTATGGCGCTTGGAGAGTAAACCATGGACAGAGACAGTGATGAGCCACTCTGATCAGTGCTGAGGGAAGGAGGGAGCTCTGGAATCAAGCCTCCTGGGCCCACTACTCACTCCCACACTAAACCATGCATGAGTTTGGCCAAGTGATTTAACCTCTCTGAACCACAGTTTCCTCATCTATAAAATATAGATAACAGGGTTGCCTTAAAAGGACTAAAAAGGATAATAACTTCAAGGACAGTGCCTAGAATATAGAAAATACTTAACAAATATCACAGCGGAAAAAGTATGGGGTTTTTAATGGCTAGGAGTTAGTCATGTTCTGGAATAGTCCTGCCTGCAGACAAGGAAATAGGTAGCATAACTTCCTGTGCACCCACCTCCTAGCTCTGAAATCACACAGGAGCCTGCGTTTCTACCACCTTGCTTCCTTCCAGGGCTGCAAATTCAGGTCCTTAAAATCCATACATGTGATCAGAAGATGTGAAAATAAACCAGGGGTGCCATAGTTTTTCACAGCCTTCATAACCCATGACCTGTTCCGTACAGGTGCTTTCATGTGTCCCCTGTTGACCACTTGAGGCTTTCCAATTTTCTTTTTCCCATCCCTATTAACATACCATGCCTGCCAGTCTTATAAAGGCAGTTACCTCCAGGGCCTCTTCACTGCAAAGACAATAGAGCTGAATCGCTCTTCATTCTGTCCCCTTGGAATGCTTAGAGAATAAGGAGGAAGGAGAATGAAGGACAAATGGCACCAGAATAGAAGAAGCATTGATCAGTAAAGGAGGTGACTCCAGATTCCTAGAAACACAGGGGTACTCCCAGGTATGTCTGCCTGAGCCTTGTAGTGCTCTGATGACAAGTGACCAGATGTCCCTTCCTTCTCCATTACCTGGACTACATGTAGCCCATCATTTATGCCTTTGATTTGGCAGCTTCAGCAAGTGCTCAGCTCTGTAATATTTCTATTGTTCTATAAATCTGTTCAGCTTGTGCTGCCCACACGAACCTTGGCAATACACCTAGACCTATAGTGCTAAGGACTCTAGTCATTCCTAGACTTGCACAGACCTGTATTTGCTCAAGTAAAGCCAAAGCAGCATCATTTAGTTCCACATCTCCAGCAAGGGTAGAACATTGTGGTCTGTTCATCCAGGGAGACTGTTCCCAACTTGCCAAGGCCCATAATTCTTGAGCAAAGAGTAAATAAGTGATCAAGGAAAGAATTAAAATATTCTCATCTTGAATCCAGAAGATGCTTTATCCTAAAGCCAGGTCTAATGGAGGCACAACTGAGCAATGGTATATTCCCAAGACTGTACCAGGTGTGTCCTTCTAGATGGACACTCTTACAGTACGGTTATGTGGAAAGATGGCAAGATGACAATTTAGAACCTGTCTTCCCAAGTCCATGATGCTGGAGGACAAAAGAGACAGAGGGAGAAGAAAAAAAGCAATGATAAAGGCACGGAACATTGGTGCAAAGGAAGCCCTTTTCCATTTTCTGTGCCAAATACAAATGCACACAGCACTGAGTCACCAGATTATTTCCAAAGAACATGTTGGGGAAGGAAAGAAATGGCAAGTATTTCAATCAATGAAGCTATTTCTTCTTGTATTAACATCAATCAGCTGCACAAAGGGGTTATATTTTGATGTGTCCATACGTGTATTGTGTACCTCAATTAGACTCACCTTCTCACTTTCTCTCGTTCCCTTTCCACAAACCCACATCAAAAAGTTTCAGTGTTTCATTTTCACACATGGACATAAAGTAATTTGACCACATTCACCCTTCTAGGTAAAACTATTTCTTGTCCAATCAATTAGTAACTCTTAAGGTACCTGCTAGCTTCGTTCCCCCAGAAAATGATCATTAACAATAATACATTGGTGGGCCAATCACTGCAATGGGCAGATTAAAACATCTTTACCACCAAAAGCTTGCACCCCCTCTCCCTCCCCGGCCCCCAAGTTCTGAGTCTTTTGTTAAGCACTAGCTCAGGCTCTAGTGTCAGTTCACGGTTCTTGTTGGACTCACCATCCTCTCACACATTCATCTTTACATGATTCATGTAACAGAAGGTAAAAAAAGACACCAAACTCCCATAAGGCCCCCACAAAACTGACTAGGGGCAAAATTATATACCACATTGGTCACAAATCCTTCTATTTCCCAGGAGTATATATACAAGATTGTGTCCACCTCTACAAAGTGAGCAAACTCCTAGCCTTGCCAAGGGAACTTAATTCTGTGAATACTGTTTCACAAGGATATTAATCTACATATTCCAGACTTGCACTTCTTTCTTATCTCCCCAGTGACAGGACTTGCACCTCACCTCTTTACCTCAGATGCATTTCTCTCTCTTTCCCTTTCTTCCCTCTCTCCTCCATCTCTTATTGTGGTAAAACAAGTATTCATGACATATATTTCACCTTTTAGCCACTTTTAGATGAACATTTTGGTGGCCTTACCTGCGTCCACAATGCTGTGGAATCATCCTCACTGGACATTTTCAACACTTTCCCCCTTTCCCAACTGAAAGTCTATACTCTCCTCCAGCCCCTGTAACCTCCCTTCTACTTCCTGTCTCTATGAGTTCAAAGAATCTAAGTACCTAATATAAGTGGATTCACAGAGTATTTACTATCTCAAATATATCCTTTGTGACTGGTTTATTTTCCTTACCATAATGTTTTCAAGGGTCAACTATGTTATAGTTTGTGTCTGAATTTATTTCCTTTTTGAGACTGAATTTTGCTTATACATCCATCTATATTTGGTTTGGTTCCACTTTTTTTTTATTGTGAGAATACCGTACAGAGGAGTTACAATGACATGGGTAAGATAACGAGTACATTTCTTATCAGGCATTGTTGCCTCCTCTTTGTTTCACCTTCCTCTCCCTTCCCATACTCCCCCAACCTCCCCAAAGTTGTGAAGTTCGTTTTTCGACATAAGGACTTCTACATCTCATTGTTGCAATGGGTCCACCTGTATCCCTAGTTAAACGATTTGTTTCTGCCCTTCCCCTCTAACATCAAATACAGTGAAAGAAGGGGTTATACCTTGGGGGAGGGACATACAAAGCAACATAGAAATCATCTTATAAATATGTTAGAAACAATTGCATGAAAGAAAAAAAACACTTGAATACTTATCTTGGGGTTCATTCCCTTAACATCAACTTATCTGCCACTTTGAGGCTATTGTTAAGAACATTAGAATGCAGGAATCTGAGTCCTAGCCTTCAGTTACTTGGGGTATATATCCAGGAATATAAATGCTCATATGTAAGTCTATGTTTAAATTGTGTGTTTGTGTGTGTGTGTGTGTGTGTGTTAGTACTGAGACTTGAATTCAGGGCTAGAGAGCTATCTCTTAGCTTTTTTCATTCAGTAGTGGCTCTACCAATTGAACTACAGTTTCGCTTCTGGCTTTCTGGTGGTTAATTGGACATAAGAGCCTCATGGACTTTCCTGCCTGGGCTGGCTTCAAACTGCAATCCTCAGATCTTAGCTTCCTGTGGTTAGAGATATGAGCCACCAGCATCCAGATTTTTCTTTAAACTTCTTGAGGAAACACCAAATAGTTACCATATTCTCTTGTTTAAAATAAAAGAAAGACCTCATCTGTACAGAACTCTTTTCCAAGGCCTATATAATCAATATCCTGTTTCCAAGAATTGCCAATAGCCAATTGGATCTAGAGTTTGATTTCTTAATGACCTCATCCCTTTACCACTCCCTATATCCTTACCCTGTGATGGACATCTTTTTTTTGAGGGAGGAGTGCAGGGGAGGGGGGGTCCAGTTGTGAGGTCTGAATTCTGGGCCTGGGCGGTGTCCCTCAGCTCTTCAGCTCAAGGCTAGCACTCTACCACTTGAGCCATAGCACCACTTCTGGCTTTTTCTGCTTATGCAGTGCTGAGGAATCGAACCCAGGACCTCATACATGCAAGGCAAGCACTCTACCACTAAGCCATCTTCCCAGCCCTTTGTGCTGTATATCTTAGCACCACCTCCCACAGTCCATCAGGGGCACTTCCCTGGTCTGGGAAGTTGAGTTCTGCTATTGTCTTGCCTTGGCCCTATGGGATGCCAACAACAGGACACATGCCGAGGCTGGAAGTGTGCTCACGTTAGGCTGTTCCTTTTGCCCTTTGATTAACCTCATAAAAAGAACATGGCCTGTTTGTCCAGCTGGTCTCAGGAGAGCACGAAGGACATCTGGAACTATCCTGGCCACAGCAACAGGAAGGAAAGCCACCACAGCTCACCTGCTGGTCTTTGAGCGTAAATGAGTGTTTTTAAGCCTCTGAGATTTGAATACTGGCAAAGTGTTATTATGGTATCTGTCAATGGGAAGGTCTGCTTACTATTTGTCCTCAATGTAGATAAGAATGAGATTTCTGGAGAATTGATTTTTTTAAAAAATAATATAAAGAGCTCACTGGCTTCAGAATTTTTTCTTTTTGTAACTGCAAACCACCCTAACCTGAATTACACTCAGAAATTCCTTTGGCTCACAAGTCTCCTAGCCTTTCCTAGCCTGTTCTCAGTCTGATACTGGAATCAGGATTTATTACGATCAACCCAGATTGCAAAGGTATTAGCTAGGCAGTAAAGGGGGATGTGCCAAGCAGAACCATAGATGAAGAGGTTCCTGAGCAGTTTGTGGTCAGTGGGAACCAGGCTCATTGAGGATCTGACTGAGCTTAGGCAGCTCAGAAACTTATTTCTGCTGGTTGCCTCCAAATTAACTAGTCTCTGGAGATCAGTCACATAAGCCAAACCAACCAAAACCTGAAAAATAAAAAACTGCAATGTTGGCCTATTACTTGATCCTTTCCACAGCCTGAAGCAAAAATGTACTCTCTCTGACCAGCTTACTTCCTTACTAACATTGTGTCTGGCACCAAATTAGTCCTCAAAAGACTGCTTGGTGAGCACAGAATCATAACAAAGGAAGGAGGAGTGTGTTGGCATATTTTACCCAGGCCATGGAAAATCCTAATAAATATTCCCATCTCAAAATAGAGCTCATGAGTTAGTCATTCTACAAGATATACATATATCAGGACAGCATGTTGTATACTATAAATACACTTTTTTAATGTTTAAATAAGGCTCAGTTCTGGAGGCCAAATATTGGTATGGTGTCTACCCACCTTAGAAGCTTGTCTTCTAATTCAATCAGTTCTATCTTGATAAATGAAGTTTTAAGAAATGAAATGAATTCCGCAGAAGTGTCACACTGTTGTATCATTTAATCATCATTGCTATAGCTGTCATCAGACATTTATAACCCTAAGTGTGGGAAGCGCCACATAAGTAGAAGCATATAGAACACTCAGTAAAGATACAGATCTAATTGGTTTGCTATCCAATTACTATCTGGCCTTAAGAAACTGACTATGAACCCTGGCCTTGGTTTTCTCATATGGAATAAGATTGAGTTGAACTAAGTGGGCAGCGAAGCTCAGGGCAGGATGGACAAAAAGCACTGAAGTTCCAGCAGGAGGAAGAAACAAGGAGAACTTTTCACATGATGATCAGAGGAAAACAATATAAAGGGAAGCTAACATTATACTCCCCGCAAAAAAAAAAAAAAAAAAAAAAAACAAAAAAAACAAAAAAAAAAACATTTTAAAGAGGACATTGCTTTGGGTCAAGAAGCAAATTGATGGACACAGACTGTCCAAAAACCACTTGTGTCTAGAATAACAATAATGAAACTACAGTGGCTGATCTGGTGGCATCCTGCTGAGAAAATTCCTTGGACTCACAGAACCTTCTGGGAGAAGTCAGGCTGACATTTCATGCACAGGATGAGAAGAAAGTGCTCCTCCTATTCAGTACTATTTCCTCATTCCTTTGATGTTAAATTTTAATTTCAATTGAAGTGTCAGGATCATGCCCCAGGAATTAATTCAGTTAAATCTCAAAGCTATTGAAATAGCCATGTTTACTCTTTTGATAATTCTCATTTTGGCTTTCAGCTCCTCTACTTAAGTTGAAGTGATCAGATATGTAGGCCTATTTACTTATTTCTTTTAAAGCTTATTCCTAATATCTCACATTATAAACTCAGAGCCCTTAACTAACAAATTGCCTTGCTTTTCCTGGTGTGTTCTTGGCATGGTTTTTAAGACCACCTGCTATGAAATTTCCAGACATACATTCATTAGCGTTATTTTCTGCTGCAAACCCAGCGCTTTGAGCTGTTAAAAATGGATTCCCATTCTCATTCAATCCTGCCCTCTCTTATGAGAACAGGGTACATTAGAGATGGGAGAGGAGCGATTGCTAGGAACTGGGAGAGTCTGGAAGACTAGAAGGTAAAATAAGGAAAGGGATTGTAAAGTGATGCAGTAGTGTTGCTGCCTGTCAGTCATCTTTCACCTGAACTCTGGGGTCTGATCCCTGCCCCATCCTGGTTATGAGAGGCTGCAGCACAACAAAGAAGTGTCTAGAGAAGTGTCCTCAGGATCACTAAGTGACTACAATTGTGTGATGGAAGTCATGGTCTTAACCAGTACAGCTGTGAATGCATCTAGATAGAGCTGATCCTGTTCTGATCCCCAGGAAGGCTGGGCTGGATGGGGGAGGGGCTGCAGAAGCAGCTCTCACTGTGGTCCTCCCCATTCTGCTTGAGTCACAATGCTTTGGCCATGCCCCCTTTACTGTCATGTTTCTCTCTGACCAATGGGATACAATAATTGAGGCCACACCCACATCCCCCTGTGCTGCCTAGTACCACTGGCATCCTCCTCTGTTGGATCCTTAATTACCAGCAGTTGAGAGAAGTAGAGATGCTAGGTGGTGATTAAGAGAATCAAAGTGATTCTGGAGATACAGTAGGAAGTAGACATAATTGTGAGAATACAGGTGATTTTAGAGAGCATGGAAATGTGGTACCCCTACCTTCCCCATCCCAACCCTGGGATGTATTAGCAAACAAGTCAAAAAAAAAAAGAAAAGAAAAATCACAGAAATGATGAGACAAAGGACAAAGGGTGAGCCAATACAACAGTGATACAAGACACAATGCTGGAAATGAGCTTTACAACCTGGGGGGGAGGAGAGTGGGGGGAAAGCGGGAGAAAATGATGGAGAGGGTAACACTATTCAAAAGAAATATACTCCTTACCTTATGTAACTGTAACTCCTCTGTCTATTACCTTTACAATAAATTTTTAAAAATAAAAAAATAGCTTCAGGAAACAAACTCTGCAAGAATTTCAGCACAGAAATAGTCCTGGCAGACCCACCAAAGCCAACAAAAAGAAGAACATTAACAAGGGAGGTAGTCCCAAGACCAACAACCCTGGGAACTGTGTATCAACCAAGGGTACAACCAGAGACCACAGAGATCCTGAACATTGCAGACGTGATGATGGAGAGCTAGGCATAGAAGGACAATATCCAACTTAGAGCAGTTGAGCCAACTGACAGAGCAGAAATAGCAAGGGGTAAGGCAGACTTCTGAACTAGAGACCAACCTGGCGGAACTGAGAAAGCAGCAAGGAGGGCTGCTGCCCCTGCAGCCACCTGCAGGGCCATCCCAGGCCAACTGTTGGCTGAGGCCTACCAGTTGCAGGAGAAGCTTCCGAACTTGGAGGAGCAACTTTACATCTAAAAGCCCTTTGCTTCCCATTCTTCTATAGGACAGCTGCAAATGACAAATTGGAGATCATTATTACCTAAAGACCTGGGAGCTTCCACCTGGAGAAATGAGCTCCTGTCTTCTAAAAAGTATTTTGGGGTATGACAGCTAGGTAGCATTCTCTCAGAGCTTTTTATACGAGGATGAGGAGATGGGGAAGGGGTAACTAGGCCAGACAGAGCAGAAGCTGCACATTGAACAGTCCATTGGTTGCCAGCGAAAGAGCCCAGGTACTCTTTACAAAGAAAGTTAGGAAGCAATGGCATCATTTTATATCACTCTTTTATAGAAGTGATGTAATTACTTTATGATATAGTTTAATAATACTCCATTTTCTTAATTCCAAAGTATTCTATTATCTTAATGTTTATATAATGCTTTTATATTACTGCATTGGATAAGTTATATTAATCATTTCAGGTTATATGTACAGTCATAGTACAGCCACTTCCATTTCTTAAAATGTATTGAACTCTTTACCAGCCATAGTGAGTTTTCTTATTTGTATGTTAAAATGCCACAATGGGGATACTGAGATGAGAAAGTTAAAAAAAAAACTAGAAAAAAAATGTGAGCAGAACTAGAGGTGTACTGCAATTGAAAAACATGCATCCAATGGAATATAGAAATCTCACCCTAAATAAGAGTACAGAATTGTCAAATATTTATAGACATCACATGTCTCAATAATTTTTCAGTGAAACACACTGCAGTGTTATCTGTTGGATATTGTTTTAAATATTTTTATTTTTAAAAACTGGTTTATTATTTAAGTAAGTAGTTGTACAAAGGGGTTTTAATCCAACATGTCAGGTCAAATAAAATATAATTATTAAAACATTGAATTCCTACTTTCCACCATCACCCAACTCAACCTTGACAGCATGTCCTGTGCTGAGCACTGCTGGGTAAATTATTCAGAAAGTAGAATCCATTCCTCAAAATTACTACAGACTGGGAGAGAAAACAGAATGTGTGTCATATGTAGACATATGAAATTATTAAAGGACAACTGAGGATAACACAGCCTACAGACACTCAGTTCTTGGAAATACTTTTAAATAATGACAATAGAATCAGAATAGGCTTCATGAAAGAGGTAGAATTCTCAGAAGGTTAAAATTTAGACGGAAAGTAGAAAATATGTGCTGAATGCGGTGATTACATTTCCTAAGATTTTGTAAATAAAATTCAATCTTTGCTCATTTTCCCTGTGCTTTTGTAGACATGCTAGTCCCCAGATAGAGATGATCAAAATCACTATTGAAACTGGGTATTGGTGCCAGATACTTGTAATCCTAGCTGCTCAGGAGACTGAAAAAATGAGAATCCCAGTTCACAGCCAGCCAGAGTAGACAAATCCATGAGATTCTAATCTCCAATTAACCACAAAAAGTCAGAAGTGGAGGTATGGCTCAAATGGTAGAGTACCAACCTTGAGCAAAAAAGCTAAGAAAAGTGCTCTGTCCTGAGTTCAAGCTTCAGTTATTGGCACCAAAAAAAAAAAATCACTACTGAAAAAGATCACTATTGAAAGAATCAAATAAAAAATAATTCCTTTGGGATTGCCCCAGAGACTAGATTTCTTTCTTCCTGAATGTGAAACTTTCAAAGCCTTCTAAAATACAAAAGAAACTCTGTTGCTAGCATGGAGGAGTAAATTCTTAACAAACCAAGAAAAATACAAAGAGAGAAAGACAGAGAAAGAGAATCTGAAGACTGAATAAAGGCTAATATGGTTTGGAAGAGAGCAGTATTTGGAGCAAGCAAATGGTATGGAATAAGATCCTATCTGTTGTGGCTTTGTCCTAAGAGAGATCATAGTTTCAGCAATGCTGGTACAGGCTCAATCAAATACTGGTGGAAACTTTGCCATCTTTCTAGCCATAGGAGCCATGGAACAACCAAGATAGCCAAAGTTTCCAAATAAAAAGGAGAAACCACAGAAACAAAGCAGAAAAAAAAGAGAAAACCTCAAAAACTGATACTAAAACCATTTGGCACTAATGGCTCACACCTATAATCCTAGCTACTCAGGAGGCTGATATCTGAGGATTTGGGTTCAAAAACCAGTCTAGGCAGGAAAGTCAGTGAGATTCTTATCTCCAGAAAAAGCCAGAAGAGGAGCTGTGGCTCAAGTGGTAGAACACTAGCCTTGAGCAAAAAAAACTCAGGGACAGCACCCAGGCCCTGAGTTCTGCCCCCAGTATCAGCAAAAACAAAACACAAGAAAACCCTATATAAAAACCTATATATAGGGCTGGGAAGGTGGCTCAGTGATAGAGTGCTTGCCCTGCATGCATGAGGCCCTGGGTTCAATTCCTCAGCACCACATAAGCAGAAAAAGCCAGAAGTGGCGCTGTAGCTCAAGTGGTAGAGTGCTAGCCTTGAGCTGAAGAGCTGAGGGACAGCGCCCGGGCCCAGAGTTCAAGCCCCACAACTGGACCAAAAAAAAAAAAAGCCTCCAAAATCTATATATAAACCAAAGGGGGAAAAAAACAACTTCACAAAATTCATTAAATACAACAACAACAAAGAAAAATTTCTTGCTTGCTTCCATATCTTGGAGTTCATTTCAATTAGCATCATCTTATGGTCATATATACATAGCTATTGGGCTATTGTGAGCCTCTGCTAAGACTATCCTAGACATATACTAAGTTTTACAAATGAGGGAAACAATGGAATCTATGTTTCTTTGGGTCTGGTTAACTTCACTTAATTTTTTTTTTTTCAAGTCCTTCTGTTTCCTTACAAATGGGGCAATGCCATTCTTTCCGATAGAAGCATAGAATTCCATTGTGTGTGTTTGTGTGTGTGTGTGTGTGTGTGTGTGTGTGTGTGTGTGTGTTTGTATCACATTTTCTTGATCCATTCATCTACTGAGGGGCATCTTGTCCCTTTATTTTGGTACCCTGTGTCTTGTACATACATTTATCTGATTTTTGAAAGGGAATGGGAACAACAAAATGGTGAGACAAAGGACAAATGCAACAGTGATAATCATAAGACACTATGTTGGAAATGAACTTTATAGCTTGGGGAAGGGGGCTGGGGAGAGGGAAAATGGGAGAAAAACAAGGGAGGGGGTAACAATGTTCAACAAGAAATGTACTCACTACCTTATTTATGTATGTAACTGTAACTTGACAATAAAATTAAATTTAAAAAAACTACATATAAACCTAACCCAAGTCTCCTACTGACCATGCATGTGTGAAACAGAGCAGCTGACAGCAATGGCTTAAAGCACTGATCAAAGATCTGGGCCTCTCCCCAACCCAGGCATGATAGTTGGCAATCTGAGTTTAAATCAAGTTAATTGCATACTAAAACAAAATGTCAGCACTTCTTGGAGAAATATAACAGAATGCAGTCTTTACCACATAACAATCACAATGTTCAGGATATGATCCAATAATATTCAACAAAGACTACTCAGGAAGATTTGAGCCATTCTCAAGGGAAAAAATAATATATGCCAACCTTGAGATGACCCAGATGTTAAACTTCTCAAGCAAAGACTTGAGGGCAGCTATATAACTGTGCTCAGTGAAGGAAAGGAAAACATGCTTGTATCAAAAGCAAGTTAATAGCAATATAATGAGCATGATTGTTTATATATAAGGTCCTCAAGAAACTATAAAATGTCTGCTAGAACTAATAATCCAGCTAGGTAACAGGATACAAGGTTAATATATAAAAATAAACTTTCATACACAATAGTAATTAGAGAGTGATACTTTAGAAGTATTACATGCATATTATTCAATCTTTGTTACCAGGGAGAGTATGTGGAAATGTGTGAAGTCGAATATTGAAGCTAAGCAATTTTCTTCAGTGCATTTTAACAACTAAAAAACAGGTTGCATATGGGCACCAGTGTCTCACACCTGGAATCCAAGGGGACAGAGATCTGAGGATCATGGTTCAAAGTCAACTCAGGCAAGAAAGTCCATGAGATTTTTTTTTTTTTTTTTTGGCTGGGTCATGGGGCCTGAACTCTGAGCCTGGGCACTGTCCCTCAGCTCTTCAGCTCAAGGTTAGCACTCTACCACTTAAGCCACAGCACCACTTCCGGCTTTTTCTGCTTATCTGATGCTGAGGAATCAAACCCAAAGCCTCATGCATGCAGGGCAAGCACTCTACCACTGAGCCACCTTCCCAGCCCCACCATATGACTCTTATCTCCAATTAACCACCAAAAAGATAGAAATGGAGCTGTTTCTCAAAGAGTAGAGCACTAGCCTTGAGCAAAAAACCTCAGGAACAGCACCCAGGCCTGGAGTCCAAGCCCCAGAACTGGCACCAAAAAAAAAAAAAAAACCCTAGAAAGGTTATAAATGATATATGAAAATTAAGTAAGGTTGTGTATTGCCTTATGGGAAATAACTGGAAATAAAAGGATATATTAAGATAGATTAAACATTAGTCATTTGAATGTTGAGCCAATGAATCAAAATATGAGCCCACTGACAAAAATTCGAATCTAGAATCTTATCAAATATGAAAAGACCAACGACTTTTCTGGAAAAAAAATCTAGAACAAGACAAAACACTTTCTCTTCCTCTATTTTATATATTTTTGTAACATATTGCATTAGAAAGAGAATCTAGAGAAATAAGAATTGGAATTAAAGAAGAAAATCTAAATTTGCATATAATATCTCAAAAAGAATATTTGTAAGAATTTTTCCAACTGCCAGTAACAGAAAAGTGAGCAAAGTAGCAGGCATGAAAATCGTCATTATACAAAGAAACCCAAACGAAACCCATTATTCTAAATGGAAACTAAATCTCACTAACCGCAGAAAAAAGTCATTAACCTAAAAGACATTTCTACAACTTGAAAACAATAAAACAATTTCAAAGAGTAAAAGTAGACTTGAAGAAAAAGAAAATTAAGTACTATGTTTTTTGGGGGGGTGTTTTTCTTGGAGGGGGGTGGATAGGAAGATTCTGTATCCCAAAGATGTAAGAGAGGTTTTTTTGGGGGGAGGGGGGTTGAGTCTTTTTCTTTATTGAGGGGAATTGGAAAAATTTCTCTCATCTGTGGCTAAAGAAAGTGTTTAACAGTTATGGATTTTCTTGCATGCATATTAAATCAGATGAATTGAACTGTATCCCATATGTTTAACACTGTGCAAGGAAAGAGACAAATCAGCAACAGGATTATCCACAAGGCCCAAATAATAGAAACAAATACTAGAATGTCCCTGAAGTAGTATCATTTGGAAGAAATCCTTAATAGGTCAAAGTTACCTCACAATAAGAATTCATTCAACCAATAGGCTAGCACCACATACACATGGAATACAGCTAACTGTAAAATAATACAACTTCATAGAAAAATCTAATCTGGACACAGCCCAGATGTTCCCCTTGAGATACTTAATGTCTATAGTGGCAGCCTTTTAGAACTTTACTGAAGAGTAGAGATGGTGTGCAAAGAAAAAAAAAAAAAAAAAAACAGGACAAAAATCTAAGCTATGGGGCTGGGAAGGTGGCTCAGTGGTAGAGCGCTTGCCTTGCATGCCTGAGGCGCTGGGTTCGATTCCTCAGCACCACATAAGCAAAAAGAAAAAAGCCGGAAGTGGCGCTGTGGCTCAAGTGGTAGAGCGCTAGCCTTGAGCTGAAGAGCTGAGGGACAGCGCCCAGGCCCAGAGTTCAGGCCCCACTACTGGACCCAAAAAAAAAATCTAAGCTATAGCCATGATGGAATGTCCCCAGGGATTCAACCAGCTTCCTTTAAGGTCACAAGAGGAAATGATTTGCTCTTGTTTTGCAGGTATACTCTTCATATTACCTATATTCACTACAGAAAAAAAGTCTGTCTCTGATGCAACCACAATACTACACACAAATTCCTCAAGTTCTCAGTAAATTCCTCAGTAAATGAATATTAATTATTTTTAATGACCGAAACGAGAGGATAAAAGCAAACCGAATACCCTGGAAGGGAGGTGATGAGAAACGAGATCTGAAAGAAAGATGTGTGCACTTTTTCCTCCCAACTATGCGCTATCTAAAAAGACTAAATAAGCAAGGAAATGCCCCAAGTGCTGAAAAGACAATGATCAGGTCAAAGATTGTAGGACTGACACCTTAACATTGAAGTATTTTAGTAATAAACATCCCATTAATTGCTAAGGCAAAGAGATGCCCACTTGGCATGTACCCTCAAATTCAAAGAATTGTGCAAATCATCATTGTGCTGTAATTATGTTGCCACGAAGGACTGATCACATGTAGTTGTTAACATATAAATGATTCATCCTTTAAACCCCTCAACGATGATCACACCAGCAATCCTAGGTATAAGAGGAGATTCAGAAGATTGTAGTTCAAGGCCAACCTAGGTAAAAAGTAAGATTCTATCTGAAAAATTACCTAGAAAAGCAAAAGGGCCCTAGAGGTGTGGTTCAAGCAGTTCAGTGATTGTCTAGCAAGCACAAGGCCCTGAGCTCAAATCCATCACTGTGTATCAAATATATACATCACGTATACAAAGGGATATAGATTTCATTACACAATCATAATATTAGAAAATAGAATCATAACAGAATCATGACATTAGAAAATAGAGAAAAATTGGCTACCATCTACAGTTTGGGAGTATTGTAACCATAACTTTATAAATGTAATGCCATCGCAATGAAAGATACCATCAGGTAATTTTTTTAGAATAAAGTTCATTTTGAAGAAATCTTAAAGGCAGGTAACAAGGTTAGTCTTGTCAGAATCCTATTCCATGATAAGCCTCAACAATTAAAATTTACTGTTGTCATATTAACACAAAATAGAATCTGGAAAATGGTCTCATGGTATGTGGCCGGGGACCACTGATCTCCCTAAGCAAAGACACCTGCCAGAGATGCCTGAGTGACAAGGGGTACTT
This sequence comes from Dipodomys merriami, assembly GCF_024711535.1. Lineage (NCBI taxonomy): Eukaryota > Metazoa > Chordata > Mammalia > Rodentia > Heteromyidae > Dipodomys > Dipodomys merriami. Next base: position 18,989,794 of record NW_027203826.1, read on the forward strand.
AGTCAGGATGTAAAGGCATGCACAGGACAACAGTGGCTCTGACCCCTATTCCTGACCCTTCTCCCAAAACTGATAAGAAGATATCTAGTTTGCTCAAGAGTTTTAGCTCAAGAATTTCCACTCAGGTTGGCTCCCTGACCCTTCTCCAAGGCCAAGTCAAGAATGTAGCTAGTTTACTCAATGATGCCAGCTTATTAAGAGTTTGTTCAGCCCAGGATTACTTTTCTACCAGGATGATGCCTGCTTTGTGTTAGAGAAGAAAAGTTACTTACTCATCACTCATATGTATACAGTTTACTGCCTTTCTTACTGCATCATGCTGGGTAATAGCTACATGAGAGATGCAGTAAGGGGCCTTCGTCCTCTGAGAGGAGTGTCCCTCTGGTTTTCTCCACCTTAATTCCTAGGATTATCTTTGTGGCTTTCTTTCTCATGCCACACCATCTCCATTCTAGGTACCTGTTCACCTTGCAGCACTGGATGTGTTATACGTGAACATTTAATTTATGATAAAGACAGCCTCTCAAACCAGTGGAGAAAAACGGGGGGGGAGAGGAAAGGGGGGTGTTACAATACAGTATAATGATGTTGTCACCTAGAAAAAGATGAGGCCCATTCCATATAGTCAAGTGTGCTCTAGATCTACTTGGAATTTTCCAAGTAGATCAGAGAATTAAAAAACCAAACAGGTATAGAAAACATGAATAAATTATCCTTTTGCTTGGAGTAGGGATAATCTTTCTCTGACTTAAAAACCTGGGAGCAATTTTTTTTTAAACATTTGTATAGCAAGCAAAGAAGATAAAGAAGACAAATGACAAAGTAGGAAAAACAATTTGCAATTTTGGTAAACAAAAGGTTAATATAGTCTTAACATATATATAGGACTTACAAGGTTTTAAAAGAAGCCTGTGATACTTGTTTTAATGTAATGTATTATAAAGATATGAACTGAAATCTCAGAAAATGGAAATATGGCTTGTAATTGTTAATGATGCTGGTGATGTTTGTTTTTGCTTTCTTTTTCTTTTAGGGGGCAAAATGGGGGTACAGAAAAGGAGAAAGGGTGAACAAATCCAATCATGCTATTCAGTATACGCTATGTGGAAAATGACCTATGTAACTTGTGGACAAGGATGGGAGGGAAAAACTGGGGAAAAGTCAAGGAAAGTATGACATTGTCCAAAAAAAAAGGAAATATGCCCATTACCTGATTTATGAAATGGTAACCCCTCTGTACACCTTAATAATAACAATTAAATTATGTTTTCAAAAAGATATAATCTGAAAGCTCATAGAAAAAATACAAATGTGAAAGGATTGAAACTGCACTGAGATATTAATCTCTCAGCAATGAGAAAAAAGGCTAACATCCCCCACCACAGCTGACATTCTGCCACTTGAGCCACAACTCCAATTCTGCTTTTCCCTGATTAATTGGAGATAAATGTAACATGGACTTGTCTACTCAGGCTAGCTTTCATCACAGGGTTCTAACATTATAGGCAAGAGTCACCAGCACCTAGCCAAAAGTCTAAAATTTAACATCATATCCTGTTGGCAAAGCTGGTGAGAAAGCAAAACAATATCACCTGTTTGAATACGAATTTAATAGTATCTAGTAAAGTATCCAGAGATCAAGATTCCTGGAGTGGTGTTAAATGGATTCAGAAGCCAACTTGAATAGTTTTCTTCTAGCTAAAGATGCCAAGGCTTGAGCACCAATAAGGAAAACAACAGTTGAGTGAGACACATTAAATTATCTCTGAATTTTTTATGCTAATTTAAAAAATTTTAGTGATCTCTGCTGGAAATCAACTCACTCTTTTTATTTTTTTCTTTTAAGATTTTTATTCTCTTCAAGTAGTTGTACACATAAAGTGCCATTTAACAATGCAGTTTATGAATATAATGCATCCTGATCAGTGTCACCTCCTGCAACATTTCACTCCCATTATCCTACCCCTTTCCTTTTCTTTTTAAAGCTACTGATAAATGGTGAAAACACAAACATTGAGTACACTTTTCTGATACAAAGGGATGAAGGAAGTCAATGAGGGGAAAGTTTCTTTTTAGTACAGTGTCAGTTAATAAAGACAGAAACAATAGAACTAGGATTACCCCATTTGCATTAAATGAAATTAATGAATTTAATATAAAGAATATTGATGAATTAAAGATTCATGAATGAATTATGAATTAAATATAAGGAATGATCATCAAGGACTAATACCATCAGCAAGAAGACAACTGGATACTCATCCCCGCTGGTGGGAGGACATAGCTCCACCTATGAAGTAAGGCGGCCTGAACTTCCCAAAATCCAGCCTGAACCTAATCAAGCCTCTGGACAGAACTTCCAGTCTACAGAGAAAAACAGAACATGTTAAAGATTGTCACACAGATGCAATCTACCAAATACCAGGGGAAGCCCTATTGAACAAACCACTGGTTTCTTCCAAAACAAAACACTACCAGAGACAAAAGGACAGTGGAAATCTAGGGACTTAAAAGGAATTTCTAGGAGCTAAAAATAAACTTAAGAACTATATTAAGCAGTTGCCAGGCATGTACCTTGTTTGAATCCTGATTCAGTGTGTGAAACTGTAATTCTATCTGCCCAGGAGGATGAGATCTAAGGATTGCTATTTGAAGCCAGCTGCGGGAAGAAAAGTCCTTGTGAGACTCCAATTAACCACTCAAAAACCAGGAGTGGAGCGGTGGCTAGCCTTGAGCAAAAGAACTCAGGTTCAGTGTCCAGGCCCTGAGTTCAAGCCCCATGACCAACAAAAAAAAGGGAAGAAAGAAAGAAAGAAACAGGGGGGAAGGCTATTTATACTAGGGAAATGTGGGCACTGACTACACAATATTAGGGATTCCTATTGATAACCATGTTCAGGGATAGCACTGTGTATTTAAAGTAGGGGCTCTGGCTTTTAGAAATACATACTATAATACTTAAAAATTAAGTAATATGATGTTTGGTGATTTTTTAATCTGGGGAAGGAAAGAACAGTATAAAGTGGAATGCATTAGCTCTGATTTGATAATCAACTCAACTGAGTGACAGATACACTAGGATTCATTAGGCCATAATAATTTGCTATAATTTTCTCAAAGGACATATGTAAAGCACCACTAGCCCTCTTAGATATCTGTATATTCAAGGTTATAAAGCACTTCAATGTGACTGTCAATGTCAGAGAGGAATGTGTGAATGAGGACCTGAATAATGAAAAGAAAGTAAAATAATAATACAAAAGAACAACTTTGCAAAGAGAGATGTTAATTATTTTCTAGGGGGATAGTTCATGCTATTCTCTAAATCCAAAACGCCCTCCATAAATTAAAGAAGTACGTGAATAAAATAGAAGATCATGGTTATTCATTCAAAAAGGAATTTGAGAGACTATATGTAATATACTCACAAGTATCATAACTGGAATTGGTTTATCTGGGAGCATTGTTATCATCTCTCAGACAGTGGAGTGGGTAAGGTCTCTCTGTCTACCAAAACCTCTTTATACTGGTACTGTTTCCTCATTAGTCTGAGGCTTTAGCTTCCGCATGTGGATTAGCAAATGTCTGAAAGTGTGCTCATTTTAGGAAGCCACCTCATCTCTAGCAAACCAGGCTCACAAGCAAAATTTTCCTGAAGATGACAATTCATAAACAGTCTATACTCTGGGACTATTCTCTGAATGTTACAAAGATCTGGGAGATGGGAGAGAAACTCTACTTCCTTCTAAGAGAAGAGAATGCATGTCTTCCTGGAATCAAAAAAATGAGTCAGGTATTGTGGTTCATATCTGCGTTCCTTACTAGATGGGAGACAGCGATCAGGGATTGCAATTCAACGCTAGCATGGGACGGGGGGTGGGGGGGGGCGTGGAGGGCAGTTCATGAAACTCTATTCCAACCAATAGCTCAAAAGGATGATGCACACCTGTTTTCTTGGCAAGGGGAACACAATGCCTAAGGGCAATGGTATGCAGCAGCAATCCCCAAGCAGAAGTATCACAACCCAAGCTAACCAGATATAAAGTGAGATCCTACTTCAAAAATAACCAAGTCAAGAAGGCTGGCTGGAAGTATGAGTCGAGTGGTAGAGTGCCTTTCTAGCAAGAGGGAGGCCAAGAATTCAATTCTCACTGCCACCAAGAAACTCAGGGAACTATAAGCGAAGGTCAAGTATTAGAGGGGAAAAGGCAGAAGAAAAGGAAGGGGGAAGGAGCTAAGAGGTAGCAAAGCTCAAAGAAAGAGCTCCTTTCACTACACTCAGATTAAGGACAAAGGAATTATCTGAATTTGAATACATTCGCCTCATCTTCTCTTTATCTCATCTTCTGACACCCCATCCTCACCCACAGAACCTTCAGGAAACACCTGAGGGATGCCTGGTTCTAGGCATCATCTAGTCATAAGCGATGCTTGGAGAAGCATCACTAGCACACCTCTGTGTCTTAAGTACGGGAGGTGTTCTTACAACGCTAACTGATGCACTATGAATGCTTGGGACTGGTAGACTGGGAGGGGCTGAAGCCATCCTTGGATTCACAATGATTCCTTGTAAAGAGCCATTGCAGGGCATGACAAGAGCCACCAATTACACAGATCAGTGTGTTGGAAAACGAGCATTGACTGGAGTCTAATTGCAGACCTCACTGAGTAACATGCAACATCTACATGTTTTTTCCATTCCTAGCCTCCTCTTGGACACTAATCAAGTTTTCATCATAATAAGCTCCTACATGCCTTGAGCTTCCCCTCTAGATATTTCTACACTCAGCCCCACTCCATCCAGGCAAGCTTGCGGGACAACAAAACTGTGCAATCGTGGATGAAACAAAAAAAAAACTATATTTTGTTATCTCTAACATGGCTCATGATTTTTCTAGCAGATATCTTTCCAAGTCCCAGGTTATTTGGCCTCTTATGAAGTTAAACATGGTTCATGTGAGATATCCACTCTACCTTGTCTTCTTAGTAAGGATTCTGTCAATTTCTAGTTGGGGAGATGTTCTACTGGTTTGAGGGAGGGGGGGTGGTATCTGATCTTTGAGCAGTCCTCTGTCCTGGCCTGCTCCACTAAGAGATACCTCATCTTCTTTGCTCTTCCTCCTTCCTCATCCGACTATAGCTTCTCTCCAGGAGATAGAGTATCCTGCGCCTTCCTTGTTGAATCTAGCCTCCAAGTTCCTTAGGGTCTAACAGCTTGTTCTCAATCATATCTGCAGCCATTGTGGGTACCATTGTGGGAAATTTTTGAATACTCTTCTTCTCCATTTTGGAGAGCAAAGAACTGACAAGATACTATGAGTCTATTGTAGGAACTGCCACTCTCCCCAGCAATTGCTACTCTTCATGCCAGGTACTACATCAGAAGCAGGTCTACTGGTTTGGGCCATAGTCCAGGGAGAGAGGCCCAGCACTGCTCTTAGGGATCCTTTTAATCCATTTACAGAATCAATCCCCCCCCACCCCTCTCCTATAACTCAGCCTGAAGCAATGGGAAGAACGAGATCCTTCACAGAAACTTAAGAGCACCCAAGTCCTAGCAATATCTATTCTATTTTCCCCTCCTTCTCCCAGCTGGTCACATTTTTATCTCCTTCAGAGAAGAAAATAAATTATGTCATCCTGCCTTCTAAAATCTCAGCTCTCTAGACTTTGTTGGCTCTTGATATTTAAATGCAAGCTTTTTAGAATTTAAAAAAAAATGTAAAAGCCTCAGCTTTTAAGATTATTGTTTATGCGAGGCAAGGAAGAAGATTCAATCAGAAATATAATTCTTAGTTCTGAATCCATCCATCTGCACCCAGGGTATAGTGCACTAAGAAGCTATGCAGGTACTGAAGGAAAAAGAAAACGTGTGCAACAGGGGCTCACATTCAAAACACCTGAGCCATCAAAGCCATGGGAACCCATTTGCTCCCTCCCTTCTCAGGCTCAATCCCGTCCTCTCCAAGATTCTGATTCTGTCCTTTTGTCCCTCCAAGCCAAGATCCTCCTGCCTTCAGAACAGGGCTGACAGCTCATCTGCCCCAGGTGTCTTCCCTAACAACAACGCTACCATCCTAGTCATCTGGATTGCTGTAGCAGCCCTCCTATAGCTCAGGCCACCTGCCTAGGACAGAGCTTTCTGCAAGACCATCACTCTACCTCTGGACTGTATATGCTGTAAGATGACCTTTTTGCATGAGGGTCCCTACAGGCTAGCAGAGAGAAGTAGAAAACAAGACTTTGGGACTGCCAGGCCCTTGGTTTGTATCTATTTTAAGAAGACTTAAACATAAAGAAAATTCCAGGCCACTCCTGGCTGCAGTGGAGACAAGCCCTTGGGAAGGAAGAAAGGTATCTGGCTTGTTGCTCAGACCCAAGTACTCCGGCCCTGTCTCTTCAGTGCTCAAAGGTTTTCTCTTTTGTTCTATTTAAAAATTATTTTTTAACTATTGTTGTAAATAGAATAATATTTTTGTGCTCTGGGTTTTTATAGCTCTTTTGGCGTACTTTTGACATCAATAATTCCAACAATAACAATTTTTTCCCTTGGGGGAAATTGAAAATCCCCTGGTCAGGAAGCCATGTGTGGCTTGCTCTGTACCTCTTCATACGCTCTCCTCAGAGGTAGGTAGTGCTCCGAGATATCAGCTTGCTAAATGTCACAAGAGATATCTGAGTTCGTCAAACTGAAAAAAGTTGCCTCAGAATTACAACAAATTACGGAATTATTCCTTAGAAATCTTCAAAAAAGAAGGATGTCTTCTCCTCATAAAAGAACACTCAAGCCAGGCATGCTGTCTCATACCTATAATCCCAGCTACACAGGAGGTAAAAATTCAAAGGACTGAAGCCAGCCCAGGCAAAAAGATTCCATCTCTAGCGATAGCTGGATTTGGTGATGTGTGTCTGGCATCCCAGCTGCATGGGGAATGTAAATAGAAGGATCATGGTTCATGCTGGTGCAGGCTTAAATGTAAAACCCTATCCCCCCCCCAAATAACTAAAATCAAAAGGACCGGGGGTATGGCTCAAAAGGTAAAAGTGCCTGTTTGCCAACTGAGAGGCTTTGAATTCAAACCCCAAGTATAGTCAAGAATATCAAAGCAGCAGCAGCAGCAGGGGAGAAGAGGATGACAACTCACATCTTCCTTCTCCTCCACTGGCTGCTCTTTCCCTTAAGCCTAAGATTGCAGAGGGCATGAATTAATGCTGTTAAATTTCCCTCAGAGCCCAAGAAAAGAGGCCCTGCTGCTAGATGCTCTTTTGCCATTTCCAATAATCCTGTAATAGCAGCACTACGAGAAACTAGCTGTGCAGCCTAGGAAGCATTCAACTGCTCTCTAGGGCCCCACAAATTAGACCCTGAATTAGCCACACAGTGCTCAGAAGCCACCCACGGATGCTTCCCAGGTGAATACAGCCATGATTAGGAAAAAGACCAGTGTAGGTCCCTACAGAATGGCCCAGGGCCCTGGCATCCACAAGCAAAAGCTAACATTCCAGCAAAAGGGATTCTGGGAAGAGTGTCAAGGGGAGAATGGTGTGGTTAGACTGACCATTATAAAAGATTCAGCCACAGTATGGTGTTCCTTCTGTCTTTGGGGAATACTGTTATGTGTGCAGGTGTGGATTGTGCATGTGTGCTTGTATGTATGTGTGCATACACACCTCCCATTTCCCTCTAAAGGGTAGGTTTTATCTCCATTAAGAATCTAACTTTTGCCAAGTGCCAGTGGATCATGCCTGTAATCCTAGCTACTCAGGTGAGATCTGAGGATAACAGTTCAAAACCAGCCCAGACAGGAAAATCCATGAGACTCTTATCTTCAATAAACCATTCAGAAAACCAGGAGTGGCGCCATGGCTCAAGTGGTAGAGTGCTAGCCTTGAGCTGAAGAGCTGAGGAACAGTGCCCAGGCCCAGAATTCAAGCCCCACCACCAACAAAAAAGAAAAAGAATCTAATTTTTAGATACTATGTTGAAAATGAACTAGACAACTTGGAGAGAGGAGAGAGGGAGGGGGGAAACTGGGAGAAAATGAGTTAAGTGGTGACACGCTTCAAAAAGAAATGTACTCAATACCTGACTTACATAACTGTAACCCCACTGCACATCACTTTTACAATAAATGTGTTTTTTTTTAAACTAACTTCTGAGGGTCCTGACCACTTTATGTGGGCGTCCCCAATCCCACCCACCCTACTTTAATCGAAGATGGCTTTGACTGAGTCGGTTTCTTGTCCATTTTACCTGAACCTCAAGCTCTCTATCACCAGGGTTGTACAGAGGCCTCCAGGCCCACACTGACTTGGAGGATGTTCATTTCTCCTTCATGTTTCGTGTCATCTCTGGCCTCTCGGGGTGTTCCTGCCACCTGCATATCAGTTATACATGGGCCTAGAAGATATCTCTCTTTAATTTCACTAACATTTTTGGGAATAAACAAAGGAGATCCTGAAAGGACAAATTAAAGTTGAACCTTATGAGACCTGGGCCCAGCCAGCGCTCCCCATAGGTAGCCCTGGACACTTGAGTGTAAACAGTAACCTTGGTTGGAGCAATACAATGTGCCTGCTCTTTTTCTTCTCTAGCTCTTGCAATTGTTTATGTGATGCATAGGTCGACACACACGTGCACACACAAAGATAATGTTCAAACACTCCCACAGCCATGAAAATCCCTCTGTGAAAGCCTGCTTTATCTTTTTTTAATTAATACCAAAAGCAATTAACTCATGGTGTGGTCCCATTACCTGCCAAGTTTTTGTTACTTAAAAATATATATATAAGAACAGGGGTTCCGATTTTAATTTTTGGTCTACAGGCAGACTCTGAAAAGGTGGTTTCCTTGGTTTCCCCTTATATGATCTTTTAGCCAGTCTGTTAAAAAAAAAATCTGCTTTGAAAATGACCTGCTGTTGTGCTTAACGAGGCTTTTTAAAGGAAAAGCAAACTGTCTGCCTTTAGCCTCAGGCCCCCCTCCGAGGAGGCAAGAAAAGGGTCTAGGAGGGGTCATGTGGGGTCACCATGGACTGAAAAGCACACAGAAGCCTGAACTTGATAATGGCCCAGTTCTTCCTCTCTTGTGGACATTTAGGAGCCTCATAGCAATGTGTGACTTCTTAGGAAAAGTTCTATAGAAGAAGTGGCAGCCCAAATCAAAGAGTAAGGGATGTGTATTATTAATGTTCACAGACTCATTTCCTTATCAGCAGAAAGCCAAAATATGCCTTGTTAACACAAATAGACTTCCTCAAAGGAGGAGGTGACCCCCCAAATGCTGGAGCAAGACTTTAAAATATTCAATAGCTACTCCAGCTGTAAGAATGTTCAAGGGACATAAGCCAGTTTAAAACGCTTACAGCCCTAGCTACTCAAGAGGCTGGGATCTGAGGGTCATGGTTCAAAGCCAGCCTGGGTAGACAAAAACTGCAAACTCTTATCTCCAATTAACCAGCACAAAGGAGAAGAAAAGAAAAGCCAAACGTGGAATTGTGACTTAAGTGACAGAGCCTCAGTTGTGAGTGAAAAGGCTGGGCTAGAGAGCACAAGACCCTGAGTTCAAGTGCCAGTACTGCCCGCACTGAAAAGAGAATTCAGATGGGGGAGAAGGGGGAAGGGGGAAGGGGGAAGGGGGAAGGAAGGAAGGAAGGAAGGAAGGAAGGAAGGAAGGAAGGAAGGAAGGAAGGAAGGAAGGAAGGAAGGAAGGAAGGAAGGGAGGGAGGGAGGGAGGGAGGGAGGGAGGGAGGAAGGAAGGAAGGAAGGAAGGGAGGGAGGGAGGAGGGAAGGGAGGAAGGAGGGAAGGGAGGAAGGAGGGAAGGGAGGGAGGGAGGGAGGGAGGGAGGGAGGGAGGGAGGGAGGGAGGGAGGGAGAGAGGTTCTAGTATTCAATGAGGTGATCATAATGAAGAGTCCATAACTTTAATAGGTAAAAATTCACCAATATCATCATCTCATCTCCTTTAAGCAGAAAGATCTACTTTGACAAGTTGGCATATATTATGACAACTTGAATAAGCACTTTCATTTTACAAAAGTACTAGGATATGTGCTATGTGGGATACACAACAGTATAAACCAATCTTCATCTCAAGAATGTCACAATGTATTGGACATACAAAAAGAGAAGCACTAAAAACAATGAATGAGAATGAATTAATCTCCAGTGAGGGAAGCCATCAGCAAATTCCAGAATACTCAATGGGCTTGTGATAAATAAGGCCTACCCATGCCACAGACCTAGAAAGGCCTTACATGCCAAAGGGAAATCTCAGATAGAACTACTGAAATCATAGAAGCTCTGCCTTCTGATACTGTAGAGAGACCTCTACTCACTTCTCCCATACTCTGGGGTCTACTGGCCTCCCAGAGATGGAGGGGAGGCCTGCCCAAGATCAGCTTTCTACTTGGAAGGAACAGGAAAATGGAGAGGCCAGTGCACCAAGCACCATCGTACCTCTTGTAGGACTGTTAGACTGAGTGTCATATTTTAAATATTTGTAAAAAGCAACAAAAGGTATTTTCCTTTTAGAATATCTTCTTCCTCTTCTCTCTACCCTGCCTCCAGAAGTGACTCAAATGATGCAGAATTCTCTAGAAATCACTCTCTTCATACATTCTTCCAAGATCCCTAGGTCCCTACTAGCCCTACTCCTCTCACTTGGAGATATTGAGGTGTCATGGGATTAGACCTACAGAATCAAACAATCCCTGGACCATTCCGATATGCAAATTCTTCCACAACATTTCCCCCAGATGTTCATCAAATCTATGTAATGATGGGCAGCTTATCACCTCATTGAACTATTCCATCTTTCTTTCCTTCCTTCTTTTGTTCCTTTTCTTTTCCCTTCTTTCATTTTCTTTGAAGGGGCTTGCTAGGCAAGTACTCTACCACTTGAGATATTCTGATCCATTCTAAGCAGTTCTGATTGCTGGAAAGTTCCTGCTTGCTTGAATTACTGTGATACTTACTTGATACTTCTTCCAGTTCTTAAGTCTAGCGTTAGGAGACAAAGCTCAAGTCCTTTTAAATCCTCTCTTCTGCAAGACTATCATGTAGATGTTGGTCATTACATATATCATTTTATTTCAAATATTTCATAGTCTAATCATAAACACCTTTGAATGCTTACGATATCAATTTGGATCCCCAAGATAGGGACACAAGAGGTTTTTCTTTGTCACTATTGTTTTTAATGTACTATGGTTTTTTGTCTCTTTGGTATGCTCTTCCCCTATGGTATAACCCCTGTTGTCCCTGTATTTGATTCTGGTGTCCTACATCTTGTATTTACATTTTTCTAATTTGGGGAGGGGAAGGAAATAACAAAATGCTGAAACAAGGCTAAAGGTTGACCCATTTTAACAATGAGACATACAGAACTTTACGACTTGGGGGATGGGGAAGCTGGTGAGGTAGGGAGGGAAGGGACAGTAGGGGAAAAACGAAGGAGGGGGTAACAATGATCAATAGGAAGTATACTCATCTTACTAATGTAACTATAACCCCTCTGTACAGTATCTTTACAATAAAGAAATTGAAAAAATACCAATTTGCCCATATATCTTTCTTAAAGATGACTAAAACACCCTAGACTTTAACTGGCTAATGTAGCACAGAACAGAAACTCTTCACTTGAGATATTTACACAGTCTACTTTTATTAATATAATCTAAAACCGCATTCAACTCTGGATTGCAGCCAGAGTAGCCACATGCGTGCCATGTGCTTACTGTACACTAAAAACCTCCAGATGTTAGTGCTTCCCAACTTGTTCATGAATTCATGTAACATACTTCTTTCTCATGGCTGAACATCATTCCAGAAACTACGTAAGAAAGTAGAACCTCTCATGCTTCCCCATCCTTTCTATGTGCATCCCATTGTAGATTCAAATGACTATTTTAACAATCTGGGAAAAGAAACCCTTCCAGACCAAGAAATCTCCAAGGAAAGATGTCTAAGACACCAATATAAAATGTTGTGATATGAGAATATCACAGAAGTCCCAACGGACCCTGATTTCCATTCTGTCCCCTTTCTGTGGCTCAAGATAATCAGAAAGGCTCATGGAAAGCACTGAGGGGCAAACAAACCTCTCCAGTAGTTGAGGAGAAAAAATAAATGGCTACTCTAAACCAGTCATTTATTTCCATCCTGTATGATCACTGTCTGTGTAACACTGAAGGCCCTGAGCATGTCCTATTCAGCATGCCATGGTAAGTGAGTGGATGAACAAGCTGTAAAGTTTTGTAATGCTCTCAATGTCTGAGATCATGTCTGGGGGAGAAACGCTGTTCAATTTCTAGTTCAACACATTAATTCAGTAGTTATGGTCCTAAACTTTTATTACAGACTTTTATGGCATGGATCAATTTTCCAGCTTTTTTTCCAGACAAATAAAATGTAAGCATAAGGCTGATTGTTTTTTTTTTTAAAAACCTCTTATTTGTTATTGTCAGAAATAAGCTCACATGAAAGTTTAAGAAGAATATGGACTTAGGAAACACGGTAAAAGCCTTCATCTGGTTATTACATAAAAATCTCCTACTCTAACTATTGCATCAAATCCACATGTCTGAGCCTAAACTTACATCTTTTTATTATTAGGGATTTTCCCTTCATCTAATCACAATCCTAAAGTCCAACTTCCACAAGGTTTGATGACCCTAAACACTTACGATGTTGCTACATGACATTCTTGTCATCCCAAGGATTTGCCCTTCTTCTCGACTGATTCTACTTTACATATCTTTCAAGACAATATCCAGAAAACTGAAAACTCCTTGAAAAGTCTTCTGTCACCACCACAACAACACTTTTGGAGACTTGAACTCAGGACCTGTATGCTGTACCTAAGCATTTTTTATCAAGACTAGCATTCCACCACTTGGACCACAGCTCCACTTCCAGCTTTTTTGGTGGCTACTTGGAGATAAGTGTCTCCTGGACTTTCCTGCCTGGGCTGGCTTATAGCATTGATCCCCAGATCTCAGCCTGAGTAGCTAGGATTACTGGCTTGAGCCCCTGCACCCAGCTCATACAACAACTCTTATTCCTTCCCTGGTAATCTAGAAGAATATGCTGATCATCTTTCTTCCTATGGGGGAGTAGGGAGGAAGAAGCTGCAAACATTAATTTTTATGTTGGTTACCAAAGCAATGAATTCTTATTTTGAAACTCACGTTTGTCTTACTTTCCCCACATCAGCATCAGCTCTCTGAAGAAAAAGCAGTACTTCTTACTTACCTGTGTTTCTTTAAAATCCCAACTACAACAGTTAAGTAAAAGAGATTTGAATGAATAAATGAAAAAATAATGCATTTTGGACCACAGATCACTGTTGGAGCTGTCCAAGGTTCTGATGCTAATGGTAAGATAAGATTGGGCACAACCAGCTTGCTTAGCTATTTCTATAGCTATGACTATTTCATATTTTAATAGTCATCCTTAACAGAACTTTCTGGATGGTTACTAAAATGGTCATCAAATAACCTTCTATCCCAGTCACCTTCCCAAACTTAGTCCTCCAAAATTGTGAATTGGAACCCTAATGCCTAACACTATGACCAAACGGAGATGGAGCTTTTACGAGGTACAATTTCAAGTTACTCAGTGAATCTGATAGGGTAGGCCTCCTATGTCTCAGGAACTGCAAATGGGGCTGGCCTAGAACACTACCAAAAGGGTGGAAAGTCTTTTACAAGCAGTTCTGGAACTCTCCACATGGACTTCCAATCCTGGTCTCCATGCTGCAAGCTGGCCAGCTTCTGTGGCATGCTGCTCTTACTTCCAGCGTTTGTACTAGGACACTGTCATATTTGCTCCACCTGAAAGCAAGGCAGCTCCCCACACCCACCTTTCTTCAATGAGAAGCCCTGAAAAATCAATTGCCCATCTCTGTCCCTCTGCCTGCGGGTGCTGCCTTTTACAGCAGGAGGACAAGCAAGTTAGCATGGAGTTTGGTTTAACTGCTGATTGGTTAAGGGGCATGTAACATTTTCAAGTGCCGTATAAACAGAGTAAGAGTGAGAGCAAACTAGGAGCATCAACAAGAAGAATGCATCCTTCCTTGTTTCTTAACTCACTCCCCACACAAGCAGTCTTCTTCCATCTGCTCACCAGCATACCCAAGATCTGTAGGAATGGCCCCCAAGAAGCTCCAGACTCCAGGCCAGCCTGGGCATATACAAGACCCCTTCTCAATCAATGGCTCAGTGAAGTGTGTTCATCTGTCATTCCACCTAGATGAGAGGCTAAGATTGGATAGATTACAATTCTAGGCCAGGCATTAGGGTCTCCATCTCAACAGGAAAAAGCTGGATGTAGTGGTACACATCCATAATCCCAGCTAAAGTCTAAACTAAGATCATGGTTCAGGAATGCACCTGGTAAAAGTTGAGACCCTATCTCAATAATAATCAGTACAGCCAGACATTGGTAGCTCATGCCTGTAATCCTAGCTACTCGGGAGGCTGAGAACTGATGATCATGGTTCAAAGCCAGCTCAGGCAGGAAAATCCATGAGATTTTATCTGAATTAATTAAGAAGAAAATCCAGAGATGTCACTGTGATTCAAATTGGTAGAGCACTAGCATTGAGCACAAAAGCTCAGGTACAAAAGAAATGCAAACCAAAACAATATTGTGACTCTACCTCACCCCAGTTAGAATGGCTATAATGAAGAACTCTAATAACAACAGATACTGGAGGGGATGTGGCCAAAAGGGAACCCTACTGCATTGTTGGTGGGAGTGAAAACTTGTTCAACCACTTTGGAAAGCAGTATGGAGGTTCCTCAAAAGACTCCACATAGAGCTCCCCTATGATCCAACAATCCCGCTTTTGGGCATTTACCCAAATGATCACAAACAAGACCATACTAAAGCTACCAGCACAACTATATTTATTACAGCATTATTTACCATAGCCAGATGCCCCTCAGTAGATGAATGGATCAAGAAAATGTGACACACACACACACACACACACACACACACACACACACACACACACACACACACACACACACACACACACACACACACACACACACACACACACACACACACACACACACACACACACACACACACACACACACACACACACACACACACACACACACACACACACACACAGGAATTCTATGCCTCCATCAGAAAGAATGACATCGCCCCATTTGTTAGGAAATGGAAAGACTTGGAAAAAATTATATTAACTGAAGTAAGCCAGGTCCAAAGAAACATAGGTCCATGATTTCCCTTATTTGCAATAACTAGTATGTGTCTGGGACAAGTAGAAAAGGTCAAAAGCTATGTACATATGAGCAGATAAGTTGATGTTAAGCAAAATGAACCCCAAGATAGGGACACAAGTGGTTTTTTTTCTTTCTTGCTATTGTTTCTAAAATATTTATGATGTACCATGGATTTTTTTTGTTTCTTTGTATGTTCCTCCCCCAGGGAATAACCCCTGTTTTCACTGCATTTGATGTCGGTCTAATTTGGGGAGGGGAAGCAAAAAAAACTAGATGTTTAAATAGGGATACAAGTTGACCCATTGTAACAATGAGATGTATAAGACACTATGTTGAAAAATGAACTTTACAATTTGGGGTGGGGGAAGTGTAGTTGTGGAGGTGGGAGGGAAGGGATGGTAGGGAGAAAACAAAGGAGGCAACAGTGCTTGATAGGAAATGTACTCAAAATCTTGCTCATGTAACTGTAACCCCTCTATATAGTATTTTTACAATAAAAATGTATTCTAAAAAATAAAATAGAAAAAATACCTCTAGGGTTAACAGTGATGTTCTGTTAAGAAAATTTCTCTGGCAATATGTGATTTCAGAATGCTAGCCTCCTGACATCTTTCATCCATCTAGATAAAAGTTAACAAATGAACAAGGCCTACTATGTTTCCTATGCTCAATAAAATAATCATTTAAATTTTTTAAAGTCCAGGTACAGTGCCATGCCTTCAGTTCAAACCTCAGGACCAGCACTAAAAAAAAAAGTGTAAAAATGGCTGAAAGTATGGCTTAATGATAGAATGCCTGCCTACAAGTGCAAGGTCCTGAATTCAGACTCAGTACCTTCAAAAATACACATACACACACACACACACACACACATATACATGTATATGACAGAACAAAATACCATTAAGGCAGTGAAGAGTAGGTCAGTATTAAGCTATCAAATATACATACTTGGAGTTCCAGATAGAGAAGAGAGGACAAATGCAAATTTGACATTTTTCCAAATTTCAAAAATAAACCTACAGGTCAAAGATACCAAACAAGGATTGTAAGCATATAATCTAAGCTGTTTAAGTGCACAGAAAGCTCTGCCAGAATACCTCATAGTCAAATGTCAGAAAACCAGCGACCACGGGGATAGCTTTTAAAAGAGTTAGTCCAAAAGAAAGAAAGAAAGGTACAAAGGAACAAAAGCACTGATAGCACTGATTTCTTACCAGAAGCAATAAGAGAGCATCTTTAAAACACGGAAGGGACTAGGCGCCAGTGT
Organism: Dipodomys merriami; assembly: GCF_024711535.1. Classification (NCBI taxonomy): domain Eukaryota; kingdom Metazoa; phylum Chordata; class Mammalia; order Rodentia; family Heteromyidae; genus Dipodomys; species Dipodomys merriami. The sequence goes on from NW_027203826.1 coordinate 19,006,330, forward strand.
CACAGGGTTACAGTTTGAAACTAGCCTGGCAGAAAAATGCTCCAAACCCATCTTAACCAATAGCAGGGCCATGGTGTAACACTTCCACCACACCACTTTCTAGCAGAAAGTGTAAACATGAGAACTTTATTCCAGTATGACCCAGGTAAAAAGCAAGAACTTGTCTTAAAAATAAACAGAGCAACATAGGTGTGCTAGGTCACCTGTTTAGCAGGTATGAAGCCCTGATTTCAAAGTCCAACACACACACACACACACACACACACACACACACACACACACACACACACACACACACACACACACACACACACACACACACACACACACACACACACACACACACACACACACACACACACACACACACACACCAGCAAAGCTGAAATGGGAATAAACTTGTCAACACAGATTTTTCTTTGTGGTACTAGAATTTGAATTCAGGGCTTAGCACTTAATAGGCAAATGCTCTGCCATTTGAGTCAAACCTCCAGCTTCAATTAGTAAAAATGTTTTAGAATTAGTAAAAATGTTTTCCAAGGGAAGGTTGAGAAGACCTTCATTATAAGACATATAAACTATTCACAAGGAAGGACAATAATACCAGATGGAAACTTAGAACTATACAGATTAGAAACATTTTTTAAGCTTTAGCAAAGATTTACTTTAATGTAAAAGGGTTAAAACAGGAAGAAATGGGAGAGAGAGAAAATCATTTCCTGCTTCCCATGCAGGAAATAAGTGTTAAAAGACTCTAAGATTAGGAACATTTTAAATAGCAAAACAAAGATAAATATAAATACAATTGTTCTTGTATTTTAACTCTTTTCAAAGAGACTATTTTAAAATTCACAAAGTTAGGTTTATAACATTTGGGGGAAAACATATGGCAGCATAAAAGAGAGAAGATACATAAAAGGCAGAAGTATATTGTTTTAAAGTTTTTATATTGCATAGGAAATGGTACAATATCCTTCAGAGACAGACTGTGCTAAAGATTGATATTGTACACTCTATAACAAATATCCTTGCCTTTGTGTGTGTGCACACACGTGCACATGCACACATGTGCACACACGCACGCACACACACACACACACACACACACACAAGTGGTATAGCTATTGAGTTAAGAATACAGGTTGAATAGGTCCCATGGTTTCCCTTATCTGCAATAACTAGTATATGTCTAGGACAAGAAGAAAAGGTCAAAAGCTATGTACATAAGACCATATAAAATGATGCTAAGCGAAATGAACCCCAAGATAGGGACATAAGAGGTTTTATCTTTCTTGCTGTTGTTTTAAATGTACTTAAAATGTAGTATGTGATTTTTTGGTTTCTTTTGTATGTTCTTCCACCATGGTATAAGCCCTGGTTTCACTGTATTTGATTCCAGTGCCCTGCATCCGTATATACATTTTTCTAATTTGGGAAGGGGAAGAGAAATAACAAAATACTGAAGGATACAGGTTGACCCATTGTCACAATGAGATGTACAAGACACTATGTTAAAAACAAACTTTACAACTTTGGTGGAGGGAGAGAGGAATTGGGGAGGTAAGGAAGGAAGGGATGGTAGGGAAAAAACAAAGGAGAAGATAACAATGCTCAATAGGAAATGTACTCATTGCCTTACTCATGTAACTGTAACCCCTTTGTACAGTATCGTTACAATAAAAATTAAAAAATAAAAGAATACAGGTTGAATATCATTTACCTAAAATATTTGCATGTGTCTGTGCTATTTTCAGATACATTAAGATAATGAAGACTCTCACTTAATTTCATAATCTATTGATGAATTAAAATCTGAATAAAATCTGGGAGGTGGAACTATAGGAAGAGGGTTTGGTTGGAGGAAGTGGTTGCTGTGGGTGGGTCATGCCTTCAATCTTGGGCCTAACGCCTTCCAGGTATATCTTTCTACTTTCTGGCTGTTCTGCCCTCTGCCACTACATATACACTAGAATAGTACATTTTAAAAGACTGATCATATTAGGTGTAAGACCATGGAAAAGTAGAATTTTCATACATGGCTGAGGTTAAGAGAAAGTGCCTTCATTACTTTGAAACTAGTTTGAAAATTCCTATAAAAGTTGTACATGCTCTTACCTGTGACACATACTTCCATTCCCAGATGCTTGTCCAAGAACAATGAAAAAAGGTTTCCAGAGAAAGAGTCAGATGCAAATGGACATAGCACTTTGATTTAAAATATTCAAAAACTAGATGTAACCTAAAATTCACCCATAAGTGAAAGAATAGTGATTTCTGATATATAAACTCAAATGAATCCTTATGGAGAATCTTTTGAACTACATACTTACTACATATAAAATAGATAAATCTCAAAACCATTATGCTAAAGTAGAAGCATAAAAAATCAACAGTCAATAGCTTTTCTATTTAACATGAACATTCTGAGAAATAAATCAGAGTAACAATCCTATCCACAATAGTCTAGAAAAAGAGACCTAAGAACAAATCTAACCAATGTAGGGGAATGAAATGAAAACTACAAAACAGTGAAGAAAGAAAATGAAATGCTTCCAAGAACCCCAGGTTCATTGATCAGTAAAATTAATACTGTAAAATGGCTATTTTTTAAACAAAAGTCATCTATAAATTTAATACTGTTCCCATCAAAATCCCAATAATATTCTTCAGAGAAATAGAAGAGATAATCTTAATATTCATATGGAAGTACAAAATATCCTGAATAGTCAAAACAATCTTGAGCAAAACAAGCAATACAGGAGGTCTCACGATTTTTTATTTCAAATTATGCAGTAGAATCATAGTAACAGAAGCAGCATGGTGCATGAAACAGAGCTATGGTACATAAAACAGGCACCTAGATTGAAAAAATAGAGTCCAGAAATAAACCCACATGGCCGCAGCCAACTGAGTCTCGACAAATGTGCCAAAACATGTATTGAAGAACGCATAGCCTCTTTAGAGAAAGGCATGTGTTTTCTCTCATCTATAGAAGTTATAGCTAAAATATAAACATATTTGAAAACACATATAGGGTCATATATATCTAAAATATATATCTAAATATATTGTGTTTATAATATATTAACATAACATATTATATTACATAGTATATTAATATTATATATTAATATATGTTATATATAATATATTACATGTTAATATATTATATTAATATGATATTCTATATGTTATTATATTATATATAATTATATAGTTAATATATCATTAATATAATATATTATTATGAAATATATTAATATATAATTATGTTATATAATATATAAGCATAGTATATATTGTGTTAATAATATATTAATATATAATTACATATTAATATAATTATATATAATTACATATTAATATATAATATAGTAACATACATATAAAATATATAATATAAATATATATATATATAAATAATATATAATATAAATATATATAAATATAATATATTAATATATAATATAATTATATATTAATATAATTATATACTATATTAATTATATATTATATTATATGCTAATTATATATTATATTAACATATTAATATATTATATAGTGTTATATTAGTATATTAATATTATATATTAATATAATACAAAGTATATGTTATGATAATATAATTATAAGTTAATATAATACAAATTATTATATATTATATATTAATTACATATTATTATAATACAAATATCTATGTAAAATATAAACATATTTGAAAACAATACAGGGCCATATACATATATATATTTATATATTTATAAAATCCAACTGACTAAAGTTTGGCATATGAATAAGTGATCTTCCATGGTGTGACCCCTTCGAACAATTACCAGGCAGCTCAACAACATGAATACCAGGAAGCTGAAGAGGAGTAGACAAATGAACAGAGGAATGAATAGTCATAATACTCAATGTACATATCTACAAACTAAGCTAGAAACAGGTGCAGTTAACGGAGAGTGAGGAAAGGGGTGACTCTGATCAAGATGCATTACACATAAATGCACATGTTAAATTGAAACTCCTTTGTGCAACTACCTGAAGAAAATGGTTTTAAAAAGTGATCTCCTCTTGAACAGATGGTGCTTGGGAGACTGGTTATCTAAACGCAGAAGACTGAAACAAGGCCCTTATCTCTCACCATGTACATAAATTAATTCAAAATAGATCAAAGACCTTAAAGTTAGACCTCAAACTTTGAAACTATTAGAGGAAAACACTTCAAAATATAGGTCATCCCCTATGCAATAGCTTTTTGAACATGACTCCCAGTTCTCAGGAAACAATAGCACGAACTGACAAAAGAGGTTCCATCAAATGTAAAGCCTTCTGAAAAAAAAAATGTAAAGCCTTCTGTAAAGCAAGGGAAATAATTACCAAAGGCATCCTACAGAATGGGAAAACAAATTTACATATACTCATCTTACAAGAGATTATTATCTAGAATATATAAAGAACTCAAACAACAAAAGAATAATCCAGTTGATAAACAGCCAAATGAATTCAAAAGACAATTCTCAAAAGTAGTACAAATGGTCACTAAATACATACAAAGTGGTGCACACTGGAGCCATCAGGAAACTTCAAGTCAGAACTGCATTAAAATTCCATCTCGCCCCAGTCAAAATGACTATTTCAAAAGAATGCTGATGAGGATGTGGAAAGAACTGCTGGTGAGAATGTAAATTATTGCAGCCATTATGACAGTCAGTATGGAGAGAGACTCCTCAAAAAAAACTAAAAACAGAACTATCCTATGATCTACATATATATGTGTGCGTGTGTGTATATATATATATATATGTATATATGTAGTCCTGAGTATTTACCCAAAGGAATTAAAGTCCATGTACAATAGAAACATATGCAAACCATGCTGACTGCAGCACAATTCACAATAACCAAGTTATGAAATCAGCCTAAGTGGACAAATGGACACACAATGGACAAGTGGACACACATATAAAGGAGTATTATCTCAACATAAAGAATGAAATTACATAATTTCCAGGAACATAAATGAACTGAAGATCATCATGTTAAGCTCAATAAGCCAGGCTCAGAAAGACAAGTATAGAATGTTTTCTCTCATATGTAAAATCCTAGATTTTTTTAAGGACATGAAACTAGAAAGAGGACTATTTGAGAAAAGGAGTCAGTGGGAAGGTAGAAGAGAGATAAGAAGACAGGGTAATGAGGAGGGTGAATATAATCCAAAAAAGTGTATAATACAGGTATGTGTGTATGAAAATGTCATAATAAAACTTATTATTTTGTACAATTAGTGCCTACTTATAAAAAAGAAAATTATGCTGAGCAAAAGAAGCCAGACTTACAAGAATGCTTAGTATTTGATTCCATTTATATGCAATCCTACAAAAGGAAAATTCATGCTGTTTTTGTACTAGAATCATGAGTGGTGTGAAGTGGAAAGAAACACATGGAACATTGTGTGGTCACAGAACTGTTTTTCTATCTTGATTGTGCTACTGTTTATCTGGTTGACGACATTGTCAAAATTCAAACTGCAGAATTAATGTGAGTTCATCTTAATTTATAAAAACTAAAGTTTATACCTAAATAAAATTGGCTTAACAAAACACTGCTGGTATAAAGAACAAACCAAGGTCCTCTCAGAGTTGCATTCAGGACACTCTATAACTTAACCCACATTCTCCCACTCTTGTTCCCCCTATGTCCCAGATTCAAAATAACCCTCAGATGTGAACAAATTAACTTACAATCTGTCTTCCTGAAACAAATAATTCCATTCCTACTCTTTGCTTCTTGGGCCTACACAAATCCCAAATCTATGACTATGAGTATGACTATGACTATAACTTTCATCAACCCTTCCTCTAGTCACCCTGATTTTTCTCATCTTTGATATTTGTGCCATTTTTACTGAGTTGTTCTTGTTTGGGGCAGTATAGGACCTAAACAGGTTTTCACATACTCCACTTACTTGCCCAGATGGTCCTCTATGACTTGAGCCACAATTCTAACCTGGCTTTTTGCTAGTTAACTTGGGAGATAGAGTCTCCAAAGAGCCTTTCTACTCAACTTGCCTCTAAGCAAAATCCTCTAGATCTCAGCCCCCTAAGTAGCTAGGGCTACAGGCATGAGCCATCAATGACCAGATGCTTACAGAATTCTTTATTTGTAATTATGTCCCATCTCCCAAGGAAGACTGATACTCAGATATGCAGATTAATTTTGTTGTTTCCAAAAGTTATGGACTGTTAAGTTGCTATGAGCCCTGAATTAGTAAACACTGAACAGTTACTTCTGGGAAATACAGGATTGGATACCTGTGAGCCTCTGGCCCCAACATTTTCATCATCTAATCAGTACTTAACCTTGTATCATGCTTATCTGTATCATGTTCATTTCTCTTTGAAGACACAAAATGTTGTGGATACATGGAGTAAGGACCAATAGCACTGTGACTCAGGCGCCAACAAAGACTAACTTATACATGTGTCTTCACTGTAAGACACAACCTAGCTCTCTGTATTTGGAACCTTCATATCACAGCACCATTATAGCACCATAGTGCTATACCCTAGATATAGTATAGCACTATGGTAGAGACTATTTCAAACAGAACACAGGACAATAAGGACAAAAATACAGAAAGTGTAGCATTAAATATACCATTGAAAAGACATTTAGAGTACCAGAGATGAAACGTTCCGGAGTGTTGCCGTGGGCAACCTCAGCTGGGACTGTATTTAGGGACATCAAGTTTTTTGCTAGTCTATATATGTCTACACAGAATAAACATGCCATTAGTAATTTTAATAGGTTGGAAAATTCATGAAAAGGACTGTATGAATAACAAGGATCACCTGTATTTGACAACATCCAGTACAATTTGAGACACTTAATACCATTGAATTGCTCCTGATAATGAAAATGGAACCCACTCATGCTGTCTCATAAACTCCTATCGAGACCTTTATTTAAAATTCATTCTAGGAGGCATGTTCAGGCTAGAAGACCAACTCTCTGGAAGATTTTGAGATCCTTGCAGATAAATTAAAGGCCACTGCTCAAGAGAAAACAAGGCAGCGAATAATAAAAGGAGTGACATTGCTCCAAATGCATTGTACTCATAAACTGACAATTTAAATTGAAACCCCTTTGTGCAACTACTTCAAGATAATTTTTAAAAAACTATACATTAAAAACAAGAAACGAAGGAAGGGAATCTCATGTAATCTGTATTTGCAGCATGCATTAAAGAAGAGGGGTTTCTTGTTCTTTATTAGCAACCTAAAAGTTACTTAATTCTGATTGAGGAGAAGGGATAAAAGGGAAAAAAGTGATTGTCATGTTTCTAAAGCAAAGAGATATTTGCAATTTTACTACTTGGAGAAAAAATAGACTAAAGAGACAATACATGATTTAATTTGCCCCACTAGAAATTTCTAAAGATAAATGAGAAAGAGAGCAATCAAAGAAAATGCAAAATGAATGCCAAGAAATATTTTAAGCTATAATGCCCAGCATTGGTAGACATATGAGGAAATGAGCACTCTTGTACATTTGCCAAAGGAAATATAAATTGATACATATTTCTAAGGGTGGGGATTAGTAATATATATATCAAGAGCCTTAAAAATGCCCATATCCGTGGGCACTGGTAGCTCATACCTGTAATCCTAGCTACTCAGGAGGCTGAGATGTGAGGATCATGGTTCAAAACTAGCCCAGGCAGAAAAGTCCCCATGAAATTCTTATCTCCAATTAACCACTCAAAAACTGGAAGTAGCACTGTGGCTCAAGTGGTAGAGCACTAGCTTTGAATGCAAAGAGGCTCAGGAACTGTTCCCAGACCCAGTTCAAGCTCCACAACCAACAACAACAACAAAAGCGTATCATTTAATCATTGGACTCCTAGATATTTGTCTTCAAGAAACAATTCAAGATGAAGGCTAGTATGGATGTGTGATAATGTTCCTTAGTGGCAGTATTAGATGAAATTGAAAGATAGCCCATGTGTCGCTCAGGGGTCAACTCTCTCCTGTCTCTCCATCCTTCCTCGACTCTTTCTGTTCAAGATCACCTTCCTCCATTATATGATGAAAGAGAATGTATTATCTTCAAGGTTCTCCCTGGGCCATTTCCAGCTCCTCTATAGCCCATCGTTCACTTCACAGGTGATCTCCACCTAGAGTTGCTGGATACAGCCACCTGCACACACTGCAGAGGCTGGGTTGGAATTTGGCCACACTTCCCTTCACTGAGCCTTCAGTTTATTCTTGACACACTAGGCTATGAAGGGATGCGAAGGGTTTAAAGAAAGTATAAATAGGAATAGAAACGTTAATGTTGTATGCCATCCAAATTTTCTCCAGTCTTCATGGAATTAAAGAGCATTTCTTTCCGGTCTCTGCCTCTCCATCTTCTTGTCCGCCATCTTTTCTCTCCCCTCCACTGACTCTCCACACAAGTTTTGGGAAGCCCTCTTGCAATCTGTGGGAGTTGGTCTCTTCATCCCTGGTGTTCATGCTCCCCATTTTGAATTACCCATTTTAAAAATAAAGTCCTGGGTTCAGTCAAAAGAGGTATGGTTGTGGGAGTAAAAACTGAGAGAGGGCAAGGGAAAGAGTGACACTGTTCAAAAAGAAATGTAACCAGGTGGTCCAAGCTACTCAGGAGGCTGAGATCTGAGGATCATGATTCAAAGCCAGCCCAGGCAGGAAAGAAATGTACACAATACCTGACGTATGTAACTATAAGCCCTCTGTACCTCACCTTTTCAATAACAACAAAAATGAAATAAAGCCGGGCGCCAGAGGCTCACGCCCATAATCCTAACTGCTGAGGAGGCTGAGATCTGAGGATCATGATTCAAAGCCAGCATAGACAGGAAAGTCCGTGAGACTCTTATCTCCAATTAACCCCCAGAAAACCAAAAATGGCACTGTGGTTCAAGTGGTAGAGCACTCACCTTGAGCTGAAGAGCTCAGGGCCAGCCCCCAGGCCCCAGAGTTCAAGCCCCAGGACCAACAACAAAACAACAACAACAACAAAGAAGGAAATGGCATAACACTCCATGCATTTGAAAAAGAGTAGGGACAAAGCAGGATAGAGAAGGAGATTTCAACAAACTGCTCATGATGGTTTTACAATGCAGTCTGGAGGAGGTGGATACAGAAAAGGGGTTGGTAATATGAAATCCCAGGGCAGAACAGGGGAAGTAGGGACATGTCTCATCTGATCTGTCCCTTTTGTGATTTCCTGTTCAGCAAGGGCAAGTGTGCTCCTTTGTTTTCTGGATTTTCTGGCAAGAAGCTGTTGAGCTAAGTGTGGACGTCTCAAGAATGGCAGCCATTCTGTGAAATAGTAGTCTCAATCAATGGCTCTCACTCTGCCCATTAGACTCACCTGAGGTAATTTGCAAACACTTCTAAATCTCAAGTCCCACCTCAAAAAGATTCAGCTTTAATTAGTCTGGTGCAAATATTCAAGTCAGGCTCCGAAAATTATGCTGAAGTTATTGAAAACATTATTGACTAATGCTTTTAGGACCTGTTCTTCTAACAAAAGGCTTTACTCTGGAATCTAGACAGCTTCTCTGAAAGACAACTCAAGGAGCATTAGTTCAGCAAGATTTTTAGCGGGTATTATACTGCCAAAAGAAATAAAACTTAGATGTTCTATGCTCAAATAGGTTTGAGAGAGTAGCTAAAGTCTAATAGATGAAGTGTTATAAGCCCAGCTACTCATGCACAGCCAGACACTCAGTTCACATGGTATTCTTCTTATTAAGTAATTTTAAAATATTTTAAAGGAAATTTTGACAAAAACCAAATTATATGCACTATGCTAAACATGCTATTGAACTTCATCGTTAAGATTTACATCTCACCAGGCACTGGTGGCTCATCCCTATAATCCAAGCTATTCAGGAGGCTGAGATCTGAGTGTCATGGTTCAAAGCCAGCCAAGGCACAACAAACTAGGAGACTTAGCTCTAATGAACCAGTGGAATGATGGCTCAAAGTGGTACAGCACTAACCTTGAGTGAAAAAAAGCTTAGGGACAGCACCAAGGCCCTGAGTTCAAGTCCCACGACTAAAAAAAAATCAACATTTCTATATAGTGAACAAATGGCTTCAGTGCTGAGTAACCACATGAACTCTTTATATTCTTCCTGTTGAAAAGTAGAGTCTACATTATTCTTCCTTGAATTAAATATGGGTGAACGTCTTCAATCTAGAATAGTATGGGAGTGGATCATTTTCTATGTAGCTTTTTTCCTGATTGCCAGGACACTTGCACATGAACTCTGAACTACCATCTATAGAAGTTTGACTCGCCTGGTACCTAGGCCCAGAGATGAAGAAGAGGCTAAATGTATACAGGCCCTCAAGTCTACCAGAGCTCAGTCTTCCAGCTCAGTTCCCCATAGCATCTGACACACAGGTGAAGAAGCTCCCAGATAACTCTAAACCACCACCTTCCCAGTTACTCCCAGTTGTTTAAACCTCTAAGTGAGGCTCCATGCATTCTGAGAGAGGAGCCAGTCCCCCTATACCTTGTTGAATTGCTACAGTCTGCAAGCACGGTAAGTTTTGGGCCAGCTTATTATGCGGCAGGTTTGGGAGGAAATGGGCTGGGCATTGAAGATCCTTGGTTTCTGACATGCCAAACAGTCCCTCCCATCAAAACCCTGTGTTGAGCCGCAGTGTCCAGTGGGCCAAGACCAGGGTCTTGTGCCCTCCAGCTTGCTTTTCTCTGAGTCTTGACTCCTCAGCCTGGCATAGACAGCTACCTGAAGCATTCCTATCAGGACCTACCTCCTTCTACCCCCCAGCAGGGCTCAGCCTAAGGAAGATTGGTGGCTTGATGGTTAATCTATAAAGGAAGAGCTAGGTAAATGGTCACAGATATGACTAGAGAATGAGATCACTTGGGGAAGCTCTAGAGCTTGTTTCTTTATGAAGGAGTTCATGATTTTTATTCGTATAGCTAGTCATGGCTATGAATTTCACCTGGACCCAAGGTGATGATGTTCTGAAACATCTGCATGTTTATAATTTGATCTGCATTCCTACTTATTGTACTTGCATCTTCTGCAAAAAAAAAAAAAAAAGCATTTTAGCCTCATAGATATATCCAGGAAAGGCAGAAAGGGACTAACTACAAGGTCTAACCATTCCAGGTTGTCCAAGATGAAAAAGGTCCCCAAGATGTGGAATTCACCCTGCCTGAGTGGATACAGCCGGCCACCTTCTCCACTAACTTGTGCCTGTTGATATCTCACCACCACTCAAACCGCCTTACCCTCTTCCTTCCTCTGAAATCCTCTCTCTCTCTCTCTCTCTCTCTCTCTCTCTCTCTCTCTCTCTCTCTCACACACACACACACACACACACACACACACACACACACACACACACACACACACACCCCTTAAGTTTGTTGGGATTTTTTTTTATTGTCACTTTTTAAAAACTCTACCAAGTGGACTGGGGGTGGGGAAGTCAAATAGTTACTATATTTATACAGTGAATGGATTTAGGTGATAATAAAGGCAGATGTTGCTATAGTAACTAACATTCTAGGATCCCATACACATCATTTTTTTTTTGCCTGTGTGCAAAGTGCACTAGATTGTAGCAAATACCTTCCGGAAAGGTGAATACGGAGCCGTGCACACTGACCACAATGGATTCTCAGCCACCAAAGCAGCTCCCTGATCCAGGCAGACCGGAAGGTGAACGCAGCCTCAAGCAGAGTCAGCCAGAGGCTGTCTCCCTCCTGCTTGAGCACTCACCCTGCTCGCCTTTTCTTCCCTTCTTTGTCATGCTGGTTCTAAATTATGCTAACTGATTAATGACAACCTGGGTTATTTTCTGAATACCACCTGGCAGTGCCAGGGTAGGGTATTTATTCTGACAATAGCCAGTATGGATGAGAGGGAGGCCCACACTGCAGCTGTCCAGAAGGAAGGGCCCAGGCTCATGCACTGGGAACCTTTCCTATTAAGTGAGATGCTCCTACCCAGGGTTTCCCATCTGTGTCCTGCCCCTGGCACCATGCTCTTTCTCACTGGCCCAATAGCTGGCCCTTTGTGCATCAGACACAGATGCAGCTGGTGGCTAAAGGGAGATAGTCTCACCCAGTCCTGACAATCTGTTTGCTGAATGAGCTTCCTGTGAGAGGGGGTCGCACCTCTGGAGAGAGGGCTGAGCAAGATTCACTCACAAGCAGGTAAAAATAATCACATGAAGCAAATGCACTTTCTGAGGACATTGCCTTTTTCACAACACGGGAAATAAACGGATAATAAATCCTGAGAGAGCTCAACCTGGAGAACTCTGGGCTAAGTTAGCCAGACACAGTAGGACAAATGCTACATGATTTGATTTACATGTGGAATCTAAGAAAGCCCAACTCACAGAAGCAGAGAGTAGAAGAGTCAAACAGTGGGGGATGTTGAACAAAACACACCAACTTTCACTTCTGGGACAAACAAATCCCAGGGATCCAATTACAACATGAGTGAAGTGGTTGTGTTCATTAACTTGATTATGTTACTATAACTATAATACAACAATATGAATACCAAATCACTGTGTGGTAATCTTGATTATATACAATCGTTATCAAGTAAGTATTTTTTTTGTCAGTTGGGCAACTTCAACTGTGAGCCTGGGCACTGTCCTTCAGTTCTTCAGATCAAGGCTAGTGTTCTACCACTTCAGCCACAGCACCACTCCTAGCTTTTTCTGTTTTTATGTAGTAGTGAGGAATTGAACCCAGGACCTCATACATGTGAGGCAAGCACTCTACCACTGCGCCACCTTCCCAGCCCTCAATTAAGTATTTTTAATTGTAAAAAGTCTAATAAAACTTTATATACATTTTGGGGAAAAATATTTTTTCCAAAAATAAATACCTTCCAAATGACAGAAATGTAGACATTAGCTACCAGATGAGAAATAAGTTTTTATACCAGAGTGTTCCTACAGTGACTACTGACACACAGGTCACCTCCAATATGATTTTGTTAAGGTAGTCAAGCAGGCAAGTGACTGCAAACACATGCGACAAATGCTATGGCGGGTGTGTGCTTTAAGGTCACCCAAGGCCGAGGGAGATTGCAGCTGTGTGGAAAACTTGGGCAAGCCACCCTAACTCTGAACCTAGACTCCCACCTCGGTGAATTGGAAACCATGTCTTTTTCATGGGGGCTGTGTTACTCAGCTCTCAATGACTACAACCAATACCTGAAATCATTAGTTTACAACAAGGGAAAGGTTTATTTTGGTTCAGAGTGTTAGAGAGAGGAATTGCCCCATGAATGGTTAGCCCCCATTGCTTTGGGCCTGTGGTGAGGTTGCACATCAGGACAGGAACATACTACAGAGCAAAGTGGCTTATCTCATGGCCAGAAGGCAAAGGCCAAGGACCTAAAAACCTCCCACAAGGCTCAGACTTTCAAAGCTTCCACCCTCTCCCAACAGAACCATGCTGGAGACCAAGCCTGTAACACACGGGTGCTGCGGGACATCCCAGATTCAGACTACAGCAGAGTTGTTTCAGTACGCTCCCCACTCCCTGCTTATACTATTTTCTGCTTCTGCTGATCCAAGATGTCTAGTAGCCCAATACTCAGACTTCTTCCCTGGGTCCTACATCCATATGTCAAGGTAAGAGTTGGCAGCTGTATATCCCTCAGACCCTCAATAGTTCCATGCAACAATGGTCTCATAAGAGGGATCTTGTAGGTTTCTTGAGTTGTGAAAGTAAACTCTATGATGCTCACATGAGGGCAAAAATGGCCTAATGGCACATTTCTTAGAACATGTTCCATGGTTAATGGCACATTTCTTAGAACATGTTCCATGGCTAAATGACACATGAACACATATCTTCGATGAATTAACTGTAAGTCTCTCCCTGCCCCGTGTTCTCGTTCTAAGCTAGCAGCACCATCTCCTTTTACACACGAGACCAACCATCCAACTCTGTGGACTTCACCTCCTCCAAATATTTCTGGATCCTTTTCCCTGATGCTTAAATCATTTCCCTAGTGCTGTCTCTGGGGTTTTACAGGATTTGCTCTCCTGGAACTTATTCCCAATTCATTCCATCATCTCACATGCCAGAGAGCTCTTCTAACATGCAGATGCAACTGTACAACTCCCATCCCTTACAAGTGCACACAAGCCTGTCCGGGATGCAGCCCTGCCACCTCCCAGCCTTATTAATCCCCCACCTCATGTTCCTCACTTCAGGCTCACACACCTGCTTACCCCCCTACAAAGCCAGGATAACCCTCACCTCTATGTCTGCTTAGCTGTGTGTCTCCACTGCTTAGAACATCTTCTCTTTCCCTCCAGCCACATCTCCTTTCTCTTCTTTTCCCATCCATTCACATCCAGGCACTGTTTCCTCTTGGAAGCCCCCTTACAGGGCTGGGCACCTAGAATACCATGGGCATCCCCTCTTGTGGCATGTACCCCATTGTCTCAGTCTCCATGCTTATTTCACCCACCAGACTCTATGGCGCATACTTACCCCAGCTTCTTCGTACAGGGGCCTCAAGTTCCTAACAATACTCAGGCCCAGCCAGTGTTCCAACTTAGGCTGGTAGAAATATAGAAGGATAAAACATTTGAAGGAAACTTTTCCTTAAAGTTGAACTGAACATGGTAGATTTTTAGAGCATCCTTTTCTAGCCAACTGAACTAAGAAAAAAAAAAGTGCTAAATTGATGTCAACCTTAAGGTTGGAGCTATGATAGTTTTACTATCAACTAGGCCATAGTACCAGATAAACACTAATGTAGGTATTACTGAGAAGGCATTTTGTAGACATAGATACTGTCTATGATCAGTTAACTTAAAAGTAAAGGAGATTATCCTTCATAAGGTAGGTGGGCCTGATCCAGTCGGTGGAAGGCAGAGAACTGACCAAAACTGAGGCCTCCCCAAGAAACAAGAAGTTATGCCTGTGAAGGAGCTTCAGCAACTACCTAGGAGTTTCTAACCTGTCCTTTCTGACAGCCTTCCTTGTGAATTTTACTTGCAAAGCCAACCTCATGGCTGTCTGAGCCAATTCCCTACAATACATCTTACTAATACTGTTTCAGCCCCCTGGACCCAAGCTCTTCTATAGGAGAACATACTGTGGTTACATTTCCATATCCTTAAGAAGTGGGTGGCTGGCAAAAAATCACACCCCCTTTGCTTGGGCAGATTTTCAGAACAGGTGGTACGATGTTTTACCAAGATGGCACAGTAGGACCAGTCGCCAAAGGTCCTATCTTGTGGGTCACAGCTCCCCAGCAGAGCAAGTCTGAGGCATCAGTAATTTATATTGATGGGAAGAAAAGACTGCTGGAGATTATTGAACTTGGCTAATTAGCAAGTAAACAAACAATTGAGAGCCAGAGTGCTGGCTAACCCAATGTGTTCTGCTCATTTAATTTGACATGAGTCGTTTAGTTTTAATTAGGACAATGCTTCGCAGCCTATTAGTAGGAGTCCTGTAGTATATGTTGTGGAAATAATGAAGGCTTAGCAAGGAGACCTGTTTCGGTGCTCTGCTATTAAACCTTCACTGAGAAGGGAGGTGAGGCTGCCAGACTCTTTGTAGAAATGATCGGGTTTGGAAATTAGCACTGTGAGAAAGAGCTAGGTGAGACAGAGTCTGGCAAAGGCCCCAGATTTGAGCAAACCAAAGAACACTCAGCTCATGGGTCTGAGGACCAAGCTGACTGCTGAGCATCATTCCACCACCACCTTTGTAGACCTCAAGAAGGCCTGGGTCCAACCTAGCCTCCCTGCCAATGGCCAAAGTGCAGATGGGGACTACCCAGGAAGACACTGAAGGAGAACATCCCCACTGGCACCTACATGCTCACACTCAAACTCCACAAACCTACACCTTCCTCGGAAGATGACTCCTCCCCTAATAGCAGCCAAATAAAGATTCATGCCTCACTCTCTCATTGGCTATGTGAGCCTCTGTTCCTGTCCTCTGCTCTCTCAAGTGTGCTCAGTCAGGCCACACATCATGAAATGGTTTTACACATACTAAAAGTTGCATAGTTAGACCAGGCACTATCATTGCATAGTTAGGCACACACCTGCAACCCTAGCTACTCAGGAGGCTGAGATCCGAGAATCAAGGTGAGAAAGGAGAGTTCAGGAGCGATTAATCCCCCAAAAAACCAGAAGGGGTCTCAAGTGACACAGCATTAACCTTGAGCAAAAATCCTCAGGGACATTGCCCAGGCCCTGAGTTCAAGCTCCAGGACTGGCAAAAAAGAAAACAAAGGTTATATGTGCTTCCCACTTACCCACCCAATTTCTGCTTGAACCCCAGCCCTCTAGTCTCTCTTTTTGCTAAGCTAGCTCCCTCTGCTCTGCCCCTCCAATAAGGAATTCCCATCATTTGTCTTTTTGTAGAGGCACAGCCCCTCCCCCCGTGGTCTATCATTTCTAGTTCTCATTTGTCTTCTCTTACTTGTGGAAGAAGGCTTTCACAGCAGTTCCAGTTATCATTGAATAAGGAAAAGGTACTTGTCTGCTGACGGATTCAACTTTTCCTGTCCCTAAGGTCATCATCGTGATATGGAGAGGATGCCAAATTGGGAGACACAAGGAAAATGGTGTGGGCTTAGTCTGCTATACAGACTGAAAGACTGGGTAAGTCACTCCCTTCTCCAGGCCCTCGTTTGCCTTTTATAGAAGGAAGGGGATAAATCAAACCATTCCTCTTAATGTTCTGAGTTCCCAGGAAAGAAAATACTCATTTTACTCAGGCCTTATCTTTAAATATTGTGATGCTGCTTCTGACCTGGGTCCCTGTCCCTGTCCCTGTCCCTCTCCCTCTCATTATGATTGTAAGGTCCACCCAGGGAAGGCAGAGCAGACTCCTCCCTCTTCTTGGTTAAGTCTCCGCCCAGTACCTGTGTCACACTTGGAGACAGTCACTTCCCCCCTCCCTGAGGTCACATCGCATCCAGTGTGGCCTTGATAAGTCCTGGCCCGACCCTTTTTTATTCCTGCTGCGTGGGCTTCCAACTTGACCAGATTCAGCCTTCAAATAAACCTTTCCTCTGCCTGAATACCACGTGCTGCTCTCTTTCCTGGGCTGCCAATTTAATTTACCTAACAATGTTGGCCTCTCCCTTCTCTGTCTCATCCCCAGTTCTGTTTCACTCCCTCAGAATACATGGCATCGACTACCATGGCAGACAATGTAAAATCACTATCTCCATGAATCTGCAACCCCATCTCATGGTACTCAGGTTGCATGGCCAATAGAGTTGTCCCAGAAGCCATTGGTTTGGCAGATAAAATGGAGGAATGTTGGTGAGGCATCAGCTACTAAATGAGAATGCTTTAATAAGAGTCCACAAAGAGTGAGGCGTGGTAGCCCAAGCCTATAATCCTAGCTACTGGAGAGGCAGAGATTTGGGGATTGCAGTTCAAGGCCAAAGTGTATATCAACCAATGGCTTAGCTTGGTTAAGCACAAGATAGAAAATCACAGTCAAGGCCAGACAAGACGTAAAGCAAGGCCTTACCTCAAAACTAATCCCCATCAAGAATACATTGAGCTGGGTTCTGGTGGCTCCTCCCTGTAATCCTAGCTACTCAGGAAGCTGAGATCTAAGGATTATGGTTCAAAGCCAGCCTGGGCAGGAAAGTCCATGGGCAGTTATTTCCAACTAACTGGCAAAAATCCAGAAGTAGAGCTGTGGCTTAAGGGGTAGAGTGCTAGTCTTGAGCAAAGAAACTCAGAGACCACGCCCAGATAAGACCCTGACTTCAAGCCCCAGAATTGGCACCAAAAAAACAAAAGAACAATGGAAGGAATTATATTGATTAAGATGCATTGTACTCATATTGAAATGCAACTCCTTTTTTCAGAACTAAAGATAATAAAACATGTTTTAAAACAACATAACTCCTATCAACAGGCGCATGGCTCAAGTGTTAGAGCAACAGCCTAGCAAGTCCTTGAGTTCAATCACTAGCACTTTGTGAGCTAAATTAATTCAGTGCTACTATTTGCATGACACAATCTCAAAGAACTCAGTATGGAGGCCATTTGTGTGACAAAAGATAATTACAACAGAGAATGAGCAGGGGTGTGTTAGAGCAAAATTACTATATCTGCACTGTCTGGGAAAACATGGAAGAGAGGATTGCTTGAGCAACTCATATCCTGATTACGCTCTTTCTTGAAACGCTCCTCCCATTCAGCCTTTCTTCCTCAACTCCTTAGCTTCCAAGTAATCCTCAGACCTCTTCTCTCTGCTCTGTGTACTCCCTAGGAGGTCTCATCCACGTCTTGGTTTCCAAGACTACCTCCCACTGGAAGCCAGCAGAGTTTTATTTCCAACCAGATCAACAACCCCTTCTTGAAGGTTTAAGGGCATCTGAAACCGAACACCTGATTTCCGCCCTCCTCACTTCCTTAAAACAGTGCAATCCCCTCAATTCTCCCATCTCAGGCAAAACCTGGAGTCATTCTTAAGTCCACTTTTTCCTCTCATAAAGCCTGAGTTATTCCCGCCTTTTCTAAAATACAACTGAAGCTTGGCCACTTTCCCTCTTCTCTCCATTGTTCTTCCATTGGCCCAATTTACCACCTCCTCAGAGACTCCTGCAATACCTTCCTAACTGATCTCCCCACCCTCCCAGGTCCTCCAAATGACCCTCTGAATGAGAGACAGAGCTAAACACCAGTAGCTCATACATATGATCTTAAATACTAAAGAGACCAAGATCTGAAAATCGCTATGTGAAGCCAGCCCAGACCAAAAAAAAAAAAAAAAAAGTACATGAGACTCTTTAATTAGCCATAAAAAAATAACAGAAGTAGAAGTATGGCTCAAGCAGCAGCCTTGAGCAAAAAAGCCAATTAAAAATGAGTTGGCTTGTCTGAGCCAACAGAAAGTTTAGGAAAGACAGCTAACAAATGATTATTATGCTTTACCTTAAAAGATGGAATTGAAAAAAGTTTTCCTTCTATGCCTATATACCATCTGATTTAATGCAGCATGTATTACTTTTGCTATTATGAAAACATTCAAAATGTAATAGAAAATACTATATAGCTGTTAAAATTAACAAAACAAGATCTATATTATATCCACATGGGGAAAATTCAAATTATAATTTTGAATATACTGTTTATGGTTACATAAATACATAGCAAAAGTGTAAGAGAACGTGAATGAGTATAATAAATCTAAACTCATATTAATGGTTACTTCTGGAGAGAGAAGCAATGAGCCAAATGAATGGACATATTCTGTAGTAGGTTAACACTGCATTTGTGTGTGTGTGTATTTTCATATGAAGCAAGTGTGTCAAATGTTAAAATTTGATAATGTTAGTGATAGGCATGCAGATGCTCATTATACAATTTCTCATATGCATGTATTTGAAGTATTCCATAATAAAAAAAACCTACCATAATAATTTTTACATTTAGAAAAGTGCACTCATTAAATGAGTTCAAATCATAAGATATAGAAAATGTGCTCATTAGGTATGCCTACATTAAAGTAACAGTCTTATTGCATTGTTACTATATTGGTGGGAGTCCATTAGATTGTTGCTTCCTTGAGGGCTGAGACCATGACTCTCGGTCTGTGAATCTCAAATGCCTCTCCTGATCCTGGACAATAGTTCTTGAGCCCCTGTTATATACCAGATATTCTACTAGATGCAAGACCATTGTTCAGATTCAGGCTATATTTTTAAGAACCTTACAACTACTTACTGTGGGTTTGATCCTCGGCACTAAAAGAAATAAAAGGAACGTTGCATCTAGCAGGAGAAGCATAATCAACTAATTATAAGTCACTAGATTTACTCTGTGATAGACACAGAGCCTAGGCAGTGTCCCTTCTTCTAATAGAAATATGGCACACAGCTGCAGAGAGGCAGCATATCAGGTTAGAGTATAGGAAAGGAACACCTCCCAGCTCCATCACACAGACTCTGAACTTGAATACATTAATTCTTCTAAATATTATTCCTCATCCATTGCAAGATACTTTTTATTGGTAAGATAATCTACTCAATAATACAAGAACTTCTCCAGGAGAGCCTTTCAAAGTAACACTTAGAAAACCCAGGGACACTGAGGGCCGAGAATGCTGAATGATTTATCCATAGTAAAATTATCACAGATGACAAAACCAGAATTCCAAGGCAGGCATATGCTCCCAAAGTGCTTTGAACATAGTAAGAATCCTGAGTTTTCTGAGTGCTTAATGAGTGTTGGCTGGAGACCTAGCTTCCAATTTAAAATCAATTCCCCTTAGTTATAGAACACTATCATTTTAAAACTAAAAAACAATTAAAGAACAAATTGCTTAATATTTAGAAGTATAAAAATATTTTGCTAATAACTTAGCAAATTGCTTACTATTTAGTAATATTTAGTAATAGTAAGAGGCCAAGTCAGGGTGGTCAGTGGCCTTCTCCAAAGTCCCATGGCAGGCTGGGTCCTGACTCCAAGTCCTCCTCTGGAGAGCTCACATTGCAGCTCCTAGGTTCAAAGGCCCTTCTTCTCTCCCCTAGACAGCTCCTCTCCCCTCTCAAGCTTGTGACATGGCTGGTCACTCTTCTTTCATGTCAACCTCACTTCTCTGGCTCTGAAAAGACATTTGTCCCTGGTTTTCCTCCCACATTATTAGCTCATTCAAGTCATCTGCACAGACAGCTCCACTTTTACTCATGTGTTGTTTAAGAGACCCTCGTGACTTCCTCTGCAAAATTAAGTCAGGTCAGGAGTGAAGAGTAAGAATGTGAACAACAGCCGGCATAGGAAAGGCTCCAATAAGAATAGAACATCTACTGCATATCAAACAGCACTCTTTGCTTGTGTCATGGGACACTTGAAGTCACAAGCTAAGCCCATCACATCCCCAATGATAGGAGTAAAGGTATTATATAATATAAATAGAGCACAAAGTCAGATGTTAGATGGTGGCAGATGCTTGAAAGGAGCTGTCCAGGGAGTGGGAGGATTGCAGCATATCTCCTTATTCTAGGCTCATCAAGTGTATCTGACCTCACATCCCCAAGGAAGGAGTCACTAACTCTTGCAACCCTGCCTCCAGGCACCCCAACAGAATGCCTCCTACCTTCCTGACTCTGACTGTGCCCATCATTCTCTTGGAAAGCACCAGTTTCACCAGGTACAAGTCTTGGATGCATCGATTCACTAATGTAAGGCCTTTGGACTTCTGCCATGTCACCAAAGACCTTCCCCCTACCCCATTCTTGGTTCAATGGCCAAGGCCTTTCACATAGACCTTCTTACCTCCTACCCTTCGGTTTGGTTTCTCCTGTTTGCAAAGTAGCTCACCCTTGTCAAACAATTTACACACTGCATCTCATCTGATCTTTAGAACTACATTGTGACATCATTAACACATTGCATTTTGAAAAAAAAAAACAGATGCTAAGAGGTTAACTTTATTAAAGCCCTAGGCTAATAAGGAGTCCATCTACTATTTGAATCCAAGGCTATAGCACACAGAACGCCATTTTCCTCACTATTTTCTCTCTTCCTCATAACTCAAAAGAAAAGGACATAAATAGTTTCTAAATAAATGAAAACTGAGCTCTTGTATCTTATTCCCAGACAGCTAAGAAGAAAAATTGCTCTGCTCACAGACACCTTCTTCATAAATCTCCAAATCATGGGCTGGGAAGGTGGCTCAGTGGTAGAGTGTTTGCCTTGCATGCCTGAGGCCCTGGGTTCGATTCCTCAGCACCACATAAGCAAAAAGAAAAAAACTGCAAGTGGTGTTGTGGCTCAAGTGGTAGAGTGCTAGCCTTGAGCTAAAGAGCTGAGGGACAGTGCCCAGGCCCAGAGTTCAGGCCCCCACGACTGGACCCAAAATAAATAAATAAATAAATAAATAAATAAATCTCCAAATCAAAAAGGCATCCAAGCAATAAACCCCAACTAGATAGGCCACATAACATTTGGTACCCTTCAGACTTCCACTTGTCCAAGGAACAAGTGACAAAGAAGATGATTATCTCCATTTATTCTCTCTCTCCCCCCCTGCTCCTTCTCTCTCTCTCTCTCTCTCTCTCTCTCTCTCTCTCTCTCTCTCTCTCTCTCTCTCTCTCTCTCTCTCTCTCTCTCTCTCTCTCTCTCTCTCTCTCTCTCTCTCTCTCTCTCTCTCTCTCTTGATCAGTCTCCTCAACTGCTGCTACTCTGGACGGCTCTTGCTCTCCAGTTTCTAGTCATGCCAACATTAAGACACCAGTAGGAGACCAGGAGGCAGCAATAGAGGGAGACTTGGTTTTTGTCCCTCTGCTCCTTCCATGTCTTGGCACAGTTTGGGAAGTGTTTGATTACCTCTACAATTACAATCTTTCAGGGGTTACCCTCTTCCAAGCTCCAGGTAGCCGCAGACTCCAGTAATATTGCCCTCTTCCTTGGCCTTAAAGGCCTTCAGGGGCAACAATTTCCAGTTTTTGCTTATCCCTGGTGCATCACTGTTGTATGTGGGTGTCCTAAACTCTACCCACACATAGACCCTCCCTTAAACTTTCTTCAGATAACTATGTGCTTCCCACAGGAAACAACTGGTGAAAAACCAGTGGAGAGGAAGAAGGGGAAATGGAAGGGAGCCCAAGGTTTCCTGACCACAAGCTGGGATGGAAACTGTAGAGGAGGTTTTTCTGTCGCCTGCTTTCACACATACCATTGGATATTGGCATCTCACTCTCCCTGAACATATATGTTTCCTGAAATTATGTAGATCTGGAAAATATTTTTAGAGGAGGTAGACTGCTTCTTAAAGGAAGAAACATTTACATGTCTGTGCCGGCCATGCACCTGTTTGCTTTTAAATCCATTCCGTGCCCTCCCCCTGCTCTGTTCTTGCCATAGAAGACTCTCAGACTCCTTTTCCCCTTGGAAGATTCAACTGATGAGGTCACTGGTGAAATTTTGGAGGATGAATGGAAGAGTGCAATCATTGAGATATTTCTCTTCACCTCTCAATTTTGACTGGCATCTCCCACCCTTAGTTCTGTCTTCCATTCCAACTCTTCCTTGTCATCCTCAGTCCCTATAGAATCTGTGAGACAGATTAGGGGATCTAACATCTCCTAATGACATGCGGTTATTAGTTCATCATTACTAAATGCTGTAAGGAATGTTCATTTCTTAGGTCTTTAAGGAAGTACCCTTTGACATTTTTAGTGAGGAAAAAAGCTGTTGAGAATGGATCAGTCAGTTGCTTTACTGATAGCTGACACAACCCTTTCTTTGTGCCCAGCTGCCTTAAGCAGGGAGCTCTCAAGCAAGAAGCTCCTTCTTTGATATCCAGCTAGACTGTCATTATGGCAGCCAGGCTGCTTTGAACACCTCATAGTCAGTCTGAAGAAAGTCCACTCTAGCTGCAAGCAACACTACAACTATGTCTGATGATAAAGCCGCAATGTCATGCTTTAGTCATGACTGCTCCAGACAGCCTGCACTGACTACAAGCCTTAGTGAACTTAAGATGATCCCACCCACCCTATAGCTACTCTCATTTAGGGCAGGTAGTGGAGTACCTCTTCAGTGGCCAAGCAAAAAGCTTGTGATTGGTGCCTAGGAAGGTTTGTGATTGGTGGAATTACAATCCATGCACAATTCTGGCATGCCTCCTCCTCTAGCTATTATAAACAGGTTGTTTTCTGTATTTTTCAGGTTATTCTGGGAGGCTTCCTCCTGTGTACTCCTCTACCCCTGATGTTATAAGTTAGAGTCAATAACAGTTTCTTCCAGCAGTCTATTTGTTGTCTTTATCATAGGTAAAGCAGACTGGTCTGGTTGCACACAAAATAGACAAGACTCCAGAGCATCTAGCTCCCTCAACAGCAGCAACAACAACAACAAAAGCAGCATCAGCAAAGGAGGTGAGGAAAGAGTTCCTGGGAGTAGCTTTGGTGGAGGCAGTAGAGAGTAGATACTGTGGAATGTGAAAGACAGGAGAGCTGAGGCTAAATTCCAATAGAGCTGCCAATACCTAAGAACTGGGTGTTCTTATTCCTGAAGCTAAAGAGCTACAATACTAGCAGATATGTGCAGGGCTACTGGCCCTCAAAACTAAGAGCAATTCACAGCTTGTAGCCACATACCTGTAATTCCCAGGACCTAGCAGAATGAATTTCTAGCTTTAAAGGCTGGAGTTTGCTCAAATTGGAGCAAAACCTCTGGCTTTTATAGTTGTTATGTCCATAGTTCTCAGGGCCTAGAGTTATAGGTCTCAAGGTTTCTAGGGCTAGCCTGGCTTTCTGTTCTCAACTTCCATTCAAATAAAGGGAAAAAAACAATGCTCAGTCATTGTGACACCAGCAGCTCCCATTAGACAGTCTGCCACTAGATCCCTGCCTTCCCACCTCTCCCCTGGACCAATTCAGCTGCAGGAGTAGGTAGCAGCTGCTTGCTAGGTTGGGCTTTCCACTGTCTTTATGGCTGTTCCATTGTTCATGTAATTAAATACTCTCTGCTGAATGACCTAGGGTCTGTTTCTATTTTCCTGACTGCATGCTGACGCAGTGACTTGTTTAGCCCATAGATGGACAGAGGCAGCTCAGACAAAATCGTTCTTAGAGCCAGTAAGGTAAAAGGCTTTAATCACCATAGCTTCTGGAGATTTAGGCCTGCACTTCCAAAGGACTGGGATTCAGCTGGTTCCACATTGTCAATAGAACCTTAAGTTCATGAGCTACCCTAGGTAGACTTGAAACTGGGGCCTTATGGGACATCTCTTAGCCTAGAGATGGTATAAGCAGTCACCCTTGAAGGACAGGGTGCCACACACTGATACTACTGTTGGGCAGTGTACTGTTGTATCATGGGATGTTGATGTTGTTACTGCTAGTGATGAATCCATAGGCAGAGAGCTTTAAATACTTGAGCTCTATCTTCACCTTACCTAGCCCAAATCACAGGGGCTATGAAGCCAAAACAAAGGTGCTAAAAAGCCCCTGTAATACATGATCGCACCCTTGCTCTCCCAAATGGTAGCATTAGTACCACATGGCCACATTAGTAAGCTCCAGAGAATTCCTTGACTTGGGGTCTCACCAAAGTCCCTGTTTCCCACTGGAACTCTCTGCCTGGAAGTCATGGCATGAGCAGAGCTCAATCAGGACCTTAAACATAGCAAGCTTTGCTTTTGTTCATTTGCTTTTCTTGTCGGTATTTAGGAAAATCTCAGTTCTATTTCACAACTCTTCCCCATCCACCCATATGCTAATTCACTTCAAAATCTTCTAGAATCAAAAGAGAACTCACCTAAGTCTTGTCAAATGAGGCAAATATGGCATCTTGGCCCATACATCCTCAGAGACACCAAGACCCTTTCCACTCCACTGTCTGTCTCCAGGACTGTTACGTAACAGCCCAACGGGCTCCACCATCATTGGTTTGGGTGTAGCCATTTTCGTCAATTCTCTTGCTGGGCGGAAATGAGAAACAGCACATTCCCCGCCTCTCTCACGCAGCTCAATGCGGACCCAGGCCTGATGTGCACAGCATCGTGGAATAATGAGTTTTCATCAACCAGAGAGAAAGTTATATAACTGGAAATCAGCCATGTGCAATAACAAAGCAGAGAGGCAGAGAATTCCTCTCTCAGCTATCTCTGCTCAGGTGGAGGAAGAGAAGCAGCAGAACTCACAGAAGATGTAATTCCAAGTTATTCAACTAGACTGTCCGCTAGCAGCATGGGAAGGCTGGAAGACTCTTGGGAAGAGGTGCTCTGCCTTCACTTCTCAAGAGCTCGCCCACTTTTTTCACACTAGCCAGCCCTGCCTCTCTTCCTCCTCTCTGACTTCCTAACATGGGCACTTTCAGTATGGCTGGCTCTCAAATACCTCCACCTGACTCAGAAACAGGTGTCAGAAATGATACATCATTGCTGTATTCTTAAGTGTCTAGTGCATAGAGAGAGAAAAAGAAGACACAAACAGGTAACCTCTCTACATCCTGAGTGACACAGAAACAAACAATGGCTTTATTCACCAGACTGACAATGGTACAAAGAACCCACACCCAGTCCAGTTGTTACAACAGCCCTGCAAGAACAGACTGATGACAAAGGATGACCCCACATACATACGCACACTCACCCCACAGACTAACATTAGTTTTTTTTAATCAAAGGCAAGCAGAAAAGGCAATCAGTATCAATGGGTTTTGTGGCTATATTTGAAAAATCTCTTGGGGACCTCATAAGAACTCATTTCCAGGCCCTGGACCCAGAAGGTGGGGTGCGATGGTCAGTTCAGTGGTGTAGGATAGAACTTGAGGTTACATGCAGGCTGGCCACATGGCCTGATTCTGGGACTAGCTCAAGACGATGGCTGATAAACTGCCACGGGGTCCTATGAGGATCCCTCCCACTGTCATTCATACAAAATGTGTGACCCAAACACCTTGGCCCCACAATTCCAGTCCCACCCACTATAAAAACCATTCCCAGAACTGAGGAAGAGCTCCATGGGATGAAGAGACCACACTTAAGAGTTCAAGCTTTACCCAAATGATCACAAACAAGACCATACTAAAGCTACCAACACAACCATGTTTATTGCAGCATTATTTACCATAGCTAAGATATGGAACCAACCCAGATGCCCTCAGTAGATGAATGGATCAAGAAAATGTGGCATATATATACACAATGCAATTCTATGCCTCCGACAGAAAGAATGACATTGCCCCATTTCTTAGGAAATGGAAAGACTTGGGAAAAATTATATTAAGTGAAGTAAGCCAGGCCCAAAGGTTTCATGGTTTCCCTTATTTGCAATATTTAGTATATGTCTGAGACAAGCAGAAAAGCTCAGATAAGATGATGTTAAGTGAAATGAACCCCAAGATAAAGACACAAGTGGTTTTTTCTTTCTTGTTATTGTTTCTAATGTTGTTTTTTTGTTGTTGTTGTTGTTGTTTTTGTTCTTTTTGTCAGTTGTGGGGCTTGAACTCTAGGCCTGGGCACTGTCCCTGAGCCTCTTCAGATCAAGGATAGCACTCTAACACTTGAGCCACAGCACCACTTCCAGCCTTTTCTGTGTATGTGGTGCTGAGGAATCGAACCCAGGCCTCATGCGTGCGAAGTAAGCACTCTACCACTGAGCCACCTTCCCAGCCCCTCTAATGTTTTTATAAGGTACCATGTGATTTTTTTTGTTGCTTTGTATGTCCCTCTTCCAGTGTATAACCCCTGTTTTCACTGTATTCGATGTTGTTATAATTTGGGGAGGGGAAGTGAAAAAACAAATTGTTTAAATAGGGATACAGGTGGACCCATTGCAACAATGAGATGTACAAGACACTATGTAGAAAAACAAACTTTACAATTTAGGCTGGGGAGCGGGGGAGAGTGTAGTTGTGGAGATGAGAGGGAAGGGATGGTAGGGGAAAAACAAAGGAGGAGGCAACAATGCTGGGTAAGAAATGTGCTCATTACCTTGCTCATGTAACTGTAACCCCTCTGTACAGTATTTTCACAATAAAAAACTTATTTAAAAAAAGAATTCAAGCTTTACATTATTATATATCCAACACCTGTACAATGCCCCTTTGTGCTAGAACCCAACTAATTGCTCTAGAACTAGGAGTTCCTGCCATCAGTGAAACCCTGCTACCAATTTTCTGAGGTAGGTATGGTTATCATCACCTCATTTACAAAGAAGAAACTGGGGCACCGAAGATTCCATGGCCTGCATGAAGTCAGGCCAATTAAGCGTTAGAGGGGGACCACAGCCCAGTCGGTTCTAGAGTATATACAGGCACACATGCACACCTATTTTTGTTTTTTTCCATATATGTGCTTTTTACAACTTGGGTTCAGGGGCTGGGAAGGTGGTTCAGTGGTAGAATGTTTGCCTTGCATGCATGAGGCCCGGGTTCAATTCCTCAGGACCACATAAACAGGAAAAAAAAAAGCTAGAAGTGGCACTGTGGCTAAAATGGTAGAGTGCTAGCCTTGAGCTGAAAAGCTGAGGGACAGCAAGCAGGCCCAGAGTTCAGGCCCCATGACCAACAAAAGAACAAAAAACAAAACAGCTTGGGTTCAACAAAACTGTGTTGTTCTTTTTTGGTGGTAGTAGTAAGTACCGGGGATTGCACTATTTACAAGGGCTATCTACTTGAGCCATATCTGGGGTTCCAAGATATCAATTCTGGATTTGGGTAGCCTGACTTAATCAGGCAATCTCTTTAAAGCATTAGAGGTGAGTGGCAGAGGAAGTCAGAGAGCTTCTAAGCTTCTGTAGTGAGACCTGAAACAGATTTCCCCTAAGGAGCAGGGAAACAAGAAGTCTCTGGGAAGCAAGAACCACTCCAACTTGATATGATCCTTGACAGGAGGAAAGGAGGCGTCAGCAAGCAGAGAACCTCTGTCCTACAACTGCAAGGAACTCAACCCTTCCAGTAACCAATAGGCCTGGAAAGGGATTGCAAAACCTAACTAAACTGACAACTTGCTTTCAGCCTACAAGACCCTGAACCAGATGATCCAATGAAAACATGCCAACCACCTGAGCCCTAAAAACAATGTTATGCTGGGAGAGCGTGGTTCAAAGCCAACCTGAGCAAATAAATGATAAAGTGCTATCTCAAAAAAAAGTAAATAAAGAACAAGCTGGAAATAGTGGTGGGTGATTCCAGCTAGACAAGAGATGGAGGTAAGAGGATAGCAGTTGGAGGCTAGTTCTACAATGAGACCCTATCAGAAAAATAAACCAAAGCAAAAAAAACAAAACAAAAAAACAGGGGTGCTAGGGAGTGTAGCTCAGGGGTGCTAGGGAGTGTAGCTCAAATGGTAGAGCATTTGCATTAAGTGCAGGGCCCTGAGTTCAAACCCTAGTACTGCCAAAGAAAGCCAAAGGACAGAACTCAGCAACGTCGTTCATGGAATATAAATGATCCCCAATTTAAGACAGTTTGAATGAGACTTTCCAACTTCATACTACTGTGATCAAATTTTGATCTTTTTCCAAGCTAATAATCCAAGATTACAACAAGTAGATGCTCTGCGCTCCTGGGGCTCCTCCATGCCTGCCTAACTGGGCTGAAATCCTGACTCTCCCTGCCCACATGTAATTACTGCACCCCCAGTGAGAAACAGATGAAAAGGAAATGAGACAAGGGGGACTCCTAAGGCAGGAGAATTATTGACAAGCACACTAATTCATGAAACCCAGTGTGTTCTTTCCAGGAAATGAGACTGTCTCAGATCTCTTAATATATACGCCAGAATTGACCCCACCCCCAGCCCTCTCCCAGTCTCCACACACACACACACACACACACACAAATGGGGATGTGGACTCATGCCTGACAAGCTGTCATGAGTGGCCCCCTTCCCTCACCTATGGGAGAACAGACACTTGAGGGATGAAGCTACTGGCACAGGAAGACAGAAGCCAGTGGTTCTGGCCATGCTCTGTATACAAGGATAGTTTCTCAGCCTTCAACAACAAGGCAAAGTTTGCAGAGTAATCCAGCTGCCTAAATAGACCTAAGGCCGTGTCACAGTCTTCTGGGAATAGTCCAATTTGGCATCCCAAAGCTCAAAAGTGACCTCGGCGGTCTGGCAACAATTGGCTTCAGTTTAGAGCCATAAGAGGTGGAGGAATCACCTTGGAGGGTCAAGCTCCAGCTTTTACAATATTTACTCAGCCTGGAGCCCTGGAGGAACATATTCAGAAAGGCCAAGGCACAGAAGAGCAGTGGGCAAAGAGCATGACAGTGATGCACACCCCACCTTTGGCCTTCACCCACATGCCCGGAGCCCACCAGCCCATTCTCCCCATATGAAGGCAGCAGGTTTACAGGCAGAGGCCTGAAAAGGCTCAGGACTGGAAAACTGGAGTCTGTTCTCAAACAGCTATGTGGTTTGGAACAAGCCACATCCACCTCCCCAGGACTTAAGATTCTTCCTCAGCTGTGGTCTGGGCTATTGCTATAAAAGTCAGTACAGTTATCTACTTCAGTCCTTGTGTCCAGCAAGAAAAAAATTCAGGCAAGATGAGAAACATAGTGTAAGTAATAAGAAAGTTTATTAGGAAAGAAATAGGACCAAAAAAGGAGATTTCCTGGCATGATGCCACCAGTCCATCTTAAGCCATCTTTGTGATGCAGATATGAGCATTAGGCTTAAGTAGAGAAAGACTTGGACAAAGGATAAAGGCATGTGTAGTGCCAGAATCCTAGTTTCAGGTTGTGGCCTGGTGATTGTCTACCTCAGTTCCAGTTCTCCAGAGAAGTTAACACTGTCGACACCTGGCAGAACACGATGAGATGCTCCTCATGAGATGATTTCTACAGCTCCAGGGTACAGCCTGATAATATTAGTAATTAGCCCCACTTGGGGGTGGGGGATCTGGCCTTAGGTATATAGTATCATTCTCTTGTAATAAAGATATTATATAGCTAGGCACTGGTGGTTCACACCTATAATCCTAGCTACTCGGGAGGCTAAGATCTGAGGATTGTGGTTCAAAGCCATCCCAGGAAGGAAATTCCATGAGACTCTTTTTTTTTTAATTAATTTATTTGGGGGGGGGGTCCGGTCGTGGGCCTGAACTCTGGGCCTGGGCACTGTCCCTCAGCTCTTCAGCTCAAGACTAGTGCTCTACCACTTGAGCCACAGCGCCACCTCCGGCTTTTTTTCTTTTTGCTTATGTGGTGCTGAGGAATCGAACCCAGGGCCTCTGGCTTGCAAGGCAAGCGCTCTACCACTGAGCCACCTTCCCAGCCCCTTCCATGAGACTCTTATCACCAATAAACTACTCAGAAAAAGCCAGTAGTGGTACTGTTGCTCAAGTGATAGAGCACTAGCCTTGAGCACAAACAGGCCCAGGGACAGTGCCCAGACCTTGAGTTCAGGCCCCAGGAATAACGAGAGAGGAGAGAGAGGAGAGAGAGGAGAGAGAGAGAGAGAGAGAGAGAGAGAGAGAGAGAGAGAGAGAGAGAGAGAGAGAGAGAGAATTATAGATCAGTCCTGTTTTTTCTGGAATCCAAAGTGTTTACAAAGTGATTGTGGAAAACACAGCTTAGAACAATGGAGGCACAGATATTGGACTTTTCTCTCCTGCTTTTAAGCAATTGGTGGCAGAGTGAGTTGTATCTAGTGTTAGAGCAACAGCCTCTGGAGTTTGAGTACTTATTGAGATTGCCCATGAGAAATTCCTATCACTAGATCTATTCTTCAGAGCTGCGGTCACCTGTAAGTCAGCAAGTCTTAATTGTTATATTTTTCTCCCAGAGGCTTTGTAATCTCACCCTCCATTTTAAGTTTCCTCTGAATTTCCCCATTGCTCATGGACAACTAGCTCTCTTACTTTTTCCTTTCTACATACTGTATTTCAGTTTTTAGCTTTCTGGTACATTACTGCTTCCTAGAGTACCTCTGAATCTGTTGTTATCCAATGGCTTATAAATTTTAAACAATTATGGTGTGTGTGTAAGTAGCTGGTTAAACAATTGTGCGTGCGTGCGTGCGTGCATGCGTGCGTGCGTGTGTGTGTGTGTGTGTGTGTGTAGCTGGTGGTGGCTGAGCCCAGTCTGGCATATGCAGACCTGAGACCTGAGGATCTAGTATCTGGAGTCAGATACTTAGCTAGGCAGCTCTGTTTCACATATTCTGTCAGCCTTCCCCTCTTATCATGTAGCAGGCTAACCCAGGCAAGTTTATCCCATCCAGAGGCCAGCCAGAAAAACACAAGACCCCTTGAGGACCAAGTTGGAAACAATATCCTGCTCTGTTGGCCAAAGCAAGCAACAAGACCAATTTCAGATTGAGAAATAATAAAAATCCATCAAGTTCCATGGTAAAGGAAATGGATCCAGAGAAAGGGATAACTGGAGGATGGCAGTGCTATCACAGCCCCTCTGAAATGAGCATATCAGGTCCATCGTTCCTGGACTAAGGGAAAGTTCAGTAGAGTCCTGTGACATACAGGCTCTCTTTCCCCTTGATGGTACATCCTGAGAGCCCTAGGCTCTTACTGCACCCCAAATGTCATAGACTTGGGTCCTGCAGAAGGCTGGGCCCTGGGTGGAAAGAGTCTCCTCATGACTGTATAAAGCAAGGAACAGAACGGACTGTAAAGCCTGGGCCTTTGGGCAGCTCTCAGATCCAGAAGTTGAATTGACAACAGAGACTATAAAAAGGAACAGGAGAATGCTGAGAGGAATAGAGAAGTGGAGCAGTAGGGAAGCAATCTAGTCTCCAGAGAGCTACAAAGCTGACCATGGTTTACTGGGAAGAATCAAGACCTGACCTCAGTATCAGAAGCCTGACTGCAAGTCCTGGCTCTGCCACTATCTAGTCAGGAGCTTCGGGACCTAACCTAGTAGCCAGCCAAAACTCCTTATCTAGAAAGTGAAGAAATCAGTCTTTTTCTTGGGGCTGGAATTAAGCTATTTGCATAAAATGGGTTTCATTCAGTACCACTAAATGTCCCTTGAAGATGGTGACACCCACCACCCTCTAGCCTTAAGCATTTTTGCTCATGGGGGAGAAGGGGACACTTCCCATTGCCCATCCCCCTCCTCAGCACTGCTAGTTCTGCAGGAGATTGAGCACCATCCTCTTGGTTTTCCTAGGCACTGTCCTGCTGGCTTTCAGGCCTGAGTGTGAGAATTAAACTCATGGTCTGTTTCAAACACTAGATCACCATCTTGGATATGCTGAGCTGCCTGCCAAAATGGGGCTCCTGGCTGTTCTACCCTCTTCCAGCTGCAATTTGTCATCCATGTCTCCTGGCTTGATTCTTCTGGTCTGTCCCAACAAGTTGGCCCCACTTGCCCACCTGAAAGGTCAATTCTTGGACAGCATTATGGCTGAGCAGCTGGAAAAATCCTCAGAAGCTCATTTCCTTTGTCTAGCTACTGGATAATTCTTTTATTCACTGACTTCCAGGTGAGAATGTGGGCCCCCAAATGTGCTGTTCCCTGTCACCTCAGACAATGGCTTTTTGTAATTCAATCTCATCCAGATTCACCTCCCTGAGAAGATAAACCACTAAAACTCACTTGGAAGAAAAGGTGGGCCATGAAGAGCAGCAGGGGCTCCCCAAACTGTATTTTCAGGGTGAAGGGGGGAGGAAGCAAGGCTTTGTGACTCCATGAATAACTAGCTGTAAGAACTATTTAAACTACATTTGCTGAGAAACATGGAAACCTTACTTGGGCTCACAAATTACCTAGAAGCAGGATAAAGGCTAGATAGCTTAGACTCCTCCATTTTGTTTGTCTTTTGCCCTGAGCCATTCTCTCTTGCAGTCACTTTGCAGCCATCATGGAAGCCAAGGAAGGAACTGACAGGAGACCAGACCATCCTCCAGGAATCAAAAACTTTTATTGTTAACAAGCCTCCACTTGACCAATCCTGAGACAATGGGCTGTCAGACTATCTCTGACATCATACCTGGCTGCCCCTCCCCCAACTACCCCTGACCACCTCTGAGCACACCTAGGACTTGGGACTGTTAGAACCACGCATACCTTCTCACCCTAGCCTCCAATTCTCCCTGATTAACCTAAGACAAGTGTCTCTATACCAAAGAGATGGGCTTAAGTGCTGTCTTCTTGTGGCTGCCCATGCCATGTAGTAAATCTCCTTCCTCTGCTCTTTACCATGTCTCTTCATTGGTCTATAAGTGGGAGTGACCCGGCTTGAAAAGTGGAACTCCACGAGATTAGGTCTGGGGTCTAAAACTCTTGTTTCAAAACAGCAAAGGCCAAACTGAGAGAGGAGACCACTGTCTTGTCAGCCAGTTGAGCTGATGATTTGATAAGGGAAGGGCATCTGTCTCCGGCCTGACAGAGCCTCTTCTGACCAGACTGCTAAGAAGAAGTCCTAAAAACCCTTTATCTCCATATCAACAGATAAAGTACTTCTGCCCTCCACTTAAACATGAATTGTACTCCTGCCATGTGACAGTCAGGGTGAGGCTGCAGGTAGTACAACAGAGAATAAAACAGACTCCCTGCCTCATCTAACTCACATCCATGGAGAAAGCAGATGACAAGCAGCTAAAAGGTATTGATCCTTACAATGAAACCATCTGACCAAGAAATAGATATTATTGCTATAATAAAGTCTGGCAGAGAATGGAAACATCACCACAGAAATAACCAAGATTCAGAACATTATAAGGGAATACTTCTCAAAACTTTATGCTAATAAGTTTGGGAACTTGGCAGAAATGGACCTTTTCCTAGCAAATATTGACATGCTGAAACTAAACCAAGATGAGTTAAACCATCTTAACAGGCCCATATCAAGCATTGAAATAGAAACAGCAATAAGAGACCTCCCATCTAAGAAAAGCCCAGGACCAGATGGCTTTACAGCAGAATTCTACAAGGCCTTCAAAGCAGAGCTCACACCAATACTCCTCCAACTCTTCAATGAAATTAAAGAGAAAGTTCACTACCAAACTCATTCTATGAAGCCATCATAACCCTCATCCCAAAACCAGGCAGAGACTCATCAAAGAAAGAGAATTATAGATTCATTTCTTTGATGAACATTGATGCAAAACTTCTCAACAAAATTCTGGCCAATCGACTTCAACAATTCATCCAAAAAATCATACATCACAATCAAACAGAATTCATTTCAGGGATGCAAAGCTGGTTCAATATATGCAAATCAATTAACATAATTCATCACATCAACAGGAGCAAGGATAAGAACCACATGGTTATCTCAATAGATGCAGAAAAAGCATTTGACAAGATCCAACACCCCTTTATGATGAAGGTTCTGGAAAAATTAGGAATCCATGGAACATTCCTCAATACAATAGAGGCTGTATATGACAAACCTACAGCCAGCATTATACTTAATGGTGAAAAACTAAAGCCATTTCCTCTTAACTCAGGAACAAGACAAGGATGTCCACTCTCTCCACTTCTCTTCAATCTAGTATTAGAATGCCTAGCTACAGCAATAAGACAAGATGCAAACATAAAGGAGATAAAAAATGGGGAAAGAAGAAGTAAAACTCTCCCTCTTTGCAGATGACATGATCTTGTATTTAAAGAATCCCATAGACTCCACTCCCAAATTACTCAAGCTGATTCAAAACTTTGGCAAAGTAGCAGGGTATAAAATTAACCCTCAAAAATCAATGGCTTTTCTGTATGCCAACAATGAGAAAAGTGTGGCTGAAATTAGGAAAGCAACTCCATTCGTAATAGCCCCACAAAAAAATAAAATACCTAGGAATTAACTTAACCAAAGAAGTGAAGGACCTCTATGGCAAAAACTTTAAAAACTTGAAAAAAGAAATCAAAGCAGAACTTAGAAAGTGGCAAAAACTCCCATGCTCCTGGATTGGAAAGATCAACATCATGAAAATGGCAATACTTCCCAAGGCTATCTACAAATTCAATGTGATACCTATCAATATTCCAACCTCATTCTTCAAGGAAATAGAAGAGGCAATCCAAAAATTCATATGAAACAATAAAAGACCCCGAATAGCAAAAATGATCCTCAACAGAAAGAACAGTGCTGGAGGAATATCAATACCAAATTTTAAACTCTACTGTAAAGCCATAGTAATCAAAACAGCTTGGTACTGGCACAAGAACAGACCTCAGGACCAATGGAATAGAATTGAAAACCCAGAAATGAACCCACAGACCTATAGCCATCTAATCTTCCATAAGGGAGCTAAAAAAATAGAATGGAAGAAAGACAGCCTCTTCAGTAAATGGTGCTGGCAAAACTGGTTAACTACTTGTAGAAAACTAAAGCTAGATCCTTATATATCACCCTGCACCAGAATCAACTCCAAATGGATCCAACACCTAGGAGTCAAAGCAAACACTCTGAAAACATTACAGGATGGAATAGGAGAAACCCTAGGTATCCTTGGCACAGGCCGAAATTTTCTTAATAAAGACCCAGAAACACAACAAATCAAAGAAAGGTTGGACAAATGGGATTGCATGAAATTGCAGAGCTTCTGCATGGCAAAGGACATAGCTAGCAAGATCAATAGAAAGCCCACGGATTGGGAGAAGATATTCACTAGCCATACAACAGACAAGGGTCTCATATCTAAAATATACCTGGAATTCAAAAAATTAAATCCCCCAACAACAACAAATCTTGAAAGAAACAACTGCCC
The DNA here is from genome assembly GCF_024711535.1 of Dipodomys merriami. NCBI lineage: Eukaryota > Metazoa > Chordata > Mammalia > Rodentia > Heteromyidae > Dipodomys > Dipodomys merriami. Next base: position 19,042,511 of record NW_027203826.1, read on the forward strand.
AATAAATAAGTGGGCTAAAGACTTAAAGAGAAACTTCTCTGAAGAGGAAAGAAGGATGGCCAATAGACACATGAAGAAATGTTCAACATCCCTAGCCATAAAAGAAATGCAAATCAAAACAACATTGAGATACCACCTCACCCCAGTTAGAATGGCAAAAATCAAGAACTCTAACAACAACAGATGCTGGAGGGGATGTGGACAGAAAGGAACCTTACTTCATTGTTGGTGGGAATGTAAACTTGTTCAACCACTTTGGAAAGTAGTATGGAGGTTCCTCAGAAGACTTCACATAGAGTTCCCCTATGACCCAGCAATCCCACTTTTGGACATTTACCCAAATGTTCACAAACAAGACCACACTAAAGCTATCAGCACGACTATGTTTATTGCAGCATTATTTACCATAGCTAAGATATGGAACCAACCCAGATGCCCCTCAGTAGATGGATGGATCTAGAAAATGTGGTATATATACACAATGGAATTCTATGCCTCCATCAGAAAGAATGACATTGCCCCATTTGTTAGGAAATGGAAAGATTTGGAAAAAATTATATTAAGTGAAGTAAGCCAGGCCCGAAGAAACATAGATCCCATAGTTTCCCTTATTTGCAATAACTAGTATATGTCTGAGACAAGCAGAAAAGCTCAGATAAGTTGATGTTAGGGAAATGAACCCTAAGATATGTATTCAAATGTTTTTTTTCTTTCATGCGATTGTTTCTAACACATTTATAAGATTATTTCTTTGTTGCTTTGTATGTACCTCCTCCACGGTATAACCCCTGCTTTCACTGTATTTGATGTTGTTATAATTTGTGATGGGGAAGGGAATAAACAAATTGTTTAAATAGGGATACAGGTGGCCCCATTGCAACAATGAGACGTACAAGTCGTTATGTCAAAAACGAACTTTACAACTTTGGTAGGGGAGGGGAGGAGGGTTGGGTGGGGGTCTGGGGGGGGGAGGATGGATGGGAAGGGGAAACAAAGGAGGAGGCTACAATGCTTGATAAGAAATGTACTCGTTATCTTGCCCATGTAATTGTAACTCCTCTGTACAGTATTTTCACAATAAAATAAATAAAGTCTGGCAGATCAGGGACCACTTTATGAAAAAGTTGGTCAAAAGGCCCTTGATAGGGTTGATGCCTGGCCCAAGAAGTAGAGTCCCAGCCCAGCAAGTTCAAATCCCCCTACCAGCAAGAAAAGAAAAAAGAGACTTTTGAAAGCTAGACACAGTGGCTGACATCTGTAATTCTAGCTACTCAGGAGACTGAGAATGAGAGAATTAAGGCTTGTTCTGAAGATCCCATCTCAACCATAAAAAGCTGGGCACTGTGGCACACACCTGTCCTTCTAGCTATCCAGGAAGCATAAAAAAGGGGATCAAAATTCATGACTGCCAGGCAAAAAAAAAACCAAGAGCCTATTCAAAAAAGTCATAAAAGCAAACTGAGCTGGGGACATAGCTGAAGTAATAGGGCTGCCTATCACTTGTGTTTAAATGTTAACCCAAAAGTCCAATATGAATCATCTCCAGCCACCAGGACTACCTTCTCCAGGCCATGGTACAGGTCACCAGGAAATGGCACTGCCCTCAGTCCCCTCATATATCGCTGTTCCCATACAATGCAGACCTCTACCCCAACCCTTACCTATTACCCTAATGCCCAGCAAGACCCCTCTTGTTGATTCCATCCACAGCACATACGTGAGTACAGAAACCCACTAAGGTTGTCCCCAAGGCCACAGCATTGACCTCCAAAAATACAGCAACTGGCCACCCAGCACCACCACTGTCTCTTCAGGAGACAGGGAGTATAGGCCTATAGCTCTCCCTGCAGCCCCTCTCCCCCAGCCAATCCTTCTCTCTGCCCTGGATTCCCTCTCTTCACCTCCAGTACCACCTTACCAACAAAGAAACCCCAGGGGGCTGGGAAGGTGGCTCAGTGGTAGAGCGCTTGCCTTGCATGCCTGAGGCCCTGGGTTCAATTCCTCAGCACCACATAAGCAAAAAGAAAAAAGCTGGAAGTGGTGCTGTGGCTCAAGTGGTAGAGCACTATCCTTGAGCTGAAGAGCTGAGGGACAGCGCCCAGGCCCAGAGTTCAGGCCCCATGACCGGACCCAAAAAATAAAAAAAAAAGAAACTATACAAAGAAACCCCAGCTTAGCAGAGCAAGTTCTACCTATGACTTTTTCCCTCTGGGTCTCAAAGGTTATTAATGATCTCCTAAAGCAAGGAGGCCACAATTCCAGATGGGAAAGTTTGATTACTTTTTTGAGGTAATTATGCCTGTAATCCTAGCTACTCAGGAGGCTGAGATCTGAGGATAGTGGTTCAAAGCCAGCCTGTGCAGGAAAGTCCATGAGACTCTTAGCTCCAATTAACCTCCAGAAAACCAGAAGTGGAACTGTGGCTTAAAGTGGTAGAGCACCAGCCTTGAGCAGAAAAGCTCAGGGACAGTGCCCAGGCCCTGAGTTCAAGTCCCATGACTGACAAAAAAAAAAAAGAAAAGAAAAACAAAAAGAATAGATGAGCTTCATCAATAAATAAGTTAATTAATTAATTAACTCAGGCTTTATTGAGTTACCCGTCCTCTATTTCACTCATACAAGCTTGTTTCATGGATGATAGAACTGAAGTTGTTTGTCCAAAGTCAATCAGGCCTTGATGCAAGCACGAGAAGCTGTCTTCAGCAGTAACATCTGTCTCCTGACATCAGCTCCAATACATCCATCAGAAGCCCCACCCCCTTCCACGGGTACCTGAAATCTCAGAGGAGCAAAGAAAGCAGCAGCCCCTCCTCAGCAGCCACCACCTTCACCCCCTAGAGGACTGGATGCCTGTCAGGGAGGGGTTCTCATCTGCCTGGGATCTGAGCCCTTTAACTCTGGTGCTGTAGAACACTTGAAGAAGATTTAGGCCTCAGAGGAACATGGTCAGGAAAGCACCAGGCTCACCTGGGAGATGCCAGACTGAAAGGTATGCAAGACACTCCAGGAGTCTGCCAAGCGGAACCCCCCCCCTTCTATAAACTGTCAAGAGTGTGCCAGTGGTGGGGGGAGGGGCTGAGAGACATTCACTTAAGATGAAACATAGCTCCTGGAGAATGGGAGGGAAACTGTGTCAAGAGACGTATCAACCAAAAGTTGGCAGGAGCTCTGGTATCTGAAAATCACTGGTGGAATGCCTGGAATGCTTAATGCAGATTTAGGAAGTCTGAAGTTGTCTGGTTAGTGGGTGTGAATTTAAAAGAATATATATATATATAATTTATATAGAATATACAGGTATATAGAATTATATAGAATGTATATTATGTTGATATATAAAATAATAATGTATAATAATATACTGTTTTTGAGAAAACTGAATCATGAGGAAGGTCATTAGAACAGTCTAGGAAATGCTACAGTAACAAATAAAAGATCAATATATTAAACTGAAAGGCTCAACCTAACAATCATTCCTTTCTTATTCACAGCAAATGAATAAATAAATAAAGCCTGTTGCTATGTCCACATGGCCATCGAAGTTGGGAGAAGGGAGAGATGAAAAGGAACCCCACTTGGATCTCTGCACAAAAATAGCTCCCATTGCTTTTATCCATCGTTTCCCGTCCATTGGAGAAAACAAGGCGTAGGGCTCTTCCATGGTGATGGTGTTACGCATCCCAATCAACCTATCATAAATTGAAAATGTCGTATGCCAAAATGCATTTAGGACACCTCACCTACTAAACATCAAAGCTTAGCAATGCATACATCATTGCTTGTTCTTGTGATCACATGGCTGACTGGGAACCATGCAAGCTGGCTGCTACAGCCCAGAAATACAAAACAATATCATATCGCTCCTATCACTAGCCCAGGAGATGAAAACACAACCTTTCAGGTAACATTTCTACTTAATGCATATGGCTTCCATATCATCCTAAAGTCAAAAAGAGTAAGCTAATTCTTTTAAGTCAGGGGGCATCTGCAATTCTAAGAGCCAACAGGGTAGTGAGTCCACAGATATTGAATGAGTACTATCTCACCTCTTTGCCAAAATATCTGATCTTTTTTCTGGGTACTGAGATCTCTGCTGGCAAGGATTCTATTCATTTCTCTTTTGTCTACAGCTACTGTCAAAGCATAAGGTCCTATGGCATCTCCTCTTCTTTTATGCTAGTGTTGTTAAAGTACTGACAAGGGGTCTATTAAAGCATGACGTTTGGTTTGGGAGCCCCAATGCAAACAACATATCCATAAATGCAAGGAAGAACTGAATTGCAAGCATGTGTTCATCCAGCAACTGTTACGCTGCTCTCATATTCCCCAGGCATTGCACTCCCTGCGAAGATCCTACAGGGCTACTCTGCTCTCAGAAAACTCCGTCTAGTGGGGAGACAGGGACTAGTCAAATTACTTCACAAGCTAAAGTGGGTGTTTCGAGGAAGAAGAAAGAGGCTTTAACAGAATGCAAAAGTGGAAAGTTTTTCAACTGAGCTAAGAAGGTGAATAAGAACACAGACAAAAGGATACAGGTCAAGGGATAGTGCTATAAGAGGAAGGCTCAGTCTATGAAAAGGTCCTGAGGGCACACCAAATAAGAAACTTCAAGGTGGCCACTATAGCTAAAGCCTAGAAGACAAGAGTAACAGTGGGGGCTGGGAAGGTGGCTCAGTGGTAGAGTGCTTGCCTTGCATGCATGAGGCCCTGGGTTCGATTCCTTAACCACATAAGCAGAAAAAGCTGGAAGTGGCTCTCTGGCTCAAATGGTAGAGCACTAGCCTTGAGCTGAAGAGCTGAGGGATAGCACCCAGGCGCAGACCTCAGGCCCTATGACCGACCAAAAAAAAAAAAGAACAAGAGTAACAGTGGTGCCCCAAATGACAAATCATATGTTTTATTTCTCAATAAAGCTCTTGTTTTAAGACAGTTTAAGTACAGAGTGGTTATATTTTTTGTGACATTAATTGTTGAGTGATAGCTTTATTTAGTGAATAAATTATTAATCATGCTCTAAATATATGCTTTTTTGACTAAGCACAATACTTTAATAAGTTTTCAGCTGGGCACCAGTAGCTCATGTCTGTAATCCTAGCTACTCAGGAGGCTGAAATCTGAGGATAGCAGTTTGAAGCCAGCCAGGCAAGACAGTCTGTGAGACTCTTCAGTTAATCACAGAAAATGCCAGATGTGGCACTGTGGCTCAAATGGTAGAATAATAGTCTTGAATAAAAGGAGCCCAGGGACAGCACCCAGGCCCAGAGTTCAATCCCCAGGACTAGCAAAAAAAAAAAATGTTTTCAAAGTGACAAATACTTTAATTCTTGAATCTGGAATAGTTTGCAAAAGCAGACTGCTCATTGCTGCTGGAAGTCAGTTAATTGGGCTTATTAATGAAATGAGTACTATGCCATAAGAAAGGTGGTATTCAGTCCAGCTAATGGCATGAGGAAAAGGGAGTCATTTTCTCCACTGAAGAATTAGTACAGTTGACATAGTATTATGATATTTTATGACTGCAATTCTCTGCCTCTGATGTCTTATAAATATTGATTACTTCAAAGTAGAGTGAGATAAGCTAGAGAATAATAAAAAGGAGGCCAAGAAGACAACTAAAACTCCAAGCAGCCAGAGGACATAATTCAGCTGAGAAAGAAGTAAGCTGTCTTTGGTTATATTTTGATACTGACTTTTTCTTCATAGTTTGGGGAAATGTTTGTGGGTTCTTATAGGTGTTGAACATGAGATAGTTGATAATCCATTCCCTGGCCCAGCTTTCTCATGACCTTCCCTCCAAAGTTAAGAACCAGCCAAGCCTTTAATGAGGCATCCAAAGAAAATGTACAGAAAGAGATTTAAGATGGCTGAAAAGAGGTGTCCAGTACTCGCCAACTCTTCCATAGCAGGTGATATGGAAGAACTCTGGAAATCATCAGAAGAGAGACTAGAATCTTAGAACTCAGGGACCTGGGATCACAGCATAGTAAGAGAAACAAAATACTAATATTTGCCTCTTTGGGAACCAGAGACTATACTTAGAAGTCAGAGATCAGGGAATTAGTTCCAAGCCAGCCCAGAGGGAAAAAGTTAATGAGATTCCATATTAACCAATGTCTGGGTGCTGTGGTATATATCTGTCATCCCAGTAATGGAGAAGCACAAACAGGAAAATCATAGTCCATGCCAGCATTGATATAAAGCAAGACTCTATCTCCAAAAAATATCACACAAAAAAGGATAGTGAAATGACTCAACTGGTAAAGCACATGCCTTGCAAGTACAAAGCCCTTAATTCAAACCACAATAGTGAAGAAAAAGTGTATGGAGACATTAAAACAAATACCAGAGGATTGCAAATGATGATTTGAGATGGTTATGAAAAACTATATGGTGGGGCTGGGAATGTGGCTTAGTGGTAGAGTGCTTGCCTAGCATGCATGAAGCCCTGGGTTCGATTTCTCAGTACCACATAAACAGAAAAGGCCAAAGTGGTGCTGTGGCTCAAGTGGTAGAGTGCTAGCCTGAGCAAAAAGAAGCTCATGGACAGTGCTCAGGACCTGAGCTCAAGCCCAGGACAGGGAAAGGAAGAAAGGAAGAAAGGAAGAAAGGAAGAAAGGAAGAAAGGAAGAAAGAAAGAAAGGAAGGAAGGAAGGAAGGAAGGAAGGAAGGAAGGAAGGAAGGAAGGAAGAAAGGAAGAAAGAGAGAAAGAGAGAAAGAGAGAGAGAAAGAAAGGAAGGAAGGAAGGAAGGAGAGAGAAAGGAAGGAGAGAGAGAGAAAGAAAGAGAGAGAAAGAAAGAAAGAAAAAGAAAGAGAGAAAGAAAGAAAGAAAGAGAGGGAGAGAAAGAAAGAAAGAAAGAAAGAAAGAAAGAAAGAAAGAAAGAAAGAAAGAAAGAAAGAAAGGAAGGAAGGAAGGAAGGAAGGAAGGAAGGAAGGAAGGAAGAGAAAGAGAGAGGGAAAGAGAGAAAGAGAGAGAGGAAAGGAGGGAGGGAGGAAGGGAAGGGAGGGAGGGAGGAAGGAAGGAAGGGAGGGAGGGAGGGAGGAAGGGAGGGAAGAGGGAAGGGAGGGAGAGAGAAAGAACGAAAGAAAGAAAGCAAAACAGACCGACTATATGGCAACTATAAAAAGAAATGGACAGCCGGGCACTAGTGGCTCACGCCTGTAATCCTAACCTCAGGAGGCTGAGATCTGAGGGTCATGGTTCAAAGCCATCCCAGGCAGGAAAGTCCGTGAGACTCTTATTTCCAATTAACCACCAGAAAACTGGAAGTAGCGCTGTGGCTCAAGTGGTAGAGTGCTTGCTGAAGAGCTCAGGGATGGCACCCAGGCCCAGCGTTCAAGCTTCACAACCAACAAAAACAAAAACAAACAAATGGACAAATTTCTGGGCACATATTACCTACCCAAATTGGATTCTGAGGATACTTTTTTAAAACCTAGATAGACCAATAACAGCCAATTTTAAAAGAACTAATGTCAAATCATCTCAAGGTAGTCCAAAGATTCAGCATGGTGGCTACTTGGTAAGAGGATCACTTGAGCCCAGGATTTTAAGACCAATGTGACAAATAAAGAAAAAAGAAAGAAAACTATGTGAAGAAATTGAAAAGGAGAGAATTTCAAACTCATTTGAAAAGCCCAACATTTCTCAAATAACAAAACCAGCCAAGGATACAACAAAAGAAGAAAACTACAAACCCAATATCCTTGATGAACACAGGCAAAAACAAAATTCTCAACAAATACTAGCAAATCAAATTCAAACCTGTATCCAAAAAATCAAAACATGATCAAATTGGTTTCATCTCAGGGATGCAAGGATGCTTCAATATATATGAACCAATAAACATAAAACATCATATCAACAGAATGAATAATTAAAATGATATGACCACTTCAGGGATCAAGAAAAATCACTTGACAAAATTTCATCATCATGAAGTCTCTGATCATTCCTAATGATAATAAGAGTTATGCATGATAAGTCCACAGTCAGTATCTTACTGAAAATGAGGAGGAAGGCTGAAAATATTTTCTCCAAGGTCAGAAACAAGACAAAGGTGTCCACTCTTACCACTCTTACTCAACATAGTACTAGTTTAACCAGAGACAAGAAAAAGAAATAAAAGGCATACAAACATATTCCTGTTTACAGATGACACTATAACACTTAAGACTCCATCAAAAAACTAGAAACAAGACCTCATGAAATCAATCCTATTCACAATATCTATGAATAAAATACCTAAAAATAAACTCCATCAAGGAAGTGAAATTTCTTCATAATGAAAATTACAAAACATTGATGAAAACAATGAAACAAGACACAAGAAAATGGAAAGACCTTTATGTGCATGAACTGGAAGAATTAAATATTGTTACTACCCAAAGCAATCCCCATCAAAATACTAGTGATAATTCTTCACAAAAAATAGTGGAAGAAAAGTCCTAAAATTTGCATGGAAAGCCAGGCACTGATGGTTCATGCCTGTAATCCTAGCTACTCAGGAGGCTGAGATCTGAGGATCACAATTTGAAGCCAGCCTGGGCAGTGCCCAGGCCCAGAGTCCAATGCTCAATAGGAAAAGTACTCATTACCTTACTCATGTAACTGTAACCCCTCTGTACAGTATCTTTACAATAAAAAATATTTTTAAAAAAGTTGACCTGAGAATAGAATAACAATTACTATAGCTTAGAAAGGAGGGGTAGTTGAGTCGGTACAAGTGTATGTATGGAAATATCATGCTGAGTCTCATTTATATGTAAAATTAATGCATGTTTCTAATTTTTTTCTTAAATTTAGAGGAAGAAGACATCAACTTACTGAAAAAAAAGATTGTTGACTGAACGCCAGTAGCTTCCACCTGTAATACTAGCTATATAGGAGGCTGAGATCTGTGGATTATGGCTCAAAGCCATCCTGGACAGAAAGTTTCATAAGTGTCCAGTTAACCAGCAAAAAAGTGGAGCTGTGGCTCAAATGGTAGAGCACCAGCCTTGAGCTAAGAGACAGAACCGAGGCTCTGAGTTCAAGCCCCAGTACTAAGAAGGGGGAGAAGTAGAAGAACAAGAAGACAAAAGGGAATAGAAAGGAAGAAGTGGCAGAAGGAGAAGAGGAAGGAAGAAGAAGAAAAAGGAGGAGGTGGTGGTGGAGGAGGAGGAGGAGGAGGAGGAGGAGCAGCAGCAGGAGCAGCAGCAGCAGCAGCAGCAGCAGCAGCAGCAGCAGCAGCAGCAGCGACAATGGTGGCAGCAGCAGTGGGTGGCTCATGCCTGTAATCAAAGGAGGCTGAGATCTGAGGATCACAGTTCAAAGCTAGCCTGGGCAGGAAAGTCCATGAGACTCTTACCTCCGATAAACCAATAAAAAGCTCAAGTGGTAGAGTTCAGAAAAAAAAAACCTCAGAAACAGAACCTAGGCTGAGTTCAAACCCTAGGACTGGCACCAAAAAAAAGAAAAAGATGAAGACAAAGAAAACAACTATGAAAACTGTAAAGTTATAAAAGGCAGTCAAATACCTTTGATTCCCTCAAACCCCACAAACATCTCTTCAGGAAAAGGAATGGTTAAAAGAAATTAGGGTTGCATAGTAGCTTACCATGGGAGTAAAAGGAGTTCTGCTGGCCCAGCAGGCACAGAGGCTTGAGTATAAACCAAAGGAAAATTGTGTTCCTTCTTGACCAAGTCTGCCACCAGAGGTACCTCTCTCTGCGGGCTCCTCGAGCCCAGGTGTCTAGTGTCCAGTCTACACCTCTGTCTCCATCTTCACCTGCTCCTATTCCCCCTTCTTTGCCCCACTCTCCCAGTTTCAGCCTCCTCAAAATGTTTCCATCTATTTAATGTATTAAATATATATATAATGTGTGTAAATATATGTATAATTATATATATTATATATAGCAAATTTATTGCATGGAAAGGTACAGGGTTTCCACAGAAAGGGGCCTTGGAGTTAGAAGTTCCTCAGCTGCACTAGCTCTTATCTCAGTCTCTTCCAGGATGAGAGCATCTCCCGTTCACTGTGTCCACCTTTCTCTCCCTCAGCTCAGCCTTCCCCTCTCAGGTAGACCTTGCCTGCCTGCCTGCCTCTCCTTCTATTTCCCTTGCACTTTGCCTATCTTAATATACGAAGGACCCCTTCTTGCTCTTCCTCTTTCCCTCTCAGGTCACCAGCTTCTCAGGAGGAGGAACTTGCTGCCTCTCTCTGGTGTCCAGAACAGTGCCTGACAGCGAGCTAAGACAGTAGTCTTAGCCACGACTTTGTAAGTGAATGAACACACCAGCTACAAAGCAAAGGTTTTGGGGTAGCTACCCATGAGCAAAAATACCAGCTAGAAGTCTATGTCTGATTTGGTCATCCCCAGGACCTAGAACAGATATAATCAAGTAATGAATGGTCGTTTCCATCAGAAAGGGCAATGTAGAGGTTATTTTATCTAATGCCCTCATTTTCTAATGACAAAACTGAAGCCCAGAGAAACCAGAGCCTGGCTGGACTGCTAGAGTCAACAGTGACATTGTCTATATCATCTCTTCTCCCTCCCCATGGAGGAACACAGGTGGGTATTGGTCTTTTTCAGGATCAACTGCTCAAAACAGTTAGGCATATAATAAAGTATATATTTCCTGCTCTGCTCTAAAAAAAAAAAACTGGAGGCAGTTTGCCCACTGGTAGCTGATGTCACTGCTGTATTTTCCAAACTCAAGAACAAAACATGAAGTTTAAAAAAAAAACTGTTCAGGAGGAGGGAAGATGACACCTCACCCAGAACCTGCTTCCTTACCCACAGCAGAAAAACTCCAATAGAGAGGATTCTCTCTGCAATCCAATTACCAAAATTAGTGACTAAGAGGAACCGAGCAGATGTGGATGATTTCAGTCTTGCTGAAGGGTTTGGCACGATGTTTCAAGGAACTGCATTTGCAAAATTCTTGTGTAAGGACAATGTCACGTGTAATCAAAAACCCGTCTTCAAGACTACAGATATGGGCAGTGCCAATAACCAGGCCCACAACATGATGTCACAGTCACTGGCATGAATCTGATCATCAGCATCCTCATCTCAAACGGGCAGCAGATGGCTCCCAGAGGGACCTGCAGCCATGGTGAGGACAATAAACAACTTATATTTTTATACAGCAGTTAACTTTCTAAAGCCCTCTCAGGCAAACTATGTTATCTAGTCTCACAGAGACATGATCTCTCCGGTTCATGAGACACATGAAAAGCTGAGACACCAGCTCTGAAATTCCTTGCTTTCTACCTATGAGCAAAAATACCAGCTATCCCACATCAGGGAGTAGCTCACCATAGGAAGGACATTTAATTCTTTTAGGACACAGGGGCACTATACTTTATAATGCCTGCATGCCCTTAACTGTCACCCTGCTAGAAAATGCATAGCTTTTATCTGTTTGTTGTTTATTTATTGTAGTACTGGGGTTTAAACTCAAGATCTTGTGCTTGCTAGGCAAGTGTTCTGCCATTTGAACCATGTTTCCAGCCCCAAATGAGTATTTCTTAAGGAATGGGCATGCAGTGAGAATGACTTGTCGTGAAAATCTAAGCTCTGTGGGCTGGGAAGGTGGCTCAGTGGTAGAGCGCTTGCCTTGCATGCCTGAGGCCCTGGGTTCGATTCCTCAGCACCACATAACACAAAAAGAAAAAAGCTGGAAGTGGCGCTATGGCTCAAGTGGTAGAGCGCTAGCCTGGAGCTGAAGAGCTGAGGGACAGCGCCCAGGCCCAGAGTTCAGACTCCATGACCGGACCCAAAAAAAAAAAAAAAGAAAGAAAAAAGAAAATCTAAGCTCTGAATATTCTTGTCTAAAGAGCCCCACATTTTGCATGGCAAGCATCTGTCATGATTTGAATACGAAACGTCACCCACAAGCTGATGTGTTGAATGGGTGGTCCCCAGCTGGGTGATGCTGTTTTGGAAGATGGGCAGCACTTTGGGATATGGAACCTAACTAGAGGAAATAAATTACTGTGAGCATGGCCTTGATGGGGGCTTATCTTAACCTGCCCCCATCAATCTCTGCTCCCTGTCCACCATAAGGTGAATAACATCCTCTTCCACATACCCCCACTACCATAATATTCTGCCCAAGTGTGGAGATGAAGCAACAGGGAGCTGAGATTCTGAAACTGTGAGCTAAACAATTCCTCCCAGCTATATTTCTGGGGTACTTATCACAGTAATTTGAAAGTAACTAACACAATACTCTCAACCACAGTCCCGGGAAATAGTTGCAGTCATATTCCAAACAAGTCTTTCAAAACCCAGTTCCTTTCTATTGCTCTGCACCAGACAAGTGCTTCTCATAAACCAGAAACCTCCAATCTCCCTTGACAATTTTCCTCAGAAAGAAGAAATCCACACTTCCATATGAAACCTTTGACTCATGTATGTGTGTCAGCCATGGGGCTTGAACTCAGGGCCTGAGCACTGTTGCTAAGTGTTTTTGTTCAAGGTTAGCACTCTACCACTTGAGCCACAGCTCCAAAATCCTGACTTCTAATTTACATTTGTTATTGAGTTCACTTATTTTTCTTTATATCAGTGTAAGCCAGACCAACTCAGAGCAAGTTTTCCATATACCAGATGGAGAAAGTGAACCCCACAAGGCAATGTAATTTAGGACTTCATGTTTTTAAGACAAGGTCTTGCTAGGTAGCCCAAGCCGGAACTCTCCATCCTGCCTCAGTGCTGGGTCTGTAAGCATGGACCACCACACCTAGCCTCTATGTTTCCTAACTCTTAAGTTAGCATTAAGACTGAACCCTACCCTCTACCCATGTCATCTGCCATAACTCTCATCCTCACCGAAAATCAAGAGTCAGCCAGCCCAGTACAGCCTCTGATGAAAGCAGCTCACTCGAGCTTAAATCAAAAATCAGGAGGCCCTAGATGTCAAATGCTTCCTGCCAGGCTGGGGACACTGATCACTACAGAAGAATCTTTAGCCAGAGAAAAGGTTGATGAGGGACTGAAGAGGCCTGGGCATGGGGAAGGATACATTCCAAGGCTTCCTTTGGAAGGGCCTCACCTGGCAGTGTTTTGAATCCTCAGTTCTTTCCCACCAGGTTGTACAGGCAGCTAGGCAGGGAGGGCCTGTTCTCAGCAGGAGAGGACCCATCCCAAGCAGTCTCCACTCAGTGACAGAAGAGGAAGAGTATAGCAGAACAGAAAGAGCATGGTGGCAGGAAGGCAATGCTAAACGGATGCCAGGGAGGGCAGGCCTGGACACCATCACAGATGCTTATGGATTTCCCCAGAGCAGCCTTCCAGATAGGTCTTCACCTGCCTATGTACACATGTGCTATAAGAACATGGAAATAGGGTGCAGGGCCTGTGCAAATCCATTTGATAGTGCCTGGTATGGCACCAAAGACCACACATCCCTGTGATGCTCCTCTAAGAGCACTGAGATGGCACACCAATGCCAAACACCCATCACCAGCCAAGCGCCATCTCTGACTGTGACAGGGAAGAGGAGAGGAATAAAATGTAAATGCTTCATGTCTTTATCTTTTGAAGACATGCAAGAATACCTTTACTAAGGTTCTTCCTGGAGGCCGGAAATGGTACTCACAGTAGGCCTTGGGATCTAATGAGTTTATTAAACCATGCGGTTCCAGAGACCAGCTCCCACTTGTACTAGTGTCTGTGGAGGAGCTCAGAGGGGCTGGCACCAGACAGAGGTGGCCAGAACCTGTGAGCAGGGGGAGATCTTGGATTGCTGCCAGCAATACTGGCTAGTTGAAATGCTCTCATGCAAAACTGGCTTGGTGAGATTCCCCCCCTCCCTCCAAACACACATACACACACCACACATTCATACACACACCACACTGCTGCCCACCCAGCAGCTCGTGAAGATGAAAAACAGAGCAGGCCCCAGAGGACAGCAGCTCCTACATGAAAACATGCCCGAAATGTAGGCACATGCCTCTCTGCTAAGCTCCAGTCCCCTTGGCATCTGTGCCCTGCTATTTGCATAAGTAAATGGCAGCTCATTAGGAACACATTAGCACTTCTGTAACCATGTAAGGAAAGCAACCTGGTGAACTCTAAACCACTGGAGATTTCTCTGATTCGTTTTACAGCCTTGGAGGCATAGTTCAGGCATATCATCTATTGTCTGCCTGTCCAGTTACAAGGGAAAGAATACACCTTTATGGAAACCCAAAAAAAGATTTAATAAATATTTGTTGAAGAATGAATGATAGTAGGCCAGGTTCACAAAGGGAAAATCTTGCTATAAATAGAAGAATGTTTGGAGCAGACTGGATTGGGGACACATTTTTCCCAGTGGCTAGCTTGTTGACAGTCATTGCAAATCAAAGTTGTGCAACTAATCACCTGGTAGCTTCTTAGATAGATAATCATACCATTACTCTGAGATTCAGGACATCCCAGATAGGCCTCTGGAATCAAGTTTAAAATACTTCCCAGCAATCCTACTTCTAGGCATCTATCCAATTAACCACAAACCAGGTTACATTAAAGCCACCAGCATATCCGTGTTTGTTGAAGTATTGTTTACCATAGCCAAGATATGGAATCAACCCAGACGCCCCTTGGTTGATCAAGAGAATGTGGTATATATACACAACGGGATTCTATGCTTCCATCAAAAAGAATGACATTGCCCATTCATAAGGAAATGGAAAGACTTGGAAAAAACTTTACTAAGCGAAGGAAGCCAGACAAAGAAACATAGGCTGCATGTTTCCCTTGTTTGTAGTGTGCCTATAAATCTACAAGTAAACCCAATGGATAACAAAACCTGGACATGATTAAACAGCAGTCTAAACATTCACACAGTGAAAACAAAAGATGATATTCTTTTTTCTTTTGTCAGTTGTGGGGCTTGAACTCTGGGCCTGGGCACTGTCTCTCAGCTCTTCAACCACAGTGCCACTTCCAGTTTTCTGGTGGTTAATTGGAGATAAGAGTCTCATGGACTTTCCTGCCCAGGCTGGCTTTGAACTGTGATCCTCAGATCTCAGCTTCCTGAGGAGCTAGGATTATAGGCATGAACCTAAGGAAGATATTCTTAGGAAATGATTGCAAGGGCTAAATAGCTATGTGCACAAGATCATATAAAATGATGCTTACTGAAATTAACTCCAAGAAATGGAAACAAGAGGTTTCTGGGGTTTTTTTTAATTGTACTGTTTATGGTTCTTTTTTTCTCCTTTTTTTTTGGAGGGGGTGGGGGAGGGTCCGGTCGTGGGGCCTGAACTCGGGGCCTGGGCGCTGTCCTTCAGCTCTTCAGCTCAAGGCTAGTGCTTTACCACTTGAGCCACAGTGCCACTTCCGGCTTTTTTCTTTTTGCTTACGTGGTGCTGAGGAATCGAACCCAGGGCCTCAGTCATGCAAGGCAAGTGTTCTACCACTGAGCCACCTTCCCAGCCCTTTGTCTTGTATATATGTTTATCTGATTTGAGGAGGGGAAAGGGAAGCACAGAAATGGTAGGACAAAGGGTGAACCAATTTAGCAGTGACACTCACTAGACACCATGTTGGAAATAAACTATACAACTTGGGAGGAAGGGAAGTTGGGAAGAGAAAAACTGGTAGATAATGAGGGAGGGGGTAACACTGTTCAAAACAAATTGTACTTGAGCTGGAAGGTGGCTCAGTGGTAGAGTGCTTGCCTTGCATGCAAGAAGCCCTGGGTTCAATTCCTCCTCACCACATAAGCAGAAAAAGCCAGAAGTGGC
Source organism: Dipodomys merriami (assembly GCF_024711535.1). Lineage (NCBI taxonomy): Eukaryota > Metazoa > Chordata > Mammalia > Rodentia > Heteromyidae > Dipodomys > Dipodomys merriami. Next base: position 19,058,242 of record NW_027203826.1, read on the forward strand.
GCTGTGGCTCAAGTGGTAGAGCACTAGCCTTGAGCTGATGAGCTGAGGGATAGCACCCAGGCCCAGAGTTCAGGCACCATGACTGACAAAAACACACAAAAAAAGGAATTGCACTCATCACCTAACTTATTTAACTGGAACCCCTCTGTACATCAACTTCACCATAAAATAAAATAAAAGCCAGGTGCCGGTGGCTCATGCCTATAATCCTAGCTACTCAGAAGGTTGAGATCTGAGGATTCTGATTCAAAGCCAGCCCAGGCAGGAAAGTCCATGAGACTCTTATTTCCAATAAACCATCAGAAAAAAAAAATCAGAAGTGGTGCTGTGGCTCAAGTAGTAGAGTGCTAGCCTTGAGCTGAAGAGCTCAAGCCCTATGACAAATATATATGCTAACAGTGGGAAGGCTCCTGCTTGTGTTTTAGCTACTGAGGAGGCAGTAATCAGGAGAATCACAGTACAAGACCAGCTGAGGCCAAAAATTAGCAAGACCCCATCTCAACCAATACAAAAGCACCCCTCTGTCAATTCAATCAAGGCCAGCCAGACATAAATGCAAAGCTTTATCTCAAGAATAACTAAAGCCAAAAGGGCTGGGTGTGTGGCTCAAGTGATTCGGTACCTGCTAAGTAAAAGACCCTGAGTTCAATATCTAGTTTTCTCTCTCCTCTCCTCTCTCTCTCTGCGCCCTCTCTCTCTCTCTCTGCGCCCTCTCTCTCTCTCTCTGCGCCCTCTCTCTCTCTCTCTGCGCCCTCTCTCTCTCTCTGCGCCCTCTCTCTCTCTCTCTGCGCCCTCTCTCTCTCTCTCTGCGCCCTCTCTCTCTCTCTCTCTCTCTCTCTCTCTCTCTCTCTCTCTCTCTCTCTCTCTCTCTCTCTCTCTCTCTCTCTCTCTCTCTCTCTCTCTCTCTCTCTCAGAAAGTCTTATTCACTATCCTGTTTGAGAATCACTCCACCTTCTTACTCAGTTCTTGGGCTCTACCCTGCCAAGACAGAAACTTGTACCTTAACAAGTACCTAGGTAGTTCTTCAGCACATAAGGTTTTAGTAGTACAGGAAGTTGATCATGGATGGAGCAGGCCCTCTGAAAGACAAACAGCCCCTGTCTGAGCCCAGAATGAACTATCAGTAGAAGTGTGGTCCTTGCCTCACAGAGATTGTGCTCAGTGGCCTAGGAGCTCCTTGTCAGGCTGAGAACACTGGTTCCATAACCCAGCACACCATAAAGCCCACAGTATTATGGAGTGAATCAGCAGTACGACATCTGAACTATAGTCAGCAAAATAGTTTTTTGTTTTTGTTGTTTTCCACTGGGGCTTGAACTCAGGGCCTGATGCTGTCTCTTAGTTTTTTTGCTCAAGGCTGGCACTCTAACATTTGAAGCAAAGCTCCACTTCTACCTTTTTGAAGGTTAGTGAAATACAAGAGTCTTTCACTGACTAAGAGTCAGGCTTCTAACTGTGATCCTCAGATCTCAGCCTCCTGAGTAGTTAAGATTTCAGGTGTTAGCCACTGGCACTAGGCCTTAGCTTTTTTTGTTACTTAAATATATAGTTTTTATTGTTATTGTAAAGGTGATATACAGAGAGGTTAAAGTTACATAAGTCAGATGAAAGAGTACATTTCTTTTTGAAGAGTGTCACCCCTTCCCTTTCTCTCTCTCCCAGTTTTTCCCTACCGCTCCCACCCACAGGTTGTATAGTTTATTTTCAACATAGTGTCCAGTGAGTGTCACTGTCACATTTGATCACCCTTTAGCCTTCCATTTCTGTGACCCCCCCCTTTATATTCCCAAAGACAGATAAATGAGCAAACAAGACAAAAAGTACAGAAAACAAAAATAGTAACAAAGAAAAAAAAAACCTTGTTTCCATTTCTTGGAGTTCATTTCGATACATATTGTTTTGTTTGCACATATGCACATTGAGCCTTTAGATCCTCTCCTAAGAATATCTTCCTTTGGTCTCACTGTGTGAATGTATAGAGACCTATGTAATTTACCAGGTACCAGTGTGTATATATATATATATATACATATATATACACATATGTGCACACACACACACACACACACACACACACACACACACACACGGAGCTCCTTCTCTGTCCCAATGCACATCCTGCAGGGAAGGGAGCAAAGGGGAAAGAAAACTCAGGGTTGGTTGGTCCACAAATACCAGATCAGCTCTTAGGCCAGCAAGCTTGAGGCCATCCTACGCCTGCCTCCAGCACCCAGGGTCTGTCCCTGGCTTCCTGATTCTAAGCAGGCTGCCTAGGAGTCACTGAGCCAAGAGCTCTGGTGAGTCTCCTGCATCGACCAGATCAGCTGCCCCCTAATCCCAGAAGCCCCAACTAACTCAGGCCTCTGCACACACCTCAGCCAGTGAGGGAACCACTGGTCTGCTGTAGTGCCAGCACTCCTCAGCCCCAGGTGGTGCCGAGCCCGGCTCAGCAGGCTCAGAACACTACCAGAGAGCAGTTTCCAAGGGTGCCAAGACACAAGGCACAGAGCCTCTCGAAACCATGCAAGTGCCAATTGTGGAGTATTTTTAGCCCCATCCCTATGGAAAGACAGCTCATGAAATCCTACTGTCAGCATCCCTCCTCCCCTGTCCCAGGGGGGTTGCCTTGGTAACCTGACATTGTGGCTCCACTGCTTCAGGGGGGACACCTGTAACACACCCACAAGTATTGGGTAGAGGCTGCCAGGTGTAGCCCCCACCTGCAGGCACTGGCCAAGCCCCCCCAGGGAATACACCCTTAAAGGCCCAGGAATCCAGGAAGCCTGTGCAGAGGTCACCGCGCCCCCAAGGGAGACCTGGAGACTTTGGTTTCCAGTGTCTAAGCCACCAGGAAAATAATATGCAGTGCTTGCCTCAGCTCAGGTCTTTAAATTTTCATGGAATCTCTGCTTGTGAAGATCAACTCCTCAGCTTTCTGGTGCATGAATAATTCATGCAATGTGACCACAGGGAAGCAGGGTCACACAGATGTAAGTCCTGCCAACCTCTTCCTCCTCCACACCGGTTGTTTTTTGTGGGTCTGTTTGTTTTTTTTTAAGACATTTCTACTTGCTCTTTGAAGGAGCTGAAGCCAGGGGTACCAGACACCAATGGCTCATGCCTGTAACCCTCGCTGAGCTGTTTGGGAGGCTAAGAATGGGAGGATCACAGTTGGAGGCCAGCCTAGGCAAAGAAAAAAAAAAAAAAGCTCACCAGATCCCTTTTCAACTCCAGGCTAAGGGCAGTTGTGCAAGCCTCTCATCCCATGACACAGGGGAGGCTCAGATTGAGAGGACTGTGGTAACAGACCAGATGGAGCAGAGAAAAAAAAATCAGTGAGGCTGATTCCACAGAGAGGAAGGAAACTGGATGCAGCGGCACACGCCTAGGATCCCAGCGGTGACTCAAAGCCTGTGAAAGCAGGCAGATGTTTGCTTAGAAGCACCATCAGGCAGAAAGCAAGACCCTGGTCTGAAAGGAAGCAGTGACAAGCAGAGCTGGGGGTGTAACTCAGCAGTACCACACCAGCCTACCAGCGCAAAGTCCTCAGCTTAAACCTGAGAGCTACTCAGGGAAACAAGAGAATAGGCGCCAAAGATATCACTTGGAGTATAACTCCAAGACCAGTGCCTCTCATTCCTCCCTTTATGCTGTGTTCGCGTTTGTCAAGTAAGATCCAGCCCTAAATCATACTTCCCAGCAGTAATGATGGGCTGAGGCCCAGGAGAACTGAAAGGCAATGCCAGCTACACATTCCCCAACTGAGAGAGACCGTGACAAACTGCCCACACCGAACAACTTCAGGTTCAGATGAGAACTGAGCTGCTTGGCCCTCCTTTGCTGGTTCCATCCTGGCTTTGGGATTGGCTGCACCAAGACCTTAGAAAGACACATTTATTAACAGCACAAGACATATCAGTTCTCTTACTCCTCCACAATGAAAATAGCTCTATTGGATTTTTCCCCTCAGTTCTATAAATAATACCTGCTTGGTGTAAAAATGTGTTTAAAGTAAACAGTGTCGAGAATTGTATTCAGGGAAAAGTCAGGTTCTTCTGAATCCTGCTACCCAGAAGTAACCACAGCCTGATTTTTAATGACCATCTCTATACCTTTGGGTTTTCAGACCTATATGTACAAGTGGCACAAGGTTGCAGCCTCTTCTGTTTTTCGTAAACAAGTTACCTTTTTTTAAATTTAGTCTTATTGTAAAGGTTATGTACAGAAGGGTTACAGGTATGTAAGTCGGGTAATGAGTACATTTCTTGTGGAATATTGTTGCCCCCTCCCTCATTTTCCTCCCCCTTTCCTTCCCATCCCACCCCCAAAAGATGTAAAGTTCATTTGCAACATAGTGTCTTGTACAAGGTCCTTGAGAGGCTGCCTTGTCATCCTCTCCCCCTGCTCCTCCCCAGGAACTTGCTGTTATGAGTCTGGCTTGTTGCCTTCCTCACATTTCTCCATACACAGATCAGCTGGAGCACAAACTGTCTGACAGCCGGACCTCCCTCCTTACAGCGCCATCTCCCCTCACCCCTGCAGCTGGGGGACAATACTATTTCAGTCTCTCTCCAACATACCAGCTCAAGTGATCTTGTGAAACTCGAAGCTATTCTCTGTAGGAACGGGCCAACTTCAAAGGCCAAAAGCCCCAAGGTCCTGAGTGACCTTGTATCATCTCCTAACAGACTCCCTTTGTACCTTCTGATCTTCCCTTGTTTCCACAGGACCTTTGCATCTACCATCGCCTCTATTCTCTCTCTCTAGAGAGTCATAAGATTCATTCCGTCCTTCAGATAATTGTCACCTTCTTTGAGGCTTCATTGCCATCCCTTTTCTAAGGAAGGTGCTAGTGGTTCATCCCGGTGGTCCTAGCTACACAAGAGACCAAGATCTGAAGATCATAGTTCAAAGCCAGCCCAGGCAGGAAAGTCTGTGAGGCTCGTATCTCCAATTTAGCTATCAAAAAGCCAGAGTGGAGCTATGGCTCAAGTAGTAGAGTGCTAGTCCTAAGAGAAAAAAAAACTCATGAACAGCACCCAGGCCTTGAGTTCAAACCCCAATACCAAAAAGCAAAGCTACAGCACCTTTCTCCCAGCATTCCTTTCCGGTCCCTTGCTCCTGTCCACTGCCCATCGAAGGCACAAGCCTGTCCCTGGTGCAAAATTCCTTTGCTGCGTTGAGTTGGGTGGATCTTGAGAACTTCCGTGCTGGGGAGGAGGCCAAGACAGTTAGAAAGTTCAGTAAGGGCAAGTTTGCGTAAGAGCTACACCTTCACCATGAGAGGCCAGGACCATGGAGCCTCCCTCCACCGGAGCAGCTCGGTGGCAGCGCATATGTGCTGCTGCTCAGGTGCTGGAGAAGTGGGTCCCTCCACTCCCGCTGAGTCTAGAGATTTCCCAACATGGCTGCCACTCAGAATCTGGGGTCTCCTGCTTCTAAGTGTTTGAAAGGGCCTTCACTGAGCTCCCATGTCCATTTGCCTATGTTAAGACCCCCTCTTCTTACCCACTGCCCTAGGGACAAGCCTCTCAAACTTGCAGCTGGGCTGCTGGGCAGTGAAGCCCGGTGGCAAGCAGCCCAGCCTTCCAGCAGCCTTGTCGCTCGCCATGGGCCCTCCTGCTCCATGACTGAGGGACAGTGGTTCACAACCGTCTGCCTCTGTCCTGGACCACTGTGGGGGGAGGGGAGGGGATCAGGCAGAGCCCAGCCTCAGCTGAATTATCTGTATTGAACTTGCCACTGGTCGTTGGCACATAATATAGGCTATCTTTTAAGTTTATTTTTCTGGAATCATAGATGTAAGGCAATAAAAGTCTGAAATGCCAATTGCCTGTGGGGCAGGGGAGTGGCTGGGGAGAGACATGAAGAAGGACTGCCCTGTCCCTGCTTTGTGACTCTTCACCTCCAGCTAAGAGGAAGTCTGTCTGTGAACACACACAGACACGCAAACACAGGGACATGTGAATGATACACAAAGACACACCTAGAGGCACATGCACAGATACACAAACACACGAGACACACAGCGACATACCACACAGAGACAAAGACAAACATAGACACACAAACATGTAGACATGCATAGGGACACACAACACATTGACACGAGCATTCACCAGATGGCAGGAGGATGAATGCCAAACTCTCTCTGGCCAAAAGCTGACTGCCTCCACCCCCCACCATGTCCAGGATCAGAAGCACAGGGGACAAGACATTTCCAAATGCTGCCCTTAGCTTTGCTGTTGGAATTCTACTGATTCCCAGCTGCTCCCATGGTCAAGCAGTCCAACACCACTTCCCACCCCTAACGCTCCTCCCACCCGGCCCCAAGCCCTCCTCCAGAAGAAGTTAGGACCAGCCCGCTTCCAAGACAGCCAGTTTTCCAAAGAGAAGCAGCCCAGACTTGTTAACTGCAAGGTCAGGAAGGGGCTACCCCCCACCACCACCATGCTGACTCCCTGCCATCCATCAGGCAGATGGCTTACCTATCACAGGAAGCGGGGTAGCCAGGGTGGACACTGCATCCGTAGGCAATCTCTCCCACAGATTGAAAGTGAACCATCACTGATTTAGGACAAATGTGGAGCATCCCTGAAATCTTTTCTTCTACTAGTTGCAGAATTTTTTAAGTGTAATCAGATTTCTTTCAATAGCATAGTCACTGATGAACTTGAGGGGAGATGTTGCACCATGAAGAGGGCTCATCTCAAAATTCATAAGCAGTCTGAAAAGTACTAGGATGCTGTCTTAGACTGGTACTGAATTGACATTCCCAGAGATTGGAAGCTAAATGCTGGTAATTGCTATCTCTGTAACTTTACACTGCATTGGTTTTTTATGGATGGACAGATGGATGGAGAGAGGAACAGATGATAGACTGATGGATGGATGGATGGATGGATGGATGGATGGATGGATGGATGGATGGATGGAAGAATAGAATGGATGAGTAGGTGGATGAGCAACTGGACCACATAGCCTCTCAGTTGGATAAACTAATGAGACAGCAGGGCTATTTAAAGGAATGCTTAGAGTGATTGGTAATTAACATCTCAGCAGTGAAGAAAGAAGAAGCAGGGAGAAAAGGAATTACTATTATTAGAACCTGCACTCCAGGGCTGATCTGCCTTGGTTCAAACCTTCCATCTACCATGTCCTAGTTGAGTATCTTTGGTCATTGTCTCTCAGTGCCCTTTTTCTCCTCCACAAAATAAGGCAGCCTGAGAAATAAGTGAGGTATATGAAATACTGCCTGGTACCACCAAAAACACCATTGCCAGTGAAGACACATTCGATTCAACGCAAGCCAAATGATCTTCGACTATGTTGAGAACTGAGATGTTCAGAAGGATTTTTTCCAACTGTTGCTTTTTTTTTTCTTTTAGGCAAACATGTGACCACTTAAAGCCACCCCACGTTTCATATAGGATTTCATGTTTTTGTCTGGACCAGTGTTGAACCACAATTCTTCTCCTACCTCAGCCTAATAAGTACATGGGTTTACAATAATCCACCATACCTGGCTTGATTTTGTTATTGCTTCTTCATTTTCTTTTTCTGTTTTCACTTGGGGTTAATGTACATTATATAAAGTGGTTTTAATGTGATATTTCCATACATGCATATTAGTGTACTTTGATCAAATTCTCCCCATCCATTGCTCTTTGCCAACTTCCCCCCATTTTTAAACAATTTTTAAGGGTTTCATTATTCTATTTTCTTATATTTGTACAAAGTACTTCCATTCATTTTTTTAGGTCAAGATTCTACAAATGACCTTAAGGACTTATCTTTCTCAGTCAAGCTTATTGAACTTAACAAGACAACCTCCTTGTGCCTGAAAAATGACATAATTTCATTCTCTACTCATCTACTGGTGGCTAACTAGACTGATTCCATAGTTTTGCTACTGTGAATAGAGCTGGTTTGTTTCTCAGAAAGGGTCTTCTTAATTGTTCCCATTATCACCTTGAACCTCAATCCTCTTATCTGTCCCAAACAAATAGCCTTCTTCTATTGTGTTCTATATGTCTTTTTCAAAAGTGATTAAAAAGCCAGCCAAAATGACTCACACTTGTAATCCTAGCTACTTGGGAAGTAGAAAGCACTAGACAAAAGTTAGAGGGACCCCTATTTCAACCCATAAAAACTAGGGCAGGGTGGGGCCCAACATGTCATCCCAGCTCTGGAGGAAGTGTAAATAGGAGGATCGCCATCCAGGCCAGTCAAGGTGAAAAGTAAAAGATCCTCTTTGTAAAATAGCAAAAGCCACAGGGCTAAGGCATGCTTCAGGTTGTATGGTACCTGCCAAGCAAGCATGAGACCCTGAGTTCAAACACCAGTACCACAAACAAAAAGAAAAGAAAAAGTGGTACAACAAAAAGGCTTACCCACTTAAACTATTTGCTATCCTAAGTATACAGGGAAATTCCATGGTGACTGGCAAAGGAGAGCTCCATGTTATTTTTAAACTGCTATAAATATTTCTCAGGTAGAGAAATGTCATTAACATAATAGTCAAGACACCTTATTCAAAGACCAAGATAAATCCCTCACAGAACTCAAGCAGGTTTTCTTCTGAAGAATTTCCTATCAAGAACACAGAGCCAAAAGCATCTCAGGACTTAGGATGTCCAAATTTTAGAGCAAAACAAGAGCATGTATACGATGCAAGCTCCCTCCCCCTCCCCCGACCATCACCTTGTGATGAAAACACCCTGTACATTCTGCAGAAAAGTGAATAAATATTCACCTAAGTGGGGTAGAAACTCACAACCAGCCAGCATCAACTCGGGTCATGGCTACAAACAAATAAACAGGACACTTTGGAACTTTTTTAGACTTTGGAACAACAGATAGGCAGTGTGGACTGTAGTAAATCATTCATGTCTTCTCTCAGCCAGGCTGTTCTGATGGGTCTGGTGTTAGCTCTCACCCCTGGATCTCCAGCACTGACCACCTATGCACTGCTCCAAGTTTGTTCACTTAAACTGGCTCAATTGGGTCTCAGAATAACTATGAATGGGTTACAATACTGTCCAGATAGGATTTGTCAGCAGCCCAAGGCCTGTCTTTAGTGAGGGGGAAGCTGTGTTTTCCCTAAGTGTCTGACCTCAGCTAATGACAGTGTCCTCACCAGCAGTGTGTTTCTGCCATTGTATCCTTCCTCCCCAACTTTTTGGAGTGTTCCTGCCTGCTAGCAATGAATTATATTATTATTTTCTCTGCTTTTTTATCTTAACTAGTCTATAGGGGATCTGTCACAACATCTTTATAAACTGTGAGTGTTCATCCTCGGCTTTCTTCACAAGGACTCTAAATCCTTTGGGAGATTTGGGGGATGTGGCAGAGTTGACTTCTAACAACAACAGCACACTTACATGGAACTCTTCAAGATAAATCCTTTTTATCCCACATTGTACTGGGCATTGAATGATCAGGGACTCATACTTGCAAGCAAGCATTCTATCACTTGAGCATCCTACCACTTTTAGTTTGTTTTTTTCAGATAGGGTCTCATGCTTTTGCCCAGCTGGCCTTGAACCATGACCCTCCTACCTCCACCTCCCAACTACTTCGGATTATATGTGTACACTAATGACAATACCCAGCCTCTACCAAGGTAACTTCTGAGTGAATAAACAGAATCCTAGTTTAAAAAAAAAAAATAGTTCAGCTGAGTGCGGTGGCTCACACCTGTAATCCTAGCTACTCAGGAGGCTGAGATCTGAGGATCATGGTTCAAAGCCAGCCTGAGCAAGAAAGTCCATGAGTCTCTTATCTCCAATAAACCACCAGAAAACCAGAAGTGGCATTGTAGCTCAGGTGGTAGAGTGCTCGCCTTGAGCTGGAAGAGCTGAGGGACAGCACCCAAGCCCAGAGTTCAAGCCCTACAACAGACAAAACAAAAAACCCTTAGACAAAGGAGGGGTTAAATTTGGAGACTCTAAGCTCAGTTCCGCAAACACAGAACCCATTTGGGTTTTCATAGTCATTCCATCAGTCCCACTGGACTTCAATACTTATTGAGGGAGCACCACACATGGGAAAGACACAGCGTAGGTAGGGCCATGAAGCTGATGGAGATGGCAGTGGAGGGCATTCATCCTGTGCGACACAGTACATGGTGTGGACAAAGAAAGTCAAAGGATGCACCCGATGCTCAGCTCACAGGAGGGAGATGACAAAGGAACTCTAAACAGTCTGAAGTCGATACTGACCTGCTCCAAATGCATCCTGAAGGACACGCACCTTGCCCCTGGCCCTGGCCACCCCTTGGAACTGACAGTACAGAAGCTGGCCTAGGGACGCTTGAGACTTTTTCTGTTCACAGCCATCTCCCTCTGGTTCTGGGTCCCTGACCAGCACAGGGCACATTCGCTGAAGCAAGGAAGGAACATGTGAGCAGTTGCACTGGAGAACATCTCAACTGCAGAGCATAAAGAAGGACAAGAGACTGAAAGCCCTGTCAGGAATTCACAGCAATAGCCCACATGACACAGGGCAGCGGCCATGGTGGGCCTGGAGGAACGCACACAGGCAAGGCAAGCACAGGTAGAGAGAGAGAAGTCCACACAGCCTCCTGCAGAGGTCGGGCAGCCTTCCTGCAGCTCTCGGCCCTGCACACCAGGCCATCCAACCCGACACTGCAGGAATGCACCCTGAGCGGGTGACAGGAGCAGGAGGGGAGGCAGGGGTGTGAGGGAGCTGCCAGTCATAGGTGGCAGCGTGCAGTGCCAGGTGGGGCTGCTGGCGGCAGCCGCTGAGGTGTCAGGGAACATGGGAGGGGTAAGGAGGTCCACGTCACGTCACGCCAGCGGATGTCCACAGGGAGGTTTTCCAGCTGCCTCACGGCTAAGGTTGGCAGGACCATTGATGGATTCCATGCTTCACGGGGAGAAGGCCCGAGCGGCTCCGTTTCCCATGTATAGGCATGGTGTTGCAGGTTTGGTAGTGGCAACGTCATTACCTTGGCATGCCTTCTGCCTCGTTCCTGAGTGTTTGAGAGAGTTGGAGGGCAGCCAGGGAATCTGCTGAAAACAGCTCTTTGTCTCCAGAACCCAGCCTCCAGCCCACCCCCACCAGCCTCTACACAAACACTGTCTCCGAGCACCAGGTGGGCTAAGGGACAGAGCCTCAACCTTTTCAAAACTGGCACACGGATTAGCAGCACTCTGAAAAGATGAGATGTGACCCAGCAAGCCAAGCACCAGTGGCTCACGCCTGTAATCCTAGCTACTCAGGAGGCTGAGATCTGAGGCTCAGAGTCTGAAGGCAGCCTTTGCAGGAAAGTCTATGAGACTCTTGTCTCCGTTAACAAGCAAAAAGTCAGAAGTGGAGGGGTGGCTCAAATGGTAGAGCACCAGCCTTGAGCAACAATGCTAAGGGACAACGCCCATGCCCCGAGTTCAAGCCCCAGTACGAGCCCAAAACTACACAAATATGAAACAGCCATGCTGTCCCCCCACCCTGCCCCCGGAAAGAGCCACATGGGGTCAGCATGTCAACTTTCCCCATGCTCAGAGAAAACCAGGCCCAAGAGTGGGTAACTCACTCAAGAGTTGCAAAAAGAATCCAAGAACTCAGAGGTGGATCCAAGGGGAGAACCCTCTGTAAGAGTAATGGTTAGTCATGGGACTCCCACAGTATGATTGGCTCTCATCCCTCTCCATGTGAAAGAGATGTGTTTACTGAAGACCTACTATGTACCGGTTCTATACTGGACACCAGAGATACAAAGGTGAATGTGAAGTAGTTGCTGCTTCCAAGGAGTTCCTAGTTCACTAGGAAAGCAGACAGGACATCAAATCATTAGAACAAGCAAGGTCAGGCTGGGAATAGTGACATACCACTTTAATCCCAGAAGACAAAGACAGGAGGATCCCAGTGTTTGAGGCACTCTCAACTGGTAGAGTGCTTACCTAGCAAGGACAAGGCCCTGGTTAAATCCCTAGTGCCACAAAAGGAGGAGGAGAAACAGTAGGAAGAGGAGGAAGGCGGGGGAGAAGGGGGAGGAGGTAGGGGGAAGAGGAAGAGGGGGAGGAGGAGGCAGCAGTCTAAGGATTAAATAAGATGGATAGGAACAGCATCAAATCATCTCAGCGCACATCGCACCTCGAGGGAGGTGCTAGCCCATTGTCTCGGTGAGGACGCTGAGATGATGGAAGTTAGATCACTCTCCTGCATCCCGCAAGTAGCGAGAGAAGTTCCGGGCGCCTGCTGGACCCTCACACAGCCACCTGAGAGTCAGTTCTGCTCGCGGCCTCTCCTTCAGTGCCATCTCATTGGTAGCCTGGACTCCACCAAAATCTGGGCCCCAGAAACCAAAGCAAAGCAAGCGATAGCCCAGATTCAAACTCAAAAGCTGAACCCGAAGACCCTCACTGGTGTCCCCCAGAATCTGTGGGGTGAAGCGTTCGCCTCCCCAGGAGAGTCACACCAGCCCTCCTGGATAAGAGGTCAGACAGTGTATGTGGCCTGCCCCGTGTCCCCAGGGTCATGCCACTAGAGTAGTCGCTTCGCTCTCAGCTACCATCTTGAGAGACACATCTGGGGCCAGAGATGCCCTACAGGCCTGGGATGGGTGGGGATAGGGTGGAGCCAGGTATGGAGAGCAAGCTTCCTTTCCCTACAACATTCATCTCAAATGTTCCCGTTGGTGTATGCATTCGTGTGGTTATTTGATTCATCTCCATCTTTCCCACTAGTGCCACAAGACAGGCCCGGGACAATGGATGATTTCACTGACCACAGTAACCAAGTGCCAAGTACCCTTCCTGAGCAGCAAGAAGCCCTACATTTGCTTTTGTTGGATGAATGAATAGAGGAAGCAGAAGGAACATCAAAGCTGTAACTACAGACACAGGAGCCAAGCCCAGCCAGGCCTGCCTCACCAGAATGTTCTACCCATCCTAAAGGGAGGAGGAGAACCGACACTGTCCCCAGCCCTAAGAGGACACTACAGGAAAGCCACATTGCCTGCGGTAGAACCCAGGTCCGGCCACTTCCTAACTGTGACCTGTGCCTCAGTATCCCCAACTGTTAGACAAGGTCTTTGGGGTTTGCTGGAGACTTAAAGGAGTTAGCTGGGCACCCGTGGCTCATACCTGTAATCCTAGCTACTCAGGAGGCTGAGATCTGAGGATCACGGTTCAAAGCCAGCCCGGGCAGGAAAGTCCGTGAGACTCTTATCTCCAATAAACCACCAGAAAACCAGAAGTGGTGCTGTGGCTCAAGTGATAGAGTGCTCTCCTTGAGCTGCAGAGCTGAAGGACAACGCCCAGGCCCAGAGTTCAAGCCCCACAACCGACAAAAAAAAAAGATTTGTGAAGTACCTGGCACTAGAGTTAAATAAATTAGTCTTTCCCCTCCCCAAATCACTCTGCATGCAGAGTCCCCCTCCCACCCCGCTGCTCTTGAATGCAATTGTCTGGTCCACTGCACGCACAGGCTTACCTGTGAGAAAAGAGCCATTGCTCTGTCAGAGTTTCAAGTCCTTTCTCTGACCTAGTCCACCTCCACCCACTTCCATCTCTCTAGCCTGGGAAGGCGGCCTTAGGAGCCAGGCTGCAGGCTGGGGGTCCAGGTCTGGGACCCAAGAGGCAGATTGAACCCCCCCCCCCGCCCCCGCTTCAGCACAGAGTGGGATGCGGCCTGGGCCTGCAGGTGCAGGCGACCCTGCCACCTAGTGGCAGTCTGAAGAGCTTGCAGGGTCTGCGACTTCCCTGGCCGGCATAGCGTGTAGGAATCCAAAGGAAGAGATTCAGTAGAAGCTCTGATGGACTCTAGCTCAAAGGGAGTAAGCTATTTGCTCAGTTTGGAAATCAGTGGCCTGTGGGCAGGATTGTAGAGGTCCTTTTTCCCCTTTCCCAGCTTACCTAGGCCACCTGATCTGGGGCTGAGGTTGCTTGAGATCCTTGGCTTCCCCAGACCAAGCATGTACACCAGCAGCCAGGCCCTGATGAGATGGCAAAGCCGGGACTCTACACCCCCAGATGCCCTGAAGCACCTGTAGGGCATAACATCCAGGCAGCTTGAGGGTCTAGGTTCTAATCCAGCTCTGTCATAAAACCTACTCAACCACTTTGAGGAAGGGAAGGTTGGGCCTCAAATGAGGTAATTCTGAGAAAATAATCTGAAAGATCAAAAACTATCATTATTTAAATCTTCTGATCCATAATAAACTTAGCAGTCCTGTTGTTATAGTTTGGACCTTAAATGTCCCCAGAAAGCCATGTGTCAAAGTCTTTTTTTTTTTTTTTTTTTTTTTTTTTTTGGTCAGTTCTGGGGCTTGAACTCAGGCCTGGGCACTGTCCCTGAGCTTTTCCACTCAAAGCTAGCATTCTACCACTTTGATCCACAGCACAACCTCTGGTTTTCTGAGTCTCATAGAGACTTTGTGATCCTCAGATCTCAGCCTCCCGAGTAGCTAGGATTACAGGCATGAGCCACCTGCACCAGGCTCTGTGTTAAAGCATTGGTTGGCAGTCTGTGGCCCTATTGAGAGGTGTCAGAACACTCGGGAGGGGCCTGAAGTTAGGACTTTCCGGGTATGTCCTTGAAGGGGATATGTCTTTCTCTTTTTGCTTCCTGATCACTGTGAGGTGAGCAGCTTTTCCCAATCATATTCTCCCCACTGTACTGCCCTGTCATGCCACAGGCTCCAAGTGACCATGGACTGAAACTTCTGTAACCCTGAATTCTCCTTATAATCTGAACTATCAATCTTTTCTCCTTGTCAGGTATTTTGTAATGGTGACAGAAATCTCACTAGCATATCTGTGAATACAGGCAAATACAAATGCACTCAAAGACTAGGACCCTCAAGTTCTGACTTAAAAACTCACACTACAAGTAGCACTGTGGCGCAGAGTGGTAGAGCACTAGCCTTGAGCAAAAGAGCTCAGGGGCAGCTCCCAGGCCCTGAGTTCAAGCCCCATAACTGGAAAAAAAAAACTCAAACTAAAATATTTTTTATTTGGAGGGGAGGAAAGGGAACACACAGCAAAGACCTAAAAATACAAAGTTCCGTATGGGATATTTAAATGGTCTTAAGACTTTTTACTATATAAAATTACAGGACAACTCACTGTAGGAAAACAGTTCCCCAAAACACTTGGTGGGTAAAGTACAAATCAGGCACTACTTGAAAAAAAGAAAGCACAGAATCACAAACATCTGCAGTTATCTAAACACCCCTGACAGCCACCAGTACCTAGTCTGGGTGACCATGTATACTCACCCACCCATGCTACAATGTTCCTTATATGAGAGTGTCTTCCTTCTGTACCTGAGGGTGGAACAGGCCTCAGGTGCTAGCCGAGTATCAGAACAAAGCTGCTCCCACTTCAGAGTCCAGGACCTAAAACCTTAAGACTGGAGAAGAGCCACACTAGAGTGACAAACAGAAGTGAGAGCAGCACTGGCCCCAAATACAACCCAAGTCAGAGAAGTGAGATGCCAGGACAGGCCCAAAGACTATTTAGGAGACCGGACTGGGCAAAACGGTTGATCAGTTCCTTGGATTCTCACATCTCCTAAAAGTCCCCTCTGATATGCAGCCCTTAAAGTTCTCATCTTCCTCCTACCCCCTCTTCTACTCCATCTCTACCTCCAGCATCACATTTACTGTCTTAGCCTTGGTATCTGCTTCAGAGAGGTGTGTCTCATTTGTTTCTGCTCGGGTTTTTCTTCTCTCTTGAATCCCATGTTGCCATGCAATCTCTGTCTCCTCTGTGATGACAATCAGAACCTCTGGCATAGTTGCACAGAGGCAAGAGATGGGGGAGATTCGAGTAGCCAAATGGACATCGCATTGACGCCAGTTTTCATCCTGTTGATGTTCCAAGCTCTGGACTCTGTATGTAGTAAGAGGCAGCCTCCGTCTCAGGCTGGCACGGTTGGTTTCAAATGAATTCCACAGATCTCGGGGGTTCTGAGTCTGTCTGAAGTCTAGTGCTGGGAATGTGAGAACTTTAAAGGTAAATTTAGAAGTTCTCAAACTTCCTTCCCTGGGCACTTCACCTCTGACCTTTTGTCTTCAGAAAGGTGAATACTCTGATTGACAAAGAACACCATGGCTCGTATTTGCAGGTGTTTGTGGCCACTGTGTGTGAAGGGAGTTAGGTGTGTCTAGCTGGTTCCTATGACCCACACACACTATTGATGCTGTTTCTGGCCAGGCTCAGGCACTGTCCATCCCTTGTCCACCCACCAGGCTGATAGGCCATAGTTAAAGTCAAGGTTTACGGAAAACAAGGACCCCGGGCTGAGCCCCACAGACCCCAGTTCACTGTGAAGTGAAGAGACTGTATCTGAAAGTAGTGCTGTAGCTCAAGCGGTAGAGCGCTCGCCTTGAGCTGAAGAGCTCAGAGACAGTGCCTAAGCCCAGAGTTCAAGCCCCACAACCGACCAAAAAAAAAAAGAGAGAGAGAGAGAGAGACTGGATCTATGCTTCCCGTAGATAACTGACCCTTAATTTCCCCTGATTAGTTCCTTAGATGGTTTGCTTTTCTATTAGGTTTCTGGTTTGCTTTGCTCATGTATAACACTTTTGTTGGTTTAATTCCACACACCTTAAGTGGTCTTAGCCTATATAAGCTTTGTGCTAGCTGCATTCAGGCTGCTGGTCTTTGAGGCAAGAGCATCCACCAGCAGTCCTTCGGCTCTGTAATAAAGATTCATAATTTGGCCTCAAGTGGTGACTTCTCTATTTCTCACAAACAGTTTCCTTACTACACCTTCATGGGATTTGGTGCCTGTTTTACTCACTGTTGCATCCCAGCATCTCTGCACATCACCTGCAGCACACAGCTAGCACTTAATCAGTGTGTGTTATGTGGCTTCAGCCCACTTTGGTTGGGCCCTTCTTCTGATACTACAGTGCAGAGGGATGGAGGTGCACTTCCCACCGTCCCTCGCAGCCCCGTGTCTTAGGACAATATTCAACAATACTTACGGAGGTGCCAGACTCCGAGGAGCATGCGTCTGGCATGCCTCCTTCATGCTGAGCATGAAACCACACAGAATCTTCTGCAAAACATGCAGTGGAGCTGGGCATGGTGATATGAGCCTGTAATTCCAGCATTCAATACGGCTCAAGCAGGAGGATCATGAGTTCCAGGCCAGCCTGACTACATAGCTAGTCACTACCAAAACAACGGGGGGGGGGGAAGAGAGGGAGAGAGAGGGAGGGGGGAGAGAAGGGGAGAGGAAGATAGGGAGGGAGGGAGGGAGGGAGGAAGGAAGGAAGGGAGGGAGGGAGGGAGGGAGGGAGGGAGGGAGGGAGGGAGGGAACTACAGTGAATGAATGCAAGCTGGTCTTTTTCTCAACTCTCATCCTATAACCTAGCATCACCCCAGCACTT
The DNA here is from genome assembly GCF_024711535.1 of Dipodomys merriami. NCBI lineage: Eukaryota > Metazoa > Chordata > Mammalia > Rodentia > Heteromyidae > Dipodomys > Dipodomys merriami. Next base: position 19,075,612 of record NW_027203826.1, read on the forward strand.
CCTGCTCTCTCTGGGAGATTTCTAGGGGCACTGGTACCATTTCAAAGACCAAAGATCCTGGCTTCTCTAGCAATGGAAACTTACCCTACCCAAATGCCATTGCTACGTCCCTTGTTTCAATCAGGGGTGACAAAGAATTGCTTTTTCAAAAGGTACTCGTGTGCATTTTGTGCAGTAGACCGTGATTAAGAGGCAGGCTAGGTAGTTCAACTCTATCCTGTCTCTGCCACTCTCTGATGAGATTAGGGAAGGTTCTTCTTGTCTTTTGGCCTGCTTCTTCACGTAGAACATGAGGATTAATCATTTCTATTCATTGGGATTTATGGGAATTAAATGAGACAATCCCTTACAGCATTTAACAGAGTGTGACATAAAAATCATCCTTGGTTATTATTATCTCTAATAGTTCATCTAAGCATGGCAGTGTACATCTGTAATCCCGGCACTTGGGAAGCAGAGACGGAAGAATCTTGAGTTTGAATCCAACCTGGACTACATAGTGTCTCAAAACAAACAACAGAAAACGGTTTTAACATATGTATCTTCTCTAATCTCTCCCCCGCCCCAATTTAAGGTAGCATACTTTACCTTGATCCTATCACCAATAGACTCCTCTCTAGATCTTCAAGGAACCATCCCTGCCAAATCCCACCATCTTGCCACATAGCCCAAAACCAATCATCACCATACCTTCATCTACATTCTGTATTAATCACAATACCCTATTATAATCAGGCCCTAAAATGCAGTGGCTGAATGCAAGACACACAAGGTTTTCACTCATAATCCCAAAGAGTCGAAAAGTCTGCTCCACAAAGTCATTCAGGGCCTCGGGTTCCATCCTGGTAACCACAGCATCTTATAGGGCCTGAGTCCTCTGCATCCAGCTAGCAAAAATGAGGGAGAGAGAATACTATCAAAGTACCTTACATGCTTGTATGAAAATGTCATGATGAAACCCCTTGCTCTGAACAATTGGAATATGAGTGTGAGGGTCTGGGGGGGGATGGGCAGGGGGGTTGTGCACATACACATGCCAGTGTCAGGGCCTGGGAATTGTCCCTTAGCTTTTTTTCCACTCAAGGAAGGCACTCTACCCCCTGAGCCACAGCTCCACTTCCAGGTATTGTTTTTTGTTTTGTTTTGTTGATGGAGAATAGGAGATAATCACAGACTTTCATGTTCAGGCTGGCTTCAAACCTCAGTCTTCCAATCTCAGCCTCCTGCCCAGCTTCTGAACAATTTAATATATATCAATTAGAAAGAAAAAAAAAAAGGAAGGAGGGAAGGGAAGGGGAGAGGAAGGAAGGAAGGGAAAGGAAGAGGAGGGGAGGGGAAAGATTACCATGGCCCACCTTCCAATGCCTGGAAATTTATTCCCACAGTCCCATCTTCCTATAATCTCTGATTACAGTCTTTCCGGGTGACCAAGAGGGAAGTAAAATCTGTTTAATGAACATGTCTTCATTTTTTTCTACTACCCCCTCCCCGAAACAGAGGCTTCTCTGGAACAGAACTTGAATTTGATGCCCTTCTAGTCATTCCCTTCATCAGCCCAAAGGGACCCTCCACGTGGTTCACCTCAAATCCTGAGAATGTCTGCCTCAAATAATGTGTAGCCCTACGAGGCTGGCAGACACAGGCAACCCGGCCTCTCGACAGTAACTCAGATAACATGAAGAATGGAATTTTCTTTGTCCTCCTCCTCTTGTTCTCTGTCCCCCGACCATGCCGCACCATCTGTCCCTCCGAGCCCACAGGCAAGGTCGGAGTCATGGCTGCCAGGAAGAGGAGACCATTCTTCTGGCTCCCGTGGGTTGGTCTGCTTTGGTTTTCAGCGCCAACCTTGGCTGAGAGTCAGCTCTGACAATGGGACAGAGGAGGAAGGTCAAGATCGTCTGTGAACACATAATGAAGCCAACGAAAAATCTAGAAACTCTCCATCCCAACCAATGCCCAATTGCTGGGATCTACCCCCAGTCCCCCTCCCCTAGACTCCCTCCTCAGCTAAGCCAGATGGTCTTTGGATGCTGGCAGCCAAACAATATGGGGACACGGGTTGCTTCAGAAGCTCTTGCAGACACGGTCCCTAATGACAAACCCATTTGGGGACATGTTCTGAAACAAGAGGCTTTTCACCAAGCACCTGGGTCCTAAACAAAACAACAAAGAGCAAGCAGGGCTGAGGCTTTCTCACCCCCCACTCCTCCCTCACCTGTCTCCTCCCCCCTGACTTTGCTGGGAAACAATGTCTGGAGAAACAAAAGGCAACGCCCACCTGTGGCACCCCTGGTAGTGCCACCAGCCACCTCAGTGGGCTGAAAGCAGGAGTCATTGTTCCCAGCTGCACGTATCTAGAGCTCGGATACCACTTGCCAGCAGCCAGAGCCGGGGGTGTACCTGTTGCTAGGAGAGCCTGACCTTGAGTTTAAATGTGCAGCCTTCCCTCTGCCACAGCTTTCCCTCCACTGTGCCGACTGCACACCCAGTAGCAGCAGCCACAGTGCTGAGCCCAAGCAGGAAGTCCCCAGCTTCGGATGAGATTGGGGGGCCAGGCTTCTCTTCTTCTTCTTTCCTTCCTCCCCTCCCTGCCTATGATCTCTTCCATTTCTAGAGATTTGGGTCATTTTTGTAGCAATCACTACAAAAATAAGCAAGAATGATGAAGAACTGTTCAGTGAGCTAGGGCTGAGCCCCTAATTCTTGCCGCACACTGTCCTAGGCACTTCAGAGGGAGCTGCAAGCACTTGGCCCTATCTAGGGCTTGTATCTGGAAAAGGGAGGGTGATGAGATTCACAGATTTCCCATCAGGAGTTATCCAGACTGGAACCATCAGGAAGGAGAGACATTAGATATAGAAATAGATATATCAATATGTAAAGCTCTATGTGGGTATGTGTATATGTCTTACACATAGAGTAAGATTTCTTTCAAGGAATTGCTCACACAAGTATAGAAATTGGCAAGTCCCAAATCTATGCTGCAGTCTAGCAAGCTGGAAACTCAAGTAGAAATTGAGGCTACAGTCTTGGGGCTAAATTTCCTCCTCCATAGAGAAACCAACTTGGCTTTTTAAGCCTCCCAATAGATATAGTGAGATTCACTCAAGCTACCAAGGCTAATCTCCTTTAATAAGTCAACTGATTATAGATGATTGCCACATTTAAAAAAAAATACCTACACAGTAACACTGTTGAATTAAATAACTGTGTCTTTTAGCATAGCCAAGTTGGTATATAAATTTAATCATGGCAAATACATATAGCTGTGTTAAGTAGTGATAAGTGCAATGAAGGAATAGGAAAAGGAAGCAGAGAGAGCTGGAGCGATGGTTTGAATGTCCTCACCATTTAAATTCAATCACCATTGTGAGTAATAACACGGGTATTTACCTGACTCTGCTATTTGGAGGTGGGAACTTTGGGGGCAATCGATGTCATATGAGGCTGTAAGACTGGAGCTCAGAGATGTGTGGCTCTTCAGGAGGTGAAGGAGAGAGACCTGAGCTAGAACATGACTGGCCATATACTGCCCTATTACCCTCAATTGCCTAGTCAAATAGAAATGGGTGGAATCACTCTTCTAGTGTTGACAGACCTGCGCTCTTGAATGCCAACTGCTTATGGGTTCAATTTGATGCAGGGAACTAGGACTTGAAGCACAGAGGTGAGCACAGAGCTGGGGCACACAGAAAGGTGTGAGGTGAGTGATCCAGGAACCTATTTCTGGGGTCATCTGCATCCTGCATATAAGGGAAGGGAAGATAACTGGTTCCAACTAATCTCCAAGAAAATTCAGTCCTGCCCCCCTGTGGCCACAAGTATCCTTGTGGTATTTTCCCCTACTTAATTGTTCATGACTATTACTTGCATATCATGCATCTGAGAAGGAGTATTCAGCACATGCACAGTATAGCTTGAGTTTTATAACCCAGACCTGGCAATCAAAACTTCTAATTAACCTTATCATTCTCATTAGGGGAATGTCCTAAACACTACCATGAAAGAATAAAGAGAGAGATGATCCAAAAAGCAACGTACTCATTACCTGTCTTTGTATATCACCTTTATGATAACAATAAAATATTGTTCAAAGCAGGACTAATCCAAACCACAGAGCTCTTGAGTGCTTTACTCAAGCCTTCTGCCTCCCTCGATAGAATAAACTCTGCTGCTTTGCAACTTACTTGCCTCTAGGATCATGGGGCTTGAACTCGTAGCTTGGGCAATGTCCCTGGGCTCTTTTGCTCAAGGCTAGCACTCTACCACTCTGAGCCTCAGGACCACTTCCAGTCTTTTCTGGTGGCTTATTGGAGATAAAGAGTCTCCTGCTTGGGCTGGCTTTGAACTGTGATCCTCAGATCTCATCCTCCTGAGTAGCTAGTATTACAGACGTGAGCTACCAACACCTGGCTTTAGATGAATTCTTTCAAAAGCCAGACCAGATCACTGCCACTAATAAGAGACCAATAGTCTCAGAGGCATTCAGAGCTCCAAGTCCTGAGAACTATGCACTGACAGGTCCTAGAGGCCAGAGACTTGTGGCTCCAGGCACTCTGGTTAGAGACGTCTTGCTCCGGGCTTTGAGTGGAGCAGCTAGTGTCATCCTTGGCTCTGAGCAGCAGGTAGCATTTCAGAGTTAGAACCAGCTAGCGTCACAGCTCTCAAGTTTCAGGGGCCAGGACTCCCAGCCCTTAGGGCTTGACAGCGTTCTCAAACTCTTGAGCTGAATGTCACTACTACTGCTGCTGCTGCCGCCAGCCAAGCCATTGCTTGTGACCATTCATGTTACTAGTTCAGCACATTCTACCCAAGACAAAGGTCCCAGGTAGTTAAGATAAGACTCTCTGAGAGAAGCCCAATGGTGTGACGGACAGGGCAGCACAGAAGGGTATCTCATCGCTGACTTAAAGAGTGGGCAGCAGCCTGGTTTCACATCTAGAAGTGGGCGTGGCATAGGTGCAGCCTGCAAATTCATTATTATACGTTAGACCACTCACAGAACCGCTTTCAGTTCCACCAATTACAGGCTCCACAGGAACCAATCACAAATTCCACACTGTACCAATCATTGACTTCTTGCTCAGTTGCTAAGGAGGTGTTCTTACTCCCGCCTTCAGCCAGAATGGCTGCAGGAGGCAGGCGACAGTGGCTCACACCTGTAATCCTAGCTACTCAGGAGGCTGAGATCTGAGGATCACAGTTTGAAGCCAGCCTGGGCAGGAAAGTCCATGAGACTCCTATCTCTAATTAACCACCAGAAAACTGGAAGTGGCACTGTGGGTCAAGTAGTAGAACACTAGCCTTGAGTGAAAAAGCTCAGGTACAGCACCTGACCCCTGAGTTCAAGCCCCACAACCATCAAAAAAAAAAGCAGACGGACAGGCCTGTTGGGAAAGAGCAAAGGAAGGGGTCACATTGTCCAAAAAGAAATGTACTCATTACCTGGCTTACTGTAACTGTAACCCCTCTGTACATAACCTTTATAATTTTTTAGAAAATAAAAATTTTGTAAAAGATTTGTTTTCTGTGTGCCTATAATTGTAGCTACTCAGGAGGCTAAGATCTAAGGATTGTGGGTCGAACACAGCATCTAAAGGTAGGGGAGATTGCTACTTTGACTTTTCAGTTTTTATCCTTTTTTCTTTTTTTTTTACCTTTTTTTCTTAGCTTTTTTATCTGCTTTAATTTCTGCATTTGGCCCTTTTAATACTTGCTATATTTAATTTCCTGTCATCTATCTGTCCTGCTTCATTCCAATAAAACTTTATTTACAAAAAAATAGGTGGTGGGCCAGATTTAGCTTGCAGCCTATAGTCTATGAAGCTGTAGGTTAAGAGACAATTTTTAAAACCAAGAATTAAGAGTTTATGTTGGGCACCAGTGTCTCACACCTATAACCCTAGCTACTCAAGACTCAGATATAATGATTACAGTTTGAAGCCAGCCCAGGCAAGAAAGTATGAGACTCAGCTCTTCAGCTCAAGGCTCGCGCTCTACCACTTAAGCCACAGCACCACTTCCAGCTTTTTCTGTTTATGTGGGTGCTGAGAATCGAACTGAGGGCCTCATACATGCAAAGCAAGAATTTTCCCACTGAGCCACCTTCCCAGCCCCGTGTGAGACTCTTCTCTCCAAATAATCACCAGAATGTCAGAAGCAGAGCTGTGGCTCAAGTGGTAGAATGCCTGCCTTGAGTGAAAACTTAAAGGACAGAGCCCATGTCCTGAGTTCAAGCCCTAGTATCAACACACCACACATACACAATATACATATATACATATACATATACATCCACACACACACACACATTTTGCAGTCTTTCTGGGAAAGGGGACCCAAGTAAGGAAATAAAAATCTGTAACAATAGCTGAGTCTCTGGAAACACTATGATGGAGTCAAAGAAGTCCTTGCACTCAAGGACATGGACTCAAAATGAGATAAAGAAACATAGTCCCTGGCCAGGCGCTGGTGGCTCACACCTGTAATCCTAACTACTCAGGAGGCTGAGATCTGAGGATCATGGTTCAAAGCCAGCCCAGGCAGGAAAGTCTAAGACTCTTATCTCCAATTGACCACCAGAAAACCAGAAGAGGCACTATGGCTCAAAGTGGTAGAGTGATGTCCTTGAGCAAAAGAGCTCAGGGACAGCAACCAGGCCCCAAGTTCAAGCCTCATGACTGACAGGAAAGAAAGAAAGAAAGAAAGAAAGAAAGAAAGAAAGAAAGAAAGAAAGAAAGAAAGAAAGAAAGAAAGAAAGAAAGAAAGAAAGAAAGAAAGAAAGAAAGAAAGAAAGAAAGAAAGAAAGAAAGAAAAGAAAGGAAGGAAGAAAGGAAGGAAGAAAGGAAGGAAGAAAGGAAGGAAGGAAGGAAGGAAGGAAGGAAGGAAGGAAGGAAGGAAGGAAGGAGGGAGGGAAGGAGGGAAGGAAGGAAGGAAGAAAGGAAGGAAGGAAGGAAGGAAGGAAGGAAAGAAAGAAAGAAAGAAAGAAAGAAAGAAAGAAAGAAAGAAAGAAAGAGTCCCTAGAAGAACCATGCATAACACAGATTGCTTGCCCCCAGGACTTGGGTGCAAATCTACTGTGAAAAAACTAAGGCATAGAAAAACAAGCCAGGTGCCAGTGGCTCACACTTGTAATCCTAGCTACTCAGGAGGCTGAGATCTGAGGATGACAGTTCAAAGCCAATCAGGCAGGAAAGTCTATGAGACTCTTATCTCCAATAAACCACCAGAAATCCAGAAGTGACACTATGGCTCAAGTGGTAGAGTACTCACCTTGAACTGAAGAGCTGAGGGACAGCACCCAGGCCTAGAGTTCAAGTCCCAAGACCAACAAAAAAAAAAAAAAAAAAAAGGAAAAGGAAAAAGAAAAACGAGTCACACACAGCCGGAAGAGTCAAAAGTCAAACCCAAGAACTAACCCCAGAGGAACTATGACCCTCCTGCAGTTACTTCGGGAGACAGAGGACGAGGCTCCGGGGATGTGGTATCTAGAGAGGAGTGTTAGGGGATGCAGGGCTTGAATGAGGTGATGGGGAAGAAATGGTGAGCCATTAGAACCCATGCACTTCAGGCCCACCACCTGATCTGTACTACATCTCCCTAAAATGTAGACCTCAGGCCCAAATGCCAGGAGTCCCACATTTCAGATGCAGCCTCTGGCCCCAATACACCAAATACAAAAGACATGGAAAGGGGCAGAGGAAGGAGATTTATCACATGACATGAATATGTCAGGGGAAAACAGCATTTGAGCACCTCTTCTGTCATCTTTGGGATATGGATACGAGCTTTAAGTTTTATAGACAAAGAACTGAGGGCAGGAGGAAAGCTTTGCATAGTGATTAAACAGTATTAGGAGCCAGGCACTGGTGGCTCACCTCTAATAGCTAATTCTAGCTCTTCAGGAGGTTGAGGGCTGAGAATCACAGTTCAAAGCAGCCAAGGTAAGCAAGTCCATGAGACTCTTATCTCCAATTAACCACCAGAAAACCACAAGTGAGGCTGTGGCTCAAAGTGGGAGAGCACTAGCCTTGAGCAGAAAAGCTCAGGGACAGCACCCAGGCCCTGAGTTCAAGCCCCACAACCAACTAAAAAAACAAAAGCAAAAACAAAAACAGTGTCCGTTACAGATGTGGCCTGGTTGGTCATCTGTTTCTGGAGATGCTAACACTTGAGGGGAGCAAGAACAAAAGTCAGTCACTGTTATTTAGTTAGCTAGTAGCCTGACCAGAACTTTGGCTATTATTTTTCTGTAGGGCAGTTTTGCCTTTTGCCACAAGATAATCAGTAAAAGGCATTGTCTGTCTGAGGGGGCACTAGCCTTAAATCACACCCTGTGCTTCCCAAAGCCCAAGATGACTGCCAAGTGGCTACAGATCAAAGGACACAGATGCAAAATAGGGGCTGGGCACCCAGCTTTCATCCTGCTTTTAGTTCCTCCCTAGGCCCAAGGAAGGAGTTCATGTTTTTCAGCAAACACAGATTTCAGCATGTCTTTCCTATCTCCCCACTACTAGAAGCTATGTGAACACCTGTCCCACAAAAAGAGATGGGACAATCCTTACTGAGTCCACAAAGTTTTATTAGTTGCATTAAACAGAAATTAATCAGTAGTACCCAGGGAATCAGTACACCAGGATGATAAAGAAATTTAAAAAGAGAAACAAAGTCAGGGTACTAATGGCAGGATGCTAATTGTGCTCTGTCACAGAACTTCACCCTACTTGGCCTGTCATCTTCACACTTCATTGAAAATCCATTAAAACAATTGCAGGGCCATTAACCCTGACTTTCAGGCAGAAGCTTCCCTGGGGCACAGTTTTGTGACTAGGCCCCTTTTATTAACACTTAGCGTAATTGCTTGTGAGCTGAATAATTGTGATCACATACCACTACTTAAATACAGAGGGAGACCAGGAAGATGGTATATTTGCATCTTCTTTTTTTATTTCTCATTTGTGTGGGCGTAGCCCCTTCAGGCAAGATAATGTATTAAACTTGGATTTTTTTTTTTTTAAACGGGGCTGCTTACTCAATCTAGGAAAGAATTCTCCATAGGATTCTCTAAGTTGTCGGCTCCCAGAGCAATCAAAATTATTTGATTTACAAATTTCCATCTGCTAACATCTTTCCCATAGTATGACTCTAGCTAAATGTCATATAGGATTTGAAAAAGAAACACAATGGTTAATTAGTGCCCTGGTGACAGCAGAGAACAGAGCTAGAGGCCTGAATTCATAAGTAGCTTGGTCAGAGGCATTTTATAAAGACACCTTGAAGTTAAGCCCCAAGGCCTAGAATAAGAGTATTACTAGGAGGACAAGCAGAGCAGAGAGAGACCAATTAGAGATGAAGGCAACTTTAGATCAGACTGCAATACAAAAGCATGGAAAGCAGCTGCTCCTTACCCAAAGAGGAAAACTGTCCTGGTGCTTGCGACTCACATCTATAATCCTAACGACTCACACCTATAATCCTAACGACTCAAGAGGCTGAGATCTAATGATCATGGTTCAGAACTAACCTAAGCCAGAAAGTCTGTGAGGCCTTTACCTCCAATTAACTACCAAAAAGTCAAAAGTGAAGCTGTGGCTAAAGTGCTAGCCTTGAGCAAAAATAAAGCTCAAGCACAGGACCAAAGCTCTGAGTTCAAGCCCCATTACTGGCACTAAATGAGAGGTAAACTGCTCCCCAAATGGGTTTTTCCTTCACAACCCAGCCCTGTGCAGTGACACACAGCCCAGAGACTATCTTGTTAGAGAGGTCAGAGGTTATTAAATAGTAGTCCCCCTAAATCTGGAGCTTTTCTCTTTTCATTTTATCTGCTTCCCTTGTTCTGCATTTAAAGAGAGGTCATGGAGGACCATCAAAGGCTGGGTACACATGCGTGGCGATTTCTTCTTTCTTATCGCTAAAAACTGGATCACACAAATGCCTTAGTCTTGATTGTTTTGATAATAAATTCCAGGTTACCTCTGTCGTCACATCATGCTCACTCACTTGTATCGTCACTGGTACTTCACAGTGCTTTAGCTGAAAAGCATGGACTCCTTTCTTGGGCATATGAATGAATGAAAAGCTGGAGGAAAACTTGTCATCACTTTTGTATCTTGCTGTAAGCCATTCTCTCTACAGTCATTTTTCAGTGGCCTGAATCCAGGAAGGATGGGGCTTGTCGATAATATCTTTATGAGGAGGGATGGGGGGAGGTGGCGGGGAACTCTTCACAAGAACAGAAACAGCACAGAACAGCACACTTACCAGACAAAAATGACTTACTTACTGTGAGCAGGAATGACACTGATGACTTCTCTAGAACCCCTTCCAAAGTAAAGACTGAAAAAATAATCATCCAGGCCATACTTTGACCCAGCATTGTTTAATAATGATGCATACCCCTCTCCCCCGCTCTCAGTTTTTTGTCCATTTAAACCTACAGCTCACGTCTAGACCTCGAAGATGGCTAAAGATGGGTTGAAGGGCTTACTTTGCCTGCCTCTTTCCATGGCAAGTCCTAGGCCTTGTAATCATCTCCTTTTTTGGCCCTTCACCATTACCAATCTTTTTATTTGGTGCACAAGGGCTAGACCAGACATGCGGAACCCCAGGACTTTGAGCCTAGGCCCTAAACTCTCATCTTGGTACCTAAAACTCCAAGAGTTTCTAGGTGAAAGGGGTCCCAAAAAATACTTTCTTATGCTGTTAGAAGACTGGGAATGGTACAGTTGACGTGCTGAGAACTGTCCAGTAACCCTGACTCCCAATTGTAGGTTCCAATTGTGAGCAGCAATTGTTCAACCAGAAGAGCAGGACTTAGCAAGGTTTTAGTACATTGCACACCCGTTGAATGTCTTTATAAAAGCATGGGGTCCTAAAGAGGATTGCAAGTGTGTTGCTTCCAAAATAAAAGTACTTCCTTATGTGGAAAATGAAGTATGCAACTTGTAGGGACAGGAAGGGGAAACTTGGGGAAAGCAAAGGAAGGGGTGACATTGTCCAAGAAGAAATGTATTCCTTACCTGACATATGAAATGGTAACCCCTCTGTACAACATATTCATAATAATAAAATTATAAATTTTTAAAATTTTTAAAAAGATACTTCATTAATAAAGCTATCATCTGCTAGGATATTACTTCATAGAAAGATGGAATACTAACACCAACAAAATCAGAAGGACACTCCTCAAACATTCTCTCAGAAAAGACAGACAAGCTGGGCACGGATGGCTTACGCCTGTGATCCCAGTTACTCAGGAGGCTGAGATCTAAGAATCTCAGTCCAAAGCCAGCCCTGGCAGGAAAGTCCATGAGACTCTTAAAAAAAAACCAGAAGTGGCACTGTGGCTCAAAGTGTTAGTAAAGCACTAGCCTTGAACAAAAGAGCTCAAGGACAGTGCCAAGACCCTGAGCTCAGCTCCATGGCCAACAGAAAACAAAAAAGACAGCCATTAATCTTACGCTGACTTTATATATTTTAAACATATTTCTCTTATCTTGATGTGGATGGGTGACAATTTTCCCCATGGATCATCAACCCATGGATCCTCATCCATGCAATTACAAGGACAGAGTTTGGGAACCACTGCCCTTCACCTGGGCTAACCAATGCAGTCACCTGCATGCAGGACCTGCCTGGCTGGTGAGCCTTTGGAATGTACAGACAGAAGTGAGATATCCTATGAGTATTTATATTCTATTGTTCTTCATATATATGTATATATGGGTGTGTATGGCATTGACATAGCAAATAGGGTTCTAGTGTTTGTCTTCATGCAGGGCAGGCAGTTCTAACTATGAGAACCTCACTGGTCTTAACTATTCCAAACTGTAACTGCTAGTGCTCCATTTGGCCACTGGAGGGCAGTAGCGTATATGAAATGCATATTCACACGCCCACTACCACCAACAGAGCCTCTATAAGGTAGGTACTAATCATTAAAAGTCCATTCTTTCCCCTTTCCTCTTTTGTGCCACATACCTGGAGAAGAGAACAACCAAAGGGGATGAGGAGAGCAAGAGCTGGCCTTAACCTGCGAGGCTCAGAATCACAAAGCATGAAGACCACACTGAAATAAATCAAATGTTCAAAGGCAGGTGTTCAGAGACCAGGCTATGAGTTCATTTTGCCTTCCTGGCTCTGCTACTAACAAAATACATGGCCCAGAGCAAATGGCTGGGCTTTGGCTCCCTCCGTAGAGTAACACCAGCATTCCATAATTTCAAGAGTACAGCCCTGGGGCCTGATGTTGTAAGTTTGATGGGGCATCCAAATGAGTTCTAATTATATGACTTCCAAATGGCATAGTACAATAAGACTTTAAGAGACCCCTTGGCTCTAAACACTTAAAAGTAATAAATATCTAAAAAATAAAAAATGTTTAAAGTCAAAGCCTTGCACAAAGGGATCGACATCCCTAGGGGCCAGAGAAACACAGCACTATATTCAGGAATGATGCTGAGGGTTTCCACGTTGCAGGTCAGATGGTAAGCAGCGGTGGACAGGAGCTAAGGGGGAAGGGTCCCCAAATCAGGGACTGTGGGGCTCCCACACCCAAGGACCAGGGATAGAAAAATGCAGCGTCTAAAGCTTATGGAAATGTTACCCCCATTCAGGAGGAGCCTGTCCCCAGGTCCCCTAACCTAGTCGCAGGATCCACAGTGTTCTCAAATCATGGCAGCATGGACACCTGAGCAGGCAATAGAAAATCAGCTCCTGAATGGATCTGTGGGGACCAAGAAGTCCCAGTTCAGGACCACTTGGCTGGGAAAGGATGGGTATAGATAGAGACGAAATCTACTGGTAACACCCCTGAGAGAGACTAAGAAGTGCAGTCAAAAGCTGCAATTAAAGAAATAGTTGAGGTTGGGGGTTTAGCTTAGTGGAAGACTATTTGCCTGACAAGTGCAAGGCTCTGGGTTCAATCCTCAACCTTCAGGGAAAAGGCGGGCAGGGCCCCAGGTGCTGATGGTTCACTCTGGTCATCGCCACTTGAGAGGTGAGGATCAGGAGGATTGCAATACTAGGACAGCCTGGGAAAAGATAGTTCTTGAAACTTCACCACAACAGAAAAAGCAGGGCTTGGTAACGTGTACCTGTCATTCCAGCTATGGTGGAAAGCATAAATGGGAGAGCTGCAGTTCAGGTTGGCTCAGGGAAAAGCAAGACCGTATCCCAAAAAGAACCAGAGCAAAAAGGGCTAGAGGCATGGCTCAAGTAGTAGAGTGTTTGCCTAGCAAAGAGAAAGCCCTGAGTTCAAACTCTAACACTGAAAAAAAAATAGTGGAAATTGATTTCATTTCAGATGAAGAAAACATTGTAGAGTACTGTGAAATTGACACTAAATTCCTCACTGCTCTAGACACTGTTTTAGGTGCTAAAAATACAATGATAAACAAAGCAAAGTGACTACCCTCTGACTTACATTCTAGTGGAAGAGACAGTTTTTTGAATTAGACAATATGCAAGCACTTGATAAGGTTTGTGAAGAAATGTTTCCAATCCTCAAAGATGTAAGTGGATAACCAATAATCATTTATTAAAACTTAATTTTTTTAAGTCTAAGGCAAAAGTATGTTATAAAAAAAACTAAGGAAGCCAGGCACCAAAGGCTCACACCTATAATCCTAGCTACTCAGGAAGCTGAGATCTGAGGATTATGGTTCAAAGCCAGTCTGGGCAGGAAAGTCCCTGTGAAACTCTTATCTCTAATTAACCACACAAAAAACCAGAAGTGGTGCTGTGGCTCACTAGTCTTGAGCAAAAAGAGCTCAGGGACATTGCCCAGACCCTGGGTTCAAGCCTCATGACCAACCAAAAAAAAACCCTAAGGAAATAAAAATATAGGTACTAACATAAATTCAGTAGTATTGCATAATTCCTAGGAAGTCATGATGAAAGAAAGAACTGGAAGGCAATAAATACTGAAGAAATTATCCATGATGCAACACAAAGAGAAAAATGGTTTTTTGGTTTTTGTTATTTGTTGGTTTGTTTGTTTGTTGTTGGTCACAGGACTTGAACTCTGCGACTGGGCTCTGTCCGAATAAAATTCTTTTAAAAATACATATGGAAGATAGACAGAGAGACATCAAGATACAGCTAATTAAAAAAAAATCTCATAAAACAGAACAAAAAATAGAAGACAAGCTGAAATCAGCAATACATATATTTCCATGTGCTGTACTTAGAATTCACTAAAACTCTAGACATGGATAAACAGGAACTTGAACTTTCACTTTGATGTATCTAAGTGTCTACACATAATGGTGAAACTGTGAAGTATATACACAAAAAAATACTATCAGAGAAAATAAGGCAAATTATTCTTTTTTTTGGGTGGGGGGGGAACGTCCGGTGGTGGGGCCTGAACTCTGGGCCTAGGCGCTGTCCCTCAGCTCCTCAGCTCTCCAGCTCAAGACTAGTGCTCTATCACTTGAGCCACAGCGCCACTTCCGGCTTTTTTCTTTTTGCTTATGTGGTGCTGAGGAATCAAACCCAGGGCCTCATGCGTGCAAGGCAAGCGCTCTACCATTGAGCACCTTCCCAGCCCAAGGCAAATTATTCTAAGAAAGAAAGAAAACAGGTGGTAGCAACATCACCAGATATCAGAAACATGAGAAGAATTTAATAAGTCCTGAAAGTTACTAACAGTATGGAGTTCTATACCTAGCTAAACAATCATTCACTCAAGGTTGAGAGGAACACACACTTTCTCTTTTTCATGCATATAACAATTAAAAGAAATTATAAGCCAGGCCCTGGAGGCTCATACTTGTAGTCCTAGCTATTCAGGAGTCTGAGATCCTGAGAACTGGGGTTCCAAGCCAGACTAGGCAGAAAAATCTATGAGACTATCTCCAAAATAACCAGCAAAAAAAGCATGAAAATGAGTCCTTATCTTGAGAGAAAGCCAATTTGAAGACTGAATTACTCTAGGGGCTGAAAATAAGGAGAAATCGTTGCTTAATGACCATAGAATTTGGATATCAATCTATCTTTGCTTCTTTCTATCTGCAGATAATGGAGCAGGAGTGGTGACTAGTCTTCATTAGAAACTGCCACAAACACAAGGTTGTGGTTTATCAGTAACAACAGCTTTTGTAACCAATTTCCCAGGGTGCTTTCCAATCACCCCCCTTCCCCTTGGATCATATGCAATGGATCTTGGTAGATGCCTAGTTAACGAGATTTAAAACTCCCTAGGTGATTGTATTATTAGCCATAGTTGAGGACTTTGAGCTTTGAACTAAGACAAAGGAAAATATCCTTGCTGCACGGACAGGCTGAATCTGGGGACAGGGGCCTTGTGGGTCCCTCTGGACAGCCAGGCAGGGGTTTTGGACCTCAGAGGACAGATGCTTGTTCTGACAACTTTGGGAACTGGTTCTCCTTTCCTTAGAGGAAAAGTATCACTCTATCAGAAAAGTGGCAACAAAGTGCATTTTTCAGTAAAACTAACCATTCTCCCAGAGCAGAGAAATCCAACTCTTGCTTCTTTTTTGTTTGTTTTATTTTTGTCCAAGACCAGGACTCAGAGTGGGTACCTGATACTTTTGCTCACTGACTAGTGCTCTGCCAACTGAGCCACAACTACAACCCCCTTTTTTCTTCTCTTGACACTGACCAAATTAAAGGCCGCCTGGCCTGCGTGGCCTCACATGAAAGTATCCTGGCACTGACGAGGTGGGGTGCTTACTCCCCCAGATCAAGAGCACACTTCACTCCCCTCCCCCACTCTCCCCTGCCCTGGCCCCCACCTCTCCATTCCCAGGGTCCCAACATCCTGGCCCCCTCTTCCCCACTCCTCATCTTCCCACCCTAACTGCCCACCCTAGCAAACTTGCTGGTGCACCTGCCTCACGAAAGGTCCATCACCCACCTCACATCTGCCACCACCAAGCTACCTGAGTCTGTGCCCTGCCTGGTGGCACCTCTCCCCAGCCCTCCTCGTGGTAGATGCAATTCTCCTGAAATGCCATGTGTCCGCTGAATCATCTTCCTGTGTTCGTGACTCCCGGTTGCCTGTTACATAAGACCCAACCTCCTTAGCAGAAGCTTCCAGTGCCTTGTCCCCTTACTTCACCCCATGCCTCCATTGCTATGGTCTCCAGATGTGGTCTCTGTCTTCTCTGACAAGTAACCTCGCACACATAACTCTGACCGCAGTCCACTTCCTCATGCCCTCCTTTGTTGACTGGGGGGTGTCCTTAGCTTCTCTCACAGGTTAAGCCATCAGAGCTCCTGAAGAGCTGAACTCCAGAGGCCTGCTGCTTGCACCCCATACATGATATCATGCACCTAACAGCTAAGGAAGAAGACAACGCAGCTTCCCCAGAGCCCCCAGGACAGTGGGTTGGGCAGACAGGTAAACAGCACCCACCATGGAAGGAGGAGGCATGTTGAGGAGAAAGATGACCTCTGCAGGTACCAGATAGTACAGTCTGCTCCAACCCCATCTTTCTCACTGGCCATCAGTCCCTCCCAGGCAGGGACTATGCCAACCAGCCCTTGTGCAGTTTTCAGAAGACCCAAGGCTTGGTTGCCTTAGCTACCAGTACAGATGTGGTGGTGTGATCACACGTGTGCACTGTGGCTGCTGGGGCAGATGCTAGACCCCCATGGTGGTCTCTGAACATACCAGCTCACCACACAGGCGAACAAAGAGACTGGGCAGAGAAAGGAGATGGTCTCTAGAGAGCACACAAAGGGAGAGCAGCACCCCTGCTTCCTGGTCCCCCACCTTCTCCTAGCTCCCTGTGTAGGCAGCTGCTCCAGCAGCTCAGTAAAGTCCAAGTGCTTTAAAACCATGCATCTCCCCACAGCACCGCCTCCACTTCCAGAACACTGGCCTGCACAGAAACCCACAAATCTGCACCTCCATACACAGCCCCAGCCCCATCGCACGTCCTGAGGGACCCCACAACAGACAAAAAGGAAAAGGAAAAAAAATCAGCATTTTTCCTGGCTTGGTATTATTCTTTTGTTAGTTCTTTCCATACATAATCTGTAATGTAATAGAAGTCATCTTTTTTTCTTTAGAGTTTCTGTATATTGTTCTCTATTCCCACATGCTCGTAAGACCACTTGCAAGTCTCCTATGATTTCCTTTAGCTTTTTTTTTTTTTTTGCTTTGAACTTTACATACTTTATTAAATAATGGGTATTGCTAACTTGCAGTATCTTATAATCAATACTTAAACTATGTTTGCCTAGATAGATTTTCCCTCACAAAGAATAAAGTGAAAAACTTAAAAAAAAAAACTTGAACCTTCAGTAGGAGAACCTGAACTTCTCAATACAGTGAACCTCTAATTATATACATATCTACCCCACCTCCAAATATAAAATACATAAACAAAAGCACTTAAATGATAACTTGAGGTAGACACATAAACATAGTTTACACACACACACACACACACACACACACACACACACACACACACACACACACACACACACACACACACACACACACACACACACACACACACACACACACAGAGCTATCAATCCTGTGGGACAGGATACAGATTATAGATCTATAAAACCACAAATTCATCCTAGGACCTAAAGGATGGATCTGTGCTCCTCCATGTAGCTTGTTTGCTTCTATAGAAGACTGATGGTTTGTAGCAGAACCCTGGAGTGCTGAGCCTTTAGAGTTTTTTAAACTGTAAGTCATCCTCATGGCATGTATTCTGATAAGAGAAGTGAGGTATGAATCCAAATTCTTTTTCTCCCGGATGGCCACCACTTGCCTCAACACCATTTATTGAATAATGCATCTTTTGCCCCAATGATTTGAAATGCCATCCTTGCCATAAGCTAAATTCCCAATAAATGTTGATCTATTTCTGGACTTCCTATTTTGTTCCAACTCACAGTACATTATTATTTCAGTTATTGTCACGTTAAAGCATACATAACATTGTATAAAGCTAGTCTTTCTACTTTTCTCCTTTATTCTCTACATGAACTGCCTTTTTTTTTTTTTTTTTTGCCCGTCCTGGGGTTTAAATTCAGGGACTAGGCACCGTCCCTGAGCCTCTCTGTGCTTAAGGCTAGCACTCTACCACTTGAGCCACAGCGCTACTTCCAGCTTTTTCTGCTTATGTGGTGCTGAGGAATCGAACCCAGGGCCTTATGCACGCAAGGCAAGCGCTCTACCACTGAGCCACCTTCCCAGTCCATGAACTGCTATTTTTTCCCTTAGTATTTCTTTCCATTTCTAGGTTAACTAGGTCAGAAGTGATACTAAATATGAGTATGATGCAGAGACGGGTTTTGGTACATTAATTTCCCCAGAAAAGCATCCATTTACAAAGTTAAGTAGTTCCCAAAATTAGATCATTTTCAAAAAGGGTTCACTGGAAGTCACTGTTGATTGTGGTCATGATGTCAGTAAGAGGATACAGACTAAACTCATCCAAGGAAGAGACACAGGAGGCAGACGCCAGCAAACTTTTAGACACTGGGCCTTGGTGTCCAAAGTTTTTACTGGGGCTCATGACTGTTTACCCGTGTAGCTGGTCTTTAGTCTTCATAATCACCAGAGGTGGAGTGGACATTGCAAGGCCCACACTGTCATCACAAACCACATTGTTGGACTGACCAGCATGACATGAGAATCTCAGATAAACACACTCTTACCAGAAAGGGGTCTAAACATGATCTCCCTGGAGCCAGACAAAGGGCTGAGAATGTGGCTTAGTGGTAGAGTGTTTGCCTAGCGTATAAGAAGCCCTGGGTTCGATTCCTCCATACCACATAAACAGAAAAAAATCCAGAAGTGGTAGGCTCAAGTGGTAGAGTGCTAGCCTTGAGCAAAAAGAAGCTCAGAGACAGTCCCTGGGCTCAGAGTTCAAGCCCCAGGATTAGCAAAAACAAAGCAAAACAAAAAAAGAGGCAGACCTCTTTGTAAGTTAAATTCTTTTTTATACAACTTTTAAATACTTTTTTATGCACTTTTAAATTGTCTTGATAAGGAGTTGAGCAAAACAATCTGAAGGAGCCATTCGTTCACTTCTATCTTATTTTCTCCCTAATATTTCTTATTTGTACTTTCTTCACTTCTCTGAATAACATTAGCTGACAGCTTATAAACGTTACTGTTTCTCCAAAAGAGCAATATTTATTTATTATAATTATTTATCATTAAAACAATTGTCATTGCATATAATTATGACAATTATTTTCTGGTTTTTAATTAATTTTTTTCTTCTTTAACATTTATTTCCTACTACTTTCCAAAGATTATTGACGCTTTCCTTTTTTTTGTTTTTTGGTTGTTTTTATTAGTGCAAATATTTTCATTGGTGCACAAATGGGATTTGTTTGATTGCTGCTGCCTTGGTTTTTTTCTGACTACTTCAGCTGGATGACTGTTTCCCTTTTTTTCCATCTTATTCCATCTTTCACTCATTGAAAGTCTCTATTAGTCAAGGTAAACAGAACCAGTAGAATATCTATTTTTACTACAAATTGATTCACATAATTGTGGAGGCTAAGGTTTCTTGAGAGTGCTTTCAACAAGCTACAGGCTGGGTGGTACAGCTCTAGTTAGTCTAAAGGCCTGAGAAGCAAGAAAGCCAAGGGCCTGACTCTGAATCCAAAGACAAGAAAAAAGCGGGTGTTCCAACTCGAAGACAGGCAATGAGAAGCAATGGACGTGATGTAGTCTCAGTTTTCAAATCTTAATCTCATTCAGAAACAGATTTTCCCAGAATGTTTAACTGAATATCTAGGCACCTTCTGGTCCAATCAAGTTGACACATAAAATTAACCATCTCCCCATGCATTTTCCTCTGGGCACTGTTTTAACTGTCCCTCATAAGTTCTTAAGTAATATTTTCATTATTGTTATTTGATAATCACTCCATCTTGAAAGAGCCCTATGGGTTATAGTAGGGATATTTTGCTACTAATTTTTGACCAAGTAATAAATACAAGGTCTTGGCTTTTCATACAAGGTTGATCTTCCCATGAGGACAATGCAAAGGTAAACCAGAACATTCTCGACGCTGGAGTTGCTTCCAAAGAATTCTCTCAGAACTTGAAAAACTCATTAAAAATACCAATGGAAGCAGAGACCTACTTCCCTAGATGGGTTTTTGTTTTATTTAACTATTAAGAATTCTTCAACCAAATCTTTAATTTTAAAAGGAAAAAAAGGCCACTACTTTGAGCCATCCAAATAGCCATAGATAATATTACTAACAATTATAATAGCAGCATAACTCCGTGTGTGTGTGTGTGTGTGTGTGTGTGTGTGTGTGTGTGTGTGTGTGTGTGTGTGTGTGTGTGTGTGTGTGTGTGTGTGTGTGTGTGTGTGTGTGTGTGTGTGTGTGTGTGTGTGTGTGTGTGTGTGTGTGTGTGTGTGTGTGTGTGTGTGTGTGTGTGTGTGTGTGTGTGTGTGTGTGTGTGTGTGTGTGTGTGTGTGTGTGTGTGTGTGTGTGTGTGTGTGTGTGTACACACTAGGGCTTGAACTCAGGGCCTGGGCACTGCCCTTTACCTTTTCATTAAAGGCTCACACTTTACCACTTGAGCCACAGTGCTACTTCTGGCATTTTCGTGGTTAATTGGTGATAAATGTCTCATAGACTTTCCTACCCTGGCTGGCTTGGAACTGCAATCCTCTGATCTCAGCCTCCTGAGTAGCTAAGATTACAGGCGAGAGCCACTGGAGCCCTTCTCATTTTAATTTTTACATAAGCTCTAAGATAGAAATATTCCATTCTGCATTATACATTTCAAAGGTCTTACATAACTTGCTTAAGATCACATTTCCTCTTCAGTGAAGGAGCTAGGATTTCACACAGGTTCCGTCTGATTTTAAAACCTGGGCAGTTTTTCAGGATACTACCCTGCCTCTCTCATCTCTCCTCTGCCCCAGCATTCAGCAATAAGATGATTCTGCCTCCATTGGAAAAACATCTTTTCCAGACAAAGTAAGTTCATCTGCCACAGTCCACTCTCAATGAGGTAGAGGTTCAGCCTGGAATTCTGAAACTAAGACACAACAGATCACCAGCCATGTAAAGTCTTTGCCTATAGAAGCCATATGGATAAAAAGGACTCTGAGCCAAAAGCTAATGAAGAGAAAGGGAAGGGAAATGGGGATGGGACTGAATGAACAGGCACAGGGGATTTCTTCAGAAGAGGGACATCAGATTGTGATGGTCCCTCAGTACTGACCGCAGAGCCTGCATGTGCAGGATACACTTGTCATCTATGCCAAGTGCATTACGTTCATCTCAGCTATCTGGCATCTGTCCTGTCATGAAACAAGCAAACAACTTCCTATAGTTGAGGTTTCAGTTAGTGGCATTGGCCAAGTTTCAATGGGAGCCAGAGAAGACAACACATAGGAGCTGGGAGCCCTGACAGCAGTAGCCAGAGCAGATCTCAGAGCCTGTGCCAACGGGGCAGATTATCAGAGTCCTGCTGCAAAGAGATAAGAGGCGTTGTGATCCAGCCCTGAGAAGGGCAGGCTTTATATAGCAGCCTGAGTAGGCTGCAAGGGAATGTCCTGGCTGAAGGCCTCTCTCCAACCAAGCAGAGAGGGGAGTAGGGAAGGAAGAAGGGAGTTTATAAATAACCCCATGTGTGCTGGTCTGTTCCACTGCTTTGTCTTAGTCAAGCCTCAGATCTGAGGGAAGAGAAGGGCATTTATAGAATAGTTATTTTTCTTTATAGATCTCAAGTTTTCTACAATAAATGTGAACTCCTACAGTCAGTAGATATTAACACTTTTTTTTATGTTAAAGAGAGAGGTGCATACAAAGAATTCCTTTCGTTGAGGATTTTAGTGACCACTTGACTCTTTATAGGTGCCCAAATATGTGCCTATCTTCCTCTCCTTCACCTGGTGTCTTGCAGAGAAGCCCTCTGGGTGCTTGTCCTGACCTGGGCTGCAAGGATCTTTGAGCTTTCTCCACTCCTCCAGGGTTCCTGGCAGCCCCGCACCTTCCCCACCCCCACCCATACAAAGGCTTTTGTTCTTGGCCTTCCTGCCTTCCAATAAGGCATTTGCACCCCTTATCTCTTCGAGGGTTAAGCGGGGAGGGGGGGTCCATCTTGCCTTCTGCACAAGGTCAACAGTGAGAACAAACACTGGAATCTGTACAATGTGTTTCACATGCTGCAGAATCGAGGTAATTTTAGAACCTGCCTCAAACTGAGGATGTGGAGACTAAGACAGTAAATGCAAAGTACTGGTACCAGAGATGCTCAATTAGTGTTCTTTGTTGTTGTTTTTGTCAGTCCTGGGGCTTGAACTCAGGGCCTGGGCACTGTCCCCCAGAGCTTCTTTTGCTCAAGGCTAGAGTCACAGCACCACTTCCAGCTTGTTCTGTTTATGTGGTATGAGGAATCAAACCAGGGCTCCATGCATGCGAGGCTAGCACTCTACCACTAAGCCACATTCCCCCCCCCACATACACACACCCTCTCCAGATGCTCAACTGTATACCGACTGATGATCAGTGCACTGTATGTCCCTCAACATATTCAGTCTCTGCAGCAAACGACCACACCAGCCGAACTTGGCCAAGAGGAGTTGACTGCTTCCAAAAATAACTCCCCCTAAGAGGTGTGAAGATCCGCTGCCTCAACCAGTGCTGATCTAATCAGAGTTCCAAAAACGCTCTGAGAGGTGACAGGCTTCTTGGAATCTCCAGCCTTCACTGAGCCTCCTTATAAAAAGCAGCAATCCTCATCTGGATGTGTGAGTCATAGCAGGGCCGCTAGCTAAACATAAATGAATAAACACACTGTTACTACGAAGTAGTAGTAACCTCGTGAAGACTAAGTTCCGCTCATGATCATGGGGCAATTTTTAAGACACAAAGGTAGGCAAAATAGCAATTAATCATCCCTGGTTCTTGAACAAGTGTTATATGCAGAAAAGACACTGTACTGTTCAAGAAATATGTAAGTAAAAAAAAATCAAAATCTTTTTCTGAAAGACTACAGTTTATTTGAGAAGGTATATTGAAAATACAAGTATAGAAAATTTACTCAGCAATACAAGATATGACCTATGCAGGGAAGAGGCATAAAGCAAAGAAGAAAGTTCCCACTGTGTTCTGGAGGTCAGTGTAGCCTCTTAGAGGACATTAGAGCGTCATCACCAAACCTTCATAGAACCCTAACACAACCAGGATAAAGTCTAAGAGTCTCACAAGTCAGTGTCAATGAGACTGGGTGCTATGTATACTCATCTTGAATTTGAGATTCTTCCTGAGTACTGACTGAGATTACAGGCTTATGTCACCAGGGCCTCCATACCTATCTCTAGCATCCTTTGTGATCCTGAAAACATCATGTTTTCTCAATAAGGAAACAGTGGTCCAGAGAGGCTCAGAGAGATTCAGTGATATGCCCACAGTGACAGAGCAAAGACAGGATTCAAACCAGTTTCTACCTGAATCCACAGTCCATGCTTCGGCTACTATCACCTACCCCCGCCAAGACCTCCCTTAAATATGGTTTCTAAAGCACCAGGACTATCTCTGACCAATAACTAGGCTCTCATTCCACACCTACAGCCTTCTAATGTATCCAGTTCTTTGAAGAGTACTGACCTGCAGTTGGCTGCCAGTATTATAAGGTACTACAATTTCTAAAGCCCAGATCAAAGTGATAATTACTACAAAAATTTCTTTAATTTTATATATTTAGGCTTCTCCTTTGACTTTGTGGTATTTCCATAGTTCAGCAACTCACCCCTTTTCCCATGCTTTTATTTCTGGTGCTAGAGACTGAATGCAGGGCCTCACACATGCTAAACACATGCTCTACCACTGAGCTACACCCAACTGCCAATTCATTCTTTATTTCCCAGTGATCCATAGTAGATAAGCCCAATGGACTTTGTAGGAATAAGAGGCAGGCATAGTGGCTCACACCTATAATCTTAGCTATTCAGGAGGCTGAGATCTGCAGGTCACAGTTTGAAACCAGCCCAGGCAAGAAAGTTAGTAAGACTCTTATTTCCAGTAAATTACCAGAAAGCCAGAAGTGGAGATGTAGATCAAGTAGTACAGCACTAGTCTTTAGCAATAGCAGCTCAGGGAGAGTGACTTTAAACCCTGAGTTTAAACCCTGGGACTGGCAAAAAATAAAAATAAAAAAATGCCAGGCGCAGGTGGCTCAAACTTGTAATCCTACTCAGGAGGCTGAGATCTGAGGATCACAGTTCAAAGCCAGCCTGGGCAGGAAAGTCTGTGAGACTCTTACTCCAATAAACTACTAGAAAACCGGAAGTGGCACTGTGGCTCAAGCGATAGAGTGCCACCTTGAGCTGAAGAGCGCAGGGACAGCGCCCAAGCCCAGAGTTCAAGCCCCACAACCAATAAAATAAAAATAAATTTAAAAATTAAAAAATAAGACAGAAGTAATTTTCTTTTTGGGGGGGGGGGGTCCAGTCGTGGGGACCTGAACTCTGGGCCTGGGCGCTGTCCCTCAGCTCTTTAGCTCAAGGCTAACACTCTACCACTTGAGCCATAGCGCCACTTCCGGCTTTTTTCTTTTTGCTCATGTGGTGCTTAGGAATCGAACCCAGGGCCTCAGGGCATGCAAGGCAAGCGCTCTACCACTGAGCCACCTTCCCAGCCCCCGAAGTAATTTTCAAAGGCAACTTTCATCCTTAATCTTAAGTCACCTGAACAATGAGGATGCTTGTGACCTAACAAATAGCAAGTACTGATTACCATACAGAAAAAAACCTCAAAGAATGGAATTCTAGCTGCAAGAGAATCAAAAAATTCACTACTCACGAGTGAGGGCTGAGTAAGTCAAACCATAGCAAGCTGCTTATAAACCTTTCCTATCCAACTGTGAGCTCAGTATTGGCGGGTGATGGAAATAAAGAGCATCACTCATTCATGAATGTATTAACAATAAAGCCATTTAGGAAATGTGACTTAAGTACACCATAATAGGAAGCATGCAAACACTGGACACCCAGGAGGAAGCAGACTCACCCGCCCAGGCAGGGCCCACCTAACTAATGCAGAACTCTCTTCCTGAAGCTGCCTGAAAGCTGAGCACTTGACTAAAAACTGGTGATAACATACTCGATGTACAGGCAGGCAGATCCAAAGAGCAAGTCAAGAAGGGACACAACCAGGTACTCCCCAATCCCTTTCCCAATCTAAGCAAGTGATTCAAATACTTGAATTGTAAAAGACATAGAGAAGCCAGAGAATGCTACCCTAACTCAACTCCCACATATGGAAATACTCCAATCCTTTCCTAGGTCCACACAAATCACTTCTCCAATAAAGAATTATATATGTCTACTTTTTAAGTGAACAATTCACAGCTTATATAGAACTTTCCTCTAACATACAACTCCACATTCATTGTGTGTGCGTGCATGCGCACTGGTACTAGGGCTTGAGCTCAGGGCCTGGGTGCTGTCCCTTAACTTTTTTGCTCAATATTGGTGCTCTACCACTTGAACCACAGCTCTACTTCCAGCTTTTTGGTAGTTAACTGGAAATAAGAGCCCCATGAGAAGAAAAGAAAAGAATAGCTGGGTGCTGGTAGCTAGCTACTCAGGAGGCTGAGATCTGAGGATTGCCCAGGCAGGAAAATCCATGAGACTCTTATCTCCAATAAACCACTCAGCAGTGGCTCAAGTGGTAGAGCACTTGCCTTGAGCTGAAGAGCTGAGGGACAACACCCAGGCCCAGAGTTCAAGCCCCATGAATGACAAGAGAAAAACGAAAAAGGGGAAAAAAAGGAAAAGACAGGAAAGAAAAGAGAATCTCATGGACTTCCTGCCAGGGCTGGCTTCAAACCACAATCCTCAGATCACAGTTTCCTGAGTAGCTAGAATTATAGGCATGAGCCACCAGTGCCCAGTCATTCATTCCTAGTAGTCCTAGGAAACCTCCTCTATGGATGAGAAAATATCCAGTTGCTAAAGATGGGTAAACTCATCTGTGAACCTGTTTTACAAGTAGACAAACATTTTGAGCCTGGCCTGTTATCTTTCAGCAGTCTAGATCAACTCACTGCTACTTTTGCTGGAAGACCAGTCTATTCATTCATTCCTCATCCAACAGGTATTTACTACTACATGCCAAGCATTATACTAGGATGACTGATCCGGAAACGGACAGACCAGAGATCTTGGCTATCATCACTCAAGTCAACTATTTGCCCAGGCCTAATATCCTCCCATCACTCTTAACTCCTTCCCTCCTTCAACCTCTTCACCCAAAAGTCAACCACTATATTCTGACCTTGTATTCTTGATGAGGATGAAATCTTTCAATTGCTTCTACTCCCTCTACTATTCTTCAGTGTAAGCTTCCATGTTCTCTTCCTTGGATATCTGCTGCAATCACCTAATTGTTTTCCCTACTTCTAGGTTTGCTCTCATCCATTTTCATTATCAAGTCATGAGTGTGGCAAGGAATCTGAGAAGTGACTTGTTATCCTAGTTCCTGGGAGATAACCTCTAATCTCTGGCAACTTCCTGAGTGTTGAAGGTACCTCTGTATTCATTGTGAGCACATTATTGCAAGGTGCTGACCATGAAGTCCAATGATATGATTGAAGGGTTGGGGAATTGGGCCAACTGTATCAGCCTGATTTTTAAGAGTGGGAAGGAACCTGTAGATTTAACTAAACTAGGTGGACAAAAATTCCATCAATTACCCGAGTTCTGGTGACTCATACTTGTAACCCTAGTTGCTCAGGAGGCTGAGATGTGAGGATAATGGTTCAAAGCTATCCTAGGCAGAAGAGTCCACGAAACTCATATCTCCAGTTAACCATACAAAAAAGCCAAAGCAGAGATGTGGATCAAATAGCAGAGCTTTGAGTTCCAGCTCCAGTCCAACTCCCCTCCCTTACACACACACATATACACACACACACACACACACACACACACACACACACAAAATCACTCCTCAAATCAGTCATGAATGAAGCCTCAATAAAAGGTCTAAACACTAAAGCTTAGGTGAATTCCCCTCGCATGTCTCTGCACCAAGAGGACAATGTACTGCACATGCATGTCTTTGACTTTCCAAATATCTGTGAGTTCTTGCAAATTACCGAAACTGAAGGCATGATAGCCATCTTTTCTGAAAAGACAGTGGCCCTGGACACCTCTAAACACGAGGCTAGTGTTGGGAGAGGGCAGTCTTCTGGAGACTGTGTCCTTAGCCTCAAATGTGGCTAATTTGCTGTACCCAGTCAGGGAGGATTTTCTAAAATGGGATTCTGATCATATTACACATCTGTCTAACACACTTCAGGGATATCTCACTCTCCCTAGGATGAAGTCCAAATGCCTAAATATGGCTTTCCAGACTGCTGATGATCCAGGCTCTGTTTTGTGGGCCAATCTCATATCCCCCAAATCCTCTCAGACTTGACATTTCAGCTGCATGGAGTGTCCCAGTGCTCCATAGTCTCTCACCTTCCCAGATTCTGGAACACGTGGCCATCCATCCTATAATATTCTCTAACCTCCCTCCTCTTGGCCAACTCCCACTAGTCCTCCAGGTCTCATCCCACACACCTTTCCTCAAGTCAGAGCTGGATGCTCACCTAAATGTGCTGAAATGGCCTACTTTCTGGTCTATGGTCCCCACAGACTATGAGCTTTCTGATTATGAGGACAGTATCTTCTCCCCTGTTCTATTCTCTGTTGCTTCACAGATTGACCCACAATCCTAATACAGAAATGGTTAACAGAGCCATGGTAGCTCATGCCTGTAATCCTAGCTACTCAGGAGGCTGAGATCTGAGGATCACGGTTCAAAGGCAGCCTGGGCAGACAAAGGCCATCAGACTCTTATCTTCAATAAACCTTTCAGAAAACCAAGTGGCGCTGTGGCTCAAGTGGTAGAGTGCTAGCTGAAGAGCTGAGGGACAGCGCCCAGGCCCAGAGTTCAAGCCCCATGACTGACAAAAAAGAAAAAGAGAGAGAAAGAGAAAAAAGAAAAGAAGAGAAAAGAAAAGAAGAGAAAGGAAAAGGTTAACAGTTCATAGCAGACATCAACATGAGTCATGTTAAAAGAATGAATGACTATAGACAAAGACTGAGGAAGGCTCTCCAAGCCCCTTCATGGGCTTACTTACAAGTTGTCTTTCAGGATGGCTCTATCCACAAGTGGCTTCTCTCATTTACTAGAGGCTGATTTTTGTTAGCTTCAACTTCAGAGGATCAACTGTTTTCAACTTTGTCCTCAAAATGTTGACAAGTGTCCTAAGGCCCAAACTCAACTTTGGATTATCCTTTGGTCGTCTCTTTGACTCTGTTATCACAAGGTATTATGGCATTTGTGAATAGAGCGACACTTGCAATATTTTATACATAAATAACTACATAATGTATTAAATCGATATCCATTACCAGTTTATACATGCATGTGCGTCTATCTATACTTTATTATTTGATACCTACTGATATAGGTGAGGTGATATCTCCTTCTTCCTCTTAGCTTCCAGTGAAATGAACCCCTTCGTTTTTACTTTCTTTCCCATAGATAGTCAATACGGAGCCCCCATGGGTAACTGACAGGAGGAGGGGAGGCCATGCAGATGTACAATGACGGTTTGTCTACTTGTACACAAGGAAGCAGAGTACTGCAGTCAGGCATGGAGTAGATGTAAAAGGCACAGTTGATGTGATAGGAAGATTGGGTACTAGCTGAGGAAATAAGAACACATGGAGAATAAAATCCAGGATTTGGACTGTTAAGAAAGAGAGTTAACAAATAGGAAGGAGAAAACTATAAAGCTGAAAGCAATTGCAACTGAAAATATTAATATTATCAACTTATTTTGTTTCATTTTGCCTTGCAATAACAGGACTTGAACTCAGGGCCTTCTACAATCACTCAGTTTTATTTGCTCACAGCTAGTGCTCTACCACTTGGGCCACACATCCAGCCAACATTTTTGCTGGTGAATTGGAGATGAAGTCTCGTGGACTTTTCTGTTCCTGGCTGGCTTTGAACCACAATCCTTCTCCAGGTCTCAGCTTTTTACATACCTAGCATTATAGGCATGAGCTACCAGCACCCAGCTCAACCTATTTTTTAGAATACAAATCAAAGTAGATCTAGAAATATATATATATGTATATATGTATATATATATATATATGCTTATATCTAGGTATGCATACAAATGTGCATATATCCTATTGTTCACCAAGAGGACCATAAAGAGCCTAGATCTTGGTTTCTAAATACTAACCTCCACTGAAAAGAAGTGGGGCTCCTTGAAAAAGGCATAATTCTAGGCTGGTATAGGAAGTGTTTAAGATGAACTTGGGTCATAATATTGTGCCAAAAAGTAAGAAAGTGCTGAAACACGGACACATGTCTGCAGAATACAGAACTACCCCGCAAAGGACCTCCACCCGCCAATCTGGAACAATTCATACATCAAAATAAACAAGACTGGCAGTAAAATAGAATCTATGGAATAAAATATGCTTCTGGTACAAACATATAAACAAACAGAAAATGGGAAAATGCCTTATTTCAGGAGGCTGCCAACTAATAAGAGGAGAAGGAATGATAGGAATAGGAAATTGTCATTTGGCAACTGTCACAGTGGTTGTTGATTCTGGCAGGAGATATCAATAGAGACTAAGATTAGTGGGTGGTAGAGAAGAGGAATCTCTCCCCTACAAAACTGTATAAGAGGGAAATGTGGCTGGAGGTATGACCTAAGTGGTAGAGTGCCTATGTAGCAAGCCAAGAGGCTCTGAGTTCAAATCTAAGAAACACCAAAATATGTAGGGCACTGAGGTGAGACACCAAAAAATGGTGGCGGGGGAGGGGGGGAACCTGCAACACACAAAAGAGGGGAAAAAATGACACTGATAATGGAGATAAACAGCAACAGTCATGGAGTGGGTTAACATGACTTGTTTTCCCCATCCCACCGCTATGCAATTAACTCTGTTATTTCTGTTGGTAGGATCCAAGACTGGGAATGTGGCTTAGTGGTAGAGTGCTTGACTCACATGCAGGAGGCCCTGAGTTTGAGTCCTCAGTACCACATAAACAGAAAAGGCTGAAAGTGGCACTGTGGCTCAAGTGGTAGGGTGCTAGCCTTGAGCAAAAGAAGCTCACAGGTAGTGCCAAGGCCCTGAGTTCAAGCTCTGGGACTGGACTGCACTGGAAGAAAAGAAGAGAGAACAGAGAAAAGAGAAGGAAGGAAGGGAGAAGGAGGGAGGGAGGAGAGAGAGAGAAGGAAAGAGAAAGAGAAAGAGAAAGAGAGAAAGAGAGAGAGAGAGAGAGAGAGAGAGAGAGAGAGAGAGAGAGAAGGAAAAAAAGAAAATGGGATCCACACCTAGTCATAAGAAGGCAGTGGAGAGATTCAAGGGCATCCTTCAAAATGAAGAGCTTGAACTCTTTAAAAGAGTTGAGGGTATGAAAAACACGGCAGAGCTAGAGGGCTGTTCATACTGCAGAAAACTAACAAGACGTGAGAGATGTGAAACATATATTCATGAATATGATTTGGGTCCAGAAAGGAAAAAAGAGATATTGTTAGGACAGCTTGAAAATTTGCATGGAGTCTCGGGATTGGATGACAGTGACGTAACTTGTTCACTCCCTAACTTGGAAGGTTGTATGGTGAGTAGATTATACAGGTCAAAAGTAATTAACACTCTGATGAGGTCCAAGGACCCAGATTGCTGACTTCATACAACAGAATATATAATTATATAATTACATGCAGATGCCTTTAACTTATGATAGGGTTAGATCTTGGTAAACCTAGCATAACTTGAAAAAACATGATGGAATTTTACTTAATACACCTAACCGACCAAACACTATCACCTAACAACATATTCGAGTCAGTGATTTCCTCTTGTGATCAAATGGCTGTCCGGGAGCTACAGCTTGCTGCTCTGCTGCCCAGCATGAGAGAGAATTATTATACCATATATCACTAGTCCAGGAAAAGATCAAAATACAAAGCATGGATTCTACTGAATGCATATTGCTTTGTGAATCATTGTAGCATTAATGATTCACAAATCAAGCCATCCACAGTTGGCAGCTATCTCTATATGAAACATCTTCTGTTTATTTTCAATGTCAGGACTCCAGCATCCTCATTCTCCTTTTGTCTTGCAGCCTAACACAAAGAATGTATGGCTTCCCTGACCTACTATATCTGTTTTCCTAACTTCAGGGCTTTTTGCCCATTGGGAATTCAGGTTCTGTTCTGTCTTGAAGCACTCTTCCCATTAACTAGAAAAAAAAATTCGACAAGAAAGGTGTATCTGAGCCCATTCTCTATAAAACCTGCCACTGCTTAAGTGGTACCTTGCCACTTGAGTCCTCATTTGTCTCCATGGCAATGTTCGGAACTAGTCTGCTCGTTCAAGACCCATCAAATTACTTATCCTAACAGAGCTGGCGTATCCCACCAGGGCACATACACATTCCGTTCACCATAGCAACACTCAAAACCACAGCCACCGTTTGTATTTATTTCAAGAGCAATGCATCCTTTGAAATGGAGATCCCACTCATCAGCTGACTTTGTTTACATTAATTTTGTGTGTGTGTGTGTTCAATCACTCATTCCTCCAAGTATCCAGACTTAGTAGGGGCCACAGAAACACAAAACCTTACCTCCACCTTGTGGGGGTTCATGTGGAAATTGGGCTTCTGAGGAAAGAAGGGTTAGCTGACAAGGAGGAGAGCTTTCCTGACAAGAAAACAAAGTATGGAGCTGCGAAGGCAAATGTGTCATGAAATAAGGCTGGTGTACAAATGCAACAGTGATACTCACTAGACACTATGTTGGAAATGAACTTTACAACTTGAGGGGGAGGGGAATGGGAGAAAATGAGGGAGGGGTAACACTGTTCAAAAAGAAATGCACCCATAAGCCGGGCGCTGGTGGCTCACGCCTGTAATCCTAGCTACTCAGGAGGCTGAGATCTGAGGATCGCGGTTCAAAGCCAGCCCGGGCAGGAGAGACCGTGAGACTCCTATCTCCAATAAACCACCAGAAAACCAGAAGTGGCGCTGTAGCTCAAGTGGTAGAGCGCTCGCCTTGAGCTGAAGAGCTGAGGGACAGCGCCCAGGCCCAGAGTTCAAACCCCACGACTGACCAAAAAAAAAGAAAAAAAAAAAAGAAATGCACCCATTACCTTACTTATATAACTGTAACCCCTCTGTGTATTAACTTTACAATAATTTTTTTTTAAAGAAAGAAATTGTGTGGGGAGGGTGGTGGAGGAAGGTAATGGAGACCCAAGAGAAGGACAGTAACAAGACCTTAGCATAAAATATGCAAGAACCTTCGCTTCTAATTTTTGAATTAGCATACATTAATAATACAGAGTTTCATTGTGATAATTCCACAGATATATACAGTGTACTTTGTGCCCACACACACACAAGCCATGTGGGGGCGGGGATTGAACTCAGGGCCTAGAACTCTCACTTGCTTTTTTGCTTAAGGCTAAAGCTCTATCACTTAAGTCACAGCTCCACTACCAGCTTTTTTTGCTGTTGTTTTTTTTTTTTGGGGGGGGGTCCGGTTGTGGGGCCTGAACTCTGGGCCTGGGCACTATCTCTCAGCAATTCAGCTCAAGGCTAGCACTCTACCACTGAGCCGCCTTCCCAGCCCCACACTACCAGCTTTTTTGGTGGTTAATTAAAAGTAAGCATCTCACAGACTTTCTTGCCCCAGCTGGCTTTGAACTACACTCCTAAAATCTCAGGCTCCTGAGTAGCTAGGATTATAGGAAGGAGCCACTTAGCATCTGGTATATACAGTGTACTTTAAACAAACTCAACTCCCTCTACTTTATTTGGATATCATTTCTCTCCTCTTTCCTTTTCAAATAGGGCTTGGTTGGGTTTCATTATGCTGTCTTCATATACATATGTAATATACTTCCATTTTCCTCACCCTTCAGTATCCTTTCTTTTTCCACTTCCCCTTTCTGTTTAAAGCAATAAGAAGGACTTTAAGAGAAAATATGCTTTGTCCTATTTGTGCTTTAGAAAGCTCTCTTTGGCTGCTGTACTGAGGTTTGATTAAATGGTGAAGTCCCAGAGCCACGAGTTACTTGAAGAGAGAGCATTCAGATGAGAGACACAGGGTGGAGGCTACATTTGGGGGAAACAGTTGCCACTTCAGAGGGCAGGCTAGGTGGAGGCTATGGCCAGGTAGGTGGAAGCATGTGGACCACTTAAAGAAAGGTAGAATGAACATGTAAAGGCATGAGGCTCACCCTTTAGAAACTATTTTCATTCCACATTAAGACTGTCACTTTGAGCTAGCTGCTGGTGGCTCACGGCTGTAATCCTGGCTACTGGAAGCTGAGAGCTGAGAACTGCGGTTAGAAACCATGTTGGACAGAAAAGTCGAAGTTCCTAAGATTCTTCTCTCCAATTAATGATCAAAGAGATGGAAGTAAAGTGGCTTTTCAAGTGCTAACCTTGAGTGAAAATAAAAAGGGCCAGTGCCCAGAGTTCAATCCCCGGTACTGCCATTAAAAAAAAGTGCCACTTAGTCAATCCTATTCCTAAGGAATGACTCTCCTACTGTAAATATCCCAACAGTGTTATAAAGCAAGTTGGGAAGATCTCCCCAGCACCTCTTGAATCATACCACAGAGTGAGTCCACAGATAAAAACTTGGGAGAATGTCCCTTTGAAAATACTTCCATTCACAATCATCTAGTCTCCACAACAGATAAAGGGACCTTCCCTCTGCTCGGGATTTTGAACTCTTAGCAAGGTATAAAAGGAACAACAAATGTCAGGAACACTCCCAGAGTTCAAGCCCTGGCTCTGTCATTTTCTCCCTGTGTAATCTTAGGCAGTTATTTAACCTTTCTAAGACTGATTCCATCATCCACTGAACGGAGGAGTTCAGAATAGCTGCCTCTTGAAACACTGCTGAAATAATTTTGCTCCCCAAAATTATTCAAGACTTGAATCTCCATTCACTATTTTCCTTGCTTCTGCCATGTATATCAGTCTTCTTTGTTGCCCAATTCACTTAGAGAAGCCTCTTTTTTTTCCAGTCCCAAGACTTGAACTCAAGGCCTGGGCACTGTCCCTGAGCTTTTTCACTTAAGGTTAGCACTCTACCACTTGAGCCACAGCACTCACTGCCTTTGGCTTTTTCTATGATTTAACTGGATTCTTACAGACTTTCCTGCCCAGGCTGGCTTCAAACTGCGATCCTCAGATCTCAGCCTCCTGAGTCATTAGGATGACAGGTGTGAGCCACTGGTGCCGAGCTAGAAGCCTTCTGTTCAGGTGCTGTTGGCTGTTCTGACAACTTCAGGTGATAAAGAACCAAACATTTGGAAGCACAGACTGAAGGGTGCAAACTCAGAAGGGTGGAGAGCAAGCCACCTGCAGGGGGCAGCATCTGGCAGCGTAAGGCCATGTCGGGTCTCCCTTTAAACTGGGTCTGTCTGGAGCATGGCAAAAGAAGCTTCTGAATTCAGTCTCCAGCTGACAAAGGACCCATTTTACTCTGTGTAGGTCTGACACGCAACCTCCCAAGGCGTCAGGTCTTTGGTGCACAGGGGAGCAGCAAGGCCTGGTTTTCTGAAGGCAACCCTGGCCTCAGGAAGTCCAGCTGGGTTTTTCCCAAAGCCCCACACCAGGACTATTATTACTACTGTACGGTGAGAAGGAAAACAGCTCCCTCTTAACCACCCACGTGGCCCTAGTTACTGATGCCTCCCCCAACCATGAAGGGGTAGGAAAGAGCCCCTGACTCTGTCAAGGGGGAAGACTACACGCCCCCCCCCCCACACACACACACACACACTCAGCCCAAGGGGGGAGGGGAGAGGGAGGAATCTTGGAGACAAAAGAAATACAGAGACTTAGCCTTGCAGATGTGAAGCTGGAGAAAGACAAGGATGCGCCTTCCCACATGCTGGGCTTTTTGTTGTTGTTTTTTGTTTTTTTAAGAAAGCCTAATGGCTGTCTGCATTCCCAAAGTCGCCCATCCCCAGCACAGGATAATTTGCTACCATTTGTGAATTTGTTTATATGCAAAAACAAAGAAGCAGAATGCTTAAGCTCATCAAGCCTGTCCTAGAAGTTCAGAATACAGAATTACCCTCGGGACAGAGGCTGAGCCCTGTGGGAATTTAAGGACCGTAGCTGTTAATGAAGGGTATTAAGGGGCCTGTTCAACGGTGGACGACAGAAGGACTTTGTCACTCGCTCTTCTGTTGACTTTGGCTGGAAAGGGAACTGCTATGTCACCATGACATCACCACCTTCCAGGAACCACTGAGTCAGCCTTAACCACCAAGGCCCCAGGCTGGACCCACTCACTTCTCCCAACCAGAAATATGGGAGGGGTACTGGGCCAAGGCTGTGCTATCCCTCACTTCATGCACAACAGTCATAGCCTGGACCTAGAGCAGATGGCTTCTCACTCAGAGGTAACCACATTCTCCCACCATGGAAGAGAACCTACCCCTACATGCACAGTCCCCCCCCCAAAGAGGGTCATAGATTACAGATGCAACAGAAGTAGCCAGGTGAGAGAGAGCACTTTGCTCTGTTAGCCTTTCGTAACTCCTTATGAACAAGGAGAAGGAAGTAGAAAGATATTCAGTCGGAGGGATGGGGAAGGGTATGTGCAGAAGGCTGATATGGGGCAAGGTAAATGAACCTGTGTCCAGTTCATAACCAAAGCTGCTCCAAAGGTGTCACAGGGTAGGAAGATCTGTTCAGGCCCACTAACTACCTTCTCAAGATGGGTAAGTACCTCAGAAGTCCAGGGCCAGAGAGGTCTCTCTGTGCCCTCAAGGGTGACTTCTTATGTCTCTTTCCTCAACAGGATCATAGATACCCTTCTCCTATGTCAGACTTTCCCTCTGTGTTAAGAAGATTCAAAACAATATGTCCCTATCACATCTGTTCCATCTTTCCATTAGACTTGATGTCCCCTTGCTTTGTAAGCTGATCTGATGAAGAAAAAAAATTAACCCAGCAGGCAGTAATACAATTTTATAGCATGATAAAGGTCCTATTCCCCTCTTTCCCTACTACATACACACATTGTTGCACAATTTACCATGCTTTAACCTTCTATTATTATATTGATTTACCTATTGCCAACCTAACCCTAGGTAAACATCTCCCTTCTACAGGTGAGAACATAAGAGATTCCAAAGGTGAAGGAAGTTGTCCAGAGTGCGCAGCTGGTGAGGGACAGAGCCCATCTCAGAAGCCAACTCCAAGAAGCTGGGTCTTTCCACTTGGATACTCTGACTCAAGAGCCTCCTCTGCCTCTGAGTCAGAAATGATAAAATTAGATTTTCACGTCATTTAAAAAAAACTCAGAAGTTAGATAAGTTTTATACATTGTCCTGGTCTGTGACCTAGGCAGATACCACTGTGCAGTACCCGCCCGCCCCCCACCCCTTG
This sequence comes from Dipodomys merriami, assembly GCF_024711535.1. Taxonomy (NCBI): domain Eukaryota; kingdom Metazoa; phylum Chordata; class Mammalia; order Rodentia; family Heteromyidae; genus Dipodomys; species Dipodomys merriami. The sequence continues at coordinate 19,112,049 of NW_027203826.1, forward strand.
CCCTGCGTTCTGAGGAACTAAATCCAGAAAGTCTTAACAGTTCCTCTGGGGTTGGGCAATGAAATCTCCCTTTCTAGACCATCCACATATTGAGTCTGCTCCTGGGGACACAGAAAACCTGAGGAGTATGTCACGCTGAATTCTCTTTCTCCAGGCTCCACATCCTCAATTCATGATGACTTACTCTTCTGTGGTCCTTTCCCACCCGTCTCCTCTGTATGGAGTCTGTTCAATCTCAAAATGAGGTGTAATGAGTTCAGTATACTCAGTGACTGACCCACTCAGAGGAGGCAGGACCAGATCACACTAAGACTGTGGTCATTTGTTGATATGATCATAGTTCAGAATATTCTGGGGGGAAGGGGCTTGTGTTGACCTTATCATGAATGGAAACATGTGCTGTCCCTAAGCCACATCCTCCCCTGCTCCTTGTCCAGCTGAGTTGGGGAAGCATGTGACTTGTTCTTGGCATGTAGGCAATGTACTAGTCAGCCTGGACAGCCTCTTGCTAGCTGAATCACCTCTCCAGTGCTCCCAGGCATCACTGACCCACTAGGACTAAGCGTCCTTCTTCCTCTGTCCCCAATTCTGGTTGTCTGTTCTGCCAAGGAATCCCTTTGGCCCAGTTACCTCACAACAGAATTCTAGCTTTGAACTTCTAGCCTCTCATGTATCTCCAGGGAGGTTCTGAACAAAGCCTTGCTCAGCTCACATGAGACAGCCCTTTCTCTGAAATAAAATTTGCCAGCATTTCAACCATGACAGGGCTTCCCTGTAGAGACCTACAAGGAATTTTCCTCCCAGGGACCCGGATGTGAAGTGGGGGCATTGGTCTCTTTTATAACAGGAAGCATTCTATTTCCTCTCAATCTATGTGTGCTGCGTTTGTCACCTTGCCACCCCTCCACTGAATTCTCACGTGGAGGACGGCGTATATGGCACCTCAAACCTTCTGAACCTCCCTCCCGGTTCCACCCAGCATCAATGGGCTTTTCTTCTTTCCTACAGGCCCAACTTCTTGTTGAACCTTCCTCCTACACTACTACTGAGCTCATTCCCTTATTGTTGTATTCCCAATCCCTGCTCTAGATAGACAAATGATCCTCTTGAAAGGTGAAAAGCCTTCTCATTCTCTACACCTGGGCTCTGGGAATACTAAGTGTTCACTCGCTATGGGGAAAAACAAAATCCTACTTTGAAATGCAAAATTGAGCAAGACTTCTCTGTCTTAGGATGCCTAGGGCTCTCCTGAAGCTGCAAAAACAGACAATCAGCCAAGTAGGAGCCTCACCATCCCTGACAGCCAAAACCTACCCTTTGCATATCTCAGAAATAACCTCATTTCTTTCTGGAAGCTCAACACAGACATCTAGAAGGACTTCCTGCTTTGTACCTACCACACACTCCACTACACTAGACCCTCAGTTCCATTCCTATTTGGCTCTTGGTGATACACCCCTCAGTCATCTTTGGGGTTTTTGTTTCATTCTTAGTCATTCCATCTTGTGACGCTAAGGTCACACTCCAAAAGGTGCACTGTTCATGCCCCTGTGTGTTTTCAACCCAGGCATTCACATATTTAAAACCAATTAAACTGTGATTGTTTTCACCCTGGTCACTTTGCTGTCCATTCACTTAGTACAAACACTAGTTTGTTTCCATTCAGAGTCTAGCTGTGGCAAGCTGACCTGGAACTTGTGACCTGCCTCAGCCTCTTTAGTACCAGGATTATAGGCATGCACCACAACACCTGGCTTAAAAGTGGGACTTGTTGATCCAGCTGTTAGTACACAGCACTTGGGAGGTGGGAGCAAGGAGACGGAGTTCAAGGCTAGCCTTGAACATATCAAGTCCCTGTCTGAATAAAACCAAAAACTAGACAGAAGCTGGTAGTTTTCAGGTGTCTAGATATAATTCTAGCTACTCAGGAGGCTGAGATCTAAAGAGCGCAGTTCAAAGGCAGCCCTAAGTCTACAAGATTCTTACCTCCCACTACCTGGCAAAAAGCCAGAAGTGAAGGTGTTGCTCAAGTGGTAGAACACCAACCTTGAATGGAAAAGCCAAGTGAGAAGATAAGGGCCTGAGTACTTTAAAAAGGATGAAAAAAAGGGAAGATCATGTTGATGCTATTTAAACTACACATTAGACTAGATATAACAAGGGCTATAGCAGTGACTATACTTCCCTAGAACCTTCTTTGAAGCATCAGATCTATACCACCCCATCCAGGATAGTAACCTTCAGCTACCCTCACAAGCTCTTCAACCATTAAGACTCCACCCCCAGCTCTGCCTTGACCTCAAAGCCAGTCCTCTGTCTGCGGAGTTCTGTGGGGTTTACACAGCATCCACCTTCCAAATCCCTGTGCCCTCCATCAGGTTTCCCTATCATGGGAGCTTTTCTATTTTTTTTTTCATTTAATCTAATGATCTTTAGATTCATTCAGTCATTTAGCAAGCATCTGTGAACAGCTTTACTGTCAAATGTGGTACTAAGCTGAAACTATTAACAGCTGGACAAAGCCAGGCTTTCAAAATGACTTCTACTTTAAAAAAAAAAAAAAAAAAAAAGGCAGGCACAAAACCCAAGGACACACCTAAATAAACAAGAGCAATGCAGCTTATGACTACATCCTTTGAGGGAAATGCATAGGATCATGTAAAAAGAGAAGAAGGAAAGCACTTTAGAAAAGAGGCCAGGGGCTGGGAAGGTGGCTCAGTGGTAGAGCACTTGCCTTGCATGCCTGAGGCCCTGTGTTCTATTCCTCAGCACCACATAAGCAAAAAGAAAAAAGCCAGAAGTGGCGCTGAGGCTCACGTGGTAGAGTGCTAGCCTTGAGCTGAAGAGCTGAGGAGCTGAGGGACAGCGCCCAGGCCCAGAGCTCAAGCCCCACAACAAAGGAAGGAAGGAAGGGAGGGAGGAAGGGAAGGAGGGAAGGGAGAGAAGGAAGGAGGGAGAGAGGGAGGGAGGGAGGAAGGGAGAGAGAGAGAAAGAAAGAGGGAGAAGGAGGAGGGAGGGAGGGAAAGAGGGAGAGAGAAAGAGAGAGAGAAAAGGAAACCTTGCTGGGCACTGGTGATTCACATTTATAATCCTAGCTACTCAGGAGACTGAGATCCGAGCATAAAAGTCCATGGGGTGGGGGGGATTGGGTGGGGGGGCGGGGGGGGGGGGAGGCTGGGCAGGGGCGGGAGGCTGGTAAGGGATGGGAGGTTGGGAAGGGATGTGAAGGGCAAACAAAGGAGGAGGCTGCAATGCTTGATAAGAAATGTACTCATTATCTTGCCCATGTAATTGTAACCCCTCTGTATAGTATGTTCACAATAAAAAAAAGTCCATGAGACTTTTTTTTTTTTGGTCAGTCATGGGGCCTGAACTGGGCCTGGGCACTGTACCTCAGCTCTTCAGCTTAAGGCCAGTGCTCTACCACTTGAGCCACAGCGCCACTTCCAGCTTTTTCTGCTTGTGCTGAGGAATCGAACCCAGGGCCTCATACATGCAAGGCAAGCACTCTACCACTGAGCCACCTTCCCAGCCCCCATGAGACTTTTAACCATCAAAAAACTGGAAGTGTAGGAAATGGAAACAAGATGGGGGGGGGGGTTGTTTGGGGGTTTGTTTGGGGCTTTTTGGCCATGGGGCTTGAACTCTGGGCCTGGACACTGTCCCTGAACTCTTCAGGTCAAGGCTAGCACTCTACCACTTGAGCCACAGCGCCACTTCCAGTTTTCAGAGTGGCTTATTTGGCATAAGACTCTCATGGACTTTCCTGCCTAGGCTAGCTTTGAACAGTGATCCTCAAATCCCAGCCTCCTGAATATTTAGGATTACAGGCATGAGCCCCCAGTGCCAGGTGAGTTTTCTTCTTTGTTGCTGTTTTCTCTTGTCTTGTTTGTTCATTTATCTGTCTTTGGGAGGGTATAGGGGGTACAGAAATAGAGATAAACAGTGAACAAATGCAGCAGTGGTACTCACTAGATGCTATGTTGAAAATGAACTCCACAACTTGTGGGTAGAGATTGGGAGGGAAAATCCCAGAGAGCAAGGGAAGGGATAACACTGTTCAAGAAGAAATATACTCATTACCTGACATATGACTGTCACCCCTCTGTACAGCACCTTGTTAATAACAAGAAAAAATGTTTTTAAAGCTAGAAGTAGAGATGTGGCTCTAGTGGAGGAGCACCAGCCTTGAGTGAAAAGCTAAGGGAGAATGTCCTGGCCCTGAATTCAAGTCCCAATATAGGATGCAAGAAAGAAGAAAAGAAAAGAGGGACTGACCAAGGAGAACTTCTGTGGGAAAGACTGAGGCTTTGAATGAACCCCCCCCCCCAAGAAGCAGCACTGTAGGACAAAGGCATTTCAGATGCAGGGAGAGGCCAGTGCAGGAGCCCAGAGGCAAGCAGGATCTCTTCATACAACCAAAGGCCATGTGGGGGCTGAGAAAAGAGAGGAGGAGAGATGCTGAGGAAAGCCTCAAGTGCAGTACCTGGAGCTAGAAGGCATCAGCAGCAGAGGGAGCATTTCAAAGTTCACTTTGGCTCCTTTGTGGAAGATGGAACTGCAAACTGGACAGAATAAGGAGTAAAGAAGCCAGTCGGCCTACCTCGCTCATGTCTGCAGAAGCAATGGTAGGTAGGTGTTGGTGACGAGGCAGAAGGCCACAGGAGGATGGAGACACACGGTGAAGGCAGGGATAATCTGGAAGTGGGACTCACCACAGTCACAGGAATGTGTGGTTTTAGGAAAACACTGAAGGACCATCTCACATTGAGACTTAAGAGACTGACACCAGTGAGAAGAACGGGGAGCAGGGGCTGGGAAGGTGGCTTCGTGGTAGAGTGCTTGCCTAGCATGCATGAAGCCTTGGATTTGATTCCTCAGTACCACATACACAGAAAAAGCTGGAAATGGAGCTGTGGCTCAAGTGGTAGAGTGCTAGCCTTGAGCAAAAGAAACTCAGGGACAGTGCCCAGGCCCTGAGTTCAAGCCCCAGAACTGGCACAAAAAAACGAGGAGGAGGAAAAGGAGGAGGAAGAGGACAGAGGAGGAGAAGGACGAAGGAGGAGGAAGAGGAGGAGGAGGGGGAGGAGGAAGAGGAGGAGGGAGAGGAGGAGGAGGAGGAGGAGGAGGAGGAGGAGGAGGAGGAGGAGGAGGAGGAGGAGGAGGAGGAGGAGGAGGAGGAGGAGGAGGAGGAGGAGGAGGAGGAGGAAAAAGCAGCAGCACCACCACCAGCAGCAGCAGCAGCACCAGTATTTGCAGACACCCTGGAACAATGTAAGGTGTAATCCTGCTGTGGCTTTGTGTGGATCTGTTTCTCTGCATACCCACGGGATATGCATAGTATTTGGAGGAGAGAGGAAAATGAGAACAGGAAAACTTCCATCAAGATCCAGTAAGGGTGGGAAGGAAAGAGAGAAAATTTGCCAGATATAAATCACCTGAAAATTAAAAGAAGCTATGCTTCTGGCCATGACTGCTACTGAAGTGTCCAGTGAGCTACTTCCTGAACACAACAAAGGAATGACAAAAATAGGCCAGAAGCCAGTGGTCATGCTTGTAATCCCAGCTACTTAGGAAACTGAGATCTGAAGCTAGCCTGAATAGGAAAGCCTATGAGATTCTTATCTCCAATGAACCACCCAAAAGCCAGAGATGGAGCTGTGGCTCCAATGATAGAGCACAAAAGCTCAAGGACAGTGCCTACGCCGTAAGTTTACACACACACACACACACACACACACACACACACACACACACACACACACACACACACACACACACACACACACACACACACACACACACACACACACACACACACACACACACACACACACACACACACACACACACACACACACACACACACACACACAAGTGTCATATCAGAATTGCTTTCTCCTCATAAACATGAGGTTTTGAGCCACAAATAAGCATTTCCAGGATGGCTCTGTTTGCAATAGGAATTTTATAAGGGCAGGAGTACCAGTTCCTAACAAATGACCTATAAATAAATCCTTGGACACCACAAACACGTCATTCTGCACTGTCCTGCCTGCCTGAGGAGCAGGCCAGCTCTCCTTTTCCTCATAACACTGTTACAGATCAGGGTTTTTTTTTTTCCTTACAAATCAAGAGTTTTTGCTGCTTAGTCATGTACAGCTGTGGCCAATTATGACACTCCAGGATTTATTTTCCACTGTAGTTCAGTCCAGAAGGGTTTAAGCTGTTAGTGTTTGTGCCAGCGCGTAGTAGAAGGGTCCAGAGAAGCCATCACACGAAGCATTTTAAAGGAGTCTTGTAAAGAAAGCCGTACTACTTATGAGCAAAGCTAAAAAATATTATCTTAGGGCCTAGAATGAAAAAAAAAATGGGACCTAAGGATTCTTAGACCCTGCCGTTCTGAGAGCTAGAGCAAGAACAATAGAAACCCACATCTGGCAGGTTCTGAGCCACCCCTCCCCCCTCCGCCTCATCTAGCATTTGCAGAGGTCTCCAGAGTGCTTTGAAAGCCACCAGAGAGGACAACCACCAGGACCTCAGCCAGATGCCAACTCCCAAGATGGCGAGTGGCATGAGCCTTAGCTTCTTCTGTCTCTGTGAAGTCTGAAAGATGGGGATGAGTCACACCTCATGGTACTGTTCTATGAATAAAATGACCTAATCATGACAAAGGACCTATGGGCAGTGCCAGGCTTCTAGTAAATGTTGGATAAATGTTTTCCACCACTGCTGTTGTGGTGGGCAATATTCATCCCTGCTCCCCAATAGATTCTCCCATCCCTTCTTTCCAGGCCTAGCTCACCTCCCCCAAGGCTCTGTTTTCAGTTTTCATCAAGTGCACTCCAGGCCAGCTTCCCACTAGACATGCCCAGGCATGTGGCCCTCACCCTGGTCCTCATACCAAAGGACATGCAGGCACACACAGGCTGAAACTCACCACTAGTAATCTTGCCTTCTCTGTGCCTAGCTTACCTTCCTGCAGAGGAGACCTATCCCAACCTCCCAAGCCATGAGCAGCAATAGAAAGCATGTGCCTTTTAGAGTCTCTGAAATTGTCAGGGGGGCCTGAGGAGAGTACCCGTGAAAGTCAAGACCCAAAGCCTGGGCTAAAACCTAGGTGAACTGGAGAAAAGAGTCAGGGACACAATAGGGAAAGCACTGTTGTCTCCCAAGTTACCTACATACACACCATGAAAGACCCCCGTGGTCAACACAAAACTAAAAAAACATGAGAGCTTATTGAGTGACCTCTGACAAGTGTCTCATCTTCTAGGGAGCCACAGTTTCTTCCTTTCAACCAAGGACAGCAGCCCAAATCCCACATCCCTCTGCAGTGAGACCCTTACTATACCTCCAGTTCAGCTACTCAAGAATTCTAAGACACCAGCAGTGTGCTTGAGACTAAGGGCCAGAGATTGAATCAGTCTCCCTTCATCACTCCCAGCATGTTTGTTGATACACAGTGAGTGGCCCAAAGTGTCTAAGCACTAGTGAAAGGACTCGAATCAGAGCCTATAGAAGTAGCAGGAGCTTACCTGTGCTTTATAAGGTCCTGCTGACTCCTCGTGGGGACAGGACCAGGTTGGCAGCAAGCAAAGGCCAGGTTGGGAGGCTACTGCTCCACTCTGCATCTTCTAACCTTGCTCTCTTGAAAACCAGTCCATAAATGGGCAAAACTCTGCAAACAAACCTGTGGCGAATTAGGGGTCCTCAGCCCTGGCTTCATATTATGATCACCTGAGGAGCTTTTAAACCACCAGTGTCCAAGCCTTTCTCCAGATCCAGCAAATCAGAACCTCAGGGAGAGCCTGATGGCTACAAGGTCTTAAGGCTCCCAGGTGCTTGCAATACACAGGCCATGTGAGACCCACTGGGCAGGTATTTTAGAATACCTGGATCTCTTCAAGATGGTGACCTTCAGGTACCCTGGTGCCCTCTCCCCCAGGCCCTTGCTGCTGCTGTTCCCAATAGCAGATTTCCCTTCCCCTCCTTTCCTCCTGTCTTTATGGAAACATCATTTTTCTGGGAAGATGTCCCAAGTTCACAAATTGGAGCCACAGCCACCTCCTGTGACTCCGTCTTTGCTTGTTTACCTTCCTGAATATCGAAGGTGAGGGAAATTTAGCCTAGTTGTCATACTTGTTGGAGGAAAAACAAAATGAACAAGTGAATCTTATTTCCATTAAAATGTGCTTCTTGCTAGATGCCAATGGGTCACACCTATAATCATAGCTACTCAGGAAGCTGAGATCTGAGGATCAGGGTTCAAAGCCAACCCAAGCAGCCAAGTCTAAGAAAAACTTATTCCACTTAACCAGCAAAGTCCAGAAGTAGAGGTGTGGTTCAAGTGATAGAGCACTAGTCTTGAGTGAAAAAGCCAAGCAAGAACATAAAATCCTGAGTTCAGGCCCCAGTACCAGCACCAAAAATAAAAATAAACTTGCTTGCTTCTTCTAGAGCTCTACTACTAAAAATCAGAATAAACCCAAATCCAAAATTTAGTCTACAGTTTTTTTTTTTGGGGGGGGGGTTGTTTTTGTTTTTCCTATGCAAGTGGAGTTATTTTGAGAAGGATCTGAGAATTGAAAATGGAGGACCAGAATCACCACTGGCCAGATGGTCTCCCTCCCTCCTCCCAGACAGAGCTTTGCCACGACCTCTTTAATCACTTCCCCCTGTGCTCTTGCATGGGGTCTAGGCAAAGCTACAAGAGACAGGTGAATCATCTCTGGGAAAGGTGGAGTAGGCCATAGGTCCATGAAGGATTGGCCCTCAAGAATACTCTCTAAGGAAATTCTGTATCTGCATTTCTGAGCTCTGAAGACCCACATGGGAGGCCTTTAGTTAAGCCCTTGGCATACTGGGACTGTACAGTTATCTCTGACCTCAGCACAACTGGTAACCAGCAGTTCTCATGGGCACTTAAGGCTCTGGTATCACCGGGAAGCACAGCATGGAAGGTCAAGAATCCCATCCATAAGCTCAGCTCCTTAGCGACAGTGAAGAGGCCAAACACATTCATAATGAGGAGTTAGGGTGGATGGCCAGGGAACCTCTGCTATTCATCCTTGCCTCCTGGATGTCCAGCCAACAAATGACCTTCATTGGGTTCAAAATAAAAATCCACTTCCCCTAATCCTTCCTGCCCCACCCCCACCCCAAAGCCCCACCTCGCCTCACTGCAACTTCCCCATTTCTGTAAATAACCCCACCACTCTCCCAGCCCACACCTCAGCCACATTTGATTCCTCCCACTCTTGCCCACACAGTGCCCTCCCCCCCAGTATCCCCTTTACATCTCTTCCCAGCGTCATCCCAGCTCACCACAGTGGCCTTCTCTTTTGGCCCTGCCATTCTCTCTTTCCTTTAATTCTCTCTAGCTCTAGGCCACTACCAGGAAAGCTGTGACCAAGTGCCTCATTAGACCCCACCTTACTTCTGAGGAAGATACAACCTCCCACAGGGTCATTAAGACTACAACCGGAGCCCAATGTTAATGACTCATAATCCTAGCTACTCTGGAGGCTGAGATTTGAAGGATCACAGTTCCAAGTCAGCCTAGGTAGAAAAGGCCACTAGACTCCACCTCCAAAATAACCAGCAAAATTCAGGGCCAGAGGCATGGCTCAAGGGATAGAGCACCAGCTAAATAAGCAAGCTGAGCAAGCTTGAGACCCTGAGGTTGTTTGTTTTTGCCATTTTTTTTTAATGGCCCCAACTTATTTCACTGGCCTGACATCCCAACATTGTTCCATATTGCGTTCTGCCCACATTCCCAAATGGGTGTTGTACTTTTATGTCTGCCACCTTTCAAAATGTCAAAGTCCTGCTCATATTTTGAGGCCTTCTCTTGCAGCCATTCCTGAGCTAATCCTGGGAGCATCCCTCTGGAATCCAGACCCCTCCTTCCATTGCATTCCCATCAACCCTGGCTGGTAGTATGGCGGCTTGGCTCACTAGAAAACACTGGCCTTTGTGGTCTCCTGTTCACAGTATCAACATCAGCTTTGTTTTGTACTAGCTGTATAAAAACGGGAGGGTGCGTTTATCTCTCTGGACCATACTTTCTTCATTCATAGCTTTTCAGAGTTACTGAGAAGACTAATTGTGATAACCTGTAGTACAATGCCCAGCACATTGTAAGTCCCCAATGAATAACAGTTGATTAAACTCTCCTACATCCTCACTTCAAGTGGCTCAGCTGAGCCAGCTGTGAGCCTGTCTGCAGACACACATGAACGGACATCTCCTGTCAAGCTCTGTTCATTTTCAGCTGTTCATTGGCTGCATCTGGTGACCTTGGGGATTTTCTGAGCCATGGCTTGACCTGGTTCAAGGTGAACGAGCTACTGTGACAGCATCCTATGGCCTTCCCTACCCCCATCTCTGCAGCCCCGCACTAAGTGCATTTGAGTCATGGTCCCCTCCACAGCCCAGCAGAGCTAGAGCTATGACATGTCCATCCATTTGGGGGACAGGATGGGGTACCCACCACCACCACCAGGGCTGCAAAGTGCTTCTCAAAGCTGCCAACTCATGCTCTTCAAGTGACTTTAATAGTGGGAGGAAGAAAAATAATCATGACACTTGGCTGATGCTAAATACACTAAGTCAATCACACTTAGCTTGATCGCAGCCTAAATGTATTCTCCAGGTAGCTCAGTCATGAATTCATTTAGGGAAGATGTCCTGCTTCAAGGACAGTAATGGTGATTCATACCACTTTCCACATGGGGTAGGAAGATCGATGTTGGTAAGGTTTTATGTCAAGGATAGGGCACCTCTGGAGATACCAAGTGGATTCACCTCATCTCACCTCAGGGTGGATGTGGCAAAGAGACAGGATACAGCCTGGGAACCGAGGGAGGGAAGGAAGCCGAATCCCGAGCAGGCTTGGAGAAGAGTCTTGGAAGAAAGGATACTGCCAAGCAAGATCAGTCTGCCTGGTCCTCAGCCGGAAAGCAGCTCATGTGCTGAATCCGTGTGACTTCACAGAATGCAGAACAGGAGCCCAGATCTGATGGCATCAGAAAAACCAGTGTGCACAGGCTTGTCCTGGTTATTTCTGTATCTGCTCCTCTGTGTCATCCTCGCCCAGTGTCCCCCCAACTCTCACTTTACTCCCCAGATGGGCCAAGGGGATGTCTGTCCCTGTGACTACCCCCTCCCAGCCCCAGGGACCATCAAATTCTTCCTAGAGGTCCGTCACTGGTGGCAGTTCTGACTGGGACCCTAGCCTTGGAGCTGTGATCAGGGAGCCAGCAGGACCCAGGGCTGTTGTTCAGGGAAGCCCCTGTAAGGCTTCAGCCACCCTCCTTTCCCCTCCGCCTGGCCAGGGAAGGGCCCCCCAACCACACACTCTCACTTCCCCTTTCCTAGAACAGGAGGAAAGCCACAGCACACGTCGCCCTTGGAGACAGACGTGGCTTACACCTTTCCCTCCTCCTCCTCCACACTACATGCTGAGGACTTTGCATTCCGGCTGGGCACTGCACACTCTCTCCTCCCCACAGAGCTTTCTCTCCTCATCCCTTCTTACCCCTTCCAGCTCCTACCCAGATCTCCAGAGAGCTCCGGGTCCTTTTAGGCCCCTCCCCCATTCTGCCCAGCCTCCCCCCCCCCCACTCCTTCTTCTTCCTGAGTCCTAAGTCTGGAGGGCCCCCCTCCTTCCCCCTTCCCAGGCTCAGCTCCCCGCAGGCTCCTCCCTCCTCAATTTGGAAGAAAGCTGGCTGAGACATCCCGTGTCTCCTCCCCCACTCTTCTCGCTGCCTCTTCCCCCAGGCACACAAAAGCGGACAGAGGCACCAGATGGCCCGGTGCTAACAGAGGGCTCAGGGAGGCTGCTGCCTATAGAGGCCCCTGCTGGGCCTTCGAGCTGGTCCAAGCTGCTGCCGGCCCAGCTGGCAAAGGAGCTGGGCACAGGGCCAGCCCCTCAGCACAAGGCCAGCTCCCCTGCCCAGCCTGCCCCAGTCAACCTAGCAAGGGGGGAGGGGGCATAGCGAGGGGACATGCCAGCCAGCTGAAAAGCAGAGGATGTCATACTGCGTATTGGGGACTGCAGAGGCAGGGGCTAAAGGATGGATGGCCTGTAGGGACATTGAGAGCAGGACTCTATTCTTTCAGTGGAACAGGCTATGCCAGGGAAGGACCTCAGCAGGAGATGCTCAGCAAAGGGGCCACAAGAAAAGATGATTGAAGCCAGACACAGGTGGCTCATGCCTGTAGTAATCCAAGCTACTCAAGAGGCTGAGACTTTTCCTGCTGGGGCAGGAAAGGCTGTGAGATGTTTATCTCCAAATAGCCAGCCAAAAGCTGGAAGGAGAGCTGTGATTCAAGTGGTAGAGCACTGGCCTTGAGCAAAGATGCTAAGGGACAACACTCAGACCCTAAATTCAAGCCCCAGTACCAGTACCAAAAAAAAAAGGAAGACAGAAAGAAAGAAGCAAGGAAGGAAGGAAAAAAGAAAGAAAGAAAGAAAGAGAGGAAGGAAGGAAGGAAGGAAGGAAGGAAGGAAGGAAGGAAGGAAGGAAGGAAGGAGAAAGATAAGATGATTGAGTGATGCAGTGTATAATGTAGATAGTATCAGTTGTTGGGAATTATGCCACGTCACTAGAATATACTTACTTCTGCAGACTGAGCATTTTGAACCTCTTTTTACAAAGCAACTGAGGCTCTGAGAAGTCAAACAACTCCCCTCTCCCCTGGTATTGTAGCTAGAAAGCCAGTCAAATAGTTTAAAGTGCTGGGCGCCGGTGGCTCACACCTATAATCCTAGCTACTCAGGAGGCTGAGATCTGAGGATCATGGTTCAAAGTCAACCCAGGCAGGAAAGTCCATGAGACTCTTCCCTCCAATAAACCACTAGAAAACCGGAAGTGGCACGGTGGCTCAAGCAGTAGAGCACTGAAGAGCTGAGGGACAGCGCCCCAGCCCAGAGTTCAAGCCCCACGACTGACAAAAGATATATCTAGTTTAAAGTTTCTTTTCAGTTAGGATTTCCTAAATCCTGCTAAAAGAAAAGGTGATCACCTGCAAACTCCCACATCAGCCTTGGGGGAAGCTACTGGGCACACAGTGGAAGCCTCTGATCCTGGCCATGGCTCGCACATGCGCACATTGCATGTGTCCATGAAGCTTGTGAAGGACCACACTTCAGGCTCCTCCCTCCATGGAGCATCTCCAGTCAGAGAGAAAAGGTGTGTGCATCCCCTCAGAGCCTCCATATCATAATATAAAAAATAGAGAGCAAGGCATGTGGGTGCATGCCTATAATCCCAGCACTTGGGAGGCTGATACAAGATGATCTGGAGTATGTCAGGGCCAGTTTGGACTGCAGAGCAAGACCCTGACTCAAAAAAACATTAAAATTAAAATTAAAATAATGGAGACAATGTTTGTTTTACCAATAATCCTGGTTATATGGACACCTGGTACACAGCCAGACATGCCACACCTGCTCTGTTCATGTCTGCCCCCGTCCTCCGCCCTCTGGACCTGAAGTTCCACAGTCTACACTTCAGAGAACAAAGGAGAATATTGCCCTGTTCCACTGACCTTTGCTTCACGCCTTAATAGAAGTCGGTGCACCCTGTCCCCCGGCCAGCCAACTCCCACAGGGTTGCAGGATACATTTGACAACAAGCCAGCATTAGACAGGGGATTTCCAGGGCTGGGACCTTTTGCTCTCAGAACTTTCATGGGAAAGGGCTGGAAACTGACCTACTTTGCCCACAAAGGTCAACATTCAGTCCTGCTTATCAGTCTTTCAAACTGTTCCCCGTCTTCCTTCCTTCATCAACCAGTGTGCATAGTCCAAAGCAATTGAGACCAGCTGCGTCTAAGATAGTGACATGCTAAACCCCAGGAAGGGGGTCCTCCAGTCCTATCCACAATGATCTCTCAGTCTACTCTCTCCTACCCAGACTCGGTGCTTCACAGCTGCCTACAACCCACTTCCCTGCTCTGAAAGGCCTCCAGAAGCACTGTCTGCTTTGATAGCAAGCTGGCTTTCAATTCTCTTAAAGGTAGACTTACGTCCAATAGCCTGATGGAAATCTTTCCTTTCACTTTCCTAATAGAGAAAAGGCTCCAGAATTTCCTTTGAAGCTGAGCTACCTCTCCAGAGTAGACCCAACCCTGCATTCATTCTCACAGGCTATATGAGTGGATGCTGCCCCCAGGCAGGGCTTTCTTCACCTTCATTATCTGATCCTCTTAAGAAATTGAGGCCAGGCACATTCACCCCATTGTATAGATGAAGAGACTGAAGTATGGGGCCATTCACAGCCATAAGTGGTAGACTCAGGACTCAATTCCAGGATTTCTGGGCCCAAGACTAAAGACTGTGTGTGTGTGGGGGGGGGGGGGGTTGTGGATCTTGAACTCTGGGCCTAGGTTCTTTGCTTTTTCGCTCAAGGCTGGCACTTGAGCTACAGCTCCACTTTTGGCTTTTTGTTGATTAATTGGAGAGAAGAGTCTCACAGACTTTCCTGCCCCAGCTGGCTTCAAACTGTGACCCTCAGATCTCAGGCTCCTGAGTAGTGAGGATTACAAGCATGAGCCACTGGCACCCAGCTAACCTGGAGCAGTTTGTACTCTACTGTGGCTGCCTTGTGATCTATCTCAAATCTGTTTTTCTTCCTCTTTCTCGTACCCACTCCAAAGGGGCACCATCCAAGCCACCACTGCCACTCATCTGGGGCACTATAATAGTTCCTGAACTGGTGGCCTTGTTCCCATTCTTAGTCCCTACCACCTGTTTTCACAGCAGCCGGGGCCATCCTTCTCAAGAAGTGATGGCGTTATTCTCCTGAAGCACACAAAACAATGCCAAACTCCTTACTGTAAGACTTGTGTCATCTGGTGCCTGTTTCCTCCTCATCTGGTACCCAGCTTTCCCTCAGCCACCACACCCCATCCCACCCCACTGGCCTCCTTTCCAGCCTTCAAGCTTTTGCCTACCCAGGGACCATTTCACTCAACATTTCTCCTCATTCCTCTGTATATTATCCTGTTTTACTTTCTTCATTACACATCTATCTGAAAGTATATTATTCATTCAGCTCATGGGAGGTGGGGTTTTTTTGGGGGGAAGGGTCAGTCGTGGGGCTTGAACTCTGGGCCTGGAGGCTGTCCCTGAGCTCTTCAGCTTAAGGCGAGCACACTACCACTTGAGCCACAGGGCCACTTTTGGTTTTCTGGTAGTTAATTGGAGAGAAGAGTCTCAAGGACTTTCCTCCCAGGCTGGCTTTGAACTGTGATCCTAATTTCTCAGCCTCCTGAGTAGCTAGAATTTTAGGCATGAGCTACCAATGCCCGGCTCATGGGAGATTTTTGTTCATTTGTTTTGTCTGTCTTCAGTAATCAGTGTAAGCTTCACCAGATAATTTGGTCCATTTGAGGAGATGGTTGGTGGTAGGAGAGATGAGAAATGATGATGGAAGGGATGACATTGATCAAGATATATTATACTCAAGCTAAATTAAAACCCCTTTATACAACTACATGAAGATAATAAATACAATGTATTCATATAGCAAATATTTTCATTATTGATTATTTAAATTTTATTTATGTAGTACTGAGGAACTGAACCAAGTCCTCATGCACGCTAGGCCAGCACTCCACACTAAGCCACATTCCCAGCCCCTGTTGATTTATTCTTTAAAAATAATTTGGTCTAAACAAATGCTGGCAGAGATGTGGGGGAAAATGAACCTTATTACACTACTGATGGGGATGTAAACTAGTACAACCACTATGGAAGGCGGTTTGGAAGTTCCTTAAAAAACTAAACATAGAACTTCCCTATAACCCAGCCATACCACTCTTGGGCATCTACCCAGAACATTACAAGTCAGGATACCATAAAGACACTTGCACATCCATGTTCACACACTATTTACAATAGCCAAATTATGGAAACAGCCCAGATGCCCTACAACAGACGAGCAGATCAATAAAATGTGGTGCACATATACAATGGAATATTACCCATCCATTAGAAAGAATAAGATATGTCACCTGCAGGGAAATGAATGGATCTAGAAATAACTATGTTAAATGAGGTAAGCCAAGCTTAGAGAGACAAACCAATGATGCATGTTTCCTCTCATATGCAGAAGCTAGATCTAAACTACACCTGGATATGATAACCTATACAGAACTCTAGATATTCACACACAGTCAGGCTAAAGGAAGATACCCTTAAGGGAGGAGCCCAAATGTGTAACTCCTCTGAACATTTGAAATACAATTATCAAAACAAACTCCAGGAAATGGAAACATGGATTTTCATTGTTGGTGGTAGTGGTATTGGTAGTGTTTGGGTTTGCTTTGGGTTTTTTTCTTTTTAAGAGGGCAAAGGGGGGTAGGTAAAGGGAGGGAGGGAGAGTGAACAAATGCAATCATGCTATTTGGTATATACAATGTGGAAAATGAAATACATAACTGTGTACAAGTACTAAAGGGACGGGTGACATTGATCAAAAGAGAAATGTACTTATTACCTGGCTTATGAAATGGTAACCCTTCTGAACAAAACCTTAATAAAATAATATTAAAATAATAATAATATGGTTCTATTCTCCATGGTACCTTCATACCTGAACAGACTGGCCAATAGCAGTTACTCACCACTGATTTACTGTGTGATTAAAGGAGACTTCAGTGAAAAGGAGTTGAAAGACCAGAGGAGAGGGTTGCTGGGCAGTTTCACCTGCAGTGGAGAGAAGCCCTGAGCTTCATGTGCAACCAAGAGGAAGGATACCTTAGACTCCAATATAAGAAAGACATAAGAGCCGGGCGCTGGTGGCTCATGCTGTAATCCTAGCTACTCAGGAGGAAAATGGAGGGAACTAAATGGCATGGGCTATTTTCTAAGGCTGCCAAATAACAACAGTTGTCAAGCAACAGACTTGGGCTTTGTTGGGTGGACAGCATCTGGATACACTAATACAGAGTGGGGAGGCCTGGGCTACTCAGTATTTGGGAAGGGAAGCAAGTAGGAGTGAGTGACAACAACGGTAATCCATTGTTGAGAACAGCCGAAGCAAAACATGAGTACAAAGCAGGGCGCTGGTGGCTCATGCCTACTATCCTAGCTACTCAGGAGGCTGAGATCTGAGGATCGTGGTTCAAAGCCAGCCCAGGCAGGAAAGGCCATGAAACTCTTATTGCCAATAAACCACTCAGAAAACCAGAGGTGGCGGTTAGCCTTAAGCTGAAGAACTGAGGGACAGCACTCAGGCCCAGAGTTCAACCCTATGACTGACAAAAAAACAAACAAACAAACCATGAGTACAGGGGCATGTAGTATTCTCAAGAACCACAGACAGGCCATGTGCTGGGGAACAAGAGAGTATCTGAAGATTTGAGAAGTGATCTAGCACTACAACTAATCTTGGTCTAGTCTAAATGTGCTT
This sequence comes from Dipodomys merriami, assembly GCF_024711535.1. Taxonomy (NCBI): domain Eukaryota; kingdom Metazoa; phylum Chordata; class Mammalia; order Rodentia; family Heteromyidae; genus Dipodomys; species Dipodomys merriami. The sequence continues at coordinate 19,129,475 of NW_027203826.1, forward strand.
TTTTTCTTGAAAATGTTGGATTTTTCTTCATCTTGAAGCTCACAAGAAAGCCACTCTCCAGCAGATGGCTGGGAGAAAGATTACAGGGAAGGTGCCAGGCAGGGAGACCAGTCTCCAAGCCATTGGGCTGACCACACTGAAAAGGATTAGATCCTGCATTAGGGCAGTGACCCAGGAGTGAAGAAGAATAAGTGGATCAAGAGATGTTTGAGTAGTAAGAAAAGAAATACAGGAAGTGGAGGTGTATCTCAAGTGACAGAGGACCAGCTTTGAGTGGAAAAACGGGGCAAGAGTTCAAGGCCTAGAGTTCAAGCTCCACTATTGGCACACAAATAAGGAAGGAAGGAAGGAAGGAAGGGAGGGAGGGAGGGAGGGAGGGAGGGAGGGAGGGGAAAAAAGAGAGAGAATGTAGAAATCAGATAAAGGAAGGCATTCAGGAAAACCACTGCAGGCAGCTAACATGGATGGTTATTGACTAAAAGAGGGAACTCAGGACCAGTCATGAATAGCAAAGCAAAGTCCAGTGTGGTAGTACATCCCTATAATTCCATCACTCAAAAGGTTGACGGCAGGAAGATTGGACGGTTTGAGGCTCGCTCGTACTTCAAACTGTGAGACACTGAAAATAAACTAATTAATAAATTCAAGCTGGTTTTAGAGAAAACCAGCTTGCAATAATTGAAGGACATCTAGGTGATTCCCAATAAAGTCTGTATGCAGGACTGGACTCAGACTCCAGTTCTGACCTGAGGTCAGTGGCTCAGCACTGTGTACTCCAGCCTCCCAAGTTCTGTTTTGTCCCTGGAGTGAGGCTGGTACCTATTACAGGTGATCATGCTCACTGATGTGCCTTTCACTGTGGTGGCCAAGAGTGGGTGGATGGCTTGTTTTGTACATGGCTATCTCCCCAAGGTAGATCTGGCTGGGTGGAGGCCATGCTCAGGATTGCTGGGTATCATGGCCTTTGCATCCACCTCCTCAGCTCCCATGGAGGACCAAGTTCACCTCTTCCTGCTCCCCCACAGCCTGCCTGCCCCGGCAGGATTCCAAAGACTAGGAGGTGCTCACCAGCCTGACTCAAGCAATCTGAGTGCCCTCTTTCTGACAAGCAGAGGCCTCAAGCAAGTCTTGCTCTGGGAAGATAAACCGGTTTTTTATTACCTCCACCTTAGGCAAAGACTCAACCTCCAGCTGCTGTGAGCAGCTCATTCCCAGGAAGAAAAATGACCCCTACTGTAGTTTGTAGTAATGCTTGTGATCTCGCCCTGGCTGGTCCTAGAGCTCCCTGAAAGCAGGAAGTGGGTCACATGGGTCCTCATTTTACTCCTAGCTCCTGCCTATCTGAGGTAAAGGAAGATGAGATGGATTCTAACATTTTTGTCTTTGGTTTCTCTCCCAAGTAAATAGACTTGCATGCACTGCTCAGAACTCAATAGAGAACTATGCCAGGTCCTGTTAACAGAACCCAGACTAATAGTTACTGCTATTTTCCCTAACTCCACACCTGACCCAACCTGTGACAAAGAGATTGAGTAGCTGTGTCAGCAGAAGATTCCAAAATCAAGCCTGAGACAATGCAGTAAGCCCTTGAAAGGGGGAAAGGAGAGACAACCCCCCAAATTACATCACCTTCAGCAAGATACCATAGCAGCTCCAAGAACTTCCCCTCCCCCATGGCCAAAACAATGCACTGTGGAGTTTTGGAGCCGAGCAAAAGACGTCAGAGCCTGTCCCCTTTTACACACACACACACACACACACACACACACATATGCTTGACACCAGAAACAAGCCAGGAAAACCAACCCACCCTCCTCCCCTAAGCATACTGTCTTCTGCCTGATTGCCTTACTAGGAGCTACCCATTCATTCCATGGGGTCCTTCTCATCCTAACTCAGGAAGCAGGCAGTAGGGACCACTGGCTCCAGAGACACAGCATGACATGTTCAGTGCCATGTCCTAACTGACAATTACGGAAATGTCAGTAAAACGGTAGGCTCCCTAACTAGCTTCCTCGCCTCCACTTCCTCTGGCTGACTGAGTGCCTTCCCTTGTCACCAGCCCAGCCTTGTCTTTGCAGCTCTGGTCCTCTCAGGGGAGCAGTCAGTCATTCATTTAGACCTTAGAGATATGGGAGACCTGGGGAGATTTTCCTAAATGAGATTCCCCCCCCACCCTCCCTGCTTCCAGCACACACTCCCGGTTGCCTAGCAACTGGAGGAAGTGACTCTAGAAATCTGGAGCTTAAGCCCCAGCCCCCTGTGCTCTGATGAGCTCCGTGTGGTCCACCTAGGGGGAGGAAGGTGCTGTAGCTATAATTATCAGGGGTGACAGCCATAATCCCAGACCTGCTATTACTGTGTTTACGGAGAAGCAATTGCTACAGAAGCTCATGCCACTGGCCTTTCCCAGGCCCTCACCCTTCCCGCCCTGTGCTGACTAAGGGAGTAGAAATAGCTTCAGGCTGTTCCCAGGAGTAGAAGCCACAGCCTCACAAGAGCCTCAGGGTGCTCAGATACCGGTCAAGCCACTTAAGCTGCTCTACAAAGCTATGAGTGGCCCCCAACAAGGAAGGGGATGAGTGAGGATCAGGAAAAACACACCCTTGGCCTGGGTAGGAGCCAGGGAAGCCAATGTCCAGAATCAGAGAGGATGCGTGGGGAAGCAGGAGACTTGATCTGGTTAGAGAGAGGTTAAACTTTCTTCTTGAAGTCAGTGGTCTGCTCTCTGCCTTCCCTTCAGAGTCTTCTGCCCAAAGCCAAGCTAACAATTAGGGATAGATGAAGAGCTGAGAATATGAAGCAACTTCCTTATCTAGTCTTAATGTCTCCCGCTGTATCATCTATCAACTGTAGTGGGGAAGAGGATGGGAAGATTCAAATCTCTGGTGTCATAGACAGAAGTCCTTGGAGTCAGCCACTTGCTTCTATCTTCTAGGAACTTGTTTATAGACTACTGACCTAAGTATCATGGGTAAAAGAATCACTCAGACTTTCAGCAATTGTCTGAGAATAGTGTTCCCTTTCAGCTCTGCTTCCATCATCTATGTCCTGGGTCCTGAAACTTGTCTCCTCCTCTTTTCTTTGGTTTCTCTCCCTCCATAACACAAAGACCAGAATATCATCAAGATCAAGTACTCAAATCAACGTAATCAAAGTCAGGGACTCAGACTGTTAAATCTTAGTGTGATGTTAGACGTGCTCTAATCCAAAGCACCCACTTTACAGAAGGAAGCTGAGGCCCCGAGGGGAAGGTTGGTTGACCCATGATCACATTTTTTTGTGTGCCAGTCTTCAAGTTTGAACTCAGGGGCTGGGTGCTGTCCCTGAGCTTCTTTTGCCTAAGACTAATGCTTTACCACTTGAGCCACTGCTCCACTTCTGGCTTTTCTTGAGTAGTTTATTAGAGATAAGGGTCTCACAGACTTTCCTGCCAGGCTAGATTCTAACTGTGGTCTGTAGATCTCAGCCTCCTGAGTAGCTGGGATTACACACATGAGCCACTGGCACCCAGCTTTAAGCAAGGATTTTTTTTTTTCTCAGACTCTTTTGTAACGTGTAACAAAGCACTAGTCCTGAGAGATTCAGAATTGCATCGAGGACGTGATAAGCACAGATTGCTGAGCTGCATTCTGACAGTGTTAGATTTGGTAGGTCTGAGCTGGGCTGTGTCACAAGTGGTGTTCGTGCCATTGTGTTCCAGACACCATACTTTGACAACCACAGTGAAAGAAGAAAAGAAAAGGACACAACTCACCCATTCTGCTGGAGCATAAAGAGGACTAGAAAGCTGCAAAGGAACATGGAGGTTGGGAAGGAATTTGATCAGCCACCTGCAAGGATTTCCTCAGATGCAAACAGACCAGGCACATGTGGCTTTTTCCTTGCTTATGCCCAGAAGAGTATAGCAAGCTAGGAGTTAAGAGTCTAGAGATGAGAGCCCCTGGCAACTTAGCAATTCCCTGTCTGCTCTTGTTTTCGATTTCTGCTCTCCCCATTTAGCCACTTCCCAGTAGAGAAAGTTCACAGATCTTTGACTACAGTGTCAGCAGCTGTCAAGGGGACAAAGAAGGAAGACCCCTGAGGACAGCAATGTGAGCCAGAACAGAGCTCAAGATCCCTAAGCTCACCTGACCACAAGTCATAGAGGCCTAAGGGCAGGTGCTGGAAGAAGCTCAGGGAGGAGTCTTGTGACTCACTAGCCAGGTAGGAGAAGGATTCCTGCCTTTGAACCTCCAGTTGCAGGCAAAAAATAAAGGAAAGGGTAGGGCGGGGTCAGAGGGATGGACTGGTAGCAAACCCAAAAGTTTGGTCCCAGTTGAGGCTGCCATTTGCTGAAGCTTCCTTCAGAGGGCTGACACAGCCAGATGTCGCCTAGATCTCAGGAGGGTAGAAATCCAGTCCCTTGGGAGGTGGACCAGGATGGCTCCGGAAGAAAGAGCCAATATTTGGGGGTGGGGGGCACCAGCCATGAACTCTGGCCCCAGCCTCCCTTCCCTATGTCTCGGGATGGTGAAGACTCCAATGGAGAGAGAGAGAATCTACTGCAATCTGTAAAGATGGCTGTCTCTAGCTCGCTGTTACTCTTCTAGGGAGGGTGGGAAGAGGTCTTACTCCTCCATTAAATGCTGAGAAAACTGACCCAGCCCTTCTGAGTCACTTCTCAAAGAGCTTCCCAATAGCCATAACCCAGGACTCTACAACTTGAGGAGGAGCATAGTGTCTAAACTAAGGGGGAGCCCAGCAGAGCCCTCATACACATAGCTTTTTCCCATCCCCTATAGTATACTCTTTTCTTTGTTTGGGGGCTTAAACTACTTTGGATAAAGAAGCATGAGGAATTTGGAACTTCTCCCTGCAAAGAATGGGAGGGGCTGTGGGGTTGACAGGAAAGCAATGGGGACAGAAAGAGATCTTGAGAACACACCACCCCAGCACCTCTCCATGAAGATACCTTACACCAGTGTGCTGGAGGACCGTCTCAAACACGCCACGCTTGGCCCCTATGAGCAACATGTTTGGCCTCCTCCCTGCCTCCACATCCTCCACACCCTTGCTTCTTCCCGCCTCCCACCTGCCAGGCATGTTGCAAGACTCCATTGACCAATGTTTACAGAATGCTGCAAAGAATGATCCCGTTGCCAAATCCCTGAGTCATCTGGCCTAATCACTCCTTGCTCCTGGTCTGGCTTTCCCAGCAGAGTGAAGATCATATTCAACAACATTTGTTCACAAACCCTCACTAGCCAGGAGGCCAAGGAGGTGACCTAGATCTGCCTTATTACCAAAAACATGGAGGAAGACAAGAGTCTTTAGTAGTGCCTGGTGATGCGCGCAGGGACTGCATCCGACACATTACCAGACATTACAAAATGCTGGGGAGTGGGCACACTCACATTTCAGCTGAAGAAACAGAAACAGGTTAAGGGGCTGTATCTAAAGACAGAACTAGTAAGTAACAGAGCCAGGAGCAGAACATGGTTATCTTCTCCCAAATGCAGAGCCTAGAATAAAAGATCATATGCAAGTATAGTACTTTTGAGAATGTGGTCCCAGGAGGCAGAAACGGGTGAACAATAGAGAGAAGATAGAGGGATACTCTATGAAGCTGTGCCTTGCTAAGGGTTAAGCAGTCCACAGAAACATCCCGAGTAGATCTCAGGATAACCCATTAGGGCAAGAAGTTGGAAGGGAAAGCCCTTATCCATTGGCCCTGGTTACCCACAAGGGATTGACTGCTCTGTACTTAGGATTTGCCCACACAAAAATCTGGGAATCCTGCACAGAACTTCAAATGAATAAGTGCTACGTAAGGGCTCTGCACTAGACACAAGTCCCACCATAAGTAAGCTGAGGAACTGACATGAGGTCAGTAGGTCAGCTGGGGGAAAAGACAATGTGAATCACAGCCCATGACTTCTAAGAATTCACTCAACAAATATTTACTGCAGGGTGTGCTGGACACACCAGGGTTTTCACAGAGCACAGAAGAAGGCAAGATCCTTGCTCACATCAAGCTTACATTCTAGTGGGAGTAGAGGACATGGATAATTAGCAACTAAGCAAATAAACAAATGTAGATTCTAGGGTACCTGGCACTGAGCTAAGCACTGGGAAACCCCAACTAACTCAATTCACTTGTATCACTTGTATCACAATCAGAAAATGGTAACTGCTTTGGCTAAGATGTGTGCATGCTCCTCCTGGGGAGCATCAGGAAATGATGAGAAGGGTTCATAAAATGAGCCAGGATGTATTTTGGAGAAAGCAAACAGCATAAGCAAAGAAGAAGTAATGGCAGCACAGCACATTCTAGAAAACTACAAGTTTAATACTTCAAGGTTAATAGAGAATTCTCAGGGTGGGGGGAATGAAGGAGGGGGTAACAGTGTTTAAAAACAAATGTATTCATATTACCTTACTTTCATAACTGTAACCCTCTGTTCATCACCTTTATAAAAAATAAATAAATAAGAAAGAAAAAAGGGAAAGAATTCTGGATGGTATCAAAAGATGAGGAGGCAGGGCCACAGACAGCAGTAGCTCACATCTGTAATCCCAGGTACTCAAGTGAATGAGATCTGAGGATCACAGTTTGAAGCCAGCCTGTCAGGGCAAGAAAGTCTGTGCAACTCTTATCTCTAATTAACCACCAAAAACTGGGAGTGGAGATGTGGCCAAAGTGGTAGGATGCCCACTTTGAGTGAAAAACCTTGAGTACCCAAGCCCTGAGGTCAAGCCCAGTACCAGCACCAAAAAAAAAAAAAAAAAAAGACAAGAAACTCAGGCAGAAACAGACACAAAGGCTTGAACACATCTGGGTGTGATCATACTGGAGGATTTGTAATTCTGAAGTACCAGTCAGGGAAGAAGTTCTTAGAACTCATTAGGACTTCTCTTGCCAAACACCATCCAAGTACTAATGGGCTCAGAGCTAATCCCAAGCTGCCCCTGTGTTAGGAACGCCTCTTTCACAGAAGCCATGGCAATCCCTTACCTATTCCATCCCTACACTGCTACTAGATAGAAGTCAATATCCCAGCCACAGATGAAGAAAAAGCCAAACAGGTTGACATAGATGTTAGTAGGTGGACATCGGAAATCAGGGAAATGAACCTTGGAGTATCTCAGAATCTGTACCTCACTTGCCTGGGTTACATGTCAATGACTAGCTCTCAAAGCTGGATGAGGCCTTATTCTTGGTCACTCTGCCTAGAGTGATCAAGCCTACAGGGCCGGGAAGGTGGCTCAATGGAAGAGTGCTTGACTTGCATGGGTTCAATTCCTCAGCACCACATAAGCAGAAAAAGCCAGAAGTGGCACTATGGCTCAAGTGGTAGAGCGCTAGCCTTGAGCTGAAGAGCTGAGGGACAGTGCCCAGGCCCGAGTTCAAGCCCCACGACTGACCAACCAAAAAAAAAAAAAAAGACCAGCATTGCTGGTGCTGTGAACTCCAGCCTCTACTCTATCTCTTCAGATTACAATTCAACCCTTCCCCAACACAGTCTTGCCCCAGTGCTGGCAGAACTCCAAGTGTTGCCTCCCAGGTGTCTGTGGCCTTGAGTTCCCAGCACTCAGGAGAGGTGCCTCTGGCCCTCTTTTGGCTTGCATATAATACCTGCCATGGGCTTTTCCGCTGAACCCAACCAGCAAGAGCTAACACCAGAAAAGCAACCAGCAGCTGGCTGCCTCTCTCACAGAAGCCTGTCACATCCATCATCCAGGCAGGAGAAGGGCTTCCCGCAGCTCACAACTACATCCTGCAATTCCCCTGCAGAGCCCTTGTCAAACTGAGCCCTTGGCTTCGGCTCATTCTTCAAAGTAAAGAACTGTGAGATGATTTGAATGCAGACAAGAACAAAACTCCCAGAAGCAGCCTTCCCGGAATTCAAGGTAGAATGAAATCCCATTCCAACACCTACCTACCTCAGACAGGTTCTCAGAGGACCCAAGCAGGCCACAGACACAGGTCTCTGGCCCCTCCTCATCGGGAGGTGGGTAAGTACTTTTAGCCTATAGCCAGGACGGAGTGGCAGCTTCAAAGTCCTTCATCCACGGATGAAGTGAGATTAGCAAAGGAAAGGCTTCTAACTCTCACCCTGATATTTGGATTGCCTGCCTTGGTCTCTTCCCATTGCATCAAAATTCCCCAGTCCTAGATGGCATCCTTCAGGCACCTGGCTAGTATCTGCTGTTCTGCTCCTTTAGTAGGCAGAGATCCTAATCATGCTGTGATCATACCCCAAAACAAGATCTCAAATGCTTCAAATCACATCCAGGTCTTTCTCCTGCTACTACGACAATCCTGAAGGACACTCTAGGCATAGGATTCTCAGTGTCCACAGCTGTGGTAGAAAGGGACTACTGGAAGACACACAGAGACATAAACCAATAATGAACAGTGTTCCAACCCCAAGCTTTGTCTGTTTTAACTCCAGAACAGATATGCCTATCTGAATCTTTAAAAGGAATTTCTCCATTCCCCAGATAATCCCCATACTGCTGTCGTCACCTCCAGTCATGTCCCACCTCTCTTTCTCTGATTGGTGGGTCCTGAGAATCATTAAAGATACCCGAACTTTTCCTGAGGGGTCTCCTGATGGGACCGTGGTGGTTAAGTACCCATCAGGGAAGGAGTTCTTAGAGGTCATTACAACTCCTCTTGCAAAAGACCATCAAAATGAGAAGGGGCTCTGAGTTGATTCCAAGTAGCCCACAGGTTAGGATCTGGTCTTTTACAGCAGCCATGGAAAACTCCTACCTACCTATTCCATCCCTAGACTCCTCCTACTAGATAGAAGTCAACAAAACAGAACTGTGTTCCTAAGGCCAGGCCCTCTAACTCCTCTTTGAAAAGAACTAAAAGAGCTTAACCCTCCCTATCGCCTCTTGGACCTCAGTGACAGATTTTTCTGATTCACTTCATTACCTTCTCCTACACGGCTCATTCATTTCCACCTCATTTTGCTACCAATTCCCATTGCAGATCCTATCCCAACACAGCCTGCCAGGCAGATCTATCCTCACTCAGTATTCAGCCTGCAAGTCTCTCGCCTCTTTTTCCCCCCACCCCTTCATTTCTTTTTTTTTTTTCTGCCCCTCCTCTAAAGATAAAAGCTAGACAGTCCCTGGAAATCTTTGAATCAAACGTGTCAGGAAGAAACAAATCAACAATGGTGTAAGAGGATGCTGACCCTCTGAAGTTTGATTGAGTAAGTAATGGGGGATGGTACTACTTATTCTAGCCTGGAACTCTTCCTGCATCACTTTATACTAAGTGTTGGTAGCCTTTACAAGGACGTTAAGTCCCATTATTCCTATCTCTGAATCTCCCACTGTGTCTAGCAGAGGAGATACACAAAGTACACACTCAATATTAGATGAATGAAATTCATCATGAAACTGGAACTCCTCATTACACATGACTGGGTTTCAAAATTGCAGAATCTGAGGTTGGAGGCATGGCTTAGTTGGTGGAGTGCTAGCCAATGATTGAAAGCCATGGCAGGTACCAGATTCAAGTCCTGATCTTGGACCTAAAAAAGAAAAGAATATTACACAATCTGAATTAAGAAGGGGCAATCCATTCATGTTTAACTCACCACAGTACCATACGCTGTTTGAGAGGAAGCCTTCTAGCCTCAGCTCCCTGATCATCTCCACAACTACAATGCTTAAGGAAGTTCAAACCTCTCATAACAGCTGTTTATGAGACAGTCATTTCATCTGTTGACCAAAAATCTATTCTTTCCACGTCTGCGTCCTACACACAATGACCACAGAACTGTACACAGGGCTTGTGTTTTCCAGGCTAGTTTAAGTAACACCAACTCAGTGACTTGAGTAAGCGCCCTGGACAACTTGGCTTGTGGGTTGGTTTACTAACTGAAAGTAATGAGTTCCCTCTAGAACAACTGGAAAAATAAGATGGTAGGAAGGGATGCCAAGCCTCACAGCTCTGCTCACGCCTCTCCCAAATCCACACAGCCCAGTGTCCACCCCTTCAGATCTTCTTCCTTTTGACTTAAGGGAGCAACTTTTTAAAAGCCACAGGATCCTAGAGGGGCTAGAGGGGTAACTTGGTGGTAGAGCATATCTCATATGTGCAAGGACTGCCTTCCATCTCCAGCACCACACACACAAAAGGATCCTAAATCACTGACTTCCTTCTGGATTCTACCCCCGTCTTAGGATATGGAAATGTTGGTAATGCTCTCTCCCCAAAGAACATGCTCACAGATGAGCTTTTGCACGGTCCCTCTGGCCTCAGTTCGTGTTCAGGACACTTAACTAATCCAGGAAATAAGAAAAGAAACATCAGGTTAACCTTGCTCTAGGTTTTAGACAAGATCTTCCAAAAACACTGTTTTGTTTTTTTTTTAAATCACTCTGGGGCTTTTTTTTTTTTAATTTTTTTTGGGTCCGGTCATGGGGCCTGAACTCTGGGCCTGGGTGCTGTCCCTCAGCTCTTCAGCTCAAGGCTAGCACTCTACCACTTGAGCCATAGCGCCACTTCCAGCTTTTTTTTCTTTTTGCTTATGTGGTGCTGAGGAATCAAACCCAGAGCCTCATGCATGCAAGGCAAGCGCTCTACCACTGAGCCACCTTCCCAGCCCCACCCTGGGGCTTTTAAGAAATAAGATGACACTAATAAAGCCAGAAACTTGGTTGGTAGTTTCTTGTCCATTTGGTTTTAAGTAAATGGAGACCCAGCTATTCTTTAAAAAAAAAAAAAAAATCACCACAGTGCAAACTTCTATAAGCATTTTGGCTACCAGATCAGAGGTGTCCATGACTAAAGCACTACCTTATCTGTGCTTCTGAGGCCTGTACTTGGCCCAGGGCCTAGGGTGGAGTCATATTCAAGAATATTTATTTCCTGAAAGGCTGAGTTTTAGAATTGGTGAGTAGTAGGTGCTGGTGTTGCTCCAGGGGTAGAGCACTGGCCTAACATGCCCAAGGCCCTAGGGTTTTGATCCCCAGTATGTAAAAAGTGAACTAAAAGAGTGGGGAAAAAAGTGGGATCATAACAGCTAAAACAAAGTATTGTTAAGTAGGAGAAACAACAGTGTCTCATGTTCACAGGTAGACTAGAAGTTCCTCAAGGGATGTTAATACACATTTCCTTCTGTGAGGCACAGGGCTACCTGTTGGACATAATAGAACCAGAAAGAAAGCCCACATCAAAATGTGTTCATAATTTGCAGCCTACATTGAACTACCTAAATGTCTGCATTTGCCAGTCTCCAACAAGGTGCTCTGTTAGGGTATTGCGATGAGAGATGGCAGAACCTTGGTTCTAGTGTGACCTTGGGCTTGACTTCCCAAAACTGTAAAGGAAAGAAGTTAAAACAATGAAAAGCCCTCCCACCGGATTCCACCTTCGGTTGGCCATTTCCTTCCTTCCCTCCTTTTTCCTTCCCTTCCTGCAGGAGCTGCTCTGCCCCACCTTCCTTCCTGAAGAAGACTGACCTGCCCTTTCCTCTTCTAGAGCTGGTGCCAAAGGGACAAACAATATGATTACCGGGGGGTGGGTGGGTGGTGAATGGAGACAGGCACCTGGCGTGTGAGCCAAGGCAAGGGATGCGTGACAAGCGGAGACCGAGCGAAAGATGTTCAGGACTTGTATTTCAAGGGTCTCTGGCCAGTTCCCAGTAGTTTCTTTCACTTGAATTTCTGCCACAGAGGCAAAACCCCCACAAGCCCCACCGATGGCTCCCAGATAATGAGCTTTCAGGGTGGCAGATACCACCAATGCGGGAGGGGGGGGGAATGCGATGAGACACAAAGGAGATTTAACCGAAGAAGCCATTGGAGATCTAGTGTCCCACGGTCCCCTAAGAAAAGCAGTGGGGAGGAGAGGGAGGTGTCAAGACCATCCGCCAAGCCTTGCCAGGACTAAGGGCAGAAAAGTAGATCCTGGTAGGAGGAAGAGGACAACTGAGAATGCGGCGGGAGCAGTCGCCCTCGCCCCAAATGTGCCAGGCTGCCCAAAGAGCGGGGGAGGGGGTCCGCTAAGACTTGCTTTTGGGGAGAAGGCCAAGCCTGAGGTGCAAGCACAAAAGACCGCACTCCAGGAGGCAGCCGAGCGGGGTGGGACGGAGGGAGAGGGACGGAGACGGAGAGGGGGAAGAAATCAAAGGGTTCGTCCCGGGAGGGGGGCAGGAAGCACGGCTGCGATGGCCCCCCTTTGTCTGGCGAGGCGGCGGCGGGGACAGCACGTGCAGCCCGCAGTGCCCCGGGGCCGCGGGCTCCCCGCCGCGGAGCGCGCACTCGAGAAGGTTCGACGCGCGGGGGCGGCCCCGACAACCTCGCCCTCCCCGCCGTTGAACCAGCAGGAGGTTTCTTGCCCGAGGGATCCACGCTGCAGAAGGGGCGCATTGTTACGTCCCCTGCCGCAGCAGATTGCCTCTGTCCTGCAATACCCTCGCACCCTGGCACCGCGCCACTGGCACGGCCCGGGGGTTGGAAATAACTGCGCCGTTCCCATGACGACCAGGCAGCGCCTCCCGCCCCCGCCCCGCCCGCTGCGCTCCGCCCGCCGGCTCCGGCCCCGCCGGCCTCTCCGCCCCCTCCACCCCCCCCCCGGTAACCCTGGCAACGGCGGCTGCGGCGCGCGGGAGGCGACTCCGGCCGCGGCCGGCCCCCTCCCCGCTCTCCCCGCCCTCCCCGCCCGCGGAGCGCGGGCTCCCGCCGCGGGCGCCGGCGCAGGAAGCCTCGGCTCCCCTCCGCCCGCCCGGCCCGGAAAGGCGGGAGCCGGAGGAAGAGCCCGCCCGTGCGCCGGGCTGCGGCCGCCCTCGTCCCGTTTTCTCTGCGGAGCCTCCCCGGGCTGGGTCTGACCTCCAGGCCCCACCGGGCCCTCCCAGGAGCACCCCGCCCTTCCTCCTGGGGTGGGAAAGAAACCTCGGGGCGGGCGGGCGGGCGTCCCCAGCCGGCCCTGCACCTCCCGCCCCGGTGCAGTGCGCCCCGGGAATGCAGGTCTCTCTGATGGAGCCGACTGTTAGCATGGAGGTGTTTGCGGGGTCGGGAAGGGAAGGCACCGCACACCGTCCCCACCAAGGGACCGTCTGCTGACACTTGACTTGTTTCTTTTGGGGGGATCGGCCGTGGAGCTTGAACTCTGGGCCTGGCGCTGCCCCTCAGGGCCAGCGCTCTATCACTCGAGCCCCAGCGCCGCTTGCGGTTTTCTGAGTGGTTTATTGGAGATCAGAGTCTCACGGATTTTTCCTGCCCGGGCTGGCTTTGAACCGCGATCCTTGGATCTCAGCCTCCTGAGTAGCTAGGATTAGGGGCGTGAGCCACGGGCACCAGGTTCTACTGACATTGAAAGTGAGCACTTGCAAGCAGAGGCCCCAACGCAAGGAAGCCTCTAAAGTTAATTACTATTGAGCAAATGAGGGTGATTCAAACTACAGAGAGCCTCCTTTGGTTGTCCTGGGTGGGTAGGGCCTCCCGAAGAAATACACAAAGTGTGGAAGGTGTCTTGAAATTGGTCTCAACACAAACGAGTAGGTTAATACCTGGCATTTCTAAACGTCCTTCCCCCACCTAACAAAATGACACCTTATTCCATTTGTATTTTCTTATTTCCAACTCCATTAAAAGCTCAGAAGGGGGCAACTCGGCTGTGGTCAAAGCTGCGGGGCTGAAAGTGGAGTCTACCAGTGCTTGGAGCTCTGTATTTCGTTTGGCGTTGGTGTGGCCAGACTGGATAACGGGAAGAGTTGAGTATGGTTAGAGAAAAGAAGCATAAGACTCTACTAAGCTATTTAGGCCTCAGCCTATGTGAAATAGTGATTATGAAGATGAGATAAAACATTTTATGGACTATCTTTTCTTTGTGTGCTGGTACTGAGACTTAAACTCAAGGCCTGGGTGCTGTCCCTGGGGCTTTTGTTCATGGCTAGCATCCTACCTCTTGAGCCATAGCTCCACTTCTGGCTTTTTGCTGGTTAATTGGAGATAGTCTCATGGACTTTCTTGCCTGAGCTGGCTTTTAACTGTTATCCTCAGATCTCAACCTCCTGAGTAGCTAGGATTAGAGGCCACCAGGCACCCTGCTTATAGACTATTCTTCATAAGCCACAGGATATCATTCAAATTCTTTAGTTACTGGGCCATCTATAATAATCTGTGCAAGTCATGCTCATATATTATAGCAGCAAAATGGCAGGGGGTGGGGGGCGGCTAGATTTGCAGGCTGGGGAAGGTTGGGGGAAGGGCCCAAGAGTTGTTGGTGTCTTTTAGGTCCCAGTCAGGGACTCAAACTCAGTACCTGATGCTCATTGGATAGCACTCTACCAACTGAGCCACACCTCCAATCCCAAAACCAAGGAGTTCTAAGTGTTAATGAATCCTTTAATGTTTCTAGGAACTGAATTATACTCTCTACTATTCATTTGTTCAAGCCCTGAGTCTACATCTGGGTCTTCAGGAGATTAAATGAGGTCATAAGGGTGGAGCCCTAATCTACTTGGACTGTGGCCTTAGAAAAGAAAGATCTACCAAGAGGGAACACAGTTGAGAAGATAGCCATCTTCCAGCCAGTAAGAGTACTCTTAACAAGAATCCGACTTTGCTGGCACTCTTGATCTTAGAATACCAGCATCCAGAACTAGGATAAAATAAAATTTCTGTTGTTTAAACCACCAAGTCCGATGGTATTTCATTATGGCAGCTTGAGCAGACTGAAGCAAATATGTCTTTGCTTGGAGATAAGCGCCCCTCCTACCACCTCCACCACCTGGCATTTTGTTCAGCACTTCCACAGTTGTCTCATTTTTAATTCATAACTGTGTGAGGTGGAATTGGCAAGATTTATTTTTAAATGAAGAACCTAAGTCTCAGAAAGATGAAGTGATTTGCTGAAAGGCCTACAGTTTGAATGACTGACCCAGGACTTGAGTTGCCCCAGACATTGCCAGTCCTTAGCCAGTTCCAGATTCTGGGGATAGAAAGATGGATGTGATTTGGAGGTCGGGAAGGCAGGGCCTGGTCAGAAAAACTTTTAAAAAGTAAATGAATAATTACAAACGTGTCTGCTGGGATTAATTGGCCCTGCAGGTATGAGGGAGAGCTGCCAGGAAGAGGAAGCAAGCGTGGGAAAACATGGCTTTGGGGGAGCTACAAGTTCTGCTGCATTTAGGATACTGAGGGAGGGATGGAAAGGGCAGAGATGCCCCAGATGCCTTTGGAGATAGGGGTCTTCATTCCTCTGCCAAAGACTCAGATGGCATCTCTCCTGGGCCCTAGCCAAAGGGGAGGGATGGAACCTGGATTTCAAGGCTGGGTCCTAAAGGACCCCATGCCCCTGAGGAAAAGCAATAGTAAACACTTCATTTAGGTTCTTATGGACACTCCATAGTAAATTACCTTTGGTTGGTTGACCAGGAGTCTCCTACAAGTACCTTTATTACAGCCCTTACCCTGTGTAAGTGAGTGGTAATGTGCTTTAATTGGAAAGTGTGGATTGTAAACACCTTGCTTTTTCTCATGAGGTCCCTGCCCCAGGTCAATGTTTTCACACAGAATGATGGGTCTCCAGAGGGACAGAGTCTTTTTAAAATGAATACACGATCATTCTTCACAAAAGGAATGCAGACAACTACTTTAATTAATGAAGGGACTAATGAAGGGTCTGTCTCCTTCTGGGAGCTTTGATACAAGCTCTTAGCAGTTATAGGCAGATATAAGGATCTACTTACCTTGCACAGTCTTTTTTTTTTTTTTTTTGTAAGTGTGATCTGCATACTTGTGCTTATCACATTTTAATCCATTCTGGCTTTGGGGGATTTATTAAATCCCAGCACTCAAATAACCCTGTCTGGGGAAGAAATGGGCCTAGCAGGGCTTCATGCACTTAGAGAGCCTCTCCCAGAAGCCAGGTTCCAGAGGCCTGCCCACCTCCCAGGGGTCCTCATTCCGAGCACCAGGCCAACAGCCAATTTAAAGGCTGGCTCTGGGATTTCAACTCCTCTCGGCCTGGCACTGAATGAACACTATCACCTCTACCTCACTGGAGACCTCATTAGGACTTGAACTCCTGTCTTTGTTCCTTCCCAGAGGGTTCTATACAGGAGGAGAAGTGGAGGGAAAGAAAGGGTCAGGTAAACCCACAACTCCCAGAGCAGCAGGAGTCCAACAGCCTCAGAGAACTGGGAAGTGAGTAAACAAGCAATTACCAAAAAGAAAGGCAAGAAAGCCAGTAACCTGAGAGGCGGCTTAACTAATTTGATTCTCCTCCCTGCCTTCCCTTCCAGGTCTCCTCCCACCCAGCCTCCCCAGGCTGATTTCTCCACCCAGTGCCTACTTTCCAAGTGAAATTTCATACCCCTTGGTTGCAAGGGCCAGGGGTGAGAGACAGTTATATTCTGGCCGAATTCCTCCATGGCTTGGCCATTGGCATCTCTGTTCTTTGTTTAAGGACAGTGCTGAAATCCTCCCTACTCCAATATCCGACAGCCTTTCGGTCCCTCTCCCGGGGAGAGAGGAGGTTAGGAAGAAGGAGGTGACTCAGAACTGCTTCTCAGAAACTGCAGCAGGAACCCAGCTGGGCTGCAGGAAGTGTGGGGTGGAGTGGAAGAACCCTCACACTCCCCACTTTGGCTTGTGAACAAGCTGCCTCCTGCCTACAGCTTCTAGGCTAGTCCGTTCTTTTCACTTCCTCTGGTTCTGCTGACATCAGATTCTGGCAGGTCCAGCACTTACCTTCAAAGGCTTTACACTTTGGTAGGGAATGAAGATGGAAGAACTTTCAGGAAGTTAGACATTGTATATATAAAGAACACCGCTGTACTGGCCCCAATAATTTCTCATCTGAATCTAGTTATCCTTATCTATCCATCCATCTGTCCATCCATCCATCCATCCATCCATCCACTAGGTCTTACTAGGCAACCCATGATCCTCTTGCCTCAGCCTCCCATGTGCTGATAATACAGGCATGAAATACTACATCTGGCTTTTCACCTGGAACATTGAACAGCTCTCTACCCTTCTTTTCTCTCCTCCAGTCTTTCTTCTCTCCAGTCCTATCTCCTTACCTCAGTGGCAAATCTAAATACATACCTGATTCCTACCTCTTCTTAAGTGCCTTCCTATTTCGTGCTAGGCAAGCACTTTAACTGTAGCTACTTCACATATTTTAAGATGAAACCATTTTCCCCAGCACAGCATGTTTTATCTTTTATAGTCTAATCCTTTGAACCTTGGGGCCATGCACCACTCTTCACTCCTACCTGGACCAGAATGAAGCATTTGTAATGCCCAGCTCCATTTCACTATCCTAGCATCAGTCTTGGTACAGGCAAAGATTGTTTTATCTGGAATGATTTCTTCCTTATTCCCAACTTAGTTAATTCCATCTGGAACTCGGTACAGAAATAACCTCCCCCTCCCCGGGAACCCTTCTAACTCTCTCTTCCACACTTCTCAACATTCCTGTATCACCCTAATATTAAACATGATGGAAAACCAGTTTTTTATTCCTCTCCCTTCTAGACATTAAGTCTCTTACTCATCATCTTACCCAGCATGAGGCACAAGGAAGACAGTAGATGGTTGGATGAAAAGCTGACTGGCAGACAGAGGAGTTTGTGGAAGATACAGAAAGTCAGAAACTGATAACATCACTAAAACTAAACTGTAAGATGAGTAACCTATTACTTGTAAAACTCAGCTGGGGTAGGATGGCGGGGGACAGAGGGTTGACATAAGAGAAGAGACTGAAGTGATGATTGTTTAAAATTACGAGTGAAGACAGTTTTCAGTGGAAGCTGGAGAGCAGGAATGAAAATAAGCTACACTAGAGGTAATGCTGCGGGTTTAACCAGTATTTGGGTGCGTTGGCCAGAGGGATGGGGGAGGGGAGAAAAGGCCAGGATTTGTCACTCTGGTGATTAGAAGGGATGTAGACTTGGGTTAAAGAGAACCCTCCTAAAGTCGAGAGAAGGTCTTGGGTGCAGATAGCAGTGAAGGGGTGGGGGGCGGGGGACAGGGCTTCAGGGAATGTGGGAGAGGAGATGATCTGTCTGTTTTTAGAAATAGCTTCAGCTAATTAAAACAGAAAGCAAACAGACTGGAGGAATTTTGAGCTCTGGGTTGAGTTTTGTCTCTGGGTGGTCTAAGCAGACAAAGACTAACAAGTTAGGGCTTTACCTTATCCTTTAGAAAATTGAGACAAAGGTCCAGTAATGATGTTGGTTTGTAAATCACTGTCACAGCTTTAACAAGAAAGGATCCCACTACCAAGGGCTGCTATTCCCCCTCCACCCCCCAATTTCTCACCATGTTCCAGAAGGCTTTCTTGGGGAATAATGCTATTTCTCCATTTGAATGGAGCTACGTTTTACCAAGTACATTCATTGCCTGTCTCAGTCCACCTTTTCCTACTTCTCACTGCTCTCCTGTTTTCTGACTCTGAGTTTATTTTAGTCTTCTGTTTCTCTTTTAATCATCACAGACATCTGTCTCTCTTGCTGTCCCCATCCAGCCACCCCACTTTCTCCCACTCCTATTTTCATCTCCTTACCTCTCTGGTTGCCTTAACAGGCCTACAAACTGCTTGGCTTCCCTCCCTCTTCTCTCCAGATCTGCAGTCTCTTTGTTGGACATGTCTCAACCTGTTTTCAGCCTCAAGACTAATCCTCCATAACACTGAAAAAGACAGATGAGGTCAGACTTGGTGGGGAGGGAAGAAAGAGAAAATTTCGTACCCAGGAAACCACACTCATTCATAACTGGCTTTTCAAATGAGAACAGACTACAAGTGTGTGTGTGTGTGTGTGTGTGTGTGTGTGTGTGTGTGTGTGTATACATGTGAACACGTGTGCAAATGTGTTTCCTCCTGGCAAGATCACCAATTCCTTCTTTGCTCATAGCACATGGCTACATTCCAGTAGGTTTTAAACTCTTAATATATAAAGGGGAAGAAGCATCAGAAATCTCTATCTTTAGATTAGTAGCTGGCGGCACTAGGGTTTCAGGAGTCATCCTTTTATTCTCCAGGATCCTCTAGCAGTTTGTTACCTTGCCAACTGGTAGGCTGGAGTTAAAGCTGCAAGGGTCTTCGTAGGCTGGGAAAAAGGAAGAGAAAGCAGGCTGCTGAAACTAACAAGGTCCCTGGAGTAATTTAGTAGTGTCTCTGGTCTCCTTTTATTTGACAGAAGAATGAAAAGAAGGTGTTTATTCCTCCTGATAAGAGACATATTTAGTTTTTTATTCCAACCTTTTTGACCCTCGTTATGGCCCTTTTTGTACCCACCCAGCTCTGTCTTCAGACATGTTCAAGTCCTTCCAGCTGACCCAAAGGCTTTCTTGCTGTGACCCTGGTTCTTTCTCTTTTGTCCTTTATGCCAGGTTTTTCTTGGGGAAAGGGTTATAGCCAGAGGTGCCACATCCTTCTCTTTACTCTCCTTATAATCTGGTTCTGTCTAATCTTCTGCCAGGACCTCTGTTAAAATCACCCATGATAATCTCTAGCTCTTTTTTCTTCTTTCCCTGTTCTGCTTTCCTAATCTTTGGCAGTAGCCTAGCTCTGCTCCTACCTCTTTACAGTACCCCACCATCACCCCCCCCCCCCCCCACACACACACACATACACACAAGCGCGCACGAGTACAGGCTTAAAGTTAGGGCTTCAGTTTTGTCCTTAGTTTTTTTCAAAGCTGATGCTTGACCACTGGAGCCACAGCTCCACTTGCAGCTTTTTGGTGGTGAATTAGAACTAAGATTCTCACTGACCAGACTTTGTGCTTGAGCTGGCTTAGAATGATGATCCTTAGATCTTAGCTTTCTGAATAGTTAGGATTATAGGCAGGAGCCACTGGTATTGTCCTGGCATCTTGCTCCTTTGGACAGCTCTCTCTTTTTCTCTCCTCAAGACCCCAGCTCTATCTTAGCTTTCTGCCCTTCTTTCTTTCCCTAAAGAGTTTCTTTAGGATCAAAGGTCTCAATGTGACCGTCCCTTCCCGTCCCAAAGCAATGGAGGAAAAGGCCCAGAAGCCTGCAAGAATGTTTCTCAAATTGCATTGTTTCATATGGCTGAAGGCAGCATGTGAGGGGAAGATTGACAAGAGGGAACTAGGCCTCCAAGGATCTAAAGCTGATTATTTCACACTTTACCTTGAGATCAGCAGAAATACCTGCTTTTTACATCTTTATGTGCACGTCAATCATCTGAGGGATCTTGTTAAACTGGAATCAGTAGGCCTGGAATGGGGCCTGAGATTCTGCATTTCTTGTAAGCTCCCAAATAGTAAAGCATCTTATTTTGAGACTAAGGAACTGGACACACTTGATCTATTATCAGATTTTCTGGAGGTTTCTATGTTGTTTTTTCAACTCAGCTAGAATGTAATCACCCTAAGGGCCAAGATTCTGTTTTTTTACTATATCTTTGCATTCCCCATAAGTGAGCTCCCTGTGGGTGTTTGTATGTGTGTTTATTTTTGTCATCACTGGGGCTTCAACTCAGGGCCAGAGCACTCTCTCTTAG
This sequence comes from Dipodomys merriami, assembly GCF_024711535.1. Taxonomy (NCBI): domain Eukaryota; kingdom Metazoa; phylum Chordata; class Mammalia; order Rodentia; family Heteromyidae; genus Dipodomys; species Dipodomys merriami. Next base: position 19,149,969 of record NW_027203826.1, read on the forward strand.
TTTTTTCTCAAGGTTGGTGTTTCACTACTTGAGTCATACTTCCACTTCCCCTTCTGGGTATCCTTGTAAGTACTTAAATGGGACTCAGTGCTGAGCCCTTTACAGGTGTTTTGTTGCACTAATTTATCTTCTAACTACAATTACAAGCAAGTGGATAGTTAAAACAAAAACAAAAAAACAGCCTATATGAGCCGGGTGGCAGTGGCTCACTGAAATCCTAGCTACTCAGGAGGCTGAGATCTAAGGATTGTGATTCAAAGCCAGCCCAGGCAGGAAAGTCTGTGATACTCTTATCTCCAATAAACCATTAGAAAACCGGAAGTGGTTCTGTGTCTCAAGAGGTAGAGCACTCTCCTTGAGCTGAAGAGCTGAGGGATAGCGCCCAAGCCCAGAGTTCAAGCCCCACGACCAAAAAAAAAAAAAAGCCTATAAATAAAAATGAAGAAAGATCAGTGACTTTCCAAGCAGAAAGTCCATAATCAGATTCAAGTTCATAGTCCTCTGGTCAGATGGGTCTTTAGGAAATAGAGGAGCAATGAACTTGAATACTGCTTTTACTTGAGTCCTCACTTGACCATGCAATATGATCAACCACTTACCTTAAATCTCATTTATTCTCTCCTACTGGTAAGTAGGACTCTCCCCTCTTTCTTCTCTCTCATTCAGGAACCCTGAGTAAGCCCACTTAGGGGACTCATACCTGATGCTGAGGAGATTAGAAGGTTGGGAAGCAGACAGCTGGACCAGCCCACATGCCAGGACTGCCCACACGCCACACCCCAGCCTCCCTCAGCAGTGCACACTTGCTCTCAGCAGTGCCATTTGAACACAGTAAAGTGAGGGGAGAAAGCTACAGAAATTATAGAGCAACCACAGCCCTAGCTTAGTGTCCCATGTACCTCAACTTCAGTTTCTGAGGTGGAATGTTGGCTTTTAGTGACTGCTCCTGTGATCATAAAAATAAAAGGCACTCTAGTCTCTAAAGTGGGTCATGTGGGGGGCAAGGGTGGAGAGCTGATAAATGCAGATGCCAAAGAACTTTCACCCTTGTCCAGACCAAAAATAAAACTTGGAAATTGTCTGAAGAAGACAGAGTTACAGCCTAAGAAAAGTCTGGAAGAAGAAGGTGGGTGGGGTGTTCCTGCCCTAAATTCACTTGGCCCACAGCAGACCTTGAGCAGAAGTTCCTCCGGATGCCTCCCCCTACCCCATCACTTCAAAGCCTTGAGCTCACTTCCTGCTGGTCATATCTGCTGCTTGATGCCAGATAACTGAACCCTTCTCCCACTTCTAGTAGTAACTCACTGTAAAGTGTCTCTATTAATCAAAGCGAGAGGGAAGACAAGGCAAAGAGGCCCTTTGTGATTTCTCCATCCTAGCAGTTTTGTGATTGTTTTAGAAAGTGACCTCTGCAGTTCCAGAAAAGGACCACATTCTACATAGATGTTGTAGAGTTCATGTCTGGGCTGTCCTTGGATTTCTTTTTTTTTTCCTGCATCTGGCTACCAGCCAAGCTGGCTTTTAGTTGCTGCTAGTACGTAGACTCCTCTCCCATTCCTTCTATTATGATGGGACTGGGGAGTGTGATGAGGGACAGGGAGAGAGTAACTTCCAGCTCTCACAGCTGTGGCTTGATCTCTAAGTCCCAGAGTCTTTGCAAATCTTACAGTCAGGAAATCCGTGTCTTTGCTCTCTTAGTGGGCTGTTCCATTCCCGACCATAGCTATTCACTGAGCAGACTCGTTCTCACTTTAATGATGACAATGAGTACCATCCAGTGAGAGAGTCAGGGAAATGAGACTTAGAAGACTCAGCCAGACAGAAACGGAAGATGAATAGCTACAACCCTAGCGGAAATATCTATGCCAGATAGGCCAGGATGATGTAACTAGGGCGAAATAGCTAAGTAGGTGCAGATCAGCTTGGGAGAGAAATACTTGGTTGGATGGCATCCTAGATTCAAGAAGGTGACCAAGTATGGAGAGCAGCCACAGGAAGTCCCAAGTCTAGAAACAACTATCAGTGCTTTGAGAAAAGGAAACACAGGTTTACAAAGGGAACAGAATAGTTTGGTTTGGTTTTGCTTGTTTTTGGTTATTTCAGACCAAGCAAGTTCCCAACTACTTCTCTGTCCCAAGACTTAGGAGGTGAATGGGCAGAAGAATAAGCATGTGGGAACACACAGCTTTTAGCACATCCCTAGTTCTAGAAAAAAGGAGAAGAGCCTTGCCTTGGCATCTGGTGAAATGACTGGGCAGGGAAACTTGGCAGAAGTCCAGTTTGTTGGGAGAAAGCAGAGATCTGGGATCAGGGCTGGCTTGGTGCTAAATGAGTGGGAAAAGAATAGCTAATTCTCACCTTCATCCTGGAAGTTAGGAATATGGCTTATCACACAGGCCTAAGGGCTGCTTGTCACCAGATCTCAGACCACTTTATTATACAAGACTCTTAATAAGTAGATTTACCAGCAGATACCACGGGCCTCCTCTAAGCCAGTCCCCTGAATCACCAGCTAGAGATGCACAGTAGAGTAACTGGGACCAGCTCCTTTCCTCCTTTCCAAAATGACCACCATTCATCTCTGCAGAAGTGGACAGCACGCGCTGCTGTGGGCTGCTGTTGGTCTGCAGAGCAGTGAAAGGGAGAGGCACTTTCAGGAATGCAGTCCCTGGAGGTTTCCCCTTCCTTGCCCGAAGGATTCCAAAGGTCTGAGACAAACCCCACGATGTCATCCAACTGAGATGCTTTGGGCTATATTCTTCTGGGAGAGGGCAATCACTAGAGAAGGACTTTATTTTTTAAACCCTCATTCCCACTGGGGGAGGGGAGTAAGACTGGCACACTTTAGGAAAAACTGTTTGGATAAGGAAAGGAAACATTCAACTAGATGTGTGTTCTCTATGTACCCTGAGGAACTGTTACTGCAAACTCCAAGGGCATGAGTTAGGATCTCTGATTCCTAACACCAACTCTGCTTCTACCATGGTTTTTCCTCCCGAGGCTTTCCACGGGGTAGATTTTTAAATGTGAACAATGGTTCAAAGGTTGAGAGACAAACTGCTCATTACTGGAAAGAGTGCCAGGAATCCTGGGAAGTCGACCTCACTCTCCACTGGAACACTGTGCCTCATGGTTACGCTTCTTTTATAGTCACTGGAAGGTTGGCTCAGCTTTTCTTTTCATTCCCATCTTCTTTCAGGAACTGCTGGGATAAAAGGGAGCCAAGGAGAATAAAAAATTCACAAACGGGACAGGAATAAAATATTTAGGGCAAAAGATCAGAAATTCTTTGCTTATCAGAACTGAACTAACTCTTCGTTGTAAAAAAAAAAAAGTAGTATAGGGAAATAAATGCCAGTTAAACTCCATGTAACAGTGATATTAGTCTATAGACTCATCACTGTCTCTAAGCAAGACAGTCATGCCTCTTAAGTTGAAGACACTCAGATTAACCCAGTGATGAAAACAGAACATTTCTGCCATCATTAAAGTCTGTTCCAATATGAAATACATCCTTATTCTGAGTATTCTCTCCCACTTCTCATTCCCATTGATGAATGGGAGGAATGGAAAAGTTATCAGATGCTACAAAGAAAACCTAGTCACTTTGGAGTAGCAATCCAATTTTTCTATCATTAGCTCTTTTCCCAAATGAAGATAGTTTCTGAAAGGGAGGACAATAAAAATATTAAAGCAAGCTGCGTGCTGGTGGCTCTCACCTGTAAATCTAGCTACGTGGGAGGGAGGCTAAGATTTGAGGATCTCGATTTGTGATTTGTAACCAGCCTGGGGAGAAAAATCTGTGAGACTTTTTATTTCAAATTAACTCTTAAAAAGCCAGGGGTGGCTTTTGAGTGGAAAAAGCTGAGAAACATTGCCCAAGCCCTGAGTTCAAACCCCAGTACCAGCTCCAAAGAATTTATTTAAAAAAATTAAAGCAGTGCAATTGAAAAGTATTGTATTAAAAATCATTATCTCCTATTATAATCTTGGAGTGCTTGTCAAAAAGCACTTCAAATACTTAGCCTTTACATAGCAGTCAGAAAAAAGAAAACAAAATCAGGGAAGGAGTGCTTAGAGGTGAAGCTCAGAAGTAGAGCACTTGCCTAGCTAGTATGGCCTAGGGTCCCAAGTTCAATTCTCAGCATGAGGAGGCAAAAAAAATTCCAGACTACAGCTATGGTCTGGAGTTTTCCAAAGTGGTAGGAAATGGTTAGATACCAAAACTCTGGCTTTGTTTCTAGTCATCCTGCATCTGATTTAGCTATGTGATAATCCCGTCTTGGCATCATCTTGTTCAGGGTCTATCAATGGGCATGACTTAAGGAGCATTCTGTGCCAAGAAATTCAGGCTAAAAATAACTCTGTGAACTATTTTTTTTCCCTTTACTCATCACAGAGAGCATTTGTATGTCAACAAGAACTTTGCTCCTTGTGAGTTTTTCACTCCTGTTACTCCTTCCTGAAAATAGAGTTGTTTAATATAACCCAGGAAAGTCAGTTTGGTGTGAGACATACACAGCAACAAATCTATGTCGGTAGAACAAAGCTTTATGATGGCTAAGCATCCAGAGAAAAAAGAATGAAAGAACCCACACTCAGATAATTTAAAGATTTGTTCTTCTTCTTTCTTACAAACATGAGAATATTTGATTTATATACAGAATTTGCTTCTATAGTAGTAAAAACTATTAAGCACTTACTATGTATGAAGTATTTGGTTTGGTTTGGTTTTTTAAACAGTCTCACTATGTAGTCCAGGCTAGCTTGGTATTCTCAATCCTCTTGCCTTGGCCTCCTGAGGGCTGAGATTACTTTACAGGGACATACCACCACGCCCATCGGTTATGAGGTATTTTTCTAAGATCATTAACTCATTAATTTTCACAACTCTATGAGGTTCAATTATACCAATTTCATATTTGAAAAGAAAATTGAAGTAGAGAGATGAAATAACTTGTCCAAGGTCCAAGGTCCAAGGTAGCAGAATCTTAGCAGAGCTAAGATTCAAAAATCCAGGCTGCCTGGCTCCAGCCAGAGTCCATATTCAAACACTATACAGTTCTCTAACAATTCTGTAACCCCCCCACAAAGATTTTAAAAAAGTTTTCTACACAGCTTTCTCCTTTTCAAATATGTCAGTTTGCATTTTCTAAATTAAGCAGACACATGGTCCCATGGTTCATCTTCATGGGAAATGAGGCATCAACAGGAATTTCAGTCTCATCCAAAATATACAGCTTTTTTAACACACCAAGTGTCACCACCTTTCTAATATTGAAAAAAAATGCATTGATAGCTGTTCAAGTGTAACTACTATCTAGCAACAGGAAATTTGTTCCAACATTAAGTCCTCGTCACTTTTAGTTTAAGCAGTCAGCCTTCAGTGGATCTTTGGTGATTATGGCAGACCTAAAGTAGCTCATCTTTTAATGAAAATCAAAACAACTTAGGGAATTGCCTAGTTGAATAATATACAGTTATATGTGTATTACAGTGATGAGGCATAAAGTAAAAAATTCTGTATGCCTACTTATGTTAATAGTTCACTAACAGATTTGAAGAGATACCAAAGCAGTGGCTCACTTCCCTATGAAGGTTCATGTAATTGTAACTGTTAAGTAAGGCCAGGTACCATTCACAAGCTTTTTATTATAAAGGTCATAACCTTTACTTAAAGCTTTGTCTGTTTTGTCAACTTCTCCCACCTCTTAAAACATTCTAGTACTCATAAACTGGAACCATCTTTTAAAGTACTGGCATTTTAAAACAACTTTCTAATTGCTTTGCTCCTGAAATACAGATTACCTAATACCTTTCAAATACTGAACATCTTGATTTAGACAAAAACAGAAAACCTCCTGGAATAGCAATAATTTTAGCAAAATGATATGGCTGTCATGTGTTTTATCAGAACCAAAACACTGATGTCATCATTTAGGTGGCAAAAGCCAATCTGGAAGTGTTGCTTTATGAAAATTAACTTAGCTCTCTTCCTTATCTGGTTTGACACAGGAATTTCACTTTCACATATAAAACTACTTTCTACAGCTATACTAGTAAAGAAAAATAAAAAATTTCAATCCTGACACCTAGTGGAATGTAGGGGTGGACCTGTCCACTTGGACAAGTCTCAGCTTTACCTATGTTCTAGTTCTAACAGGCAGGTAAAGTCAGCATTTTTTTTTCCAGTTCAAATCTGTAAAATAATCCATGATATATAAATTAACAGATTAGTTTTAGGTAGAAACATTTTTGTGGATAAGGGCTTCAGAAGTTGATGCTAATTGGTGTTAGTTATTGATGCTTATTAATGTTAGACACCATCAGATTAGGCTGGAGAAAATTGGCCTAAATTGACTATAGAAAGGGCAGTTGTAGTCGTACCCATTTCAAGAAACTGCTGGTCACTGATATTAGTATCTAATAGCAGTCTTATGGTATGGGGATGGGGGGGACAGTACATGTGTCTCTCCTGATACTCAGTGAAACCAGTGAACAATGTCCTTGGTCTGTGAATGTCTGATATTAAGAACCACACCTTTAATTTTCTAGCGCAGACCTTGGCACCCCTCCCCCACTTTGCTGGAAAACCCAGGCAGGTGATTACAGACAAGGAGGCAGTGAAGTTGCTTCAAAATATTTAATACGTGTTAGACACGTAAAGTTACATTTTTATACAAAAATCAATACAAGGAAGGAGAAAATACTGTACAAAAACCTTATCAGCTCCCCCAACCTTTATACAACAAAGACTGGAGTCACCATATCTACAAACCCATAAGGTCTTTCCACATAGGGCTTGTCTGTAAACTCTGTTTCATTAAACACTTTTTTAAAAGCACTGTGTAGTTCTGAGCTAGAGCTTTTAAAAATATATCTTTTCTCTATAAACTCCGTATTTCCAAGCTTGAACTCTTGGGTGAAGTTCATCAAGCTTTCCCTCCCTCCCGCCCCCCCCCCCCCCCGCCGTGAGGAGATGAAGGTCCCTTAATATTCCCCTTTCCCCAGAGTAATCACAGGGTCAGAACGTTTCTTCTGTGCGAAGATGGTGGGGAGGAGAGAAGGAATGAGAGTCTCCGCTGCGGGCTGCTCCCCGCCAGTGGCAGGCAATCCGGGGAGGAGGCCCCTCCCGGCTCGGGGGGGGGGGCAGCTCAACTCGCACGACAAAGGTGTGTAAAGTCCCCTTCCTCCCCGAGATCAGCCGGGGAACTCCCGCGCCCCCGCCGTCAGCCGCTTCCTTCTCCGGGCGGAGGGCGGAGGAAAGTCCCTGTCAGTCCCCAAAGTCTCAAGCCCCGGGGAAGGGGTGGTGCGTTCCAGGCGGACAACAACAACAACAACAACAAAAAAAAAAGTCTAAATTCAACAAGACGGACTTACAGACACACACGTACACAAAAGGTTAACGATCGATCGTCCTCTTCCTAGGATTAAGCCTCCGACTCCAGGTCTCCCGCACGAGCCTCGAGTCTCGACACAGCAGGGCTGCCAGGCCGGGGTCAGGGTGCTGCCCCGCAGCCACCAGTCTCCCCCGACGCGCACGGCGCCTGCCGTCTCGGGGCGTCCTCGCCGCCGGGAGAGGCCCGGCCCTCACTTCGGGGACGCCCGCTGCTCAACCTCCACCCCGCCGCCCGGGACCTGGGGCTCAGAAGGCCACGATGGCTGTGCTCCAGGGGTTCATGTCTCTCAGCACCGGCTTATCGCAGCAGATCTGCCCCGGCTCGGCGGTTTCCGGACCGCCCTCCCCGGCCTCTTCCTCCTCCCGGCCGCCCCCGGGGCTTTTCCGTAAGAGTCCCGAGAAACTGGAACCGAAGATGCTGATGAGGTTAGCCACGTTGCCCGTCTCCATCTCCTCCTCGCCGCCGTCCTCTTCGCCGCTGCAGCCGGGCTGCTCGCACTCCGAGTGCCGGCGCGGCTTCTTCTGCGGGGTGGCGCCGGGCGCCGGGCAGCCCGCGTGGCCGCCGCCCACCCCCGCCGCGCCGCGCTTCCTGGGGCCCACGGCGGGCGGCGCGGGGGCTGCGTCCTCGGCGGGCCGGGGCGCGCAGCGGCAGTCAGCTCCGAGGGACGCGGCGGCCAGCGCGCCCGGCGGGTCCTCCCCGGCGGGGGGGCAGCCGCACGGACGGCGCGCGGCCCCGGGCCCCTCCGAGGGCGGCGCAGCCGGGCAGCCGCCGGCCGCCACGCTCGCCGCTTCCTCGCGGCTCCCGCCGGCAGCTTCGGCCGCGTCCTCCGCGCTCCCCGCCCGCGGCGCGCGGGAGGTCTCGGGGCACCCCGGCTGCGGCTGCTCGGGCTCCGGCCAGGCGACGACGTGGGCCGCCGGGGGAGGCGGCTCGCCCCAGCCCGCGGGGGGCCCGGACGCCGGCTCCCCGGGCTGCTGCGGCGGCGGCGGCGCCAGCGGAGTCCCCGCGGGGCCGGCGAGGTAGAGGCCAGGGCAGGGGTCGCTCAGGTAGACCTGGCGTGCGCTGCGCAGCACCAGCGAGACCAGAAGGTTCTTGTGCAGCTTGATGCCGCCCCGCTGGACCCGCGAGTTGTAGATCTTGCCCAGGGAGATGCTGACGATGCGGTGAGCCTCCAGCTTGAACTCCATCCTGCCTCCTCTACCCAGGGCGAGCGTCGAGGTGACTGGACCCACCCCTGCCTCCGGTCCGGTGGCGACAGGGAGAGCGACGAGCGCAGACAAGTCCGCTCCGGGGGCGCGCCCTCGACAGCGCTCCGAAGAAAAACGACTCCGAGCCGCGCGCGCCAGCCGGCTTCAGCCCCCTGGCCCCGGACAACCGCTTCCTCCCACGTCCGGTCGCTCAACTGAGGTGCGCTGCGCCGCCCCGCGCTTTATATAAGCTGCTCGAACGCCAATCACGGCGCGCTGCCAACCGTTCGGGGCGGGCCGGAACGCGTTTGTGTGCTGCGTGCGGCCAATCAGAGGCTGAGGGAGGAGCTTCAGCGCTCGTTCGAACGTTAGTCCCGCGGAGCAAGGCCTTAAAGGGGTCGAAGATGAGTGGCCACCGGCTAGTGCTGACCGGGCTTGGGCTCGTGGGGGTTCGCGGGTGCGGGGCTTGTTTGTTATGAAGGGTTCTGGCTCGTGCGCTGGCTTACTGGAACCAAAGTAAACGGGGCCATTCCAATTTTCAGTGGACTTTTGGTGGTCTCTGCTCCACCACAAAGTCCTGATCCTTCCTTGGCCAACCGCACATCCCTTTTCCTCCCCCCTCCTTCCCACCCAGTCTAGGCCTCTACTCCTGGCCAGCCACCCCGCCCCCCCTTCCCACCCAGTCTAGGCCTCTACTCCTGGCCAGCCACCCCCTTCCCACCCAGTCTAGGCCTCTACTCCTGGCCAGCCCCCCCGCCCCCCCTTCCCACCCAGTCTAGGCCTCTACTCCTGGCCAGCCACCCCGCCCCCCCTTCCCACCCAGTCTAGGCCTCTACTCCTGGCCAGCCACGACAGCACTGGAGGCAATGGCGGTACAAGGCCAGGGACGCCCCTGGGTAGAAAACAGTATTACTGCCGGGCACTTGGCAGTGTTACTTTGTGATAAACCCCTTGGCCTACTAGTCTTAGCACACTTACACACTCTTAGCATCTGACTAGTCGAATCCCGTTGTTTGTAAAGAGGTTCCAGAAATGTTGAGGTTTTTGTCCTTTTGAGGAATTGGGACTAGGTACAAGGTGGTTGGTTCTCACCTAAGGCCGGCATCTCTTTGTCTTCTAGGTTCTAGAACAAGCCCAGATGCTGCTACATGGTTTAAATGGAAGGTTTTTTTTTTTTTTTTAACATGTTTCTCCACAATGATTTTATTTTGTTATTTCTTTAGTGCCGGTCCTGTGGCTTGAACGCAGGGCCTGGGTGCCCACTCTGCTGCTCAAGCCTAGTGTTCAACTACTTGAGCAGCTCCACTTTTGACTTTGTGGTAGTTGGTTAATGAGGGATAAGAGTCTCAGGGACTTCCCTGTCCGGAGTGGCTTTGAACTGAGAATCTCAGATCTCAGCCTCTGAGTAGCTAAGATAATAAGCATGAACCACAGGTTCCTGGCCCTTGGTAATAGACTCCTTACCACAGTCACTGACTGGTAACTCTTGGGAAAACCTAACAAGTTCTGAAAATACAAATAGAGAAGTCATGAACTCCCATAATGATGGCATAATTTTATTTTGTGTCAAGGTAAAACTGTAGAAGTGTTCTAGAATTTTCTAATTGGTCAACAATGTAGTCCATCCACTGATCCTTATAAATACAGGATCTTAGGGCAATAGAATTGTATAGGGTCCTGAACTAGGATGATAGTCATTCTAATTAGTACCACTACAGCTCCACCACAGACCTTCCTGATGACTCCGTATATAATCTCAGGATCCAGGCAGGCAGATGGCTCAAGCCTGTACTACTTAGAAGGTAGAGATGTAGGATTGAGATTCAAGGCCTTCTCCAGCTTCAGAAAGCTTAGCTCAAGTAGAGTGCCAGACTGGGAACCACTGAGTTCAATATCAAGTACCACCCTGAAAATAAGTGAATAACCTCAGGGACCTGTAGTTTCAACTCTAAAAGGGACAAATCACCTAAACATCTACTTCATTATGCAGAAAAGAAATGAAAACTCCCAGCTTCAATCTGAATAGTAAAATGAAGCACAGCTTTCTTGGAGTCCATGGGGAACAGTTGGTTGATGATGCACCAGAGTTTGGTCAAGCTATGTATTTGTTTAGGAGGAATATTAGTGAAAAGTGGGCTAGATCCTGGCCAGTTCACCATCATGAAACCTTTGAAGATGTGATGGTTCAGTAACATTACCTTTGCCAACAGTTGTGGCTGGAAACTCAAACATCGTCTATGAGACTAGAATTTTTACCCTCTAGAAATTTTCAGCCCACATACAAAAGCAGATAAAATAATTACAAGAATAAACACAAAACAAATATAAGTTGAATAATGTTTTCTTCTATTTTTTCTTTCTTTGAGAGCTTTTAGCCACAGGAGTGTTTAAGCACACAGGATTCAGATCCCAGCTCCAGTTCTGGCTCTGTGCCTTTTGGAAAGATTTCATCTCCCTTGCCTTACCTGTGTCTTAGAGTTTTTCATAAGACAAAACAAGATAATACATATAGAATTGTTAGTGCAGCACCTGGCATACAGTAAGTAATCTATATGTTAGTTATTAGAGCACATTGGCACACACAAGAACTTTGTGCTAAAGGATAGAGAAGGTTTGAACAAAGAAGATGCATTTGAGGAGGGTATTGAAAATCCCTGAGGTAGAATCCCATAAGTTCTGAGCTAGGATTATAGGCAAGAGCCATCAGCACCTTGTCTGAGTAATTAAGTACTTTGCAACTACATATGAAGATGGCATAGGGAATCTCACAACTGTTGATAAAAGGGGCTGGGGAGACATGGAAAGAAAACAATGGAGGTGATTCTGATTAAATATATAATATCTGTATATCTGAAATGCTATGATGAAACCCTTTGGTAAAATTAATATATACATAAAAATAATGACTGGAAAGTTAAACGGAGCTTAACTGCCAAAATAGTTGGCAGGGAGTAGGGAGCTGGTACCGGCAGGAGCAGGTGGGTAGGGCTAACAGAGAAAAGATGAATGAGAATGAATGTGGTCAAAGTAGTTTATTTCCATGTGGGAGAATACAGAAATGAAAACTTGTGGAACTCATTTTAAAAAGGGAAGAAAGTGGAGATAAAGAAGAGTTAGGAGAAGAGATGAGTTTGATTGTATACATATGTGGAAATGTCATGGTGAATGCTCCTTCACTGTACAACTAATGTATGTATCTCTTAAAAGGCAAAATGTGGTGCAGGAATATCTCATTTGGTAGGTATTCTTGGCACATACCCAAAAGTTAAGTGGGAGAGTTTAGAAACCAAAGCTGGGGCTCCACTGGAAGGGCCATGGATGTCTCAATGAAAAGACAGGGCCACAGGAATCTACTTGCCGAGTAAGAAAACCAGAGTAGATTCTAGAGCAGGTAGTGCACAGAGATCCTTTAATTGTAAAACCCTTATTTGCAGTTAGGCTAAGGGTTATGTCATAAAGGCCTGAACTAGGTAGAGAGAATAAAAGTGAAAAAAGCCAGGAAACAAAAACCTCCAGCAATATAGAATGCTCCCACTTACTACCCACAAAGGATATTACTAAGACTCATTGTGTGTGTGTGTGTGTGTATGTGCACAAGCGCACGAGTACGTGCACACACTTGAACCAGGGGTCTTGTGCACTTGCCTGTTTTTTGTTCAAGGCTGGTACCACTTGAACCATACAATCTGACAGATTTGTCTCAGATTTGTCTACCCTCGATGGCTTTGAGCTGCGGTAATCAGACCTCAGCCTCCAGGTTACTAAGATTATAAATGTGAGCCAATGGCCCCTAGCCCAATTGTACTTACATTTTGTTAAGTTTTTAAAATCTATGTTATTTAATTTCATTAGAAAACTATTACCTATATAAAATTTTTGGTCTACTTTAATTCTCTCAGATGAGAAATACTTCATGTCATTAAATTGAATTAGATATATTCTTTATTATGTTTCAGGAACAATACCTCATCATTTCTATAATAATGCACCTCTTCCTTACATTTATTTATCTGAATAACCACGTAATGAGTGTCTTTTCTCCCACACTCTGTAATTACAGTTTATATAAGTGTAATTTATAGTGTTAATAACTGGATTCATTATCTAATCTTTAATTTATTTCAAATCTCCCTATGATGTGATAGTTCCACGATAACTAGATAGCGTGGTTATCAAAGCATTGACAAAGTCACTTTTGTTTTTCTGGTCCTGGGTCTTGAACTCAGGGCCTGGGCACTATCCATAAGCCTCTTTGTGCTCAAGGCTAGAGCCCTATCATGTAAGCACAGTGCCACTTCTGGCTTTCTCTGAGTAGTTTATTGGAGATAAGAATCTCACAGATTTCCCCACCTCAGCTGGCTTCAAACTGCAAACCTTAGATCTCAGCCTCCTGAGTAGCTAGGATTATAGGTGTGAGACACTGGTGCCTGGCTGAATGCACTTTTTCCTCAGCTCTTCAACTCAAGGCTAGTGCTCTACCACTTCCAGCTTTTTCTGCTTATGTGGTACTGAGGAATCAAACCCAGGTCCTCATGTATGCAGGGCAAGCACTCTACCACTGAGCCACCTTCCCAGCCCCCGAAGGCACTTTTTGATTATCATATGTTATTTTGCATCTTTTTTTTTCTCTTGGATGCTTGACTTCTACAGAATTCTTTATATTCATGTAGCTTTTGACTAGAGGTTGTCACCAAAACCTTTGCCCTTTTCCTCATTTCCCTTACTTAGAACAATATCACTCTCTTGTCCTAAATTTTGTATCTTTTTTTTTGTCAGTCATGGGGCTTGAACTCTGGGCCTGAGCACTGTTCCCTCAGCTCTTCAGCTCAAGGCAAGTGCTCTACCACTTTGAGCCACAGTGCCACTTCTGGTTTTCTGGTGGTTTATTGGAGATGAGTCTCACAGACTTTCCTGCCTGAGCTGGTTTAGAACTGTGATCCTCAGATCTCAGCCTCCTGGGTAGCTAGGATTATAGGTGTGAGCCACCGGCACCCTGCTTAAATTTTATATCTTAATGATTGCCTTTTTCATACTTTGTCTCCCTTAAGATTCTCAAGGAATCAAATTCCTTAGAAAGTTGAGCAAACTCATTAAAATGAGTCTAGCATCCTCCTAAATCCAAAATGGTAAAACACCACTGTATATAACCCTAACCTATGCTGTTCAGTATGGTGGCCACTAGCACATGTGACTGCTGAGCACATGAATTGTGGCTAGGACAACCAAAGCAAGAGGTTTGAACTGTAGTCAATTTGAATTTAGGAATTAAAACTGAACCATTTTTTCCCCCCTGAAATACAGTTGTGTTGTATTTTTGAAGTTTGAAAACCTAGCATCCCAACTGATATGTGCCCTAAATATAAAATATTCAACACATTTATTTCTTTTTTTCCTCCTCCTCCTCCTCCTCCTCCTCCTCCTCCTCCTCCTTCTCCTCCTCCTCCTCCTCCTCCTCCTCCTCCTCCTCCTCTTCCTTCCTCCTCTCCTTTTTCTCCTCCTCCTCCTCCTTCTCTTCCTCCTCCTCCTCCTCCTCCTTCTCTTCCTCCTCCTCCTCCTCCTCCTCCTCCTCCTCCTCCTCCTCCTCCTCTTCCTCCTCCTCCTCCTCCTCCTCCTCTTCCTCCTCCTCCTCCTCCTCCTTTTCCTCTCCTTTTCCTCCTCCTCCTCCTTCTTCTTGAGACACAGCTTTGTAGTTTAGCTGGCCCCAAATTAAAAATTCTCCTGTCTTAGCCTCCCGAAAGCTGACTTTACAAGGGATACATCATTATACCTGGCTACATGACAAGTTTCAAAGATTTAGTATCAAAAAGAAAATGTAAAGTATCTCATTAATAATCTTATAGTGGTTACATGTTGAAATGGAATTTTAGATGAGTTAAATAAAATATATCACTGGAAGTAATTTAGCCAATTTCTAAAACAAGGTTTTCCCCCCTAGTACCAGGATTTGAACTTAGGGCCTCAAGCTTGCTCAGCTTGCTCTACCATTTGAGCCATACCTCCAGCCCAGGCTGGATTCAAAACTCAGTCCTCCAGATCTGAGCTTCCTGAATAGCTAGGATTACAGGTATGAGCCATTGGTGGCAGCTCTTAATTGTATTTCAATTGGACAATACTGCCTTGAGGACAAAAAGGAGCTGGGCACTGGTGGCTCACCCTTGTACTCCTAGCTACTCAGGACACTGAGATCTGAGGATTACAGTTCAAAACCAGCCCAGGCAAGGAAAGTCCATGAGACTTTTATCTCCAGTTAACCCCCAGAAAACTAGAAGTGACACTGTGGCTCAAAGTGGTAGAGTGCTAGCCTTGCGCAAAAAAGCTCAGGGATAGCACCCAGGCCTTGAGTTCAAGACCCAAGACTGACAAAAAAGGCAGGGATGGGAAGCTTCAATATACAAATATGTACAAACATCTTGTAACAGCTTTGGTAACAAGTAACAAATAACATCTTTGGTTGGAGAAGAAGGAAAGGAAAAGGAAGACAAAGGAAGCGAAACACAAGCCAGTAGTAGAGTCAGAGAGAAAAATCAGAGTGTAAAAATGCCCAATTGGTCTATTTTTTTTTGTATGTTTGAAGTATTAGGTTTGATCTCAGGGCCTTGCACTGGTAGGCAGATGTTCTACCATTGAGCCACAACTCCAAGCCTGAAAGTTCTTTCTAAAACTGAGAAGCCACAGAGCTACAGAAGCAAAATTCTACTTATCTGGATACAATGATGAAGAAAGTTTTGCAATATCATATTTTAATTCAAAATACAAGCATATAAATGGATTTCAAAGAGAACACTTCCTTGGATAACACCATTCTCCTGGGGGTTTCTTCGGGTGAGTCTATTTTCTCTTCTAATGTTCACTTGGAAGTTGCAGGACCATTTATTTTTAATGTGCTGTTTTCTTCCACACAAAAAACTTTAGTGGCTTCCTATGACCTTTACGGCAAAAATCCAATTTTCTGGCCTAGTCTCCAGAGTACCACACAATATATTGTCAAGATGAACTACCAGGAGCCATGAACAAAGCTGGAGCTGAGCTGGATGCCTGGCAGTTCACTATAGCTGCACATTTAAATCACCTGGGAGCTTTTAAACATCCAGACACCCAGGCTTTACCAGATAACTTAAAATCAGAGTCTCTGATAGGAGAGACAAGCATCAGGGATTTTTACAGTAGCCAGGTACCAGTGGCTTATGCCTAGATTAATCCCAGATACTCAGGAAGCTGAAATCTAAGAAGTGAAGTTCACAGCCAGCCCAGGAAGAAAACTCCTCCAAACTCTTTATTTCCAAAGAAGCAGCAAAAACAAAACCACCCCCCGCCCCCCCCACCCCCAAAATGGAGATAGTAGAGTATCAGTCACAAGCAAAAAAGCTCAGTGAAAGCTTTGTGTACAAGCCCCACTACCTCTATAGTGATTATACTATGCTAACAGAATGAGTAGTCTAGCTTATTGTTTCAGGATCAGATGTAAAATTCTGATTCTCTAAATGCAGGCAAACTCTTCCAGTATTTTTACTAACCCGAGGAACATAAATGCCCTAAGCTTTTTTTCAGCGAGGCAGAGCTAACAAAAAGTGTATCACTTACAGCCAGGTGCCTATGGCTCACACCTGTAAACCTAGCTTTTTTTCTGCCAGCCTGAAACTGCCAGCCCTGGGCAGAAAAGTTCATGAGGCCACTTCTAACCAAGAGCTGGGCACGATGGTACTCACCTGTTATCCTAGCTGTGACAGGAAGCCTAAATTAGATGGATCATGGCCCAAACTTACACCAGGGCAGGAAATAAAATCTTATTTCAAAAAATCAGCATCACAAAAAGGAATGAAGTCATGGCTCAGAAGTCAAGTACCTGCCTAGCAAAGCAAAGCCTGAGTTGAGTTCAAACCCCAGTACTTCCTCTGCTCAAAAATAGTCTATCTCTTAGGGCTCAGAGTGTTTCTTAATGTTAGAGCCATTCTCAAGCATATAAGAAGCCCAGTATACACAACACACACACACACACACACACACACACACCCCACCACCACCACCACCACCACCACCACCACCACCACCACCACCACCACCACCACCACCACTACCACCATCACCACCACCACCATCATCATCATCTCATTTCCTCAACAAAATACCTTTTAGCCTCCTGCCCTAATTCTGTACCTTACTTCTTCCAGAAAGCTTTTGATGCCCATTGGTGTATAGTTCATTCACATGTACTCTCTTATTCTCTTCCTCTCTCCCTCCCTCCTCACTCTCATAACCCAGTATTTGTTAGTTAGAACCATAATACAACTTATTATCTTGTGATAACCCTTATTTCTCTGCTTTGCATTTTATTTACTCACATATTATTCATTGATCTTTTTATGGGTTTATTTATTTCCCAGTAACATTAAAAGGTGCTGGGAATTGTAACTTTGCATTTATTTGTGCCTGCCTCCCCGATACTACTCCTCCACCTTGACACTGCTATGTGTATGTCAATGAATAACTATTGAATATCTACTCAATAATTATTTTCAATTCTGAAACCAAAGCATTCAAATGCAGGCAAGTAGAGGATAAAAAAAAGAGTATGCCACCACCTAAATCACTCTATTAATGTATTAAGAAAATTATCCCCTTGAATACCTTCTCTTACCTCATCATAAGCATTCATGACCCTATGTTATATCATTTCCCTACAAAAGGTGTTTCCCACATAAAATGAGTTGATTTTAGATCAGTGGTTTGTTTCTTTGGCCATACTATTTACGAATATGTGATTTTTATTACTGAGAAAGTAGTGGCTTGCCTACTCTTCTTTATCACATTGACTGTGAGTTAGTGAAAGCCTACTGGGTAGGAAGTAGCTCCTACCAGGGATACTCTAGTGAGGATATGTCATGAACAGGCAACCGATACATCTTTCAGACAGAAGGAAAGGCTAGCCCCTCTCCTCTCTCCTATTCAAACTGCTGTGGCAATAGAACATTGTTTAGGTCCATTTTTATCCACACAGCTGATCTCAATTCTTTTTTTCTTTCTGTCTTTTTTTTCCTTCTTCTTCTGTCAGTTATGGGGTTTGAACTCAGGGCCCGGGCGCTGTCCGTAAGCTTTTTCCACTCAAGGCTAGCACTCTACCACTTTGAGCCACAGCCCTACTTGGTCATTGGAGATAAGAGTCTCACCGACTTTCCTGCCCAGGCTGGTTTTGAACCATGATCCTCAGGTCTCAGCCTCCTGAGTAGCTAGGATTACAGACGTGAGCCACCCAGTGCCCAGCTAGCTTATCTCAATGAATGTTCCTTCAGCTCAAAAACCCCAAAATCATTAACCCATCTCATGTTCATTTTGACTAAGTAGAATGATTAATTACTTACACAAACACTCAATACCTGCCCCCCTCCAGTGTAAAAGGGAAGTTTCAGAACTGTTGTCTAACCAGCAGCAAGCATGTGGATTAGCAGACCTAGATTTGTAAGACAGTTTGTGAGCTCTTCTGAGGACAAATGGTTGTAAAACAGGTAGATTTTCATATCCTTGCCTTACCACAAACACTAAAGAGGTTCTCTGAGTCCCACTCCTCTCTTTACCAGAAGCAAAAAACAAACAAACAAAAAACCAAAAGGAAATAAATTCCTCTGATGTTCCCAGAAAATACCTAAAAATATTGTTTGTTTGTTTTTAAAGTTGTCTTTTAAAAGTCAAGTTGGAGCCGGGGATACTCGTTCATTTCTCTAATTCCAATACTTGGGAGGTTGTGGCCAGAGGATCAGGAGGTGGAGGCTAAATGGACTACATATTGAGAAAAGACGAAAAAGAAAAAGTAGGAACTCCAATAGGGCAATTGGTTAGCACTCAGTGCGTACACAGAAGAAAAAATAGCACCGGAAGTCCTTCCATAGGAGAATTGGCAAGAAAGAATGAACTAACCCACTATGATTGGTGTCATTGCTCTTTTAAGAAAAGTAAGATTTTGGTTCCCAGTTTCCGGCCTCCTCCCCACCACACCCCACTTCTGTCACAAGCTGACCTAATGCTGAGAAAGTTTCAAAGTCATGAGGGGCCTCTGAGGTCAGACTCCCGAGGAGCTTTTCCTCAGTCTGGGTCACTTTCTGTTTGCTTTTGAGCTTGTCCGTGTCGCGTTGGAGTCTATGTCACTGTGAATGTTGAGTCAGTGTGCCTGGGTGGGATTGTTGTCAAGTGTGTCAGCGTGGGGGGTGGGGGGCAGAGTCTTGGGTCTGCTTAGTCTGGCGGTGGTTTGAATAAATGCTGTTGTCACAGTGGAAGGCTGAGCCCTGTTGTCTCTTTTTAGTTATCATGGGGCATTCCTGTGATTATTTTTGCTTCTTTTGTTTTTGAGTCTTATGTGTGACATTTAAGCTATCTTGATTGGTGCCTGGACCAACATTATGTTTGTTTTATGTGTTTCTAATTGTGGAAAATAATTAGATTTGTTATTAAAAAAATCAAGTATGTGAAGTGTGTGTGTGTGTGTGTGTGTGTGTGTATGTGTGTATGTGTGTGTATGTGTGTGTATGTGTGTGTGTGTGTGCGCGCGCGCTTATACACCTGAAGAAGTAAGGGCGCCCTTGTCCTGTTCCCTCTCACATATGAGACAGTAAAATAGAATGAAGCTATGGCTTGGGTCTTTTTTTCCTTTTCTTTTTTTCCATGAGATCTGACTAGACTAGAAGGGCTTGACAAACAATTAACAACCCTCCCTGCTCAGCTGCCGTTTCCCAAAATAGCATCTCCTCTGCTGCCAGGGTAGATGGGGGCCTTCAGGGGAGGAAGATACAAAGGTGCCCTCTTTATGAAGCCTGAATGTCTGTGAGATCCTGAAGGCAGAGGGGAAACCCAGGGGATTAAATTAGCAGGCAGCCCAGGCTCCACCTGGAAGGGAAAGAGATAATAGGTTTTAAAGACAGGAAGCAGCTTGTGCTCCAAAATAATAATTTTCAAAAGCAACACCTGATGGATGCTGGGAGGGGTCCATCCCCCTATGGCACCCCCACCCCAATCTTCTTCATCATTTCCAAGTGAAATTGACCTTTGAAACTTGGCCTTGTGAATGAGCCAGGTTGTCTGGTATTCCTACAATCCTGCTCTACCTTGCCCCCATATTTGGATGTACTGTCACAGCCAGCCCTGTCATAAACCTGATTCCTGGTTACAGAAATTGCTCAACACCAGGTCTTGAAGAGAGTGATTAGGACAGATGTTGCTTTGTCTTCTGCATATTCTGCCTTGTCCTTGGTCTGTTTTCTTCCTCTCCATGCCTCCAAGAAAGAAAGGGAAGGAAAGGAAAGAAGGAAGGAAGGAAGGAAGGAAGGAAGGAAGGCAGGAAGGAAAAGGAAAGGAAAGGAAAGGAAAGGAAAGGAAAAAGGAAAGGAAAGGAAAGGAAAGGAAAGGAAAGGAAAGGAAAGGAAAGGAAAGGAAAGGAAAGGAAAGGAAAGGGAAAAGAAAGCTCTTTTCTCTGAAAGACTGCCTCTCGCTCCCACATGTCAATGGGTTCTGCCAGCCCAGGCTCTCTGGGGTCCTGAAATGTTGCTTGTTTGTGCATGGGAAGAGAAAGCACACAATGAGCTAAACAAAGGAAGTAGGCAGGCAGCTCACCTTTGAGAAGGTCAGGAGCCTGAAGAAAAAGGAAGGTACAGAAATACAAGGACTCAAATATGTCCCCAAAGGAATAAAAGATTATACATATCATATTGGATTCTGGATTTTTGTTGTTTTTAAATTTCCTTCAAGCTATACTCAAGGGGAATTAAAACAGCCCTCAAGAAAGGTCTGGCCCATGAATTAACTCACCATGAGCTGTAGCTGCTGGAAACTATAGACTTGATTCCTTTGTTTTGTGTGCATGCTTTCACTCTAATCATAGGACTGTGTCCCTCTGGATTGGGAATTTGAGGTCAGAGGGCTGGTCTCATTCTGTATATGCGTGTCCTCAGCACCTAACATATTACTGGGTTCAAAGAAAGCACTCAAGTGTTCAAAGGATTCTTTTTTTTTTTTTTTGGTCCGGTCGTGGGGCCTGAACTCTGGGCCTGGGTGCTGTCCCTCAGCTCTTCAGCTCAAGGCTAGCGCTCTACCACTTGAGCCACAGCGTCACTTCTGGCTTTTTGCTTATGTGGTGCTGAGGAATCGAACCCAGGGCCTCAGGCATGCAAGGCAAGCACTCTACCACTGAGCCACCTTCCCAGCCCCTCAAAGGATTCTTAAAGTTGGATGGATGCATGGATGAATGGGTGGATAGTGGGTAGATGTGCGAATGGATGCATGGACGGATAGTGGAAGAGATATTTGGAATACTCACAAATCACCTTTTTCTTCCAATAGTCTAGGAAAGGAATTACAAAGTTGGCAAATTTTCTTCTCACAAATAGGTAAAAAATAAAGGACATGATTAACATGAAGATTCCAACAAGATCCACTCCTCATTATATCCGCATCAGTGCCTAGTGCTATAGACGATAAGCACAGAGTTACACTCAGCATATGTTCATTGAATTCATGATGTAGAAGATAAATAGCTATTCTACTTTGAGGAAGAGCTTTCCAGAAAAGAGAATGAAAGAGTATACAGCAATGTCAGTATAAGGCACTTGGTGACACCCTTTCTTGCCTTATTATGCGAAACATCGTAAAAGAGAGTAAACCTAGTGAGTACAAGGGATATTTTGGCCACCCTGGAAGGGCTTTCTACATAAGGAGAGTGGAATGGAAATATTTACGGTGTGGTATCTCCAAAGGCTGCCCTGTATAGGCAGCTGGGGCCCACTCAGGTGTTAGATATTTAGATCCAGAGAGGCTTCATTCTCTTTTGCCTTGGCAAGGACATGGCATGCTAGAGGGATAGTAATTAGGGAGGAAGGTCAGCTTCAGAACAGTGCGCAAAATAGAATCCTTGCAGCCCAGCGAGCAGAGCTTCTGCTCTGACCCAGGGGTGATAACAGATCTGCAAGGGGCAGAGGCAATGCTAAGCAAATACATGGTTGTGTATATTGGTGTATCACCAATTTGTAGTCTAACAAGATAGCTCATCCTGGGATTTGTCGTTCTGCTAGCTTTAAGGCCTTTTTAAATTCAATATTTCTTTGTTCCTCAGGCCCTGGGGTAGGGGAAGCACAAGAGAGCTAAGATTTGCCTAGATGAGTTGTGTTACCGAGTTTGGAACATAGAAAATGCCTAGAAGGTATTAGAAAGGGCAGTTAATTGGTTGGGTCCTGAATATGTTCATCTTGAGCAGAGCTCTGTTAGTACCTCATTAGCACATTAATTCCGCTGACTATTCTCTACAGTCCTATATCACTTAATATCCTGAACATTTCTGGAGGTGGTTGTTGCAAAAATCAAGTTGTATTGACTAGAATTGCAAACTAAGATACTTGGCTCAAAAGTCCTCTTTGCAAGCTGGGTGGGCGCCAGTGGCTCACGCCTGTAATCCTTAGCTACTCAGGAGGCTGAGATCTGAGGATTGCGGTTCAAAGCCAGCCCGGGGAAGGAAAAGTCCGTGAGACTCTTATCTCCAAAAAACCACTCAGAAAACCAGAAGTGGTGCTGGGGCTCAAGTGGTAGAGCGCTTGCCTTGAGCTGAAGAGCTGAGGGACAGTCCAGGCCCAGAGTTCAAGCCCTGTGACCAACAACAACAACAAAAAATCCTCCCTGCTCAAATTCAAAGATAAAGTTGTAACTGTGTGCCTGAAATACTGACTTTGGTTCTTTCTGCTTAGAAAACAGAGGTTGGTCTGGGTATCTTCAGGGCTCTTTTGTAAGTACACAAGAAGTGAGCTGCCAGCATTCCACCTCAGTGTCTAGCTGTGCAAGAAGTGATCCATGGGGACCAGCGGGGAAGGCAGTGTCCCCATCTCCACACACCCACCCCTGCTCCCTGGTGGCCATCAGAAGCCTCCAAACATGCTTAGTGTCCGATTTCTATCTGTGTTATTTGTTGAGGTGTCTCTGGCCACACCTGGGACAGTAGCCGGCACATAGTGAGGCTCAAAAATATTTGTGAAGTGAAAGTCTTACACTGCCCTCACTACTTTTTTGACTGGCTCAGAATGCTATATAGGGGAGTCCAAGAAAGGACTTTCAGGGGCACTATGGCATTGACTGCAAAGAGGGACACCCTCAGGAGGACCCTGGGAAGTTGGGAGTTTCTGGGTAACCTGCTTAGAGACAGCAGGCCACTAACAAACATGGAAGTGGTGACAGAAGTGTGCAGAGCACTGAAGAGCAGAGTGACCTGGACGTGAGGTGGAGGCAGCTAGCTGAGGCTCGCTCTTGGGAACTGTGGTAATAAAGATAAGGAAAAATCTTGAGTAGAGAGAAAAACACAGGAATTTGGGAGCTCCCCCCTCTCCTCCCTGGGGCTTGAACTCAGGATCTGGGCGCTGTCCCTGAGCCTTTGTGCTCAAGGCTAGCATGCTACCACTGGAGCCACAGTTGTTGTTTCTTCTTCTTCTTCTTCTTCTTCTTCTTCTTCTTCTTCTTCTTCTTCTTCTTCTTCTTCTTCTTCTTCTTCTTCTTCTTCTTCTTCCTCCTCCTCCTCCTCCTCCTCCTCCTCCTCCTCCTCCTCCTCCTCCTCCTCCTCCTCCTCCTCCTCCTCCTCCTCCTCCTCCTCCTCCTCCTCCTCCTCCTCCTCCTCCTCCTCCTCCTCCTCCTCCTCCTCCTCCTCCTCTCTATTGGTGATAAGAGTCTCACAGACTTTCCTGCCCATGCTGGCTTCCAAATGTGATCCTCTGATCTCAGCCTCCTTAGTAGCAGGCATGAACCACTGACGCCCAGCTTTGGGAGGAATTTTGAAAGCTGAGAAAGATGTATTAAAGGTCAAGACATTAATTGAGGCACCCAAGAAATAGAAGGCTAGCCTAATAAGCATGAGGGTCTGAGTTAAAGACCCATTATTGCCAGAAAAAAAAAAGAGATAAGGAAGAGGAGGAAGAGGGAGAAGAGAAGGAAGAGGAGGAGGAAGAAGAGGAGGAGGAGGAGAAGATAGAAGAGGAGGAGAAGGAAGAGGAAGAAAGTAAAAAAGGAGGGAGGGAGACAGAGAGAGAGAGAGTGTGGGGGGGAGAACAGATGAGCAAGTCTTTATGCACAGGAAGACCATAAAGAATTCAACAGCAGTCCGTCAACAAAGCAATGAAGGAACATCTGAAAATCTCCATTGTCTGTGAGGTTCGAGGCAAGTGGTGTGAAATCGAGTTAGGGGTCTGGAAAGGAGTGAAGAGCGTTTGGAATCCTTGTTATGGACCAAATAACCAGAGTAGATCTGTAAATATAAATAGATGCAAAGTAGTGTTCAAATCTGGCCAGCATGTTAACTAAATATGTGAATAAATTCCATGTGGAACTGCCCCTAAGGGAGTCTGTAGTTCACTGAACTTTGTTTATTGGGTTAACTGATGGTCCCTTTGGGAAGGAAGCATTAGTCATACTACACAGCGGCTTAAGGTTCAAATTATTTTGAGCTACTCACCACCTAGTGGTGACAGTTTTCAATCACACAGGTAAAACAGTGGTGGCCACAATGATGGTGACATCACATTGTGACAGACAATAGCAAGATCCAGGCACTAAATACCGTGGGCTTTTTCTTCCATGCAATTTTAAACCAATAATAATGATTTCATATTCCCCCAAACAAATAACACTTAGTGTTATACTATAAGATTACCAACTTCTAATAGTACAAACTTTTCAGATTATGTGTTAATGGATTTCCTGCAGTATCATAATTTCCAATCTTCTGACCGTGAACCAAGTGGGATTAAAAGAAAAACAAAAACCCACATTTATTTTGGATAGATGGAACAATGGATATATATATATAACTATATATGTCATGCATATATAAATACATATATTGTCATACATAGATTTATGTGATGACCACAACAATCAAGAGATAACACTGTTCCACCACAGTACAGGCCTATCTTCTGTTAACCCTCCCTCGACCATCCCTCATCATGGCAACCACTGGTCACTTTTCTATCTCTATAATTTTGTCATGTTGAGAATATTATGCAAGTGGAATTATATACTAACCTTTTACGACTGGCTTTTTTTCACTTAGCATAATACCTTTTGGATTCATCCAAATCATTGCACCTCTCAGTGGTTTATTCTTATTGCTAAGTAAGATTCCATAGCAGGGTTTTCCATTGTTTAAGCATTCACTTATTAAGAGACATTTTCAACTGTTTCCAGATTGGGTTATTACACCTAAAGGCTGCTGTAAACGCTCATGTACACATTCTAATGTGGGCAAAAGTCTTCATTTCTCTAGAGTAATGTCCAGGGGTGACAGTGGTGGGTAAGTGTATATTATGGGATTGTTTGTTGTAGTGCTTGGGATCAAATCCAGGGCTTGGCACATATTAGACATGCACTGTACTATACCACTGAGTTTCATCTGTAGCTCATAAATTGAGGAGGTTCTTTTTTTTTTTTTTGCTTTTGGTGATACTGAGATTTGAACTCAGTGCCTTGTAACTTGCTAGGCAGGTGCTCTATCTTTTGAACCTCCAGCCAGCCCTTCTTTCTTTACCTATTGCTTAGATGTGGTTTTTCTTTTTTGATTTTGTTGGCTTAGACTGTGTGGGTGACAGATGCTCACCATTCATCATTCCTAGCTTAATGGCTGAGTTGGGGATCTCACTTTTTGCCTGGGCTAGCTTTGAACACTGATTCTCCTGATCTCTGACTTCCAAGTTAACTGAGATTACAGGTATGAACAATTGTATTTAGCCTAAACTGAGTTTTTCTTGTTTTACATATGTTTTAATGATGATGATGATGATGATGATGATGATGATGATGATGATGATGATGATGATGATGATGATGATAAAGCACTATTATTATAGTAGGCCTTTTTACTCTTTGGGTAGCACTCTACCAACTGAGCATAAACTAGCCAACCCCTCAACTGAGTTTTTAAAGAAACCTAACTGCATTTCCAGAGTGACTGGAAATGTATTTCCCATCATGTCTGAGCTCAAATTTCCCATGATCTTGTCAGAATTTGGCATTGTCACTAGCTTACTTTTTTATTTTAGTTGTTCTTGCTGATGTGTAGTGATATCTCATTTGGTCTTAATTTACATTTCTATAACAATTAATAATGTTAAATATATGTCAAGATATGAAATTTATAATTAATTTAGAGTTTCTTTTGGAAAATCATTTTATTTTCTACTAAGTTCAATTATCTCATCTGTTAAATGAGGAAACTGACTTACATGACATCTAATAAGCTTTACATCTCTACAATTCTGCATGCCCATTGTCACAGAATGTGTGTGTGTGTGTGTGTGTGTGTGTGTGTGTGTGTGTGTGTGTGTGTGTGTGTGTTGGTCGTGGGGCTTGAACTGAGGGCCGAGGCGCAGTCCTTGAGCTCTTTTGCTCAAGCTAGTGCTCTACCACTTTGAGCCACAGTGCCACTTCCTGTTTCTGGTGGTTAATTGGGGATAAGGCTCTCATGGACTTTCCTGCACAGGCTGGCTTTGAACCATGATCTCCAGATCTCAGCCTCCTGAGTAAGCTAGGATTACAGGCGTAAGCCACTAGTGCCCAGCAGAGTGAGGTTTTTGATGTTAATGTTTTTGTTTTTGTTTTTGGCAAGGGGAAAAGCTTTTATCAGCTATTCCCATATTCCAAGAATTGACAAGCAATATATCTTATCCATAAGCTTCATTGACATTTCCATGAATTGTAAGGCAACCTCATTTGACTCTCCAGGATTTACTTAGCACTTAAGTCACATCATTAAAGGCTGAGCAAACAGATTCAGGCTTCCAGCAATGTATAAGAGACTTACATTCTCTGATTCATTGCATAGATGTTTGATTTTTGTTGCTGTTGTTGTTGCTCTCAAGATTCCAGTGTATGATAGCTATAATTTTTGGTCAAACATCAATTGAGGGCCTCTTGTATGAAAGGAAGGTGGTGTACTGGAGAGAACATAGTTGTACACAGAGCAAAGGGTGGGCTTGATTCCTGCCCCTGCCACTTGTTAATTATGTACACTGGTCCATTTCTCACTGTTACAAGGAAATACCAGAGGCAAGCTACTTTTGAAGTGTTTTTTTGTTTTGTTTTTAATAACAATTCTGTCCCTGACCTACCCAGGATCCCACCAGAAACACCTTAATTCCTTCTCAAGCCACACTCCTAGTTGACCTAAGAACTCCCATGAGGCTCAGTTCTTACAGGTTCCATAATGTCTCCCACCGCCATCATCCTGGCACCAAACTCCCAACACATGGGCCTTTTAGGAAGGGGCAACATCCACATCGTAGTGCTACATGGCCTTATGGAGAACCACAACTAAACTCCAACCATATGGGGACAACAGTATCTGCTGACAAGATGTCATGAGTAATAATGATGGCAGTTGATTGCAAGTGGTCTGTAGCCCTGTTTTTGTAACACTGAGACTCAGAGAACTGAAAGATGAAAAAAAAAACCCCAAAACTCCAAATCCATGAAACTAAGTGAAGGAGTTGACATTCAAACTGTATCCTTAAAGTACTTACAGTCTAGCCAGGGAGAAGCTGTGAAGACACATGAATGCAACAAAATAGCTAAGAGTCAGGCCCAGAGCCAAAAATTACTGGGAATTAGCAGGGGAGTTCTTTCTCAGGATCGTGCTGTTGAGAAGCCAAAAAGAAAAAGAAAAAAGAAAAAGAAAAGAAACTAGAGGATTAGAACTCACTATCATGCGAGTCTCAGAGCTCCTGACTGCCACCATCACAGCTGTCTCTGGTATGGGAAACTCAGCCCAGCTGCTGCAGGGAGGGAGGGGGCCTTGGGGTGTTCACAGCCCACTCTTCCTGTGTGAAGAGCTCACAGTAGATTTACATGCAGGCTATCTAATTTCACTTAAATTTTACCAATCTGTGTTTCTCAGTGTTATTACAAAAGCTCATTGCCGGAGTTGGTGTGTGTGTGTGTGTGTGTGTGTGTGTGTGTGTGTGTGTGTGTGTGTGTGTGTGTGTGTGTGTGTGTGTGTGTGTGTGCATATGTGTATATGTGTATGTGTGTGTGGTTTGGTTACTGGGGCTTAAACTTAGGTCCTGGGCACTGTCCTTTGGCTTTTTCCATTCAAGGCTGGCATGCCACCATTTGAGCCACACACTGGCTTTTGAATAGTTAATTGGAGCTATGAGTCTGATGGCTTTCCTGCTTGGGCTGGCTTTGAACTGCAGTCCTCAGATGTCAGCCTCCTGAATAGCTAGGATTACAGATGTGAGCCACCAGTGCCCAGCTGGTGCTTAGCTGGTTTTGTTTCGGGAACAAGGTATCACTATTTAGCCCAAGTTGAACTTAAACTCTCAGATTCTCCTGCCTCAGCCTCCCAAGTGGTAGGATTAAATTTATGTCCCCATGCATGGCTTCAGAGTTGTATTTCTCTTATGAACACAAAACCCAGGGCTATCTTATAGAAGTACTTTCTAGATTGCTTTCTTTCTCTAAAATTACTTTTTTTTTTCTGGCACCAGGGCTTGAACTGAAGACCTCTTGCTCTCTAGTTCAGCTTCTTTTGCTCACAGTTGGTGCTCTACCACTTGAACCACACTTTCAGTCCATCTTTTGGGCTGGTTAATTGGAGATCATCTCTTGGACTTTTCTGCTGGTCTGGTTTCAAACCCTGATTCTCAGATCTGTTTTTTGAGTAGCTAGGAATAGAGCTATGTGGCACTTGTGGATGGCTAAAATTATTTTCTATGATGTGAGCTCAATTTGCTATCACTGTTTGGTCGAGTTTTGCACTTGCTAGTTTTCAAGACAACTTTGGTTGGGTCTCTTGTCTATATTGTCTGGTTCTTAGCAGGTGTCATAGCAATTTATTTAGTCAATATTAAATGAATTCAAGTGCCTTCCCAGTCCAGATATTAGAGTCTCAGGCTTCATGGAAGCTATTCTCAGAATAACTGATTAGTGAAGACTAACAGAAGTTAATTTGAATATCAGTAACTGTGGCAGGTTATGAATAATAAATTGGGACAAACACATTTTGTGGCTTTAATGAGAATAGAGTACATATGATGCCACACAGAAAAAAAATTAATAGTTCTTGTGACAGGTCCCAGCCTTTGAAATTTTCAACACTGGGCCTAGAAACAGGACTTCTTTTTGTTTTACATTTAATTTTTTAATATTATCTTTAAGTAATTGTACAAAGGGGTTTCAACAAGTCAGTTTATGAGTACAAGGCATCTTGATCAATGTGATCCCTTCCACAGTCCTCCCCATCTTTCCCAACCCTATCTATACCCATAAGTCATGTGGCTCCATTTTCACATATGTACATTGAATAAAATGACTGTATTTGCCCACTCTTCCTCTCTCCATTCATCTATTCTGACTTCCCTTGACCTCCCCATCCAGACAAAACACAGTTCGTTTCCGTTCCTATTCATTTTGTTAAACTGTTGTTAGCTGTTCAGAGGAGTTTCCCCCATTGGAGTCTTAAAGCAAACAGGTCATGTTGTGGACTAATTTCAAGTTTAAAGAACTTGAGCTGGTTTACAAGTCTTTGAAATTTGATCTTGCAAAATCAAAATCAAATTACTGCAGCTTGCCCTTCCTCTTTAGAGATCCTCAGGGATCAATGACTAATTCCGTTTTCTAAGATTAAGGTGGAAGGAGGCCAGGGTACTCAGCCTGGGGCTGGGGTATGTCTAGTCCAACAACTTCCTGTTGTGTATAATACACAGACGACGTATTCGGAGCTGTCTGGTGAGTAATATGGAGAGTGAGTGCTTAGGTAAAGTATGTGAGAGAGTATTTTGGCAGCTGATGCAACTCCAACTGTTTCCATTTTTATTATTCCAGCCTCTCAAATTTTCCCAGAAAATTAAAGCATGTTTCTTCTCAGAGTGTTCCTGGAATTTTCTATTTAGGCTACTGTCATTTACTCAGGGAAAAAAAAAAGAGACCATTTACTCAGTTCAGGTAACTTTAGAATCTGCTCTAAAACCTCAGAAAGGAAACAAGGCAAAGACGACTTCAGCTTGGGGTTATGTGTGTCATTTTTCTGTTGGTTTCACTTCCTTTTCCCACAGGCCAGGTCCCCTCCCCCCTCCCACCCCCCATCTTTCTTCTCCCTCTGCTCCTCTTCCTTCTTCCCCTCTCCCTCTTTTTATGCCAGTATTGGGGCTTGAACTCAGGGCCTATCCACTGTCCCTTAGCTCTTTTGTTCTAGGGTGACACTCTTAGCACTTGAGGCACAGCTCTACTGCCAGTCTTTGTTTTTGTTTTGTTTTTGCTGGTTAATTGGAGATAACAGTCTCGTGGACTTTCCCATCCAGGCTAGCTTCAAACAGATCCTCAGATCTCAGCCTCCACCAGCTCAGAGGAGGTCTTTGCAGCAGCCCTGCTGCTTCTCCTTCATTGTCCCCACTCTCTGGCCACTCAACTGTCTTGCTTCTTGTTATATGGCTACAGATAACACACTTGCCTCAGACCCAGAGTTGCCTAGCAGGAGGCCCCAGGCTAACCCCGCCTCCCAGCTGCCACTCAGCTACTCAGAGCCAACAACTGGCCCCCAGCTTTCTCTCATCCCCAACACCTTCTAAGGGACAAGTGCAGAAGCCCCTGCTGGGTTTGGTTCAGACTGAGTGGGAGGAAGGGGTGAAAGAAAAACCATCCAGGATCAATGCTCTTAAGAGGAAATCGTTTTCTATACGTCCCAGTTTAAAGGTCTTAACAAGAATAGATGAAATTTGTATTTTAAGAATCTGATTCAAATACTGGTAGAAAAGAAAATCCACATTATATTACAACTCTAAGCTTGGAGAATAAGAAATACAGAGATGATACCAGGTATTTGGGCACCCAAGATGTCTGAGAATTCATTTCTCAAGCACCTGTTACTGGAAACCAGTGTTGTCTGTGAGAAAGCTCTGAAGTTGTCCTTGTCTTTCATATGGAGGTGGCAGGAGGGGGGGGGAGGTGTTAGAATCTCTGGTATCTCTAATCCCACAGACAAGGCAATGACACGATCCAGTTTATGAAATAAAGGATGTTAATGCTGCTGAAACTTTAGAAGAATTCAAATCAGTGCCTGGACTATTGACCCTTGGTACCCAGGATGATACAGGACCCTAGGGATATTTCCCCTCAATGACTCAGTTATAAGATGACACTGTTCTTTTGCACTCGTACACAAAGGCTAGCTAGTTAAAATACTGTACTGGTTCATTCAAGAAGTATTTATTGAGTCTCTGCTACATACAAGGCATCATGCAAACACTGTGTACTGTTACATAAAGATTTTAAAAATAGATTGACATAGATAAACATCATGATTGGATTATGTAAAGTCATTCAGATAATGTTGAGTATTTGGATAAATTACATAGAGCTGCTAGTTCTAACATTTTGGGTAAACTGACTTGGTTTTTTGGGTTTTCTTCCATAAAATTCATTCATTGTCAATCTCTATTTTTGAATATGACTTGAGCTTGGAAGGATCTCCCCTGGAGAGGGCAAACAGGGTCAAAATCCAGTCTATTTCTGCCTTCCCAAGCCATATGACCTGGCCTAGGCCAGTGTGCACCCACAAATGGCCTTTGTGGGTTAGCTAGGACCCTGCTTGTGTCCTACATTGTTTCACAGGCCAGAAACAGAATAAATAGGCTTAATCCCATATTTTAATCAACAAAATTGACAACACATCTAACGGCATATATAGATGCGTCTTATCTTTTTACATGGTAAATTTCTCATGTAATCATCATATTCATAAATCAATACTCACATATTTAGTGGTTTTTTTTTTCTTCTTCAGCCATGCCAGCCATGAGAAATGAAGAAGGGGACTTGTTGAACAAGAAGGCCACAGTGAAAGTCCCAGGATGTTGTCTTGGAGACAATTGTTTGGGCTTCTTCCTGGGAAACACCCATCCCCAGTCTTTCCAGAAATATTATGTACAGGGTACCTGAGGGCTAGAGGGGTTGTATGAACTAAACCTCTGAAAGGCATCAATATCTCCCCTTGGGTAGAACTTGGCCTTCCTGGTGGTCAAGATTCAAAGATGAATTCAAAAGAAATCTCAGGCTGCAGAGGAGCTATTTGGTTAGCTCCCATGTACATGCTCTTCTTACAATGTAATTTTTATAATCTATCCACTGAGTGTTGGGGTTTATGACACCTCTTCTTAAAACTGAGCAGGATTGTGTGACTTTCTTGCTTAAGAATATTACAAAAGTGATATACATCAATGGATTTCCAAGTCTAGGTAATAAAAACATGTACTTTTTGGTGTGTATATGTGTGTGCCAATACTAGGGCTTGAATTCGGCCTGGGCACAGTTCCTTAGTTTTTCCACTCAAGGCTGATGCTCTACCATTTGAATCAAAGATCCACTTCCATTTTCTTTTTTTTTAGGAAGGTTAATTGGAGATATGAGTCTCATGGACTTTTCTTGCTTGGGCTGGCTCTGAACTATGTATTCTCAAAACTCTGCCTTCTGAGTTGCTAGGATCACAGCCATGAATCACTGGTGTCAGGCTAATATTATGTACTGAGTTTAAGCTCCAGTACTAATGTACACACACACACACACACACACACACACACACACACACACACACACACACACACACACACACACACACACACACACACACACACACACAGAAAAGAAGAAAAAAAGAAGAGAAAAAACAGAGAAAAACCCTCAGAAATAAGGGGAAAATCAGAAAGTGAAAATTGTGGGAAGGAGGACAGAGAAAAGGGAAGCCAGATTCCCAACAGCAAAGTTCAAGAAGCTTCTAATAGAAAAGTTGGCCTAGGAAAACCTGACTTCCATACTGTGCCTCAAATTGTTTCTCCTTCCTTGCTTGTTACATCTATGATTCTGGGCTGTGTGATTTTTTAAAAAAGCAAAGAAATTTATCAAGCGATATTATCCAAAATATTTTAAAAAGATAATTTGACACGTGACTGTAACCTCTCTGTACATCACCTTTGTAATAACGGTTTTAAAAAGGGAAAAAGTAGTTTGAGGCCAAACATAATTCAAAGCTCTTGAATAGTAAACATTTTCATGACAGAAGAAGAACAAGAAGAAAGTTTATTTTGGGATGTATTGAGATACCCTGCACATAAGGTCTAAGTTGAATGCTCAAATCTAAAGCATTGTAGCGGTGGGCACTGGTGGCTTATACCTGTAATCCTAGCAGCTCAGGAGACTGAAATCTGAGGATCATGGTTCAAAGACCTGAGATCATGTAACTCCAAGTAACTACCAGAAGTGGAGGTGTGGCTCAAGTGGTAGAGTACCAGATTTGAGCAAAAAAGCTAAGGGACAACACTAAGGCCCTGGATTCAAGCCATAGAACCAGTGTGTGCATGCACACCCACACACCCACACACAGCATTGGAGAAGACATTTCCTGCCTAGATGACAAAGTTCCTTCCAAGTCTGAGATTTTCTAATCTCATAAATCATCACTGAGAAAAGCGATGTAGGAAGTGTTGTGTTATGAGACAAACCGTACTTAAGACCAGACATGATAAAGGAGTCTATCAAAAAGAGCCTTAAAACTGACAGTTCTTTTGCAGCCAAAGAACAAGGAGAAATTTGTGTCTCATATCTTTTTGACATAAATGTTCAATCCTGTAATACCCACGTGTTGTCAAGAGTGTCAAGCAATACACTTGAGAACATGTAGGACAGAGGAGATCTTGGTTACCAGAGGGTGAACTGCAATCTTCAATCTGGTGTAGGATGGTAGATGATTCCATTTTTCTTTGAAAGAAAAAAAAGAGTTTTCAGTCAGATGCATGTATGTTTCCTCACAGCTCAAAAATAAAATGTGCAGTGCTCAGCAAAATCTGCAAAGCAGATACTGACAATTTTAGCCTGCTTTGTCAAGATTCTCCTAGTACTTGACAAATTTTAGCACAAATTCACAAACTCCCCAAGATAAAAAGCAGGAACTCAGTTCTTGAAAGAGCTATAATTATTTTTCTTTTTCAGTAACTATCATTTATTGGATTGAGATTAGTGTTGTACTTTATTTAAGAAGGAAATATTAATGACCCACTAACAGTCTAGAAAATAATTTCTAGTAAAGGAGTCAGGCTTACTTATAATAATATGCTTTTGTTATTGTTGTTGTTGGTGTTGGTCATGAGGCTTGAATTTGGGACCTGGGCATTGTTACTGAGCTCTTTTGCTCAAGGCTAGCACTCTACCATGTTAAGCCACAGTGCCACTTTGGTTTTCTGGTGGTTAATTGGAAATAAAATTCTCATGGACTTTCCTGCCTGAGCTGGCTTTGAACTGTGATCCTCAGATCTCAGCCTCCTGAGTAGCTAGGATTACAGGCGTGAGCCACCAGAGCCCGACTTAATATACTTTTTATATAGCATTACCTACATTGAGTTTAACTCCATGACTATGAAGCACAACCAACATCTGCCTACCTGGGTTCCAAGTTATGCTCCAAGTCTCATCAATATTTGTTGTGATCAACTTGAAAAACTAGTAAAACCAGAGGCAAGAAATGACCTTATAGGACATAATGTGATCAGGGTGCTGGTAGCTCACACCTGTAAGTCCAGCTTCTCAAGAGCCTGAGATATGAGGATCATGGTTCAAATTCAGTCTGGACAGCAAAGTCTGTGAGACTCTTATTTCCAATTATCCAGAAAAATACCAGACATGGAGCTGTGGCCTAAGTGGTAGAGCACCAGCCTTGAGCATAAAAGCCAAGAGAAAGAAGCCTTGCATTCAAGCCCCAGTACCAGTGCATGCGCGTGCGAGCACACACACACACACACACACACACACACACACACACACACACACACACACACACACACACAGAGGACCGTACCATGATCTATGACAACAGAGACCAGGGATCATGTCTCTCTTCCCATTGCTATTTCCCAGCAACCAGTAGGGTACCTTGAACGCAGTAGGTATTTCATACTGAAATAATTAATGAACTTATTTTCCTTCACAATACCAATAGCCTATCTATCTCCTGTTTCTCCTTCTCCTTTTACTTATTGCAAATCCCATTTTTACAAAGATAACTATTCTTAAATACCTCATGTTTTAAAGAATGAATTTAGATGAAAAAGATCATAAGACTGGGAAAGAAAAATGGTTGTCAAAATGGGAAACTGACTAGTCTTGACATGAAAGACAACATTCCCTCAAGTCAATAGTCATTAATAACAAGGATGGCCTGAAAAAAGAGAAATCACAGTCACTGATACTTTTTGCCTCTCCTTGGAAACATTATCCAGGATATGTGCATTCCCTACATGCTGGCAAGGTGTCCCCTGTTCTTTTATGATCCCAATACGAAGGACAACCCATTTCTTTCTTTCTTTCTTTTTTTTTTTTGTCGGTCATGGGGCTTGAACTCTGGGCCTGGGCGCTGTCCCTCAGCTCTTCAGCTCAAGGCGAGTGCTCTACCACTTGAGCTATAGCGCCACTTCCGGTTTTCTGGTGGTTTATTGGAGATAGGAGTCTCACGGTCTCTCCTGCTCGGGCTGGCTTTGAACCTCGATCCTCAGATCTCAGCCTCCTGAGTAGCTAGGATTACAGGCGTGAGCCACCGGCGCCCGGCTAGGACAACCCATTTCTAAACGGAGCTCAGAGTGGCAGATGTCAAGTCAAACATCTCAGGAGAACAGAATAGAAGGGAATATCTGCAGCTCTCTACAACTCTTCCACATGCCTCTCACCTCGGGTCTTCTCCAGGCCAGAATACCAACTCCAGTCACAACAATGGCGAGAACACTGGCTCCAAAGACAGTTTTGGTTCCCGATTCTGCAAGCCAGCAAGCAAATGAGGAAAATCCACAAGTCCCCTTTTCTCTTCTAGGTTTCCTTTCTGGGACTTCTGTTCCTGTGATTACCAGAAACCTAACACCTCTCTCACTCATCAAACTGATGGGTAATGGAGTATGTGCTAGTGTTTGCTTGTGTTGAACTTAAGAAAAAAATTATTCTGCAACGCAATAAATAGCAATAGGTATAATTCACATAAACAAAAACCTTTTGGGATTTCAGAAATTTTGAAGTGGGACCAAATGTGAAAATTGCTGATCTAGGAGACCCATGTTATAGCATGTTGGGTGATGCTGTGATGTCTCCTCCTCTCCCTGCAGGCAGTGTGGCTTCCTGATCAGGCTCTTTCCTCAGGTTCACTCCTCAGCCAGCCATGATCCCTGTTCTTACCCTGGATGTCATGAACAACACAGAGGTCAGAGTGCTCCATGTCACAGGAGTAGAGGTTGCTGCCCTGAGGGTCCAGCTTGTGTCTGGTAGGTTCTATCCCCACTGGGAAGAATATCTCCATACTCTACTTCTTCCCCATTTTTCATCCACATTATGGAAATTTGTGGAGGGTAAAAGACAGGAGCTCTGCAGAAGAGAGTTGCAATCCTTGGAAAAGTTTCTTCGTGATTCAGTCTGACCAGTGGGGGGGTCTAGGAAGAAGAATATAATGTAAGTACAACTGGATCCTAAGCATCTAGCATTCAAATTTGGCAACTGGATTTCCCAATTAATTTTCTTCACTAAGTACCTAAAAATCAAGAATTTTCCAGAGTCAAAGTTCATGATCATTATTGTGTACGTCCTACTGGGCCAGGGGCTAGGCAATGAAGAATATGAAGGTGAGTCATACTATGTCCCCTAGGGGGTAAAAAGCCAGGTGGCACTCAGTGTTTTGGATGTGTGTTTGTGTGTTGTGACTTTTTACCTTTGAAATACCTTTTTTTTTTTTTTTGTCATGGGGCTTGAACTCAGGGCCCGGGTGTTATCTCTGAGCTTTTTTTCTCAAGGCCAGCGCTCTATCACTTTGAGCCACAGTGCAACTTCCAGTTTCTAGTGGCTAATTGGAGATAAGAGTCTCAGACTTTCCTGCTGGAGCTGGCTTTGAACTGTGATCCTCAGATCTCAGCCTCCTGAGTAGCTAGGATTACAGGTGTGAGCTACTGGTACCCCACTGAAATATCTTTCTGTGTCAAAGAAAAGTACACAAAATGTGTGACTATTCATGGGAGGTGATTTACCAGGAGATTGGGTATTAGAACTCAGTATTCCTCAATCTCAATTTTTGGTTTAGTAACCATAGCCCTTTTTAGCCCAGCTTTGATTCTGAATTGCCTTAGGTGTTCAGGTTGGCATTTGATGGCTGTCACCAGGTGCACACAACAGTTAACATTAAATTTTACCCTCAAAGAAGCCACAAAAATTTTCATGAGGCTGGGTGCTGGTGGCTCACATCTGTAATCTTAGCTACTCAGGAGGCTGAAATCTGACGATCATCATTCTAAGCCAGCCCTGGCAGTAAAGTCTGTGAGACTCTTATCTCCAATTAACACTAAAAAGCTGGAAGTAGAACTGTGGCTCAAAGTGGTAGAGTGCTAACCTTGAGCAAAAACAAAACCAGCTCAGAGACAGCATCTAGGCGCTGAGTTCAATCCCTAGGACTGGCACAAAACAACAACAACAATTCACATAAGAGCTCCAGCAGTGACAAGGGATTGTCCATTGGTGACATTGCTTCCTCATGACTGCGCTGTTAATCTTCCATATGGTGCTGCTCATAACAGTTCTGCTGAAACTGGACTATGGTGTCATATAGAGAGCAACCACAGTGTGGAAGACCTGTTTCCTGATCTTCATCATCATCTCTCCTTTCTTCCACCTTATTATCTGTCATCCCAGTTACAGAAAAGAGCCTCCACCTCAACAATACCCTCGTAGTCTTTTTCCTCAGACATGAAATTTAGTAGGAAAAGGGTCCCAACACTAAAAGTAAAATATTATGTTACCAGGAGGAACTGATTTTTGACAGTTTCTGTAACAATCTAATCCTACATTCTTTTCTAGGCATAGGATTTGATCAAAAGGCAGAGATCCCATTCGGACACTCATGGTAGATACTGAGAAGGCCAGGAGAGGGGAGCAGGTGCACTGAAATCAAACTTCCCACACTTACTACAGCTCAGGTTCCCCGTATTTCTCCAAAGAATTTCTTGCACTGGACCTAATCAACATAATTAGGATTAACCTTCAAATCTCAGTTGACAGCATCTCTGCTGAACTTTCCCTACTTTTCCTACAATGCTGTATTCGTTGAGGGCTACAGAAAAGGCAATTAGGGGCTCTCTTTGTTTCCAGTCAAAGGAGAGGCAGTGCATCAAGATCAAGAAGTGAGCTCAAGACCCTCTTCACATATACCTAGCCTTAGCCTAAAATGTCTCAGTAATTAAAGGTACAATGCCAAGTTGGCCTTAGATTTTAACTAGGTTCTAAGTTTTCATTCTTTGGCCAGGCAACAATAATGACATTTATGATGTGAACAGAGTCCTACAGATTACTGCTTTGCTGGCCTAGCATCTTAAATACTCCCCCTTTCCCCCTGATAACAGGAACCTCTTCTCCTGACAAACAATAGCATATTTTGGAAAATTACTCCAGTCTACTCCAACAAGTACTGTTATTAAGTATCACTTTTAATCTCCTCTCCCCAACCACTGGCTGTGGTTGTATATATTGATAGTCTCTCTTTACTAGTCTCCCATTTAATTCCTGACATCCTGCCCAGTGCTTCAGGAGCTTATACTCTTAAGATTGTACCCTTATTGGGCACAGTGGCTCAGCTCACACCAATAACGTAGCTACTCAAGAGGTGAAGATTGGGAGGATTATGGTTTGAGGCCAGCCCAAACCAATCCATCTCTACCAGTAAGAAGCTGTGTTTCCAGCTATATGGGAAACAAATTGGAGTATCAAGTTCCAGGCTGGCCTAGGCATAAACTGGAGACCCTATCTCAAAAATAACCAAAACAACCAGGCCTGTAATCCTCGCTATTCAGAAGGCTGAGATCTGAGGATCACAGTTCAAAGCCAGCCTAGGCAGGAAAGTAGCCCTATGGCTCCAGTGGTACAGAACTTGCCTTGAGCTGAAGAGCTTAGGGACAGCACCCAGTCCCAGAGTTCAAGCCCCATGACTGACCAAACAACAACAACAACAACAACAACAAAAACAAAGTAAAAAAGGTTGGGAGGTTGCATAGCTCAGTATGTAGGACTTCAGGCTAGTAAAGCACAAGTCCTTTTGTTTAACTTTCTGATCATTCCCTTAAAAAAACTGAGCGTACCTCTCCCAGTGATCCCTGATGCCAGGTTCTCTACCATCCATGGGGCCCGTGGCTCCTTCTGTCCAGTGATACTGTCATATGTGATGATAGGGTATGAGTCCACATACCCAACAAGAGATAAACTCAGGGACCCCATGGCTAGGATCAGAAATGCCCAGGGGAAAATAGCCGAGAGAATGAGTGCCGGGGAGAGAGCAAGGTAGAAGATAGAGTCACAGAAGACTGGGTATAGAAACTGTGTTCCAGGGGCTGGGAAGGTGGCTCAGTGGTAGAGCGCTTGCCTTGCATGCCTGAGGCCATGGGTTCGATTCCTCAGCACCACATAAGCAAAAAGAAAAAAGCCGGAAGTGGCACTGTGGCTCAAGTGGTAGAGCACTAGCCTTGAGCTGAAGAGCTGAGGGACAGCGCCCAGGGGCCCAGAGTTCAGGCCCCTTGACCGGACCCTCCCCTCCCCCCCAAAAAAAGAACTTTAGACTCTGTTCCACAGCGTCCCCGTCTTCATGTCTTCATAGTCAGTGGTATCCATGACTTCCTGGACCATTTCCAATAGAGGTCCATAAAATTGAGAGATTCAAATATTTAAAAAGGCATGAATCAAAAAGAAAACAAAAACCACCTTGTTAACAATGTTCTATCCTGCTATTTTGAGGGAAAATCCTTCATGTGACCTTGAAGGCCAAGTTCAAATTTTAACATCTTGGTCTTTGTGAAATTTTGGACCTGAATGTGGCAGCCCAGAGAATACTGGCCTCCATCCTCTAGTCTCTGGTCCTCAGTCTGGAACTCACTTTTTCTTCTCACTTCTGGCTTTACACATCTCTGCTGAAGGCCTTGTACTTACATTTAAATACCCATACTCTCTCATTCAAGCTTCATCCATAAATATGGCCTACTGGCCACCCCTCAGATATAGCAGGGCCTCACAAGCCACCTTTCAGAGGATGGACTAAAGTGAGAGACCTGTATGCACCCACACCTTAGACATCGAGCAGGGAACTCCAATTCCTGGGGGCATGGAGTGTGTACTGTGTACTGGAGGGGCACAGACACTGGGTGGCCACATCCTCTTAGCCACATGTACCTCTTGTTCTGGGTGATGGGTGTGGACAGTAGAGGGCCAGTGTTAGGCTCTGAAGAGTGGCAAAGCCTGTGTTAAATAAAGGTTTGCATTAGCCATCATTTCCCTAGACTCTTTCCAGATTGTCCAACCCAATGCTATTATCCCTTTTGGGAACTCAGTAGCACTCGATTTTCTGATGTGGCTCTTGTCACTACAGAGAAGCTCGCATAGCTACCAGGTTCCTATTTGTTAGGCTGAATTCCAGTTAATGATATTCTCGCCTGTCTCTCCATTCATTTACATGTAGATGAGGAGAAGAGCCCCAAAGTAAAACACAACACATAAAATGGTTGGGTTAGCTTTGCAAGGAAGTCTGTATCTATTTAACTTTCTGCTATTGTTTGGATCTTCTAGGTGTGCTATCCCCAAAGTCTTGGT
Source organism: Dipodomys merriami (assembly GCF_024711535.1). Classification (NCBI taxonomy): domain Eukaryota; kingdom Metazoa; phylum Chordata; class Mammalia; order Rodentia; family Heteromyidae; genus Dipodomys; species Dipodomys merriami. The sequence goes on from NW_027203826.1 coordinate 19,190,194, forward strand.
GCCCAGTGTGGCACTACTGGGAGGTAGAAAAACATTTACCATCTCAGGTCTAGTAGAAGATCTTAGGTCACTAGGGCGTGGCATTGAAGGGAATTGTAGGACACCGCCCCTTCCTTGTTTGACTTCCTGGCTACCAAGAGGTAAGCAGTTAGCTTTACCACATGCTCCCACCGTGACGTGCTACCTCATCACAGACTGAAACCTCTAAAACTATGAGCCCCAAATCAGCCTTCTCTCCTTGTAAGTTGGTAAGTTCAGGCATTTGTTACAAGCTGACTAACGTGCTGCTTATGAAAGAATCTATGCTGTGCAGGTCATCTTTGAGTATTGGCCATCCCCAGTCAGAGATCATTTACTTACCTTTACCACTAGGGAAGACTTGATGATCTGAGATAGAAACAGGACTGTCAGGTAACTTCCCTCTAACTACACTGGTTCTGTAGGGCCAATGTGAGCACCTCTTTCTTCCTGCTCCTTGAATGAGGTGTACAGCTTAGCAGGATTCAGAAAAGGCACTCAGCTGCCTCCTGTCAGACTTCATACTGCATGTGGTGCTGAGCAAGATGAGGGCTGGTCTCTCCTTGGGTTAGGTAGCATAAAGGTCCATATGTTCCTCTCTATTGCTTTGAATTTTACGTTCCCCTTCCCCTTCTATGCTGGATGGGGTCAGGGTTGGGCAGCAACACAGCAGAAGCCTCTAAGGTGATCAGGAAGGTTTCTTCTCATAGAAGTGTTGGTTCCTGTGAACACAAGAGCCAGAGATTTGAAGCAGCAAAGTTCTATCACAAAACCAACAGGTCCCATATCTGCCTGCTATGTTATTTATCTTTGCCTACTTTTTTTTCTTTTTTGGGGGGGGAGGAGGTCCAGTCGTGGGGCCTGAACTCTGGGCCTGGGCGCTGTCCCTCAGCTCTTCAGCTCAAGGCTAGTGCTCTACCACTTGAGCCACAGCGCCACTTCTGGCTTTTTTCTTTTTGCTTATGTGGTGCTGAGGAATCAAACCCATGGCCTCACGCATGCAAGGCAAGCACTCTACCACTGAGCCACCTTCCCAGCCCCTTATCTTTGCCTACTTTCTACCTGCTTCTCCATCCTAGAGCATATGGACACTTAGCTCTTTTCTTTTGTATTTCCTGCAAGGCCTAACATAGGGAGCATGACACATGTTAGGAAGCTGGTAAATATTTGGTAAAGATTTTATTTCTCTGCTTTGAAAAAAAATGCTAAAATGAATATGTTTATTTAATCTTGAACTCATGGTTTAAAATATTTTTCATTTCAGGAACGGCTGATGGGTGAGTTACCAATCTGAAATCTAATTTACATCCAATCTGGAATCTGAAAAAGGTAGATATGCTTCAATCTGCAATTGACTTTGAAATTGTGTTCACATCTGGAAGTTTTATAGATACTCTGGAGATAAATCTGTTCAAAAATGGAGGCAAAGGGAAGGGCAAATCATAAGCATTAGCTTGCCTCCCTCCCTCCCTTCTTCCCTCCTTCCTTCTCTCCCTTCCTTCCTTCTCTCCCTTCCTTCCTTCCTTCCTTCTTTCCCTCCTTCCTTCTTCTTTCTCTCTCCTTCCTTCCCTTTCTTTCTCCTTTCTCTCTCTCTCCCTCCCTCCCTCTCTCTGTCTCTGTCTCTCTCTCTCTCTCTTCCCCCCCTCACTCCCCTCTTTCTCCTCCCCCTGGTTTTAATACAGAGTATTTCTATGTAGCTCAGGCTAGCCTAAAACTTGCTATATAGCTCAGGCAGGCCAGATCTCACATCAACCTGAGTACTAGGATTACAGTACTATAGTTTGCACATATTTTCTTTTTTTTTTTTTTTTTTTTTTGGTCGGTCGTGGGGCTTGAACTCTGGGCCTGGGCGCTGTCCCTCAGCTCTTCAGCTCAAGGCGAGTGCTCTACCACTTGAGCTACAATGCCACGTCCGGTTTTCTGGTGGTTTATTGGAGATAGGAGTCTCACGGTCTCTCCTTCCCCGGGCTGGCTTTGAACCGCGATCCTCAGATCTCAGCCTCCTAAGTAGCTAGGATTACAGGCATGAGCCACCAGCGCCCGGCTGCACATATTTCCTTTATATTCACTTATATATTCAACATATCTGAGCATCTTGTCTGTACTAGTCACATATAGATTTTGAGCACACACCAAACCAAACAGATACAAATGTCAGTCCTTATGGCACCTACACTCTAGGAGGGAAAACAGGAAAAAAGACAGCTAACAGAAAAATAAATATTAGATGTGTTTTTAAAGTGCAATGGTGAAAAATAAACCTGTAATCAGAATAAGTTATACAATTTTAGACAAGGAAACCTTTTAGGAAAGAAGCCTCCCCCCAAAAGTGGTTATTAAGCAAGGCCCAGCAGGGGGAAGACAGGTAGGTATCTGGGACAACAGTCCAGGTGGAAGGGACCTCAGAAAGGAAAGAGCATATGTGACCAGTTCCATGAGCAACAAGCAGGCCTGGGCCTGGAGCTGAGGCACGAGGGGTGGAGGAAGAGGTAGACATTACTTTCATGGTTATCCATAGGAAAAACCACTACTGAAAAGATTTTAGGCTAAGTATAGGAAGAGGGGAGAAAAAGGAAGGGGAAAAAATGCCATGTTATCAAGCAAAGTTGGATTGATCTAGAACTTCCCCTGGAATGTAGGGTTTCTGTTATAGTAATCTAAGGTTCACATTCTTCATAGATGCCAACAAGCAAAAAGAATTTGGGCCATTAACTTCCACAATGGGAGGTCTTATTCTAGTTCTCAATATCATCTCTAAACACTTTATTTATCATTTGTACTTTCTTAGTGTATTAGTCAACTTTCCATGGTTATAACAAAACGCCTGGAGTAACTAAACTTAAAAAGAGAAAGGCTTTATTTTGGTGCACAGTTTTGGAGGTTTCATGAACAACTGTCTCATTGCTTCAGGCCTGTGGGAAGGCAGCACATCATGGTGGGAACATGGGGTAGAGCAAAGCCACTTATATCATGAGCCCAGCGGCAAAAAGGAAGGAAGGAAGAGGCCAGAATCCCATAATGCTTTTCAAGGGGATGGCTCCAACAGTCTGAAGATCTCTCATAGGGTCCAGCTGTAAAAAGTTCCATTTTCTCCCACCACCACTACTCTGGCCACAATGTCTTTAACACATGGGTTGGAACGCATTCGAGATAAAAAAATACAAACTTTACTGCCTTATAAAAATATAACTTCATAAAATTCTGCATTTGGTGAAATAAGAAGTAGATATAAGTAAGATCTGACCATACAGTATAGTTTCCATTGTTTGACCCCAAACTCAGTCTAGTTCCTGGTTTTGGAGAGCCTTGACTTCAAAGGCTGCTTGGTCTCTTAAAGGCTGGACTCTGTCTGCTGTCTGCTGTCTACCCCTCATAGTCCATACAACTCTGCCCTTTCCTCTTCACTGGCCATGGGTGCATTTACCCATATGGTACAAGGCACAAATCACACTAGCAAATCATACTAGCTCCTTTATTTTGACTTCCAAATGTTACTTCACTGTGATAGGATATTGACTTACAGATATGAAATCAGTAACTGAGATCAGAAAAGGAAGAAAAGTTTCTGGTTCTCTCTCTGTCTCTGTCTCTCTCGAGCACTTTCTCATAGCATGATAGATCTTGTGATCATTGACCACCTACCAAGATATGTGGCCCAGTTCTTCAAACGTCTGGTATAACTATTAAGGTTGAGTCATATGAAAATAGCAGTATTGGCCTATGACAATTCCATCTAATCTTCCAATTTTCTCCTCCTCCTCCTCTTCCTCCTCCTCCTCCTCCTCTGCTTCTTCTTCTTCTTCTTTCTTCTTCTTTTTCTTCTTTTGTTGGTTGTGGGGCTTGAACTCTGAGCTTGGGAGCTTTCCCTGCGCTCTTCAGCTCAAGGCAAGTGCTCTACCACTTGAGCCACAGCACCATTTCCAGTTTTCTAGTGGTTTACTGGAGATAATTGTCTCACAGATTTTGCTGCCCCGGCTGGCTTTGAACCATGATCCTCAGATCTCAGTCTCCTAAGTAGCTAGGATTACAGGCATGAGCCACCAGTGCCTAGCCAATTTTCTCTTCTTGAGAAGCTACTTCTTATAAAGTATCTGCTGCTTTGTCCTATTAGCATCAGATTGGCTTAAAGAGGCTCGCTAAAAACCAAATCGCCCTTACATCTTGCATTGGTTACTTAATTGTTCCAAATTATGCTCCTTTAATCTGCAGCATAGCTAGTAGGACCTTTTTTTATTTTATTTATTTATTTTATTTTATTTTATTTTGTCAGTGATGGGGCCTGAACTCGGCCTGGGCGCTGACCCTCAGCTCTTCAGCTCAAGGTTAGCATTCTACCACTTGAGCCATAGCTCCACTTCTGACTTTTTCTGCTTATGTGGTGCTGAGGAATCGAACCCAGGGCCTCATGCATGCAAGGCAAGCACTCTACCACTGAGCCACCTTCCCAGCCCCCCCCTTTTTTTTTTTTTTAAAAAAAAACAAAACAACCAAAGGCTGTGGAAATTCTTGGCTTGTAAAATAATTGATCAAACATCAAAACAAAACCCCTTTATAAAACTATATATGCTAATAAAAGCAAAAAAATGATCATATGTTATTAGGTAAATACCTAATACTATGAAGTTAATTTATAAATATTGAGCATCTCCAAATAGGAGGAATTGGGAGACAATGTCAGCAAGAAAAAAACAAATCAGATATTGTGATTTCCTATAGGAATTTGTGGTATTATTGAGGAACTAATGCACATAACACAAGTAAATACAAGCCAAAGGAGGCAGATGGTAGATGGACTGCTCTAGCAACTCAGAGACAGAGACCCTGTTCTCACATGAAGCCATCCATTGGTAAATCTCCAAGGAGAATATACTGGAAGTTTATTTGAGTCTTCAATGAGTCATAAAGGGCAGCAGTATCTTTTATCAAACCATCAGAACTGCATGTATTTATTGATCAAGTACCATGTTTTAGAAACCATTCTAAGCCCTTGAGAAACACGGCTTTCACCCCTCACAACCACCTTTTGAGGCATGACTTATAATTCCCATTTCATTCCATAGCTGGAAAATGGGTACAGAGAGATTAAGCAAATTGCCCAAGATTATCCTTAGAATCTGTAAGTGGAGGATCTTGGAATCACAATCTGATCTCTACTTTAGGAGACCCAACCTATCCTAGAGGGGCATTTCCCCAACCTATGCTGTGTTTCAACCTTCTAGCCTCTGGATCATCACTGCTCTTTCTCGCCCCCTTGTGTCAAGGATGACTCATTGTCTCTGATTTCCCAGTCCCAGGTAGTGACAGTTTAGGCTCCAGACATTTCCTCAGGTGACAGTGGGTCCTAGCTGGGTAAGAGGTCAACAAAGTCCAATGTATTTGTTGTCCAATCCAAGAAGCTTGATGCCTAAATAAGGTCAAAATGGTTATAATTCCTGAGGACTGATTTGGAATTTCAGACATCGTAGGAATGAGGGGGAGAAGTAAATGGTGATATTTTTAGTTAAGAGAACCTTTGGACACTTCTGAAATCATGGAGCGGCGTAGACAGTTCTACACACAACAGGAGCTATTAGTCCCTTCTTCTAATTAGTCCCTTACCTTGTGACAGGGACGTACTGGGATCCTAAATGAGCTAAGTATGTCAGTCTTACTTCTTAGCTGCTTTTTTTAATGGCCATCCATTTGAAGATTACCAAGCTTCTCATTTTGTAAATCTTATTCTTAGGAAACTTCTACTGAATTTCCAGTAAGCACAGTTCTAGCTGTGAGGGTCTCAGTAATGAACAAGTCAGTTTCAGATCTCTGAGATAGTTTCTAGAAGGTAGCCTGGCAATCAACAACTATAGAAGACAAAGCAGAGAAAGAAGGAATAGAGACTGATCTTTTAGGTCAAAGGGGCCAGAAAAGGCTTTTCTGCACATAACTTTTGGGCAGAGATGACTAGACAAGGGACTGAGCCACAGGAGAAGAACTTTCCAGACACAAGAGCAGGCCCCATCCTTGAGACAGGTGCATGTTCCACATGTTGGAAGAATAACAAGGGGACCCAATAGGGCCCTGGAGAGAGTGAATAAATTAACATGAATGAATAAAAACGTAATGTGAGGTTTTTATTTCAGCACTCTGGGTACAATGATAACCATATGTCCCATATTTCCCAGAAGAATTCCAATTTTATGAGACCTATTCTTTTTAAATGATTCATTGAAGTTGTAATAGAATGTGATTTGGTATATATGCTCTTGAAAGGTTTTCCCTAATAAATATAAATACAGATGTCAGAAATAATGTCCTTTGTCATCTGTCTCAATTTGGACTTCATAAAAGTATTTAAAGAGTCACATGTTTGATCTTGAATCTAGACCTCCTCCCCTTCTTCCAGTTCTTGGCAATCCTCTGGGGTAGGAGGATTAAGATCAAGTGAGAAAATACAGATATTTCACCTCGTTAAAAAGCAAAACAAGATTTGGAGGCATGACTCAGGTGATAGAGTGCCAGCCAATGAGTGAACGTGTCAGATACTGAGATAGAGTCCTGGTTTTGGAAGGAAAAAAAAGGCAAAACAACTAGTTAAGTTTCTACAACTTAGTTGAATTTCTCTGATCTAGGTATATTCAATGTCAACCAAGAAGAACAAGGCCTTACAAAGTAAAATATTATCTTGGAGATTTTGCTATTCCATGTACTTTGGAAACAGCTCTATGGAAACACACCAAAGTCTAACGAAGTATATATCAAATGCCTATATTTTCTCCTGTTAACTCTTTGAACTTAAGATCATTTCTAAGCAATTAGCCTACGTCAGAAGCTGTCTTCAAACACTTGTCCATTTGGCAGCCTAGAGGGCTTTTCCATTATCGGTCCTTGTCTCTGAAGAAATCCATCAGTCACAAAATACATAAAAATATCAGACTGATAGCTGTAGAACTATGAGTAATTGATTATGCCACAGTGAAACATACAGATCATATACTGCTATGCAAGAGAAAAAAAGTCTCCCAAGGTCCTACCTGATGATACCCAGCCACATAGCAATTAAGTTTCCCAGGAGCTAAAATGAAGAACAAGATGAATTGTAAAAGCCCCAAACACCGTTTCCTTGTCTCTTGTATCTAAGGTAAATCAATTTGAATTTGTAGTCCTTACTGCTGCCCAAACTCTCCATAGCTCACAGTTAGATTCACTATCCTAAAGACATCATTTCTGAACATAAACTCACCCAGGTAGCACTTATAAGTTCTATTGGATTTCCTATTAGGTAGGAAAATAAGAGAAAAATGAAACTACCTCTCCCTGCTTTGAAGGAATGTTCCATAGGGAATATTCTGGAAATAAAACATCATACAACTGTAAATGGGAGCTATGGGAGCACAGAGGAAGGAGTTGGTACCCAAGGGCTATGGACTCCATGCCAACAACACTAAAAGTGAATCTGAGCTATTTTTCCTGGAGTTGTAGCCTCAAACACTCTGGTATCTCTATATACCATGGTCACTGTGCATAGTATAGAAGCACCTACTCAGGGCCAAGGCTAGGCACCAATGTCAAGCAGACTTCGTCTTTTGCTAAAACTCCAAACTACTTTCCTTATCAGTGATCCTTAAAATTCAGGAATGTTTAGTCAGTCATAGCAGGAAACAACCTTCTCCCAATGGGTCACACAGAGGGTCTTAATGAGGGGATTCCTTGTGGAGGTATATGCTATGTATGATAAAGGAACAAACAGGATCATATGTTCCTAGATGGTAGCCACTGGGAAGACTTTTTTTCTACTTAGAGATGAAGATGTAAGAATTGCAAATAAGGCTGGGCACCAGTGGCTCTTGCCTGTAATCTTAGCTACTCAGGAGGCGGAGGTCTGAGGATCACAGTTCAAAGCCAGCCTAGGCAGGAAAGCCCATTAGATTCTTTTTTTTTTTTTTGTCAGCCTCTGGGTCTGGGCGCTGTCCCTCAGCTCTTCAGCTCAAGGCGAGCGCTCTACCACTTGAGCTACAGCGCCACTTCCAGTTTTCTGGTGGTTTATTGGAGATAGGAGTCTCACGGTCTCTCCTGCCCGGGCTGGCTTTGAACCGCGATCCTCAGATCTCAGCCTCCTGAGTAGCTAGGATTACAGGCGTGAGCCACCAGCGCCCGGCCCCATTAGACTCTTATCTGCAATTAACCACCAGAAAACCAGAAATGGTGCTGTGGTTCAAAGTGGTAGCTTTGAGCAAAAGTGCTTAGGAATAGTGGCTAGGCCCTGAGTTCAAGCCCCACAACCAACAATAATAACAACAAAAAGGAATTGCAAATAAGAAAAACAGATGACCAGGCTAGCAGTGGCTCATTCCTGTAAGCTCAGTTACTCAAGAGGCTGAGATCAAACAAATCAGAAGCTAGCAATATCTCACCTCAATAGAAAAAGATGTATGGTGGCATGTACCAAACTATTCAGGAAAAAAACACGACCCTATCTGAATTGGAGGTATGTTCAAGTGGTAGAGTGCCTGTCTAGCAAGTATGATCCTGAGTTCAACCCCCAGTACTACCTTAAAAAAAGTTACTTAACCCCACTGGGACCTAGAACTATAAAGAAAAGGTTATTCAGAAATTAGCCACTACAGAGAGACAGCTCTGCAAAGGTTTTATAGGAAGACGGGAAGGAACAAGAAAAACACATCCATCCCATCTTCTCCTATTTTCTGGTCTCCTTTCAGTGTCTTCTACTGGGAAAACCTAGCAGGGAATCATCCAGCAAGTGAGAAGGGTTAGTATAGTCTTTTAATAGTTGGCTTCCAGGACACAAAACAACACAGAAAAGGAAGGGATTCAAAGGAGAATTATCAGCAAAGCGATCTACTTTACCTTTTCTAAGTCACTTGCTTTATTTCTCACTCTACCAATGATTAAAGCACCAAGTGCTCCCACATAAGATATTGTGGAAAAGCCCTCAGATAGCTCACTGTAAGAGTCTCATTAACCTTTCCAGGCATAGAGAAATCTAGGCTTCTTCCTAACTTTTTTTTTTTTTTGGTCAGTCCTGGGGCCTGAACTCTGGGCCTGGGCGCTGTCCCTCAGCTCTTCAGCTCAAGGCTAGCACTCTACCACTTGAGCCACAGCGCCACTTCCGGCTTTTTCTGTTTATGTGGTGCTGAGGAATGGAACCCAGGGCCTCATGCATGCAAGTCAAGCACTCTACCACAGAGCCATCTTCCCAGCCTTCTTTTTTTTTTTTTTTTTTTTTTTTGGAGATAGGGTCTCACTAAGATTGCTCGAGTGGCCTCAAATGCATATGTTCTCTCCTTAGTTTCCTGAGTAGCTAGGATAGCAGGCTTGTACCAACATGCCCAGTTATTATATTTCAAAAAGTACCTGGTACCCGTCAGCCTGTAATATTTGTATAATATACAGATGTTTGAAAGAGATCTTTCATAACATGTTCACCAGTCCTCAGCTCGGGTGGTGGCCACATCTGAGCTTTGAACACTTTCCCACCAACCCAGTGCAAGACCTAGCCTGGAGATCAGGTACTCAGGCTAGAAGGCTGGTGCTTCCTGAGCCCCAAAGGTCTTTTGTATATTGAGGACAAAGAAGGCTTCTCCTTCCCTAGTGACATGAACTTCCTAAGCTTTGAAACCTTCTTCCTTTTACAACCAGGTGGGCACTGGTGTCTCACACTTGTAATCCTAGCTACTCAGGTGGCTGAGATCTGAGGCTCATGGTTCAAAGCAATCCTGTGCAGGAAAGTCCATGAGACTCTTATCTCCAATAAACTAGCTGAGAACTGGTAGTGGCACTGTGGCTCGAGAGGCAGAGCACTTGCCTTGAGCTGAAGAGCTGAGGGACAGCACCCAGGCCCAGAGTTCAAGCCCCATGACCGACCAAAAAAAAAGAAAAAGAAGAGAGAAAGAGAGGAAGAGAGAAAGAAAGAAAGAAAGAAAGGAAGAAGGGAGGGAAGAAAGAAAAAAAGATCCTATTAAAAAAAATTAAGGGGACAACAAAGGTTAAGTTATGGTTCAAGCCATAAAGTACCTGCTTAGTGAGTTCAAGGCCCTAAGTTCAAACCCATTACTGTTCTCCCCACCCAAAAGTAGGTATGGTGTTCATTTTTAAGTTATCTCATTTTAATTGCAAATTAATATATTCAGTCCAGAACACTTGGAAAACATACCAAAAAATAAAACGACAGAGAGTAAGACTCATTCACCAGAGAAAATCACCGCTGGTATGTCTTAGCACATGTCCTCTCAGAGCTTTCACTGTGAATATTCACATCTTTTGTGTACCCAAGATTTCATATCCTCATCTGCTCATCGATTTTACAAATTATTTTCAAACTACTTTTTCCACCATCAGGTGGCTTGATTGTTTCTGATTTCCAATCTCCTTGGCTGGGTGGACTGGCCACATGTGGCTATCTCTTTATTTCTGGACAAGGTTCTGTGCAGGACCCAAGCAGCTCTTTCCATTGCTTACTCTCTTAACCTTGGGGGGTCACCCAGGGATCGGAGGTTCTCCTGAATGCCCCTTGGGAGCTTGAGGTAGAATGAAGGCTTGCTGTGATAGCAGAATTTTAGGGACAAAGTTCAATAAATCCAGACAAATGCATACACCCCTGTAACCCATACCCTGGTAAGATTGTGTATGTCTATCTTCCCAGGAAGTTTGCCTTCCCAGTAACACTCTCCACCCTGAGGCAGCTACTCTGGTGATTTTCTTTTCCCGACTTGATATAAATTTTAATTCTTTCTAGGGGGTTGCAGATAGGGAAGGAAATAAAGGAGGAGAAGACTGTTTGCAGTTATCTTTCCTAAGCTATTGCTCACCTCTCTCGACCTGAGAAGCAAGAAATCCAGAATACAAAGGAGTAGCTTCTTTTGCCTCTCCTGGGTTAGCAAATGCTTCCCGTTCACTGGAACAGCAAAGACCAAGGGTTAGTCTGATGGGAGGAGAAGGGGAACATTGTAAGGTAGCCAAATGGATTTTTTTTTTTGCCAGTCCTGAGGCTTTAACTGGGGGCTTGGGTGCTGTCGCTGAGCTGCTTTTTCTCAAGGCTAGCAGTCTACCAAATGAGACACAGCACCTCTTTCAGCTGGTTATGTGGTACTGAGGAATCGAACCTAGGGCTTCATGCATGGTAGGCAAGCACTCTACCACTAAGCCACATTCCCAGCCCACCAAGTGGATTTCTTATCTCTGCCCTTCACTATCTCTACATGGTACTTTCCTCCAAACTACTAATCAATCATAGAAATCCCTCCAACTCTCTACTGCTCTTTGTTTCCACTTATAAATCTCTGCCACTTGTGGATCATTTAACAAGTTTATGGACTGGATAATAAAAGGCTGTGGTAGGCCTTGAGCTGGTAATAACATTCACAGTCTGGTCCCTAAAGGAGTTTAAAGTCTAGTGAAAAGCCTCATTTATATCTGCCTTAAACTAAGTCTTCCTCCTATGTTCTTTCATGGTAATGCAACCAATAACTATTTATGGACAACTCCAGAACTTTGTAAGCCTTCTTCCTCCTTCTTTTACTAACTCCTCCATACTAAGTCTACGGTTGTTACCTCTCCAGTAGATCTTGAAGGCATCCCTCCTCTCCATCCTAGTTGCCACAAACCTGGCTCTAGATACTACTCTCATTCTTTCTCTGGACCTTGATTTTCCAGCCACCTTATCATCTATCTTAATTGTCAACCTAACCCAATAAACTCCCTCAATCCCCATGATCTATATATTTCTTTGCATCTAACCCTGTCCACTTTCAGCCTTAACTCTTGCCACTTCAGCAAGGCCCTTGGTGTGGCTCTTCTGTAGGCTACCATGTTGTTCCATGTTACTGACCTCTCCTCCTAAATGACTCAAGTTACTGTTTGGGAAACATCTACTCTAGCCCTGATACATCCACAAGGATACTGGTATCTTGGCTATGTGTTTCTAAGGAAACCTATGTCCTCTCTCATTGTGGGTAACTGCCTGCCTCTTTCACTAGTCTGACAGCTCCTTAAAGGCCAAAACCAGGCCTTATTCATCTCTGTGTCCTCAGTGCCCAGAACAGAGTAGGAACACAGCATGTGTCAGGTGCTGTTTTAAGCCCTTTTCACACATCAGTTTAGTCTTCATGACACTGTGTGAGGAAAGCATTTCTATGGTGTCCATTTCATAGCTGAGGACAGACAGAAATTAAGAAGCTTGCCCACAGATACTCCTGTATCTGTAGTCGAACTGAGATGGAAACTCAAGCAATAAGGCTGCAAGTATGGCTCTTAATCATGTGCTCTTCTGTCAGATTTGCTCCTTTCCCCTCCAATTACTTTTTTTTTTTTTTTTGGTCAGTTGTAGGGCCTGAACTCTGGTCCTGGGCACTGTCCCTCAGTTCTTCAGCTCTAGGATAGCACTCTACCACTTAAGCCATAGCCACTTCTGGCTTTTTCTGCTTATGTGGTGCTGAGGTATGGAACCCAGGGCCTCAAGCAATCAAGGCAAGCACTCTAACTCTAAGCCACCTTCCCAGCACCCCCCTCCAATTACTATTATCCTGTGTGCACTCATACCTTCAGGCCAGATGACCATAGTATAAGGTCAGCTCATGGATGGCTAGCAGACTCCACCCTCCTCGCAGCAAAGTCTCCACCAAGTACCTGCGTTACCTAGGCAACTGGGACACCTGGAAGAGGTCACATCTGCATCCGCTGAGGTCACACCTGAATTTGATGTGGCCACACCTTTCTCCGCCCATACCCTAGATAAGGCCTAGCCCAGGCCCAGATCCCTCTCTCTGACCTTTTCTAGTTCTCCCTGCTCTCTTGCTGCTCTGCTCTCTCTGCTCTTTTCTAGCTCTTTCCTCTCTCTCTTTCCCAGCTCTCTCTCTTTCCTAGGCCTTTTCCAGCCACGTGGTGTGCCAACCTTGCCTGGTCCCAGCAGGTCTACTGAATAAACCTACCCCTTACCTGAATACCACGTGCGTGCTGGTGCTGTTCTTACTCGGCTACCTCTTTTAAAAAACCTAACACATAGCAGCTTCCTGACTTGTGTCTTTGGCTTTATTATCTCTCTCCTTTGGGGGGCCTCAGGGTTTACATGCTATTATTGTTTATATTTAACTGACAAGGAATGATGCAGGTTCCAATGAGGTATGTCCAACTTGGAAGACTCTGCCAGCTCTCCAGAGCCTGATGATCTTGGGCAAGTCACTTAAATCCTTCCCATCCCCAAGTCTCAGATTCCTCATTTATAAAATGCAGATAATAAATAATAGTAATTATCTTATGGGGAGAGCTATTGTGATAACACAATCCTGCCTAACATTAAGTGCTCAGTGATTATTAGCAATTCAAGTTAACAGTTCACATCCAGGAAAGCTATAGCATATCTAGCATGAGTTGGCTAATCATCTTGGACTAAACCCTTTCTGTAAGTTCTTGAATCATAACTGAGAGGAAGTTACCCTACCTAGCTCCTTATTTGTTCCTCTGAGGTGTTCTCCATTGGGAAACATACCGTGTGAAAAAAAAACATGAGCAATCATTTGTAGAATGTTCTGCAAAAGAAAAATATACTTCATCCAGTGTTAGGTGTACAGAAACTTGTGGCTGTGCTTTGAGGACTATGAATCCTCTCTGAACTTGTTTTCTCACCTAAAAATATGATGGATATAATACCTTTCCCACAGGCGTATGGACAGGATGCACAGACACCTTTCAACACAAGGCTTGACCAAAAGAGTTGTGTAGCCTCCTCAAGATCAGATAACATGTGTGAGTTGCGGTACTGTAAATTGAAAATGAGATGGATTTAAAACTCACGTACTAAAAGGAAAGGAAAGGTAAAAGGATTATGCAAATCAGGCACAAACACTACTTTCCCCAAAAGCTGACTGCCTTCCTACCTTGGATTGAATCAGGTAGCTCCAGCGCCTCCAGGCTCCAGGGACAAGCTAGAGCCGACCGGCCCAACCACCCCGGAGCCCCGCCCACGCCCCCAGAACTCCGCCCCATTACCCCTAGAGCCCCGCCCCCAACGTCGCGCGACTCCTTGCCCAAGTCTCGCCAGCGAGAGGGCGGGCCCAGCCCGGGTCACGTGAACGCAGGTGCGGAAGTGGAACTGAGGGCCGCGTACGTGATTGGCCGAGGCGGAGAGCCCCGAAGGCGGAATCAGCCCTACGAACGTGCTGGGCGGAGCCGAGGGAGGAGGCTGCCGCTGGGGCCGGTCGCTGAAGTCCCGGGGCTCGGCCTGCAGTGCTGACCGAGTGCTGGACCAGCGGTGGTCCGGGCAGCCCCGCCTGCGTGAGCCAGCTGCTCACCGTCTCCTAAGCCGAGGCGCCGGCTGCTGTGGGAGGCCGGTGGGCAGGCCGAGGGCGGCCGGGAGGGCGCGGGCGCCCCGAGCTCGGAGCAGCGGAGGCGGCCGGGGGCCGGGACGCCATGTCCATGGAGGACCCATTCTTTGTGGTGAAAGGGTGAGCGTGGGTCGAGGGCTCTTGCTGGAGGAGGAGGTGGCTGCCGGGCCTCCCCGGGCTCCTCGCTGTCGGGAAGAAGAGGCGAGTTGAGGCTGGGGAGGGTGCCAGGGAGGGGTAGGGGGGAGAAGGCTTATCCTTGAAGGCCGCGACCCTGGGCCCGGAGACCTCAGGGCGACCTGGACTGGGACGCTCCCGCCTCACCCACACCCTCGGGTCGGTGCGCCGCGGACTGAGGGCCGGGGAGGGGGGTTCCGCAGCCCTGCAGGTGGGGAGGGAAGGCTGGGGCCAGGTCCGAGCCGCTCCGAAGGAGGGCTGGCAGCATCTGGGCAGGAAAAGGGAAATGGCCCTCCTGAGCTTTGTAGTTGGCGTGCTTGGGGGTGGGTTCCATTGTCCACCGAGTTGGAGCGCTCGCCCGCGGACCGGCGGGGCCGCAGCCCGCCCCCGAGGCGTCGGAGCGCGTTTGCGGGGAGTCGCGCGGGGGCGGGTGCGGATCCCCGGAGGCCGGGCAGGCGGGGCACCCCGAGTCCGGCTCCATCCCGTGAGGGGAGTAATGTGAGGGGAGGAAAGCAAGCCCTCTTCCTTCAGACTCGGTGCTGATGTTGGAAGGAACACAAAATGAATCGAGCCAAGCCAAACTTACCTCGCCTTTCCATGAGCAGCCGGGATTTTCCCACAGCGCTAAAGGAAATGAGTCGTTTCTCTTTTTAAAATTCCTTGATTTCGAACACAAATATTGGACAGTTTTCCGACGCGTCTTATTCGGCCTTTCAGAATAGAACTGTCATGGTTTTTTTTTTCCCTTGAGAACTCTCCCTGACTCCATCTTTGATTGCTCGATTGTTGGAAACTTCATTAGGATTTTGTTCTGTCAGCTTTGTAGCCGTTACACACAAGTGCCATGAAAATCAATTCTGATACTGCCACGCAACTTCTAGTAACTTGTCAACTTAGTTTTGAATGTCAAACCAGTGTCAACAATCTGAAAACCACCAAGGTCCCAGAAGATACCTACTAATAAACGATACGATGTCCCTTGCTTTCAGACCTAGTTATCACGAGCTTCTTCATGTAGGAGTAAAATCTGAACAGTTGTGAGGGTGTTTACTTTCAGATGTAAGAGTTCCTAGTGAAACATTTTTAAACATTTCCCTAGAACAGCTTTTATCTTTATTTTGTAGATTTACTAGTAACATGTGGCTATCTGGAAAATGTGGTATTTATTAGAAGTGTAATTTAGCGGTTACTTTTTAAAATCTAAAGTTGTATGTTTTCCTTTTGAATGCCAGGGTTTATTGTTTTGTTTTTGGTGTGTGCGTGTGCACATTTGCAAGCCAGTATTGGACATTGAACTCAAGAGCTTATTGCTCTTGCTCCATTTTTGTCCATTCAGGGCTGAGGCTCCACCACTTGAGCCATGCCTCCAGTTCTTGCTTTTTGGTAGTTAATTGGATATAAGAATCTTGCCAATTTGTCTGCTCAGGGTGTTTTCCAACTTAGATCCTCAGATCTCAGCCTCCTAGGTAGCTAGAATTATAGATATGAACTGAAGGGAGTGTTTTAAACAATTTGGTTAAAAAGGTTACAAAGGTTATCTTTTGCAGAGGTGAACAGAGATACCAGAACGTTTTTTTTGCGTGTGACTTTGAGTGGAATTTGTGAAAAACCTTAATTGCTGTGCCTTCTTACATTATTTTTACTAATAATGTCTAGCACAGTCTACTAATGCTTGCTTACTGATTAGGTATCACTGCAGCATTGGGATACTGGATGGTATTTTAGCTGACTTATGTTGTTTTACCTCATGTCTCTTAAGATGCCTGAAGGAAGAGGTTCTCATTATTTTCTGCTGTGGAAAGGTAAAATCAGCCTCATGGGTGTCTTAGATGTTTGTATTATGGCATATTTGGGGAAGACATGTACTTCAGTTTGTTGAAAGTATTAGAAACTCATCGTACAACATAGACAAAAATAAGGTGCCAAATATGGTCTTAAGCTGTGAGCTTTTTGTCTATAACCTGAAGAAATGACCCCAGAATTAAGTAGAAAGGACCGGCAGTAAATGAGTGCAGTAGTGAGTACTATAGATGATAAACATCCCGTAAGGCAGTTCCTTAGGAATTGTTATGATGGGTAAAACTTTGGGAGCTGGTAATAGGTGTAGAATGAAGATAGACAAAATTTAGATAATTGAAGCTTTTCTCATATCTTAATGATAATGAACGAGTTGTGTAATTGGTTCTTCCTACTTCGAACTATTTCCTCTGCCTTTAGGTCTATTTGATCAGCCCTTGTAGTAGAAATAAAGTATAAGCCACATATGCTATTTTACATTTTTTTAGTAACTACACTAAAAAATAAAAATGGGTGAAATTAATTTTAACGTCTTCAATACATTCACAATTTATTTCAATGTGTTTCAAGTAGAGATTATTAATGGAGCTATGTGCCAGTGGGCCTGTAATCCTAGCTACTCAGAAGGCTGAGCTCTGGAGGATAGTGGTAGGATAAAGCCAAGAAGCCAGAAAACTTCACTAGACCAGCAAAAAGCTTGAGTGGAGGTGTGTGTCAAGTGGTAGAGCACCAGCTGAGCAAGTGTGAAGCCCTGAGTTCAAACTCTGGAACTCACCTCCTAAAAAGATTATTAATGGCTGGGTGTTGGTGGCTCACGCCTGTAATCCTAGCTTTCTCCGAGGCTGAGATCTGAGGAATGCCGCCGTTCAAAGCCAGCCCAGGAAGAAAAGTCCTTGAGACTCTTATCTCCAATTAACCACCAGAAGACCAGAAGTGTTGCTGTGGCTCAAGTGATAGTGTTAGCCTTGAGCTGAAGAGCTCAGGGATAGTGCCCAGGCCCAGAGTTCAAGCCCCATGACTGACAAAAAAAAAAAAAAAAGATCCCCCCCCCAAAAAAGATTATTAATGAATAGTTTACTGATTTTGTGCCAACTCTTCAAAATCTATTACATTATTTTACACTTAGCATCTCCTTTTAATTTATATGTTAGATTTTCACAATGCATTGATCTGTACTTAGAGGTCATTAAACTTCACAGTTGAAAAGGCCAGTTCATATACCCTAATTGTAAATGTAATGATTTTCTGGTCACTAAATTCTGGGTCAATTTTTAAATTAAATTCTAGTTTCTTAGTCACACTAGCCACATTTTAAGTCAGTAGTTATATATGGCTTCCTTATGGTCCAGCACAGTGTAGATCCAAGCAGGTATCACCTACTTAGTATTTATGGCTACCTGTTGCCTAAGGAATAAAATGCAAGCACTTCATGGCCTCCCCAATGCAGCACCTTCCTAGGCCTAAACCTCCTACTCATTGTGCCTTCTCTGGCTTCAGTGCATTAGCATTACCAGATTCCACGCAGTGACTTTGCCTTCAGTGTTATGAGTGGGCCCACATGGAGCCACACTGTCTGATTCAGCTTCTCAGTCTTCAAGAGGCTGTGTAAAGCACCCCAGGAAGGACTTCCTGGGGCACCCGTAACACATTTTTGTGCTTTCCTCTGGCTCTCTTTCATTATTATACTATGAGCTATTGAAGTTTGGGACTGTTTGTTTTTCCTGCATTTCTAGCCTAATGCCTTGAGTGTATTGTGCAAATGTTGAACACACTGTAGGTTATGGTGATGATGTTTAGTGGGTGGGACCACTATCAGCAGATGCATGGACAGACAGACATTGGATGTTTAGAAATTACAAAGGGGAATAGCCCAGGAGAGCAAATTTACTGGTGGAATTAAGAATAGTAGCTAACATTTAAAGTGATTCATCTCCTGGGCCAGGCTTTATTTGCTAAGGAAGCATTTTGTACTGAGTTTCATGTTGTATGGACAGCCAGATGATGTGAACATGTACAGATAGGTGAAGAGTTATATGATTTGGAAATACTGGCTGACTGAACCTAGTAAGGCTTCAATCTAGTCCTTAAGGCAAGTGTCTGTTTCTAATTACAGGGATATAAGGGCTGTGTCAGGTAGGGCAGCAGCTGACCCAAAGACTAGAAGAAGAACCAGGAATGAGAAAGGTGAGGATGGGAAGAAAACCTGGCAACTGAAGCAATTCATTTTAGTGAGAAATCAGGTTGGATATTTCAGGTGGCCAATTTGGGCTGCAGAAAACATGAGGAGGGATTGGAAAGGTTGGATTAAGAGTTAAATTTTGTCGAGGGGGGGGAGGGAAGGATGGTCATGGGGCTTGAACTCTGGGCCTGGGCACTGCCCCGATCTCTTCAGCTCAAGGCTAGCACTCTACCACTTACGGTTTTCTGAGTGAGTTATTGGAGATGACAGTCTCATGGACATTCCTTCCCTGGCAGACTTTGAATGGTGATCCTCAGATCTCAGCCTTCTGAGTAGCTAGGATTATAGGCATGAGCCACCGGTGCCTGGATAAGAGTTTAAATTTAATCAGGTTCCTATTAGACATTTTATATAGTCACATGAGGACTCAAACTCAAATCTTCTGATTCCACAAAGAAAATAGATTTGTCTGGAGACTTTGTAAAAGTGAAGTTAAATAGATCTTGGTCATAGAAAGCTTCTGATAGGCAGGGTCAGAAGAACTTGAGGCAAGCAGCTAAGATGCGTGAACCCCAGGTCTCTCTTCCTTGTTCAGCAAGTATAGGTGAGATTATGTTGAAAGTTTCTTCATATCTAAAAATCCAGTGACTGAGTGTAGAGGTTGTACAAGGTGAGAAGAAGAAGGAGGAGTCAAAGATGACTTGTCTGCACAAGTTTTGAAATCTGGGGATTAGCCCTGTTGGCTAAAATGAAGAGGAGAAAGAAGCATGTTTTCTTTTTCTTTTTTTGTTTTACTTTTGTTTGCTTATTTGAACACTACTTTTCTTGTAGCAAAGATGTGGTTAGTTTGATTTTAGGTGAGTGGAAAGTTCCTCTACAGGCAACGGAAGATAAAGGAAGTAATCCTGTGTGAGTAATTAGCATTGGAAATGCAATTGAGGAGTCTTTGAAACATGTGAATGCCAGTGAGCCCAGGAGCTGTAGGAAGAATGCAGGGAAGTACTGGGATTGATCAAGTAGAGGGAAAGAAAAAAAAATGGTAGGAAACTAGAATAAAACAGTGTCACAGAAAGAGCGGAAGTTTGTTTTTTTGTTTTTAAACAGATGTGCTGGGTATTATGTCATGTACATAAGTTAAATGTTTATTGATGGCATTAGTGTAATCTGTGGAAACAGCAGGAAGCTAGGATCAAAATTACATGATAATGAAGATAATTAAGTAGTGATAATCTATTTTATTTGCTTTCCCTAACCATGGGAGTACTTACCAAAAAATACCATAGTGTAGTTAAATTTGGAAATGGTGTGTGGGGGGGTGGGGTGGGGGGGATATTTCTCTTAAAAAAAAAGATATAAGGCATGGATGGGCAGTGGATTAGGTTTGTGTAGTAGGAGCCAGCTTTGGTGGAGAGAGTGAAGGATGATGTGTTTGCAAAGGCTTGCACAGCCTGGGTCTTCCAGGTTTCATCACTGGATTAGAAACCATCTGCCTCTGCTAGCCTCTTACATATTCTAGGACTAAGCCTCCAAAATGAACCTTTAGGGCATCACACATAAACCATATCCAAACATAATGGATGAGCTACTGCTTCCTTTTCTTCTTCTTGGCAAACTTGATTAAGTACAAGTAAGAAAACTGATTTTGTGGACATTTGCATATATTGTTTGTCCTAGAGACAAGTTGCGGCATGATGGGAAAGATCAATCACAGCGATCTTACCAGGACAGTGCTTACTACCAAAGCAGCTCTGTTACAAGTGATCCCATGGGAATTGTGGTGGCTCACAGTGAAGGGCCTTCATTATGATGTTTAGTCCTTTAGAACATGATGAGTCTTGTAATTTTGACAGACTGTTTGTCGGACAGCAAAGGGAAGTCTCTTCTGGAATATTAACACTGGGGCTCTTGTTATCTGTGAAATGTTGTAGGATTAAGACTGACTTTGGGAGCATCTACAACAGAAAATGTGCTTGATTTAGTAATTTCTCCTTTAAGGACATGTATGTTTATCTGGGTCAGGAGCTAAAACTAATTCCTCAAAAAGTGATTAGCAACCTCTCAATGAAATTTTCAAGATGTTGGTGAATAGACTCTTTATCAATAAGTTTTCTGATCTGAACTCTTTAAGAATTCAAAGAATATCTATGCTCCATTTACTTCTGAGTATCAGGCTTTAATAATTTCGAGTACATTGTTGGAAGAAAAATATACTCTATAGGGTAAAGAGGGTGATTTCAGCCTTTCTGGAACCACAGACACATGGAGACTGTTAAGTAACCAGCAGCTGCAGTTATTCACTTAGACTGAAGTGCTCCTCACAGAATGAAGTGCTCACATGGGCTGCCTGTGTGGGGTAGAAAACAAAGCTGGTGTGCATTTGTGGGAAATGCCTAGCTCACCAGTTTCAGGAGTATCTATCTCCTGAAACAACTACCTTGCCTTTCCTGAGAAAGTGTAATAGAAATTGTGTTGACTCTCACACTTTCAAACAGATGGTACCATTATACACTGTCATGTTTTGTGAATTGACTTATTTGAAATGTGATCCTCAGTGTTTATTCCAGGTGCTCACAGGTGGTTCTGATTAGAGAGATGTCTGGTATATTAGGTATGTCTTGTGGCTTGACACTCTACAGAAGATTTGTTGTTGGTCAAGAGGTCCCTGATTGCTTCTGTCTGTATCCAGTATCATCTCTCTAATAGTCAGCCTTTGAATGCTCATCAGTATGCCAGAAACTGAAATGTTGTAAGGTTCTTTTCTTCTTTCTCTGTTTTGGGACTTGAACATGGTATTTGATGCTTTTGCTCATGAGCTGGCACTGTACCACTTGAGCCATGCCTCTAGTCCCTCTTCTTCATTTTTATTAGTGTTTTTTTTTTCTCTTCTGGTACTTAAAATGTTGGAAGGAATAAGATGCCTGAAATTTCTATCTTAAAGCCATAGTCAGCAGTCAGCAGACACCTTGATCAGCCAGAACACATTTTTGTCCTGGCTATTTCAGAAGAATTGGTTAATAAATTATAAAGGAACAGTTCTTTTAGTTTGGGCACAGTGAATTTCCTGCCTTTATGGGCTAGTGGTAGGGAAAATGTTCTTAAAACCTTGTAACGGTATCATATCTAAAAGCTTGCTCGATCATAGCAGGCTTGTCTCATATCTAAAAGCATGCTGGATCGGAGCATGCACAGGCCTTGTCTCAGACTTCTTAAAAAATATGATTTTATTGTTATTATTTAGGTGTTGTACAGAGGGTTTACCATTTCAGAAATCAAATACTACATACATTTCTTTTTTTGAACAATGTCACCCCTTCTTTTGCTTTTCTCCAGTTTCCCCCTCTCATCCCTGCCCACAAGCTACACATTCCATTTTCTACGTAGTGTATACTGTGTCCCCTATAGCCCCCCACCAAAAAGAAAAAAAAACCCCAAAGCAAAAACAGATACCACTATTACCACCAGCAACAAAGAAACCCATGTTTCCATTTCCTGGAATTCGTTTTGTAATAGTATTTTAAATTTTCAGAGGGGTTATACCTTTGTATTCCTCTGGTAAGGGTATCCTCCTTGAGTCTCTGTGTGAATGCCTAGAGTCCTACATAAGTCATTATGTACAGTTGCATTTTAGATCTAGCTTCCACCTATGAGAGAAAATGTGTCATTTGTTTCTCTGAACTTGTCTTACCTCACTTAACATGATTGTTGTAGGTCTATCCATTTTCCTGCAAATGACGTACTCTTTTTCTTTCTAATAAATAAGTAAAATTCCATTGTGTATGTGTACTATATTGTAATGATCCATTCATCTATTGTAGGGCATCTGGGCTATTTCCATAACTTGGCTATCGTGGTGAGTAGTGCAGCAGTGAACATGGATGTGCAAGTGTTTTTTACAGTATCCTGACTCAAAATGTGTACTGGGTAGATGCCCAAACTTTTCTCATACACCTAAAAAATAAAAATATTAACCAGTTACATAGCATTACTTAATCCAGGAAAGCAGGTATGTTTACAGCTAATAATATAAAACCTAGATAGATTTTAAACCCCAAATCTTCTAGATTAAAATATCTTAAAGTATTCAACCCATAAACACAAGATGCATAAGAGTCATTTTCCTTTCGCCCTTCAAGCCCCAAGAAAAGAAAGGTAGTGCCAGGGCATTTCCATCTAAATATAAATTATTATTAAAAATTAAATTGTTATTATAAAGGTGATGTACAGAGATATTACAGTTACATAAACCAGGTAAAGAATACATTTCTCTTTGGACACTATCACCCCTTCCCTTGCTTTCTTCATTTTCCCTTCCATTCTCACAAGTTGCATAGTTCATTTTCAATATAGTGTCTAGTGAGTACCACTGCTGCATTTGTTCACCCTGAATATAAATTATTATCAACACCAAATGGAAGCAGTGGGAACATTAAGTGCCCTTTAATTTGTGGAATTGTTTCTTTGTATTTTTTTTAAAGTCTGTTCATACAAAAATTAAATTTGTCTTCTTTAAATGTTGTATTATGGCTACTTAATGGTTCCTTTCACTCCCAGATACTGTAGTTTGAACTCAGACCTCCAGCTTGCCAGACAGGTGCTCTAGAATTTAAACTTCATTTCCGGCTGAGAACATAATAGTCTGTGTATTTGAATTTTGATACTTGTCCATGATGAACCTTCTTCTGTGGGAATGGTGGTTGATGAGGATGGTGTATGATTGTAATGTTAACTTAGGTCATGCACCAACTTGTTGGGAACTGTCATGTGTGATGTCTCCTTTTCTTCACCTTGATTGTAGAGAGGTACAGAAAGCAGTCAACACTGCCCAGGGATTGTTTCAGAGATGGACGGAACTCCTCCAGGACCCCTCTGTGGCAACAAGGGAAGAAATCGACTGGACTACAAACGAGTTGAGAAACAACCTCCGTAGCATCGAGTGGGATCTGGAGGACCTTGATGAAACTATCAATATCCTTTTCTGTGCCTGTCTGTGCTGCTTGGGGTATATGCACAAGTGGACAAGTTTTACCCACATGTCTCAAGTACATGGATGATACATTTCCTTTTCTAATCGATTGTGTTGCTCCTGTTTGTATCATGACACACACACACAATTTTCCCTGTAAGCTAAGGTAGCATAGCCCATTTCCCCAGTGCTTAACACATCCTGTAGTTACAGAAGCAGCATATTTGGTTGTCTGACTTTCACTGTGGAGTCAGACTATTAATGTTCAGATTCTGGTTCCACCACTAAGAGGTAAAAGCAAACTTTTTCTCTCTACTCACACTGAGTAAAGTTTTTCTGATAACACATATATGTGAATATTTTCCCCCCACACCAAGCATTTCTCCAGCAGACACCAGGTGGAAGTCATGCAGTTGAATTTCATTTTGGCACTGTCTTCCTGGAGATAGTATCACATCCCATTGGAGCCAAGACTACTCCCAATTCAGATGCTTCTCAGGTCCTAGTTTCTGACCTATTCGTCATCTTCCCTCAGAGCAGCTCATAGAATTCAGGGAGACACATTACTCATGTTCCCATTTATTATAAAGGCTGTTATTGGCGGCAGGGGGCAGTGCAGGGGAGAGAGAAATAAAGGCTATTACAAAGTAGGCAGATGAAAGAGATGCTTAGGACAAGGTATGGGAAAATAGAAAAGGACAATACTCTTTTCTGGAGCACCACCATCCACCATCTAAACAAATTCAGACAGCTATCTTGAAGCTCCTGTTACCCTATCCATTTGGGGAATTATGGGAGCTTCATTACATAGGCATGATTCATTACATCATTGGGCATTTAACTCCCCGAGGTAGGAAGTAGGTTGAGGCTGAAAGTTCCTACTCTCTAATCACACAGTTGATTTCTCTGATGAGCAGCCCCCATCCTGAGGAGCTCTGTGAACTCCTAGACCATAGTTACCTCATTAGCATACAGAATGACCCTTACAACTTAAAGAGATTGCAAGTATTTTAGGAACTATGTACCTGGAACTGGGACTGAAACCAAACATCCATTTAATACAGAATCACAACCAGTTACTGTGACTTTGAGCACATTGCTGAACCTTTCTATTTCAGTTTCTTCTTCAGTAGAGAATTGGGATAATCAGAGTACTTACTCCATAGGTATTCTTGTACTCGTGTACATGGGTAGAGGGTTACATAGGTAAAGAGCTTAGAATGGTGGCATGGCACATAGTAAACTTCTAGAAAACTTTCAGCAGTTGTGTTGGGGATGTAGCTCAGTGGTACGGCGTTTGTCCAGCCTAATATACAGGGCCCTGTATTCTATCCCCAGTACCACAGGGAAAAAATAGTATTTGTTATTATTATATAGATTTATATTGCATACTGATATACTACAGACCAATGTTATCCATTGTTTATCAGAGAACAAAAGAAAATATTTTTGGTTGTTAAGAAGTAATGTTAAGGGGCTGGGAAGGTAGCTCAGTGGTAGAGTGCTTGCCTTGCATGCATGAGTTCAATTCCTCAGCACCACATAAGCAGAAAAAGCTGGAAGTGGAGCTATGGCTCAAGTGGTAGAGCACTAGCCTTAAGCTGAAGAGCTGAGGGACAGTGCCCAGACCCAGAGTTCAGGCCTCATCACGGACCTAAATAAATAAAAATAAAAGAAGTAATGTTAAAATTCTGCTACATTGGAGAGTTATCTGTTACTGGGAAACTATTGAGTAAAAGCAGGTTTTCCTATTGATGTTCTAAGATCAAGTCCAGACACCTTACTGATGAATTAGAGATCTGTTGGAAGCTGAATTATGTGGGCTCTTTTCAACTAAAAAACTAACCAAAACTTTAGATGGAAGATAAAACAATTGCATGTCTGTGTTGTGTTACTGTTTTCTATAAGTGAAACAAAACATTAAGGAAACCAGCTTGTTTAAGGATCACCCACTAGTTAGCACAGGTTAATATGCAGTTGATAGCTAGTGCTTACTTGCTATTATGATCCTAGGTGCCTTTTAGGTTATTAAAGGCAAGTGTGTTACATAAAACATAGTAGGTGATGGATCAAAATCACAGTCTTATTCAGATACTTCTTCCTTTGAGATAGGAGGGAATTAATAAAGATCGGGGAAGATTTAAAAAGAAACAAAACTGGGAGGACCAAGTATAGTAGTTCAAGCCTATAATCTCAGCAGTCAGGAGGATATAAGAAGAGGATCACAAATTCCAAGCCAGGCTGAATTATGTAGTTGTTTGTCACAAACAAAAGAAATGATGAGCTAAAGTTTTGAGGGATACTCATTTATTTAGTAAACGTTTCTTTCTTTTTTGTTGGTTGTGGGGCTGGAACTCAGGGCCTGGTCACTGTCCCTGAGCTCTTCTGCTCAAGGCTACCTACCTCTCTACCACTTTGAGCCACAGCTCCACTTCGTTTCTCAGTGGTTAACCGGAGATAAGAGTCTCATGGGGACTTTTCTGCCAGGGCTGTCTTCTAACCCCCATCCTTAGGTCTCAGACTTCTGAGACCTAAGCCATGAGCCACCAGCTCCCAGCAAACATTTCTTCAGTGTACTATGTCCCAGGCATTTTGTTGGATTATTAAGATTAGGTTAGTAAATTAAATAGTGTACCAGCCCTCACGGAACTTAAGGTTGAGAACAGATATTAAATAATAACACATATTACCTAAAGTCCAGGCTAGAGTATAAGATAGCTTCTCTAAAGGTTTGATTTTTTTTTTTTTGGTAGAAGAGAGTATTTTGAAATGAAAATTGAAAATGCTTTTAAACACTATCATAAATCAGAAGATAAGTGTTGGTAGGTCAGGAAGAACCCAGCTTTCCTGTGATCAGAGAGGCCATAAGTATAGTAAATACAACCAGTAGGAGCTTGTGTGTATATGTGTGTGTGTGTGTGCAAACACACATGCAAACGCACGTGTGTGCGCATGTATGTGCCCTGGGGATTTAACCCAAGGCTTTGGGTTAGGCAAGCTATCACTAAGTTATATACTGAACCTTTTTTTTTTTTTTTTTGTCTGTTGTGGGGCTTGAAGTCAGAGGCTCTCTCTGAACCTCTTTGTGCTCAAGACTAGTGCTCTACTACTTGAGCCACAGTGCCACTTCCAGTTTTTGAGTGGTTAATTGGAAATAAGAATCTCATGAGAAGCCGGGTGCTGGTGGCTCATGTCTGTAATCCTAGTTACCCAGGAAGCTGAGATCTGAGGATGGCGGTTCAAAGCCAGCCAGGGCAGGAAAGTCCATGAGTTTCTTACTTCCAGTAAACCAACAGAAAACTGGAAGTGGCTCAAGTGGTAGAGCACTAGCCTTGAGCTGAAGAGCTGAGCCCAGGCCCAGAATTCAAGCCCCATGACTGACAAAAATAAAAAATAAAAATAAAAAAGAGTCTCATGGGGACTTTTCTTTTCTGCCTGGGCTATCTTTGAACTGCAATCCTCATATTTCAGCCTCCTGACTAGCTGAGCTTACAGGTATGAGCCACTGGTGCCTGGCCACCCTTTATTTTTTGAGAAAGGGTCTTGTCCCGTAGCTCAGGCTAGCCTGTAACTTGCTTCCCTCCTCTGCATCCGAAGTACTGGAATTACAGGTGTGTACCATTATAGAATACCATAGCAGAAGCTCTTTCTTAACTGGGAGACCATCTCACTTGTCGTGGAGTGAAGGAGTCTTCACATTGTTATGGGCAGAGAAAGTTTGGGAATGTTTAGGTTCAAATTGTCTTTGCTTTCAAAAAGTTTGGGTCAGCTTTTACTGATGGCATGTAAAACATTCTTTAGTTTAACTATATGTTGTTAGGCTTTTGATTGTGGAATTGCTGAGCCTTGACTTTCGACTCACGCATAGTTGAAGCAAATCCTAGAAAATTCAACCTTGATGCATCTGAATTGAGTATAAGAAAAGCCTTCATTACAAGTACTCGACAAATCGTCAGGGTAAGAAATAAGATCTTACTTACTGTGTTACCTGTGTAAGAAAAGGCCAAATTTCTTAGAACTCTTTCCTGTAATTGTAAACTAGTAGGTCAAGTCTCAGGCCATGTTTTAGTATGAATTCAATGTCAGTTTCCCACAAACAACTTCTCTGATTGAGAAAACAAAAAGAATGTTTTTAGTATTGTATGGCTTATTAGAGAAAAAAATAAACTACTGGCTATGGAAAGCTTGTTGTAATATATGATCTACTTGTTCATGTCTCTGATTTCTTAAACTAGCAAGTTCTTTTCCTTGGTATGCTTTGTTTCTGGACAAATGGAAGAATTCTGTTGTAGAAGACATTTGATGGATGGGTAATCACTTGTGTTCTGAACATTGCAAACCCTCTCCCCCCCCCCCCCCCCTTGGTTTGGATGATAGTCTCTTCTACCATCTGAGTTGCTTCTGGACTCTTGTAGCCTATGTTATTGACACTGTCATATACAACTTGGCAGCCTCTCAGGATTTATCCAGAACAAGCATCTATCAGTGTGGGGAAAAAACCCAACATATGCACAAAACGTAGTTGACTAAATTTTTAGTCCCTAATTTTTAAAAATACATCAGTTATTAAAAAATGTACGAGAGTATGGTTTAAACATAATCTTGCATCATTAAGATGTTTTGTATTTTGAAACTATATGGCCAAGCTATTTGGTTAGCGTAACTAGATGTAAGAGAACCAGATGTCTTTAACATATGTACTAGAGAGCAGCCTCTTTGAATAAAAAGACTTGGGATCAGACCAGTGCTAACATATGGCAGGAACCTTGGTGTGTATTTGCCAAAGACTTTCTGTCATGTGATTTCCTCTTGAAAGTATTTGAAATGCTAGGTTATCATTGAACTTTATATATTGTTTCTATTTAATTCAATAGTTGCATTTCTGTATACTTATGCCTAAATTGTTTATAACTAAAACCACATGGTAGAAACCTTTCTGACTTACGGTACTCCCATCTATGAAGTAAGTGTTTAGATTGTAGTCTACTAATATCTAGCCAGTTCAAAATGCTGTTCTAGTAGGCCCTGTTGGTAGATGACATCTTTTGTATAATGACCTAATTCCCTGGTTGTTTTTGATGAATATAATTTTCTTTCCTTCCTTTTTTGTAATAGGTTTTCAGAAAGATGCTACCGTCAATTGTAATATTTAGTGGTGGCTTGCAGGCTAAGCAAATACTCTTCTTCTTTCTTTTTTGGTGCCAGTTCTAGGCTTGAATTCAGGGGTTAGGTGCTGTTACTGTACTTTTGTGCTCAAGGCTAGCACTGTACCACTTGAGCCACAGCTCTGCTTCTGGCTTTTGAGTGGTTAATTGGTGATAAGATTCTCACACTTTCCTGCCCAGGCTGCCTTTGCAACACAATCCTTAGAACTCAGTCTCCTGAGTAGCTAGGATTACAGGTCACTAATGCCTGGCCTGGAAAGGTTTCAAAAGTGCATTCATAATAAGGAAATAGCAATGGAACTGGGTTGAATTTCTTCTAGAATCTTGGTCGTGATGACAGTTATTGGTTTTTATGACAGAGAAGCAAGATTTCCTTTTCTGGATGAAAATGTTGTCTCTTTTTCCTAAATTCCCTACCAGTTTGGGAAAAGGCAAATTTGGAATTGGTGAAAAATTACCTCTATGTCTTGCAGCTGTGGAACTTGGTCTTACATCCTCCACTATTCTGCCAAAATGGGCCATGCAGTTTGGATCTAGAATTTCAAAAGTGGAAAAAATAACAAAAAAACATCTGGAATATAATAATGTGGAAGGTTCCATATAGTTTCTTAGAAAACCTTTCTTTTGAAAAGAAAGGTTTTTTGAAAGGATATTAAGCCATAATATGATCTCATATCACTTACTAAATACTAGTTATATAAAAATATTCTTGTCTTATTATTTTTAAAAAAAGTACATTCAAAGGATTATTTTAACTCGTCAGTACATCAAAATTTTGCTGTAGATTGGCCACTACTGGCCAGTTGTGAGGTAATAGTATTTGACAACTCTTCTGCTTTGACTTAAATAAATTTTACTTGAAAGTATAATAGAAGAAAGTAGCAGTGATGCTAACGTGATTAAAAATAAAAAGAAGAAAATATATTGATTGCAGTGTTGCTTTATTCAGCTAAACAGTGTTTGTATAGGTACCTCTAGGTTCTAGATGGAGGAGATTGATAAGAGAGGTCAGGAAGTCAGCAGATGTGGAAAGTAAGACAATACCAAATTCAGATTACAGGTTTATAAAAATTCTTGTTACTGGGGCTGGGAAGGTGGCTCAGTGGTAGAGCACTTGCCTTGCATGCTCGAGGCCCTGGGCTCGATTCCTCAGCACCACATAAGCAAAAAGAAAAAAGCCGGAAGTGGCGCTGTGGCTCAAGTGGTAGAATGCTAGCCTTGAGCTGAAGAGCTGAGGGACAGTGCCCAGGCCCAGAGTTCAGGCCCCACTACTGGACCCCCCCCAAAAAAAATTTAATAAATAAAATAAAAATTCTTGTTACTGTTGTCAGTTGGCTCTCATTTAATATTCAGATTTTTTTTTTGTCGGTTGTGGGGCTTAAACTCAAGGCCTGGGTGCTGTCCCTGAGTCTCTTTGTGCTCAAAGCTATTGCTCTACTACTTGAGCCACAGTGCCACTTCTGGTTTTTGAGTGGTTAATTGGAGATAAGAGTCTCATGGGGACTTTTCTGCCCTACTTGGCTTCGAACCACAATCCTCAGATCTCAGCCTCCTGAGTAGCTAGGATTATAGGTGTGAGCCACCTGCATCCGGCTCAATAAGTTTTAATATACAAGTCAAAATATAGCATTGGTTAAGATAGCTAGTGTGGATAAGATATCTGATGTGTTCTCTGATAATGGAATGTGAGGCCTCTGAGTAGGAAACCCTGGGATTTTTTTTTTTTTTTTGGGTCCGGTCATGGGGCCTGAACTCTGGGCCTGGGCGCTGTCCCTCAGCTCTTCAGCTCAAGGCTAGCGCTCTACCACTTGAGCCACAGCACCACTTCCGGCTTTTTTCTTTTTGCTTATGTGGTGCTGAGGAATTGAACCCAGGGCCTCAAGCATGCAAGGCAAGCGCTCTACCACTGAGCCACCTTCCCAGCCCAACCCTGGGATTTATGATGTCTCATTTGTTCAGCCTGGAAGACTGTGAGATGGAAACGGGCATTTATTGTTCTTTTGCACATGAACCATATTTTATTGGGACTAACTGCTTCTTGATTGCTGGTTTTAAACTTCATGTGTTGGGAAGAGGATAAGTAATTAGGTTTTTGGCATAATAGATGGTTACAATGTTTTAAAATGGTTTAGTAACAGCTTAAAATTTCATATCCCAGTAAGGAAGGTGAGCTTCTGTGGAGTGTCTGTGATTTTAACCTACATAGATAAAAGGTCATCCTGGAAGTAAAAGCCATAGCTCCTGAAGCTCCTCTACCTGCAGCTGGGGCCTCATGCCGGCTGCCCATGACATGACTACCAGTGCTCCACGCATTCTCCATAGTTTTTATTAAGCAAGATCTTAAAATCTGAGATTGGAGAATAGCATTAAAATCTTGGTTGTAATTTTTTTTAGTCATTTTCCTATCAGTACAATCAGGGCGTGCTAGACAATCAGGCTACTCTGGAGTTACATCTGCAGGCCACCTTTATATTTTCTTTTATTCTGATATGGGATCTTGAACTCAGGGATTTGCCACTTGAGCAAGTGCTCTAGCTCTGCTTTTTGCTGGTTATTTTGGAGATGGTGTATTGAGTTTTCTGCCTACTCTAGCTTTAAACTGTCATCCTCTAGGTCTCAGCCTCCTGAGTAGCTAGGATTATAGGCGTGGAACATTTTGAAGTTGTGATCTTACTGTTTTTCAATTACATGTCTTAAAATTTTTTTAAGTAAAAATTATTTATACTTACTATTTAAAAAATGCTAATAATTGTAATTGTAATTGAAAGATGTCCCTCCATTCTGTAATTTGCTCCCTAGATATAATCGTCAGTATTTTTCTAATCATTTTGTGGACATTGAAATAACATCAATTCTTAAAAAGAAGTGACATGATATTCTGTAATTTTTTTTTTCTGTGAAAATGCATATGGTAAATTGTGTGGGAGGCTGAGATAGGAGGAGCTGAGCTTCAGGCCATTCTTGGCTATGTACTTGGCTATGTAAAAATTGTACTTTGGACACGATCTTATATCTATGCATATATGTGTATATATATGCCACACTGTCTAGTAGAAAGATATGTGAACCATTGTGTTTTGTAAAATTTTCTGGTATCCACATTAAAAAAATAGAAATAAGTGAATCAAATATAGATTATTGAGCCTAATATATCCAGACGATTATCTGAACATGCAGACAACATAAGAAATATTTATGAGAAGCTAAATTTTGTTTTGGCCTTTTGTACTGAGAATTCTAGGAGCCAGGCGCCATGGCTCACATCTAGTTACTCAGGGGGCTGAGGTCTGAGGATCGCAGTTCAAAGCCAGCCCAGGCAAGAAAGTCCTTGAGACTCTTATCTCCAATTAACCACCAGAAAACCAGAAATGGCACTGTGGCTCAGAGTGACAGAGCATTAGCCTTGAGCAAAAGAGCTCAGCGCCTATGCTAGTTTAAACCCCACAACCAATAAATAAATAAATAAAATTCTAGGGCTGGATATGTGGCTCAAGTAGTATAATACTAGCCTAGCAAACACAAAGTCCTGATTTCAAACACCAGCATTCATGGGAAAAAAAACTCAAATATGAATTTAAAGTCTGGGATTTTACATTTAAGTGCATCTCAATTCAGATGTGAATTTTTCACTGGAAATATTTAACTTATATTTAGAATTCATAAAACAACTGAAAAAGTAGATTTATAAACTCAATTTTCTCAGCTACACTTAAAAATTTTTCTAGTAAGAGAACATGTTTCAGTTAATTAAAATAAATGGATTCAGTTCCTTGATTGTACTGACCCTGTTCTGAGTGCTCAGTAGCTATAGTTGGTTGTTGTGTCTGTTCCTGGGCCTGACAGCTTTAAATGGTCCTTTGTTATAATTGTATACTTCCATATGGTGGTAATATTGACTTGCCCGGTTACTGTGTTGTTGACTGCTGTTAATCATACTTCATATACTATCTCTTAATTGTGCTTCTGTGATATATTACCCAAATGTGTAGAAGTAGTAGAGAAATGGGGTAATTTTGTCCGTCTTAACACTGATATTAAAAAAACGTTGTGAAGTCTTGACCCCAGATCTTTTACGTGAAAGAGTATATGACTGAACCTAATGGCTTCTGTAGTCTGGCTCTGCTAAGATTTAGTTATTGACCTAGCAGTCAAAAACTGTACTTTAGGTACCAGTGGCTCATGGCTATAATCCTGATTTAGGAGGCTGAAGTATGAGTTTAGAGTTTATTATCTCCAATTAACCAGCAGAAATCTTGAGTGTAGCCCAAGTGTTAAGAGTGTCAGACAGGAGCAAAAAAGCCAACCAAGAGTGCAATCCCCTGTACCATAAATAAATAAATAATAAATATTTAATTAAAATCTAGGGGCTGGGAAGGTGGCTTAGTGGTAGAGCGCTTGCCTTGCATGCCTGAGGCCCTGGGTTTGATTCCTCAGCACCACATAAGCAAAAAGAAAAAAGCCGGAAGTGTCGCTGTGGCTCAAGTGGTATAGCGCTAGCCTTGAGCTGAAGAGCTAAGGGACAGCGCCCAGGCCCAGAGTACAGGCCCCACGACCTGACCCCTTCCCCCCCCCCCAAAAAAAATCTAGCTTATACTTTGAGTATAAGCTAGATTTTTCTAAGTATCCAATTAGAATACCTGTTTTAAATATTGATTAATTTCAGAGTATATTATAAAAGGATTTATTTTTATAATCTGTTATTTATTTATTTATTTATTTATTTATTTATTTATTTATTTATTTATTTATTTAGGTCATGGGGCTTGAACTCTGGGCCTGGGAGCTGTCCGTGCATTCTTCAGTTCAAGGATAGTGCTCTATTGCTTGAGCCAGAGCACCACTTCTAGTTTTCTAGCGGTTTATTGGAGATAAGAGGCTCACCGAATTTTCCTGTCCGGGCTGGCTTTGAACCGTGATCCTCAGATCTCAGCCATCTGAGTAGCTAGGATTACAGGTGTGAGCCACTGGTGCCTGGCAGATTATATATATTTTGTTTTGTTTTATTTGTTTTTTGGCACTACTAGAACTCAGGGCTTATGCTTGGCAAGCAGGCCCTTTACTTCTTGATCTATTCCTCCTACTCTTTTTCATTCTGGTTAGCTTTGACATTGGGTTTTGCTTTGTCCAGGTCACCTTGGACTATGATCCTTCTGTTTTTGTTTCCTGAAGTAGCTGGGATAACAGGCACATATCACTTGTAGCTTTTTTTCTCCTGTGGAGGAGTCTCACAATTTTTGTTTATTTTCTGTGCTGGTCTTAAGTCTCATTCCTCTTGATCTTCACTTCCTGAGTAACCTGGTATGAGCCACCAGCACTGACTAGACTCTATATTTATTAATATATTCACCAAGTCTATCTTCCCTGGTCTGATGGGAAAAATCTGTTAGTTCTACTTTTGCAAAATTTATTTTTGAAGATTTAGTCCATTTACCATCTAATTATTATTTGGAAGCATTAGTATTAAAAAATTTTTTATTGAAGTATAACAATACATAAAAATTCATGTATCCTAAATACACAGCTTCAATAATTTATTAACTGGGTACACTCACCTGAGCAACTCCCAGAAGCATCATAGGGCATGACCAGATGCCACCCCTATCCCCAGGCCTCTCTGCGCTCCATTTCAGTCATTACCTTTGCCCTCACTGTCCAACTTCCAACCACAAAAACACATTCTGCTTATGATGCTTGAAGGCTAAGAGACTAATTTTTTCTGTATACTTTTGAAAGTAGCATGCTTATTGTTTTGTGGTTTATTTGTTTATTTATTTTCTGTCATGGGGCTTGAACTCTGGCCTGGGCACTCCCTCAGCTCTTCAGTTCAAGGCGATCGCTCTACTACTTGAGCCACAGCGCCACTTCCGGTTTTTGAGTAGTTTATTGGAGATAAGTGTCACGGATTTTTCCTGTCTGGGCTGGCTTTGAACCATGATCCTCAGATCTCAGCCTCCTGAGTAGCTAGGATTACAGGCGTGAGCCACTGGCGCCTAGCATGGTTTTATTTTTTAGAAAGACTTATAAAATGCATCAAGTGCATTTAAAAGCATATAGTAGGGAACATTTCAGATATGGTGCTATGTAGTTATTGGTAGATAAAGTTTATGGAATATTGGAATGTTTATCTTAAACTCTAATGGGTAAATAACAGTGGCAGTCCATAGATATGGTGGCTACAG
This sequence comes from Dipodomys merriami, assembly GCF_024711535.1. Lineage (NCBI taxonomy): Eukaryota > Metazoa > Chordata > Mammalia > Rodentia > Heteromyidae > Dipodomys > Dipodomys merriami. Next base: position 19,224,984 of record NW_027203826.1, read on the forward strand.
CCATCTTGAGGTTTCTAGATTTGTGTAAACGAGAGGTTCTCAAGTTTTTAAGACATACCAAAAGGATTTGTTAAAGTGCATCATAAAAAGTTGGACCTAGGCTAACATCTGTCATCCTAACACTCAGGAAGCTGAGATATAAGGATTGTGGTTCAAAGCCAGGGCAGGAAAGTTCATGAGATTCTTATTTCTAACCACCAAAAAGTCAGAAGTGGAGCCGTGGCTCAAGTGGTAGAGTGCTAATTTTGAGCATGGTCAAAGTGAGCCCCAGGACACACACACTCTCGTAGATGTGTGATTAAGGCACACACACACACACACACACACACACACACTTGACACACACACACACACACACACACACACACACACACACACACACTTGTAGATGTGTGATTAAGACCTAGAAAGTGTCTTTTTTGTTGTTAGTTGTGGGGCTTGAACTCTGGGCCTGGGGCACTGTCCCTGAACTCTTCAGCTCAAGGCAAGTGCTCTATCACTTGAGCCACAGTGCCACTACCATTTTCTGGTGGTTAATTGGAGATAAGAGTCTCACAGATGTCCCTGCCCAAGCTGGCTTTGAAATGCGATCTCCAGATCTCAGCCTCTTGAGTAGCTAAGATGACGCGTGAGCCACCAGCGCCTGGCTGAAAGTGGAATTTTAATAGCCCCTCAGGTGTCTGACCCAGTAAATCATCATGTGGGCTCTAAGGGGACCGGTGCTACACAGTATCATTCACTGCTGTGTGCCTGGCATATAATAGACACAGGAAGTTTTTGCTGACTGAGTGATTGAATACTTTAAAGTTGAAGCAGGGTGGTTACTATTCAAATTTACTACACAAGGAATTATAAAAGCCACCATACTTTCTGACTTTGCATTCACTTGTCATGGGTCTTGGAGGGAGTTTCTTGCCAACAAAATGGTGCAAAGTACCTTGACGCCTTGTTGGTTTTTCTTTTTTCAGAAAACAAAATTGTATTGGAATTAGCATGTACTTTAAATCATTTTCTAGCATATCAGGTTGTAATTAAATATAAGAAGCTAAGTCACTAATAGAAAGTGTTTGCTAAATATATATGGAAGATAAAACTATGGAATAAAACATTTTGAACTCAAAAATAAGTGTTTGCTTCAGATTAAGTAATAGATCTATTTGTTCCTATGAAACTATTCTTGATACCTCTAGGAATTATTTTTGTTTAAAAGAAGAAAATAACAGATTATGAATATTTTGCTATTGTATGGAATATTAGCCATGATTTTCTTTTATGGATATTTTAAATTTATTTTCTGGTCTTCTGTTTGTCTGTTAGGACATGAAGGATCAGATGTCAACTTCATCTGTGCAGGCATTAACTGAAAGGAAAAATAGACAGGTGAGAAAACATCAGTATCTGTCAAACCAATCTCCCTTCCTTTCTCCTTCCTTCCCTTCCTTCTTTTCTCTTTCTCTTTTGCTTTCTTTTTCTGTCTCTCTCTCTCTTTCTCCCT